>NC_090372.1:160434050-161692848 GCF_036365525.1 Heterodontus francisci | reverse complement strand
TCATTCTTCTAACCTCCAAAGAATATAGGCCCAGTTTACTCAGCCTTTCATCATAGGACAACCCCCTCATCCCAGAGACCAATTTAGTAAATCTTCACTGCACCGCCTCCAGTGCAAGTATATCCTTTCTTAAATGCGGAGACAGAAATTGCATACCGTATTCCAGGGGCGGTCTCACCAAAGCCCTGTACAATTTTAGTAAGACTACTTTATTCCTGTACTCCAATCCCCTTGCAATAAAGGCCAACATGCCATTTGCCTTTCTAATAGCCTGCTGTACCTGCATGTTAACTTTTGTACGAGTGCTCCCAAGTCTCTCTGAACATCAACATTTAACAGTTTCACACCTTTTTAAAAAAATATTCTGCTTTTCTTTCTTTATGACCAAAGTGAACAACTTCAGACTTCCCTACGTTACACTCCATTTGCCATCTTGTTGCCCACTCGCTTAACCTGTCTATATCTCTTTGCAGCCTCTCTACGTCCTCCCCACAGCTTACCTTTCCACTGAGCTTTGTATCATCAGCAAACTTAGATGCATTACTCTCTGTCTCTTCAACCAAGTCATTAATATAGAGTGTAAATAGCTGAGGCCCCAGCACTGATCCTTGCGGCACCCTACTGTTTACTGCCTGCCAACTTGAAAGTGCCCATTTCTGGCCACTTGTTGCTTCCTATCTGTTAAGCAATCCTCTATCCATGCTAATATATTACCCCCAACACCATGAGCCCTTATCTTGCCTATTAATCTTTTATGTGGCACCTTATCAAATGCCTTTTGAAAATCCAGGTATACTACATCTACTGGTACCCTTTTATCTACCCTACTAGTTACATTCTCAAAAAACTCTTAATAAATTTGTCAACCAGGATCTCCTTTAGTAAAACCATGCTGACCTCTTCTAATCATACAATGCTTTTCCAAGTGCAATGTTATGAAGTCTTTAATAATAGTTTACAGCATTTTCCCAACAACTGATATTAGGCTAACTGGCCTGTAGTTCCCTGTTTTCTCACTATCTCTTTTGGAAATCAATATAACATTTTCAACTTGCAATCTGTTGGGACCGTTCCTGAATTCAAGGAATTCTGGAAAATAGCCATCGCATCCACTATCTCAGCAGCTATCTCTTTTAAAACCCTAGGATGCAGGCCATCTGGTCCCGGGGACTTGTCAGATATTGGTCCCTCAAATTTCTTCAATACTTCTTCTCGGCTGATATCAATATCCTTAAATTCATCACTTTTTAGCCCCTAGGTTACTGCCTATTTCTGGTACGGACACAAAATATTTGTTTAATGCCTCTGCCCTTTCCTAATTCCCCACTATGATTTCTCCTGTCTCTGCCTCTAAGGGACCAGCATCTACTTTAGCTACTCTCTTTTTATGTACTTATAAAAGCTCTTACAATCTGTTTTTATATTGCAGGCTAGTTTACTCTCTATTTTTTCTCTTTTTAATCAACTTTTTGGTGGCCCTTTACTGGTTTCTTAAACACTCCCAATTGTCGGACTTGCTACTGTTTTTTGCAGCATTGTAAGCCTCTTCTTTTAGTCTAATACTCTCCATAACTTCCTGAGTGAGCCATGGATGCGTGTTTCTTGATGCGATTTTGTTTTTGAATGGAATATACTTTTATTGAACCCTTTGAATTGTCTCTTTAAATGTTTCCCACTGTTCATTTACAGCCATACCTTCTAGTCTGTTTACCCAATTAACCTTAGCCAGTTCTCCCCTCATACCTTCGTAATTGGCTTTGTTTAAGTTTAAGATTCTTGTCTGATGATTGAAATAAGTCACCAGCATACTTAACATGAAATTCAATGGTATTATGATCACTATTTCCCAGTGGATCTTTTACTATAACATTGCTTATTAACTCTGTTTCATTACACAATACAAGATCTAAGATAGCTTTATCTCTAATCAGTTCCACAATGTATTGCTGCAAGAAACTGTCACGAAAACATTCTACAAACTCATCTTCTAGACCACTGTTGCCAATTTGATTGTCCCAGTCTACATGCAGATTAAAGTCCCCCACAATTAATACATTAACTTTTTTACACGCTTCAATAATTTCCCGTTTGATGTTCTGTCCAATAATATAACTACTGTTAGAGGGCCTGTAAACTACTCCCACCAGTGTTTTCTGACTCCTGCTATTCCTAATTTCCACCCAAACTGATTCTACTTCATGATCTTGTGAGACCAGATCTCCTCTTATTAATGTCCTTTGCCATTCTGTCTGTCTCTCCGAAATATTGTTTACCCTGGAATATTCATTTCCCAACCTTGATCTTCTTGTAACCATGTCTCGGTAATCACAATTAGATTTAGATCATTTACCTCTATACGTGTCACTAGTTCATCTATTTTATTACAGATGCTTGGTGCATTCAGATAAAGGAACTTGCATTTCATTTTTTTTACCTCTATTCTCTCCAATGACCTTATTTGCTGATGTACAATTTTTGTTAAACTCTTTGTCCCATTCTGTTGGGAGTTACCCACATCACTATCCTGCTCTGATGCCCTGACCTTTCTCTTTGGATTTCTAAACTTCCCTTTACCCAAACCCTCCCCCTGCTCTGTTAGTTTAAAGCCCTGTCCACAGCCCTAGTTATGCAATTGGCCAGGACACTGGTCTCAGCCCGGTTCAAGTGAAGCCCATTCCAACGGCATAGCTCCCTCTTCCCTGAGTACTGATGTCAGTGCCCCAAGAATCGAAACCCCTTCTCCCCACACCACGCATTTGAGCCACGAATTTAGTTCTCTAATCTGCTTGATCTGTGCCAATTTGCGCCTGGCTCAGGTAACAAATTCGGAAATGATTACCTTTGATCTGCATTTTAGTTTAGCCTATCTCCTCAAATTCTCTTAAGTAGAACATCATTTCTGGTTCTATGTATGCCATTGGTTCCCACATGGACCACAACAACTGGATTCTCCCCCTCCCACTCCAGGTTCCTGTCCAGCTGCGAGGAGATGTCCTTTACCCTGGCACTGGGCAGGCAACACAGCCGTTGGAGCTCCCGGTCACACGTACAGAGAACAGTATCTATCCCCCTGACTATACTGTCTCCTATCACTATCACATTCCTCTTCACTCCCCCCACTGGAATGGCATCTTTCACCATGGTGCCATGGTCAGTCTGTTCATCCACCTTGCAGTCCTTCTCTTCATCCACACGGGTATCAAGGACCTCGTACCTGTTGGACAAGGTCAGGGGCTGAGATTCCTCCTTCGCTACATGCTGATACCCCCTACCTGCCTCAACTGCAGTCACACCCTCCTTTCCCTGACCATTGGTTATTTCTAATGGTGTCCCTACTCTAAGGGGTGTGACTGCCTCCTGGAACGAAGTGTCCAGGTAACTCTCCCCCTCTCTGATGCTTCACAATGTCTGCAACTCCGTCTCCAGCTCAGCAATTCTGAGCTGAAGTCGTGCAAGCTACAGTCACTTACTGCAGACATGGTTGTCCGGGATTGCAGTGCATCTCACAGATACTCACATGCTGCAGTTGCAGCACACTACCGACCGTGCCATCTCTGTACAATCTTATTTTTTTAATTAGTCAATTACTTCAAGCAGAAGTAATGGAAAGTTGCACTCACCTACCTTGGAGTCAAAAGAAGAAAACACACCAGCTGCTGGAGGCTGAAATAGATAGGAAAAGGAGCCCCTCTTTCCCCATCTGCACCAACTTACTACGTGCACCAAATTTCCACCTTCACTCTGGCAAATGTCTCTTCTCACTTATGAAAGGGAAATCATGTTTAACAAATCTGTTGGAGTGTTTTGAGGATGTAACTAGCAGAATGTATAAGGGGGAACCGGTGGATGTGGTATATTTAGATTTTCAAAAAGCTTTTGATAAAATCCCACACGAGGTTGTAAAATTCAAGCACATGTGATTGGGGGGAATATACTGGTATGGATTGAGAACTGGTTAATGGACAGAAAACAGAGAATAGGAATAAATGTGTAATTTTCAGGTTGGCAGGCTGTGACTAGTAGGGTACGCAAGGATCAGTGCTTGGCCCTAGCTATTCACAATCTATATCAATGATTTGGATGTGGGGTTTGTACTATTTCCAAGTTTGCAGATGACACAAAACTAGGTGGAAGTGTGAGTTGTGAGGAGGATGAAAAGACACTTCAAGGGGATTTCGAGAAGTTAAGTCAGTGGGCAAAAATTTGGCAGATGGAATACAATGTGGAGAAATTAGGTTATTCAATTTGGTACGAAAAACAGAAATACAGAGTATTTCTTAAATGGTGAGAGGCTGGAAAGTGTTGAATTTCTAAGGGACTTGGGTCTCCTTGTTCATGAGTCACTGAAAGCTAACATGCAGGTACAGCAAGCAATTAAGAAGGCAAATGGTAGGTTGGCTTTTATTACAAGAAGATTTGCATATGGGAGTAAAGATATCTTACAGCAATTATATAAAGCCTCAGTGAGACCGCACCAGGAGTATTGTGTGTAGTTTTGGTCTCCTTACCTACGGAAAGATATACTTGCCATAGAGGGAGTCCAACAAAGTTTCACCAAACTAATTCCTGGGATGGAGGGATTGTCCTATGAGAAAAGGTTAAATAGACTAAGCCTTTTATTCTCTGGAGTTTAGAAGAATGAGAGGTGATCTCATTCAAACATGCAAAATTCTTAGAGCTCGACGGGGTTGATGCAGGAAGGGTGTTTCCCCTGGCTGGGGAGTCCAGAACCAGGGAACACAGTGTCAGAATAAGGGGCAGGCCATTTAGGACTGATGAGGGGGAATTTCTCACTCAGAGGGTGATGAATCTTTGGAATTGAGGGCTGTGAAAGCTCAGTCATTGAGTATGTTCAAGACTGAGATTGATAGATTTCGAGATATTAAAAACATCAAGGGATATGGGGATAGTGCAGGAAAATGGTGTTGAAGTAGATGATCAACCATGGTCTCATTGAATGGCAGAGCTGGCTTGAAGGGCTGAATGGCCTACACCTGCACCTATTTTTTATGATCTTATGCCCAAGGTTGGAGTATCAAACCAATTGGTCTGTTATAGTTGGAGTCTCTGCCCACACCAAACAACACCATCAGTGCAAGGAGGACAGGGCAGAACTTGAAACACCCTACACCTGGTGTGACCAGGTATACCTTGCCAATAACTGGTAGAAATGGGGCCTACACGGGTGGTGGGGTTGGGGTGGTACCAGGCTAGGATTTTGGCCCAAAGCTCAGTTTTTTTTTTCTTTTATTACAGAAAGTGTGGCACTCATGCCCATAACACCTACTTTATGTAAGTGTGTGACTATGCTGCATTCAGGTATTTTGTGCTGGAAGCATAAAATAAAGCATAAAAATGGAAGTACTGGTCCTTTTCATGGACTGTATGGTCAGCACTTTGATTTGACAATATCAAGCAGTGCACAGAAATAACTTGAGCATGCTCTGCACTTATAAAGATGAACAACTGGCAAAGCACAGTGCATTCTCCCTCTGATGTATCAAGTTTAGAATGAAGTGCAGTTACGATACAGATAAAGTCAACACTGAAATCAAGCCACATTAGTGCACTTACTTTAGCAACCTTCCATTATCCAGTAGATTTCTTTCTCACCTCCTTCCTGCTTTGGGCCACAGGTAAGATGACATTTTGTCACCTCCATCGTGCTGCTGCTTCATACAGAATGGTACTCATCACCAAAAAGAATAGATCTTCTCTGCAGAATCTCCTACAGCAGAACCTCCAGAACTATAAATGGTTGCTGTCTCATGTCTTCCCCAGCCATCTTTATCCTTTCAGTTACAGACCTTTAGGGAAGACCATAAGTGCACCCAATAATCATGGCTGCACCTGATAATCCATCCCATAGTGCTCTTAGTGCATTGTGTGCTGAGTCAGAGGATGCCAAATATTTATTAGAATGAGCAACTGGGTGCAAATGAGCAACTAGAATGAGTGCTGGGTCAGTTGAACATACCATAGGTGTGCACTGGAGCAGAACAGCATTAACCTCCCAATAGTGACTCCATCAAGCACTTATGAAACACTTAAATAGCAGTCAATTCCAAAGTAAAGCTCTATCTGTTCTGCTTTAACAATGTTTCTCAAATCTACCCTCAGAACTTTTCCCCTAACTCCTAGCAATGTGAAGTTTTCTGTTTTTCAGATTTCATAGAATATTAAAGCACAAGGATTGGCCCTTCAGTCCTTCAATATTGTTTTTCACCATGTGACCAACCTAGTCTCGCGGCACAGCTCACACCTTTTTTAATATTTCTCTTTTTCAAGCTACTATCGAATTTCCTTTTAAAAATAATTTCTAGACTTTGCTTGAATAACCGTTTGTGGCAGATATTCCATTTCCTAACCACCCTGTTTATAAAAGTTTTATTTTCCGACCGTCACCTTACTTAAATCTGTTATTGCAATTTATCAGGCTACTCCTTACTCTTCAGCTCGAGTGAAAGCACTTGCATTTATATAGTGCCTTTCATGCCTCAGGAAGTCTGAAAGCACTTTACAGCCAATTAAGCACTTTTGAAGTGTAGTCCATGTTGTAATTTAGGAAATGCAGCAGCCAATTTGCACACTGCAAAGTTCCACAGACAGCAATGTGATAATGGCCAGAAAGTTTTTTGGTATTTGTTGAGAGGTAAATGTTGGCCAGGACATCAGAGAGAACTCTCCTGCTCTTCAAAATTGTGCCATGGGATCTTTTATGTCTACCTGAGGGTAGATAGGGCCTTGGTTTTCTCCATGTAAAATTCATTACACACAGAAAATGGAAAATTCAGACTGCTCCAAATTCTCTAACCCCTAGACGCACCTGGTCAGCCACTCCTATTTTGCTAATGCTCAGTGATCTTCACTAGTGCATGTAGTGACCTAGTGCATGTGTCCTTTACGTTCACTACTTATTCCCCAGTCTGATATCTGCTGTAGTATTTCTGCCTCCCCATTTTTCAGTGACTGTTCCAGCTTGGGGACATTGAGTGTTCAGCTAAATGGTGTTATGACCAGGTGAGAAAGGTCCCTCTCAGCCTTCACCTGGTCTTACCGTAACAGGGTTTTATTTTTAAATAGTGTTTTTAGCTCCCCTTTGGTGAATCCTTGTTCACCGCTTTTCAATTATAAGGCAAAGAAACCAGCATAACCAGGCTTTCTTAGGTTTAAAGAAGAAAAGTTGAAATTTATTAAGCTTAAACTCCAATTCAGTTGATGCCTACAGATACACGACGCGCTCATGCTAGCATGCATACTCTATACATGCAAATAGAGACAGAAAAGAGCGGAAGAAAAATAAAGTGGAAAAGTTTGAGGCAATATCTGAAGAGTTTTTGTTACGGTTCTTTGAGCTCACTGTGGAGTCCTTGATTGTAGGTAGATCTTGCTTTTTATTGGGGCCCAGTATTATTCTTGAACCTTGTTCGCTGTAGGACACTTTTCTCTCTCGGGGTTCATGTGTCTTAAGGGGATTCAGAGGCTTGTGAGGAAGAGATGGGAGCAGACAGGAGAGATCTTCTCAGTCCAGGAGCAAACAGTCTTTCTGTGTTCAAACTCTCTGTGGCTAGTTCAAAAGACCCCCTGGAACAGCCAGTTAGTCATGTGACCAGCTGGTTCGACCCAGTCCTGGATTGTTTCACCTTAGCAGTCTCTGGAATTCTTCTCTTACACACAATACCTGGTGATCAAGGTCCATTGCGAGTTGAATGTGTCAGGGAATGGTCCCTTGTCCTTCCAAGCACTATCTGTTAATATGCAAATGTCTTTTCCAGCCACGGCTGATCTGTTTAACAAGACCTTTCCTCGCTCAAGCAACAGTTTAAAATCCATGTTCATGACAAAAATTAATGTGCATCATTCTTGGCAGATGGGGGCCTGGCATGACGATGGTCAGTGGGGTATCTTCAGGCTGGATGGCTGGGAGGTGCTACACAGTTGTCTGGATGGCACCCTGACACACTCTAAGTACTGCACTGAAGTGTTAATCTACATCATGTGCACAGGTTCTGGAGTGGGATCTGAACCAATGATGTTTTGAGTTTTTGATTGCTAAACTGCTGTTGGTACACAATGTCATCTCAAGCCAACCCAAAGTACAAAGAGTAAACTCTCCTCAAAAGCAAAATACTGTGGATGCTGGAAATCATAAATAAAAATAGAAAATGTTGGAAATACTGAGCAGGTAGCATCTGTGGAGAGAGAAGTAGAATTAATGCTTCAGGTGAATGATAAATTCTGCTCCATTATTAATGTCTTCATTAATAAGAGAAGGGAGCAAAATCTACCCTTAATTTTTCAAGTACATGCAAGTGCCTCACCTGTTGTCATTTCTTTCTTTTATGTTTTGCCTTGACTTGATCAGCTGTGATACTGGGATTTAATTTTTTGCATGTAACAGGAGAATGTTTTAGCTTGTAGAAGGTCAGCACAAAAATAAGGATGTATGTGATAATCACATTAAAAATGCTGTCTTCAGTGGGATACAGTTTGGACTTTGCTGATACTTGCTTTGTTGTCCGTTATCTATCAGATATACATTTGCAGCAATGTGGTGGAAGCCCGACAACAGATAATTGAACTTGCTCGGCAGCTGGACTTTATCCCAGTTGACATGGGAACATTGGCGGCATCGAAGGAGATAGAAAACATGCCGCTGCATCTCTTTACCCTCTGGAAAGGCCCTGTGCTTGTAGCAATTGGCCTATCTATATTCTTCTATATATATTCATTCATCCGAGACATTGTTCACCCCTACATGAAGAACAAACAGAGTGACTTCTATAAAATTCCAATTGAAATTGTAAACAAGACCTTGCCTGTAGTTGCTATTACCCTCCTCTCACTCGTATACCTGGCAGGATTGCTGGCAGCTGCTTTCCAGCTGAATTCTGGAACAAAATATCGTCGATTTCCTGCCTGGTTGGAACACTGGCTGCAGTGTCGCAAGCAGCTAGGGCTTTTGAGTTTCTTTTTTGCTGCTGTTCACACAGTCTACAGTCTCTGCCTCCCAATGCGACGATCAGAACGATATTTCTTCCTCAACATGGCTTATCAACAGGTAAAAAAAAAATGGAATTTGAGCCTCTCTTTTTAAAATCCTCTGTTGTTGACCTCCTTTTCCAGAGATTGTGTTACCAGGCTATCTTTTCTTTTCTCCCTTTGCACCCTGGCCCTGGGCTATGCATCTGCTGTGGTCATCAGGCAAGATATTGGTCAATTCCCAGGCCATTAACACTGCTGCATTGCACTGGCTCCCACAAGACATAGTAAGGTGGCTTGGTTTCCATTCCCCTTCTGCCTAACCTCTACTACGAAGCAGGATCTCGCATTTGGCCCAGGAATGCAAGGAGCAGCTGCAGTTCTTGCAGGCCGATAATCCTGAATCTGGCCTAGGTGATCAGGTCCTTCTGGCTGCAGATGGAGATTGGAAACCAGAAGGTCCAAAATTGATCTGAAAATTGTGGGGTTAGCAGGAGTACTAAAATATCTAAGGAAGCCTAACTTTAGATTTTCAGTTTTTCCCTGGGAAACATAGAACCATAGAAAAATTACAGCACAGAAGGAGGCCATTCAACCCGTGTCCATGTTGGCCGAAAAAACTAGCCGGCCAATCAATCCCACGTTTCAGCACCTGGTCCGTCACCTTGCAGGTTACAGCATTTCAGGTGCTGGTCCAGGTAGGTATCTTTTAAATGGGTTGAGGGTTTCTGCCTTCACTACCCTTCATGGCAGTGAATTCCAGACACCCACCACCCTCTGGGTGAAAAAGATTTTCCTCATGTCCCCTCTAATCCTTCAACCAATTACCTTAAATCTGTGCCCCCTGGGAATTGACCTCTCTGCCAGGGGAAACTGGTCGTTCCTGTCTACTCTAACTAGACCCCTCATAATTTTGAATACCTCAGCCTCCTCTGTTCTAAGGAAAACAACCCTAGCCTATCCAATCTTTCCTCATAGCTGCAACATTCAAGCCCTGGCAACATTCTTGTAAATTTCCTCTGTGTACTCTCCAGAGCAATTATGTCGTTCCTGTAATGTGTTGACCAGAACTGTACGCAATATTCCAGCTGTGTCTGAACCAGCATTTTATACAGTTCCAGCATTACATCCCTGCTTTTGCATTTTACATTTCGGCCAATAGAGTCAGTAGAGACTCTGAAAGCAGGTTGGCAACACCATCTTTTCTGGGCGCCTCCACATTGGGTTGCGCAACAAGTGTAGAGGAAAATTAGGTGCTAGACTGGAACCATTCTTTCTCATATCTTTTAATAGCTCCATCTATCTGCACCCATTGCAGACACAGGCCTAGCTCCATCCCCAGAAATTGCAGGATGGTGTTAAAGGGATGAAGGGACCCAACAATCTGGGGTGTCATTCCCGACCTTTACACCGAGAGAACACTTAATTTTCCAAGTACCAGAGCCAGGTAAAATCAGCTGTGCAAGTTACTGTAGGACCTTACATGTGCCAATGCAGTATAATAAATAACCAAGCCAACAAATGCGGAGAAAAATTTGAAATACAAAATCCTCAGTGTGCTGTCAAGAGGTACTTGGCCCAGGTAGTTAGAAATCTGCTGCCTTCATGGACTTCAGTTTGGAAAATTATGGCCTAAACTGTGTATCTTTAATCATAGAAAGTATTCCAGCTGAGACCATCATGTGCTCAACCAACATCCACATCTTGGCACTTTCCAACAGGAGTGACTGGATAACAATCACAAATAAGAACCCTGGCTAATTCTTTTGAGCCCTAGTTCGGGGGCATTTGTAGTGCCTGTATTACCATCCAGCTGAAAACTGCTAATGCAGTGTAGAGCAATTGTACAATCATCCAGGATGGCTACTTTTGTATCAAAATATCCCAAAAATCAGTTGTATGAAAAACTGGGGAAAAGCACATTTCTTGACCACCCTGGCCAAGTGGGGCTGTTCTAGTCACAGCTTACACCCCTGCTTTGGATTCAATTCTTTATTGCAGCAATCTGCACTTTGCGAGCCAGTTCAGTCGATTCATTAAACCAAGTAGTTAACACAATTCTGCAAGATAAGGTACATCAGTATTTGCTCTTGTTGCTCTCTTCTTTTGGACTCCTAACTTTATTACTGGCTCCTGCTACTCTCTTGCATCTGGCGTTTATCACATTGGATTCAGTCTTGGGGTGTCGTGCCTGAAAAATCACCATTTTGAATAATCACAGGGAGCTTGGGGGCTATAAGTTTAAGCAATATTACTAATATTGTTAAGTGGCTTTTCCCAAGTGTTCTTGAGCAGGACATAATAGATGATTATGAGGTGATTCAACCTTCAAAATTTGTGGTGAAATATACAGTCTTTGCTTGGTAACCCTGTCAACAACAATCGGGCAATCTTGGGTCAGCATATTGGCACTTCTCCCAGTGGTTCAGGAGCATTAGTATTATCTACATATTTTATATTAGCATGCTCAAATCTACGTTAAAAATAAGAGAGCCCATGCATGGCTTTGTGAGTAAATACATTGCCTGGTGTAGGTCCAAACTACATGGACCAGGAAAGCTCTAGTTCCATAAATAAAAGCAAAATACTGCGGTTGCTGGAAATCTGAAATAGAAACAAGAAATGCTGGAACCACTCAGCAGGTTTGGCAGCATCTGTGAAAAGAGAAGCAGAGTTAACGTTTCGGGTCAGTGACCCTTCTTCGGAACTCAGCTCTAGTTCCATGTCTGCTCAGCCTGTAGAAATATTGCATCGCATGTGTTCCTACCTGTCATCTTCTAAATATTTGTTTAAGTTTATAGACTGTATCTGTTAAACATTTGGGGGTAAGTTCATGTCTTCGTCCCATGGGCAATAATCTAGCAAGGTTGATTGGATCGCCCGGCTGTTACAGAACTCTCCCAATTTCAGGCTGTTGATTCCGATTGGTTGTATGGAGGAATTCCACTCGGCCAGATTACTATCGATGTGATGAAGATGGAAATTTACCCTTTTAACATTTTGGGGGGAATTTTATCCTGGCGGCAGGACTCTTGATGTCCTGAAAAAAACGACACCAAGGTCCCTGCGCGCCTCTTCTCCGGAAGGCCTGCCGAATCTAGTGCCAATCAGGCATGAAAGTGGACTGTGGCGGGCCTTCCACAGGAGCAAGGACCCTGTCACTGAAGTCCCACCCTTGGAGAGCTGCCGGCCAATCAGAGGACAGCTGCTGCAGCGCCACTGCAGAGGCAGTAGCTGCTGCAGGAGGAGCACCTACCGAAGGCCGAGGAGCGTCACTGGAACCTGGCCTCAGGTAGGTCAGGGTGGGAGGGGTAACATGGTGAGGGGCGAGGGTCGGCAGCAAGGGCAGGAGCTTGGCTCTCAGCAGGACCCTCTTTCCAATGCTGGGTCCCTCATTCAGGCACTAAGTGCCTTTAAACAAGGCCCCTCTTTCCTTTCCCCCCCCCCCCCCCCCAGCCAGAGCCAGGATGCAGCCCGAACAGTTTTATGCTAATTGCAGATGTGGTGGGAAGAGGCCCTTAATTGGGGGTTAATTGCCCAGTTAAGGGTCTCGATTGGCAGCAGGGTGGGAAGGCTGTTCACCATCCTGCCTGGACTTAATTTTGGTGTAGGCAGGATGTTGGGGAACCACCGCCCCCCCCCCCCCCCCCCCCCCCACTGCCATCCCACCCAATTTTATGCTTGCCCCACTGTTGGGGAGAGCATAAAATTCCCCCCTTTGTTTTTGATTCCTTATGAATCACGTGTTAAAGAAAAATGCTAATTTTTGGTCAACTGGGGATCTGATTCATGGGCTCAAGATTATCCAAACTGTCTACTTAGACTTCCTGTATGCAGTGTGCAGTCTCCCGGGAGTGGCACACATCCACTTGCCTAAGCCAATCCCCAGGAACTCCAGAGTATGGGCAGGAGTACTGCTGGAGTTTAGTCTTTTTTTTTTAATGTGATCATCAAGGTGAAAGAATTTTGTCAAGGGGAATGAAACATTTTCATTTTAAGCACCAGTGTCAGCAATAAGCACTCCAAGTATATCACAGCCAGACGCAGGATAAATTTCCCTGTCCCCTGACCCAACAACTCATGCCTCATCCCCATGTCCTCAGAGCATTTGCCTGGGCTTCTGGATTACTTGTCCAGTGATATTACCGCCATACCACCGCCTCCCCCTGATTTTGGTTTTAGTTCTAGTTTCTGTTTCAATTCTAGTTTCTCTCTCAATTACGGTCTTAAAAAAAAACAAGCCTTGCAATCTCGGATTCCATCACAGTATCCTTTTCCCTGTTGATCTCAACTTAAGTATTATTCCTATGTGTCATGCACAATATTTTTTATATTAAAAAAATCTAATTTCTGATTTTTGGCATTGATTTAATGCTTAGCTAACATCCAATGTTGATGATAACTATGATTTTTGTCTCATAAGTTTTATGAGTTTACAAGCTGTGTTTAAAGTGGGTGGCTTGGATACAAATGTCTGAATTGGATGTGAAGCATTTATTTTGATACTTTTGTAGGTTCATGTCAACATTGAAAATTCCTGGAATGAGGAGGAGGTGTGGAGAATGGAAATGTATATCTCCTTTGGAATTATGAGTCTGGGTCTGCTCTCATTGCTAGCAGTTACATCAATCCCTTCAGTCAGCAGTTCTCTGAATTGGAGGGAATTCAGCTTTATTCACGTATGTTTCTCCTTCATTTCATTTCTGAATGATGTTCAACTTTTTCTATTAAATCTGATTGCTGCTACTTGCTATATTTTCCTATCATCTGATGCATTAGAAACAGACTGGGCTGGATTTTAACAGCCCTCTGGAGATGGGCTGGATAGTGCAAAGGTCTTGTAGAATGGCAGCAGACAGCATTGGGAGGGGAGCCCAAAGTCTTCCCACCGCCACAAGATATTACCAGCAGCTGGAACTTTAGTTGCGAGGCTGCCTAGCAGGTGGCCATTAAACCCAACTAAGTACTGTTGGATGGACCCTCTATTATGACCACTCTCTGGCCCATGGAGGGCCCTCCGGGAGCAATGGGTGCCACCGCTGGAGGGTGTACCTCCCCAGCCACTGCCCTGCAATCACTGGGAACTGCCTGCCTGGCCCCAGCAAGGCACATAAATAAACTTGCCTGTCTTTGAGTGTGCATCAACATGGAGGTACCCTCTCCTTCCTCCTGCAGGCTCACCAGTGGCCATCTGATAGGGCTGGCAGTCGTGGGAGGCAGACCACTGTCCTCAGTTGGTTGGTGATGCCAGCAGCGGCCTCTTAATTGGCTGCCGCTAATAAAATGCCCCCCCGGGGTATCGCCTGCACAGAGTCCTGTCGCACTTTTGGTCCCAGCCGTGGGACTACTTACCTGTTAAGAAAATTCCAGACATTATGTGGAAATATATACAAAATGAGTCAAAAAGGCCTTTCTGTTACAAATAGGAATGAATTCAATCAGCAAACCAGAAACCAATAAGCATTTATTCTCTTTTTTGCTCCTGCATTTTTTTTATAGCTGTAAACCAATTAGGAAAACAAAACATAAAACATGTGCATTTAACCTAAAGTAGACCTTGGCCACAAAAGTCCATGGCCCGCCTAGCGCACACTAGCTATAACTTCAAAAAGAGTATTTCAGAAGGGCTGGATTTTAGACTTGGAATTGGTACATGAAATCCTGGCCTTGGAAGGGAGTTCCTGCCCAAGCCTTACTAGGACAGTAGTATAAGGTGGCAGGGCCAGGGACTTCCTACATTTAGAGTTCCTGTTTTCCTGGCCCCCAAGAACAGTTATAGGATTGGTGGAGGTACATCTGGTGACACTGGTGGAAGTGGGCCCAACATAAAGCTATGCTGAAGGTAAGTTTTCATGTAATTTTATTGTGGTCACCTTACAAAGTGGTCCGTGGGGATACTTGTCCTTTTTTACCCCAAGATGGGAGAGAAACCTTCACCCTTTCCAGACCTGGCTACTTACACCAGACTTTCCAGCCTCGAACAGCGAGTGTGCCTTAGATGCAGCCCTTGTCGCTCAGGTGCCTGCCATTGCCATGTACATTAGTAGACTTCCTCCTGAGTCTGTGAACTTTGGCTGGTTCAATAACAAAAGTGACCCAAGAAAGCAAGGTACAGGAACTTACAAGGGCAAAAAGAAGGGAGGAGATTTTTGAGGGTTTGTGAATCATCTTAGATTCAGTAAGTGAGTCAACTCAGTTAAATGATATGGCCAGACTAGCATCAGTCTTCAAGAGTGAACCTTCAGTGATTTGTATTGGTCAGCAGCTCAATTCTTAACAGTGTTGCCATGATAGTGGGACAATTGCTGGGAAAGCCAAGGATATTGAGATATTGGATGCATTAAGGTTAGTTAAAGAAGTAGAAAGATAGAAAACCCTGCGATGTTATCCAAGTGGTTATATTAGCAAACATTGCAGCAAGTAATAAGGTGTTCAAGGTCAGCATAAAAAGAATAGTCTGCTCTATGAAGAGATAAGAAGAATATGTGATAACAGGCAAGTTATTTTAGTGGGAGACCTGAATCAACTTAATATAAACTAGGAAATCCCAAATAATTTAGAATCAGAGTTAGTAGATATAATACATGAATGTTTCTTTGCCTATTGTGTCAAGGAGGTCATGAGAGAAGCAATGCTTATCTTGGTTTGGTATTCGTAAATGACCCAGAACGTGTGATGTAGAAATAGTAGCATCTCTGGGAGTCAGTGACCTCGGAATGATAACGTTTAAAATTAACTGGGAGTCAGAAATACCTAGGACCAGGATCTAAGTACATAATTTTAAAGGGGCTAAATTCAGTTGAATGAGACAGCAGCTAAAGTAAAAGAACACTTGGGCTTGTTGATCAACAACACTTCAATTCGAGAAAAGTGGAACACTTTTAAAGATATAGGGGGAGAAATTTGTTCACCCAGCGCCACTATGCAGATTTACGTCGATTCCCTGGGGCAGGCAGCACCATGGGCCGCTACCTGCGCAGTCTGCATGGCATTCTTTATTGATCTAATTGACGAATGCCATTCAGGTGGCAGCCCACATTGCTACCTGCCACCAGGGAATTGACATAAGTCTGCACGCAAATGAATTTTTCTCCCATAATGCTAAATATGGAGGAAAATACACTCTCAAACCAACAAGCTCAATTAAGCAAATATGACATGAATTAACAAAGTTAAAGAGAGATAAAGAGGTCTGTAAAAATTCTGTAGGAAGAAGGAAGGGACACACTGGGACAATTACAAGAAAATGCAGAAACATATTGAAAGAGTGATCGGAGAGATGTGTAAAACGACATAGCAGCTGAGGCTAAAAAAAAATGCTTTCAGTACCACAACAAGAGGGGTAGTCAGAAAGACTTCCTGCCACTTGGAGTGGTTGAAGCAGATAGCATTGCAACATTTAAGAGGAGGCTCGATGCATATATGAGGAAGAAAGGTATTGAGAGATTCATAGCAGGGTGGGGAGAGGTAATTAAAGTGGGAGGAACTCATCAGGAGTATAAATACTGACATAGATGAGTTGGGCTGAATAGCCTATTTCTGTGCTGTAGATTCTAATTAAAGAAGTGAAAACCATAAGCAACGCAAACTGGCTTGAAACTAAGGATGAGCTCAAAATAATAATTATTCCAAATGTATACTTTCGAGTATTCACAAGAGAAGTATTGAGCAGCATGTTCTTTCCAAACAAGTATACCCTGAGTAAAATCAGCAACTTCATTATAAATGGAATTGAAGTCCTCAACAGGTTAATGGCCTCAAAACAAATAAACCTGCAGTACAGAAAAGGAGGCTGATCCCCAATGTCAGGAAACTGTGTTGAGGAAAGACTGAAGAAGCGTGGGATTTTAAGCATTAAAAGATGCACATGGTGTTCTTATAGGGGTTTAAAAGATTCTTTAGGGGAATAGAAAAAGTTAACACAAATATTAAATTAAATTTCAGGAGTAGAATTAAAGGACACAAATTCAAACTTCTAGAAGATAACTTTAGGACTGAAATCACACAAAGAATGATCAATGTAAAGATAAAGAAGTGGAAGCAAACCCCTTGAAATCGTTTCAGAATAGATGTTAGAATTTCTGGCTGGATGAACTAAGGTGAGCCAAATGACCTTCCTCATCCATAAATATCTTGCGAAAGCTTGCCATTCAGAATTAGAACTATTGAACTTTTGGGGGAGTATAGCACGTACTGTATCCTAATGTGCACTTCAAATTCAAGCCTGCAGAGAAAGCATTGCTAGTCCCTTAGCATACATTTTTACTTGAACCCAGTTAGTGTTTGTCAAATCTTTTTTATTTGATGAAAGTTGAAGATACATGCTTCACGTGATCACAAAACAGCTCCTAAGCAAAAGATCATGGGCCTTTAAGTAGGAGAAGGAATAGATTAACTTGCTAATGCTTTTTCTTTTAGAAACAAGCTGTTCGATCTTGGTATGACTGCTGAATTTTTCCCTAAACTGAGCATTTTGCTTTTAAAAATGTTGCTCGAACAATAAAATGGGGCCACAATCTCCCCACTTGAACTGATGCAGCATTTTAGGCACTGGAGTCTCATATTATCAGGCCAGATGCCTGAGGCCTGATGTACACAGCGCGTGACTATATGATTGGGGAATGGATTGTTTGCAAGGCTTATTAAATAACAAATTGAATTTAGCTGAGCAGTGCTCCTCTTACTGCATTCTGGATGCCTTAAATCCTTGAATGCACCTAATGGGCTGAATTTTATGGCCCCCGCCCACCCGAGACTGATTCAGTGGCGGGGGCCCATAGGATCGTGACAGGAGGCAGGCGCGGAAGGCCCGTTGCAACGCAATTTTATTGGGGCGGGTTAGGCCGACCATGGCCTTCCTGCCCAGCGGCCAATTGAGGTCCTTAAGAGGCCTAATAACAACCATATAAGGGCCTCATCCTGCCACAGCTGGGATTTAACCAACGGCAGGGGAACCTCTGCCATGTGGGGAGATCACCCAGTAAAACAAGGTCGGGGGTGTCACTCCTCTCTGGGCATTTTGTGGCCCTCCCTGAACCCCCACCCCCCCACTGCAATTGATGCCCACCCTCCTCCCCCATTCCTCTCTCCCTCCTCGCTGTGGCCTGCCGGTCTGGCCCCATGGCCCCACCTCACTTACCTGAGGACTAGGTCACCAGCACTGGGCCTGGGTCCAAGGTCTCTTGCAGTAGCGGCAGTGGCCACTGCTCCCGGTGGCGCTGCCAATACTGCTGAGCTGCAGGCCCTGTGATTGACCGACAGCTCTTGGAGGCAGAATCCCCTTCTTTAAAGGATGGGGATCCAAGCACTAGGCTGTTAATTGGCCTGGTGCCATAGAATCACTCCAACGGGGCTCCAGCTGGCTGAGGCAGGATTTCCCCCCCCTCACCATTTTGCCCCAGTGCCGGGAGCCCCACCATGGGTACAAAATCCAGCCCAAATTGTATAAAATGGGTGCTGCAAGGGAGGCTTGTTCTCTTCTGTCAGATCTTTGTTCTTAAAGGTGCATTGTTGGAATTCTTAGCTCCTTACTGTGCAATTCTTTGGTCTTGGTCTTGTTGGACAAAGTAAGTTAGGGAAACTTTTTGAAACCCTTCTGACAGTTACTTAAAACTGTACTGCATTATTCGTACATGGCTGTATATCTGAGCTGCTTTGCATGACAGATGGGTGCAGACATTCCATTCAAACATGCCCTTATGCTGCCACTTGTGTGTATAGGAGCAGGTTCTAATGCTTTACCTGTCTGAAGATATCTGCCAGTGCAGACTAAGATTTCTGCCACATCTTCCCACCTACAGTTCACATCTGTCCAGTCCAATTATTTCAGCTATTTACTTGTGGAAAGAAGATAGCAACAAGCAAAAGCTCTTCACTTCTGTCTTGTGGCTGAATTTCTGTGAATGGAGGACATCAGCGACTATACACACATGGCCATACTTCCATCTTTCCCTTGGCAACTCCATTTCTGAATAGAAAAGGATTACAATTCCATAAATATGCAGGTGGTCTGCAACCATAGGAACAGAATCATGCACATCAATGCTCAGTTCCCTGTCGGCTCCCAAGACAAGTGCAAGTGCTGGGGCTCCTCCAGTGCTACCTTCTGGATCCCCATACCTGCCTCACCCATAATCACACCCTCATGCTGCTGACCATGTACCACATCTTTAGTATTTAACCTAAGGGATGTGACTTCCTCATGGAACAAAGTGACCAGGTAGCTTTGTCCCTGCTTGAGGCATCGTAATGTCTGAAGCTCAGACTCCAGCAGATCAGCTCTGAGTCAAAGTTCCTCGAGCTGCAGACACTTAGCGCAGATGTGGTTGTTGTGAATCACGTTGGTGTCTGCCAGATTCCAAAGGGTACAGTTGCAACACATCACCTGTCCTGCCATCTTTATTGTATTTTATTTAACTGACTAGGTTTTCAAGTTTTGAAAATTCATGTAATTGTCTAATTATAGTTTTTAATCTAGGTAATAACCTTGTTTAGTTTACTAAATTTATATGCCCATAGTCCTAATTTAACCTTATTTGTATATTTTTTTTACATCAAGCAGCACCTCTTACCCTCACCTCACTGAATTCCCACACTCATTAAATTCCCTTGCACACTGGTGAAATCTGCACTGAGGTGAAACTGCTCTGTGTTAATACTCTATTAATTCACTTACTGTTTTACTTAACCCGATTGAAATTTTTTAATTTCCTGGCTTTTAGCTGCAACCAAAGCTCTGGTTTAGAGAGGAAAAGAAAATAAATAAATTAATAAAATGGGTATTGTATGGAATCACATAGTATTAAAAGGAAGGTGGTAACTTGGGTATGTAATTGGCTAAGGAATAGCTAGCAGAGAGTAGTGGTGAGGTCCCCACCATCAGACATGCCAGGCTTCAGTCAATTCGATTCTTCTTCTTCTTCTTTGGGCCTCCTTATCTCGAGAGACAATGGATACGCGCCCTGACAATATCCTGCTATAGTACTGAAGACTTGTGCTCCAGAACTAGCTGCAGCCCGAGCCAAGTTGTTCCAGTACAGCTACGACATTGGCATCTACCTGCCATGTGCAAAATTGCCCAGGTGTGTCCTGTCCAGAAAAAGCAGGACCTATCCAATCTGGCCAATTACCGTCCCTACTCTCAATCATCAGCAAAGTGATGGAAGGTGTCGTTGACACTGCTATCAAGCAGCACTTACTCAGCAACAATCTGCTCACCAATGCTCACGTTAGGGTTTCACCAGGGCCACTTGGCTCCAGACCTTGTTACAGCTTTGGTCCAAACATGGACAAAAGAGCTGAATTCCAGAGGTGAGGGGAGAACTCTCAACATCAAGGCAGCATTTGACTGAGTGTGGCATCAAGGAGTCCAAGTAAAATTTAAGCCAATGGGAATCGGGGGAAAACTCTCCACTGTTTGGAGTCATACCTAGCACAAAGGAAGATTATTGTAATTGTTGGAGGCCAATAATTTCAGCCCAAGGACATCACTGTAGGAGTTCCTCAGGGTAGTATTCTAGGCCTAAATATCTTCAGCTGCTTCATCAATAATCTTCCCTCCAACATAAAGTCAGAAATGGGGATGTTCACTGATGATTGCACAGCGTTCAGTACTATTTGCAACTCTTCAGATACTGAAGTAGTCCATGCCCACATGCAGCAAGACCTGGACAACATTCAGGCTTGGGCTGATAAGTGGCAAGTAATGTTCATGCCACACATGTGCTAGGCGATAACCATCACAAACAAGAGAGATTCTAATCATCTCTTGATGTTCAGCAGCATTAGCATTGCTGAATCCCCCACTATCAACATCCTGGGGTCACCATTGACCAGAAACTGAACTGGACCAGCCAAATAAATGCTGTGGCTAGAAGAGCAGGTCAGAGGCTGGGAATTCTGTGGCGAGTAACTCCCCTCCTGACTCCCCAAAGCCTGTCCACCATCTACAAGGCACAAGTCAAGAGTGTGATGGAATACTCTCAACTTGCCTGGATGGGTGCAGCTCCAACAACACTCAAGAAGCTCGACACCATCCAGGACAAAGCAGTCCACTTGATTGGCATCCACCGCCTTTAACATTCACTCCCTGCACCACCGATGCAGTGTGTACCATCTACAAGATGCACTGCAGCAACTCATCAAGGCTTCTTCAACAGCACCTTCCAAACCTGCGACCTCTACCACCTAGGAGGACCAGGGCAGCAGATGCATGGGAACACCACCACATGAAAGTTCCCCTCCAAGCCACACACCATCCTGACTTGGAACTACATTGCCGTTCCTTCACTGTTGCTGGGTCAAATCCTGGAACTCACTTCCGAACAGTAC
This sequence comes from Heterodontus francisci, assembly GCF_036365525.1. NCBI lineage: Eukaryota > Metazoa > Chordata > Chondrichthyes > Heterodontiformes > Heterodontidae > Heterodontus > Heterodontus francisci. The sequence continues at coordinate 161,671,536 of NC_090372.1, read as the reverse complement.
AGTTGGTGTACCTACACCCCAAGAAATGCAGCGGTTCAAGAAGGCAGTTCACCACCAGCTTCTCAAGGGCAATTAGGGATGGGCAATAAATGCTGGCATAGCCAGTGACACCCACATCCCCGAACAAATAATAAAAGACAGAATCCAATCAATAATACATCATAGACAAAAGTGCTTCCTTTTTCTCATGTTCTTGTATCCCTGTGAAGATTAATGCATTATAGACTTCTATAGTGTTTCCTTTTGATGGAACAGCTGGTCTTATTTAGAAAGAAAAGCATGTAATAACAGAATTAAAATACAAATTTTCATTCATCACAGCACATGATTCTGCTGAATGTTACCATTTAGAGAAAAGCTGTACACAAAATTTAACAATGTGAATGATGAAAATGGATTTTACTAAGAAAATTATGCCCTTTTTTATTCCAGTCTACACTTGGTTATGTGGCCCTCCTTATCAGCACCTTCCATGTTCTGATTTATGGATGGAAACGAGCCTTTGAGGAGCAGTACTACAGGTTTTACACACCACCAAACTTTGTGTTAGCTCTTATTCTGCCTTTCATAGTCATCCTTGGGAAACTTGTTTTGTTACTTCCATGCATCAGTAGAAAATTGAAAATAATACGCAAGGGTTGGGAAAAGAGCCAATTCACAAATGATACTTCAACAATAGTTCTTCAGGTATCTCCGGAAAGAGTTACCATTATGTGACATTTTGCCAAAAATTGATTCCATTTGAGCCATTCAGCTTTCTTCAACTTTCTGAAATGAAGACTGCAGTGTTAAGTTTGTTGAAATGAGGTTGTAAATTATTGATATCACCTTAGAAACTCCAGTTGTATTTCTTTGCCTGCTAACGGTAGAGTATATATTAAGTATGCTGTAGTGAACAGTGTGTGGGATCCACGGTATACCTCACAAGATGAGCTTAGCTCATAAGTAGTGGGTTACAAATTCCATTGTCTATTTTGTTTATGCCAGATTTTAAAATTAAATGAGTTCAGTATTAAAATGAGCTACATGCAGTGATTAAAGATGCTAAACATTTTATCAATTTGATGTCTAGACCCTGTCAGAAAAATCTGTTAAATGGTTTTACTTACTGTACTGTTGCTTTTGTGGAAGAAAAATTGATGAACCTGTTCTCTCCCTAACATTGCCAGGAATGCTATTTTGGAATTTGGATTCCAAACACATCCTAACATGTACTTCACGTAAAGTAACTTATATTTTTCATTAAACCTGACATTTAAAGTTGCTGAGGAAAATGGACCCTGCCCTCCAAAGGCTGTGCACTTAGTTATGCTGCACTGTACGGTTTGGCGAGGTTCCAGCCCTGGCCTGAGTCTATGCTGGCATTTGTTTTTAATTTTGCTTCCAGTAACTAAGAATGAGCGTTTCCCGAAATTTCTGTCTTTAAAATGTGTTTATTGGAAGTAGCTCCTTTAAATTTAAAATTACTTTTAAAGCCTGTGATAATCGAACAGTAAAGGCAGTTAACGTCTCAGGTCAGTGGCCTGAAACATTAACTCTGCTTCTCTCTCCACAGATGCTGCCAGATCTGCTGTGTATTTCCAGCATTTCTTGTTTTTATTTCAGATTTCCAGCATCTGCAGTATTTTGCTTTTATTATAGTAAAGGCAGTTAACTGTTAGTGCAACTGATATAGCAATAAGGAAATGCCACCGCTGCTTTGGTGATTTTGTTTTAGGAATGAAAAACGTTTCTTTCTGTAGGATAAGAATTCACACCAATGAAAATAAGATCTACGTGTATAAATGATTATTTGACAGTTGGTGTAACAATTTAGATCACATTTTCCAAGGAATTATTATTTTCACACAGGCCCATCACCATTTTTGGCACATCATTAATGTGCAGTGTTCGTAATTATAATGTATTTATGTCAAAGTGTGGTAAGCTATGTATAAGTGTTAGTCTTATTATTTTTCATTAAATTTGTCAATGTTGTAACTTACATTTCAGTCTTTGGGTAAATGGAACTACTCATTATGTGCAATAAAAATTACTTTGTTTCCAAACATTTTTTGTTTCTAAACAAGTGTTAACAATGTTAGTGATGAGAAATCTATTTTGTATCATTATGCTTCTCAATTTGTGCCTACATGACCATTTTCCACATACACCTGACACAGTTCCTAGTGTGTGTTTTGTTTCAGCCTATTTATTGCTGAATCCATAGGATAAGCAGAGTAGTGCTTCTGTGTTTAAATTGCTGAGGCCACCTGGCCAGAAATTCATGCAAAATTCATTTTGCTTAAAACCAAGTTTGCAAACATTGCAGCACACATCCTTATTGGGATGCATTGGCGTAAACCTTTCTGCTGTGTAAATGTGCTTCTCCTATCGCTCCTGTGAAGCATTTTGGGATGTTTTGCTATGTTAAAGATACTATCTTAGTGTAAGTTTTTGTTAACTGTTAGTATATCAGTACATCAAATTTTATTGAGTTTCAGAGTAGCATTATGCAGCCACATCAGCACTAATGCAAAACATTTTCAGATATGCATCAAAGGCAAAGTAGCATTTCATAGCTTTGCAGCCAGATCCTGATCTGACCCAGCAATGCATGAAAGCCAAGTTGTATAAGATCCGCTTGACCTTGACACCATATGATATAAAATTTCAATGTGGCATGAAGCCAGGGTTGAAAAAGCACTCCACATCCATTGAACTTACTAGCCATTTTACAAACTTACTACAGTCTTTTTAATGTTGTCATCTTCAGATTCCACCACCGCTCGCCACATCCCACCACCCCATGGCCTTGCTTCACCCTACTCTGCCATCGCCTTCTTTTAAAACCTTCCCAGAACCCATCTTTTCACCTAAGTCTTCCAACATCTCTCCTGGCTTCCCTTTCATTTTTCTTACTGCTAACCTGTAAATTGCCTTGGGATGCTTTGTAAGTTAAAGGTGCTATATAAAATGAGAGGTGGTGTGAGAAAATGGATTGTGCCTCCAGCATTTAAAATTAGCCATCAGGCAAGTGATGATCTGTGTGTGCAACATAAACATGAGTTCAGAGCTTTCCTATGACAGGCAGAGTACAATTTACACCATACAGTATACCACTGGTCTTGCTGGCTGTGCTTTGCATTCTAAACCTTCATAGCACACTTATTGGGCCAGACTTTCAAATGCCAACCGGTCAGGACCAGGTATGGATGCACTTTAAAAATTGCAGTGCCGGAGGGAGTCTCTGGATCCCGACGCCTTCAGGAGATCCTAAAATGTTTAATGTGAGGACGTGAGAAGGGAATAGGGAACCTGCTCGCCTCCAATGAACAGCCCATTAAGCTCCCAGATGAACTTGTTAAGGAGCCGGGGAGGTTGGGACTGCAATTTTCCAATGGGATTCTGGCGAACCTGAACAGTCTGGTGCATGTTAGTGTACAGCTGTTGGGTTCACAGTGGGACAAAGGGAAACAGTTTTTCTTGATGGTGAAAATTATGCAGCCTTCGGGGGTCTTGTGCTGGATCATGTGTGTTATTTCAGTTTTGTATGTTTGAACACGGTCTTATTATTTTATGCTGCTAGCCCTGGAAGGAGCTGTCTGTTCTCTTCGGCAAGTCAGTGACCGGCCCCATCATGACTGCCAGCTGCCTCTGCTGCTTGCACTCAGCAGGCAGCTCCTGCCTCCTAGAGCAGTTTGACACCAATAATTGGGTTCTGAGCTCACCTTCTTCAAATAGCATTGTGTATTCCTGACACCATTTTGAAAATCTGGCCCATTATTTCAGTCTGACAACATGGTGTAACTGCAACCTATTCCATTTATTATTGCATTTATTTTTTTTTAAATGCACTTTATATATAGGAACATAGGAGCAGGAGTAAGCCATTCAGCCCATCAACCCTGCTCCGCCATTCAATATAATCATGACTGATCATCCACTTCAATGCCCTTTATTGCACAAAATAAGAGCTCAGGGTATTGGGGGTAATGTGGTGGCATGGATTGAGGATTGGCTAACACACAGAAGGCTGAGAGTTGGGATTAATAGGTCTTTTTCAGGTTGGAAATCCATAACTAGTGGGGTGTCACAAGGCTCGGTCCTAGGGCCTCAACTATTTACGATCTATATTAATGACCTGGAGGAAGGGACTGAGTGTAATGTATCCAAATTTGCTGACAATACAAAAATAGGTGGGAAGGCATGTTGTGTTGAGGACACAAAGAATCTGCAAAGGGTTGTAGATAGATTAAGTGAGTGGGCAAAAACTTGGCAGATGGAGTTCAATGTGGGAAAATGTGAGGTCATCCACTTTGGTAGGAAGAATAAAAAGGAAGATTATTATTTAGATGGAGAAAGATTACAAAATACTGCAGTACAGAGGGATCTGGATGTTCTTGTAAATGAAACACAAAAAGTTAGCATGCAAGTGCAGCAAGTAATTAGGAAGGCAAATGGAATTTTGGCCTTTATTGCTAGGGGGTTAGAGTTTAAAAATAGGGAAGTCTTGTTACAACTGTACAGGGTGTTGAGGCCACACCTGGAGTACTGTATACAGTTTTGGTCCCTGTATTTAAGGAAGGATATACTAGCATTGGAGGCAGTTCAGAAAAGGCTGATTCCTGGGATGAAGGGGTTGTCGTATTAAGAATGACTAAACAGGTTAGGCCTTTATTCATTGGGGTTTAGAAGAATGAGAGGTGATATTATTGAAAAATATAAGGTTCTAAGGAGTGCTTGACAGGGTAGATGTTGAAAATATGTTTCCAGTGGTGGGGGAATCTCGAACTAGGGAACATAGTTATAGAATAAGGGGTCACACATTTAAACAAACAAAGAACAGTACAGCACAGGAACAGGCCATTTGGCCCTCCAAGCCTGCGCCGATCTTGATGCCTACCTAAACTAAAACCTTCTGCAGTTCCGGGGCCCATATCCCTCTATTCCCATCCTATTCATGTATTTGTCAAGATGCCTCTTAAATGTCGCTATCGTACCTGCTTCCACCACCTCCCCCGGCAGCAAGTTCCAGGCACTCACCACCCTCTGTGTAAAGAACTTGCCTCGCACATCCCCTCTAAACTTTGCCCCTCTCACCTTAAACCTGTGTCCCCTAGTAACTGACTCTTCCACCCTGGGAAAAAGCTTCTGACTATCCACTCTGTCCATGCCGCTCATAACTTTGTAAACCTCTATCATGTCGCCCCTCCACCTCCGTCGTTCCAGTGAAAACAATCCGAGTTTATCCAACCTCTCCTCATAGCTAATGCCCTCCAGACCAGGCAACATCCTGGTAAACTTCTTCTGTACCCTCTCCAAAGCCTCCACGTCCTTCTGGTAGTGGGGCGACCAGAATTGCACGCAATATTCTAAGTGTGGCCTAACTAAAGTTCTGTACAGCTGCAGCATGACTTGCCAATTTTTATACTCTGTGCCCCGATCGATGAAGGCAAACATGCCGTATGCCTTCTTGACTACCTTATCCACCTGCGTTGCCACTTTCAGTGACCTGTGGACCTGTACGCCCAGATCTCTCTGCCTGTCAATACTCCTAAGGGTTCTGCCATTTACTATATACCTCCCACCTGCATTAGACCTTCCAAAATGCATTACCTCACATTTGTCCGGATTAAACTCCATCTGCCATTTCTCCGCCCAAGTCTCCAACCGATCTATATCCTGCTGTATCCTCTGACAATCCTCATCACTATCCGCAACTCCACCAACCTTTGTGTCGTCCGCAAACTTACTAATCAGACCAGCTACATTTTCCTCCAAATCATTTATATATACTACAAAGAGCAAAGGTCCCAGCACTGATCCCTGCGGAACACCACTAGTCACATCCCTCCATTCAGAAAAGCACCCTTCCACTGCTACCCTCTGTCTTCTATGACCGAGCCAGTTCTGTATCCATCTTGCCAGCTCACCTCTGATCCCGTGTGACTTCACCTTTTGTACCAGTCTGCCATGAGGGACCTTGTCAAAGGTTTTACTGAAGTCCATACAGATAACATCCACTGCCCTTCCTTCATCAATCATCTTCGTCACTTACTCAAAAAACTCAATCAAATTAGTGAGACACGACCTCCCCTTCACAAAACCATGCTGCCTCTCGCTAATAAGTTCGTTTGTTTCCTGTCCCGAAGAATCCTCTCTAATAATTTCCCTACCACTGACGTAAGGCTCACTGGCCTATAATTTCCTGGATTATCTTTGCTACCCTTCTTAAACGAAGAACTGAGATACGAAGAAATTTCTTCTCTCAGAGGGTGGTGAATCTCTGGAATTCGCTACCTCAGAGTTGTGGAGGCTAGATCAATAAATGTATTTAAAGAGGAGGTAGATAGATTTTTTAAATCTCGGGGAGTCGAGGGTTATTGAATGGCGGGGCAGGCTTGAGGGGCTGAATGGCCTACTCCTGCTCCTATTTCTTATGTTCTTTCCCACACTATCCCCATATTCCTTTATGTCATTGGTATTTAGAAATCTGTCAAAAGATTCACAACCCTCTTGAGTAAAGAAATTTCTCCTCATCTCGGTCCTAAATGGCTTCCCCCTTACTTTGAAATTGTGTCCCCTGGTTCTAGACTCCCTAACCAGGGGAAACATCTTATCTGCATCTACCCTGTCTATCCTTTACATATTTTGTAGGTTTCAATGAGTTCACCTCTCATTCTTTGAAACTTTAGAGAATACAGTCCCAGTTTCCCTAATCTCTCTTCCTAGGACAGTCCCGCCATCCTGGGAATAAATCTGGTGAACCTTCGAGCTAATGGCAGATTAAGAAAATACTTTGTCACAATTCACTACATATTCTCTTATGTTCACTGTCAACAGTCACTCCTGATTGAATTGCTTCTCTTTTGATGTAGGAGCACAAGTATCCCAAATATCTGCCCCTACCATGCCCTTGGCTCTGCAGGTTGTCACGAGGGAGCCAACTTCTCATAATGGTATGAACGCAAAGATTATACATAGCAACAATCTGTGTCTACTAATTAACACTGAGAAGCATAACAGCAACCAGCTGGCTTTCTGCTGCTGGCTCAGTATTGAGACAATAAAATGTTGAATTTAATATTACAGTAACAGTGTTAAGTTCTTTCAGAAAAGAATCCAGTTCTTTCAATATGGGTAAAATCCAAACTGTTGTATCATGTAATGCCATTGTCACACACAGGATTTTGACATCTCATAAAACAAAATAAGCACTCATTGGACCTAAATAGGTCCTTAACATTGTTCAACTATGAAAAGGCCTTTTACAGTCAGATGTGTATTTTACTGAAGTGGTTCTTTCTATGAATGGGCTTTTTGTCCCGTTAACACAAATTAGTTGGTTTCAAGTCACTTTTCTGTATTTTTGAGTTCTAGCATTTACTTTTTAATGGTTATTTTCAGATTTAATGCCAAAGTAAGTGTAAGATTAGTGATTGTTTTTGTTCCATATACTGTAATTATCTTGCCATTAAATTGTTCAACTAAATGTATGAATCTAAAGGAAGCAAGGACAGGCTGGATGCTACAATGCTGTACTTGTGAAGAGAAGCATCATCTTTTGACCCAGTGATATTTAAGGAAAAGTGCTTCTCAATTTTAATTCACTTTGAAGTACATTAAATATTTATTTAATAAAGTACCACAATCTCATTGTAGGCATGTCGTATTGTTATTTGCTATCCCATGCATGCTCTGTAATATACCTCGCATGAGATCTTTTATGATCGAGTAATACATAAAACAGTTACTCCAATCTCTTTGTGACATATCTTACTTTCTTCAATAAAATACTAGCTGAAGTAATTCTGATCTAACAAGGCACAACCTCCATGTTGCCATAGCTAATAATAAATACATAGGAGTACTGGAAGGCAGAAATAAAATTATAAACAAGCATGGGTAAACCACAGTACTAATCTTATGAAATAAGAACATAAAATGTCAGAAATATGGAGCAGGTCAATCAGCAGCTATAAAGAGAAATTGCAGGTTATGGATATTTTGACCGTGAAGTAAAAATAACATTATGAAGTGCAGGCACAAGACATATCATATGTAGTTAATTGAGTTATGCACTGAATCAACTGTTCCTCCTATGAATACTCTTCTATAGTCATCTGCCACTGTATTTATAGCCTTATGCTAACCTATCACTTAAAACTCTATAACACATTGAACAAATAAATCACAGAGCAAAGAATATCTGTGGTACAAAGCAGATGGACAAACCTCCTTCTCTGCTGAATACTTCTCTGTTTTCTGGTTTGCCTTGGCTGTGCTGTTTTGTTGAAGGTAATTCCTTTCAATAGATTTGGGTGAGGGAGAGAAAACAGTTGCTGTGGGCTGGATTTTGTGCAGCCGGCAGGGATCCTGGTGCTGGGCCGAAAAGGCAGGGGGAGCTCAGTTTTGGCCTTTTCAAACCCCCATCCCCCACCCCAGCGTGATCCTCCGTTGTTCCGGAAGCGAAGGGTTGGATTTTGTTCTCCCAACGTCTGGTTCCATGGCAGAGGGGGCTGGAGAATCAGAATGGCAGTGGCCTGCAACGGAACCTGACGCTGGGATTGCTGGGCCCGATCTTCCCGACAGTGGGGAAGCTCTGTGGCAGCCCCTCCATTGCTCTGTGATGGAATCCGAGTTTGCATATTTAAATGACATCTTTGAATTCATTAAAATGTAATCTGCAGTGATCTTACCTTCAGTTCCTGATCTTCAGCACAACATATGGCAGTCACATGTCTTCACTTTCCCGATCAGGGAAAGTTGGTGCCAAGGTGGGGCAGGGGTCAACTCTGCACTATATACTGTATGGCGGGGGAAGGGGTCAACTTTGCACTATATACTGTCTGGAGGGGGGAAGGAGTCAACTTTGCACTATATACTGTATGGAGGGGGGAAGGGGTCAACTTTGCACTATATACTGTATGGAGGGGGGAAGGGGTCAACTTTGCACTATATACTGTATGGAGGGGGGAAGGGGTCAACTTTGCACTATATACTGTATGGAGGGGGAAGGGGTCACTTTGCACTATATACTGCACGGAGGGGGAAGGGGTCACTTTGCACTATATACTGTATGGAGGAGGAAGGGGTCACTGCACTATATACTGCATGGAGGGGGAAGGGGTCACTTTGCACTATATACTGTATGGAGGAGGAAGGGGTCACTTTGCACTATATACTGTATGGAGGAGGAAGGGGTCAACTTTGCACTATATACTGTATGGCGGGGGAAGGGGTCAACTTTGCACTATATACTGTATGGAGGGGGAAGGGGTCACTTTGCACTATATACTGTATGGAGGGGGAAGGGGTCACTTTGCACTATATACTGTATGGAGGAGGAAGGGGTCACTTTGCACTATATACTGTATGGAGGGGGAAGGGGTCACTTTGCACTATATACTGTATGGAGGAGGAAGGGGTCACTTTGCACTATATACTGTACGGAGGAGGAAGGGGTCACTTTGCACTATATACTGTATGGAGGAGGAAGAGGTCACTTTGCACTATATACTGCATGGAGGGGGAAGGGGTCACTTTGCACTATATACTGTATGGAGGAGGAAGGGGTCAACTTTGCACTATATACTGCATGGAGGGGGAAGGGGTCACTTTGCACTATATACTGTATGGAGTGGGGAAGGGGTCAACCTTGCACTATATACTGCATGGAGGGGGAAGGGGTCACTTTGCACTATATACTGTATGGAGGGGGAAGGGGTCACTTTGCACTATATACTGTATGGAGGAGGAAGGGGTGAACTTTGCACTATATACTGAATGGGGGGAAGGAGTCAACATTGCACTATATACTGAATGGGGGGAAGGGGTGAACTTTGCACTATATACTGAATGGGGGGAAGGGGTGAACTTTGCACTATATACTGTATGGAGGGGGAAGGGGTCAACTCTGCATTCTGTTGTGTATGGGGGGTGTGGGGAAGGGGTGAACTATGCATTATGGTGTACTGTTTGCAGGGCTGTCAGCCTTTTAAAAATGGCACCAGCATCTGCTCCTTCAGTAGGTGACACCGTGAATAGCGAGACCGAGGCCACCCCCACCACGTGATTAGGAGGGGCGGCCACCGTGCATATGCAAAGTGCCCGCCAGATGCACGATCATGGTGGTGCAGCACCAGGATCTCCGTCCCTTTAAAGACGGGAATCCAGCCTCCAAGAGCTGACGGCCAATCAGAGACCAACAGCTCAGAAGTATTGGCAGTGCCACTGGGAGGAGTTGCCACTGCCAGCACTGCAGAGGCCTTGTACCCAGACCCAGCACTGGAACCCTGCACCGCAGGTAAGTAAAGCGGGGTCACCGGGGCCAGTCAAGAAGACCCCAGTGAGGGGGTGTGGTGGGTAGGCAGGATGTCCAAGGGGAGGGCAGTCCATGGAGGTGGAAATTTTGCCAGCAAGGTTCCTCTGTGGGCCACAAATTGCCCACGAAGGAGGGACCAGCCCCTGCCCCAACCCGCAACCCCTGCAAGATTGCAGGGAGGGCACCTCGTATTACAAGGTGGGGGAAGAGGCCCTTAAGTGGCCTATTAACCTTGCAAGCAAATGCCATGCTGCCTGCTTATTTACATGATTGTAGCGTGAAGCCATCACTAAGTGCACTGTTCAGTCACTGCGTGCTTGAGTTGGGTGTGCAAAATCGGCCAGTATAAGTTCAAGCTAGTCTTCACTACTTAAAGCAAGCCTGCACCCCTTAAAGGGAAGGTGCTGTAAGTCATTGTAAAAGTGAGTTTGACCTGAGAAAGACACAAGAATGGCACAACATGGCAGACAGCACGTTGCAAGGTTCTACGATGCAGCACTGAAGTGGACAGTTGGAGAGAGGTCGTCTTTCCACAGGGGAGCAAGAGGCACTCCAGGCTCGCACCTTGAAGGCAGTGGGAGCAGAAAGCGTAACAAATCAATACAACCAGTGTAGCCCTGAGGACCTGGATGCAGTGCCGCAAGAAATTCTATGATCTCACATGAGTGATCAAGGTCAGTGAATGCATTTTCAAATGCCATATCCCACCAATTGCAACATCAGCTTCACACACACTGCTCAGTTCACCAGCACCTGCTCACCTACCAACAATCTCTATCAACTTCGACTTATATGTTATATAGCTTTACCTCGCCCTCACACACTTCGCACTGCTGAAAGCTTCACACCCATATCTCACAGCTTGCATATACTGCCAGCTATTCACTATGACAGGCACATCATCCAAGCACATTGCACCAAATTCACTGACTCACTCCCCTCTCTCTTGCAGGACAAGGTGGGGCGCAACTGAAGGGTGTAGCACCTAACTAGCAGGAGACAGGCACAGCTCTTTGTTCTCACCCCCATGGAGGAGGCACTGAGGCTGTGGCCAGTGGTGGGGCTGAAAGAATCGAACAGGATGGTATACTTATACCTAATCCTCCTTCTCACATCCCACTTTCCCCTCAGCCCACAATCTCTTCTGATTTACAAGCTGCAGATGATCTAAGCATGCGCCTCTTACTCTCCCCCTCTCCCCTTACCCTTATTATTGAAGGTTTAAGGCACAGAAAGAGGCCACTTGACCTTATGCCTTTCTCCTTTCAGATACCCAAGAACTGAACCTGGCCAGGCAGTGGTGCAGGAGCCAGAAGTGGAAATAGAGAAATAAGATTGATGAAGAAGAAACACTGTCACTCGCTCTCACATTAGCAGCCACCAGCTCAGATACTAACACTGCACATACTTTAGAGGGTAGCTTAGAGTTCTGCAACTGGTGAGTCACCAGGTATGAATGGCCTGCAGCCAGGGCAGGGGGAAAGGGTAGTGCAGGTGCCAGCTTGCTGGAGGGTAAGGTTACACCCATGCTACAGAGGATTAAGTTGAGGGCTTTGATAGGGTGGCCGACAGAAAAAGGCTGTTGGGTATTGACGTAGAAATGCTTGGTGCATTGGCAGCTCTGCCAGAAAGTCTGCAGTCACTGTCAAGGAGCATGGAGGAGCCCAACACCAACCTTACACACACTTTTGCGCAGAGCTTGAATTCCAACCTTTGTTGCATGGAAGTGGTAGCCAACTCCATTATCACATGGATACAAAATACTCCGGATGCTGGAAACCTGAAACAGAAACAGAAAATGCAGGTCAGGCAGCATCTGTGGAGAGAAAAAAAGAGTTAACCTTTCAGGTTGATGACCTTTCATCAGATCTGATGCTGCCTGACCTGTTGAGCATTTCCAGAATTTTCTGTTTTTATTCCATTATCACACTTGTGGATCCAACCATGATGCCGCATCTGATGGCTGACATGTCAGCTTCCATTGCAACACAAGCAGAAGCCACACAATCTCTAACTGCTGCAGTGGAAGCTCAGACTGAAGTCATGCAAGCTCAACTTGCTACCATGCAGGCTCAGACTACTGGCATCATGACTGCAGGTACCAGTGCTCAAAGAGGCTTTCAGGGTCTCAAAGTAGTCCAACAATCTGTTCTCCAATTCGTCCTCCCACCACTGCCATTCCACCAATGCTCTTGCTGTTGACTGCCAGCCCGGCAGCCCAGACTGCTGCCTTCCATGCTGAGGTGGTGCAGTCCAAAACCGGGCCTGCTTGGGCCAGAGCTGTGCAAGGTTGTCCGGCAAGGGCATCTGTAGTCACCCACTGATGGTCAGCAGCCTTCTACCAGCTATTTGTAGCCAATGAACAAGGGTGTTTAGTTGACTTTTGCATGGAATATTGGATGGTTTAATTGATAAATAATGTTTGTTTTGTGGTGGCTTTTATTTCAGCATTATGGCCAAGAGAACACTGTTATAGGAACAGAGGGAAGGTATCTTGTGTGATTGTTGTTGAATGGAGAATTGCATTCACAGTCACTGGTACCTCAGTCAGCTGAGCCAATCACAGACAGCTCGGCCGGAAAGGGGATGTGCAGTTGCCTCCTCCCTTCTTCCTCATCCTCTTCTTCATCTTCCTCCTCCTCAGATGCTCGCAGTATACCTGGAGGCAACAGCTGTGTCCTCATGATGGCAAGGTTAAGCATAATGCAGCAGATCATGACAAATCATGACACGTGTTCTGGTGAGTACTGCAGGGCTCCTCCAGGCAGCAGAAACATTGCTTAAGCATGTCAATGGTCTGCTTAATGACATTATGTGTGGCTGCATGGCTCCCGTTACATGCATGTGCCCATGTGTGCTTGAGTTACGCAGCAGAGTCATGAGTCAGGTCGTCAGAGAATAGTCCTTGTCACCCAGTAGCCACCCTCTGGTGGTGGCTCAAATTCTGATGGTGCAGCAGACTGGTTCAGAATAAAGACATCATGATTGCTGCCAGGATATCGGGCATTGACCAGCAAGATGCACTGAGTATGGTTGCAGGCCAGCTGGATATTGAGGGAATGGAACGCTTTGTGGTTGTTGTACATCTCTGAATATACAAGTGGCGCCCACAAGGTGACACGTCTGCAGTCAATGGCACCCTGCGCCATGGAGAAGACTGCTAACCTGGTGCTCCTTCCACCTGCTTCTCGTTGGAAAGCAAGAAGACAATATATATACTGAGTATCAGTGACGTCTCATATAAGCGAACTGTGGGATGTTGGAGATATTGCCTGCTTCAGCCTGGAAGACGCCTATCACAAAAAAGTTCATGGCCATGGTCACCTTTATAGCCACTGGCAATGCCATTCCTGCCCTGCTTCTGAAGCTGCAGGTTTGCCTGCAACGGGTAGCATATTTCAGTGAGCGCTTCCTTACTGAAGCGGAGTCGTCGCACATACTGTCCCTGGCTTAGGCTGAGGTAGGAGAGATGCTCCCTGAAGACCCTGGGTAGATATGGTCACCTGCTGAGAGCCCTTCTTCCTCCTCCCTCTTTGAGCAGCTTATACCCCTCTGTGTCATCTCTGTTCATTCTCCCATGAGTGGGAGCAAGTCATCTGAGCAGAACCCTTGTGGTCCAAAATAAAAGCAGAAAATTCTGGAAATACTCAGGAGGTCAGGCAGCATTTGTCAAGGGAGAAACAGAGTTACGGTTAGATTTTTGAAGCCCGCCAATGGTTGGAACAGAGGTGAGCGGGAACAGAATTTCCTGGCGCCAGCTGGCATGCCAGTCTGCCGGCATCTTCCCACTCCGGGCCATTTTTAAGGAGGCAGGTCAGGTGGGGTGATGGCTACCCACCAGCAAGCTGTGGGTGGCGTGCTAACATATTTAAAAGGCCTTTTAAGGCCAATGAACAGAGGATGAATGGAATTCTCCAGTCGGCCTGCAGCCCCAGCTGTGGCATTAGGAGCACGGCAGATGCTGGAGGCGGCCTCCTGGCAGCAGATCAGGGGGCCAGCGCTCCAGGATCAATTTGACACCTGCCCTGCAGCCGCCATACCTATATCGGCACAGCTGCCGCCCAGGCCACCCTGTGGAGGGGTTCCCCTTCCACAATGGTTGTCCTGCAGCTGTGGCCATTTCTTTTTTTAAAAGTAAATAATATGCCTCCGTCTTGAGGCGCTCTCTCTCCCTTACCTGCAATGAAACGCTGCCGCTCTCTCAGTGCTGGAGGGCCTCCTTTGGCCCTCTAGCTTCTGGAGCCCAATCAACGTCCTCAATTGGACGTGAGCGCACGCTCTGGTCATTAATTGGTCATCCCTTTGAAAATCGTATCGGCTGACTATTTCTGATATGGTGTGGGGTCAGGACCCAGATGTGATATGAAGTCAGGGTCCCAGCCCAAAAACAAAAATCCAGCCCAATATTTCAGGTCGATCACAGGTTCTGTTGAGAGGTTATCGACCTGCTGCAACGTTAACTCTTTTTCTCTCTCCACAGATGCTGCCTGACCTGCTGAGTATTTCCAGCATTTTCTGATTTTATTTCAGTTTTCCAGCAACCGCAGTATTTTGCTTTTGTCCTTAAAGTCATAACCAAGGCCTTCACCATGTGCCACAGCACTCCTTGTAGACTTTAGTAACTTCAACTAGTAGTGCAAAGCTTCAAGCACTTCTACTGACTCAGCAGCAGCCAGTAGAAAGAATCAGCAACTAACCTGAAAATAGTTGATAATCCCTTTAAATAGTGCTGAGGTATCAGTGGAGGTGGTGGGGTGTGGAGGAGAGGGAGAAGGGGGTGGGGTGGTGGTCCTTCCTGCTGCTAAATGCATGTTCAGCTGTGCCAAATTAAGAGAGTGCATTAGCTGGAGTGTTCAGGTTTAAACTGGCACCGCTAGAGTCAAATCAATTCAAATCAGCTCATCCATTACTGGATATTGCACAAGCAATCTGGCAGCACACAGGCAGGTGGTTGAGGGATTGATAGCAGTTGACCTGGGAGTCATCGGCGTATACGTGGAAGCTTTTGTCATTCGTTCATGGGTGCATTGCATTTATTGCCCATACTTAATTGCACTCGAGAAGGTAGTGGTGACCCCATATCTGTGGGTGATGTCATCAATGGCTTCCAGTAGTTCGGGAAGATCCTTGGGAAACTCCAGAGGTAATAATGTGGGGGCAGGAAGAGAAGCCATTGCTGGAAAGATTGGGCAATCAGATAAGAATAGAACGAAGCATTGACAGCGACACTAAGGTGAACAACAGATGAGCAACATTAGCGGAGGATATTGTGGTCAATCGGAGGGGTTATCTTAGCTTTCCAGATTATCATGGAGTAATTTGTGTTTTGTAGAGGAGGGTGTAGCCTGGTACAAATGTTCCAACCAGATCTGGAAATGAATGATCAAGCCAGTTGTGTACTAGATAACTTCAAGCCGGTGCCAGTTGGAATTGACAGAGCGATGATGGGGTCTGTACCAGATGAATAACCAACATATGAGGCACTGAGGTCTTTGCTGGGGAAAAAGGCATCAAAAGTAGAGGTGAGGAAGTGGTTGAATAAGTCAATGGCTGCAAAAGGTATCATGGCAAAAGCAAGGCAACTGAAAGTATTTTAAGTGCAGTTGTAAGTGACTTGGAGGAAAGTCTTTTCCAGCGATGGGTGCAGAAGGAAGTGGGGTTGGAAGGGAGTAACGTATGTTACGACCAGGTGAGATAGGGGTCTAGGGGTTCCCTCTCAGCCTTTGCCTGGTCTAACCGTAACAGGGTTTAATTTTTTAAAAACACCGTGTTTTTAGCTCCCCCTCAGTGAATCCTTGTTCACCGCTTTCCAATTGTAAGGCAGAGAAATCAGACAGGTTTTCTTAGATTTAAACAAGAAAGGTGGAAGTTTATTAATCTTAAACTCTAATTTGGGTAATGGCTACGAATATGCAACGCGATGACGCTAGCATGTATATGTGATAAACACACACGCAGATAGAGACAGAAAAAGTAGAAAGAATAAAGGGGAAAAGTTTGAGGCATTATCTGGTAGTTACTTACGGTCCTTTGAGTTCAATGTGGAGTCTTTGGTTGCTGGTAAGTCTTGCTATTCGTTAGGGCCCAGTACATGCTTTAATTTGTTTCGATGTAGGAGTCTTTTCTTTCTTGAGGTTTATGTGTCTCAGTGGGTCCGAAGGCTTGTGAGAAAGCGAGAGAGAGCCAGCCAGGAGAGAGGCTGGCTTGTTCCAAGTTCAGTTACAATTTACCATCTGAATTCAAACTGTCCTGTGAGCACAATTCAAACCTCCAAGTTGGCCAGCAGGTTAGTCATGTGACTAAGTTTTTTCAACAAACTCTCCTGCGTCTTTTGTGGATTCCAAAGCTCTGGATTGGGCGGGGGGCATGTAGTGCTGTTTCTTACCCCGACAAAATGTGGATCACCATTGACCAGTCCAATCTCTGTTAACTGAATCAGTGAGCAATTCTTTTGTCTCTCCAAGCACTGTCTCTTAGTATGCAAATATGCTCCAGCCAAGTGTCTGGTGATCTCTTTTTAAACAAGTCATTTCTTCACTCCAGCAACAGTTTAAAATTAATGTTCATATGATGAAATTAATATGCCTCATTCTTGGCAGGTGGGGGTCTTCATGACATGAAGGTGATGAGAGCTGCAAGAAATTGTTTGGAAATTAATGCCTGAGATAACAGGAAAATGAAAGTTCAACAGGGTGGCCTTAATTATGGGTTGGTTCATATGAAGTGAGAGATTTAGGGTGACCAGTGAGGGAGTGAATTCAGGGGAGAGAGAGAAGATTTAAATCAGCGAGGATGAGAAGTTACTCAGTGGAGAAGTTGAGGGAGGAAAAGGAGGACATCTTGGGGAGAAATTCAGGGTAGGGCTTAGTAACATCCTCAAAAAACTCTTACAGATCTGTCAAACAATATTTCCCTTTCGTAAATCCATGTTGATTCTGCTTAATCATATTCTGATTTTCTAAGTACCCTGTTACCATGTTCCTAAAAATAGATTCTAGCATTTTGCCTCCAACTGGTCTATATGTCCCCGTTTTCTATCTTCCTCTTTTCCTAAATAGCGGGGCTATGTTTGCTACAATCCCATTTACCTCCGCTCTCCTCACTATCCAAGGCCCCAAACACTCCTTTCAGGTGAAGCAGCGATTTACTTGTCCTTCTTTCAATGTAGTATACTGTATTTCGCTGCTCACAATGTGGTCTCCTCTACATTGGGGAGACCAAGTGCAGACTGGGTGACCACTTTGCGGAACACCTCCACTCAGTCCGAAAGCATGACCCCAAGCTTCCAGTTGCTGGCCATTTCAACACCACCCACCCCCACCCTGCTCTCATGCTCACATCTCTGTCCTGGGATTGCTACAGTGTTCCAGTGAACATCAACGCAAGCTCGAGGAACAGCATCTCAATTACCGATTAGGCATTAGGCATGCTACAGCCTGCCGGACTGAACATTGATTTCAATAATTTCAGAGCATGACGGGCTCCCCATTTTACTTTTATCTTTAGTTATTTTTTATTTTACTTTTGTGTTTATTTTATTTTAGTTTGTTCAGTTTGTTTCTAGTGTGCCTACCCACTTTTTTCATGTTTGTGCTTGTGGCTGTTCAGTTTTCAGTCCATTAACACCCTATCTGTACTAATGCTTTGTCTTTCAGCACACCATTAATATATTGTTTGCCTTTGCTCCATGACCTTCTGGTCAGCTATTCTGTGACCTTGTCCTATCAATACCTTCACTTTTGCTGTCTCTTGCCCCACCCCCACTTTACTTGCTTAAAATCTTTTACGTTTCTTATATTTGCCAGTTCTGAAGAAGGGTCACTGACCTGAAACGTTAACTCTGCTTCTCTCTCCACAGATGCTGCCAGACCTGCTGAGTTTTTCCAGCACTTTCTGTTTTTATACCAGGTCTCGTATAGCCTACTCTCTGGTTGGCTCCATAATGTATTGTTCCAAGAAATTATCCCAAAAACATTCTATATACTCCTCATTTGGCTACCTCTGCCCATCTGATTTTTCCAGTCTACATGTAGGTTAAAATCTCTCATAATTATCACTGACTCATCTTACGTAATAAAACACTATGTTAATAAATGAATAAGGCTTGCAACTTTATGCTGCTTTCCATTATAAACATTAAAGCACAAAATCTCTTCCAGCATCTAGTGTTAATTACTATTCAATCACATAATGTTTGACCCTTAACTAATCTGTTTCTACTGATTAAATCAAGTATTGTTACTTATGTTCCTCATGTGCCTTTAGTTTAAGGGATATTTATCCTGAATAGGATCCGGCTTGTGCATTTATATTGCCAATTTATCACAAACTGCAGCTCTGCCATCAGAGACAAAACAGCATTATAAAGAAGCTAACACTGTTACTACTGGAGACTGTACATACCACTAGAAGTCATGGGCCAGAATCTTACTGGCACGCCGTGGGTCCCAATGTTGGGACCAAATGCGGCTACACAGGCAGATGGTCAGGACGCGGGTCACTTTTACTGGTGGCAACCTCTTAATCAGCTGCCACCAGGAACACTGTCCAACTAAGGATGGCAACCTGCCTCGCTAAGCTGCCAGCTCGATCAGAGGGCCAGCAGCTCTGCGCCCTTGGCATTTCCATCAATAGAGGTGGCCACAGCTGAGGCTGCAAGGAGGCGAGGGTGCCTCCATGTTGAGGCACCCTTCCAGGGCTGGTAAGTGAGTCATGGATGTGCTGGGACCAGGCAGGCAGGCTAGGCCAGCATTTATTGCCCATCCCTAATGACAAGGTGTTGGTGAGCTCACCTTCTTGAACCGCTGCAGTCCATGTGGGGTAGATACACCCACAGTGCTGTTTGGGAAGGGAGTTCCAGGATTTTGACTCAGCGACAGTGAAAGAACAGCGATATAGTTCCAAGTCAGGATGGTGTGTGACTTGGAGGGGAACTTGCAGGTGGTGGTGTTCCCATGCATTTGCTGCCCTTGTCCTCCTAGGTGGTAGAGGTCGTGGGTTTGGCAGGTGCTGTCAAAGGAGGCTCGGTGCGTTGCTGCAATGCATCTTGAAAAGCAAAATACTGCAGATGCTGGAAATCGGAAATAAAAACAAGAAATGCTGGAAATACATCTGGATGCTGCCAGGCCTGCTGAGTAATTCCAACAACAACAACTTGCATTTCTACAGAGGTTTAAAATTTTGGTAGGAGTGTGGTTGGACAACATTTGACACTCAGCTTTTAGAATTACCTCCCCCCCCAACCTCACCGAAGAAAACCAGAAAGCATCCATGCTGTGCTTTGCACCATGTACAATGCTCAGATAAATGAAGCAGTCCATGCCTGCATTCAGAAATCCCTGGACAATATCATGGCTTGAGCTGATAAGTCGCAAGTAACATTCACACCACACAGTGGAAGGCAACGGCATCGCCAACAAGAGAATGTCTAATCACCTCTATATGATATGCATCACCAACACAGAATCAGTACCATCAACATCCTGCAGATCACCGTTGACAAGAAACTCAACATAAAAACTGTGGCTCCTAGAGCAGTTCAGAAAACTGTTCTGTGGCAAATGTCTCACATCTTGACTCCCCAAAGCCTATCTGAAAAGTCAGAAGTGTGATGGAATAGTTTCCAATTGCCTGGATGGGTACAGCTGCAACTGCACTTGAAACCCAACACTATTCAGGATAAAGCAGTCCATTTAATCATCCCATAAGCAGCGGATCAGATCTAAGCTCTGCAGTCCTGCCACATCCAGCCATGAATGGTGGTGGACAATCAAACAACAAATTGGAGGAGGTGACTCCACAAATAACCCCATCCTCAATGACGGGGGAGCCCAGCACATCAGTGAAAAAGATAAGGCTGAAGCATTTGCAACAAAAATCTTCAGCCAGAAGTGCCGAGTTGATGATCCATCTCGGCCTCCTCCTGAAATCTCCAGCATCACAGATGCCAGACTCCAGCCAATTCGATTCACTCTGTGTGATATCAAGAAACGACTGAAGGTACCGGATACTGCAAAGGCTATGGGCCCTGACAATATTCCGGCAATAGTACTGAAGACCTGTGCTCCAGAACTTGCCGTGCCCCTAGCCAAGCTGTTCCAGTACAGCTACAACACTGGCATCGACCCGGCAATGTGGAAAATTGCCCAGGTATGTCCTATACAGAAAAAGCAGGACAAGTCCAACCCAGCCAATTACCGTCCCAGCAGTCTACACTCAATCATCTGTAAAGTGATGGAAGGTGTCATCGACAGTGCTATGAAGCGGCACTTGCTTAGCAATAACCTGCTGAATGACGTTCAGTTTGGGTCCCGCCAGGGCCACTCAGCTCCTGACCTCATTACAGCCTTGGTTCAAACATGGACAAAAGAGCTGAATTCAAGAGGTGAGGTGAGAGTGACTGCCCTTGACATCAAGGCAGCATTTGACCGAGTATGGCATCAAGGAGCCCTAGCAAAACTAGAGTAATGGGAATCAGGGGGAAAACTCTCTGCTGGTTGGGGTCATACCGAGCACAAAGGAAGAGGATTGTGGTTGTTGGAGGTCAATCATCTGAGCTGCAGGACATCACTGCAGGAGTTCCTCAGGGTAGTGTCCTAGGCTCAACCATCTTCAGCTGCTTCATCAATGACCTTCCTTCAATCATAAGGTCAGAAGTGTGGATGTTCGCTGATGATTGGACAATGTTCAGCACCATTTGTGACTCCTCAGATACTGGAGCAGTCCATGTAGAAATGCAGCAAGACCTGGACAATATCTAGGCTTGGGCTGATAAGGGGCAAGCAAGTGCCAGGCAATGAACATCTCCAACAAGAGTGAACCTAACCATTTCCCCTTGACATTCAACGGCATTACCATTGCTGAATCCCCCACTATCAACATTCTGGGGGTTACCATTGACCGGAAACTGAACTGGAGTCTTCTTCTTCTTCTTTGGCCTCCTTGTCTCGAGAGACTATGGGTAAGCGCCTGGAGGTGGTCAGTGGTTTGTGCAGCAGCGCCTGGAGTGGCTATAAAGGCCGATATTAGAGTGACAGACTCTTCCACAGGTGCTTCAGAAGAAATTGTTTGTCGGGGCTGTTACACAGTTGGCTCTCCCCTTGCGCTTCTGTCTTTTTTCCTGCCAACTGCTAAGTCTCTTCGACTCGCCACACTTTAGCCCCGCCTTTATGGCTGCCCGCCAGCTCTGGCAATCACTGGCAACTGACTCCCATGACTTGTGATCAATGTCACAGGACTTCATGTCGCGCTTGCAGACGTCTTTAAAGCGGAGACATGGATGGCCGATGGGTCTGATGCCAGTGGCAAGCTCGCTGTACAATGTGTCCTTGGGGATCCTGCCATCTTCCATGCTGCTCACATGGTCAAGCCATCTCAAGCGCCGCTGACTCAGTAGTGTGTATAAGCTGGGGATGTTGGCCGCCTCGAGGACTTCTGTGTTGGAGATACGGTCCTGCCACCTGATGCCAAGGATTCTCCGGAGGCAGCGAAGATGGAATGAATTGAGACATCGCTCTTGGCTGACATATGATGTCCAGGCCTCGCTGCCATAGAGCAAGATACTGAGGACACAGGCTTGATACACTCAGACTTTTGTGTTCCGTGTCAGTGCGCCATTTTCCCACACTCTCTTGGCCAGTCTGGACATAGCAGTGGAAGCCTTTCCCATGCGCTTGTTGATTTCTGCATCTAGAGACAGGTTACTGGTGATAGTTGAGCCTAGGTAGGTGAACTCTTGAACCACTTCCAGAGCGTGGTCGCCGATATTAATGGATGGAGCATTTCTGACGTCCTGTCCCATGATGTTCGTTTTCTTGAGGCTGATGGTTAGGCCAAATTCGTTGCAGGCAGCCGCAAACCTGTCGATGAGACTCTGCAGACACTCTTCAGTGCGAGATGTTAAAGCAGCATCGTCAGCAAAGCGGAGTTCCCTGATGAGGACTTTCCGTACTTTGGTCTTCGCTTTTAGACGGGCAAGGTTGAACAACCTGCCACCTGATCTTGTGTGGAGGAAAATTGCTTCTTCTAAAGACTTGAACGCATGTGAGAGCTGCAGGGAGAAGAAAATCCCAAACAGTAGCCATATAAATACCGTGGCTACAATAGCATGTCAGAGGCTAGGAATCTTGCAGCGAGTAACTCATTTCCTGACTCCCCAAAGCCCGTCTTCCATCTACAAGGCACAAGTCAGGAATGTGATGGAATACTCTCCACTTGCCTGCATGGGTTCAGCTCCAACAACACCCAAGAAGCTCAAAACCATCCAGGACAAAGCAGCCTGCTTGATTGGCACTCCATCAACAAACATTGACTCCCTCCACCACCGACGCACAGTGGCAGCACTGTGTACCTTTGCTTTTATATTGTTTTTGTGGCGGGCTGACCCCGCAGCGCCGCCCCGCGTTAGGATGGGGGCTGATCACCCTGTCCGGCCACCGTAGCGCGTTTCCTTCCATGGCAACGAGAGACAATCCCATGGCAACAAGAGGCGGCCAACAAACACGGCAACTAACGGCGGAGAAGCCGCTCACCAGAGAGAGGGAGAGGGGGAAAAACCCCGAGCTTAGCTCAACATCCTCACCGCCGCCGATGAGGCGATGCTGCGGCCGCGGCTCTGAAGCGGGATCTCCCGGAATTAAACTTTAAAATCAAGATGAAAGTTAGTAAGAGCATCCCGGTGGTGAGGCACATCATCAGGGACAAGGACCTGGAGCCAAAACAGGCAAGTTAGGAGACAGCAGCCGTCTTCGGTGTCTTTCTTTGGGTTTTTATATCTACAGGTTTATTATCCATACCTGCACCCATTACAAAAATGGCTTTGTAACATTAGGTAAAAGCCTGGGAATTCCTCTTGTAATCGTGGGTAAATTGTGCACTACTTCAATTTTTAAGGATCCTCGTTTACCCCAAAGTGTCTGTTGTAAGCAGATTAAACTCGCCAATGAGAAAGCAGCCATTACTCAGCCGCTTGCTGTGTATATGTGGATTATTAACTGGGTAGAGTTATACTCCTACACTAGCTGCCAGTTATTCTGGAAACTCTAGGGGAAGGGGTCAGTCACACGCAACAAACGCTTGGAGATACCAATGGTGTGTCCCATCATTCTGGTTATAGCATAAGCTTTGATGCAGCTGCCCTGTTTGTAGTTGGTGCACAGGCGTCAGAAGTCATGCTGTATACAGTAGCCTGAATCTTCCTGCTATCCTATCACTCTTTATTTTCCTTCAAATAAGGATTGCACATAAGATTAAGAGTAAGGACTAAGAATAAGATTAAGGCATTGTGAAAGCTTTTAAGAAGCAGATATTAGAATGCATGATTTTTCTTGCTAGTGGCTACTCATTGGGCTGAATGTTACGAGCGCCCCGCCCTTGAAAATGGCGGTCCGCCTGTGCGGATTACCCGTCGCTAAACCGCCGCTATATTCAGCGCGACGGCTCATTAGCATCATGGCCACTCGCCCTCCCAAATTACGCAGCAGGAGGCTCAGCTGAAGAGCAGGTGCTGGGGCCCTATTTAAAGCGTCCCAGCACCTGCTTCCTGACAGCTGCCAAATAAATACTTATCTCACGATAGAAGATTGGGGATGCTGGCAATCTGGCAGCAAAGCAGAAAGAGCTGGAGAAACTCAGCAGATCCGGCAGCATCTGTGGCGAGAGAAGCAGAGTTAACTTTCAGCCTGTGACCCGCTGAGTTTCTCCAGCACTTTCTGCTTTGCTGCCACGTACATACTCTGCTTTGTCCCCGGTGTCCTGTGCAGTTGAGATCCTCTTCTTCCACTCGAGTGTAACATTCCTTCATGTAGGCTTGCTGCACCTGGTGAATAATCTTAATTATGCACCTACCAGAACGTGAGACTGAATTGTATCATAAAAGGCAAATACACTACCAGAAATAAAAGCAACATTTAAGAATATCTACATATTATGAACCTTTACTTTCCTGAATGTAAAAAGCCGCAGACTAATATGCATTTGGAATCTGTAATCATTTCGTTGCTAACTGTTATGTGAAAAGACATCATGTAACTGATTCAAAGTACTTCTTAAAGAACCAGAAAAATATGTTTATGTTCTAGCTGCATTGCAAACCAGAAATATTGCATCAATAGTTATGATCAGCTGCTGCAGAAGCAAAGTGTACGTGAACATGTATATCTGTGTCGATCTGTTCGAAATGTAACACCAGAACAACAGCACAGATTTCCTCATGAGTCCTGCATTAGTTTTCAAACATGTGCAAAAAAAACCTTGCAGCCAGAAGTTAGAGCAGTTACACTGTGGAATAACCTTTGCATATAAAGAACCAGACCAAAATCGAAGATGGCAGAGGGTGGCCCAAGGTTCAGCGATGCCTCCTTGCTCACTCTCCTCAAGGCTGTGTGGGCAAGGCAGGTGGTCCTTTTCCCCAGCAATGGTAAGAAGAGGCCCTCCTGCCTGACAAAGGCTGCCTGGCTGGAGGTGGCAGAGGAGGTAAGTAGCCGTGGGGCCATCTGGCATCAAAGGGTCCAATGCCGGAAGACGATAAATGATCGTTCCCCCAGTTAGCCGGGGCCCTCCAGGCCTCGTGTGCACAGAGTACGACCGCCAAAGTCATCCACAGCCAAAGGGCAATCTGATCAGCAGCCTTCCTCCAGTCAGGCTGCTAGCGCAGAAGCGGCACCATGAAGGAGCACCCACAAGTGTTTCCAGTAACCACTGTGACACAAATGGCTCTGCACAGGTGACACTATTTACCGTGGAGAAGGTCACGGAAGCTAGTGAGTTCAAAGGAGGGAACAGCAATATCAACATTACAAAGGAGGAGGTGTTGGAGGTTTTGATGCACATTAAGGTGGTTAAATCCCCAGGGCTCGACCAGGTGTATCCTAGGATGCTATGGGAGCAAGGGAGGAGATTGCTGGGGCCCTGGCAGAGATTTTTGTATCATAGTTAGCCACGGGTGAGGTACCGGAAGACTGGAGGATAGCTAATGTGCCTTTATTTAAGAAGGACAGCAGGGATAAGCCAAGGAACTACAGGCCGGTGAGCCTTACATCAGTGGTGGGAAAGTTATTGGAAGGGATTCTGAGAGACAGGTTTATATGCATTTGGAAAGGCATGGTCTGATTAGGGATAGTCAGCATGGCTTTGTGTGTGGGAAATCATGTCTCATGAATTTGATTGAGTTTTTCGAGGAGGTGACCAAGAGGATTGACGGCAGGGCGATGGATGTTGTCTACATGTACTTTAGCAAGGCCTTTGACAAGGTCCCGCATGGTAGGCTGGTCCAGTAGGTTCGAACACATGGTATCCAGGGTGAGCTAGCAAATTGGATACAAAATTGGCTTGGTGATAGGAGGCAGAAGGTGGTAGTGGAGGGTTGTTTTTCAGATTGGAGGACGGTGACCAGTGGTGTACCGCAGGGATCGGTGCTGGGCCCTCTGTTGTTTGTCATATATATGAATGAGTTGGATGTGAATGTAGGGGGCATGATTAGTCAGTTTGCAGATGACACCAAAATTGGTGGTATAGTGGACAGTGAAGAAGGTTGCCTAAGGTTACAACAGGATATAGATAAAGTGGGCAAGGGATTGGCAAATGGAATTTAATGCAGACAAGTGTGAAGTGATGCATTTTGGGAAGTTAAACCAGGGCAGGACATATACAGTGAATGGCAGGGCCCTGGGGAGTGTTGTTGAGCAGAGAGACCTTGGGGCACAAGTACTTAGTTCCCTGAAAATGGCAACACAGGTAGACAGGGTGGTGAAGAAGGCGTATAGCATGCTTGCCTTCATCGGCCGAGGCATTGAGTACAAGAGTTGGGACTACATGTTACAGTTGTACATGACGTTGGTTAGGCCACATTTGGAGTACTGTGTGCAGTTCTGGTCGCCGCACTACAGGAAAGATGTGATTAAGCTAGAGAAGGCGCAGAAAAGATTCACAAGGATGTTGCCTGGTTTGGAGGGCTTGAGTTATAAAGAGAGATTGGATAGGCTTGATCTGTTGTCCCTGGAGCGAAGGAGGCTGAGAGGGGACATGATAGAGGTATATAAAATTATGAGAGGCATAGATATGGTAGATAGACAGTGTCTGTTTCCCATGGTTGGGGTGACTAAAACTAGAGGGCATAGATTTAAGGTGAGAGGGAGGAGGTTTAAAGGGAATCAAAGGGGTAAATTTTTCACACAAAGGTATCTGGAATGAGCTGCCTGAGGAGGTGGTGGAGGCAGGAACAGTAGCAACATTTAAGAGGCATCTGGACAGGTACTTGAATGAGCAAGGCATAGAGGGATATGGAATTAATACAGGCAGGTGGGATTAGTATAGATAGGCATTATGGTCAGCATGGACACGGTGGGCCGAAGGGCCTGTTTCTATGCTGTACAACTCTATGACTCTACACTGTAAAAAGTTCAATCTCTAAATCTTCTTCGTAGACATGTGTTTTGCTTTCACTGTGCGAATGATCTGTGTCAGCATGTACCAATCGTGACTCCTCCCATTACATTATTGGGCTTTCAGAACTGCCAATGTATGAAATAACATCATTGCCAAACCTGTATTACTTATGTGCGTCTCCACGGATGCAGTAACATGGACAATGGCTCAGTTTGCTTCGGCCAGTAATGGTGGACGCAAAGATGTTGCAGATGCGGTCTGCTGCACAACAGGTGAGCGAGGGTGCTATGTGGCTTGCAGAGCCCATGGTGGTTCATATGATGTGGAGAGCCTTTGATCAATAAGACGTTGCTGTGCATCTCTTGCTCGCTGCTCACACTGCATGCGGTGCCTGGATGCTCTCTGTTCTCCAGTGCGCCTTTCCTGCTGTAAGTCCTCAGCGTCCTCCTCCTCTGAGGAGGAGTCCTGCTTGCATCTCTCCTCATCCTGCAAGGCCTCCCCCCTATTGAGTTCATAGTTGTGCAGAGCACAGCAAACAAAAATGATACGAACTACTCTTTCTGGCTTGTACTGCAGGGCACCACCCGATCTATGCAGGCAGCGGAAACGCATTTTCAGCATGCCGATTGCCTTCTCAATGGTGGCTCCTGTAGCTCCTTGGCTGGCATTGTATCTCTCCTGTGCAGCAGTGGTGGGGTGTCTCACTGGTGTCAGGAGCCATGTCTGCAAGGGGTAGCCCTTGTCTCCTAGATTCCACCCCTCCATCTGAGCCAGTTCAGTGTGCACCAGCGCCAACTGGGATTGGCGCTGGATGAAGGCGTCACGGCAGCTGCCTGGAAAGTGGGCACAGATTTGCATAAAGCGGTTACGGTGATCACATACTAATCGTAAGTTGAGCGAGTGGAGGCCCTTACAGTTTACTTATGGAGCTGGTTGCCCAGTGAGAGCCTTGATGGCCACATGGGTGCAGTCTATGACCCCTTGCACCTGTGGGAATCCTTGATGGAGCTGAAACCGATAGCCCTTTGGGCCTGGCTCCCAGGGTCTGTAGTGAAGCGGACATAGTCACTGGCCCTCTGGTACTGGGCATCGGTGACCCTGATGCAGGGTGCACTGCTGACTGAGTGACCCCACAAATGTCTCTGGTAGGCCCCTGAAATGATGCAGAGGCGTAAAAGTTTAGAGCCGCTGTCACTTTGAGGACCACAAGCATAGGATGTCCACTGAAGCCCATGGGCTGCAGGTCATCGTTGGGCAGGGCACAGAGATGTGTCACCGCCTCTCTCGACACTGGCACTCTGACATCTGCAGGTATGTCATGCGGAACTTGTTGATGCGCGGCGATCTGTAGTGGCAAGCTCTGCTTGGGAAGCCACTGCTTATGACCGGGGGCCTCTGCTTGGGCTGCACTTGCCTGCTAGCTTTGCCTGCGGTGCCTATGGATCCTCACTAGAAGTGGATCAAAAATATAGGCTGAACCATCTCCATCTCCAAGTTGCAATTAAACTCGGTTCTTTCACATCTTCATAGGTTCCTAACAGGTCAGGGATTGATGTTGACTGGTAAAACAGGTGCTTTCATGCATCAACTATGTGGTGTGGCATGGCATTGCCTGTCCTACCTCCCACTAAGAGTGGCACAGCATGACCACATACAGATTGTAACAGCTGTATCGATTGCCCCACCAGCCGGATAACCTTTACATGCCTACCGTTTCTGGCACCCTCCCCACACACAGGATGACTGGAGTGCCATTGCTCCTTCACTCACATAAGCAAACAATGGCGCAGAGTGGCCACTGTTTACGGACGGAGGCTACGCAGTGCCTCACTTCATGCCTGCAGATTTGTGGCCCCAGTAATACCATCCCAGCAGGGGAATGGGAACCTAAATTGTAGTTCCAGTGTACAGGCTGTTGAGAGTAGTGAGGTAGGGGATAAGGTTACAGGGACGCAAGAGGGCACTGGCAAGCAAGAACTTGGTTTAAAGTGTGTCTACTTCAACGCCAGGAGCATCCGGAATAAGGTGGGTGAGCTTGCAGCATGAGTTGGTACCTGGGATCCTGATGTTGTGGCCATTTCGGAGACATGGGTAGAGCAGGGGCAGGAATGGATGTTGCAGGTTCCGGGATTTAGATGTTTCAGTAAGAACAGAGAAGATGGTAAAAGAGGAGGGGGTGTGGCATTGTTAATCAAGGAAAGTATTACAGCGGCAGAAAGGACGTTTGAGGACTCGTCTACTGAGGTAGTATGGGCCGAGGTTAGAAACAGGAGAGGAGAGGTCACCCTGTTGGGAGTTTTCTATAGACCTCCGAATAGTTCCAGAGATGTAGAGGAAAGGATAGCGAAGATGATTCTCGACAGGAGCGAGAGTAACAGGGTAGTGGTTATGGGGGACTTTAACTTTCCAAATATTGACTGGAAATACTATAGTTCGAGTACTTTAGATGGGTCTGTTTTTGTCCAGTGTGTGCAGGAGGGTTTTCTGACACAGTATGTGGACAGGCCAACCAGGGGCGATGCCACATTGGATTTGGTACTGGGTAATGAACCCGGCCAGGTGTTCGATTTAGATGTAGGTGAGCACTTTGGCGATAGTGATCACAATTTGGTTAGGTTTACCTTAGCGATGGGCAGGGACAGGTATATACCGCAGGGCAAGAATTATAGCTGGGGGAAAGGAAATTATGACGCGATTAGGCAAGATTTAGGATGTGTAGGATGGGGAAGGAAACTGCAGGGGATGGGCACAATCGAAATGTGGAGCTTATTCAAGGAGCAGCTACTGCGTGTCCTTGATAAGTATGTACCTGTCAGGCAGGGAGGAAGTTGTCGAGCAAGGGAGCCGTGGTTTACTAAAGAAGTTGAAGCGCTTGTCAAGAGGAAGAAGGCGGCTTATGTTAGGATGAGACGTGAAGGCTCAGTTAGGGCGCTTGAGAGTTACAAGCTAGCCAGGAAGGATCTAAAGGGAGGGCGAAGAAGAGCAAGGAGAGGACACGAGAAGTCATTGGCGGATAGGATCAAAGAAAACCCTAAGGCTTTTTATAGGTATATCAGGAATAAAAGAATGACTAGAGTTAGAACAGGGCCAATCAAGGATAGTAGTGGGAAGTTGTGTGTGGAATCAGAGGAGATAGGGGAAGCGTTAAATGAATATTTTTCGTCAGTATTTACAGTAGAGAAAGAAAATGTTGTCGAGGAGATTACTGAGATACAGCCTACTAGGCTAGATGGGATTGAGGTTCACAAGGAGGAGGTGTTAGCAATTTTGGAAAGTGTGAAAATAGATGTCCCCTGAGCCAGATGGGATTTATCCTAGGATTCTCTGGGAAGCCAGGGAGGAGATTGCAGAGCCGTTGTTGTTGATCTTTATGTCGTCATTGTCGACAGGAGTAGTGCCGGAAGACTGGAGGATAGCAAATGTTGTCCCCTTGTTCAAGAAGGGGAGTAGAGACAGCCCTGGTAATTATAGACCTGTGAGCCTTACTTCGGTTGTGGGTAAAATGTTGGAAAAGGTTATAAGAGATAGGATTTATAATCATCTTGAAAAGAATAAGTTCATTTGCGATAGTCAGCACGGTTTTGTGAAAGGTAGGTCGTGCCTCACAAACCTTATTGAGTTTTTCGAGAAGGTGACCAAACAGGTGGATGAGGGTAAAGCCGTGGATGTGGTGTATATGGATTTCAGTAAGGCATTTGTTAAGGTTCCCCACGGTAGGCTATTGCAGAAAATACGGAAGTATGGGGTTGAAGGTGATTTAGAGCTTTGGATCAGAAATTGGCTAGCTGAAAGAAGACAGAGGGTGGTGGTTGATGGCAAATGTTCATCCTGGAGTTTAGTTACTAGTGGTGTACCGCAAGGTTCTGTTTTGGGGCCACTGCTGTTTGTCATTTTTATAAATGACCTGGATGAGGGTGTAGAAGGGTGGGTTAGTAAATTTGCAGATGACACGAAGGTCGGTGGAGTTGTGGATAGTGTCGAAGGGTGTTGTAGGGTACAGAGGGACATAGATAGGCTGCAGAGCTGGGCTGAGAGATGGCAAATGGAGTTTAATGCGGAGAAGTGTGAGGTGATTCACTTTGGAAGGAGTAACAGGAATGCAGAGTACTGGGGTAATGGGAAGATTCTTGGTAGTGTAGATGAACAGAGAGATCTTGGTGTCCAGGTACATAAATCCCTGAAAGTTGCTACCCAGGTTAATAGGGCTGTTAAGAAGACATATGGTGTGTTAGCTTTTATTAGTAGGGGGATCGAGTTTCGGAGCCACGAGGTCATGATGCAGCTGTACAAAACTCTGGTGAGGCCGCAACTTGAGTATTGCGTGCAGTTCTGGTCACCGCATTATAGGAAGGATGTGGAAGCTTTGGAAAGGTTGCAGAGGAGATTTACTAGGATGTTGCCTGGTATGGAGGGAAGGTCTTACGAGGAAAGGCTGAGGGACTTGGGGTTGTTTTCGTTAGAGAGAAGGAGGAGGAGAGGTGACTTAATAGAGACATACAAGATAATCAGAGGGTTAGATAGGGTGGATAGTGAGAGTCTTTTTCCTCGGATGATGATGGCAAACACAAGGGGACATAGCTTTAAGTTGAGGGGTGAAAGATATAGGACAGATGTCAGAGGTAGTTTCTTTACGCAGAGAGTAGTAGGGGCATGGAACGCCCTGCCTGCAACAGTAGTAGACTCGCCAACTTTAAGGGCATTTAAGTGGTCATTGGATAGACATATGGATGAAAATGGAATAGTGTAGGTCAGATGGTTTCACAGGTCCACGCAACATCGAGGGCCGAAGGGCCTGTACTGCGCTGTAATATTCTAATTCTAATCCCCCCCCACCCCAACTCCCTTCTTGCCTGAAGAGTTGAGACTTGATAATAACATCCCCCCTACCTCCCTTCAAGTATGCAGAGTTGAGACTTCTGTATATCCAGACTTACCTGCACTGTGAGCGAGTACTCCTAGTTCTGATGTCCCTTCGGCTTCTCTCATTCGTGAACGGGACAGCATGTGACAGCCACCCATTCAGCGAAAAATGCGGAAGTGTGGAGCAACAGGCAGTGGGATGCATATTCAGGCAAGGTAAGGAGCGCTTTACATATGGAATTGGGGTGCTGCCGCCAAGCGGTGGGGAGGCCGCTCCGAGGTCCCACCGCTGCCGGTAAAATAGGGCGAGGCCTTCCCAGCATTGGGCAGTGTGGCAGGTCTCTCCTGGAAGTATTTTCCGGGCCCCACCGCCACAACCCCGGATGTCGGGGGTGGGGGGGTGGTCAGTAAAATTCAACCCACCATGTCCACATTGATTTGGGCCTGATTTTAAATCTGTGCGAGGAAATAGGTTTTGAATGAGTTAAAATCTCGCTGAAAGAGCCAATGGGTCTTTTAGGAGTGAGTGATTGATTTCATAGGTGCCATGGCCTTGCAGCTAGTTCTTGGGTTCAACTACAAAAACACAAGAGCAACATATGTTTCGATGCCGTACACTGCTTCAAACTGAGTTTACATAGTGGTAATGTGATTGGAACATATTAGAACATTGCAACGCAGTACAGGCCCTTCAGCCCTCAATGTTGTGCCGACCTGTGAAACCATCTGACCTGCACTATTCCATTTTCATCCATATGTCTATCCAATGACCACTTAAATGCCCTTAAAGTTGGCGAGTCTACTACTGTTGCAGGCAGGGCGTTCCACGCCCCTACTACTCTCTGAGTAAAGAAACTACCTCTAACATCTGTCCTATATCTATCACCCCTCAACTTAAAGCAACATAGGAACAGGAGTAGGCCATTCAGCCCCTCAAGCCTGTCCTGCCATTCAGTGAGATCATGGCTGATCCGTGGCCTAACTCCATATACCTGCCTTTGGTCCATATCCCTTAATATCTTTGCTTAACAAAAATCTATCTATCTTTGATTTAAAATTAACAACTGTTCTAGCTTCAACTGCTGTTTGTGGGAGAGAATTCCTAACCTCTACCACCCTTTGTGTGAAGAAGTGCTTCCTAACATCTCTCCTGAACGGTCTGGTCCTAATTTTTAGACTATGCCCCCTAGTTTTAGAATCTCCAACCAGTGGAAATAGTTTGTCTTTATCTAGCCTGTCTTTTCCTGTTAATATCTTGAAGACTTCGATCAGATCACCCCTTAACCTTCTAAATTCTAGCGAAAACAGGCCTAATTTGTGTAATCTCTCCTCGTAACTTAACCCCTGTAGTCCAGGTATCATTCTTGTAAATCTATGTTGCACTCCCTCCAAGGCCAATATATCCTTCCTAAGGTGTGGTGCCCAGAACTGCTCATAGTACTCCAAATGGGGTCTAACCAGGGTTTTGTACAGCTGTAGCATAACCTCTGTGTCTTTATACTCCAATCCTCTAGATATAAAGGCGCATTCCATTAGCCTTTTTGATTATTTTCTGCACTTGCTCGTGGAATTTTAAAGATCTATGCACCTGAACCCCCAAGTCTCTTTGGACATCCACTGTACTTAACCTCTTCCCATTTAGAAAGTACCCTGCTCTATCCTTTTTTGGTCCAAAATGGATAATCTCGCACTTGCCCGCATTGAAATCCATCTGCCACAGTTTTGTCCACTCACCTAGTCTGTCAATATCTCTTTGCAATCATCTAGACTGTCTACAATGCCGCCTAACTTTGTATCATCAGCAAATTTGGATATATGACTTACTATGCCATCATCCAAGTCGTTAATGAATAATTGAGGCCCCAACACAGATCCCTGCGGGACACCACTAGTCACATCCTGCCAATCGTAATACTTCTCCATTATCTCCACTCTCTGTCACTCAACCAACTTCCTAACCATGTCAATAATTTGCCCTCAAGTCCATGGGCATCTGCCTTAGTTAACAGTCTCTTATGTGGGACTTTATCAAATGCCTTCTGGAAGTTCATGTAAATAACATCCATAGACATTCCCCTGTTCACTACCTTAGTCACTGCTTCAAAAAACTCAATGAGATTTGTCAGGCATGACTTTCCCGTCATGAATCCATGCTGGCTGTCCCTGATTTCTAGGTGTTTTTCTAGGTGTTCAGTCACCCTGTCCTTGATAATAGACTCCAGCAACTTGCCCACCACAGATGGCAGGTTAACTGGTCTGTAGTTTCCTTGGTTCCCCCTTTCACCCTTCTTAAAAAGTGGAGTGACATGTGCAACTTTCCAATCCAGAGGGACCACTCCTGAATCTAGGAAACTGAAAGACTATAGTTAGGGCATCTACAATGTGCTCCTCTACTTCCTTTAACACCTTCGGATGGAAACTGTCAGGTCCTGGGGATTTCTCACTCTTTAGTTCCATTAATTTCCGTGTTACTGATGTTTTATTTACGCTAATTGTATTAAGTCCGTGTCCTCTATCGACTATTAATTTTTTTGGGACTTCCGGCAAGTTATCCTCCTTTTCAACTGTAAATACTGAGGCAAAGTAATTGTTCAACATGTCTGCCATTTCCCCATTATCAATGACAATATCTCCATTTTCATCTTTTAGTGGGCCTACATTGCTCTTGACCACCCGCTTTCCCTTTATGTAACTGTAAAATTTCTTCTTATTGATTTTGATGTCCTTGCAAGTTTCCTTTCATAATCGCTTTTAGTAGCTCTTATAAGCTGCATGTATGTGAGTGAAAAATAACAGGAAAAGGATGGTAGCAACCCAGAGCTTTGGGGAATTCTGCAGCTACATCTGGTCCATGAACAAACTTGAGCATGGCCTATTTAGATGAACTAACTATCTAAAGTGGGGGGAGGGGGGGTGGTGGTGGTGCGGGAGGTTGTGTGATGGTGCTCCTGTTCAGTTTGTTCCTTCTGTTATGTATCACCTTGTCATGGTGGTGTTAATTAGGGAATTCCGGGACCTTGATGACGAAAAGATATATCCAAGTCAGGGTGGTGTGTGACTTGAAGGTGATAGCATTCCCATGATCCTGCTGCTCTTGTCCTTCTTGGTCATGAGCTAAGAGGTGCTGTTGACTTAATAAGTTGCTGCAAGGCATCCTGTAGATAATAAATATTGCAACTACGGTGCAAGCGGCAGTGTGGTTGCTGAGTCAAATGGCAAGTATGCTGACACAGCTGACTACTCTCTCCTTGCTGTTATCACACTTCCTGAGTGCTGTTGCACCCATTTAGGTGAATGTTGAGCTTTTCATGACTCCTGACTTGAACCTTGTAGATAGTGGAAGGGCTTTGATGGGTCAGGAGGTGAGCTACTTATTACAGAGTTCTCAGCCTCTGCCCTGCTCTTATAGCGACAGTGTTAATATGGCTGGTCCAGTTAAGCTTTTGTCCATGTTGACCCACAGGATGTTGAAGCTGGTGTCTTGGTGATGGTCATGCTGTTGAATGTTCGGGGGAAGTTGTTGGGCATTTTCTTGTTGGGGATGGTCATAGCCTGACATTACTTGGTGTGAATGTTATCTGCAAATTATCAGCTGAAGCCCAGATGCTGTCCACATCCTACTATTGGCTTCCATGTGCTGCTTCATTACTGAGGGAAAAGTGAAATGGAGCTGAACAACATAGAATCATCAGCAAACAGCCCAATCAATGACCTTAAGCTTAAGGGAAGTTTATTGATGAAACATCTAAAGGTGGTTGAACTAAGGACACTTCCCTGAGCAGCTCCACCAATAATGTACTGGGCCTGTAATGATTGGCCTCGAACAGCCACAACTATCTTTTCTTGAGCTTGGTTTGACTCTACCCACAAGGGATTTCTCTTTGACCCACATTGACCTTGTTTTGGTAGGGGCCTCTAATGCCATTGTCAGTTGACTGCTGCCTTGATGTTGAGCACTGTCGCTCTTGTCATTTCTCTAGAATTCAGTTTTTGTGTCCATGCCTGGATCAAAACTATGAGCATCACATTCAAT
Organism: Heterodontus francisci; assembly: GCF_036365525.1. NCBI lineage: Eukaryota > Metazoa > Chordata > Chondrichthyes > Heterodontiformes > Heterodontidae > Heterodontus > Heterodontus francisci. The sequence continues at coordinate 161,635,954 of NC_090372.1, read as the reverse complement.
ATGTGGAGTCATTCCACAGAAGTCTGCAAAAATAATGTTCTGTCATGAACAAGGAAGTAATAAAAGGCATTAAAAAATATAAGGGCAAATTTGATTCTACATTTCCTTTGAGACTGACTCCCTGATAGGAATATTAAATTTACCCTTTAGCATTATTGGTCAATTAATTAGACACTTTCTATTTTATTTACTTCGAGTATTATTTCAATTTTATTGAGCACATAGTGGGCTGAATTTTGTTGAGGTCTCGATGTTGGGATCCATGGCGGGGTGGGCCGGAAGATTGTACTGTCAGCAGCCTGCCACGGAGTCTGGTGTCTGGTCTGATCTTCCTGGTGGTGGTGAAGCTCCGTGGCGGCGCTCGCCCACCCAGCCACTGGGCGACGTGACCAGACTTTACATATGTAAATCAAGCACATGAATAAATTTAAATCAAATTGACACTGATCTTACCTGCAGCTTGATATTTTTCATGCCGTGGCCGGCACTCATACACCTTCACCTTCCTGTCCAGGAAAAGCCGGCGCCATCGACATGGGGAAGAGGGGAACTAAGGTTTTTTAGTGTGGTGGGGGGGGGGGGGGTGTCCAATGAGCATGTGTAGTGTAGGGGAGGGGGTAAGGGGTGACTTCTGCATAATTGGAGGTGGGGAAGGTCAAATCTTCCAGGTAAATGTTTAGGGAGGAGTGGGTGGAGAGGGCAACTATCATATCCAAGTGTTATTGGGGCGAGGGGGAAGGAGTGATTTTTTTTTATTGTGGTGTTCTGGGGGGGTAGGGCATGAAATATTTAAATTTAGCGGCAGGTCTGGCTGCCCTTTAAAAATGGTGCCAGCGCCTGTGCAGAGGCAGCTGGCGCAGTTACTGACGTTGCAGAGCCTGCCCCCCCACCAAGTGTTTGGCCGGAGGGTGGCCCAACCTGCATATTATCCTGAGCCGCCACACGCTAGATTGTGGCGTCATGGCGGTGCACTGCCCACGGCCCGCAAATGCGGGTTGTCATTTTGTTCGCCTGCTGTAACTCCCGGTGGTGGGGTCATATATCCAGCCCACTATTTGGGTAAAATATTGGACTACAATATTGGTATTTTGATAACATTGACGATCCATTCAAATGACTTTAATTTTCTGTCTATAATGCCATTTGAATCCCTTCGTTGATCTATATGCTTATTACTTGCTCATTTCATCATTTTATACTTTAAAGGAATGCTATTAATCCTACCAGAAAACATTTTTGGATGCTTCTATATACAGCTCAACGTAACCATAGTTTTTTTTTATTCTCCTATTTATAAGGATGTACACACAAGGCCTGTGGATATAAATCGGGTTGTTAATCTAATAGAAGATCGATTCTCAGTAAGTAGCTTCTGATAAAAACCCTGACTTTATCAACCTTTATAATATTTGGCTTGCATACAGTACTCTGAGATATTATTAAGGCTTTATATAGGCTCATCATTACATCTTAGCTTTTATATTTTATACCTCTTGTAATGAAACCTAGAATTCATTACCATTTTTAATGGCTATATTTAGCTGAGGTGTTGTCTTTAATTCCTGTACTCCTGTATCACCAAATCCCTCTGCTCTTCCATAGCATTGAGCCTACTTCCATTTGGAGTATAATTACTGCTCCTATTTTTTCTAGAAAAATGTATCACCTCACACTTCTTGACATTGAATTACATCCACCACCTTTTAGCCCATTCCCCTATCACACCAATCCCTTTAGGCCTCTATCCAAATCATCGATACACACTGGAGAAGTGACAGTAGAACTGAGCCCTGTGGGATACCACTACCGATTTCCAACCACTCTGAAAGCCTGCACTAAACTCTAATTCTGTGTTCACCCATGTAACCCATTTTTAATCCAATTATCTTTCCTTCCCCAATTCGATGCTTCGAGCTTTCCCTTTAAAATGTATTCCTTGTGCATGTCCATTTTTCTCAGTGAGTGGCCACTTTAAATTTTTTTGTGAGGCCGCACACACCTTATTAATCCCAGAGCAAGGTTTACATGGTACTTTGCAGGCCACTGCATGGCTACGCACCCACGCAGTTTAGCGGAAACATTGCTCCCCAGTCCTCGGGCACTCATCCATACTCAATGGAACCTGAAATAGAATTTCTAGGACCTTAATAATTTTCTCCCTCAAGTCCCTCAGAATCCTAAAATGTCTTCATTTAACTTAACTAATATCTTCAAATTTTCCTTTTATCCATCATAATATTGCTCATTCCTTCAATCACTTCAGGATTCACATCTGAGATCCTTCTCTTTAGCGAAGATCAATGTAATGTGCTCATTAAATACCATTGCCATTTTTAATCATCGTCTGCAGATTGACAATCCTCTAATCTCGGGGTTATGCTTTACTAATTCTCTTCTTATCTAATGTACTTGAATGTTTCTTTACATAATTTTTAAAATATGTTCTTCATTTGGCATCTTAGCTTTCCTTGTCCTACTGTGAACCTCTTCTTGTTTTCTCATATTCCCCTTTAATTATTAGTATTGTCCTAATAGGCTCTCTTCTTCAAATGTAATTGGTTTCTAACCTCTTTATTCATCCATGACATCCGGAAACTACTAGGAACTACTAATAGTTTACCTTTTTAATTGTGCATTCTTATTCTGCGCCTTTGCAATCACCCCTGAGTGCCAATTTCCCTTCTACCTCACCTCAGCCACTCATCTGCTCTAATTCAATCTAGTTTTTGTAGTGATTTATTCCTTTTCTAGTTGGATCATATTGTGGTCAATACCCTCAAGATGCTTATCCATACTTAGTTCATCTACCTGATTACTTTCATTATTCATAACTGTATCTAGCAACACCTCCATTTAGTGAGATAAATCCAAATTTGAATGATTAAGCTGCATTATTTAACAGTAAGATGAACATACAGAACTGCATTCAATCCATACAATTTATCTTTGTATAGTCATATGAAATAATGATCACACCATGCTAGCTCACACTTGATGAAGTGAGGTCATGTACGAATCATAAAGTTGCTTCATTTCACAGTAAGTGAACATATAGAAGAGCAGTTACAACCAGATCATTTAGTTCAATCCATTCAACTTACCTTCATTTAATAGTACCAAATAGCTAGCCCACATCAGTGGGTTTACTTAAATAAAACTTTTAACTATATTCCAGCATTTATGACGTCTTCCCCTGACAGCTTTACTTTTACAAACTCAACTGCTTTTGCACCTATCTTTCCCGTGTCCATCTCTTTTTATCTCCCTTTTCAGAGATAGATAGGGATTTGATGATTTTCCATCACAATTGGTGCTTTTCTGTGAAAAATGACTTCCATTTTGCATATTGCCCACCTTCCATCTAGGTGCTTCTAAAAAAAATTGTAAGAATACACCTTGTTTTAAAAAAAAAAGTATTAATTTACTTGTATTAACAATTCCTTTCTTTGGAAAAATTGTCAAAAAATACTGAAACATGACGGAAGCACTCCTGGAAAGTTGGTCACTTTAGACCAATATCTGCTGAATGTGGTCACGAAAACCTTCTTTGGAATACTGGCAAGGTAGTTAACAAACAGGGATGACAGTGAAGAAAGGTTGTAGATGTTATGTGATGGAATTTGGCTAATAATTACAGCTCAGTCTTACCTAAGATTGCACCAAAGTTCTGGGTACACGAGTGTATGATGCAAGTCTTGAATAGGTATCAAAATCAGGCATTCCAAAAGATTGAATTAAAGAATAGAAATGGTAGAAGTGGAATAACAATGACATGTACCATCTCACCTGCTAATTATGGAAATGGTGCTGAGGGTGTGATGGAGAATCTGGAAGGTATAGGTATAGTGATGGAATAACGATTGCTGAGCACATTCGTGGGTGATTTAACCATGTTATCACAGCAGGGGGATTGATTGTTCAGATTATTGGATAGTTAGAAGAGTTTATAAAGAGTGCAAGAATGAAATTTTAACGGAAAAATATGAAGTGTTTCTCACCGAAGAATGAACGGGATTGTAAGGTATGTTGAATTAGCGTTGTCACTGTAAAAGTGTGGCATGGTGGAATGAATTCCACTGACATCGGAGAAGGAAAGCATATTGCAACAACAATTTTGGCGGCACAGTGGCGCAGTGGTTAGCATCGCAGCCTCACAGCTCCAGCGACCCGGGTTCAGTTCTGGGTACTGCCTATGCGGGGTTTGCAAGTTCTCCCTGTGTCTGCGTGGGTTTCCGCCGGGTGCTCCGGTTTCCTCCCACAGCCAAAGACTTGCAGGTTGATAGGTAAATTGGCCATTGTAAATTGCCCCTAGTGTAGGTAGGTGGTAGGAGAATGGTGGGGATGTGGTAGAGAATATTGGATTAATGTAGGATTAGTATAAATGGGTGGTTGTTGGTTGGCACAGACCCGGTGGGCCGAAGGGCCTGTTTCAGTGCTGTATCTCTAAATAAATAAATAAATTGGAGAATGGCTTGTAGCTCACAAACGAGTCAGATTTATCAGGAAACTATGGAGTATGGTGCACTCACTTTGGCTTATTGCTGCTAACCATCTACAAAATGGGAGTATCACAGGTAGAGATGATGGAACAAGATGTGAATTTATACTTTTGGCAAAAAGTGGCTCTATTCAAAATATAATTCTGAAGAACAGGAGGCAAGGTTGGGAACTGGGAAAGCAAAATTCAGGGTTATAAAGGGAGCAATTACAAGGGGAAAATTATAGAAGGTGGAAGCAGAAAATAGATATAAATTAGTGACATGGGAAGTAAGAGCCAGTATAGAGGCTTAAAGGGGGTCAATGGCTACACCGCAGTGCACATCGAAGTGATGGAATCATGTGGAATGCAAAGCAAATAATGATGCAACTTTGTCGAAAAGTTTAGGATGTTTCTTCAGAGTCAGTTTAAGACCTTCTTGGAGTGGGGGAACTATGATACGTTGCCAACTAGGACAAATCTGATAAGATGGGGAACTTTTGATGCACGATAAGTAGACAGGGATTTAGAGCATAACCTATTGGCTTGCAGTGTTTAGCTGAGCTGTTTACATGCAAGTTAACTACAGGAGTGCACATCAAGAATTCAGATGCATATGGACTTCCTGCAAAGTTCTGTGCATGAAATTGGATTGTGAATTAATAAAATTATTCCAATAATGCCAAAATCAGATTTGGAAGTTGTTCAGGATGTGATATGGTGCAGAAGCAAGTCAAAAGATAAATGTCGGTAATTGAAAAGGGCAGTAATTGAATTTGTAAAGTAGAAGCAGCAGATGAGGATTTGTATGAAGAAGATTGTTCATTGTAACTAATGGAAATTGATAGAAAATGCTATGACGTGAAGATAATTATCACCAATTTGTGACCAAATACGACAATATAGTCAAACCAGATAAAAGGTTTGCATATGATGGAGCTGAATCCATGGGAGATGAGGTTAGAAGAGGCACATGAGGAATGCTACTGAAATAAATAAATTTGATACCTTATTGCAGACAACTGGAACTGTAAGGTGCATGCAGTGAGAGTGAATAATCTAGCTTTAGTTCATGGATGGAGAAATTCTACGAAGTTTTCAGGTCGAGGAATATAGGCAGAACCACGAGGAAGAGGATTGTGATTGCAGAAGAGAAGGTATTGAAGTGGATTGCTAACCATCAAAGGGCTGACCATAATCTTCCAGTCTTCGCTAGATATAGGGGAGGTGCCAGAGGATTGGAGAGTGGCAAACATGACATCCTTATTCAAGAAAGGGTGTAAGGACAGTTCTAGTAACGACAGACCAGTCAGTTTAACATCAGAGGTGAGTAAGGTTTTAGAAACAATAATCAGGGGGAAAAAATCAACAGGTATTTGGAGAGGTTTGAGCTAATCGCAAATCGTGCTTGACTAATCAAATTGATTTTTTTTGATGAAGTAACAGAGAAAGTTGGTGAAAGAAATGCAATGGATTTTGTCTATTTAGATTTTAAGAAAGCGTTTGACAAAGTACCACATAAATGGTTGGTTAACATTATTGAGGCTCATGGAATAAGAAGATCAGTGCCAGTTTGGATTAAAAAATTGGCTTAAGGACATAACAGTGAGTTGTGGTAAATGGTTATTTTTCAGACTGGAGGATAGTAGATGTATTGAGTTCTTTTATGTTGTCTGATGTTGAAATCCATCTTCTGCTGCTCTTTTGCTTAAAACTTGCATTAAGACCTGTTCTATATCTCTGCACTGTTTTCCCTTTAAGAAACAGTCTGTTATTTAGACTAGCTGCTTTGATTGACAGGAGCAGGTGTTTGCTAGTGCTCTGTGTTTATCTTGCTTCCAGCATTAAGCTTGTTCTGTTTACACAGCAGTTTATTAGGCAGTTCAAGAACCTTTATTTGAGTTTGTTTCTGTTCTTTCACGCTCAAATGACTTTAATGTTTTTTTTTACTGTGGCTTCGTGAATGGAAGCTCTTATTCACGCACGAGTGATTTAATTTTTTTTAAACTTTGGCTGCGTGGGTGAAGTTCTGCAGAGATCTGAGTTTTCCTGTGCTTTTTCTAATGGATGCCTCCTGTAATGGGGCCAACCTCGATCATCCTGGGAGAGGAGTTGGGCCTTCCCCGCTTTTATTTTTTTAAAGTCTTGAGAAAAAAGATCAAGCCTTTAAAGGACTTCAGAGCTTTTTTTTTAAACAGTATCCCTCGATCGTCGGAATAATGACTCACCCAATATACTTGCAGCCTGACATTCTCAGTTCTGTCATCCACAGCTTGAGGCAAGTTTCTTTTGTTTTACTGTTTCAGCCAGTATTTTTTGAACTTTTTCTCCACTGGCTGTAGGAAAGTCATTTTCAGAGTTGTTTTACCTGTTGTCTTCAAACCTAGACATGGTCTTCTCACCATAGCTGCCACCATGTAATGCGTTCTTTTCTGTTGTCTGATGCAACATAAATGAGACGCATGGACTCCAATTAGTTGAAGATCGCAAACAGGTTTATTTACAGCTAGACTATAATAGACAGTACAGAGCTAACTACAGAAGCTTACTCTGGGTTTTACAGTTGCAGAGTGACTCGGGCTCCAAGTCACATGACTGCATCCTGGCACTCAGCTCATTAGCATACTAAGAGCTTCAAGGGACATCACTCTTAAAGGCAATCATACATCAGTAGACAGTGCTGTTCCCCAAAGGTCAATGCTTTTTGATATATGTAAATGACTTGGATATTGGAATAGAGAGTAACATTTCAAAATTTGCCAGCAGTACCAATCTTGGAGGAGTGGCAAACATTGAGGATGATACAAATCGACTGCAACAGAACATAGATAGGCTAGCAGAATAGGCAGACAAGACAAGCAGCAAATGGAATTTAATACTCAGAAGTGTGAGCTGTTGCATTTTGCCAGAAGGGTTGGGGAAAGGGAATATAGACTTAATAGCAGAGTTCTAAAGAGAGTGCAGGGACTGGGAGACCTAGGGGTGTAAGTGCATAGATTTTTGAAGGTGGCAGGACATATTGAGAGAGTGGTCAGCAAAGCATATGGAAGCTCGGGCTTCATAAACAGAAGTATTGAGTACAAAAGCAGGGAAGTTATGCTGAATCTTTATAAAGCTCTAGTTAGGCCGCAACTAGAATATTGCGCCTAGGTCTGGTCACTTTAGGAAGTATGTGAGGGTCCTTGAGAGGGTGCAGAGGAGGTTTACCAGAATGATTCCAGGGATGAGGGATTTTAGCTACATGGTTAGGGTGGAGAAGCTGGGGTTGTTCTCCTTGGAGAAAAAGAGATTGCAGTGAGATTTAATAGAGGTGCACAAGATTATGACAAGTCTGGATAGGATAGACAAAGAAAAACTGTACCCGTTAGCTGATGTACAAGGTTTAGGAGAGACGGATTTAAGCTTTTGGGCAAGAGATTCAGGAGTTAGGGTTAGGGTGATGAAGAACATTTTTACACAGTGAGTGGTAATGACCTGGAAGTGGCTGCCTATGTAGGTGGTAGAATCAGAGACGATCAATTATTTCAAAAGGAAATTGGATGGGCACTTGAAGGAAATAAACTTACAGGGCTACGGGGATAAAGCTGGGGTTTGCTGAATGGATAACCAGCATAGAATCGATGGGCCGAATGGCCTCCTCTGTGCCGTAAATGACTCCATGACTCTATCACATGAGGAAATGTACACAAGTAAGAATGATTGCAAAGGATCTGATGAAAATGCCCACCAGTACTGACACTAGCTGACTTTACATGTTGAACAATATTGTTACAAGAGTTGAAATATAATGATCCCCAACTGGTGCTCATTTCCTGCATTCTGGCAAAGCAGTTATTTTTGTTGTTTGTGTAATATAATGAAATCTTCAACTGTTATTTTCAAGGAAGAGGCATATAAATTCGCCAGAAAAAAACAACAGACCTGAGGATTGGGAGCAGTTTAGAATTCAGTAAAGGAGGACCAAGGGATTGATTAAGAGGGGAAAATAGAGTACGAGAGTAAGCTTGCAGGGAACATAAAAACTGACTGTAAACGTTTCTATAGGTATGTGAAGAGAAAAAGATTGGTGAAGACAAATGTAGATCCCTTACAGTCAGAAACAGGGGAATTTATTATGGGGAACAAAGAAATGGCTGACCAACTAAATGCACACTTTGGTTCTGTCTTCACAAAGGAGGACACAAATATCATACCAGAAATGTTGGGGAACACAGGGCTTAGTGAGAGAGAGGAACTGAAAGAAATCAGTATTAGTAGAGAAATAGAGAAATGGTGTTTGGGAAATTGATGGGATTGAAGGCCGATAAATCCCCAGAGCTTGATAATCTACATCCGAGAGTACTTAAGGAAGTGGCCCTAGAAATAGTGGATGCATTGGTGGTCATCTTCCAAGATTCGATAGACTCTGGAACAGTTCCTACAGATTGGAGGGTAGCTAATGTAACCCCACTATTTAAAAAGGGAGGTAGAGAGAAAACAGGAAATTATAGACCAGTCAGCCTGCCGTCGGTTGTGGGGAAAATTCTAGAGTCCATTATCAAAGATTTTATAGCAGACCATTTGGAGAACAGTGGTAGAATCGGACAGAGTCAGCATGGATTTACGAAAGGGATATTATATTTGACAAATCTACTAGAATTCTTCGAGGATGTAACTAGTAGAGTTGATGAGGGGGAGCCGGTGGATGTGGTTTATTTGGAATTTCAGAAGGCTTTTGACAAAGCCCCACAGAAGAGATTAGCATGTAAAATTAAAGCATATGGGATTGGGGGTAGTGTATTGCGATGGATAGAAAATTGGTTGGCAGACAGGAAACAAAGAGTAGGAATAAATGGGTCTTTTTCCGAATGGCAGGCAGTGACTAGTGGGGTACCTCAGGGATCGGTGCTAGGACCCCAGCTATTCACAATATATATTAATGATTTAGATGAGGGAACTAAATGTAATATCTCCAAATTTGCAAATGACACAAAATTGGGTGGGAGGGTGAGTTGTGAGGACGATGCAGAGAGGCTTCAGGGTGATACTGAGGATGCAAGAAGGATGTTCCCGATGGTCAGGGAGTCCAGAACCACGGGTCATAGTCTAAGGAAATGGGGTAAACCGTTCAGGACTGAGGTGAGGAGAAATTTCTTCACCCAGAGAGTGGTGAACCTGTGGAATTCGCTACCACAGAAAGCAGTTGAGGCCAAAACATTGTATGTTTTCAAGAAGGAGTTAGATCTATCTCTTGGGTTTAAAGGATCAAAGATTATGGGGCAAAAGTGGGAACAGGTTACTGAGTTGGATGATCAGCCATGATCATAATGAATGGTGGAGCAGGCTCGAAGGGCCGAATGGCCTACTCCTGCTCCAATTTTCTATGTTTCTATTTGTACAAGTTGAGTGAGTGGGCAAATGCATGGCAGATGCAGTATAATGTGGATAAATGTGAAGTTATCCACTTTGGTAGCAAAAACAGGAAGGCAGATTATTATCTGAACGGCTATAAACTGAGAGAGGGGAATGTGCAATGAGACCTGGGTGTTCTCGTACACCAGTCGTTGAAGATAAGCATGCAGGTGCAACAGGCGGTAAAAAGGGCAAATGGTATGTTGGCCTTCATAGCGAGAGGATTCCAAGTACAGGAGCAGGGATGTCTTGCTGTAATTTTACAGGGCCTTGGTGAGGCCACACCTGGAATATTGTTTATAGTTTTGGTCTCCTTAGCTGAGGAAGGATGTTCTTGCTATAGAGGGAGTGCAGCGATGGTTTACCAGACTGATTCCTAGGATGGCGGGACCGACGTATGGGGAGAGATTGAGTCAGTTAGGATTATATTCGCTGGAGTTCAGAAGAGTGAGGGGGCAGGTCTCATAGAAACCTATAAAATTCTAACAGGACTTGACAGGGTAGACGCAGGAAGGATGTTCCCGATGGTGGGAGGGTCCAGAACCAGGGGTCATAGTCTAAGGATACGGGGTAAACCTTTCAGGACTGAGATGGGGAGAAATTTCTTCACCCAGAGAGTGGTGAGCCTGTGGAATTCGCTACCACAAAAAGCATTTGAGGCCAAAACATTGTATGTTTTCAAGGAGGAGTTAGATATAGCTTTTGGGGCAAATGGGATCAAAGGATATGGGGGGAAAGTGGGAACTGGTTACTGAGGTGGATGATCAGCCATGATCATAATGAATGGTGGAGCAGGTTCAAAGGGCCAAATGGCCTACTCCTGCTGCTATTTTCTATGCTTCTATGTTTCTATGATGTCTCATTTCTAAAGAAAACTAGATGCACATCTCTAACTTTTCCAGATACCTGAACCCATTGCTTCATTGCAAGGGACATAATAGCCTTCCTATAATTAGATGGTCAGTTTCAATTTCTGGTCTCCAATGTAACATCATGTGCCTTTTTATTGCAGACAAGCAGTGTGTTAATAGTTTCATAAATGTTTCTACTATAATCTTATGATTTTTCCTGACTAACTTGCTGTACTACTGTTTGGGGAAGCTGGAAACATATATGAGGGAGAAGGGAATAGAAGACGATTATTCTGTTAGAGTTAGGTGAGGAGGGATGGGAGGAGGCTTGAGTAGAGCAAAAGCATGAACTGGTTGAGCCAATGGCCTGTTTCTGTGAAGTATATTCCATGTAATTCTATATTTCACTTAACACATAATACCCTTTCTTTCGGTTCCTTCTCTTACACTAAATTTTCTATGTAGTTGTCCCTGCAAATAATTGCATACTACCTGAAACTCACAGTTGTAATTTCTAACAAACTGTTGGTTACCTAAAGAAAAAAATGGTTCCATTATTGCAGAACATATTTTTTTTTGCACTGACCTCAAATAGATATAACATGCTAGCAAGTAGCAACATATATGGAACTCTGATCATAAACTGACAGAAATCTGATGACGTCTGAGATTCCTAGGATGTGAAGTCCCTGTTTAAAAAATGATCATTTTGTATTGCACTGCTGAAAATCTTTCTTTCTAAATTTGGTTGCATTGTATCTCATTATATGTCATCCTAAGAATAAGCATGAGGGTATCCTCTTAACCAACAGTGAGATTACAATTTTGCAATTTATATTAAAGGAATCAATGCTTTCATATGCATTTGTCTGTGATTTTTACATATGTACATACGAATTACGAGCAGGAGTAGGCCACTCAGCCCTTCGAGCCTGCTCCTCCATTCAATAAGTTCATGGTTGTACTGATTACACCACATTTCCACCTACCCCCAATAACCTTCCACCCCCTTGTTTATCAAGAATCTATTGACCTCTGCCTTAAAAATACTCAAAAGACTCTGCTTCCATCGCCTTTTGAGGAAGAGAATTCCAAAGACTCACGAACCTCTGACAGAAAAAATTTCTCCTCATCTCTGTCTTAAATGGGCAACCCCTTATTTTTAAACAGTGACACCTAGTTCTAGATTCTCCCACAAAGGGAAGCATCCTTCTACATCCACCCTGTCAAGATCCCTCAGGATCTTGTATGTTTCAATCAAGTTTCTTCTTACTCTTCTAAATTCCAGCAGATACAAACCTAGCCTGTCCAATCTTTCCTCATGAGACAGCCCACCCATTCCAGGTATTAGTCTAGTAAACCTTCTCTGTACTACCTCCAATGCATTTATACCCTTCCTTAAATAAGGAGACTAGAACTGTACACAGTACTCCAGATGTGGTCTCACCAGTGCCCTGCATAGCTGAAGCATAACCTCCTACTTTTGTATTCAATTCCCCTTGTGATAAACGATAACATTCTATTAGTTTTTCTAATTATGTGCTGTACCTGCATACTAACCTTCTGCGATTTATGCACTAGGACACCCAGATCCCTCTGCATCTCAGCTCTGCAGTCTCTCACCATTTAGATAATATGCTTTTTTATTCTTCCTGCCAAAGTGGACAATTTCACATTTTCCCACATTATACTCCATTTGCCAGGTCTTTGCCCACTCACTTAACCTATCTTTATCCCTTTGTAGCCTCCTTAAGTCCTCTTTACAAGTTACGTTCCTACCTATCTTTGTGTCATCTGCAAATTTAGCAACCGTACCTTCGGTCCCTTCATCTAAGTCATTTATATAAATTGTAAAAAGTTGAGGCCCCAGCACAGATCCCTGAGGCACACCACTCGTTACACCTTGCCAATCAGAAAATGACCCATTTATGCCTACTCTCTGTTTCCTGTTAGCTAATCTTCTCTCCATCAATCTTCTGTCCATGCCAATATGTTACCCCCTACACCATAAGCTTTTATTTTCTGCAATTATCTTTGATGTGGCACCTTATCAAATGCCTTCTGGAAATCTAAGTACAATACATCCACTGGTTCCCATTTATCCACAGCACATGTAACTGCCTCAAAGAACTCCAATAAATTGTTTAAACATAATTTCAGTTTCACAAAACCATGTTGACTCTGCCTGATTACCTTGAATTTTTCTAAATGCCCTGCTACAACGTCTTTAATAAAAGCTTCTAACATTTTCCCATTGACAGATGTTAAACTAATTGGCCTATAGTTTCCTGCTTTCTGTCTCCCTCCATTTTTGAATAAAGGAGATACATTTGCTATTTTCTAATCTAATGGAATCTTCCCCGAATCTAGGGAATTTTGGAAAATTAAAAACTAATGCATCAACTGTCTCACTTGCCACTTCTTTTAACACCCTAGGATGAAGTCCATCAGGACCTGGGGACTTGTCAGCCCACAGCTCCAACAATTTGTTCAATATTTGTCAGAACTCAATGTAGTTTGTAGTTGGTGTAAAATATATGGAAAAGTGCATTTCAGAAAGGAATATGTAATAGAATCAGTCAGTGGATCATCTGCTGACATTTACATCACCTCCAGAGCAATGCCACCACTAATATATCATCCCTTCTCCTCCCCTTTCAGCATTGCAAAGAGACTGTTCCCACCACAGTCCACTCCTCAGTCACCCCGAACACACTCTTCCCTTCCTACAGCACCTTTCTGTGCAAGCGGAGGAGATGCAAACCTTCCCTTTTACCTCCTCCCTTTGCACCATCCAAAGCCCCAAACACTCCTTCTAGGTGAAACAGCAATTTGCAATTTAATATACTGCATTCCCTGCTCACAATGCGGTCTCCTGTATATTGGGAGACCAAACGCAGGCTGGGTGACCACTTTGTGGAACACCTCCGTTGAGTCCACAAGCACAACCCCAAGCTTCTAATTAGTCACAGGTCATTTTAATTCTCCATCCGCCTGCATTTTGTTTTCTTTCTCTTTGCTTATTTTTCCTTTCTCTTGTTTCTCTTTTATTTCCTATTCTTTGCTTTCAGACAGCAGCTGTTCATTATTCTGCCATTCACAACTCTCTGGCCACATCTTTTGTTTCTTTACTTGTCCCATTACCACTCCCTTTGGCCTTGCACCATGAAACCTTTTGTTATTTACTCTTTCCTGCCCTCCACCCTATCACAGATCTTCCCTTTTATTCTTTTACCCCCCTCCATCCCCCCTTCACTCGCTCAGAACCTATTACATTTCTAACTTTTTGCAGTTTTGATGAAAGGTCAAAGACCTGAAACGTTAACTCTGTTTGTCTCTCTACAAATGCTGCCAGAGCTGCTGAGTATTTCCTGCATTTTCTGTTTTTATTTTAGATTTCCTGTATCCATGGTATTTTGCTTTTGTATGGGTAATAGAATCATGCTATAATCATGTTTTTTCTGCGATGTTTCATTTTTGAACATGTTACTGAAGATAACATTCTCCTTTAAAGTTATTTTTTTTTCTATTGGGCTTTGCTTTTCAGGATGAAATACTTATTTTCTCAATTTAACTGTTAAAAGCCTTTGTGAGACCACTGATCATGATGCATGAGAATTTTACTGGAATTTAGAAGCCACTTACTTTTTCATCAGAGGACACCAATCTAAGTTGATTGGCAAAAGAAGCAATGGCGACGAGGAAAAACATTTTACGTGGCTGGTGATTAGGATCTGGAATGCATTGCCTGAGAGTGTGGTGGAGGCAGATTCAATCGAGGCCTTCAAAAGAGAACTGGATAATTATCTGAAGAGAAAAAATTTGCAAGGCTATGGGGAAAAGGTGGGGGAGTGGGACAAGGGTGAGTTGCTCTTGCAGAGAGCTGGCATGGACATGACAGGCCAATGGGCTCCTTCTGTGCTGTAACCATTCTATCACATGTGATTCTATCACATTTAAGGCCATTTCTGTGTCTAAGTCTATTTTTGCATATTCTGCAGTGCAACCTTGTTGATAGACATCTGCATGCTTTGAAGAGGTTGGTGAAACATTATCAGTTTGGATTTGTATCCTTTTTGCTGTTGACTGTTCACTTATTTATGTTTCTATTCTGTATCAATCAAAATATTGTGTGACATAGGAACAGGAATAGGCCATATAGCTCCTTGACTCTGCTTCACTATTCACTCAGATCATGGGCCATCTGTACCTCAACTCTATTGATCAGCCTTTGATACACTCTTACCTAACAACCATCCATAGATCTCAGTCTAGAAAATTTCCAAATGATCCAGCATCCATAGGATTTCGCGGAAGAGAGTTCTAGATTTCCACCACTTTTTGTGTGAAAAAGTGCTTCCTGAATCATTCCTAAATGCCTAGTTTTAATTTGAAGATTACAACCCTTGTTCTGGATTCCCCTCACCAGCAGAAATAGTTTCTCTGTATCTATCCTATTGAATCTCTTTATCATTTTAAACACTTCAATTAGATCACCCCAGCAGCTTCTAAACTCAAGGGAGAGGAAGACCAACATTCCATTTGTTATTTTAAATTATTTTTGCAGCAGCTTTTATTGATTTGTCTTTGTTAAATCCAAAGTGAATGACCTCAACTTCCCCATGTTGAACTTCATAGTTTTGCTTGCTCACTTGATTTGTCAACATCTTGTTGCAACTTCCTGCTCCCATGTACACAGCCTACTGCACTGCCAAACTTGGCAGCTGAATGCAAGGCCACCAATGGTGGTGTGATTAAAATTAGAGATGCTCAAGAGGCTAGAATTGGAGGAGCACAGATATCTCAGACAATTTAGAACTGGAGGAGATTACAGAGATAGGGAGGGGCAAGATTACAGAGGGATTTGAAAACAAGAATGAGTATTTGAAGATCAAGGCATTGCTTAACTGAAGCCAATGTAGGTCAGTGAGCACAGGGTTGATGGGGGAATGGAACTTGGTGTGTTTTAGGATACGAGCAGCAGAGATTTGGATGGCCTCAAGTTTATAGAGGATAGAACATGGGAGGCCAGCAAGGAGTGTGTTGGAATAGTCAAGTCTCGAGGTAAGAAAGACAGGGATGAAGATTTCAGCAGCAGATGAGCCCAGGCAGGGTCAGAGTTGGGCGATGTTATGGAGGTGGAAATAGGCAGGCTTAGTGATGGCATGGATATGTGGTGGGAATCTCATCTTGGGGTCAGATACGACACCAAGGATAGAAACAATCTGGTTTAGCCTCAGACAATTGCCAGGGAGAGAGGGATGGAACTAGTGGCTAGGAAACAGAATTTGTGGTGGGGACTGAAGACAATGGCTTTGGTCTTCCCATGTTTAGTTGGAGAAAATTTCTGCTGATTCAGTACTGGACAATTTAGAGACTGTGGAGGAGTCGAGAGAAATGGTGGTAAGGTAGAGCTGTTCGCTTATATGTGGAAACTAATGCTGTGTTTTCGGATGATGTTGCTGAGGGGCAGCATGTAGATGAGAAATAAGAGGTCGGGCAAGGATACATCCTTGGGGGACACCAAAGGTGACTGTGAAGGAGCGGGAAGAAAAGTCATTGCAGGTGATTTTCTGGCTATGACTGGTTACATAAGAATGGAACGAGGCAAGTGCAGTCCCAGCCAGCTGTATGACGGTGGAGAGGCATTAGGGGAGGATAGTGTGGTCAACTGTCCCAAAGGCTGCAGATAGGTCGAGAAGGATGGGGAAGGACAGCTTACCTTTGTCGCAGTCAAATAGGATGCCATTTGTGACTTTGATAAGAGCTGTACTGTGGCAGGGGCAGAAACCTGATTGAAGGGAGTCAAACATGGAGTTCCAGGAAAGGCAGGGATTTGAGAGGTGACAACATGTTCAAGGACTTTGGAGAGGAAAGGAAGGTTAAAGAAGGGGTGGTATTTGCAGGGATAGAGGGATTAAAGATTTTTTTGAGAAGAGGGGTGATGATGGTAGCTTTGAAGCGGAGGGAGACTACCTGGGGAAAGAGAATTGTTAACAATATCAGTTAACATGGAAGCCAGGAAGTGAAGTTGGGTAGTCAGCAGTTTGTGAGAATAGGATCGAGGGAGCAGGATGTGAGTATCATGGATTTGAGTGAGCTCTGAGAGGGCATGGGGAAAGATAGGAGAGAAACTAGAGAAACATATGAGTTCAGGGCTAGGGCAGGGGGATCCTTATGGGAAGTTTATCTGGTGGGTTAGGGATCCAGAGGGAAGCAGCAGAGGCAGCTGATTGGATGGTCTCTATCTTAGTGACAAAGGAGTCCATGAGCTCCTTGCACTTGTTTTTGCTGGTGAGGATGGAGGAGACAGGAAAGAGGGGTTTAAGAAGATGGTTTGAATTAGAGAAAAAAGCTAGGGGTTATCTTTAATTCCAGGATGACCCTGGAACAGTGAGCAGCTTTGGCAGATGAGAGCAGGACCCAATAGCGCTTTATGTGGTCATGCTAGATCTGGCGATGAATGGCTAAAATAGTTGTCTGCTATATCCATTAAAGTCTGCGTACCTTGGGACACAGGGAGTGGAGTTGAGAGCCATGCCGAGGGACCAGCCAGGTGAGAGAGAGTAATGGTTTTAATTGGGACTAGGGAATTGAAGCCCCACCTTCAATTGGTTGAGAAGGTCAGTACTCAAGAAATGCCATGGTGAATGGAAGGCCAAAGGCTAGTAGTTGGGATTTTGAAAGTGCAGTTGGTTATTATGCACAGTTTTATCATCACAGTAGAAGAAGGGTATTGTAACTATTGAAAGGATACTTAAAAGAGCAAGCAACATAGTGAAGGGATGGAGTGCTTATATTTTGAGGAGCTTTTTGTAAATTGGATGTGTACTGACTGGAAAAGAGAAGGTTGAGAGTTGATATGATTGATATTTTTAGGATTCCAAAGGGACTAGATAATATAGATTAGGGTTGTCCAACATATGGCCCGCGGGCCAGAATCTGGCCTGCCCAAGGTTTCCATCCGGCCCGCCAATCTGCCCATAGCTTGGCACTGATGGCTTCCCTGTACATCAGGTGGAGGGGATAGGCAGGACCAGCGTCTGATGGGCAGAGTTTCCTGTCTGTGATTGGTGATTGGTCACTCTCTTTGACTGACAGGGGATGCCTGGGTGGGGTTAGCACTGATTGGTGGAATGTGGTGCAGGCGCCCTGGGCT
Source organism: Heterodontus francisci (assembly GCF_036365525.1). NCBI lineage: Eukaryota > Metazoa > Chordata > Chondrichthyes > Heterodontiformes > Heterodontidae > Heterodontus > Heterodontus francisci. Next base: position 161,618,076 of record NC_090372.1, on the reverse strand, counting down.
CAGCCGCCGCGTTGCTTTTGCGTGGTTTAGTAAATGTCCTGTATCCTGCACACTGGCTAGGTTCCCACCTCCACTCACAGAATCACAGAATAATACAGTGCTGAAGAGGTCCTTCAGCCCATCGAGTCTGCACCGATGCATTAAAGACACCTGACCTGTCTACCTCATCCCATTTGCCAGCACTTGGCCCATAGCCTTGAATGTAATGGCATGCCAAGTGCTCATCCAGGTACTTTTTAAAGCATGTGCCCAGGCAGGGCATTCCAGACCGTCACCACCCTCTGGGTAAAAAAGTTCTTCCTCAAATACCCCTTAAACCTTCTGCCCCTTACGTTAAACTTGTGTCCCCTCGTAACTGACCCTTCAACTAAGGGGAGCAGCTGCTCCCCATCCACCCTGTCCATGCCCCTCATAATCTTGTACACCTCGATCAGGCCACCCCTCAGTATTCTCTGCTCTAGTGAAAACAACCCAAGCCTATCCAACCAATCTTCATAGCTTAAATGTTCCATCCCAGGCACCATCCTGGTGAATCGCCTCTGCACCCCCTCCAGTGCAATCACATCCTTCCTATAATGTGGCGACCAGAATTGCACACAGTACTCCAGCTGTGGCCTTACCAAAGTTCTATACAACTCCAACATGACCTTCCTGCTTTTGTAATCAATGCCTCGATTGATAAAGGCAAGTGTCCCATATGCCTTTTTCACCATCCTATTAACCTGCCCTTCTGCCACTCGCCCCAACTTAAATAAAACAGGCACGGTAAGTATCCAGTTGTGGGAATGGTTGCTGCAGGGAGTGTGGAGCAGGTAGCAGGGAACACGGAGCACGGAGAGGGGGAGACACAGACAGAGAGAGAGGGAGAGAGAGACAAAGAGAGGTGGAGAGAAATGGGAGAGGGGGAGAGACAGGGAAGGGGAGAGAGTGAGAGAGGGCAGGGGAGGGAGGGAGAAAGGGTGGGGGGGGGAGGAAGGGAGAGAGGGTGGAGGGAGGGAGAGAGAGAGAGAGGCGGAGAGGGGGGAGAGGGGGAGGGAGAGGCAGAGACACACAGAGAGAGTGCGGAGAAAGGAATACACAGAGAGAGAGGGGGGAGAGATTAAGATCTCTCTCCTGACAGATGAACATCTATCCAGAATACTCCACATCACTACATCAAGTGTGCCCATAGAGATTGACGACGCAAGCAAAAACAATCCCAGGTATGTCACTAAATCAGTGTTCAATATAATGATGAGAAAGTAAGTCAATAAACTCATCTTCTCATTGAAAGCATCTTCACAAAAATATACATTTGTTGTTGTTTTGATTAATAGTAAGATACATTTTTAGTGCCTTTATCTTTCTGAAATTTGCTCACCAGCCCCCTATGTAGGACAAAAATTGTAATGTGCCCCCCACCAACGTGAAAAGGTTGGACACCCCTGATGTTGACCATCACAAGCAGTTTCACCAGAAGACAGATCTTTGTCTTTTTTCATATAGGAATTCCTATGTTCCTAAAATATGATGAAGTTTTAATGCCTTAACTTTATTTTTATAAAAAGCCAATTAAAGACTTGGTTCAAGTCTTTAAAATTCTTAATCTTTGTGCAGAAAAAGTAAGAGATCAGAATGCCTACATACAGCCAATATGCGAAATCCTCAAATTGTGTGGGTAAGTGACTGTCTTTCATTATTATGTACCGGCCATTGAATTACTCAAATGGATTTGGTGCTGCATATGTTTAGATCTGGGGTAAATTTGTGAACTAGTGCTCACAGCACACTGCTTTGTGTATCTTGAGAATTTGGGCTTGGATCTCAGTGAACCCTGCACCCATGTCCTGTCCGTAACACATGAAAAATTCTGCAAAACTCACTGAACTATATTCAGACTCTTGACGTATGATTCAAAGTTTGTGCTCAGAGAACTAATTCAAAACATCTACCCCAACCATCAAATTATTAAATAAGCAGATTAAAAATTTGCAGATTTAACTTAACATTTAAACTTTATTTACTGACAGAACATGGCCAAAGTTTTTGAAATAATGCTACTCAACATTTTCATTATTGATTTAGATTAATGGAACTGATCTTAAATTTGCAGATGACATGATAATACTCAAAGGAGTGAATAATTTAGTCCCGATCTTTATGCTGGCGGCTGACATGTGGACAAATTAGAGGAATGGGTCTATATGTGGCAGAATAGACCCTAGTTGACAGAAAATGGTAACAAAAAGCTGTAATATTTGTGATCCAGTGCAGCCAGCGGAACAAAACAACAAATATGGTTGACAACAGTTTAGGTGGGTTTCAAGGAATATTGGCTCCACAGGGTACTTGGGTGGTTCAAAGTTAAAAAGCAGCAGCCAGGAAACAGCCCTTTGGGACACTGGATTAGCAGGGCCCGAAAAGCCAAAAAATTTAGCTGGAAAGCAGGATGAAGAAAAAAATAAATTAAAAACTGAATTGTGTAATAAAGATAAAAAGTTAAAACTTATCTAAAGAACTTACTGAAAGAGAAAACAAGATGGCAGACAGAATTTTCAACACTATTCAACATGATATTGCCACATGGTGGCCAGAAAGTCCAATAATGGTTTGATCACTCAGCATAAGTAGTAATCATTCTCAATATATAGAATGTAGAAATTTAGAATGAAGAAGTTGACAACAGAAGTGCATGCATAGGTAATATTTTGTAATAGGATATGTCAAATACAAGAGAGTCAATGATGTTTACAGCTACAACACTGGCATCTACCTGACAATGTGAAAATTTGCACAGGTATATCCTGTCAACAAAAAGTAGGACAAATCCAATTCGGCAAATTACCGCACCATCAGTTTACGCCCAATCATCAATGAAGGGTATCATTGACAATGCAACCACTAGGTGGTGCAGTACTGGCACATGTGCCAATGCAGCCTCATCGAGTGAAACATCACTATCTGCGACGTTTAAGAAGCTGCCAGTAATAAAGATGGCATGACTCAATTTGACATAAAAAACAAACCCAGACCCCCTCAATGGCTGCGATCGCTGTCTCCATCCTACCCCCAACAGTACCCCGCTGCTTCCCGCCCTCGGCGTTTCTCGTTGCCGCTCCCTCTGCCAACCATCTGCTCGCTGCTCGCTCCCCACCTTGCTGCTTCGGCCGCTTACTCCCAGCCTTGCCGCTCCCCCCCTCGGCCGCTCGCTTCCTGCCACCACCCCCCCACCCCCATCACCACCGCTTCTCCAGGTGGCATAGCATGGAGCGAGCAGCCGGGGTGGAAAGCGGCAAGGCAGGGAGCAAGTGGCCGATGGGGGTAAGTGGCAAGGCCGGGAGCAAATGGCTGAGAAGTGACAGGGACCGAGCAGCTGAAACAGCAAGGTGGGGAGTGAGCGGCCAAGGTGGGGAAGTGGTGAGGGGGGGAAGTGGCAAGGCAGGGAAGCGGTGAAGCGGGAAGCGAGCAGCCGAGGTGGGGGGAAGTGGCCGAGGGGTGACAGGGAGCAAGGGGCCAAAGCGGTAAGGTGGGGAGTGAGCGGCCGAGGTGCAGAGTGGGGTGGGGGGGAGTGGCAAGGCTAAGACTGAGCGGCCGAGGGGTAACAGGGAATGAGCAGCCAAGGTGGTGACCTGGGGAGTGAGCGGCCAAGGTGGGGAAGCGTCGAGGCAGGGAACCCGAGATGGGGAGTGGGGGGGGGGGGTGGGTGGTGGGTTGGGGGTGAATTGGCAAGGCTAAGAGTGAGTGGCCAAGGGGTAACAGGGAGCGAGCAACCGAGGCGACAAGGTTGAGAATGAGCAGTTGAGGGGTGTAGGCAGCAAGGCGGGGAAGTGGCGAGGCAGGGAGCAAGCAGCTGGGGCGGGGGAGTGGCGAGGCGGGGAGTGAGTGGCCAAGGTGGGGAAGCGACGAGTAGTCAGGAGCGGGAAACTGAAAGCAGTGATTGAGGCGGAGATGACGGGAGGGAATGGGGTATTGTTAGGGGGAATGGAGGCGAGAATCATGGCCATTGAGGGGTGAGGCAACACTCGAACGTCATTACGTCTGACATCAGCGTGCGCTTGAGCGCATTCATATTGCAATCTGGTAAATATTTGGACGCACTGATGACGTCCGCAAACGCTCTGTATTGTCACTCCGATCATTGACAGTGCTATCAAGTGGCATTTACTCAGCAATAACCTGCTCACCGATGCGAAATTTGGGTTCTGCCAGGGCCACTTGGCTCCAGATTTCATCACAGCCTTAGTCCAAACATGGACAAAAGAGCCACATTCCAGAGGTGAGAGTGACTGCTCTAGACATCAAGGCAGCATTTGACTGAGTGTGCCCTAGCAAAACTGATATCAGTGGGAATTGGGGAAACTCTGCACTGGCTGGAATCGTATCTAGCACAAAGGAAGATGTTTGTGATTGTTGGAGGCCAATCATTTCAGTTCCAGGACATCACTGTGGGAGTTCCTCAGGATAGTGTCCTTGGCCCAACCATCATCAGCTGCTTCATCAATGACCTTCCCTCCATCATAAAGTCCAAAATGGCAATGTTTGCAGATGATTACACAATGTTCAGTACTATTCACGACTCCTCAGGTACTGAAGCAATCTGTACCCACATGCAGCAAGACCTGGACAACATTTAGGCTTGTGCTGATAAGTGGCAAGTAATATTTGCGCCACATGTGCCAGGCAATGACCATCGCCAACAAGAGAGAATCTAACCACCTCCCCTTGACATTCAATGGTATTACAATAGCAGAATCCCTCACCATCAACATCCTGGGAGTTGCCGTTGACCAGAAACTTAATTGGACCAGTCCTATAAATACTGTGGCTACAAGAGCAGGTCAGAGGCTGGGAATTCTATGGCGAGTAACTCACCTCTGGACTCCCTGAAATCCACTGTCTAAAAGGCACAAGTAAGGAGTATGATGGAAATCTCTCCACTTGCCTGGATGAGCACTGCTGCAACAATACTCAAGAAGCTCGACACCATCCAAGATAAAGCAGCCCTTTGATCAGCTCCTCATCCACCAGCTTAAACATTCACTCCCTCCACTATTGGTGCACAATGGCAGCAGTGTGTACGATGGCAGCAGTGTGTACCAAGTACATGATGCAGTGCAGCAATTTGCCAAGCCACCTTCGATAGCAGCCTCCAAACCCACGACCTCTACTACCTAGAAGAACAAGGGCAGCAGACGCTTGGGAACACCACCACCTGCAAGTTTCCCTCCAAGCTACACATAGCATCCTGAAATGGAACTATATCACCATTCCTTCACTGTCACTGGGTCAAAATCCTGGAACTCCCTAACAGCACTGTGGGTGTACTTACACCATATGGACTGCAACAGTTCAAGAAGATGGATCATCACCACCTTCTTAAGGGTAATTAGGGATAGGCAACAAATCCTGGCCTTGCCAGCAACACTCATATCCCATAAATGAATTTTAAAAAAACAAAGGCACATATATAAATTTCTGATGGCTTTACGGGGTAAAATGTATTTTATAAAATAAAAGTAGTGATGTTTACATAACCTGAATTTTAAGTTTAAAAAGACTGTTACATGACATTACTCTCCTTGTTTTCATCAGCTTACCTTTCCTAAAGGAGCAGTTATCTGATGAGTCTAACTTTGTCCAAGTTGTGTCCGAGTCTATTTCGCAAATGGGTATGGTAATATCATTTTGTACAGTTTAAAAAAAGTAAATATTTGAAATCTACAGACTAGTACTAATGTAAAAACCTACTCTCATTTTAAATGATAGTATATGTTACCTATTCAAATAAATGACTATGAATGACAGCAACAAAAAAAATCCAGTTTTTATAGTGATTTCTCTACTCTTTAAGCCCTTTCTTAATCACGAAACATTCCTGTCCCTAGAGTGTAGGCAGATGACATGCTGCCACTTGATAATGCCACTATATAACTCACTAGATAATGCAGTTGAGTGAAATCTGCCAGTTGATTGGTTTGATTCTCCCCCATCCCTTTATTCCCTTCACAAATAGCATTAGAAATGTGGTTTGCAGACTAATTCAACTTTTTCTCTCAGATTCCAATGTGAAATCCATGACCTAGATTTTTGTCTTTACTAGTGGGACATTAAGCATTGCCTGGGCAGAGCACGGAAAGGAAAATCTGACAGGGAGGACAGCATGGCCCTTACAAAACATGCTGGATTTTCAATCCTTTAATTTCAAGGGAAGAAAAATCAGACAGGTTTTATTACGAAGTAAATATAGCATAGAAATTGGCCTTCAGCCCAACAGGTCCATGCTGGTGTTTATGCTCCATTTGTGTCTCCCCTATCCTTCTTCATCTCACCAATCAACATATCCTTCGATTCCTTTCTCCCTCATGTGGTTATCTAGCTTCCCCTTGAATGCATCTATGCTATACACTTCAACAACTCCCTGTGACAGTGAGTTCCACTTTCTGCTACATGTGTGTGATCTTCTGCACCAGAATTGTAATTCTATGTTCTGCCAGGTGATGTTTCATACCCAAGCAATTAAGGAGCACATCTACACTAGTATATTTAAGAAGTGATATTTTGAAAATGGAGAGAGTGGAATCTTTGAAAAGCAGAATGTGTCTCCACTTTTGTGGACATAGTTGATATTCGGTGTCAGTGCCTATACTGCGAATATTCTCTATCTTTGCTGTGGCAGATAACTCAGTTTAATAACACAGTAATAATTATGGGCATCTCACCCACCTATCCACATTATTTCCTTAAATAAAAGCAAAATACTGCAGATGCTGGAAATCTGAAATAAAAACAAAGTGCTGGAAATACTCAGCAGGCCTGGCAGCATTTGTGGAGAGACAAAAGGAGTTAATGGCCAGGATTTTAGAGGCCCCCTCAGGCGGGGAAGGAAGAGGGGGGAGGACACAGACTATCGCGATGGGTGGCTGGGAGGGGCGGAGGGCCCAAAGCCAAGCAACCTTCCTGTGGGCAGGAGAGGCTGACGATGGCCTTCCCGCCCAGAGGCCAATTGAGACCTATAAGTGGCCTAGTAAGGGCTGGGTCCCACTGTTGCTGAGATAGAAACATAGAAAATAGGAGCAGGGGTAGGCCATTCAGCCCTTCGAGACTGCTCCGCCATTCATGGCTGATCATTCGATTCAGTAACCTGTTCCCACTTTCCCCCCATATCCTTTGATCCCTTTCACCCCAAGAGCTATATCTGACTCCTTCTTGAAAACATACAATGTTTTGGCCTCAACTGCTTTCTGTGGTAGCGAATTCCACTCTCTGGGTGAAGAAATTTCTCCTCATCTCAGTCCTGAAAGGTTTACCCCGTATCCTTAGACTATGACCCCTGGTTCTGGATTCCCCAACCATCGGGAACATCCTTCCTGCATCTACCCTGTCAAGTCTTGTTAGAATTTTATATGTTTCTATTTTTCACTCTTCTGAACTCCAGCAAATATAATCCTAACCGACTCAACGTCTCTTCATACGTCAGTCCCGCCATCCCAGGAATTGGTCTGGTAAACCTTCGCTGCACTCCCTCTATCGCAAGAACATCCTTCCTCAGGACCAAAACTGCACACAATATTCTAGGTGTGGCCTCACCAACGCCCTGTATAATTGCAGCAAGACATCCCTACTCCTGTACTCGAATCCTCTCGCTATGAAGGCCAACAAACCATTTGCCCTCTTTACCACCTGTTGGACCTGCATGCTTACCTTCAGCGACTGGAGTACGAGAACACCCAGGTCTCGTTGCATATTCCCCTCTTTCAGTTTATAGCCGTTCAGATAATCTGCCTTCCTGTTTTTGCTACCAAAATGGATAACTTCACATTTATCCACATTATACTGCATCTGCCATACATTTGCCCACTCACTCAACTTGTCCAAATCACCCTGAAGCCTCTCTGCATCCCCCTCACAACTTACCTCCCACCCAGTTTTGTGTCATCTGCAAATTTGGAGATATTACATTTAGTTCCCTCACCTAAATCATTAATATATATTGTGAATAGCTGGGGTCCTAGTACCGATCCCTGCGGTACCCCACTAGTCACTGCCTGCCATTCGGAAAAAGACCCGTTTATTCCTACTCTTTGTTTCCTGTCTGCCAACCAATTTTCTATCCATCGCAATACATTACCCCCAATCCCATGCGCTTTAATTTTACACGCTAACCTCTGAAAGTCCAAATAAACCACATCCACTGGCTCCCCCTCATCGACTCTACTAGTTACATCCTCAAAAAATTCTAGTAGATTTGTCAAGCATGATTTCCCTTTCGTAAATCCATGCTGACTCTGTCCAATTCTACCACTGTTCTCCAAGTGCTTTGCTATAAAACCTTTGATATGGACTCTAGAATTTTCCCCACTACCAGCATCAGGCTGACTGGTCTATAATTCCCTGTTTTCTCTCTACCTTCCTTTTTAAATAGTGGGGTTACATTATCTACCTTCCAATCTGTAGGAACTGTTCCAGAGTCTATAGACACTTGAAAGATGAATACCAATGCATCCACTATTTCTTACCAGTGGCGGGGCAGGTCCTCCGCCATGCGGGGAGGATGCTTTGCAAAATGAGGCACCCTCCCTGCGGTTTGGGTGGGGCTTCCTCCTTGGGCCATTTGTGGCCCACGGAGGACCCCCACCAGGAATAACCTTACCCCCCCGGGACCTCCCTCCTCCTGGACTTCACAACCACCGCTCCGCCTCGCCCCGCCGTGGCCTTCCAGACTGGCCCCAGTGACCCCACCTCACTTACCACTTGTCCAGGGATCCAGTGCTGGGCCTGGGTCTGAGGCCTCTGCAGTACCGGCAGTGGTCACCACTCCCAGTGGCACTGCCGATACCGCTGAGCTGCTGGCCCTCTGATTGGCTGATGAATCTTCAATTGAAACACCGGAGGATCACTCCGGAGGGCCATGAAAACGGAGAGGCGGGATTTCCCCCGCTTCCTACACAAAATCCAGCCCAATGTTACAGGTTTGTAACTATTCATCAGAACTCAATATTCCAGTTCTGACGAAAGGCTACAGACCTGAAACTTTAACTCTTTTTCTCTCTCCACAGATGCTGCCAGACCTGCTGAGTATTTCCAGCACTTTCTGCTTTTATTTCACATTATTCCTTGGTGTATTTCTAATAACCTTAATAGTAATATTCAATTGCAAACTTTTCTAATTGTTAAAAAGTATGGAAACTAAGAAGAATTATTTGAGTTCAGAGTAGAATTTGTAATTATAGAAAAGAACAGTTTTGCCATACAGTGATTCTCACCAACTCTCTGACAGGTTACTTACTGAGAGTACCCAGTGCGGAGGTCCGATTGCAAATCTGTGACTCCATCATGAGACTCTATTCGAAAGAACCACCTAGACAGGCATTTGAAGGTATTTATATTTGTTTGAGTAGCTCAGTCCTGGTGTAATTTAGTCACTACACACCCCCTTTGTTATATTTAGTTGCATTTTTGTCATATATTTGTTTCAATGTCAAATTTTTCTTGAATTTACTGTAGTTTTAATTGGATGTAGAAGTAATTATTTTCAAAAAGATTTTTGTTTTGTTATTCAAAACTTCTTTTAATAAACACAACTTTTCTTTCAGGATATTATCCAACGAGTAAGAGCTACAATATGCAAATGGTTGAAGAGAGTGGTGTGGTGGAAACCCTGGTCATGGGGCTTACCTTAGTTGCAAACCAACCGGAAATAAAGTTACGGATAATCCAGACCTTGCAGTGTCTTTCGCGTTCATCTGGTAGGTATTTACTGAACTATTTGAAGTAAAGTATATTTCCATTTATAATAACTTATTCTGATTACTGTGAATGTTTTTTTAATGAAGATTTCCGCTATGTTATATATTATGCAAAATGTCTACAATATTTAATACCAACTCAATTTTCAGATTTTTTGGACTTTTTAAAACTTATTTCATGGGATGCGAGTGTCGCTGGCAAGGCCAGCATTTGTTGCCCATCCCTAATTGCCCTTGAGAAGGTGTAGGTACACCCACATTGCTGTTAGGAAGGGAGTTACAGGATTTTGACCCAGCGGCAGTGAAGGACTGGTGATATAGTTCCAAGTCAGGATGGTCTGTGGCTTGGAGGGGAACGTTCCCATGCATTTGCTGCCCTTGTCCTTCTAGTGGTAGAGCTTGCGGGTTTGGAAGGTGCTGTCGAACGAGGCTTAGTGAGTTGCTGCAGTGCATCTTGTTGATGGTACACTGCTGCCACTGTGCGGCGATGGTGGATAGGGTGGCAATCAAGCTGGCTGATTTATCCTGGATGCTGTCGAGCTTCCTGAGTGTTGTTGGAGCTGCACTCATCCAGGCAAGTGGAGAGTATTCCATTACACTCCTGACTGGTGCCTTTGTAAATGGTGGACAGGCTTTGGGGAGTCAGGAGGTGAGTTACCTCTGCAGAATTTGTAGCCTCTGATCTGCTATTGTAGCCACAGCATTTACATGGCTGGTCCAGTTAGGTTTCTGGTCAGTGATAGGAACAAAGGAGCAGGGGTAGGCCATTCAGCCCATCAAGCCTGCTCTGCCATTCAATACGATCACGGCTGATCATCCATTTCAATGCCTTTTTCCCACATTATCCCCATATCCCTTTATGTCATTGGTATTTAGAAATTTGTCAATCCCTACTTTAAACATACTCAATGACTGAGCTTCTACAGCCCTCTGGGGTAGTGAATTCCATAGAGTGACAGCCCTCTGATTAAATAAATTTCTTTTCATCGCGGTCCTAGGTGGATTTCCTCTTATTTTGTAATTGTGTCCCCTGGTTCTAGACTCCCCGACCAGGGGAAACATCTTACCTGCATCTACCCCGTCTATCCCTTTCAGCATTTTGTATGTTTTAATGAGATCACCTCTCATTCTTCGAAATTTTAGAGAATACAGGCCCAGTTTCCCTTATCTCTCTTCATAGGACATGCCCGTCATCCCAGGAACAAATCTGGTGAACCTTTGTTGCACTCCCTCTATGGCAATAATATCGTTCCTACGGTAAGGGGACTAAAACTGCACACAGTACTCCAGGTGTGGTGTAACCATTGAACCATACAATTGAAGCAAGATGTACTCAAATCCTCTTGCGATAAAGGCTAACATACCAATCGCCTTCCTGATTGCTTGCTGCACCTGAATGTTAGCTTTCAGTGACTTATTGACAAGGACACCTAGGTCCTTTTGAACATCTACAATTTCTAATCTCTTACCATTTAAGAAATATTCTGTACATCTGTTCCTCCTACCAAAGTGTATAACCTCACATTTTTCCACATTATATTCCATCTGCCATGTTTTTGCCCATTCACTAAGTTTGTCCAAATCCCCTTGAAACCCCTTTGTATCTTCCTCACAACACACATTCCCACCTAGTTTTGTGTCATCCGTGAACTTGGAAATATTACATTTGGTCTCCACATCTAAATCATTGATTTTTTTTTAGATTAGATTAGAGATACAGCACTGAAACAGGCCCTTCGGCCCACCGAGTCTGTGCCGACCATCAACCACCCATTTATACTAATCCTACATTCCTACCAAACATCCCCATCTGTCCCTATATTTCCCTACCACCTACCTACACTAGTGACAATTTATAATGGCCAATTTACCTACCAACCTGCAAGTCTTTTGGCTTGTGGGAGGAAACCGGAGCACCCGGAGAAAACCCACGCAGACACAGGGAGAACTTGCAAACTCCACACAGGCAGTGCCCAGAATCGAACCCGGGTCCCTGGAGCTGTGAGGCTGCAGTGCTAACCACTGCGCCACTGTGCCGATTTATGTTGTGAACAGCTGAGGCCCAAGTACTGATCCTTGCGGTGCCCCACTAGTCACAGCCTGCCAACGTGAGAATTACCTGTTTATTCCTACTCTCTGTTTTCTGCCTGTTAACCAATCCTTAATCCATGCCAGTATATTACCTCCTATTCCAAGTGCTTTAATTTTGCTAACCAACCTCCTGTGAGGGACGTTATTAAAAGCCTTCTGAAAATCCAAGTAAACTGTGTCCACTGTTGGAGATGGTCAGTTGGTAACATCCTCAAAAAACTCCAGCAGGTTTGTCAAACATGATTTCCTTTCATAAATCCATGTCGACTATGCGCAATCAGATCATTATTATCCAAGTGTCCATTTATCACATCCTTTAGAATAGATTTTAGCATTCTCCCAACTACTGATGTAAGGCTAACAGGTCTGTAGCTCCCTGTTTTCTCTCTCCCTCTCTTCTTAAATAGTGGGGTGACATTTGCTACCTTCCAAACTTCAGGAACCCTTCCAGAATCTATAGAATTTTGGAAGATGATCTCCACAGTAACCTTTCTACATTCTGGGATGTAGAATATCAGGTCCTGGGGACTTATCAACCTTCAGCCCCATTAATTTCTCCAATACAACCTTCCTACGAATACTAATTTCCTTCAATTCCTCATTCTCTCTAGTCCTTTGGATCTCTAATTCTGGCATTTCTTGTATCTTCCTCAGTGAAGACAGACACAAAGTAATTATTTAGCTTCTCTGCCATTTCTCTATTCCCCATAATAAATTCTCCTGATCCTGCCTGTAATGGACCCACATTTGTCTTTGCCAAACGTTTCCTCTTTACGTACCTATAGAAGCTTTTACAGTCTGTTTTTATGTTTTTTGCTAGTTTATATTCATATTCTGTTCTCCCTTTCTTTATCAGTTTCTTGGTCTTCCTTTGCTGTATTCTAAAATCCTCCCAATCCTCAAGCTTACTACTATTTCTGGCCCCCAGAATAATCCCCTGGGATGTTGATAGTGGGGGATTCAGCAATGGTAATGTCATTGAATATCAAGGGGAGGTGGTTAGAATCTCTCTTGTTGGAGATGGTCACAGCCTGGCACTTGTGTGGTGCAAATATTTCTTGCCACTTATCAGCCCAAGCCTGAACGTTGTCCAGGTCTTGCTGCATGTGGGTACAGACTGGAGTCACGAATGTACTTAAAACTGTGCAAATAATAGTGAATATCCCTACTTCTGACCTTATGATGGAGAGAAGGTAATTGATGAAGCAGCTGAAGATGGTTGGACCGAGGACTCTACGCTGAGGAACTCCTGCAGCGATGTCCTGGGGCTGAGATGTTTGGCCTCCAACAAGCAGAACCATATTCTTTTCTGCTAGGTATGACCACAGCCAGTGGAGAGTTTCTCCCCGATTCCCATTGACTTCAATTTTGCTAGATCTCCTTGGTGCCACACTCAGTCAAATGCTGCCTTGATGTCTAGGGCAGTCACTCTCACCTCTGGAATTCAGGTCTTTTGTCCATGTTTGGACTAAGGCTGTAATGAAGTCTGGAGCTGAGTGTTCCTGGTGGAACGCATTGGTGATATTGCTGAGTAAATGCCAAATGGTAGCACTGTCAGTGACACCTACCATCACTTTGCTAATGACCGAAAATAGACTGATGGGGCAGTAATTGGCCAATTTAGATTTGTCCTGCTTTTTGTGGACAGGATATATCTGGGCAATCTTCCACATTCCACATTGTTGATAGGTGCCAGAATTATAGCTGTATTGCAGCAGCTTGGCTAGGGACATGACTAGTTCTGGAGCACAAATCTTCATTAATACTGATGGGATGTTGTCAGGACCCATAGCCTTTTCTGTATCTAGTGCATACAGCTGTTTCTTGATAACACGGAGTGAATCGAATTGACTGAAGACTGGCATCTGTGATGCTTGGGACCTCAGGAGGAGGCCAAGATGGATCATCCACTCAGCACTTCTAGCTGATGATGTTTGCAAATGCATCAAGCTTGTCTTTTGCATTGATGTGCTGGGCTCCCCCATCATTGAGGATGGGGATGTTTGTGGAACCTCCTCCTCCGGTTAATTATTTCATTGTTCACCATTATTCATGACTGGATGTAGCAGGACTGCAGAGCTTTGATCTGATCCATTGGTTGTGGGATCGGTTAGCCCTGTCTATTTATTTATATTTATTACAGCAGTTTTCCTTTACAATGCTATTAAATACAGGCATTGTGTTGATGTACTTATCTAAGAATGTCATTAAAATGACAGCGGTAGTTTGAATATAAAAGCAGGTATTGGGCAACTGTATGGAAAGTATTGGTCTCGCCATTTCTTATATACCTTATATATGGACTATTGTAGATTAGCTAATGCAGTTGGGAAAATCTGGATGAATATATATGCAAGAAATAAAGTACTTTTCCAATATTCAAAATTCATATTAAATTTTGGACAATGTATTATTGCTTAATTCTTGAACATGGGGTTCCATGAAAATGACTACTTTAATTCAGTGTTTCCATACAGTAAATTCAGGATAGCACAATAAAATGTGGTCAAATATATCAATCAAGATTTAACCTTATTTCTTCAAAGCACCTATCAAACATGAAATCCAATATGAGACCACAAAATTGGGCTGCATAGCACGTCGTTTCGAGCAACGGGTGCCATTGTGGTATCAAAGTGACATCCGCACTGCGCTCACACACATCAGGCACGTGTGACAACTGCCAACTTGATATGGGCATTAGAAGCATAAGCCAGGCATATGCAGAGTAGGCAGATCTCGATATCAGCCAACGTACAATGCTGATTTGATGCCTGCGCTGCCATTTTCGACCTTGCTGCTCCAGCTGACGTCCTCTCTTAAACACGCAAAATGAATATGCATTCAGCAACAGGAAGGCTCCCTGCCCCTCCCAACAATAGCGCTATTTAAAGGGATCATCGACAACTTGCAGGTTAGTTGATAATTAATTTCTACGACTCTGAGTTTGTAGGAGTGCTTGGTGGTTGGCAGATTTGGTTAAAGCTGGTGAAGTTGACGGGGAGTGCTGCTAGACATGAAGAAATTCTTGGTTCTACCTTCAAAAATTCTGGTCAGACCATTTGTTCCCAGTCATGGGTGTTATAGTTACCATTCCTCTTGTCCTGCACCATAAGAGTAGAGGCAGCAAAGAAAAAGACAAGCTGTTCTTAGATGGAGGAGAAGCGGTGGGGAGGGTGGGGTGGGGGGGAGTGAGGGGGGTGGAAGGCAGTGGGGAAGACGGACTGTCAGCAGGCGGCTTTATCCATCTAGGGTCTTCCGGGAGCATTTCTCTCACCTCCTTCTAAGCCAGGAGCAGCATGTCAACTGCGTTTTAAGGAGGTGCTCACAGAACTCTGTCACCTCTTGCAACTTCAGAGCACGGCAAGCACATAGGAAATAGGAGCAGGAGTAGGCCATTCGGCACTTCAAGCCTGCTCTGCCATTCAACTAGATCATGGCTGATCTTTTACCTCAATGCCATTTTCACGCACTATCCCCATATCCCTTGATATCTTTAATATGGAGAAATCTATCGATCTCTGTCTTGACTCTCTGACTGAGCCTCCACAGCTCTCTGGGGTAGAGAATTCCAAAGATTCACCACCTTCTTAGTGAATAAATTCCTTCTCATCTCAGTCCTAAATGGCCATCCACTTTATTTTGAGACTCTGTCCCCTGGTTCTAGACCACACCCTCCCCCTCACAGCCTGGGGAAACATCCTTCCTGCATCTACCCTGTCGAACCCTGTAAGAATTTTGTATGCTTTAATGAGATCACCTCTCATTCTTCTAAACTCTAGAGAATACAGGCTCACTCTCCTCAAAATCCCCTCATAGGACGATCCTGCCATCCCAGGGATCAGTCTGCTGAACCTTCGATGCACTCCCTCTATGACAAGTATATCCTTCCTTAGGTAAGGAGACCAAAACTGTACTCAATACTCCACGTGCGGTCTCAGCAAGGCTCTATACAATTGCAGCAAGACTTCTTTACTGCTGTACTCAAATCCTCTTGCAATAAAGGCCAACATACCATTTGCCTTCCTAATTGCTTGCTGCACCTGCATGTTAGCTTTCAGTGACTTGTGAACAAGGAACCCAGATCGTTTTGGACATCAACACTTCCCAATCTCTCACCATTTAAGAAATACCCTGCATTTATATTCTTCCTACCAAAGTGGATAACTTCACATTTTTCCAGATTATATTCCATCTGCCGTGTTCTTGCCCACTCATTTAGCCTGTCGAAAGCCTCTTGAAGCCTCTCTTCCTCCTCTTAACCACTTCCATTCCCACCTAGTTTTGTGTCATCAGCAAACTTGGAAATATTACATTTGGTCCTCACATCCAAATCATTGATATAGATTGTGAATAGCTGGGGCCCAAGCACAGATCCTTGTGGTACCCCACGAGAGACGGGCAAGGGGGACCCATAAAATTGCGAAGGAAGGCGGGGCATGGAGTGCCCATCACCTTCCTGACGCCATCCAATTTAGTCAGGGGTCAGGAAGGCCAAGGACAGCCTTCCTGCCCAGATATGTTGCATTTTACCAGCAGCGAGGTGGCCCTCCGCCATGTGCAAAGGCTTCCCAATATCACCCAGGAAGTCTCTGTGTAGGCTGGTGGCGGGGGGACCCTCCTGCTTGGGCAATCTGCAGCACATGGAGGGCCCTGGCGGCAAAGGTCGCACCTGTCCCAACATCCTTCCCCGCCCTCAACAAGATTAAGTTGAGCGTGAACATGTTATCCATGCCAATAAAAAAAAATTAAATGATGTTGCAATGCTAGAATTGTACTGCACATTTCTCCAACCAGATCAGAAGACAAAAGTAACAGTTTTTTTTTAATGTCTTATACATTTGAAACTTAGTGAAGTAGTGTAACTTATCTGTGAATTAACTTAATCTATGATTCGAATCGCATTGTCAAAGCTAGTTGCCACACTTAACTGTAATATCCATGATTTGTTTGCTATGGCATTTGACTTGTCTTCTGATTCCAGTTATGAATTGTAACCTGATGTTGAATGCACAGGCAGCAAATAAAATATGCCGCAGCCTGAATGATCCTGATCCATCTGGACAACTCTTGTTTCGGTCATCTGAGGTCTTGTGGAACTTACTAGAACAGGCCTCGAGGAAGGAACTTGTTAATCAGCTGAGTGATTTTGAATGTATCTAGTGAGTATTTCAAAGTAATTGCACTAATCAAAAAGAAGTTATTTAAGTACTAATTTCTGATGATGACTGAAATAATTTATTCAAAACTGCAGTAGTTGCAATGCGTTTGTTCAAGTTTCAAAGTCGTGTACCATATTAGGCAAATCTTTAGGAGTTATGTGAAAGCAAGCACAATGTAAAAATTAGAAGGAATTAATGAAATACATACGAACATATGAATTTAGGAGCAGGAGTAGGCCACTCGAGCCTGTTCCACCATTCAATAAGTTCATGGCTGAACTGATTACTCCACATTTCCATCTATCCCCGATAACCTTCCACCCCCTTGCTTATCAAGAATCTATCTACCTCTGCCTTAAAAATATTCAAAGACTCTGCTTCCACCGCCTTTTGAGGAACAGAATTCCAAAGACTCATGACCCTCTGACAGAAAAAATTTCTCCTCATCTCTGTCTTAAATGGCCGACCCCTTATTTTTAAACAGTGACCCCTAGTTCTAGTTCTCCCACAAGGAACTCCTTTCCACATCCACCCTGTCAAAACCCCTCAGAATCTTATATGTTTCAATCAAGTTGCGTCTTACTCTGCTGAATTCCAGCAGATATAAGCCCAGCCTGACCAATCTTTCCTCGGAAGACAGCCTGCCCATTCCAGGTATTAGTTGAGTAAACCTTCTCTGTACTGCCTCCAACACAGTTACATCCTTCCTTAAATAAGGAGACCAGTACTGTACACAGTACTCCAGATGTGGTCTCACCAATGCCCTGTATAGCTGAAGCACAATCTCCCTACTTTTGTATTCAATTCCCCTTGTGATAAACAATAACATTCTATTAGCTTTCCTAATTACGTGCTGTACCTGCATACTAAACCTTTGCGATTCATGCTCTAGGACACCCAGATTCCTCTGCATCTCAGAGCTCTGCAATCTCTCACCATTTAGATAATATACTTTTTTATTCTTCCTGCCAAAGTGGGCAATTTCACATTTTCCCACATTATACTTCATTTGCCGGGTCTTTGCCCACTCACTTAACCTATTGATATCCCTTTGTAGCCTCTTTCTGTCCTCTTCACAAGTTTCTTTCTTACCTATCTTTCTGCCGTCAGCAAATATAGCAACCATACTTCGGTCCCTTCATCTAAGTCATTTACATAAATTGTAAAAAGTTGAGGCCCCAGTACTGATCCCTGTGGCACATAACTCATATCTTGCCAACCAGAAAATGACCCATTTATGCCTACTCTCTGTTTGCTGTTAGATAGCCAATCTTCTATCCTTGCCGATATATTACACCCCTAGTTTTTATTTTCTGCAATAACCTTTGATTTGGCACCTTATCAAATGCCTTCTGGAAATCTAAGTACAATACATCCACCAGTTCCCCTTTATCCACAGCACATGTAACTCCCTCAAAGACTTCCAAGAAATTGGTTAAACATGATTTCCCTTTCACAAAACCATGTTGACTCTGCCTGAATACCTTGATTTTTTCTAAGTGCCCTGCTATAACGTCTTTAGTAATAGCTTCTAACATTTTCCTTAAGACCGATGTTAAGCTAACTGGCCTGCAGTTTCCTGCTTTCTGTCTCCCTCCCTTTTTGAATAAAAGTGTTACATTTGTTATTTTCCAATCTGACGGAACCTTCCCCAAATCTAGGGAATTTTGGAAAATTAAAACTAACGCATCAACTATTTCACTAGCCACTTTTTTTAACATCCTAGGATGAAGTTCATCTCGACCCGAGGACTTGTCAGCCCACAGCTCCAACAATTTGTTCAGTACCACTTCCCTGGTGATTGTAATTTTCTTGAGTTCCTCCCTCCCTTCCATTTCCTGACTTACAGCTAATACTGGGATGTTACTTGTATCCTCAATAGTGAAGACCGATGCAAAATACCTGTTCAGTTCATTTGCCATCCCCTTATTATCCATTATTAATTCCCCAGATTCACTTTCTATAGGACCAATGCTCACCTTGTTAACTGTTTTTAAATATCTATAGAAACTCTTACTATCTGTCTTTATATTTCTTGCTAGTTTTCTCTCGTACTCTAATTTTACCTTGCTTATCAATCTTTTAGTCATTTTTTTCTGTTTTTAGTTATTTTTTATTTTATTTATTTTATTTAGAGATACAGCACTGAAACAGGCCCTTAGGCCCACCAAGTCTGTGCCAACCAACAACCACCCATTTATACTAACCCTACAGTAATCCTATATTCCCTATCACCTACCGACACTAGGGGCAATTTACAACGGCCAATTTACCCATCACCTGCAAGTCTTTGGATGTGGGAGAAAACCGGAGCACCCGGCGAAAACCCACGCAGACACAGGGAGAACTTGCAAACTCCGCACAGGCAGTACCCAGGATCAAACCCGGGTCCCTGGAGTTGTGAGGCCGCGGTGCTAACCACTGCACCACTGTGCCGCCCATAATGTGTTACTAGCACATTTGGGTATTCAAAACCTTAAATATTCAAAGCTTGCATTTCTCCCTTTTTTATATAATTGGATCGGGTACGGTCCTACAAAATGTCCTGCAAAATTAACTGTGATATTGACTAGAAGCACAGAAACTCTTGAAGAGAATTGTATTGGTGCATCTCTGGCAAACCATGCTTTTCATAAGCTGATGAACACTTTAGCAGCTGCAGTTCAACAAGTGAAGGTTTTCTGTGTGTTTAAGCTGATGCAAGCAACAGACAGAGCTCCAGTTGCTGATACCATCTGGGAGAGAGTTTCACAGGCTGTTTTCTTACTTTTCTATAGTAGAAATAAGATGCTTTGTTCTCTGATTTAAAGAACGGATAGCAGGCCCAAGAATATTATTGGGATTATTTTTCTGCATGTAACAAAAGGTTTTGTGTATGTTATACTAAAATAATATTAATTTACCTCATTTCTTATCTTTAGCGCATTGAAAGAAGCCTTTTTGAACCAAATGGTAAATGGTTATTGCCATTCCGACCGCCAGCTGCGAAATGACTTGCTGGTGATAACTGCAATTTTAGCAACAAGCCCCATGGTTCCATTGATTGTAAGTTTTACTGTCAAATTTCATGTACATACATGTTTTATTAGTGAATAGAACAATCAAACATTTTCTTAATATACTTGAGATTGATTTCGTAATTTGCTGTTATGATATATTCTGTGATACAATAATTGTTTAAGGTACTTCATTTTCTTGATTATATGAAACTTTAACAATAAAACAATTCAGGGAAATGCTTTGCTCTGAATCTTCCTAAAATTGTTTACCATTGTGCTGTCTTTTCATAATAGGAAACTGGCTTTACTAAGGTTTTGATAGGGTTTGCTACATTCCCTGAAGGTAAGAATTTTCTGTTCATGGAAATCATCGAAAGATGCTTTATCAGTGGTTTTTTTATGTCCAAATTTCAATAATATCATTAAGAAACAAGTGTGCCAACCAGATTTTCACACAAAGTTTGTGAACTGTTCAAATATTTCAACTGTTGATTTGTTAGGTTGTAGCATGGGACTCATTCCACCATTTGCTGCCCATACTCATTAACAGATCTGTAAACCAAATTGTCACTGAAAGGATGGAAAATTCAAATCTATGTCTTTTTTCTCTATTCTCTTATTGTATTTGAACATCTTATCAGTTTCATTGTCTCCAGTTTTTTCTTGGTGCTTGCTGTATGTGAAAATACAAAAGAGCAAATTTTTCCTCATTAGAACGCCTTGTTAGCTTCTGTTTCCAGGCTGTTCTCAATTCCAGAAGTATCCCTGACATGGGACGCAATTTCCTGCCTGAAATAGGTGGGAATTTTTAAATTAAGCATAAATGAGTACGAGTGGCATCATATTCCCTGCTGCATTATTCTATGGAATATTTGTCGGCAGTGACTGTGAAGTGAATCACTCAAAGTAAATGGGCATTAGAAATTGCCACCATCCCCTTCAGATCGGAGTACCCAAAAAGTGGCTGCCAAAAACCTCTTCAGACCTCAAGAATGATGTTAGAAATTTTTATGGGCCAGCTAGGAGCAAAAGTGGCACTAGAGACCATCCAAAATAAAAACGGAAAATGCTGGAAATACTCAGCAGGTCAGACAGCATCTGTGGAGAGGGAAATAGAATTAATGAGCTAAATATAGTCTAAACAAACATGTATGCAGCGGGATGGCTGACACTTGGTCAGGAACCCATTTGTCATTGAAGCGGGCTTTGCCATGGCTCTTTAACTCAACCACGGCCTTAGCATCTCACATCTGGGATTCCCGACCAATCAAAGAGGGCAAGCAAGATGATATGCTGAATCTGTCAAATGAAGGATTTCTAGTTAAAGTGACACCGGCAGGGCTCAGAACGGATGAACTGTACATTGATTCCTGTGGCTTCAGCAACCACAGGAATGGAAAGAAGGCTTGGAGGTTCTCCAGTGGGATCTGAGGGACTGAAATTAGGTGATGTTTACCAAGGATGCGAGAAAGAAGCCATCCTTTCAAACCAAGTAGCCGTGCTGCAAGTGGCCGGGGAAGTGAGCAGTGAAAGTGTGGTCCCTTGAACCTAGAAACAGTGCCCCTAGAGGATCAAAGACCTCAGGAGGGCAGAAAAGGTGAGTGATATAACACTTTCAGGTGCCATCCCCCACATTCTGACTTCCCCAGCATTCTCCTGCACAGCACTTCTCAGACCAATGCACCTTGCAGCTCCACTCATTCTTCTCTTTCCAGGCGCCTCTTCACATCGCCATCTGAGCAACCAACTTTGTGCCATCTCACACCCATGCCTCATACTCACCTTGCACAAATGCTGCCCTTCTCTCCTCTCCACATATTCAATTTCTCACATTCACAACTCTCTGCTTTCTCTCTTTGAAGAAGAGAGCAAAAAACTGCAGGGAGAGGCAGAGAACTTAGGTGGTGGTAGAGAAGTTGAGTTCGGGAGGGGTCCTCCAGTGACAGCCACCTTGTCAGCCACTGGCAATGCATGCCCATCTGGTCCACTGGGAAGGACGTCTTGTTCTAGGAAGCTGCAGATATCAGCAGTGACCTGCCATGAAAACCTGAGCCTCCTGAAGCTCTGGTGTTCACACAAATCGAAAGAGCTGATCTTCTGCCTGTAGACCCTGTGTTGAGGTCTTGCCTTCTTGAGCTGATTCTCTATGTCTATCCCCTCTGTCCTGTGGAGCAGCATGTGGCTGAAGAAAAGGTAGCTGGTGCTGCTAGTGCTGCTCCTCTCTTCAGTTGCAAGGTTGAGCTGCAGCTGCTCCCATGCCATGGTGAAGGCTGATCGTAGAGAAGTGCAGATCAAGGGTGAGTGAAGTCCAAGACAGGCGAACTACCTTCCAAGAAGTTGGAGATCACCTGTCCTCAGTGAGAGCACACATTCAGAAGTGCTATGAGCAGCAGAGTATCACCTCGGCCTGGCTGCAGCTATTCCATTTCCCTGTTTGAAGGCTTCCGAGCCTGTCACTTTCACTGAAGAAGCACTGCCCACTGTGCTCTTGCTTTGTTGACCCTGACAGCTTTACATGCTTCAGGAAACCCATGTGCTGGGTGTTAAAACTAGAACACGGGGTTAAATCCTGAATTAATTGCCTCTTTGCATATTATAGTAACTTACCCAATAGCTGCACAGGGGGTCCCCGGTTAAAGCCGGAAGTGGACAGAATCATGTTCAGTTCCCAATCAGATATTATTTTTCAGGTCTTTAATCCCCCTCCACCCCTGCCCACCCCGCCCGCACCCGAACCCACCTCTCCTTGGCAGTTAAAATTCTGCCAGTGTTTCAGCTCGATGATTTTCTTTCAGTCCACAGATGCTGCCTGAACTGCTAAGTATTTTGAGCATTTTCTGTTTTTATTTCAGATTTCCAGCATCTGCATTGTTTTGCTTTTGTGCTAGAAGCCATCTAGTTGCAGTTTCTGATGGGATCCAGACCTTAGAAGCCAACAGGAATTTTCATGCAACATTCCAACCTCTGCCCCCTACCCCTCCCTCCACCCCAACCCCAAAAAAATCTGGGGCACCACAGGCAATATTTGGACCCAGGTGACCAATATCCCAAGGAAATGAGCTGAATCCAGAAATTCATCTGGTTCTGCTATGATCCAGTAGGCCAGTTTTTCAAGGTGAACCACCTGGCCTACATGGCTTGGGGCAGGGTGGGTGGTGCAGTGTGTGAAGGAAAATCATCCCAAAGAAAACTTGCTACATTGAGAAAGTCACCAAAATATTTATTCTGTTTAAAACAAGTTAATTTCGTTTGGGAGGGACTAGGCATTCAAAAATTAAATATGATGCCCTTTAATCATCAGTGATGATTCTGCAATCCTAACCACTGTTTCTCCAAGGTTCAGTTTTACATTGATGACCCCTTACCACCTACTCTCCAACCAGAGAAAATATTTTTTTCCCTAATGACCCTCCGAACATTCTTCATAATTGCCATATGCAAATTTATCATTACTTCCTTCTAGGTGGTAGAAGTTGCAGGTTTGAAAGGTACTATCAAAGAAGCCTCGGCAAGTTGCTGCAGTGCATCTTGTAGATGATACACACTGCAGTCACATCACACCTGTGGTGGAGGGAGTAAATGTTTACGGCATTGGATGGGGTGCCGATCAAGCGGGCTGCTTTGCCCTGGATGGTGTTGAGCTTCTTGAGTGGTGTTGTAGCTCCAAGCAAATCGAGAGCATTCCATCACACTCCTGGCTTATTTCCTGTAGGTGGCAAAAAGGTTTCGGGGAGTCAGGAGGTGAGTCGACATCTTACTTGCTCTTGTGGCCAACATTCCTCCCCTAACCAACACCACCAAAAAGCAGATAAACTGATCCCTTACCTGGTTAGTGGGACCTTGCTTTGTGCAATTGGCTGTCACAGTTGCCTCCATAACAGCAGTGATTGCACTGTAATATGTTGTCTGTGAGATCATTTGGGACACTCTTAGGATCGATAAAGTGTTAAATTAATGCAATTTTCTTTTATTATTTTGTGTTTCCTTTCTCTTTCAGTAAAGACTCTTAATCCACTGGTTCACGGCCTTAAAGTTTTCAGCAACCATGAAGACTTTGAAATGAAAAAGTTATTCTTCAATTTGCTTGTTGCTTTGACAAATGATCTTGCTTCTATACAGGTGAAGTGGCTCATGAGTTGTTAAAATCATAGATTATTCATTACTTACAAAGCCCTTAAGTAACAGCAATTTATAAAATGAAATTCTTTGCCAGTTTCAGCTTTGAGCTCATAACAAAGAGATGTGTTTATTTGTTCATGGAATGTGGGCATCACTGGCAAGGCCAGCATTTATTGCCCATCTCTAATTGCCCTGGAGAAGGTGGTTGTGTGGTGCCTTTTTGAACCGCTGCAGTCCATATGGTATAGGTACACCCGCGGTGCTGTTAGGGAAGGAGTTCCAGGATTTTAACCCAATGACAGGGAAGGGACGATGATATATTTCCAAGTCAGAATCAGGTGTGACTTAGAGGGGAACTTGCGGGTGGTGGTGTTACCATGCACCTGCTGCCCTTGTCCTTCTAGGTGGTAGAGGTCGTGAGTTTGGAAGGTTCTGCCAGTGGTGCGCTGGTAATGGAGGGTGTGAATGTTTAAGGTAGTGAATGGGGTACCAATCAAGCAAGCTGCATGGTCCTGGATGGTGTTAAGCTTCTTGAGTGTTGTTGGAGCTGCAGGAAAGTGGGAAGTGTTGCATCACACTCCTGACTTATGCTTTGTAGATGGTGGACTATTTTCCTATTCTTTCTTCTTCTTCTTCTTCTTTTGGGCCTCCTTATCTCGAGAGACAATGGATACGCGCCTATTACTTTTACTATTTATATGTTTATAAAAAAAACTTTGGGGTTTCCTTTTATATTACCCACTAATCTGTTGTCATATATTATTTTTGCCCCTCTTATTTCCTTCTTTAGATCTCCTCTGTATGTTTGTATTCAACCCAACATTTATCCTTTTTAATCTCTATATCTTTAGTCATCCAAGTTGCTTTAGCTTTGAATACCCTTTCTTTCTTCCTCGTGGGAATGTATCTAGTCTAACCCAAACTATCTCTTCTTTTAAGACCTCTCATTGGTCATTTACTGTTTTACCTTCTAATCTTTGATTTCAATCCATTGGATCAGGTACCTTATGAATTTACTGAGATTAGTCCTACTTCAGTTGAGTAATTTCACCCTTAATTTTTCCATAACTATTCTAAACCTAATGATAGTTTGATCAAATATTCTGCCACTGAAACCTGCTCTACTTGTCCCACTTCAATCCCCAGCACTCGATCCAGCACTGTTTCCTTTCTTGTTGGGCTGGAAACATATCAATCAAGAAAACTTGCTTGTACACATTTTGGGAATTCCTCCCCCTCCTTCCCAGTCTTTATTCGGATAATTGAAGATCACCATTATTACTACTCTAAATTTCTTGCATTTTCTTTCAATTTACCTGCAAATTTGCTCCACTTTCTTTCCCACCATTTGGTGGCCTGTGGTATACACACAGCAGCATAACAACTCCTCCAATGTGCCTTAATTCTAACCAAATATATTCTGTCTTTGAACCTTCAGGTACATCATCCCTTTCTAGTGAGGTAACAGTATCTTTTGTAATCTTATAACAGTATCTTTGATCACTACTGACACCCCACCTCTCCTTTATTTTTCCTTTGCTATCTTTCCTATAAATATTGTATCCAGGAATATTATCTATCCAGTTTTCCCTTTGTTTGAGCCAGGTCTCCATTATTGTCACTGTATCATAATCCCTTGTGCCTGCAGTTCACCAACCTTATTTTTCATGTTCCAGGTATTAACACACATGGGGAAGCTAAGTTGGGTTATGTAGTGCCCATTTTTTGGCCACATAATGCTTGAAAATGGATCTGAAATGTGTATGTACACTTGCAAAGGGAAATGTACAGAATGCCATCTTGGTAAAGGGGTTTGCAGAGACATATCTAATAGAGCACAGAGTGATTGGGGAACAGGATGCTTCATTTAACTGAGTGTTAAAGTTGGAAATTTTGTGCAAGTGGGATCTCTCTGATAAGTATTTCTCAAACTGTAGATTAGATTAACATTTAGAAGTTGACTCAGAACTTTAAAATTGCAGGAGAAACTGCAAACTAGTTAAGATCCCGAGTTAACAGAAACTGCCTGTCTGTGGCAATTGCCTGCCAATCAGCTGAAAGTGGTTGCCTGAATAGTTGCTAATTACTGTAGCAGGAAGCTGACTTAGCAGTTGTAACTTGGGTGTGATCATAAACTCTCTGTATAAGTAAACAGTGTTTGCTACCGCACAGAGTAATCAGGGAACAGAATGCTTTGTTTAGTTAAGTGCTAAAGTCGGGAATTTGGTGCAGTGGGATCTCGATGCAGAGGGGAATGGAGGGGCTGCTTTTTATTCTTTTTGTTTTACCTCCAGTAGCTGGTGAGTGTTCTTCTTTTGTCTCCAACCTATGAGATTGTAACTTGCTATTACTTTACTAAATTAGTAACTAGTTAACTAAGCAAATAAATAAATAAGGTTAGAAAGACATGGCAGGTCCGATGGTGTGCTGTAACTGCAACATGTGCGAGTTTGTGGAAAACATTGCTCCATCACTGACCATCATATCACAAATACAAAAATAAAAGCTGCGAGAAAATACACATTCCAATACAATTTTATGATTTAATTCATTACATAATGCATAGAAAAATAAATTAATCACCCTTGTGCATTCCCTTAATGCCTGTCATAGAGTTATACAGCGCAGAAACAGGCCATTCGGCCCATCGTGTCTGTGCTGGCCATCAAGCACCTAACTATTCTAGTCCCATTTTCCAGCACTTGGCCTGTAGCCTTGTATGCTATGGCTTTTCAAGTGCTCATCTAAATACTTCTTAAATTTTGTGATGGTTCCTGCCTCTACCACCCCTTCAGGCAGTGTATTCCAGATTCCAATTTTTTTTTTCCTCAATCATGTCCCCCCTCATCCCTCTCTGTTCTAAGAAAAACAACCTTAGCCTTTTCAGTCTCTCTTCATAGCTGAAATGCTCCAGCCGAGGCAACATCCTGGTGAATCTCCTCTGTACCCTCTCCAGTGCAATCACATCCTTCCTGTAGTGTGGTGCCCAGAACTGTACACAGTACTCCAGCTATGGCCTAACTAGCGTTTTATACAGCTCCATCATAACCTCCCTGCTCTTATATTCTGTGCCTCAGCTAATAAAGGCAAGTATCCCATATGCCTTCCTAACTACCTTATCTACCTGTGCTGCTGCCTTCAGTGATCTATGGACAAGTAGACCAAGGTCCTTCTGACCTTCTGTACTTTCCAGGGTCCTACCATCCATTGTAGGACTGTGGGGGTTCCTCCAAAGGCTGCCGCGCCTGCGACATTGTAGGGGTTGCCTCTGTCACAGGGCCTTGGCACACAGATGGTTCCTGAGTCGGAGGGGTGAGGGTGATGCCAATGCCTGCTGAGGGGTGGCTCCTTCATCTGCTGTTTTAACTGTCTTAGCCCTTTCCTGGTGTCCTTGGATGTTGGATGAGGCCACTGACTGGAACACAGCTGGCATCCACTCCGAGCATCTCTGCACCATCAGTGACATTGAGCAGTCGATGCTACAGAGAGTCTGAGCATTGGGTTTCACCTCCATCGCTGGATTCCCCGAGGTGAAGGGCATCATCGATTGCACCCATGTGGCCACCAAGGCACCCTGTGACCGGCCAGTGAGATCCATGAACAGGAAGGGCTTCCACTTCCTCAACATACAACTGGTCTGTGACCACACCAAGAGCTTCCTCCATGTATGTGCTCAGTTTCCTGGCAGCTGCCATGACTCCTTCATCCTCCGCCAGTCCAGGTTGCCTCACATCTTCACTCCAACCCCTGAAGTGTGAGGATTTATCCTAGGGGACAAGGGATATCCCTTGAACAGATGGATACTGACCTCTCTGTGAGAACCCCAGACAGAGGCACAGAGGCAATACAACCAATGCCACCTGCTGAGTAGGACAGCTATTGTGCAGAACATCAGGCTTCTGAAGATGCAATTATGGTGCCTGGACCAGTCGGGTGGCACTCTCCAATACCCTCCTGCAAGGGTCTTAGTCATTGTGGTGGTCTGCTGCGCACTCCATAACATGGTCCTTCAGAAAGGTGTGGGCCTTGAGGATAATGAGATCCTGGAAAGAGACAGCTCTTGCACCAAAACCTCCATTGCCTTGTCAGAAAACTTTGTTGCATGCTGTCTCACATGTTCAGCCATTCCTCAAAGTATTTCAGCCACAGTGCACCTCCCTTTTAAGAGATGCAGGCTGCCTTTAAGTAATGCTAGCCATTCACGATATCGCCCCGTGTTAATGCATGTGGACAATGAATAGCATGGGTCATGGGGACTGCATGTACCACATATTTAAAACAGCAGACAGAACGAATTTATCATGCTGCCTGCAATGCAATGAATGGGGGTGGGTTAATTGTGTTCTGTGAACCCCACACCCCTTTTTGGGGGTTAGCCAATTTAATCCACACGCACACTAAACCCATCTTAGTCTGCCTCACATTTCCCCCATGTCTGATTTCTCATATTTTTGAACTTCTCTTTACTCTCATGCCATTTGTCTCTTTTAGTCCTCTGTGCACCATGTATCTCCTCTCTCATGCATCATCCTGGTACTCCTTCTCCTACCAAATTAGTTTAATTCCTCCCCCACAACACTAGTTAACTTGCCTGCAAGGACATTGGTCCCAGCTCTGTTGAAGTTCATACTGTCCATCTGTACAGCTCCCTGCTGCCCCGAAACTGGCCCCAACACCCCAGGAATCTGAAGCCCTCCGTCCTGCACTATTTCTCCAGCAGAACCCTAGTGTATTTCTCAACTCAAAGTGAACTTTATGAAGATTTACACTTTCTACCTTAGTAATATTGCTCATCTGTGCCCTTACCCTTTCCCTTTTCCTGCTGAATCTTAATCTAATTCTTTATCTCCTCCAGGCTAGATTTCTCTATGTGCTGTTCTAATCTGGCCCTCTCACCTCTAAATTCTGAAAATTACAACTCATTCAGAATACAAGCTATTTCCTGATGTGCACAAAGCTGTATCATCCCCATTACCCTCGCCGTGGCCAAGCTCCTCATGCCCCACCAAATTGACTTCAAATTCTTCATCTTGCATTCAAACCCCTCCACAGTTATGCAACGTTATTAAAGTGATCTTCTTGAGCTATACATACTTACAAGTACCCCACATTCCTCTGACTGTGTTACTCCTTGTTTTTTTCTCCCTCTGCTCCACAATCAGTGGTTGCTTCTGCTGTATGAAACTCCACACCTCAATCCCCTACCTTACAAAAGCTCCCTAAAAATCCTTTCCTAAAACAGTGCCTTTGGCTCCCTCAAGTATTTCGTTATCTCTTTCTAAAGGCCAGCTACCCGACCGAAACCCAACAGGTTCGGGTCTGGTCAGGTTGCACTTCCGGGTCTGGCGTTAGGGCTTGGGTCGGACGGGGTCAGACAAGCTCTATCACAGGTAAGTGGCTCCAGTGCTAATTTAATTTTTGGACTAGAAAGGTGTTTTTGTTGCAATTATTTTAAGCTTGTGCAGATCAGCAACAAAATAAAAAACAGAAGGTAAGTTAGCTGATGGTTGTGTCGGGTCGGGCGCAGGAAAAAATGCAAGAACTCAGGCCAGGTCGGGCTCGGGTCGGATGTGGTTCTGTTGGGCTCGGATTGGGTTTTTTGTTGTACACCCAAACAGGCCTTTATCTCCCTCCCCCTCCTGATCAGCATCCACTCTTCCTCAGCACCGTAATGTGCTCTGTTATACCTCAGTGTGCAAGAGGAGCACTGCAGAAAAATTATTTGTTGTTAACTTACTAATTCAGGAGCATGACTTTAGCAATGGGTAGTTTTTTGATTCATAAAATCTTTACAGATTAACTGTTTCGGAGGGTGATTTATAGTGACTGTGATCTAAACTTTCAAATTTGTCATTTTATGTATGTCTTTTGCTCTGCAGCTCCTTAGTGAGGGGGGAGCACTACTGGCACTATTTCATTATATTAGGCCAAATGAGAGACCTGGAGTTCGGGAATGGTCTGCTGCCCAATTTGAAGAGCTTCAGCTTCATGCCTTAGCTGCTTTGATCTCAGTTGCTCCAGTCATGGTGAATGATTACATGAACTGTCAAGGGAATACCTGTCTGCTTCTTCTGTTGGACTGGTGTGTAGGTCAAGGTAAATACCTTTAAATTCCAGTAAATTTAAATTTCTAAACTGAAAGAGAAAATACTAAAATAGAATTTTTGAGTATGCTTCAATGATAACGGACCAAAGAAGTGTTGAATTATGGTTTAACCCATTTGACATGGACAGATTTTGAGTGTGAGTGCAGTATAAAATTGGTGCTTGTTCCATTTGTACAGCAGGGAGAGAGCATGAACATTAAAAAAACACTGTGTAGTTCCAGTATTTCCTTTCTCACAAAGTTGTACCTCCAATAATATGAGTTAGTTATTTAGAATAACAGATCTATTTGTCAGTCACACAATTTTAACTTGTTCCCCCTCTCAGATCCATACTTTGGTAAAGGCAATTCATTCCATGCTGCTGCTGGCCGTGGCAGTAAAAAAGCTCAAATGCAATACTGTCTAAGACTCCTGAGAGCTATGGCATCCCTTGGTGAAGAATTGATAAACCAAGACTTACATGACCAAGGAGCTGTTCCTCAACTTCTAGGTACAGTATGTTTGTAATCTCAATCCCCACCTAATATGAAGTTTAAATATACAGTTAGAAACAGTAAGTGGGAGAAAATTTGTGAAGTGTCCTAGCCAGTGTTTAACATTCAACCAATATCTCATTTGCTGTGTGATACATTATTGTGTATAAATTGGCTGTTGCATTTGCCTACAAAGTAATGACTTCACTTGTTTTGAAATGCTTTCAGACATTCTGAGGATATGAAAGGCACTATACAAATACATTTTCTTTCTTCCATTTTCTCCACTGTTCTCTTGAAGCTAGAGCATGGCTTTAAAGGTGCTAGTAGCCCTCAGATACCTCACTCAAGGGTCCAATATTAAGTGAACTTAAATGATAAATGTTCTTTGGCAGTTTGACTTTGGCAGCATCACAGTGGAAGCTAATGCTGTCCTCACTCAGTCTCTAACATGCATACTTGATAGGAAAGGGCTAGTTAGTGGACAGTGATCAGGAGTGGAATTCCTGGTTGACTTTTTCATTTCCATTCCTCCGTTCACTGAGATCTCTCTACCACCTTTACGAGCACTCTGGCTGTGATTAGCTAACTCAGCACAAACTGGAGATTGAATGAGATCTTATGCATGACTCGATACCATACCAGGAAGTACATTCCCCAAAGTGGTTGAGTGGGTTTATTTGATAATGAATCTAGAGAGTAGAATTCCTGTGCTCATAAGTGAGTATGAAAGGTTCATAGATGACACATGGCTGGTGTTGGATTCTGTAATAGAGACAATTCAGCATTGAGATCAGCTTGAGGGGGACACAAAGAGTGCATTAGGGAAATGCTGGTCGATAATACTGGCAGAGTTTGCAGAAATTGGGATAACTTAAACATAGCTGAAAGAAAGACAAGGAAAAGTGTAGAAACATAGGAAGTAACCACAGAAGTTCATACTGTTACGACCAGTTGAGAAAGGTGTCTAGGGGTCCCTCTCAGCTTTCACCTGGTCATCCTGTAACAGGGTTTTTAAAAAACACACTGTTTTTAGCTCCCCCTTGGTGAATCCTTGTTCACCGCTTTCCAATTATAAGGCAAAGAAACCAGCACAAGCAGGTTTTCTTAGGTTTAAAGAAAAAGTTGAAATTTATTAAACTTGAACTTAAATTGTAATTTGGTTGACACTTATGGATACACGGCGCACCCACGCTAGCATGCATATGCAATACACACCTGCAAATAGAAACAGGAAAGAGCAGAAAAAAAATAAAGTGGAAAAGTTTGAGGCAATACCTGAAGAGTTTTTGTTACGGTTCTTTGAGCTCACTGTAGAGTCCTTGATTGTAGGTAGATCTTACTTTTCGTTGGGGCCCAGTATTCTTCTTCAACCATGTTCTCTGTAGGAGACTTTTCTCTCTTGGGGTTCCTGTGTCTTCAGTGGATTCAGAGGCTTGTGAGAAAGAGATGGGAGCAGACAGGAGAAATCTTCTCAGTCCAGGAGCAAACAGTCTTTCTGAGCCCAAACTCTCTGTGGTTAGTTCAAAAGAAAACCCTGGAACAGCCAGTTAGTCATGTGACCAGCTTGTCTAACCAGTCCTGGATTGTATCACCTTAGCAGTATCTGGAATGCTCCTCTTAGATACATAGCTGGAGATCAAGTTCTATTGTGGGTTGAATGTGTCA
Organism: Heterodontus francisci; assembly: GCF_036365525.1. Taxonomy (NCBI): domain Eukaryota; kingdom Metazoa; phylum Chordata; class Chondrichthyes; order Heterodontiformes; family Heterodontidae; genus Heterodontus; species Heterodontus francisci. Next base: position 161,585,732 of record NC_090372.1, on the reverse strand, counting down.
GGGAATGGTCCTTTGTCTTTCCAAGTACTGCCTGTTAATATGCAAATGTCTTTTCTATCCACGGCTGATCTGTTTAACTAGTCCTTTCCTTGCTTCAGCAACGGTATAAAATCAATGTTCATGACAAAATTAATGTGCCTCATTCTTGGCAGGTGGGGGCCTAGCATGACAACACGCTGGCTAATACAAGGGCATACCTCAAACAAAGGAAGGAGAAATGGAAGTCCAGTCAGATTAGCTCAATAGAACAAGGAAAAGTACTCTTGTTGAGGGCACCAGATGTCATATCAGTAGATTCAAGAAATTCAGAGGACACTTAGTTCAGTGTATAACTTTAATAGTTTGAAAGTCCATTTGAACTAAATTAAGCATTACATTCATCGATAAATCTTAATACAGTGACACCTATTCTATTACAAACCAGAAGTAATGATTTTTCACAGCTCATTTCACACATCACGACTTGGGACTTGTCATGCTAGACCCCCACCTGCCAAGAATGAGGCATACTAATTTCACCACGTGGACATTAAATTTCAAATTGTTGCTGGGAAGAAGAGAAGGCCTGTTGCATGGGCTGCCGGACACTTGGGGGGAAGACATTTACATACCAATAGGGAAAAGAGAGGTTACTCCCCTTATCCATTTAACCCACAATGGACTTCAAGCACCAGACGTTGAAGGCAGGGAAGTGCATTCCAGGCTCTGTTAAGATGATACAATCCACAGAGCCAAGATGTGGTCAGACGAGTTAGTCACATGACTAATCTGCTTGGCAACCTTTTTTTTTGAATTGTACAAACCTTTTGAACTCAGAGTGTCTGTTTGCTCCTGGACTGAAAAGACCTCTCCTGGCTGGCCCACCACAGTCTCTCCTGTCTGCTCCCATCTTTTTCTCATGGAACTCCAAATCCACTGAAGACACATGAACCCCAAACAAAATGGTCTCCTGAGGTGAACAAGGTTTAAGAAGAACCAGTTCCGAAGAAGGGTTACTGACCCGAAACGTTAACTCTGCTTCTCTTTCCACAGATGCTGCCAGACCTGCTGAGTGGTTCCAGCATTTCTTGTTTTTATTTCAGATTTCCAGCATCCGCAGTATTTTGCTTTTATTTAAGGTTTAAGAAGAATATTTGTTCCCAACGAAAGAGCAAGATCTCTCTACAATCATGGACTCCACAGTGAGTTCAAAGAACCGTAACAAAAACCCTCTTCAGATATTGCCTCTAACTTTTCCACTTTACTTTTCGTCTGCTCTTTTCTGTCTCTATCTGCATGTGTGTATCGCGTTGCATGCTAGCATGGGTGCGTCATGTATTCATAGGTGTTAACCAAATTTGAGTTTAACAAATTTCAACCGGTTTTCTTTAAACCTAAAAAAAACCTGTTTGTGCTGGTTTCTTTGCCTTATAATTGGAAAGCGGTGAACAATGATTCACCAAGAGGGAGCTAAAAACAGTGTGTTTAAAAATGAAACCCTGTTGCACTAAGACCAGGTAAAAGCTGAGAGGGACCCCTAGACCCCTTTCTCACCGGGTCGTAACAGGACACATCATCTGGGTCAGAAGCTAGGTTTTGCTCTCCTGAAGTGCCATATAAGTAACTTATATAAGCTTTATGCATTCATTCTATTGATCATATATGGTCTGTTTTTAATTATTTCTGCCTGTGTGACACTAATGTCATTGAACAGATTCTTCTTCAGTGCTGCAAGGATTCTATGACCTATGACCCTATTATTTAAACCTTTTCATGGTTAGAGACCTTCCTTCCTTTGTCCAGTATTTTCTATTATCCTCTTCTTTCTTAACCATATTGTTCTACTGTGTCTGGTTTTCTTCTGGCTGGTTTCATGCTAGAAAAGGTCTCCAAAACTATGTGACTGTCGCATGTACAAACTCAAACTGATTTTACTTAACCCATGATGCCTGTTAGCTATTTTGTCGTTGTTTAATGTTAAAATCTATTTAGAAGAGCATTTATTTTCCAACCGCTAAGATGAGGAAAAGGGAAACTGTAGTAGTTGGAGAATCAACAGCAAGATTTGTGAACAGTTACTTTTGTTTATAAACCTAAACTTGATTTGTCTACTTAACACCAGAGGATTGTGGATATTGAAAATTGAGTGGATGGGCTAGTGCTGAGAGTAGGACAGATACTAACATTAGAATTAGAATTAGAACATTACAGCGCAGTACAGGCCCTTCGGCCCTCGATGTTGCGCCGACCTGTGAAACCATCTGACCTACACTATTCCATTTTCATCCATATGTCTATCCAATGACCACTTAAATGCCCTTAAAGTTGGCGAATCTACTACTGCTGCAGGCAGGGCGTTCCACGCCCTTACTACTCTCTGAGTAAAGAAACTATCTCTCACATCTGTCCTATATCTATCACCCCTCAACTTGAAGCTATGTCCCCTCGTGTTTGCCATCACCATCCGAGGAAAAAGACGCTCACTATCCACCCTATCTAACCCTCTGATTATCTTATATGTCTCTATTAAGTCACCTCTCCTCCTCCTTCTCTCCAACGAAAACAACCTCAAGTCCCTCAGCCTTTCCTCGTAAGACCTTCCCTCCATACCAGGCAACATCCTAGTAAATCTCCTCTGCACCCTTTCCATAGCTTCCACATCCTTCCTATAATGCGGTGACCAGAACTGCACGCAATACTCCAGGTGCGGTCTCGCCAGAGTTTTGTACAGCTGCAGCATGACCTCGTGGCTCCGAAACTCGATCCCCCTACTAATAAAAGCTAACACACCATATGCCTTCTTAACAGCCCTATTAACCTGGGTAGCAACCTTCAGGGATTTATGCACCTGGACACCAAGATCTCTCTGTTCATCTACACTACCAAGAATCTTCCCATTAGCCCAGTACTCTGCATTCCTGTTACTCCTTCCAAAGTGAATCACCTCACACTTTTCCGCATTAAACTCCATTTGCCATCTCTCAGCCCAGCTCTGCAGCCTATCTATGTCCCTCTGTACCCTACAACATCCTTCGGCACTATCCACAACTCCACCGACCTTCGTGTCATCCGCAAATTTACTAACCCACCCTTCTACACCCTCTTCCAGGTCATTTATAAAAATGACAAACAGCAGTGGCCCCAAAACAGATCCGTGCGGTACACCACTAGTAACTAAACTCCAGGATGAACATTTGCCATCAACCACCACCCTCTGTCTTCTTTCAGCTAGCCAATTTCTGATCCAAAGCTCTAAATCACCTTCAACCCCATACTTCATTGATAGTCCTTATCTGAAAAAGAATGTATGGGAGAAGCAGACATGTGCTCCAAGGATTTAAAAAAACAACTTGCATTGATGTAGCATCTTTAGCACAGAAGAACATCCCAAGGTACTTTACACAATGCAAGTAAATGGACACCATGCCAAAGACAGGGGGAACTAAAAGCTTAGCCAAAGGGATGGGTTTAAAGGAGGAGAGAGAAATGGAAAGCTGGTTGAGTTTGATTGCTGAGGGGGGTTCGTGGGTGGTGATGGGGATGTGGGTGAGTGGCTGAGGGCACAACCATCAAATGGAGTTTGTACACTTACCAACAAGAAGGGAGAATTGGAGGGAAAGTCATCATGCGGGGCTGTTATTGGCTTAACCAGCAAGGATTGAGGGTAGAATTGGTTAAGGTAAAGGAGCCTGTCACTGCCCTCAAGTGTATCACGTGGCAAATTGGGTGAGTAAAGAGATTTTTTGCTCAAATAAGAAGCAGTCCATTTTGTTTCTCAGGAATCCGCAGTGTGTAGGGTTTTAAAAAACACTTTCAATAATTTTTTTATGATGAATGATATGATATTTCAAAAATGTTTAATAGATATTCTGAAAGGCATGACAAACAGCTTGGAGGAAGAAACCAAAATTAAATTGGAAATGCAAACTAACATTCTCATCATCTTGTCAAGCATCTGTGAAAATGATATTCATAGAAAGGTGGGTAAATATTGAATAATATTGTGACTGGTTTGACAAGCTGGTATACTGGGTCCATGCATGTATGCACTGTACACTAAGTCACATATATATCTGTGCATGAGTGGTGGGTGCTGTATTTTTATTTTTAAAAAGTGTCTTGTGTGCTTTCCCAGTGTTTACTTCCTGCCACTTTGCCTGTCAAACTAAGGAATTCTGATGGGTAGGTACAAATAGTGGCTGTAGGGCATTTCATTGTGTTGTTGGATTATGGACTGCAGCATCAGTTCTATTTGTTATGCTGGAGCTGACATTGTGCCACAACTAAACTACATGGGGTAAGCAACAATACAGGCAGTGAAATAAGAGCACATTGGATTGAACAGCTCACTACTAGGATCTTGGTTTTCCTCTAATTCTACTGCAGTTCTCATATGGCAAAATTCTTACATGCTTTAGATTATTAATAATGTAGAAGGCTGAAAAGAAACTGAGGTAGATTTTCTCTTGAGCAGATTCTGGGCAGCCAGCTGGTAGAGTGTGCCAGCTGGATCACTCATAGTCCTGGGTGGAGACCAGTTCAATTTTGAGGGTCAGACTAAGCCTTGTGAGCTTTTAGGTGCAGTGAGTGCCCAGGGACAGCCCTCTGGCTTTAGGTTGCTGAAATATCAGATGGTCCAGAAGACCTCCATACAGGAAGAAGGTAGGTTCATGAAGCCAGAGCATCAACAGCCTAAAACGACATAATGCTCCAACCAATGTTTTGTACAAATTTAGCATTATGACTTTACTCTTGTACACTATACTTACATTTCTAAAACCAGACATGCTTTGGTTGTTTTATGGCTTTATCTACCTGCATCACTTTCAGGGAATTATAATCACATAATTCAAATGTACAGCATCCATTTTTTGAGTGCTACCGGTAGCCTTAGAGGTCCAAAATGGCATCCGCACAATGAACATCCAATGGAAGCACGCAGAGGAGGCAGATCATGATATAAAAGCAAAATATTGCGGATGCTGGAAATACAAAGCAGATCAGGCAGCACCTGTGGAGAGAAAACAGAGTTAATAGCTGGAATTTTATCTCTGGGCGAAGGCCCGGCCCACCGGCCAAAACGTTGGGGGCGAGTCTGCCTCCGCCGGGCTTGGAAGTCATGCCATAATTTTATGTGGCCCAGGTCCTTAATTGGCCCGTGGATGTCGGCCTCCATAAAGGTGAATGGGGTTTTCAGCCTCACTGGGGACAATCGTCTGGGCTCTGGCAAGGGGAGTGGGGGTCATTCAGGAGACGGGAGGAGGTGCTCTAGCGGGAGCAGCTTGTGCTGCTGTTGGGGTTCTCTGTCCGGCACAAGGTGCCCGATCAGGCGAGTCACCTGCCCCCGGGCCCACAAGGAGCCCAACATGTTTTATCGGGCCACCTCCACAGCTGCTGTGGCGCTACGGCGGCAGGAGGTAGCCCTTAAGTGGCAACTAATTGGTCACATTTCTTCAGGCAGATCATGATGTCAGTCAGCATGTACTGCTGATTTGACACCAGCGCTGCCACTTTGGAGCTCAGTGCTTCAGATAATGCCCTCTCTTAATCACACATGGCTGAATACCCATTCAGTAGCAGGAAGAAACCCACCCCCACAGTGTTATTTAAAGGGACCATCAATTACTTTCAGGTTAATGCTGCTTGATTCCTACTAGCAGTTGTGCTACAATTGTACAAGTATTTGGTGCTTTCCAGAGGTCTTTAAAGTTGTTAAAGTTTACAGAGAATGATGTGACAGGTGCTGAAGGCCATTTAAAGCTGCTGCACAAACCAGTTCCTTCAAGACATGTTGCAGTAGTAGGTATTCCCCTTGGAATACGGTTTGACTGGGAGAATGAGTAGAGGTGACAAAAAGCAGGGCAAGCTGGTAGAAGAGGGAAGGGTGGGAGAGGGGTTTTCAGCAGGAAAGGGCTTTCACCTACTGCAACCTCAGCAGCATGGACCACATTGCCAGTGGCTGTGAAGGGGACTGTGACCGTGAAGGTTTATGCGTTGGGATCCTTCCACCCTCGATCTGGAGATATTTGCAACATCGTGCAGTTTGCTGTCCATTGCTGTGTAAGGGAGGTCACTGGCGCAGTCTATTCATACAGAGCTGAATATGTTTCATTTTCTCCTGCTGGAGAACAGCAAGTGGAATATGCAGTTTTGCAAGGATTGCATGCTTCCCCATGGTGCAGGGTGTGATTGACTGCATGCATGTCGTTTTGTGGGCACTGCATGCAGACATATCGGTGTCAGGAATCATGGTGGTCTGCTACATGCTGCACAATCTCACCATCATGAAGGCACCTTACCACCAGCTGAGGAGCAAGAGGAAGGGAGCAGGCAACCTAGACTGCCCTTTTCTGGTCAGGCTGTGCGTGAACAACTCACCTAACGGCAATATCAGTCAACCCCAATTCCCCATTCAACAACAGTCCCACACCTTACCTTTTCTCTCTTATATACCATCACAGTGCCTGCTTAGCCACAATGCTGAAATAAAAGCCATTCCAAACCAAATTAATGATCAAACCATGCCGTATTGCATATAAACATCAACAAATCAGTCTTGTGCATTCCCTTGGTGTCTGTCTTCTGTGTGTCTTTGCCTGTACTAGTGCTTCTACACAGTGCTACCTAATGGTTGGAACATGATTAGTGGATGGCTGATAACTTCTAGTGGGGGAGACTGCAGATTACCATAGAGGACAACCTCAGGAAGCTCTGGGCCTAGAAGGCCCAGCTTCAGAATGCACCATCTTGGCAAGGAAAACAACTGTCAGGCCGACAAGCAACAGTAAGGGTACAGGCAGAGAGGCAGTGGTGGGAGGACGATTGCTATTATCTTGAGATGGCTCCACGGAGCTACTGCCACTCCCCAGGGGTGGTGCCTCAGCAATCTCAATAATCTATTGGAGGACAGAATGCTGGACTGTTCTGAGACCCTGAAAGCCCCTTTAAACACTGCTATCTGCAGCCACAATGGCAGCAAGCTGACTTTGCATGACAGAAATCTAAGCTTGCACTGCGCCACCCAAACATTGGGTGGCTTCTGCTTGTGCTACAATGGGAGCTGAGACATCAGCCATCAGATGCTGCATCTTGGTTGGGTTCACAAGTATGCTAATGGAGTTGACCACCAGTTCCATCCTGGAAACGATGAACTTCAAGCTCTGCGGAAAGCCCTGTGCCAAGTTGGTGCTGGACTCCTCCATGCACCTTGGTATTGCATGCAGGCTTTCTGGTAGGCTTGCCAATGCACCAAACATTTCATTGTGCGTACCCATCTGTAGCCTGCCCCATTTAAATACCCATTTAAGTCCTCTGCAGGAGACCCTATGTATGACCATGCCCTCTAGCGAGCTGGCACCTGCGCTACTTTTGCCATTGTTGTGCAATTAAACTGACCAGTCTTGAGTCCGTGGGATTTAAGCAAGCAAAAACATTTATTCAAGCATATGCAAGGGAGAAGCTTTAGGTAACAAAAAGAACTTCTCAGCAATACAGAGTTTGCAGCACATATTTATAGTTCTTTTCCTAGTTTTACTATACAATTCTATGACAGCCATCAATCATTAATCACTTTAATTCATTACAAGCATCATGTGGTTAGTAACCTGATCAATGGATGATACCAGCCTAGCAGATGTTCCCTGCTATCTCAGTTCCCAGTTTTGAGTCTGCTAGTTACTTGGTGACTACCTCGTTCCCATAGAATAACATGGTTGCACAGACTGCTCAGCTTTTATTATCACGTTGCTGAATTTGCAGCCCCAGGACTGACATTGGTCAAGTATCCCATCATGCCTATCTCCACTGCAGTACTTGTTTTGTAACTATTAGTACACTCTACTACTAGTCCTATTTAGCCCTATCCAAGACTATTCCCTTTTGTCCCACGACAGTCCCTCCTTTTGGACCCCTGGTCAGGCCAACCTGACACAGGCAGGACATTCCCAAGATCCTCTACTCACCAGTTGCTCCGGGGATTCTACTGGAGTTCAATGGACTTTGGATCTCCTGGCCTACTGTTCTCTTACAGCTTCACTGAAGTCCTATTGACCCAGGCTGGGCCAGGAACTTGCATTTAATTAAATAGCAAAATCTTCATAAATGTTCCAAGTTTTCGCTTTCCCTGGGAGAGGAAAGTGGATTGTAGCGGATACCAGAGTGTACCCTCTGTTGGTCATCACCGCTTGGGATATTATCAGTCTCTGAGAACAACAGATGCAGAGACTGATCAGCAGGACGGCAATTGATGCAACGGCCGGTGCTATTCTTCCTACCTTCTACCAATTTAACTGCATTTTTGCTGCAGTGGCATGACCACTAGCTGAGTCCTCTAGCCACACGCTTGGCTAGTTTCACCTGCACCTTACCCCTCGTGATTGCTTGATGGCTTTGCTCTATAATTCCCGTGGTTGTGGCTAGGGCCCTTTCCACTGCTGCTCGGGCCATCCTTCCTGGGCATCATCGATACTTAAAGCACCATCCCACCATGGACTGAATACGTACCCAGTGAGGGCCTTGCCCGCAAGATGAAAATCTTCCACAGTAAAGGAGTCAGTAATCAGACGGTGTGATTATTGTCGCACTCCAATCCTCCACGCAAGAACCTTGTCCTCATCAAAATCACCACTGTGTAGGGGAGGTTTGAGCCGCCTTAAAGGCCCCTTCAGGGGGACTAACCGATACCACTACTGCCAATCATTACTGATGGCTTTTAGAGTGTTGCAGGAGCAGATGATGTAGTGCTGTGACTTGATACAGCATTCTCATGTTGTCATTAATAGGGTACCATACAAACCTGGGGCTGTATATCCGTGTGTTCCCACCTGATACACTAACCGATTTCTTTCCACTCCAGGGATTCAAATCTGTATCCCCCTATGTACACCCCATTGGCATGTTCTTATTTATTTTATTTATTTTTATTTATTTATTTTTATTTATTTTATTTAGAGATACAGCACTGAAACAGGCCCTTCGGCCCACCGAGTCTGCGCCGACCATCAACCACCCATGTATACTAATCCTACACTAATCCCATATTCCTATCACATCCCCACCTGTCCCTATATATTTCCCTACCACCTACCTATACTAGGGGCAATTTATAATGGCCAATTTACCTATCAACCTGCAAGTCTTTGGCATGTGGGAGGAAACCGGAGCACCCGGAGAAAACCCACGCAGACACAGGGAGAACTTGCAAACTCCACACAGGCAGGACCCAGAATTGAACCTGGGTTGCTGGAGCTGTGAGGCTGCAGTGCTAACCACTGTGCCACTGTGGCACAATCATCGATAACCTAATCGTATTCTCCACTTCTCCTGTTATTGGCTGGGTAACCACCAGTTCCTGTCTTTCCTCATATAAATTAATAAGTTCTAGCCTTTTCACCACCTGATGTATATGTTGAGGCGCAGTACCAAATCTAATATCCTCTATATCTGACTTAATGTTATCTATAAGGTCCCGAGCCAACATGTCACATGCTCTTCCCTTAGACTGTGAACCTGTGGTATGGATGACAGCCTGGGATAACAACTTTAGTCCCTCTATTATACCCTCCCCCTGGACCTGTAAGCACATATTCAGTTCCCCAGGCTGCGAACCAAAGTCCCCCTGCAGCCTCTTTGGCTACCCAGGGGGCATAATCGTTTATATCGGAGATCTGTAATGAATACCGAGCCGAATTAGCACTTGCCACATCGCCAAAAAAGCTCCGCCTTTTTTTCCCTTTCTGGGTACCCTGGACACCCGGTGCTCTGTGGGTTTGGTAATCCTGGATCCAACGTTGTAACCTTTGTCTTGCACACTCAGCTGCTCCCAAAAGATCTCCAAAATCAGCTAATAAGGTTGGAATAAGACTGGTCAAGTTGCAGGTCACCTCTAGGGTAACTATTGTAATGTCATATAACACTAACGGGCATTCGGTGGGTCTCTGATAGCCACAAGTCGACAGATTAAAACATCACATATCACTACAACCAAGCCGATGACAACATCTGTACATCGCTGCTGACAATATTGTCCCTCCAGTCCTGCTCCCATACAAATGGTGGCAGGTTAGTCCATCCCATTGTAATGCACACCCCTGTGTTGGATGCTTTCACGGTGTCCCTGCCAGTGGATATCGCACACATATACCAGAACTTTCCTACACCCGAGCTGGTGTCATACACCCACTTTATGTCCAAATTTCCGACAGAGTCATTTACATAAGATATGTTGGCCTGGTCCAGAGACATATCACATGACCCTGGTTCACAACAAGTGTTACAAATGTCCGGGATCCAATGCCACGCTATTGGGATGAAGGTCGTTCCTGACAGAGCATGGTTCAACCATTCACAACCAGGATTCGCAACCGGAATGTAACACCAGGTCAGGGCAATGTTATCTGGGTCAGTTCATTTCTGTCTCTCTCTCCTGATAGGGTGATCTGAATAGTGCAGTGACTACCGCTGGTAACATTGTCTGAAATCGATACGTTCGTCTCCCTTATCCATTCTCCGCTCCCCCCTTTGAGTAATTGAACATACTGTCCTGGATGTAAACAAAGTGTTCCATTGATGTACACGATGGGCACCTCCCATGCTGTTGTTGTGATCACAAAGAAGATTACTGCTACTGTTGTCCTCCAGGTTGCCATTGCTCGGGCGGGTGTGCCTGAAATGAAATAATTAAGCGAATGGCTGGTTGCTCTCCTGCTGCAGAAAGAGACTGTGTGTCATACGATTTAACCTGTGACCAGCGCTTCCATCTTCCCTGCCATATCCTGTCACATGCAAGTGTCATTAGTCATTACCACCTCATATGGCCCCTGCCATCTTGGGGTGAACCCGAGCCTGTCTGGGGTCTTCTTTACCATAACCTTCTCTCCTACCTTTGGCACATCCCGTGACCCTTTACTCCCTTCGCTTCTTTCCTAGTCCGCTGCCCCCTGCTGCTTCCTCACCTCAGACCTCACTCCTTTAACTTTTCGCATAATGCTTTCATGTCCCGCCTAATTCTATCTCTCAATGGCCCTACATCATCACTGCCAGCTGCAGTTCCCTCCAGGAGCCGCATAGCCCTCCCAGTCATTAATTCAAATGGTGTTAGTCCCGCTGTTTGGTTCGGGGTTGCTCTTAGTCGCATTAGGATTATAGGGAGAACATCTACCCACCCCTTTCATGGCTGCTCTACAGCCTTTGCAAAGAAGCTTTCAGCATTCGATTCATTCATTCTACTATGCCTGAACTCTGGGGTTGGTATGGAATATGAAACCTCTAAGCTAACACACAGTGATGTTGTTTTCATATTTAGTCCAATATTTACTGTTGTCCAAACAAAAGCCGCCAAGACCGTATCTTTGGTTTTATTGTTTTCCTAGAATCTCTTTAAATATCAGGTTTGAATACCAACTCAAATTAATTTAATTCATCAACTTCAATTCATTGTACATGTCTGATCAAATTCTTGAAGCTGTCATCAGTCTTGTTGCACTTGCAGTTACCTATAAATAAAAGCAGAAAGATCCATGCTGCTCAATGCAAGATGGGTTAATGCATCCAGACATATCTGACAAGTCACAAACTTAAAAGTTCTTATAATGCCCAATATAAATAATTTTGAAAATTGTACGATCAGCTTAAACTGCCAGCGGAAAGGGTTAACTTTCTGCTAGTCTGAAAAGGGTTGGGGCAAACGTTCTTAGATGAACTTAGATGGGCGGCACAGTGGCGCAGTGGTTAGCACCGTAGCCTCACAGCTCCAGCGACCCGGGTTCAATTCTGGGTACGGTCTGTGTGGAGTTTGCAAGTTCTCCCTGTGTCTGCGTGGGTTTTCTCTGGGTGCTCCGGTTTCCTCCCACAAGCCAAAAGACTTGCAGGTTGGTAGGTAAATTGGCCATTATAAATTTCCCCTAGTATAGGTAGGTGGTAGGGAAATATAGGGATAGATGGGGATGTGGTAGGAAAGTGGGATTAGTATAAATGGGTGGTTGATGGTCGGCACGGACTCAGTGGGCCGAAGGGCCTGTTTCAGTGCTGTATCTCTAAACTAAACTAAACTAGTGATGATGTCACCACCCCTTTTCCGACGAAGACAGAACAAACCATGTGCTATGGAGTAGTCTAAACAGGTACTTTTCAAACAAACGAAAAATATGTATTTCAGAATGCTTTCCTCTGACAATGTTTCAAAATGCCAAGTTTTTTTTATTAGATCCCTTTGTAATTCTCTTCCTTTTAACAATTTGAACTTAAAACACGCAGTGTTTCAAACCCAAACTATTTGCCAAGTTCCAATTAGCAGTATCCAACATAAAAAATTATCCTGTTCTCACATGTGTGAATTCATATCTGGATTTTAATTCCCACATATTTATCAAAGTACATGGTGAAATTCCTTTTTTTTCCAAATGTGCTGACACCCCTATTGCGCAATTGTCCTTTAGTGTAGAAAGCGCATTAAAACTTATACACATACATTATCCATGCAATTTCTACAACACTCATTCAACTTAACAACTTAAGATGAAAGAAAGAAAACAAAGGAAATAAAGTGCATCAATGGTCTTGGTCCTTCATTTAAATCTGCTAAACTTGAAACAGCAGCCTCTCATAGGCATGAGGGAACGAAAGAGTGGTCTTCGAGTTTTTTATCCACAGGAACAATCAAATTGACAGTGCTGAGTATCGTTATCCATCGTCCCCCTTAAAGGAACCCTTCTCTCTTTTCCCTTGCCCAAACAAAGTGAGTGCGTTAACAGCTTCTCATCCATTTTATACAGCTACCAAAACTTAAAAACATCTTGCAGGACCAGGCCACTGAGGGATAATAAACCTTCAGTTCAATGACACAGACAGAGCTAACACAGACAGACAAGGAAATCACAGGACACTAATATAATACACAAACAGAAATTTATGCACACACAAATTTTCTTCCTTTTTTATCTTTTCCAACAGCATTTCAATTTACTGTGGTGCTTCCAACTTAATTTCTCCTTCTCTGACTCCTGCCTAAGTCTGTTCAGGACAGTTCCCAAAATGTTAAAACAACCCCAAATTATTTCCTACTGACCTTCTAAGATCCTTTATCATTTCTCATGACTGCTGCGCACTGCGCACCTGCTTTCTATCCCGTATGTGTCGATGACACAGAGCTACAATTCCCTTTTCTGTTTTATCCTTTGTTACGACCAGGTGAGAAAGATGTCCAGGGGTCTCTTTCAGCCTTCACCTGGTCATATTGTAACGGGGTTTAATTTTAAACACACTGGGTTGAATTTTACCGGCCCCACGATGCCGCAAGTCGCAGCGCAGGGGCTGGTAAAATGCTGTGGGGAGAGGTCTGCCTCGACCCACGACGCCGAGACAGGCCCGCCGCATTTTACCAGCAGCTGCGCGACCTCAGTGCAGTCCCCCCGCCGCATGGCAGCGGCACCACAATAAACATATGGTAATGATTACTTATCTTTGCTGATTATGCAGCCTGCCGCCTCTCCACCGACACTGCTGGATTTTTCGTTGAAGGGGCGGCCGTCACATGCCGTCCTGTTCACGATCTGAAAAGCCGCCAGGTCCTCATTCTGCATTACAGAAGGGAGGAGGGAGGGGGGGATACACAGGGTCTAATTCTGCATTCTTGAAGGGAGGAGGAAGGGGGGGGGATACACAGGGGTCTAACTCTGTATTCTGGAAGGGGGGTATGCAGGGGTCCAACTCTGCATTCTTAGAGGAAGGAGGGAGGGAGGATACACAAGGGTCTAACTCTGCGTTCTTAAAGCGAGGAGGGAGAGGGGATACACAACGGTCTAACTTTGCATTCTGGAAGGGAGGGGGGAATATGCTGGGGTCTAACTCTGCATTCTGGAAGGGAGGAGGAAGGGGGGATATGCAGGAGTCTAATTCTGGATTCTGGAAGGGAGGTGGGGGGGGAGAGGCACAGGGGTATAACTCTGCATTCTGAAAGGGAGGGGGTCTGGAATTACTGGAGGGAAAGCTGTGCTGGCATGAAGGGATGTACCATGTACCATCCCTCCGTTAACAAAGTACACTCTGTGTTTGTGAGGGGGCAATGGCACACTAAGCACCCTGTGTGTAGGGAGGGTGCCAGAAAGAGCAGGAGCATTAAGGTTTTATGAATGGTGGGGGCAATCGATTCAGCTGGTAGGATGTTGATGTGGTCATGCTGTGCCACTCTGAGTGTTGGCCAAGATGGGCAATGCCATGGCACACCACATAGTTGATCCAGGAAAGCAGCTGATGTACCCGTCAACACCAATACATGCTCTATTAGGAACCTTCAAATACATTCAGGGTTCAACTTTATTTATCACATGGAAATAGGTATGGCTCATCCTACATTGTGTGATCCTCTGCACGTGAGGATCCGTATGCACCAGAGGCAATATCAACAGGCTGGTGTGATCCACGTAGAGGCCCCCGGTCATGAGCAGCAGCTCCCAAGAGGAGCCCGCCATTACAGTTGCCGTGCATCTACAGGCCTCACATGACATGCCATTGAATGTCAGATCACCAAAGTCAGAAGAGATTGCACATATAGAGAGGGTGGTGACACATCTGTGTGCCCTGCTCGAGGATGACCTGCAGCCCATGGGCTCCGGTGGACATCCCATGCCTTTGTTCCTCAGAGTGGCAGCGGTTCTCAAGCCTAACGCCTCTGTAGCCTTTTAGGGCCCCACCAGAGACTTTAGTGGGGTCACACAGTCAGCAGTGCACTGCTGCATCAGGGAGGTCACCAATGCTCTGCACCAGAGGGCCAGTGTGTATGTCAACTTCAGGACAGACTCTCACAGCCAGGCCCAGAGGGCCATTGGTTCTGGCACCATTGCCGGAGGTTGTAATGTTCATAGACTGCACTCATGTGGCCATCAGGCCTACTGCCAGGCTACCACCTGCAGACGTCACCATTAAAGGAGCCCTCTCAATCTAGGTGAAGCTGGTGTGTGAACACCGCAGATGCTTGCAGCAAATGTGTAACCGCTTCTCAGGCAGCTGCCATGACACCTGGATCTTGTGCCAGTCCCAGCTGCCACCACTGTTCACTGAACTGGTTCAGATGGAGGAGTGGCTTCTTGGACATGGCAGACATGGCTCCTGACACCGGTGAGAGACTCCACCACTGCTGCAGAGGAGAGATACAACGCCAGCCACTAAGCTACACAAGCCACCATTGAGCAGGAGATCGGCATGCTGAAAGAGGCCTCCAGTGCCCGTATGGATAGGGTGATGCCCTGTACTGCAGGCCAAAAAGGCCAGCTCCTTTCCTTGCTGCTCTGCACAACTGCGCACCCAATAGGCTTGGCATGATGAAGAGAGACAGCAACAGGATTCCTCCTCGGACTATGAGGACGCTGAGGACCTACAACATGAAAGATGCATGGGAGGGCAGATGGCACCCAGGCTCTGCACACTGGGCTAGGAGTGAGGTAGGGATGTATGGAAGTGGCTTATCAGACAAAGGCTCTCTGCACCATAGGAACCGACATGAGCTCTGCAAGCTACACATCACCCTCGCTCACCTACTGTGCACCAGTCCACATCTGCAGCAACCCTGTGTAAACTATTAGAGGCAGCAGCTGACAGAGCCCATGTCCATGTCACTGCATCCGTGGAGACGCTCATATCTAATGATGGCATGGCAATGATGTTATTGCATACGTTGGCTCTTCTGAAGGGCATTCCCATTTGTGTCAGTGTGTTCTCTGTAATACCTTTTATGGTCTATTTAAGTCTCATATCCTGGAATGTGCAAATTTAAGATTATTCACCCAGGTGCAGCACACCTACAAGAAGGAATGTTACACTTGAGTGGAAGAAGAGGATCGCAACTTCACAGGACACTAGGACACAGCAGGGTAAGTATGTGGCATCAAAGCAGAAAGTCCTGCAGAAATCCAGCCGGTCAGGCAGCATCTGTGGAGAGAGAAGCAGAGTTAACTTTCAGGTCTGTGAACTTGGACAAGTTAACTCTGCTTCTCTCTCCACAGATGCTGCCTGACCTGCTGGGTTTCTGCAGCACTTTCTGCTTTGCTGCCACATTGACAGCAGCCCCACTCTTCAGTAGTCAGGTAAGTATTTCTTTGACAGCTGTCAGGAAGCCGGCGCTGGGGCGCTTAAAATAGGGTCCCAGCACCTGCTGCACAGCTGCCAAATGTCCATGTAATATCGGGGGTGGGGGGGGGGAGGTGCAGCTCGGCGCAGTGATGCTAATGAGCCCTCATGTGTAATATCGCAGGGGCTCTGCGGCGGCCACTAAATGTGGGCGCCGAACTGAGTTGAAAGGGTGCCACTGCACAGCACGGCGCCTGAATAAAATTCAGCCCACTGTGTTTTGCGCTCCCCCATGGTGAATCCTTGTTCACCACTTTCCAATTATAAGGCAAAGAAATGAGCACAAACAGGCCTTTTAAGGTTTAAAGAAGAAACGTGAAATTTATTAAAACTTAAACTCTAATTCAGTTCATGCCTACGGATACATGCAGCGCCCCATGCTAGCATGCATACGTGATACGCACATGCAAATTTAGACAGAAAAGAGCAGAAGAAAAATAGTGGAGAGGTTTGAGGCAATCTCCAAAGAGGATTTTTTTTTACTGTGCTTTGAGCTGGCCGTGGAGTCCTTGATTGTAGGTAGTCTTGCTTTTCCTTGGGGCCCTGTATTATTCTTAAACCTTGTCCATTGTAGGCGACTTTTCTGTCTTGGGGTTCATATGTCTTCAGTGGTATCCGAAGCTGGTGAGAGCAAGATGAGAGCAGACAGGAGAGAGGTCTTTTCAGTCCAAGAGCAAACAGCTTTCTGACTTCAAATTCTCTGCGGCAAGTTCAAATTCAGAAAATTCCAACAGCCAGTTATTCATGTGACTAAACTAGTCTGACCACATCTGTTTGTGTATTTGGCTATCTTAGCAGTCAACCTGGAATGCTAGCCTCTCCAGCTTCAACGTCTGGTAATCAAAAGTCCATTGTGGATTAAATTGGAGCAGGGAGTGGCCCCTTTGTCCTTTTCAAGCACTGTCTGTTACTATGGAAATGTCTTTCCAGCCAGGGGCTTGGCAACCCCTTGTAATAGGCCTTCATTTCTTCCCAGCAACAATTTTAAAATTTAATGTCCATGTGGCGAAATATCTGTGCCCCATTCTTGGCAGGTGGGGGCCTGCATGACACCTTCATTTGTTTGTTTGTTCTTTATCTTAGATAACATTTTAGTTTCTTAAAAGCAATTTGCTAAATTATACTGGACTTTTTGCATCTCAAAATTATCCCAAATTCAAATAACAGTGATGCTGGAATGACAGGTTTTGTCAATGTTCCATTGATTTATTCCCAAAAGAAACTTATTTCTGTATTTTCTTGGAAACCACCGAGACTGCTTGTTATTTTTTAGTTTTTCTAAATTTGATTATCCCCTTAAACTTCAAAACATCTCCATCAGGGAAGACAACATTTTAGATTAAACTCCAGTTGTTTCCAAACGTTTAACATTTTTGTAAGAGGTTCCTCACCGAAGGGTTTATTTTTTGATACAACAAAGATGATTCCAAATTACAATTCAGAGCAATAAACATTTAAAATTCAAAACTGCCAATGTTATATGAGAGAGCCTTATATCCAGAATTAAATACTCATCATACCATGAGATGATAACTTTGAAGTTCATTGTGGTCACTAAGGAAATTCCAGTTTTCCCAACTTAACAGGTCAGTTAACCTTAATAATTTAAACTTAATTCTAACCAATGCTTATTAACTATACTCAGACAGAAAAGCATGTGCTTTTTTTTTAAAAGAAAAGGTAAATTACGTAATTTTTCATGTTTTTTCTTTAGGCGCCTTTTCAAACGACTGTAATAAAACCAAAAAAACTAAAAAAAAGTTAGTTAACATTCTTACAACAAAAGACTTAACACCAGTCATAAATTAACAAAGAACAAAGAACAGTACAGCACAGGAACAGGCCATTCGGCCCTCCAAGCCTGCGCTGATCTTGATGTCTGTCTAAACTAAAACCTTCTGCATTTCCAGGGACCGTATCCCTCTATTGCCATCCTATTCATGTATTTGTCAAGATGCCTCTTAAACGTCGCTATCGTACCTGCTTCCACCACCTCCTCCGGCAGCAAGTTCCAGGCACTCACCACCCTCTGTGTAAAGAACTTGCCTCGCACATCCCCTCTAAACTTTGCCCCTCACACCTTAAACCTGTGTCCCCTAGTAACTGACTCTTCCGCCCTGGGAAAAAGCTTCTGACTATCCACTCTGTCCATGCCACTCATAACTTTGTAAACCTCTATCATGTCACCCCTCCACCTCCATCGTTCCAGTGAAAACAATCCGAGTTTATCCAACCTCTCCTCGTAGCTAATGCCCTCCAGACCAGGCAACATCCTGGTAAACCTCTTCTGTACCCTCTCCAAAGCCTCCACTGGTAGTGCTTCTGATAGTGTGGCGACCAGATTTGCACGCAATATTCTAAGTGTGGCCTAACTAAAATTCTGTACAGCTGCAGCATGACTTGCCAATTTTTATACTCTATGCCCCGACCGATGAAGGCAAGCATGCAGTATGCCTTCTTGACTACCTTATCCACCTGCGTTGCCACTTTCAGTGACCTGTGGACCTGTACGCCCAGATCTCTCTGCCTGTCAATGGGTTCTGCCATTTACTGTATACTTCTCACCTGTATTAGATCTTCCAAAATGCATTACCTCACATTTGTCTGGATTATACTCCATCTGCCATTTCTCCGCCCAACTTTAAAATCTTTCCCAAACCTCCTTTATTTATCCTTTCTCTCTCTTAATTAAACTAGTTTTCAAATCCTGACATTTTCTGCTTTAAAACAGTCAGTTAGACATGCAAGCAAAGTGTTTTGAAACTTCAAATTGGATTTCTGGCAGGCAACTTCAAGCCTTCAAGGCTGAAGCTTATCTCTTACAAAATTGTTCATTGTCTTTCCACAGTTGCAAAGCCAACTTTTAATATAAACATAAGACATTACATCAGCATCTTCAATTTTAATTGTAATTCTGTTTTTATACCCCATTTCTGGGTGCACTGTCACTATTCAAAATTCTGGAACTCCCTCCCTAACTGCACAGTGGGTGAACTGCTGCAGTTCAAGAAGGCGGCTCACCGCCATCTTCTTGAGGGCAATTAGGGATGAGCAATAACTTCTGGCCTTGCTGGTGAAGCCCATTTCCCATGAATGAATAAAAATAATTTGAAATCGTGTAAAGTCATTGAACTTTTTACAGCAGTGCATCCATGTCCTCGGGGCTTGGCTCCTGGCTTTGACTGCCATAGCTGTCTGGTCCCACTGCCTTCTGTGAATTTGTCTGGAGGGCCTCCTGATCCCCTGTAGATGGAGAGATGTGCTCTTCCTCTGATCCTCCTCAACAAAGGCCTCCAGTGCAGCTTCAGAAAACCTTTTAGTCTGCTCCCATGCTGTGCCATTATTGAGTGCTTCCCTGGTCAGAATCCATTGCAGAATGACTTCCAGCATCTGCTTCAGCCACAATGCACGTTCCCTTTTAAGAAATGCAGCCTGGCGTTAAGTATGCAGGCTACCATTAACTGGTACTCACGATTTTGGGCCCCCTGCTGAACCGCATAGGCATTCAACAGTGGGGTTAGCACTGGCTGCATGCTGCAATCATGTTAATTAGCAGGCAGCGCAAAATTGCTTTGCTAGCTGCATCAGAAGTAGCAAGCACTGGTTAATTGCAAATTGCAATCCCCACACCTGGTTTCTGAGGCTATCGATTTTGCTCCCTATGTATTTGAAGCCTTAGTCTCTCTCTGTTCATCCACACCCCTCCATTGAGTGTATACTCCATTCCTTGCCTTTTCTCCCAACATATTTACCTCAGACTTATCCATGTTAAATTGCACGTGCTGCCTATCTTCCTATTCCCCATTAATCTGTTTGTGTCAAGCTGAGTTCTTTTACACTCCCCACCTTTTTCCAAACCTTCTACTTTTGTGTTGTCAGCAAGTTCTGAGGTTTTGGTCCTTATGTCTAAGTTCTATAATGAACCAAGCACTGGGCCCCTGGTGTACATCACTTCCAACCTTTCCCTAATTAATGCATCCCCTTTTTACTCTCTTGGTTTCAACTAACTTTCAACCCATGCTTCCAGAATTCCTTTTATACCATTTTTAAAAGCAAATCTCTTGTGAAACACCTTCTGTACCTCCAATGCATTCCCTTTATCTAGTTGACTGAGTACTTAGTTTTATTGGTACCAGAAAATATTACAGTGCAATACAATATACCATGATACCAAACTTCAAAACTCACCATGCCAGTAACCTGAATTTTACTTTTAAACCTGGAGACTTTTATATTGCAGCTAAAGAATTTTAATGAAGTCCATTATGGACGGCTTTCATTTAAATGTACATGACTTTTAGTATTTGCTGAACTTTCCTGCTTTATTTCTATGTAACTTTAAATGAATACATCAGGTTTTTTTCGTGCCAATTTATACCACAACTGAAGCATTGATGTGAAGTAGGTTTTTTTTCCACACAGTTGCTGCAGTTATAGTGTAAATGCAGCCAGATCAATAACCAGGACCCAACCTGACACCAGGGAAAAGTGGAGTGAGGCTGTCTGAACTCCAGTTTGCTTTGCGATCAGTTTGGTCTTTTAACACCTGATTTGCATTGTATTAGTTTAGTTTCAGTGTGAAATTGAAACTGTTCTGCACTGATGCAAAACGTGCAACATAAATGGGCCCTTAGTATGTAAAGCCTGATCTGACAAAGGACTGTAAGACCTGAAATGGTGGCCCTTTTTCCATTCTCCATAATCGCTACCTGATCTGCAAAGTACTTTCAGCACTTTTTTGTCATTTATTTCATATTTCCAGCATGTGCAGTATTTTTGTTTGGTATTTAATATGAAATATCTTCAGTACTTTCTTTCTTCGTGTGTTAGGAACTCTTTGGTGCCTTCGGAATGAAAGTTCTCGTAAAGTTATTCAAGATTGATCCAAAAAAGTTCTACAGTGGCATGGGTTACAACAGGCTTATACTGGCTACAGTAGACTGTATCTGGTAAGTTCTTTGTTATATTGCAGCAATAAATAATTTTAATCATTGCTTTTATCAGTGTGTATTTTGTTTTACATTTCAGAATAAGTGCAGAGCTGTAAAAATTTATATAATTTTTTTTCTTGATAGGGCAAGGGGGTAGAGCAAACAATTTTCAAATTAAGGGGCATCTATTTTGAGAATTTTACTTATTTTTTTATAATTATTTTTATTTGTTTCCTCATTTTAGGACTCAAACAATAATCAAATCCTTATTTTTTGTAATCCCTCCTTTTCCCTCTTAAGACCAGTTTTATTCTCTCCACTGCTAACTTTTTTCTTCCTGCTTTTATCCTTTAATTTTCTCCCCACTCTTTTCATTATCTTAACCTGAAGACATTAACATTTTGCATGGTTGCTCTCCTGTAGTTAAGACAGCAACTGTCAAAAAGCTGTTTTAGCAAAGAGGGTATTATAACTGAGCTTAGTTCTGGCCTCAAAACACAGACCTCCCAGGGGGACATTGAGCTGAGGCCATTGGATGCTGCTGCCAATTGTAAACCCCTACCCCTGCCCAGTTGAAATCAGCTAACCCAGCATGAACCAGGGATAGGACTTGGCATCATCTTTAGCTGTATTGCTCATTTATTTGCAGTCTGAATAACTAGGGAGACAAAAATAGTTGATTCCATAATTTTCATCACTAATACTGTTCAGTTTGCTCAATCTTGCTTTTTGGAGCATAAAATAGCTCCATGATGATTAATGACCTATTTGAAAGGGCAAAGAAAATAAAAGTGCAGTAAAATCGTGAGACGGTGTGCTAATCAGAAAACCAGCAGCCCCCAAAAAACTGACAAGTCAAAAATGCCCCTAATTATATAGTTCTGAAAATAAGTCATTAGACATAACATGACTGGAACATTGTTGTAACTTAAGGTGAAGGTGTACCTACCATTCCTTTGCTTATATTGATGGAAATAAGTCCTCAGTACACTGAAATCTGAAGGAGGTACAAATGGTGAAGGCACAAGATTTATTTTCTACAGAAGTCTGGGACATTCTTTCTCCTCCCTTCTTGAAATCTTAGATTTTGAAAACTTCTTTTCCAATTTGGTGAATTTTACTGTATTTTGAAGTCAACAATTAATCAGCCAATCCATCGCATGCAACCACAAAATCCCCTTTTCACTGCTAAAATTTAATAATTAACAGTTAAACAAAGATCACCGTTTATTACATTAAAAGTTGTGATGAAAACCACACCTGCCAAAAATGAGATATTAATTTCATCGTATGGAACATTATTTTTGAACTGTTACTGGACTTGAAATAACTTGTTTAAAAAGACCACAACAGTGGCTGGAAACATGGCTGCACATTTGCATTCTAAAAGACAGTTGCCTGAAGAAAACAATGGAGTAGTCCCTGATTCAGTTAGCCAGATGGATTTTGGATCAAGAAACATTGAATGTGTAAGAGCCAGCATTCCAACGCCCCCCCCCCCCCCCCCCCACCCCAACTGAGAGTGTCTGCTAAGCTTGGGGGGGAAATTCACAAACCTCGCTGGAGGGCTTGTTCCAAATAAGGAGTTAGTCACATGACTAGCCTGCTGGCTAACTTGGAGTTAATTGAATTGTGCTCACAGAACAGTTTTGGAGAGAGACTGCAATTTGAAGAGAAAAGAGAAAGAAGATCTCTTCCTCTCTCTCTCATGCAGAGTTCCAGGGACCCACGGAAGTAACTGAAGCCTCAAGACAGAAGACCATCGAAACAAGTTTGAATGTGTGCACTGGGCCCCAACGAGAACTGCAAGACTTAACTGCAATCAAAGACTTTACATCAAACCCAAAGCCAGTAACTGAACTCCATCTATTACTTCAAACATTTTCTCCTTTGATTCTTTCTCCTTTTCTGTCTCTATTTGCGGGTATGTTTATCGCGTATGCATGCTAGCGTGGCCATGTCGTGCATTTCTGGTAGTTTTAACTGAATTAGAGTTTTAAGGTTAATAAACTTACACCTTGTTTAAATTTGAGAAAACCTGTCTGGTTGATTTCTTTGCCATTACAATTAGAGAGCAGTAAGCAAGGACTCACTGTGAAGGAAGCTAAAACACGGTATTTTAAAAATTAAACCCTGTTATGGCCAAACCAGGAAACGTCTGAGAGGAAACCCCCAGACTCCTTTCTCACCTGGTCGTAACAAAGTACTAATGAAAATTTGAATTGAGCTATTACATTTTTCTAAAATAAAAATTGTTAAAGTAAAAAACCTAATCAACTTGAGCACAAACATGTGCAGAGGAACTTTATCCACGATATTTAAATGTAACCTCAGGGCAGCATGGGAGTTTAAATCCCACACTAATTTTGTCAACAAGCACACAGATGCTGATGGTTAGAATTTACGTGAGTGGGCAAGATAACGATCAATTAAAAAAGTAATTTCTTGCACAAAAGCTTGCAATTTTTCAGATTTGTCATCAAGGATTAAAAACATCTAAGCATGTTTGATGTAGACTGGAGGCAGTTTGAAGACATTTCACTATTTTCTAAACAAGGAGCAGACCTAATTTCAATACTGGCCCGATAATTTCACAGGAATAACCTGAATGCATCCCAGACCAGTAATCCAAAGTCTAGCCATTCTCAAGTAACCTGATTCCTGAAGGTCATTTTGAGTATATGATGCCATTACTGGCAAATGGGAACTAAATATAAAGGCTGTGTGGTCTTGCTGTACTTGCCACTTGTCACAACAACAACCACTTGTATTTATATAGCACCCTTAACATAATAAAACATTCACAGTAGTTTTGTCATGTCGCTACAACTTCTCATCACTGTTCCATGCAGGCTCTGACTCAAGAGTTGAAGACCTTCAGATCGTCAGGGCTGTATGCCTCTGGTAATAGAGGGCATTCTAGAAGTTTCAATTATTTGGGATGCCTCTCTGCAGTTAGTCGACAGAATTCGTTTGGCTGTATCTCCAGTTCTGCATAAGGGTTTTGCAGCGGCCAACACCAGTCCTAAGGTGATTGAGATACAGCCAAGTAGGCCATGTTTTGTTGGCTTCTGATGGGAGGGATTCCTCTGGGTCATTAGACAACTCGTGTGCCTTCCTCTGTAGATGTGCTGACCAGTCAGCAAGATGACAGCTATGGGGGTTACAGCTGGATAGTATGTAAGAAGCTGCCTCTCAACTTGAGCCTCTTTGTTGCTGGGTCTTTCTGGAAGAAAGGATGACGAGGGTCACTGGTCTGCTTTGACTGTTCTATTCTTGATGTAACTTGCTTCCTTATGGTGGGTAGAGCAATACCAGCAAGCAGGTACAGATTGTCCACTTTAGTAGGTATCAGGCAGCCAGTAATAGCTCTGCAAGCTGTGTTGAGGACAGGATCCAACTTCTTGGCATGGGGAGAGCGTTCCCAGACTGGGCAGGTATATTCACCTGCACAGTAGCACAGGGCAAGGGCAGTTGTTCGTATTGTTCCCGGGTCAGTTCCCCATTTAGAGTTGACCAGTATCCTTAAGATGTTGTTTCTGGACGCCACCTTTGCCTTTATTTTGACAATACTCCAAGGTATACTAGCTTAAAGTTGTGTGCCAGTGTTCTGCTATATCAGTGTATGTTAAGTTCTTGCTTTGCATCGCTATTCCTATGGTGAAGAGAACTGATCTGTGTCTTATCAGGGTTGGCCACAGATGATTAATCACATAGTGGTAGGCCAATCTCCCCACTGTGCCACAGATACAAACTGTTCGAGAGACTCATCCTAAATCACATGGCCCCCTTTGTAGATCAATGTTTCACCCCTGAACAAGCGGGAAATCAGGGAAATCCTGCACAAGCCACCTTCTAAATTTCACCCAATTCACAGTCATGAAAGCAAAATATGGTGCCATGCCACATAAGGCAAAATTACAGCAGATGGCCAAAAGCTTGGTCAGAAGTAGGTTTTTCAATTGAGGTAGAGTAACAATAAGAGTACAAGCACACAGCAGGCCTAGAGTATTCATTAAAATTAATAGTTTAAACAGGGTACTAAATAGATTGTTAAAAAAGGAATAGAGGGTTTTTTTTAGATCATGGATGGGCAGCTGCAACCTGTTGCTTGCAATTCCTGCACTATGTGGGAACTTCCGACACTTCATACATCTTGGCTGACCACATGTGTAGGAAGTGTCTTCAGCTGCTTCAGCTCGAGCTCAGGGTTTCCGAGCTTGAGGGGCAGCTGGAATCACTGCGGGGCATCAGGGAGTAGGAAAGTTCCCTGGATCATACAGTCCAGAAGGTGCTCACCCCACAGGCAGTAGGAGTTCAGGATAGTAGGTGGGTGGCCATCTGGAAGAGTAGGAAGAGGCAAAAACTGCGTGAGTCTTTGGGCTGTGTGCTATTCACAAACCGGTTCTCAGCTTTGGAGTGTGCTGGGAGTGACGACACCTTGAAGGTGTGCAGTCCAGACCATGGCACCAATGGGACTATACAGGATGGAGCAACAAAGTGCAGAAATGTATGTGTTATAGATGGGGACAGATAGACATTTCTGTAACCATTATTGTGCGTCCCGCATGATGTGTTGCAGGGTAAAGGACATCACTGAGAGGGTGCAGGATATTCTACAGGGCAAGGGAGTGAGCCAGAAATTGTGGTACATGGTACCAACGACATAGCAAGGGCAGGTATTGAGGTCCTGCTGTCAGATTTTCAGGAGCTAGGGAGAAATTTAAAGAGTAGGTAGTGATCTCTGGGTTACTCTCACTGCCATGCATTAGTGAGAGTAGAAATAGGAAGATAGGGAGGATCAATGCATGGCTAGAAGCATGGTGCAGGAGGGAGGGCTTCAGATTCTTTGGACATTGAAACCAGTTCTGGGGTAGTAGGCAGCTATTCAAAAGAGATGGGTTGCACCTCGACAGGACTGGGACAAATGTCCTTGCGGGGAGATTCACTAGTGTTGGTGGGGAGGGTTTAAATTAAACTGTCAGGTGATGAGCACCAGCATATAAAAATAGAAAAGAAGAATAAGGTGCATAATGTGAGAGTGTTAGTACTAGAGAAGGGAGTAGTTCCGTATTAGGTGGGAGCAGACTGAGAATGACTATGAGGAATGCAAAGACAGGATTATATTGCATGTGTGTAAATACAGAAAGTGGGGTGAATAAGGTTGGTGAGCCACTTGTGCAAAGGGCAGTATGGGAATATGATGTAGTAGCAATAATGGAAACATGGCTTAAAAATGGTGAGGACTGGGCACTTAATATACAAGGATATAAAGTGTTCAGAAAAGATAGAGAGGAATAAAGGGAGGTGGGCTGGCAGTACTGACTAGGGAAGACGTTGTAGTGTTGAAAAGGGAGGATAACCTTGAGGGGGCAAGGATAGAGTTGAGAATCAAAAAGGGTATAATCTCACTACTAGGGGTATTCTATAGGCTTCCACATAGTGAGAGAGAGAGAGAGATAAAGGAGCAAATCTGTAGGGAAATCACAGATGTGCAGGAATTATAGAGTGGTGATATTGGAGAACTTTAGTTATCCAAGTATCGATTGCGACAATTTTTGAGTAAAGTGTAAGGAGGGGGAGGAATTTCGGAAATGTATTCAGGAGAACTTCCTTGACCAGTATGTTCTTAGCTCAACTAGAAAGGAGGCATTGCTGGATCTGGTGCTGGGAAGTGAGGTGGGCTAAGTGAACAGTCAGGGAGCACTTGGGTAAGAGTGATCATCATATCATAAGGTTTTGACTAGTAATGCAGAAAAACAAGGAACGAAATAAGGTAGGATGTTTAGATTGGAAGAGGGCTAATTTCAATGCGATGAAAAGGGATCTAGCCAGGGTAAAATGGAACCAAAGACTGACAGGGAGAGCTTTATCGGAACAATGCATTATCTTTAAGGAAGAGATGCTTCAGGTACAGTCGAGGTACATCCGAACAAGGGCAAAAGATAAGGGAACCAAGGACAGGTTCCTTGGATGATGAGGGAGGTAAAGATTATGATGAAACAAAAAAAAGCGGGTGTATGATGCATGTCAGGTGAATTCTTCAAGTGCGAGCCAGGCCAAATACAATAAGTTGAGAGGGGAGATAAAGAGGAAAATAAGATTGGCAAAGAGAGAAAATGAGAATAGAATGACAGTCAGCATAAAAGGGAACCCAAAAATCTTCTATCAGCATGTAAATAGTAAGTGTTGGAATGGAGCCTATTAGGGACAAGGAGGATAATGTCTGTTTAGAGGCATAGGGCAAGGCTACTATATTTAGTGAACACTGATACAAAGTGCTCATTAAGGAAGTGGAATCTGGCAAAATGTCAGTAGAAGCGGAGAGAGTCGAGGCAATGGATAGGGTAAAGATTGGGAGGGGAAGGGGGAGGTACTAAAACTGTTTGCTATGCTTCGGGTTGATAAGTCACCTGGTGTGAATGGCTTGCATCCCTGGTTGCTAAAGGAAGAGGGGATGGAGATAGCGGAGGAGCTTGCCATAATTTTGCAATCTTCCCTGAATACGGAGGAAGTGCCAAAGGATTGGAGACTGGCAAATGTGACGCCCTTATTCAAGGGTGTAAGGACAGTCCTAGCAACTACAGGCCAGTTAGTTTAACATCAGTGGTGGATAAGGTTTTTGAAACAATAATCAGGGGGAAAAAATCAACAAACACTTATAAGTTCAAGTTAATTAAGAATTGTCAGCATGGATTTGTAAAAGGCAGATCATGCTTGGCCAATCTAATTGAATTTTTTGTTGAAGTAACAGAGAACGTTGATGAAGGGAATGCAGTGGATATTATTTATTTGGATTTTGAGAAAGCATTTGATAAGGTACCACATAAATGACTTCAAAAGGAAATTGGATGGTCACTTGAAGGAAATAAACTTGCAGGGCTACTAGGATCGAACTGGGGGAGTTGGACTGACTGGATAACTCCATGGAGAGCCGGCATGGACTCGATGGGCCAAATGGCCTCCTTCTGTGCCGTAAATGACTCTATGATTTAAGGGAGGGTCTTAAAGGAGGAAAGAGAGGTAGAGAGGTGGAGAGGTTTAGGGAGGGAATTTCATAGCTTACTGCCCAGGCAGCTGAAGCCATGCCAACGATGGTGGAGCAATATAATTTGGAGATGCTCAAGAAACCAGAATTACAAGAGTGCAGATATCTGTGCATTGTGGGACTGGAGGAGATTACAGAGATAGGGAGGGGTAAGGGCATGGAGGAATTGGAAAACAAGGGTGATAATTTTAAAATTGAGGCATTGCTTAACCAGGAGCCAGTGTACGTCCATGAGCACAAGAGTAATGGGCAAAGGGGACTTGGTGCAAGTAAGAACATGGGCAGCAGAATTTTGGATGATTTCAAGTTTACGGAGGATAAAATCTGGGAGGCTGGATAAGAGTGCATTTCATATTTGTTCAGGTGTGGGAACGAGATAAACATTCTGATATGTGTAAAGGAGTTTTGTCACACAATATTCTTGGATGCATGGGAATTTTAAATATCTTTATTTTTGATCAGCAAACATGGACAAGGGAGCAATAGTTGTAAACACTGGTAGTCAGTTTAGATGGTTATTTTAATCAAAGCCACTCTCTAGGCTTGCACATGAAGAGTAGCAACTTGAGCAAGGTATCACTGAAATCTGCTATTTCCATGAAGCCATACCCTAGTGTGAGTTACTGTCTTCAGAACAAAAGGTGTAAGTGACCAAGAGAATTTTATAGCACACTACGCTACAGAGTATAATGGCCATAAGAAGCAATCAACGTGATTGAAGAAATAAGTATGGTGAGTGATTTTCCTTTAGCAACTTGCTTTTAGCACTCTGATCTGCTGAGAAACTGGCATTTTTACTACCTTTGAAACTTTTAAATCAAAATTGGATGGAGGGGAAAGATTAGTGAAGAAAGAAAAGTAAGAGCTTGGATTAGTATAGCATCTTTCACATCGTCAAGATATGTCAAAGCACCTCACACCCGATGAAATGCTTTGCAGTAATCTAATATCAATTAAGGTATCAATTAAGCTGTCTTTTCTAAAATGAAGATGACCCTGGGATGAATGTATTTGTATATGTCTACGTTTTGGTCATCCAGTAAATAAAAAATACTAAAGAAAGCAGTAATAAAAAAAGTTAAAAGAAATCTAATCTTTTATATTTATTGCAGGTGCTGCATTGTTGGGTGCAATACAGCTGAGGACAGCTTCCTTGAAATGGGAGGCATTTTTCTTCTTCTAGATTTGCTTGAAGTAAGCATTAAAAATCAAAGGTGGTGTAGTGGTTACGTTACTAGACTAATAATCCAGAGATTGAGTTCTATTCCCACCATAATGGTTTGAAAATTTGAATTCAGTTTAAAAACGTCTGGAAATCGAAAGCTATCAGTAAAATGACCACGAAGCTGTTGATTAGCATAAAAAAAAACAACTGGTTCATTGATACCAATGCAAAAGCAAAATACTGCAGGTGCTGGAAATCTGGAATTAAGACAGAAAATGCTGGAAATCTGTGGAAAGAGAAACAGTTACATTTCAGGTTGATGACCTTATTGTCAGACGGAAGTAGGTATAGGCAGGTGCACAGGGAGCGCCCTCTGGAAGTGGGCAGATCGTGACATCAATCAGCGTATAATGCTGATTTGACACCAGCGGTTCAATTTCTGAGCTTCAGCTAAAACCATCTCTTAAGCATTCACAACTGAAGACTCGTTCAGCAATAGGAAGAAATCCTCCACCAGTGCTATTTAAAGGAGTCATCAACTGCTTGCAGGTTAGTTGCTGATTGATTTCTACTGGCTGTTGCTTGAGACTGAGTGACGGTGTTTCTTCTTCATTGTCTTCCTGCTCTTCTACCACGCCTAGCCAAATTGCAGTTTTTGGATACCTGAAAGGGCATACGGGTAAGGTTGTGATAAGTGGAGGGATGAAAAGTAAGTTTACACCATCTGCAGCTTGTAAATCAGAAGAAATTGTGGGATGAGGGGAAAGTGAAATATGAGAAGGAAGTTTAGGTGTAATGAGATGGTCACCTTCAATGGTTTCAGCCCTGCCGCTGACCACGGCCACAGTGATGGCTCCTCCAGTGATGGTGACCACCATCTCCATCGGGATAAGATGATGCCTGTGTGCCTATTCCCTGCCGGTTAGATGTTGCTGCCTCCAGTTGTATGCCTTCTTGTCCTGCAGGAGAGAAGCAAGAGTATCAGTGAGTGTGGTGCAATGTGTTTGGGTGATGTGGTGTTCTGGTTGAATAGCTGGAAATGTGTGCACACTGTGAGATGTGGAAACTATTCTTAAAGAAGTCTTAACAATGCACTTGGAAAAACATTGTATGATTAGAACAAGTCGGCATGGTTTTAATAAAGGGAGATCCTTTTTATTTATTAGACTTTTTTGAGGATGTAACTAGTAGGGTAGATAAAGGGGAACCAGTAGATGTAGTATACCTGGATTTCCAAAAGGCATTCGATAAGGTGCCACAAAAAAGATTAATAGGCAAGATAAGGGCTCATGGTGTTGGGGGTGATATATTAGCATGCATAGAGGATTGGTTAACAGACAGGAAGCAGAGAGTGGGCATAAATGGGGCATTTTCAAGTTGGCAGTGAATAGTGGGGTGCCACAAGGATCAGTGCTGGGGCCTCAGCTATGTAAACTCTATATTAATGACTTGGATGAAGAGACAGAGAGTAATGTATCTAAGTTTGCTGATGATGCAAAGCTCGGTGGAAAGGTAAGCTGCAGGGAGAACATAGAGAGGCTGCAAAGAGATATAAACAGGTTAAGTGAGTGGGCAACAAGATGGCAAATGGAGTATAATGTAGGGAAGTGTGAAGTTGTTCACATTGGCCGTAAAAATGGAAAAGTAGAATATTTTTTAAAAGGTGTGAAACTGGTAAGTCATAGAGTCATAGAGTTGTACAGCAAAGAAACAGGCCCTTCGGCCCACCGCGTCCATGCCGACTATTATGCCTATCTATACTAATCCCACCTGCCTGCATTAATTCCATATCCCTCTATGCCTTGCTCATTTAAGTACCTGTCCAGATGCCTCTTAAATGTCGCTACTGTTCCTGCCTCCACCACCTCCTCAGGCAGCTCATTCCATATACCCACTATTCTTTGTGTGAAAAATTTACGCCTTTGATCCCCTTTAAACCTCCTCCCTCTCACCTTAAATCTATGCCCTCTAGTTTTAGTCACCCCTCCCATGGGAAACAAACTCTGGCTATTTACCCTATCTATGCCTCTCATAATTTTATATACTTCTATGGGCGACACAGTGGCGCAGTGGTTAGCAGCGCAGCCTCACAGCTCCAGCGACCCGAGTTCAGTTTTGGGCACTGCCTGTGCGGAGTTTGCAAGTTCTCCCTGTGACCGCGTGGGTTTCTGCCGGGTGCTCCAGTTTCCTCTCACAGCCAAAGACTCGCATGTTGATAGGTAAATTGGCCATTGTAAATTGCCCCTAGTGTAGGTAGGTGGTAAGAAAATGGTGGGGATGTGGTAGGGCATATGGGATTAATGTAGGATTAGTATAAATGGGTGGTTGTTGGTTGGCACAGACTCGGTTTCAGTGCTGTATCTCTCTATCTCTCTCTATCATGTCCCCTCTCAGCCTCCTTCGCTCCAGGGAAAAGAGACCCAGCCTATCCAATCTCTCTTTATAACTCAAGCCCTCCAAACCAGGCAACATCCTTGTGAATCTTTTCTGCACCCTCTCTAGCTTAATCACATCTTTCCAGTAGTGCGGCGACCAGAACTGCACACAGTACTCCAAATGCGGCCTAACCAACGTTATGTACAACTGTAACATGACGTCCCAACTCTTGTACTCAATGCCTCGGCTGATGAAGGCAAGCATGCCATACGCCTTCTTCACCACCCTGTCTACCTGTGTTGCCACTTTCAGGGAACTATGTATTTGCACCCCAAGGTCTCTCTGCTCAAGAACACTCCCCAGGGCCCTGCCATTCACTGTGTATGTCCTGCCCTGGTTTAACTTCCCAAAATGCATTACTTCACACTTGTCTGCGTTAAATTCCATTTGCCACTCCCTTGCCCACTTTCCCAGTTTATCTATATCCTGTTGTAACCTTAGACAACCTTCTTCACTGTCCACAATACCATCAATTTTGGTGTCATCTGCAAACTTACTAATCATGCCCATTACATTCACATCCAAGTCATTAATATATATGACAAACAATAGAAGGCCCAGCACCGATCCTTGCGGCACACCACTGGTCACCGTCCTCCAATCTGAAAAACAAACCTCCACTACCACCCTCTGCCTCCTATCACCAAGCCAATTTTGTATCCAATTTGCTAGCTCACCCTGGATCCCATATGTTCGAACCTTCTGGACCAGCCTACCATGCGGGACCTTGTCAAAGGCCTGGCTAAAGTCCATGTAGACAACGTCCATCGTCCTGCCCTCGTCAATCCTCTTGGTCACCTCCTTGAAAAACTCAATGAAATTCGGGAGACATGATTTCCCACGCACAATGCCATGCTGACTATCCCTAATCAGACCATGCCTTTCCGAATGCATATAAATCCTGTCTCTCAGAATCCCTTCCAATAACTTTCCCACCACTGGCCTGTGGTTCCCTGGCTTATCCCCGCTGCCCTTCTTAAATAAAAGCACAACATTAGCTATCCTCCAGTCTTCCGGTACCTCACCCGTGGCTAACGATGATACAAAAATCTCTGCCAGGGCCCCAGCAATCTCCTCCCTTGCTTCCCATAGCATCCTAGGATACACCTGGTCAGGCCCTGGGGATTTATCCACCTTAATGTGCTTCAAAACCTCCAACACCTCCTCCTTTGTAATGTTGATATGCGCCAGGATATCGGTGTTTCCTCCCTTGAACTCACTAGTTTCCATGACCTTCTCCATGGTAAATACGGATGAAAGATATTCATTTAAGACCTCACCCATTTTCCATGGCTCCACACATAGATTGCCACACTGATCCTTAAGGGGACCTATTCTCTCCTTAGCTACCCTTTTACTCTTAATATACTTATAGAATCTTTTGCGATTCTCCTTTATCTATCTGCCAGGGAAATCTCATGGCCCCTTTTTGCCCTCCTAATTTCCTTCTTAAGTGTAGTCCTACATCCCCTATATTCCTTGAGGGACTCATTCGATCCCAGCTGTCTACACCTGACATATGCCTCATTCTTTGTCCTCACCAGACCCTCAATATCCCTCGTCAACCAAGGTTCCCTAAACTTGCCAGCCTTGCCTTTCCATCTAACAGGAACATGCCGGATCTGAACTCTTCCTATCTCACTTTTAAAAGCCTCCCACTGGCCAGATGTCCCTTTTCCTGTAAACAGCCTCTCCCATTCAACTTTTGAGAGTTCCTGTCTGATGCCATCGAAATTAGCCTTCCCCCAATTTAGGACTTCAACCTGAGGACCAGTCCTATTCTTTTCCATAACTATCTTGAAGCTAATAGAATTATGGTCACTGGTCCCAAAGTGCTCCACCACTGACACATCAACCTGCCCATCCTCATTTCCTAAGAGGAGGTCGAGTGTCATCCCTTCTCTAGTAGGGCCAGCCACATACTGCTTCAGAAAACTATCCTGGACACACTTAACAAATTCTTCCCCCATCTGATCCCTTAGCACTACGGCAGTCCCAGTCAATATTAGGGAAGTTAAAATCACCTACTATTACAACCCTATAATTCCTACACCTATCTGTGATTTCCCTACATATATGCTTCTCTACCTCCCTCTGCCTATTGGAGGCCTATAGTATAATCCCATCAAAGTGATCACCCCTTTCTTATTTCTAAGTTCTACCCATATGGCCTCGCTGGACATTCCCCCCGGGATATCCTCTCTAAGTACTGCCGTGATGTCCTCCCTAACCAATAGTACAACTCCCCCTCCTCTCTTACCTCCACCTCTGTCACGCCGGAAGGATCGGTACCCCGGAACATTGGGCTGCCAGTCCTGCCCATCCCTCAATCACGTTTCCGTAATAGCTATAATATCACAATCCCATGTACCGATCCATGCTCTGAGTTCACCTACCCTAGGCTTCTTGCTTAAAGTAAATGCAGCTTAGCCTACCAGACCTTCCACGTTCCCTGTCCTGCCCCTGCCCGGCCTGCCTACTGGCCTTGCTTGCTTTAACCTCTACATTTGCCTCAACTATCTCATCGGAGAGACTACTACTTTGGGTCCCACCCCCCTGCAAGAGTATTTTAACCCCTCCCGAGTAGTACTAGCAAACCTCCTCGCAAGGATATTGGTCCCCCTCCAGTTTAGATGCAACCCGTCCTTCTCGTACAGGTTACCTTTGCACCAGAAGAGATCCCAATGATCCAAGTAGCTGAAGCCCTCCCGCCTACACCAGCTTTTCAGCCATGCATTCATTTGCCTAATCCTCCTATTCCTACCCTCACTAGCACGTGGCACAGGGAGTATTCCTGAGATTACAACCCTAGAGGTCCTGCTTTTTAACCTTCTGCCTAACCCTATATTCACTTTGCAGGACCTCATCTCTCTTCCTGCCTATGTCATTAGTACCAATATGGACCATGACCTCTGGCTGCTCACCCTCGCCTTTCAGAATGTCCTGCAGCCGCTCCATGACATCTTTGACCCTAGCACCAGGGAGGCAACATACCATCCTGGAGTCTCGTTTGTGGCCACAGAAACACCTATCTGCACCCCTTACGATAGAATCCCCTATCACTATAGCTCTTCCAACCCTTTTCCGCCCCTGCTGTGCCGCAGAGCCCTCCATGGTGCCACGAACTTGGCTGTTGCTGCTTTCCCCTGGGAGGTCATCCCCCCCAACAGTATCCAAAGCGGGATATCTGTTTGAGAGGGGGATGGCCACAGGGGACTCCTGCACTACCTGCCTGCGCCTACTACTCCTTCTGGTGGTCACCCATCTCTTTTCTGCCTGTGCAGCCATTACTTGCGGTGTGACCACCTCACTAAACATGCTAGCCACGATGTTCTCAGCATCGCTGATGCTCCAAAGTGAATCCACCAGCAGCTCCAGCTCCGTAATGCGGGTAGCCGTCCCTGATTTCCCACATAGCGCAGGAGGAGCATATCACGAGGCTGAGCTCTCCTGCCATAACTTACCCTTAGATTAATTAGTTACTCCCTTAATTAAAAAATACTAATTACACTAGGGGCCTTGTTCTATCCACTCCAATCTCAAGTCCTTTAAAAAAGAATACTTTAGTAGTACTCACCTTATCACTGGAGGGTTTTTTTTCCAACAAATAAAAACAACTTTCCCCTTTTTTTTTGAGATGTTCTAACAGCTGCTACTCACCAACCAATCACCTTACAGCTCTCCTTTGACGTCACTGTTGGCTTTTTTTTTCAAAACTCCGGCACGCTGGAAGAGGTTCGAATGCTGTCCGCTCCCGGAAGGTAAGAGTTGATGTTCAGAGAGGCTTGGGGGGACTCATACAAGGAACACACAAAGTTTGGGCGGCACAGTGGCGCAGTGGTTAGCACCGCAGCCTCACAGCTCCAGCGACCCGAGTTCAATTCTAGGTACGGTCTGTGTGGAGTTTACAAGTTCTCCCTGTGTCTGCGTGGGTTTCCTCTGGGTGCTCCGGTTTCCTCCCACATGCTAAAGACTTGCTGGTTGATAGGTTAATTGGCCATTATAAATTGCCAATAGTCGAGGTAGGTGGTAGGGAAATATAGGGAAAGGTGGGGATGTGGTAGAAATATGGGATTCGTGTAGGATTAGTATAAATGGGTGGTTGATGGTTGGCACAGACTCGGTGGGCCGAAGGGCCTGTTTCAGTGCTGTATCTCTAAACTAAACTTAACATGCAGGTGCAGCAGGCTATTAGGAAGGCAAGTGGCATGTTGGCCTTTATTGCAAGGGGATTGGAGTACAGGAATAAAGAAGTCTTATGAAAATTGTATAGGGCTTTGGTGGCACAGCACCTGAAATACTGTGTGCAGCTCAGTCTCAACATTTCAGAAAGGATATACTTGCACTGGAGGCGGTGCAGTGAAGATTTACTAAATTTGTCCCTGGGATGAGGGGGTTGTCCTATGATGAGAGGCTGAGTAAATTGGGCCTATATTCTCTGGAGTTTAGAAGAATGAGAGGTGATTTAATTGAGATATACAAGATTCTGAAAGGCTTGATAGGGTAGCACTGAGAGATTGTTTTCACTGGTCGGGGAATCTAGAACGTGGCGGCACAGTCTCAGGATAAGGGGCCGATCATTCAGGACTGAGATGAGGAGAAATTACTTCATTCAAAAGGTTGTGATTCTTTGGAATTCTCTACCCCAGAGGGTTGTGGATGCTCCATTGTTGAATATATTTAAGGCTGGGATAGATAGATTTTTGGTCTCGCAAGGAATCAAGGGATATGGGGAGCAGGCAAGAAAGTGGAATTGAAGCCCAAGATCAACCATGATCATATTGAATGGTGGAGCAGTCTCGATGGGCCATATCGTCTACTTCTGCTCTATTTCTTGTGTTAGGCTTGCAGCAGTGTTGAGTATATGAGGGTGAGTTGAATCTATAAATGTAAACTGAGTCCTGATTGATAGAGATTGGTGGTGGGAGGGTGGCGCATTGAGCAGTGTGTGAGGTTAGTGGTGCATTTGGTAGGATATGGCACTTGAAAGTGCATTCACTGACCTTGACCACTCCTTGTGAGGTCATTGAACTTTTTGCAGCACTGCATCCAGGTCTTTTGGATTCAACTGTTGGCATTGACTGCCACAGCTATCTGGTCCCATTACCTTTGCATAGTTTGGAGGGCTTCCTGACCCCCTGTGGATAGATCACATCTCTCCTCCTCTCTTTCTTCACCAGTACATCTAGTGCAGTGTTGGAGAATATTAGAACATGCCCTCTCCCCTGTTGTGCCATAATTAATTCTTCTTCCTGCTCAGGCTTTCTTTCACAAACTGTTCCAGTACCTGCTCCAGCCAGAATGCACCTCCCCTTTTAAGAGGTAAGGCTGGCTTTAGGTAGAGCAGGCTTGCTCTAGCCTCGCACAAACTTTGGCCGTC
The DNA here is from genome assembly GCF_036365525.1 of Heterodontus francisci. NCBI lineage: Eukaryota > Metazoa > Chordata > Chondrichthyes > Heterodontiformes > Heterodontidae > Heterodontus > Heterodontus francisci. The sequence continues at coordinate 161,548,674 of NC_090372.1, read as the reverse complement.
TGCTGAGGTTTGCACTCAACAGCACATTTAGTGCAGGAATGCAAACTAGCAGGCAGCATGAAGTTGGCATACTGTCTGCATCAGAAGCAACAGGTGTGGGTTTATCATGCATTGCACTCCCCATTCCCGTTTTCAGAGGCTGTTGAATTTTGCCCCACCTGCCTCACAGGGGCAGCCCTTTCTCTGGTTGTGAAGGTCACAGCTGAATATTCCAAGCCATTTTTCATATGCATATGGTTGGTTGTTCAGAGGCATATTACGCAAGTAACAATGGCCTTGTTTGAAAGGTTCAATACATTGGCCACTTTGTGGAAGGAAATAACAGCATGACAGGACAATGTGGCAATATTTCCAAGAGTGCAAAGCATCTTAGTTATGTGGTCAACAGCTTCCAGCTTCTCCTCTACCACCTTCTCTCCTTACCTATACACTCTACCTCAACCAGTACTACTGCCTCATTCTCATTAATTTTATCCTCTGACATGTATGTAGCTATATTGGTGTTTCCAGATTACATTGAGAGGGAGTCAGGTACTGTGATGTTCCGCTTGGCTCTAACTGACTGCTTTTCGGGGCTTACAATTACCTAAAATGAATAAATGCTAGAATGTTGCATCCCCAACATATACTTAAACAGAGTTTGCATTGAAAGACACTTCGCATAACATTTGTCTTTATGTCTGGGAGTGTCAGCATGGTACAAGGTTTGAGTTTGCAGGAAAGTATACTGCTTCACCTCTTCCTCCATGCTCAGAAGCACCAGTATGTCCAGAATGGGCTGGGGGGGGGGGGGGGGGGGGGTGGGGGCAGGAGAGGATCTTCTAGGTCTGTGATTTTTATGGCCCTTTTCCGTTTGGACCTACTTCTTTTGAATTTTGTGGTGCAAGCAGAAAACTGGTCTTGAGATGCTCTTGAAGGAGCACTTGCATTGTGACAGACAGGTAACCAACCTGTAGGTCAAAGTAAGTGACCATGCAGCAAGTTTGTGTTAGTGATTTGTGGCTGAGTTTTACCATGGACTTTGGGACCCTGATATTGGGACCAAATGGGGGTCCTGAGCCCACATTTGCCAGCAGCAGGACTGACATGGCAATTTTTACCGCAAGCAGCCTCCTAATTGTCTTCTGCAGGTCCGCTGTCCAAAAAAATATTCAAATTAAGATTAAGGATGGCCATGGGAAAAAGACTCCCTGATCACAGGGCAAATGTTGGGGTCGCAGGGGCTGTCTTTCCTGCCTGCAGCTCCCTCTGTGGGGCATGGAGCGTCTGGCTCCGATGGTTCCCCAGACTGCCGCAGGGAGGCTGCTTCCATGAAGCTGGTGGCCTCCCCACATTGGGGGGGCGGTGGGGGGGGGGGTTAGCCCACAGTTGACAAATTACCACTGGCCCCATGAAATGGCCTTTAATAGGGCTTTGAACTATGCAAATTGGAGCCACATGACCAATCCGCCACTGGGAAACTTCCCCAGTGGCGGGATTGCATCGGGGAGCTGTCCTAATGTGGCTCCCTGCTATTTTATTGGCACCCACCACAATCACTCCCACCGTCTTCATTCCCACCACTGCGGGGCCAGTAAAATTCTGCTGTTGATGTATGAAACCCTTGGAAATCATGATTGTGGTGATGTTTTCATTTGTATCTTGTACCTCGAATGTGAATTCTATATAAGCATGTGAAACACTGACAAAGCTGTAAGAAATAAAAACAGAAAGTGCTGGAAATACTCAGCAGGTATGGCAGCATCTGTGGAGAAACAGAGCTAACATTTCAGGTCTGTGACCTTTCATCAGAACTGGTATAGGTTAGAAGTGTATTAGGTTTTAAGCAAGTGAAGTGGGGCAGGTGGGGTGTTGGGGTTGCGGGGAAGAGAACAGAAAAGGGCAGGAGAGATGAAATGACAAAGATGTTTTGGGACAAATGCAAAGGGAGTGTTAATGGTTCTGATGAAAGGTCACAGACCTGAAGTGTTAACTCTGCTTCTCTCTCCACAGATGCTGCACTTTCTATTTTTATTTCAGATTTCCAGCATCTGCAGTATTTTACTTTTATTTAAGCTGAGGGAAGAGGGCAACTGCCCCATCACACACACCTTCCTTTTTGTTCTTCCCCCCACCCCCAACTGACGGGGTGATAGAGAACAGTTACAGATAAGTAGTGACACCTAAGTTACAGGATAAAGGTAGCTGGGTAACCGTCGGGGGAGGGAAAGGGAATAGGCGCACAGTGCAGGGATCCCCTGTGGCTGTTCCCCTCAATAATAAATATACCATTTTGGATACAGTTGGGGGGGGGGGACCTACCAGGGGAAAGCCACAGCGGCCAGGTCTCTGGCACTGAGCCTGGCTCAGTGGCTCAGAAGGGAAGGGGGGAGAATAGGAGAGCGATAGTGATAGGAGATTCAATGGTTAGAGGAACAGACAGGAGATTCTGTGGTCGCGAACAAGACTCCCAGATGGTATGTTGCCTCCGGGTGCCAGGGTCAGGGATGTCTCTGATCGAGTCTACGGGATTCTTAAGGGGGAGGGGGAGCAGCCAGAAGTCGTGGTACACATCGGTACCAATGACATAGCTAGGAAAAGGGATGAGGACCTGAAAAACGAATATAGGGAGTTAGGTTGGAAGCTAAAAGGCAGGACGAGCAGGATAGTAATCTCAGGATTGATACCGGTGCCACGTGCTAGTGAGGCTAGAAACAGAGAGCGAGTGCAGCTGAACACGTGGCTACAGAGCTGGTGTAGGAGGGAGGGCTTCAGATATGTGGATCATTGGGATACCTTCTGGGGAAGGTGGGACCTGTACAAGAAGGACGGGTTGCATCTGAACTGGAGGGGCACCAATATCCTGGGCGGGAGGTTTGCTAGCGCTCTTCGGGAGGGTTTAAACTAGTTTGGCAGGGGGATGGGAACCGGAGCTATGCATCAGTGGATGGGGTAGCTGTTGAACAGGCAGATACAGAGTGCAGAGAGTCTGTGAGGAAGGTTAGACAGTTGACAGGGCAAAGTTGCAGCCAGTATGATGGGTTGAAGTGTGTCTATTTTAACGCAAGAAGTGTCAGGAATAAGGGTGATGAACTTAGAGCATGGATCAGTACTTGGAGCTACGATGTTGTGGCCATTACGGAGACTTGGATATCACAGGGGCAGGAATGGATGTTGGATGTTCCGGGGTTCAGATGTTTCAAAAGGAATAGGGAGGGAGGTAAAAGAGGTGGGGGAGTGGCATTGCTAATCAGGGATAGTATCACAGCTGCAGAAAGGGAGGTCGTCGAAGAGGATTTGTCTACTGAGTCATTATGGGTGGAAGTCAGAAACAGGAAAGGAGCAGTCACTTTATTGGGAGTTTTCTATAGACCCCCCCAATAGCAACAGAGACACGGAGGAACAGATTGGGAGGCAGATTTTGGAAAGGTGCAGAAGTAACAGGGTTGTTGTCATGGGTGACTTCAACTTCCCTAATATTGATTGGAACCTCCTTAGTGCAAATAGTTTGGATGGAGCAGTTTTTGTCAGGTGTGTCCAGGAAGGTTTCCTGACTCAATATGTAGATAGGCCGACTAGAGGGGAGGCTATGTTGGATTTGGTGCTTGGCAACGAACCAGGCCAGGTGGCAGATCTCTCGGGGGGGGAGAGCATTTCCTTGATAGTGATCACAACTCTCTGACCTTTACTATAGTCATGGAGAGGGACAGGAGCAGATGGGATGGGAAAATATTTAATTGGGGGAGGGGAAATTACAATGCTATTAGGCAGGAACTGGGGAGCATAAATTGGGAACGGATGTTCTCAGGGAAATGCACGACAGAAATGTGGAGGTTGTTTAGGGAGCACTTGCTGCGACTGCTGGATAGGTTTCTCCCGATGAGGCAAGGAAGGGATGGTAGGGTGAAGGAACCTTGGATGACAAGAGATGTGGAACAGCTAGTCAAGAGGAAGAAGGAAGCTTACTTAAGGTTGAGGAAGCAAGGATCAGACAGGGCTCTAGAGGGTTACAGGTAGCCAGGAAGGAACTGAAGAATGGACTTAGGAGAGCTAGAAGGGGACATGAAAAATTCTTGGTGGGTAGGATTAAGGAAAATCCCAAGGCGTTCTACACTTATGTGAGGAACAAGAGGATGGCCAGAGTGAGGGTAGGGCCGATCAGGGATAGTGGAGTGAACTTGTGCCTGGAGTCGGAGGAGGTAGGGGAGGTCCTAAATGAATACTTTGCTTCAGTATTCACTAGTGAGAGGGATCTGGTCGTTTGTGAGGACAGCGTGAAACAGGCTGATATGCTCGAACAGGTTGATGTTAAGAGGGAGGATGTGCTGGAAATTTTGAAAGACATGAGGACAGACAAGTCCCCGGGGCCAGACGGGATATATCCAAGGATATTACGGGAAGCGAGGGAAGAGATTGCCGCGCCTTTGGCGATGATCTTTGCGTCCTCACTGTCCACTGGAGTAGTACCAGATGATTGGAGGGTGGCAAATGTTATTCCCTTGTTCGAGAAAGGGAATAGGGATAACCCCGGGAATTATAGACCAGTCAGTCTTACGTCGATAGTGGGCAAATTATTGGAGAGGATTCTGAGAGACAGGATTTATGATTATTTGGAAAAGCATGGTTTGATTAGAGACAGTCAGCATGGCTTTGTGAGGGGTAGGTCATGCCTCACAAGCCTTATTGAATTCTTTGAAGATGTGACAAAACACGTTGATGAAGGAAGAGCAGTGGATGTGGTGTATATGGATTTTAGCAAGGCGTTTGATAAGGTTCCCCATGGTAGGCTCATTCAGAAAGTAAGGAGGCATGGGATACAGGGAAAGTTAGCTGTCTGGATACAGAATTGGCTGGCCCATAGAAGACAGAGGGTGGTAGTAGATGGAAAGTATTCAGCCAGGAGCTCAGTGACCAGAGGTCTTCCACAGGAATCTGTTCTGGGACCTCTGCTCTTTGTGATTTTTATAAATGACTTGGATGAGGAAGTGGAAGGCTGGGTTAGCAAGTTTGCCGATGACACGAAGGTTGCTGGAGTTGTGGATAGTGTGGAAGGCTGTTGTAGGTTGCAACGGGACATTGACAGGATGCAGAGCTGGGCTGAGAAGTGGCAGATGGAGTTCAACCTGGAAAAGTGTGAAGTGATTCATTTTGGAAGGTCGAATTTGAATGCAGAATACAGGCTTAAAGACAGGATTCTTGGTAGTGTGGAGGAACAGAGGGATCTTGGGGTCCATGTCCATAGATTGCTCAAAGTTGCCACCCAAGTTGATAGGGTTGTTAAGAAAGCGTATGGTGTGTTGGCTTTCATTAACAGGGGGATTGAGTTTAAGAGCCGCGAGGTTATGCTGCAGCTCTATCAAGCCCTGGTTAGACCACACTTGGAATATTGTGTTCAGTTCTGGTCACCTCATTATAGGAAGGATGAGGAAACTTTAGAGAGGGTGCAGAGGAGATTTACCAGGATGCTGCCTGGACTGGAGGGCATGTCTTATGAAGAAAGGTTGAGGGAGCTACGGTTTTTCTCATTGGAGCGAAGAAGGATGAGAGGTGACTTGATAGAGGGGTACAAGATGATGAGAGGCATAGATAGAGTGGATAGTCAGAGACTTTTTCCCAGGGTGGAAAGGGCTATCACCAGGGGGCATAATTTTAAGGTGATTGGAGGAAGGTTTCGGGGAGATGTCAGAGGTAGGTTCTTTACACAGAGAGTGGTGGGTGCGTGGAATGCGCTGCCAGCGGTGGTAGTAGAAGCAGATACATTAGGGACATTTAAGCGACTCTTGGATAGGTACATGGATGATAGTAGTATGAAGGGTATGTAGGTAATTTGATCCTAGAGTAGGTTAAAGGTTCAGCACAACATCGTGGGCCGAAGGGCCTGTACTGTGCTGTACTGTTTTATGTTCTGTGTTCTATGTTCAACTCCCCCTTTTCACTTGCTCAAAGCCTATTATATTTCTAACCTTTGCCAGTTCTGATGAAAGGTCACAGACCTGAAATGTTAACTCTGTTTCTCTCTTCACAGATGCTGCCAGACCTGCTGAGTATTTCCAGCATTTCTGTTTTTATTTCAGATTTCCAGCATCTGCATTATTTTGCTTTTATTACAAAGCTGTAAGGTTGGGTGAGTGGTAATATGGACCAGGTTGATGGAACATTGGGAGTGGAGCGGAGAGTTCAAATGACAGGCTCCACTCCCACTCTAACCTTTCTGTCCTTGGCCTCCTACACAATTCACTGAAGTTCAGTCTAAGGTCAAAGAACAGCACCACATCGAACAACTATGTTTTTTACAGCCTTCCGGAGTCAACGTAGAATTCAACAATTTTAGATTATAGCCCCTTCCCTCCCCATTTTCTTTTTTGGATGGCAGCTGTTGGTGGAGATTCTGCTTTCCTATTTACACCTCCTATGAGCACATCTTTGTTTCTTTGTTTATCCCATTACTATCTCCTTTTGCTTTTCACTATCATCCCTTTTGTTGTTTAATCACTCCTGCCTTCGACCCTATCACAGTCCTTCCCTTTTACTCTCTTCCCCTAACACCCCTCCCCCCACCCCCCAACCCTGCCACTCTTGTCGCTGTCTGTCTTAAAACCTGTTACATTTCTCAGTACTTTCAGCTCTAAGAACTCTCAGTTCTGATGAAGGGCCACCGGCCTAAATAGTTAACTCTGTTTCTCTCTGCAAAGATGCTGAGAGACCTGCTATTTCCAGCATTTTCTGGTTTTATTTCCAAACAAACTGAGTTGATGATCATTACTACTTGCTGCATTTAAAAAAAATGTTCTTCCTCACACACCCCCTGAATCTCTTGCCCAAAACCTTAAATCTGATCCCCTTGTCAACAGCTTTTCTTTGTCTACCTTATCTAAACCTGTCATCATCTTGTCCACCTCTATCGAATCTCTCCTCTACCTCCTTTACTCCAAAGAGAACAAACCCAGCTTCTCCAGCCTAACCTTCTTGCTAAATTCCCTCATCCCTGGAACCATTCTGATAAATCTCCTCTGCACCGTCTCAAAGACCCTCACATCCTTCTAAACTGGATGCAGTACTCCAGTTGGGGCCGAGCCAGATTTTATACAAGTTCAACATCACTTCCCTGCTTTTGTGCTGAATGAATGCCTTCATTCATGAAGTCCAAGGTCCCATCTGTTTGCTAATTATTCTTTTAATATTGCCTGCCACCTTCAAAGATCTATGCACATGAACCTCCAGAACCCCCTGTCCCTGTACACTCTTTAGAACTGTGCCGTTAAGTCTATATTGCCTCTTCCTATCCCTTCTGCCAAAATGCATCGCCTCATATTTCTTTGTATTAAATTCCATCTGCCACTTGTCTGCCCATTCTGCTAGCCTATGTCCTGTTGCAGTCGATTGGTATCACCCCACTGTCTGCCACACTTCCAAGTCTGGAATCATCAGCAAATTTTGAAATTTTACTCTATTCCAATAATCCAAGTAATTTGCATACATCAAAAAAGAAGTGGTCCTAGCACTGAACCTTGGGGAACACCACTGTCTACCATCCTCCAGTCTGAAAAACAGCCATCAACCATTTACCATGACTTGCTGTTTTCCGTCCTTAAGCCAATTTTTTTTAATCCAAGTTGACACTGATTCTCCTATTCCATGAGCCTTAATTTTGTGAACCAACCTTTTATGTGGCACTTTGTCAAAAGCCATATGGACAACATCTATTGCTTTCCCTTCATCAACCTTCTCTGTTACTTCATCAAAAAATTAAGTTAGATTAGTCAAGCACGATTTGCCTTTTGCAAATCTGTGCTGGCTCTCCTTAATTAGCTCAAACCTCTCCAAGTGCCTGTTGATTTTAATTCCCCTGATTATTGTTTCTAAAACCTTACCCACCACTGATGTTAAACTGACCAGCCTGTAGTTATTAGGGATGTCCTTACACCCTTTTTTGAATAAGGATATCACATTTGCTACTCTCCAAGTCTCTAGCACTTCCCCCGTATCTAGGGAAGATTATGTCAAGACCTTCCACTATCTCCACCCCTAATTCCTTTAGCAACCTGGGATGCAAGCCATCTGGACCTGGCAACTTATCCACCCTAAGCATAGCCAGCCTTTCCAATATATTCTTAAGATCAATTTGCACCTCATTCATTCCCTCCACCATCTCCACTTTCACCGATATTTTGTCAGCATCTTCTTCCTTAGTAAATACCAATACAAAGTACTCATTAAGTATTCTAGCCTTGCCCTGCACCTCTAAGCATATACCACACTCTTTGTCCTTAAAAGGACCCACCCCGCCTCTTACTTCCCACTTACTATTTACATGCCGGTTGAAGATTTTTGGGTTCCCTTTTGTGTTAGCTGCCATTCTATTCTCATTTTCTCTCCTTGCCAGTCTTATTTTCTTCTTCAGGTCTCCTCTCAACTTATTGTATTTGGCCTGGTTCTCACTTGAAGAATTCACCTGATATGCATCATACACCATTTTGTTTTGTTTCATCATATTCTGTAGCTCCCTTGTCATCCAAGGAGGACTGGCTTTGGTTCCCTCACTGTTCGTCGTTGTTGGAATGTACCCAGCCTGTAACTGAAACATCTCTTCCTTAAAGATCACCCATTGCTCCATTACAGTTTTTCCTGTCAATCTTTGGTTCCATTTTACCCTGGCTAGCCCCCTTCTCATCCCATTGAAGTTGGCCCTTTTCCAATTTAGAAGTTCTACTTTACACTGTTCCTTGCTCTTCTCCATTGCTAATCTAAAACTTATGATACAATGATCACTCTTACCATGTGATCCCCCACAGACACTTGGTCGGCTTGGCCCACCTCATTCCCCAGCACCAGATCCAGCATCGCCTCCTTCCTAGTTGGACTGAGAACATACTAGAAGTCAAAGATGTTCTCCTGAACATATTTCAGAAGTTCCTCCCCCTCCTTTCCCTTTACTGTCTAACATTATCCCAATCAATATTTGGGTAATTAAAGTCCCCCTATATTACCATTCTATAGTTCTTGCACATCTCTGTGATTTCCTTGTAATTTTTTCTCTCTCTCTCTCACACACACACACACTCTCACACACACTCTGTCACACACACGACTGAATTTTATTAGCGTGCGGCACATTGCGGCGGAGCTCTTTGAAATCGGCGGCCTTCAGTTGCGGATGTGACGTCGCTGAGCCCCCGTGATATTTTGCACGGGGGCTCATTTAAATGGAGTGGGCGGAGCAGCCACCCCATCTACATCATCGGGGGCGGCCGCTCCGTCCCTGACAATGGCGTCCGGCGCCACTGCACAGGCACTGGCGCCACTTTTAAAAGGGCCTCAAGCCTTGCATTTTAATTACCATTTTTAAAGGGACATATGTAAAAACATTAAAGTTTAAGCTTTATTATCAGTGCAAATCCCCTCTACCACCGCCTACCCCCCCACCCCCGCCCCACCGCAATGAGTCCTCAATAAATATAACTACCTCTACCCCTGGAAAAAGCAATTTTTCAAAGAACAAACTTTAAACCCCCACCTTCAGAACATTTGACTCTCAACCCCTTCCCACCAACCCCACAACCAATCGGAGCAGTTTTCCCCACTCCTACATCCCTCCCGATCTGAAGATTTAATTGCTTTCCCCTCCCCATCAGTGTCATGCCTCGGAACTCCAAATGGAGTTCCAAAGGCGCGGGACTTCCATTTAGTGGCTGTAATATCGGCGTGGGATGGCCGCCGGGACAAGGTAAGTTGATGTAAATTTATTTCCATTGATTTTCATATGTAAATGGGGTGGAAGCCGGACCGAGGCCTTGCCGCCACCGATAAAATGCAGCGGGGCCGTGTCGGCGTCAGGGGTCATGGAGGGCTGCTCCTGCAAGTACTTTACAGGCCCTCTACCATGACTCCAACGTTGAGGGGCTGGTAAAATTCAGCCCACGCACTTACACACACTCTCTCATACACACTCTCTCACACATACCCACCCACCCACACACACACTCGCTCTCACACACACACTCGCCCTCACACACTTGGTCTCCCAAGTGTGCTGTCCCATGCACGCTCACTCTCTCTCACACTACCCACCCCCCCCCCACCCCCCCGCCGCTGCCTCACTCGATAGAATGCCCCAAGTAGCATGATCATCATACCTTTTTACGTCTCAATTCTGTCCTTTGCCAACAAGGATATCCTCTGTTTCCAACACTACAAAGTCTTCCCTAATCAATACTGCCACCCCACCTCCCTTTCATCCTTTTGCTATCTTTTTAGAAGATCGCCACATCCCAGGTAGCTTAGTAATGATAGTAATTAGATGTGGTGAGGGATTTTATTTGTTTGTACCAGAAATTGTAAAACTAGCAGATAATTAATGTATGCTAAGGACTGACTTAAGGAAGTCCGAACAATAAGAATTGAGAGCCTTTTCCCTGTATTTCAAAGCATTTACACCTCTGTGAAGCATTTTGTAACTTTTTACTACATTAAATATGCTATTTAAATGCAATATGATTAGGCAAGAAAACTTGTTTATTGGACAAGGTAGATTAACAGACAACTCCATATATGGGAAAAATAGATGGACAATTAATGTCCATTGTTGGTATTTCTAATTCCTTGGTTTAATATTGTTCATTCTTATTATTGTCAGAATTGTATATTTGTGTTATATTCATTCATACTCAAATTGTATCAGCAAGGCAGAAAGAAATGATACAATTCAAAGATCTTTATTGGCAAGAATTTTTTGTTTGTAATTGCTGCTAATTCGGTTTTAAAAGTTATTTTGTTTGAACTATTTCACATGGAAATTTTCTGTCTTCCTACACAGTCAAGCCCAAAGCACATGCGCAATTTGATACTTGGGACCTTGCTTGAGTTATGCGACAACCCCAAAACAATCCATCACATAAATGTGTGGCGTGGAAAAGATGATTGTACAGCAGCTAGCCACCTACTATATCTTTGGAGGCAAGAAGAGCGAGAAATGCGAGTCAAGCGGGATGAACACGGGAGGATTTTAGGTAAATATGTATTTGAAAAAACTCCTGTAATTTTAAGATTAAAATTTATGAGTACTTTTCTGACAGTCCTCACCAGTAGCATACACAGGGACCATTAAAACAGACCAGGAATTGAAAATGTGGGCCTTAAGCGCATCTCGGTCCTAGTTATTTCTGCCCATTATTTCGCAGCCAGAGAATTGTGCAGAGACCTATCATACAAATTGTGCAACAGCCTCATTAAGGCTCTGAAAAGTATTTTGATGATGCACAGATACGATTTCCTGGGTTTTTCAGTGGGAATATGCAATACATCAGGGGTGTCCAACTTTTTTGCATGGGGGGGCCATATTACAATTTTTGTCTTACATAGGGGGCCGTGAGACAATTTCAGAAAGATAAAGGCATTAAAAATGTATCTTACTATTATCAAAATAACAACCGATGTGCATTTTATGAAGAAGCTTCAAATGAGAAGATTAATTTATTGACTTACTTTCTCATCACTATGTTGAACACTGATTAGTGAGGTACCTGGCATTTTTTTGCTTGCACAAGTAGTCAATATTTGCCTGAACACTTCTTGTAGCAATGCAGAATATTTCAGACGATGTCCATCTGTCAGGAGTGACCCTGATCACTCTTTCTCTCTTCTCAATCTCTCTCTCTCTTTGACTCCTTCTCTCTCATTGTGTCCTCCCTCTCTGTGTTCCCCCCTCTGTGTTGTTCCCCCCCTCCATCATCCTCACTCTCTCTGTCCCCCTCTCTCTGTCCCCCCTCTCTCTCTCTTTGTTCCCCTCTTTCTCTCTGGCACAGTGGTTAGCACTGCAGCCTCACAGCTCCAGGGACCCGGGTTCGATTCTGGGTACTGCCTGTGTGGAGTTTGCAAGTTCTCCCTGTGTCTGCGTGGGTTTTCTCCGGGTGCTCCGGTTTCCTCCCACAAGCCAAAAGACTTGCAGGTTGGTAGGTAAATTGGCCATTATAAATTGTCACCAGTATAGGTAGGTGGTAGGGAAATATAGGGACAGGTAGGGAAATATAGGGACAGGTGGGGATGTTTGGTAGGAATATGGGATTAGTGTAGGATTAGTGGTTGATGGTCGGCACAGACTCGGTGGGCCTGTTTCAGTGCTGTATCTCTAATCTAATCATCTCTCTCTGTTCCGCCCTCTCTCTCTGCTCCCCCTCTCTGCTCCGCCCTCTCTCTGCTCCCCCCTCTTTCTGTCTCCCCCTGTCTCTGTTCCCCCCCCCTTCTCTCTCTCTCCCTCTCTAACTGACAGTGTTCCCCTCTCTCTCTCTGTTTTCCTCTCTCTCTCTGTTCCCTCTCTCTTTCTGTCTGTCTCTGTTCCCCCCTTTCTCTCTCTCTATTTCCCTCTCTCTTTCTCTGTCTGACAGTTGCATGGAGTGAGAGCGCTCAGCACAGCAGCTTTGTTGTTGGTCAGTTTTTTTTAAAAAAGGAAATGCAGAAAATGAAGTGAGATCAGAGACAAGTCCATTTATAGGAACATAGGGAATTTGTTCGATAAAAGACTATGGTTGATCTAGTTTGCATTCTACCATCCTTGTAGTCACTTGATACAATGATAATTGATTGCATGATTAGTCAACAACTCTATCACTATCTAGTATACAGCAGACCCCAGAAATGACACGAGGAAAACCACAGTAGTGAAAAGTTTTGGGAACCATAGGTCCGAATTCACCTTTTTCCTTCCAAGCATGCTACACTTACCACATCTTAAGTCTCAAATTACTCACTTACTGTTTCCCCAAATATTTTATTTTTGAGACAGAGTGTTAAGACCTACCCTTCAGCAGTCAATCATGCCTATAGGTCTAAAAGAATGGAAAAAGATATACCCTGTATTTAACTAACACATTTTACATCCTTAGGATGGTTTCAAAGCACTTCACAGCCAATTAAGTACTTCTGAAGTATCGTCAATGGTTGTTTTGTTTGCCTTCAAACTTCAATGTGTGTATAACAAGGTCCCACAAACAGCAACAAGATAAATTATCACTTAATGTGTTTTTGGTGGTGTTGGCTGAGGGATGGATGTTGGCCTGGACAATGTGAGAGTTCCCCAACTCCTTTTTGAGTAGTGCTATGAAATCTTTTACATTGACCTGAGAGGAAAATAGGGCCTTGGTTTATTGTCTTATCTTTTGGATAGCACCTCCGACAAGGCAGCTTTCGCTCAAGTGTCGGTCTGGCTTAGATGCTCAAGTCCTGGAGTGGGGTTTGAACCCTCAACCTTCAGTGAGGTAAGAGTGTAACACTGAACCAAGCAGACACTAGACACAGCTACCTAGATATGTCTGAGGGAATCTACCTGAATCAGCTACACTTTGACAAACTATGTCCTTTCCTCCAAACTGATGTTCACTAAAGATCAGTGACAGGGTTAGCTCTGTTGGTAAGTATGAGGATGGCCACAGTTTTGAATTGGATAATTCCAAGCTTCCTCAGGGACGTATACCAAATTAGTCAATTAGCTGTGCACCAATGCATACAAAAGATGGCAATACCTTGTTTGCTAGAATGCACTTTCATCAGTTTTGCCATGGAGGTTCCTCATCAGTATGAATTGGCACTGTACGTTTTCTGCGAGACTGTTCTCCAAAAATGGAGGTGCCTTTCAGGTGGCTATCCAGGTCCCTATCATGAATACCATGGCCTTCGTGAATAGAAAAGGGCTTCATTCCATTAACATGCTGCTGATATGTGATATTTATGTGATCTGTGACCATATGAACAAAATTATGTAGCTCAGTGTGGTCACAGTGACATGGAATCTTCATTTTATGCCAATCAACTGTGCAGCCAATATCTGAAGGCGGGAGAGACTGGACTAATGGCTACTCGTTAACCAAGGATTTAGTCTTCATCCCTGGTTCATGACCCTTCAATATGACCATCAACATAGGAATAGCAATGTATTGTGTCACAGATCCACCAGAATTATAATTAGAGCCTATCACCAACATGTTGAAACAAAGGTTCCCTCGAAATGCTGCTTCTGTACTGTCTGCTGCTAATACTACTGCTAAAACAAATGATTGCTGTAAACCCTTCCCCAAATCTGTGCCTTCTTACATATTGTAATGATCTCGTATTCTGGTACATGAATAGTCCATTAACATATTAAGGTGGTTTCAATGAGGAATATCCTGATTATCATATCAGGTAGATTTTGCTCTAATCAGGAGGCTCTCTGGTATTAGCATTTCTAAGGAATGTGGGGTACATCCAGATGCAGTGGCTCCATAAAGTTCGTTAGTCTGTAGATATCATTTACAGTTCTATAGTTTGGCCACAGGGGCCCAGACAAATCCTTTTAACAGGGCTGACACATACCCATTGTGTGGCCTAATGGCTTTGTTAGCTGTCTCTTGACCAGTATATTGAAAAAGTCACTCATTGTGTCTGTGTAAGGTTTTCACGGTTCTGGGAGGCAAAGTTTGTGTCCAACAACAAAGTACCTTCTTTTGAACTTTTAAATGTTGGCTTTCTTAAAGTTGAATGCGTTCTTGCTGAAGGACTGGCTACATTCCCTCGAATTCAGCCATGTAGTTTGGGTGGTGGCATGAAGAGCTACGGCACCCTGGACTGCTGAAGGATGAAGGCATCATAGCAGCTGCAAGGAAAGCAAGTGCACACAAGTCGCAGACCAGCTGGATGTTGAGGGAGTGGAAGCCCCTCCTGTAATGAATCTCACTGGCCAGTCACTCAGTGCTTTGATAGCCACATGGGTGCAATCGATGATGCCCTGCACCTGTTGGAAACCAGTGATGGAGGTAAATTCCACTGCACTTTGTGGCTGTGAGGCCCCATTTTCTGAAAATGCTCTAGCATGAAAGGGCATAGTGACCTCTGAGATGCAATGGTGTGCTGCTGCTTGTGTGATGCCATCAAGCTCCACAGCTGATCCTTGGAAGGAGCCAGAGGAAAAGAAGTTCAAGGCCACAGTGACTTTGACAGCTACTAGCAGGGCATGTCGAGCAGTGCTGCAAGGTTTGAGGTCTTCCACAACAAGCACAAATCTCAGTGACCATCTGCCTGGATAGGCGCAGTCTTCTGTGGCACTGGTTCGCTGATATGTCCAGGTAACTCCGTCTTCAGCAGTACACCCTATGCTGAGCGTATGGCTTCCATTGCTTTCTTGCCCCTCGTCTCAGGGCTGTGCCTCTGCTGCTAAGGATGTTGATTCTCATCGCCGCTAGGCACAATATCTTCTCCCGTTTCCAGCTGTTGCCTTACTTGTGCTCAGCTGCACTCACAATAATGTCTGGAACCCTAACCCCCTCCTCTTATGCCAGGAATGTCAGGACCCCCTGCACTGCCTGAGCGTGTACAGACCACTCTCCCACAACCTCTGCATACTTGATGGCATCTGTGTGCCGATGGCTGAGTGCCCCTCTCCACGTGCTCATTTTTATGGGCCCACCTAAGGTGATGGTGCAGCCATTATTAGCTCCCCACTGTGTTGCCACCTCCATGCACCTGGTCTGTTCCTCATCCAGCGTGCTAACTGTGTGTCCCCACCAACGTCCCAAACTGGCCCCTCAAGCCTGCTCCACCATTTGATAAGATCATGGCTGATCTGATTGTGGCCTCAACATGACTTTCCTGTCTACCAGATATAACCTTTGACTCCCTTGTCAATCAAGAATCTATGTAAGTTAGCCTTAAACATATTCAATGACTGTGCCTCCACTGCTCTCTGGGAAGAGAATTCCACAGACTAGCAACCCTCAGAGAAAAAATTTCTCCTCATCTCTGTCTTAAATGGGAGACCCCTAATTTTTAAACTGTTTCCCCTCGTTTTAGTCTCTCCCATAAGGAGAAACATCCTTTTAGCATCCACCCTGTCCAGTCCCCTCAGGACCTTCATATGTTTCAATAAGATCACCTCTCATTCTTCTGAACTCCAATGGATACAGGATCAACCTGAACTGCTAATGCAATTATATCCTTTCTTCAGTAGGAAGACCAAAACTGTATGCAGTACTCCAGATGTGGTCTCACCAATGTCCAGTACAACTGTAGCAAAACTTCCCTACTATTATATTCCATTCCCTTGCAATAAATGCCAACATTCCATTTGCTTTCCTAATCATTTGCTGTACCTGCATTCTAACGTTTTGTGAATCATGTACCAGGACACCGGAATCCTCAATACCACGGAGTTCTGCAATCTCTCTACGTTTAAATAATATACTGCTTTTCTATTCTTCCTGCCATTTCACATTTTTCACAAGTTCACATTTTCCCGCATTATACTCCATCTGCCAAATTGTTGACCACTCACTTAACCTAACTATATCCCTTTGCAGACTCTTTATGTCCTCTTCACAACTTACTCTCCTATCTACTTTTGTGTCATCAATAAATTTAGCAAGACTTCTTTATTCTTTTACTCCAATCCCCTTGCAATAAAGGCCAACATGCCATTTATTTTCCTAATTGCTTGCTGTCCCTTTTGTGTTTCTTTTATGAGTTTTTTTTTATTCGTTTGTGGGATATGGGCGTCGCTGGCTAGTCTAGCAGTTCTTGCCCATCCCAAATTGCCCTTGAACTGAGTGGCTTGCTAGGCCATTTCAGAGAGTATTTTAAGAGTAAACCACATTGCTGTGGGTCTGGAGTCACATGTAGGCCATACCAGGTAAGGACGGCAGATTTCCTTCCCTAAAGGACATTAGTGAACCAGATGGGTTTTTACAACAATTGACAGTGGTTTCATGGCCATCATTATACTAGCTTTTAATTCCAGATGTATTAACTGAATTCAAATTTCACCATCTGCCATGGTGGAATTCAAATCCATGCACCAGAGCATTAGCCTGGGCTCTGGATTACCAGTCTAATGGCATCACCACTACACCATCGCTTCCCTGCGAGTACACCCAAGTCTCTCTGAACATCAACAAGTTTCACACCTTTTAAAAAATGTTCTGCTTTTCAATATGCTTCACTAACTAATCTCTCAAAATCCTTCAAAGATCAATGCACATGAACCCCCAGGTCCCTCTGTCCCTGCAAGCTCTTTAGAACTTTTGAACGGGCGGCACAGTGGCGCAGTGGTTAGCACCAAGGCCTCACAGCTCCAGCGACCCGGGTTCAATTCTGCAAACTGCCTGTGCGGAGTTTGCAAGTTCTCCCTGTGACCGTGTGGGTTTTCGCCGGGTGCTCCAGTTTCCTCCCACAGCCAAAGACTTGCATGTTGATAGGTAAATTGGCCATTATAAATTGCCCCTGGTATAGGTAGGTGGTAGGGGAATTGAGGGATGGTGTGGGGATGTGGTAGGAATATGGGATTAATGTAGGATTAGTATAAATGGCTGGTTGATGGTCAGCACAGACTCGGTGGACCAAAGGGCCTGTTTCAGTGCTGTATTTCTAAATAAATAAATAAACGGTGCCATTAAGTCTATATTGCCTTTCCCTATCCCTTCTGCCAAAATGCGTCACCTCAAATTTCTCTGTTGAATTCCATCTGCCAGCCTATTCCCGCCTATCTATGTCCTTTTGCCATCAATTGGTATCATCAAATTTTATATTTTAATATCCAAGTAACTTATATATGTAATAAAAACAAGAAATGCTGGAAATACTCAGCAGGCCTGGCGGCATCTGTGGAGAGAGAAGCAGAGTTAACGTTTCAGGTCAGTGACCCTTCTTCAGAACTGATATATGTCATGAGTTTCTTTGTGTTATCTTAAGCAACACAGTGAGGTACGGGGAATCCAGTTCCTTGAAGATCTCTAGAAGGTTTATCAACAGCTAAACTAATATACACAGTACAGAACAAACTATCCACAGAACCTTTGTCTAGCGTGTTACAGTGCAGAGTGACTATGGCTTCTAGTCACATGACTACATTCTGGTACTTAGCTCATTAGCATACTGAGATCTTAAAGGGATCATACAAAATTCCCTTTCTTTCTAAAGATAAGTCTCGTTCGCTACAAGTAAAAACACATAAAACCGGATAATATCAGGGATAGAGATTATAAAATTTACAAGTATAAAGAGAAGGATTGTGAAATTTACGAATGCAAAAGTTTAAGAGTCTATATAACGTTTTTTTAGTTTGACAACTCTTCCAGATATTATTATGGTATAACCTTCTGGGGATGTGGATTTCATCCTTTGCTGTTCTTGGCTTGCAAACGTGGTGTCAATGTGTTGGTTGTTGTCCTGTTGTTCTGTCACACCCTCATCATTGGAGTGTGTTCTTTCGAGTCCGCTGTGCGCAATTGGAGTATTACACAGTTCTCTTAATTGGCTTCGGTTCTTCCTCAACACTGCTCCATTCGATGTAACCTCGTAAGACCTAGGCTCATTGAAAACTTTGGATCATGGTTACTCTGCGGGTAATCATGTTCTCATTGTGACCCTGACCTTTTGTCCTACGTATAGTTGAGGTAGTTCTGTCCCTGCATGTCGGTCATGCACCATCTTCATTCTCCCTTGTTTGTCGAGAAGTGTCTCCTGCATCTCGGAGAATTTGGACAACTGATAGCTCGACAGAATTGTTCTCACTTGCCTGCCAAACATTATCTCTGCTAGTAATGGTAAGCCCATATCCATAGGTGTAGCTCTGAAGTGTAACATGGCAACATGAAAATCTTGTTTTGTTATCCTGCACTTCAAGATAAGTGATTTAACTGTGCGAGCAATTCACTCAGCAAGACTGTTGGATCTAGGGTAATGTGATGAGGATGTCACATGGTTTACGCCCCATTTGGCACACGTATCCCTGAAAGGTCTGCCCGTATACTGTGGCCCATTGTCAGAAATAATGTCTTCCGGTGCACCGATCAGACTGAATATGGCACTCACTGTGTCTGCAACAACTGCACTTGAAGTGTCTTTTACCTGTCTAACAATTGGAAATTTGGAGAAATAATCGGTGACTAATATAAAGTTGTCTCCATTCACGGTAAATAGATCAGTGGCGATTTTGGACTAAGGGACTGATGGAAGCTCATGAGGGTGTAGAGGTTCTTTATGTTGTTGTGGCTGTGGCATGCCCCGCACATCCTCACTAACATTTTGATGTCACCGTTGATCCCTGGCCAATAAACAGTATTTCGTGCCAGTCGTCTCGTTTGCTCTATGCCCATATGGCCTTGGTGAAGTTATGACAAGATGTCGTGTCAGAGCGCTTTGGGCAAAATCACTTGTTTTCCCTTGAAGGTTACGCCTCTCGAGATAGCGAGTTCATCTCTATATGGCCAAAAGCATCAGAGGGTTTCTGGCACCTCTTTTATCATATGAGGCCATCCTTCAATGATGACTCTCCACAGTGCCTACAGTTGTGGGTCATTGGCTGTTTCTGATTGTAGTTGGTCATATTTGTGCTGACCAAAATGCAATAAATCGATTTTGAGCACATCTTCCACCTCGATGTTCATGATGTCTACTTGCAGATACAGTGGAACTTCTTCATTCTTGTTCGGATTTGGCAATCTGCTCAGCGTATCTGAGGTGACCATTTTGGTACCTAGTTTGTAGCAGACATCGAAATCTTACCCCTGTATTCTCACTAAAGCTTGTTGTAGTCGAGGTGGTGCGCTTGTCAATGGTTTGCGCCAGATCATCTCCAGTGGTTCGTGGTCGGTTTCCACAGTGAACTGCTTACCAAACGGGTAGGTGTGGAACTTTGTGATCCCAAACACCAGAGCAAGTGTTTCACACTCTATGTTTGAGTAGTTGGATTGTGCTGAGGATAAACTTCTAAATCCACATGCAATTGGTTTCCCATCTGCAGGATGCATGCTCCTAGCCCTTTCTGTGAGGCGTTGACATCCAGGATTGTCTTCTTCTTTGGATCATAGAACTGCAGGGCACAGGTTTCTGCTGGCAATGCTTGTTTGAGAGACTCAAACATATGCTGAAGGTCCTCCTGCCATACAAATATTACATCCTTCTTTAAGAGTTCTGTCAGTGATGATGCTTTGTCAGAAGAATTTGGAATGTATGGTGCCAAGAAGTTGAAAAATCCAAGACATCTCTGTAGATCTTCTTTGTCTTGTGGAGTAGGCATTTTCCTTACATCTTTGACTTTGCCTGGGTCAGGACGGATTCCACAACCTGAATAGATGGAGCCAAAGAAATTGATCTGACCTATATTCACCTGGTACTTCTTCCTATTAAAAACCAGCCCTTCGCATCGAGCTATGAAGATTTCGATCATGCTCTTCTTTAGAAGAGTAAGAGGCGACTTGATTGAAACACATAATATCGTGAGGGGTCTTGAAAGGGTGTATGTAGAAAGGATGTTTTCTCTTGTGGAAGAATCTTGTACTGGGGTCACTGTTTAAAAATAAGGGGTCGCCCATTTAAGACAGAGATGAGGAGAAATTTTTTCTCTCCGAGGGTCGTGAGTCTTTGGAATTCTCTTCCTCAAAAGGCAGTGGAAACAGAGTCTTTGAATATTTTTAAGGCAGAGGTAGCTAGGTCCTTGATAAGCAAGGGAGTGGAAGGTTATCGGGCATAGGTGGAAATGTGGAGTAATAAGTTCAGCCATGAAATTATTGAATGGCGGAGCAGGCTCGAGGGGTCGAGTGGCCTACTCCTGCTCCTAATTTGTATGTACATATTACCATAATATCATCGGCAATGCATATACATTCAGACACGTTTTCTATAATTCTGTTCATATGCTGCTGAGGCGGATCTTGACTGACAGATAAGCTAGGTGTACTGTCCAATATCCATGTTTAACATCCAACTTGAAGAAGAATTTGGCTCCTGTGAACTTGGGATTCAATTTCCTCTGGTGTTGCAATCTTGGGCATCTCTTTAGGGAGCGGTTTAGACACCTCAGATCTCGACATATCCTGATTGCTCCATCCTTCTTCAGCACGCAGGTAATTGAGCTGCACCACTCTGTGTGATGCACACGACGGATGATGCCTTGGTGTTCCATGTCATCTAACAAGCTTTTGTATTGCTGAAAATAGAGACATTTTGTCGAAGCTTTTCATCTTGCACTCATCAGGAAAACTTGCAAGAATACCAATGTAAGGGAAGAGAGTGCTGGTTGGTTGGCAAGTGGATGCTGATTGGTAGAGGCGTTACCATGGCGAATGCACCAGTTTATGATGACTGACAGTTAACTGCCAAGCTTTGTTTGAAATTTAAACCAGGTAGCTTGGCTGTGATTGGTCAAGGCATTGCCCTGAGGAATGAACCAGTGAATGGCTGTCACTTATTTTGTTTAGCTGAAACAGGCACAATGTGTGTACATGTTGTTTCTGTCTGCAAAGAACAGGGCCCTGTGTATTAATATATGTAGCTTCCAGTATACGCAAATGTGCCACACTGCGAGCCCGACTCACAATCTTAAATTGGTTGTCAGCATAACTCTTAGCACACAGAAGATTATTTAACAAATGTTGTCCAATCACGGAATCACATCTGATGTTGGACACTTTGTTTTGAGTTTTTCAAGGACGGGCAGTTTGGGTACGGCCTGTACCTTGCCTGTTGCGAACAGCAGAAGCTTTATGTTGTTTGATACGATCCTCCAGATGCCTAGCATCACACTGGCATTGAAATTCATATATCACATTACTCATTTGTGTGATAGGCAGAATGTCTTTTTGGCTACAAAATTTGAGCAACAGGTGAAGCTAACTGTTGACGCTGCTACTATGCAGGAGCAACACATGTAGTGTTCGCCACTAACAGGATGCTGCCGTCAAGCCAAAAAGACGATTCAGACTGGTATGATATTTTCAGTAGCTCCTGTGTCAATCTTAGTCCTGAGTATGTGTTTGCCAACTTTCTTTGGGCACATGATAATAATAGTGTTATGACCAGGTGAGAAAGGTGTCTAGGGGTCCCTCTTAGCCTTCACCTGGTCTTAGAGTAACATGGTTTAATTTTAAACACATTGTGTTTTTAGCTCCCCCCTTGGTGAATCCATGTTCACCGCTTTCCAATTCTAAAGCAAAGAAACCAGCACAAAGAGGCTTTCTTAGGTTTGAAGAAAAAAAGTTGAAATTTGTTAAACTTGAACTTAAACTCTAATTCGGTTGACACCTACGGATACACGACGCGCTACCCATGCTAGCATGCATACGCGATACACACTTGCAAATGGAGACAGAAAAGAGCAGAAGAATAATAAAGTGGAAATCTTTGAGGCAATATCTGAAGCGTTTTTGTTACGGTTCCTCGAGTTCTCTGTACAGTCCTTGATTGTAGGTAGATCTTGCTTTTTGTTGGGGCCTAATATTCTTCTTAAAACTTGTGCGCTGTAGGAGACTTTTCTCTCTTGAGGTTCATGTGCCGTCAGTGGATTCAGAGGCTTGTGAGAATGAGTTGGAGCAGGCAGACAGGAGAAGTCTTCTCAGTCCAGGAGCATTCTGCTTTCTGCCCAAATTGTTTGTACAAATTCAAAAAAACTCAGGTTGCCCAGCAGGTTAGTCATGTGACTAACTGGTTTGACCATGTCCGTTTGTGTGTTAGGCCGTCTTAGCATTCAACCTGGAATGTGAGCTCCCCCACCTTCAAAGTCTGGTGATCAGAAGTCCATTGTGGGTTGAGTGTGTCAGGAAATGGCTGCTTTGTCCTTCCAAACACTGTCTGTGAATATGCAAATGTCTTTTCCAGCCACGGCTGATCTGTTTAGCAAGTCCCTTCTTCACTCCAGTAACAGTTTAAAATAACTGTTTATGTGGTGAAATTAATATGCCTCTTGCTTGGCAGGTGGGGGCCCGCATGACAGTAGCAAAAGCTTCCAGTTATTTGAATTCATCAACACAATGTGGTCAGGTTCACAATGTGAAATACCTGCTCATCTTCTGGCTGAGAATTGCTCCACTCTGAGTCTTATCTCGGGTCTCTTTCAGTGTGGACTTTGTGTATCGACTTGCATTTTCGCAGGTCTCTGGTGCTCTCCTTGCTGCTGTTGTCATGTTGTTGCACCTGTCTTCTGTTTGTTTGTGTCCTATTGTGATTTCTGGCTGCATCTTTGGAGCCAGATTTCTTGCATAGGTGGGTCCAGTGTCCTTTTGCACCGCACGCCTTGCACCGATCTTGAAATGCAGGACAACGTCGTGGTGAGTTAGACAAACCACATTTATCACACAGCTTTCTTGCTTTTTGTGACTTGGTTATCGTGCCAATGTTGTCGGCTGCAGCTAATGCTTGCAGGTGCTGTTGTCCAGCTATACTGGCTTTGTAATTCCTGCCATCTTCGAGCAGCGCATCAATGCTGTGACCTTTCTTTTTCCCCAAGAGGTCTTTTTGAAATGCTTCAATGGGTGTTGATACAATCACCAGCTGCATTATTCACTCTGACAGCTCAGTTTCTGAAAAGTCGCATTTGCCCTTACTATGGCAATTACTGACAAATTGATCTATTGATTCCTGTGGCTGTTGCCTGTAGGACATCAATTCCAGGCGATGGATTCTAAAATTCACTTTTACCCAAAGCTGATCTTCTAGCATTTTCCATATCTTTGCGGGACCTTGCTGGTCTGCTTCAGATAAGCTAGAGGTATTGATTCTGTATCACCCCTCATTTCCAACTGCTATCAGTATTTTCACAGCCTGCTTCTTTGGTTCTGTAACTGCTTGGTCTATCAAGCAAAACTGCAATATTTGTTTAAAAAGTTTAAACTTGGATAGGATATCAATGGCCTTCCAGTTCATGCTGGGAAGTTTGATATCCATCCTTCTGTTCTTTGTCCTGGGTGTTACAGTGCAAAGTAACTATGGCTTCTCGTCATATGACTACATCCTGGTACTTAGCTCATTAGCATACTAGGTTCTTAAAGGGATGTCACTCTTAAAGCAATCATACAACTATATATATCAAAAAAGCAGTGGTCCTGGCACTGAACATTGGGGAACACCACCTCCAGTCTAAAAAAACAGCCATTTACCACGAATCGTTGTTTTCTGTCCTTATGCCATGTTTTTTTTAATCCAAGCTGACACTGACTCTCCTATTCCATGAGCCTCAATTTTGTTAACCAGTCTTTTGCCTTTACCTTGTGTCTTCCCAGTTATATTTGCACAATACTACAAAATATAAATTTTTCAAATTTTCAGTCAGCAGAAAACAATTTCGAAAAATAAAATCTGGTTTCCCAGCTCTTTTTGTGTTCTACTTGAGAAATCTGAAGAGTTTCACTACTGCTGTAAAGACAGCTGAACTCTCCTAATAAATTACTGTGTCTCAGTGTCCTGTGACATGGTTGTAAGGCCGGTTTTAAAACCCGGGAAGTGAAGCCCAATATCAATCATAGACTTGCAGATATTGAAAATAGGCTTTTTTCCAAGTATTTTAGAAATTCTGTCCAGACAGAGGAATCTTGCAGGCATAAGAGGGGCAGTGGCGTCATGGTATTGTCACTCAACTAGTAACCAAGAGACCCAGGTTATTGATCTGGGGACATGGGTTCGAATCCCAACACAACAGCAGGTGGAATTTGAATTCAATTAATAAAAATGTAATTTAAAAAAATCTGGAATTTCAAAAAACCTAGTCTAATGATGGCCATGAAACCATTGTCGATTGTTGTAAAAACCCATCTGGTTCACGAATGTCCTTTAGGGAAGGAAATCAGCTGTCCTTACCTGGTCTGACCAACATGTGATTCCAGACCCAAAGCAATGTGGTTGACTCTTAAATTCTCTCTGAAATATCCTAGCAGGCCACTCAGTTGTATCTAACTGTTACGAAGTCAATAAAGAATGAGACTGGACAGACCACCCGGCATCCACCTAGGCACCGGAAACGACAACGACAAACCCAGCCCTGTCGACCCTGCAAAGTCCTCCTTACTAACATCTGGGGCTTGTGCCAAAGTTGAGAGCTGTCCCACAGATTAGTCAAGCAACAGCCTGACATAGTCATACTCACAGAATCATACCTTCCAGGCAATGTCCCAGACACCGCCATCACTATCCCCGGGTATGTTTTTTTTTAGAGATACAGCACTGAAACAGTGACAGTATGTCCTGTCCCACTGGCAGGATAGACCCAGCAGTGGTGGCGGCACTGTGGTATGCTGTCAGGAGGGCGTCGCCAACATTGACTCCGGACCCCATGAAGTCTCATGGTATCAGGTCAAACATGGACAAGGAAATCTCCTGTTGATTACCATCTACCACCCTCCCTCAGCTGATGAGTCAGTACTCCTCCATGTTGAACACCACTTGGAGGAAGCACTGAGGGTGGCAAGGGTGCAGAAGGTCCATTATCAAGAGTGGCTCGGTAGCACCACAACTGACCGAGCTGGCCGAGCCCTAAAGGACATAGCTGTTAGACTGAGTCTGCAGCAGGTGGTGAGGGAACCAACAAGAGGGAAAAACATATTTCTCGTCCTCACCAATCTGCCTGTCGCAGATGCATCTGTCCATGACAGTATTGGTAGTAGTGACCACCGCACGGTCCTTGTGGAGACGAAGTCACACCTTCACATTGGGGATACCCTCCATCGTGTTGTGTGGCACTATCACTGTGCCAAATGGGATAAATTTCGAATAGGTCTAGCAATGCAAAACTGGGCATCCATGAGGCGCTGTGAGCCATCAGCAGCAGCAGAATTGTACTCAACCACAATCTGTAACCTCATGGCCCGGCATATCCCCGACTCTACCATTACTACCAAGCCGGGAGACCAACCCTAGTTCAATGAAGAGTGCAGGTGGGCATGCCAGGAGCAGCACCAGGCATACCTCAAAATGAGGTGACAACCTGGTGAAGCTACAACCCAGAATTACTTGCGTGCCAAACTGCAAGCATGCGATAGAGCTAAGCGATTCCATAACTGATAGATCAGATCTAAACTCTGCAGTCCTGTCACATCCAGTCGTGAATGGTGGTGGACAATTAAAACAACTAACAGGAGGTGGTGGCTGCACAAATATTCCCATCCTCAATGATGAGGGAGCCCAGCACATCAGTACAAAAGATAAGGCTGAAGCATTTGCAACAATCTTCAGCCAGAAGTGCCGAGTGGATGAACCATCTCGGCCTCCTCCTGAAGTCCCCAGCATCACAGATGCCAGTCTTCAGCTAATCCGATTCACTCCGCGTGATATCACGAAACAAATGAAGGCACCAGAAACTGCAAAAACTATGGGCCCTGACAACATTCCGGCAACAGTACGGAAGACCTGTGCTCCAGAACTTGCCGCGCCCCGAGCCAAGCTGTTCCAGTTTACTACAACACTGGCATCAACCCGGCAATGGAAAAATTGCCCAGGTGTGTCCTGTACACAAAAAGCAGGACAAGTCCAACCTTGCCAATTACCGCCCCCTCAGTCCACGCTCAATCATCAGTAAAGTGATGGAAGGTGTCATTGACAGTGTTATCAAGTGGCCCTTGCTTAGCAATAACCTGCTCAGTGACACTCAGTTTGGGTTCCGCCAGGGCCACTCAGCTCCTGACCTCATTACAGCCTTGGTTCAAATATGGTCAAAAGAGCTGAACTCAAGGGATGAGTTGAGAGTGATTGCCCTTGACATCAAGGCAGCATTTGACCGAGTATGGCACCAAGGAGCCCTAGCAAAACTGAAGTCAATGGAAATCAGGGAGAAAACTCTCTGCTGGCTGGAGTCATACCAAGCGCAAAGGAAGATGGTTGTGGTTGTTGGAGGTCGATCATCTGAGCTCCAGGACATCACTGCGGGAGTTCCTCAGGGTAGTGTCCTAGGCCCAACCATCTTCAGCTGCTTCATCAATGACCTTCCTTCAATCATAAGATCAGAAGTTGGGATGTTCGCTGATGATTGCACAATGTTCAACAACATTCGCGACTCCTCAGATACTGAAACAGTCGTGTAGAAATGCAGCAAGATTTGAACAATATCCAATCTTGGGCTGATAAGTGGCAAGTAACATTTGCGCCACACAAGTGCCAGGCAATGACCATCTCCAGCAAGAGAGAATCTAACCATCTCCCCTTGACATTTAATGGCATTACCATCACTGAATCCCCACTATCAACATTCTGGGGTTTACCATTGACCAGAAACTGAACTGGAGTAGCTGTATGAATATCATGGCTACAAGAACAGGTCAGAGGCGAGGAATCCTGCGGCGAGTAATTCACCTCCTGACTCCCCAAAGCCTGTCCACCATCTACAAGGCACAAGTCAGGAGTGTGATGGAATACCCTGCACTTGCCTGGAGGGGTGCAGCTCCAACAACACTCGAAGCTCGACACCATCCAGGACAAAGCAGCCCGCTTGATTGGCATCCCATGCACAAACATTCACTCCCTCCACCACCGATGCACAGTGGCAGCAGTGTTTACCATCTACAAGATGCACTGCAGCAACACACCAAGGCTCCTTAAACAGAATCTTCCAAACCCACGACTTCTACCACCTAGAAGGACAAGGGCAGAAAATGGTTGGGAACATCACCACCTGCAAGTTCCCGTCCAAGCCACACACCATCCTGACTTGGAACTATATTGCTGTTCCTTCACTGTCGCTGGATCAAAATCCTGGAACTCCCTAACAGCACTGTGGGTGTCCCTACCCCACATGGACTGCAGCAGTTCAAGAAGGCAACTCCCCACCACCATCTCAAGGGCAATTATGGATCGGCAATAAATGCTGTCCTAGCCAGTGACGCCCACATCCCATGAATGAATAAAAAAAACAAAGAAAAAAATTCCAGTTTTTGTAGCGCATTATCATGTCCTCAGGACATTACAAAGTACGTCACAACTAATAAATTACTTTTTCAAACACAAATGGAATGAAAGAACTTTAACTTTTTCAGCATGTTATCATGTCCTCAGGACATCCCAAATGCTCTGCAATAAGAATTTGCATTTTAAATGCTGTCAATGTTGTTATGTAGGCAAATATGGCAGCCAATTTATGAGCAGCAAGGTCGCACAAACATCAAATGAGAAGAATGATTTGATTTGTTTTTAATGGTGTTTGTTGAGAGTGTAATTTTGGTCAGGACACTGGGAAAACTACAAGGAATGAAGATAACAAGACTTTTTATATTCACTTCAGCAAGTAAGCAAGGCATCAGCTTAATGTCTCATCCAAAAGATACTGACAGTTGCACTCAATCAGTCCTAAACTGAAGTGTTAAGCTGGATTGTGTGCTCAAATCTTAGAGTGGGTCTTGAACCTCCACCTTTCCGACTCATGATATGTCAGGAACTTAAGTTAATTATGGTTCTGAATACAATTGTTTGGAATGGAAAGGATTTAGTCCATGGTCAAGGAGTTCATTTCCTTGTTTTCATTGAACTGTTGCCTTATCTCAGATCATTATATGCACCTGAGCAGTTTTAGGGGTTTGTTTGGTATTCAAGCATTTCATTCTACACTATGCATTTGACATACTCACCATTTTATTGCCAGCCCCCAAGAGTATCTTCCAGCCTTGTTGGGCAAAATTTCAAAGCTTAGTCCTGCGGGAATGACGGGACCGTGAGCAGGTCAGGAACTTGTTGGAAGCTCCAACGGGCTTTGCCGTGACTCTTTGGATGCTAATGCCATGGTTCAGCTTCTGGGTTCCCTGGCCTATCAGAGAGGGCAGGTAGGATCATGCACTGGATCTGTCAAAGGAAAGATTTCGAATATAAGGAGCCACAGTAAGGGCTACAATGGCTCAAGAGGACATGGATTTTGAGACTGCAGCAACCACAGGGCTGAAGAGGAAACCTGGGAAGGCTGCTCCCTGTGCTGCTCCCCTGGAGATCCTGCTGTAGGATCTGAGAGACTGCAGTGAGATGAATTCTCCCAATGGTGAAAGGAAGAGGACAACCTCTCCAACCAGCTAGGTATGTATGGAAGTAAATGAGGAAGTCAGCAGCAGAACTGTGGTCCCTCCAATCTCGAGACAGTGCAGCAAGGGGATCCAGGACCTCAGGATAGCGGGAAAGGTGAGTGGCAAAGCACTTTTGGCTGCCAAACCCCATACTGACTGTCAAAGAACAAAGAACAGTACAGCACAGGAACAGGCCATTTGGCCCTCCAAGCCTGTGCCGAACTTGATGCCTGCCTAAACTAACACCTTCTGCACTTCCGGGGCCCATATCCCTCTATTCCCTTCCTATTCATATATTTGTCAAGATGTCTCTTAAACGTCGCTATCGTATCTGCTTCCAACACCTCCCCTGGCAGCAAGTTCCAGGCACTCACCACCCTCTGTGTAAAAACCTTGCCTCGCACATCCCCTCTAAACTTTCCCCTCGCACCTTAAACCTGTGTCCCCTAGTAACTGACTCTTCCACCCTGGGAAAAAGCTTCTGACTATCCACTCTGTCCATGCCGCTCATAACTTTCTAAACCTCTATCAAGTCGCCCCTCCACCTCTGTCGTTCCAGTGAAAACAATCCGAGTTTTTCCAACCTCTCCTCATAGCTAATGCCCTCCAGACCAGGCAACATCCTGGTAAACCTCCTCTGAACCCTCTCCAAAGCCTCCATGTCCTTCTGGTAGTGTGGCGACCAGAATTTCACGCAATATTCTCAGTGTGGCCTAACTAAGGTTCTGTACAGCTGCAACATGACTTGCCAATTTTTATAGTCTATGCCCCGACCGATGAAGGCAAGCATGCCGTATGCCTTCTTGACTACCTTATCCACCTGCGTTGCCACTTTCAGTGACCTGTGGACCTGTACGCCCAGATCGCTCTGCTTGTCAATACTCCTAAGGGTTCTACCATTTACTGTATACCGCCCACCTGCATTAGACCTTCCAAAATGCATCACCTGACATTTGTCCGGATTAAACACCATCTGCCATTTCTCCGCCCAAGTCTCCAACCGATCTATATCCTGCTGTATCCTCTGACAATCCTCATCATTATCCGCAACTCCACCAACCTTTGTGTCGTCCCCAAACTTACTAATCAGACCAGCTACATTTTCCTCCAAATCATTTATATATACTACAAAGAGCAAAGGTCCCAGCACTGATCCCTGCGGAACACCACTAGTCACATCCCTCCATTCAGAAAAACACCCATTCACTGATACCCTCTGTCTTCTCTTGCACAGCACTCCTCAGAACAACATATCTTCCAGCTGCACCCATTCTTCTCTCTCTCCAGGCACCTCGGATCACCAACTGAACATCCAACACTCACTGTCATTCTGTTGCCCTCTTGTACCCATGTCTCGTAGTCAGCATCCATAAATGTTGTCCTTCCCTCCTCCCCACAGAAGCCATCATTAACACTCAACTCTCTGCTTCCTCTCCTTGCAGGGATATGCAGAGACCCAATGATGGGGAGGGTGCAGGGGCTAGCCTTCCAGTGACAGGCACCTTGAAGGCCACTGGAAGTGCATGCCCACCTGTCCCATTGGGAAGGAGGTCTTGTACCAGGAGGCTGCAGATGTCAGCAATGACCTGCCATGAAAACCTGAGTCTCCTGAGGCACTGGTGCACAGACATGTGCAAAAAGCTGATCCCCTGCCTGTAGACCCTGTAATGGGGGTCTTACCACCTTGGAGCAGGATCTCTATCCCCTCTGCCCTGTGAAGAGGCATGTGGCTGAGGAGAAGACAACTGGTACAGGTGCTGGTGTTGGAGATGCTTTCCTCTTCTTTATCAGAGGAGCTCGGTAGAGCTGCATATGCTGCTCCCATGCCATGGTGAAGGCTGGCAGGAGGGAAGTGCAGCTGAAGGGAGTGAAGTGCAAGACAGGTCAAGTGACTTCCAAGAAGTAATCACCTGTCAAGCACTGAAAGCATTCTCTGAGAAGAAGTGCTGTGAGCAGCAGCCTCTTATCTGGCCATGGCTGCAGCTCTTCAGTGTGACTGATCAAAGGCGTCCCAACCTTCTCGTTTCACTGAAGAAGCGCTCCCCGCTGTGTACTCGGTGACCATGGCAAGTTGCTGATAGCTAGGGAAGTAGGTCTGCTGGCTGTTAAAGCCAATATCCTTGATTAAAACAGAACTTAATTGCCTATTAGAATATTTAAATGACTTGCCTGACAGCTGCAAGGGAGTTCCCCACTTGCCTTCAAACCCTCCCAGTTGGAACCTGGAAGTGAGGGAGTGGTGTCGGTATCTCAACCTGATGTCACATTTAGGGAATTTAATTCCCCGCCGACACCCAAACCCACCTCCCCCTACCTGTAAAAGTGCCCCCATTTTGTCTGTCCCTATTAATCAAATAGGTCATACAGTTTTGACATTTACTTTTACTCCAAACTATGTTACCTACCTTTTAAGCAAGTAGCTCCATGTTTTTGGTACTGAATAAATCATTTCCACATGTTGGTAATACCTGATTATTACTATACTTTGATGTATACCCTGATGAATAGAGTGATTCTGAAAATTGGTAGCAATTTAATTTCCTAAATATCGTCTCAATCAAATCTGTTTTCGCAAATTGCTGTCCTCACAATATCAATTAGCCACTGCTTGGATCAATTTGCTTCTATGTAAACAACCAAGCATCTTCACTGTGCAAGGCATATTTTCTAAAACAGGAGAAAAGGAATCTTTTCCCTCCAAAGTGAGGATGCTAGGATGCATTAGGTTTTGGCATTCATGACCCACTTGGATCCTTTTTTTTTATTCATTCATGGAATGTGTGTGTTGCTGGCAAGGCAGCATTTATTGCCCATCCTAGTTGCCCTTAAGAAGGTGATGATGAGCCGTCTTCTTGAATACAACTGAGTGGCTTACTAGGCCATTTCAGAGGGCTGTTAAAAGGCAACCACATTGCTGTGGATCTGGGTGGGGAAGGATTGGGTAAGGCAATTTGGCAAAATGGATTCAAAATTAACTTAGTGGCAGGAGGCAGAGGGTGATGGTCGAGGGTTGTTTTTGCGAGTGGAAGCCTGTGACCAGTGGTGTACCGCAGGGATCGGTGCTGGGACCCTTGCTGTTTGTAGTGTACATTAATGATTTAGACGTGAATATAGGAGGTATTCACGTCTAAATAAGTAAGTTCGCAGATGACACGAAAATTGGTGGTGTCATAAATAGTGAGGTGGAAAGCCTTAGATTACAGGACGATATAGATGCTGGTGAGATGGGCGGAGCAGTGGCAAATGGAATTTAATCTTGAGAAGTGTGAGGTGATGCATTTTGGGAGGACTAACAAGGCAAGGGAATATACAATGGATGGTAGGACCCTAGGAAGTACAGAAGATCAGAGGGATCTTGGTGTATTTGTCATGGATCCCTGAAGGCAGCAGCACAGGTAGATGAGGTGGTTAGGAAGGCATATGGGATACTTACCTTTATTAGCCAAGGCATAGAATGTAAGAGCAGGGAGGTCATGATGGAGCTGTATAAAACGCTAGTCAGTTCACAGCTGGAGTACTGTGTACAGTTCTGGGCACCACACTGTAGGAAGGATGTGATTGCACAAAGGGTGCAGAGGAAATTCACCAGGATGTTGCCTGGGCTGGAACATTGCAGCTATGAAGAGAGACTGAAAAGGCTAGGGTTGTTTTCCTTAGAGCAGAGAAGGCTGACGGGGGACATGATTGAGGTATACAAAATTATGAGGGGCATTGATAGGTTAGATAGTAAGAAACTTTTTCCCTTAGCGGAGGGGTCAATAACAAGGGGGCATAGATTTAAGGTAAGGGGCAGAAGGTTTACAGGGGATTTGAGGGAAAAAAATTTTACCCAGAGGGTGGTTGGAATCTGGAACACACTGCCTGAAAAGGTAGTGGAGGCAGGAACCCTCACAACATTTAAGAAGTATTTAGATGAGCACTTGAAACGCGATAGCTATTGGTAAACAACCAAGCATATTCTCTCTACAAGGCCTCTTTATGTCTTTCCTAAAACAGGAGAAAAGGGTTCTGCCATCTCTAAAGTGAGTCCACTCAACTAGATTGATGTGGTGCTTGCAGATTTTTAAAATTTTCTATTGAATATTTGCAAGGAATTATGCACTTTCTACAGCCAAATGGCCTGAGTGCTCTCCCTGAGCAGAACAGTTATATGCTCTGTACCTATAGACCCTAAGGAGTTGCCTTTTTTCTATTATATGTGTCTTTTATATCTATGGTTCTGAAATTTTTGGGGTCTTGCTCCACTAACACAATGCAGCCAGGAAGAACCCCTATCTATCAAAGGCTGATGGCTGTAAACCCCCATTTTAAACAATAGTTATGGTGTAATGTGCATAGCTGGCAAGGGCACTTTCAAGGGTCCTAAGGTGCTTCAGGTCTTTGAGGCCAAATGAAAAAGCCTTTGTCTGTCTTCAGCTTCCAGTGGAGCATTTCTGCCTGCAGGCAAAAGACATTGATCCCTTCCAGGATTTATTCCTTAGTCCAGATAGGATTTAAGGCCCTTTAAACAGTATCAATAGACAGCGGTCGGCTGTCAGCCAGTGAGAAGTCACAGACCTTTTAAGAACATAAAGGGTAAAATTCCCAGTATACTTTAGAAACTCCCCAGACATGCCCTTTTGATGCAGGAAAAGCAGGGAGCAGATGTGCTCCCAGGTTTCTGCCCTGGCCCCAACCGGCATCTTGAGGCGTTCATGTTTGTGAAAGAAATCCAATCTTGAAAATTCTTGAGTTTCTAAGTTTTTATTCATGAAAATGGCATTCAAAAAGAACAGCTGATAGACATGACCATGTCTAAGTAAGAATAGCTGGCATCTAACATGCAAATGTTTACATATGTGAAATTAGTATAGCAATTTTCAAATTTCTAGCATTCCTGATATGCGATTCAGTAAACAAAACAATTTTAAGTGAAGACTATTCTCACCAAATCCTAAAATTTCTTTCTACAAAACACTGACTTTTTTTGTTGGAGGAAGCAAAAGGAGACAGATAAGCTAACTTGAACCACGCTGCCTTCAGGTAGTACCTAAAATTGCCTGAATTGGCATATTTTCATAGAACAGCACTGCTTAGAAGGAGGCCATTTGGCCCATTGAGTCTGTGCCAACTCTTGGGAAGCGCTATCTAGTTAATCCTACTCTGCAGCTTTTTCTCCATTTCCCTGCAATTTTTTTCTCCTTCAAGTATTTATCCAATTCCCTTTTGAAGCTACTATTGAATTTGTTTCCACCCACCCAATCAAGCAGTGCATTCCAAATCCTAAGCACTTAATTGTGTGAAAAGATTTCCTCATGTCGCCTATGCTTCTTTTGCCAGTCACAAATCTGTGTCCTCTGGTTATCGGCCCTTCAGATATGATAAACAGTTTCTCTTTATTTACTCTATCTAAACCCTTTATAATTTTAAACACCTCTATCAAATCTCCTCTTAGCCTTCTCTGCACCTCAAATCCATCCATGTAAATATAATCCCTCGCCCTGAAAACATTCTCGTAAATCCCTTCTGTACTCTCTGCGAAGTCTTCACTTCCTTCCTAAAGTGTGGCAGCTTTACTGACTGCTTGTTTAACCTGTCCCGCCACCATCAAAGATTTGTGCATAAAACACCCAGGTTTCTTTGTTCTTGCACCCCACTTAAAATTGTACCATTTAGCTTGTATTATTTATCCTGATCTTTATAACAAAACGTATCCCCTCAGACTTTTCTGCTTTCAATGTCGTCTGCCAAGTATCCACCCATTCCACCAGCCTGTCATTGTCCTCTTGACATCTATTACTAGCTTCCTTACTGTTTACTACAGTTTGAAGTTTCGTGTCCTCATCAAACCCTAGGTAGAAAAACTGTGGGGGCTGGAGGTACAAAAGTGACATGTAATTGTGCTTTTAATTTCCTCGTGCAACTGTATTGCAATTTAAATATATACCCTTTGGCAATTGTATTTCATGTTTTAACTTGTATTGTTTAAACAATTTAGATGCCAAAAAGTCTGTGCTTGGGAATCGGGATGAACAAGGATTTATCACTTTGCCAGCCAGTCACCTTAGTCCTGCAGTAATTGATGTTTCCGAAAATTCAAGGGTGAAAATTTATTCCATTTTCTGTAAATTAGGTAAGAATGCAATCAAACTATTAGAAGCTCATTAACATGTCATACAAATAAAAATAAATTGAGCATCATTTAAAAAATCCAAATTACAAACTAAGTATAAATATATAACTACAATCTGTTTGTTAACATGCTCTTGAAGTGATTTACGACTTTAACCCCTTATAGGGACTAAACCAAATCAAGCGTACATCCCTACGAATCTCCTTTTAAGTTCAAACGAGACAAATTCTTATAGACACTTATTTGGATCGAAAGAACTGAACTAGTCTTCCCTCAAAGAAAGAAAACTAGCAGAGAATATTATCATCTTTCGGATAGACTTTTTAAAAAATAATTATGGCTAAGTCATAAATATCCCAGATATGATAAGGGTCTGGGAAACTCTCTTCAATACGTATCTCTCCACTTAAAGAGTTACAGAGAGAGGGTTCTTGTAGTTGCATACGGAATGCAACATGAAACTATTTATTAATTTATATATATAATATATATATTAAAGAATTGAACGTGCTTCAAGTGGCTAAGTATACTACAATATCAAAGATTACTAAGAGATGTAGCACATAATCTTATTTCTAAAATAGAATCCAAATGTTCAACTTGATATTGTTACAACCAGGTGAGAAAGGTGTCCAGGGGTCCCTCTCAGCCTTCACCTGGTCTTGCCGTAACAGGGTTTTATTTTTAAACACACCATATTTTTAACTGCCCCTTGGTGAATCCTTGTTCACTGTTTTCCAATTATAAGGCAAAGAAACCAGCACAAACAGGTTTTCTTAGGTTTTAAGAAGAAAGATTGAAATTTATTCAACTTAAACTTAAATTTGGTTGACGCCTACAGATACACAAGGCGCCCACTTTTGGGTGCATACATGATACACACATGCAGATAGAGACAGAAAAGAGCAGAAGAAAAAATAAAGTGAAAAGTTTGAGGCAATATCTGAAGAGTTTTTGTTATGGTTCTTCGAGCTCACTGTAGAGTCCTTGATTGTAGGTAGATCTTGCTTTTCATTGGGGCCCAGTATTCTTCTTAAACCTTGTTTGCTGTAGGAGACTTTTCACTCTTGAGATTCATCTGTTGTCAGTGGATTCAGAGGTTTCTGAGAAAGAGATGGGAGCAGACAGGAGAGATCTTCTCAGTCCAGGAGCAAACAGACACTCTGAGTTCAAACTGTTTGTACAATTCAGAAAAACCCAGCTTGCCAAGAAGGTTAGTCATGCGACTAACTGGTCTGATGATGTCTTGGATTGTATCACCTTAGCAGTCACTGGAATGCTCCTGTTACACACAATAACTGGTATCAAGGTCCATTGTGGGTTGAAAGTGTCAGGGAATGGTCCTTTGCCCTTCCAAGCACTATCTGTTAATATGCAAATATCTCTTCTAGCCACGGCTAATCTGTTTAACAAGTCCTTTCTTCACTCCAGTAACAGTTTAAAATCAATGTTCGTGACAAAATTAATGTGCCTCATTCTTGGCAGGTGGGGGCCTAGCATGACACCTCCACACCCAGCGGAATGAAATACGATTTGAGAAAAGCACATTTCATTAAAAGGGTGAAGAGAAAATGTAAGACACAGAAAAAAAACATGCATTTTCCTAATTCATTCACAAATCCTAAAACTTATTAAAATCGCCCCTTTTTTGGCATCCCAATAAACATGTGGTTCTTTTTTGGGAAAGTTTCTCTTCTATTTGCCCACTTCCATGGCTGTCTCGGGTCTTTGTGATGGTTAAGTTTGTTTGAGACCCGGGACAAGGCATCTGCGATAACGTTGCTTTTCCCTGTGATGTAGGTAATTTTTAAATGGTAGGGTTGTGGGAGCATTCACCATCGAAACAGCCTGGCATTTTGGGCCTCCATGAAAAGTCAGGGGGTTATGGTCAGTGTATCCATTTGGCACATAGATGCTGAAGTGCTGGAGAGCTAGCAACGTCCCCAGCGTCTCAATTTCTATGGTGGAGTACCTTTTCTGTTGCCGATTTAGCTTTTTGGAGAAGTACCCTACCTGTCTCTTGATGCCTGTATCATCATCCTGGAGCAGGATGACCCCTAGGTCACTGGCGTCAACCGCCACTTTAAAGGGTTTATCGAAGTTGGGAGCTGCCAGGACTGGTTTATTCGTCAATATGGCCTTTAGCCTTTCAAAATCACTTCGGCACTTTTCTGACCACACCACCTTCACTTTTTTCTGCAGTAAGTCAGTTAGTGGGGCAACTATAGTGCTGAAATTTGGAACGAATTTGCAGTAAAACCCGCACATTCCCAGGAAGCTCATGATTTCCTGTTTTGAGGTTGGGGCAGGGAAGTCCACCAGCGTTTGTACTTTTGCTGCCCTGGGTAGCACTCGCCCCTGTCCTACCACATGCCCGAGGTAGGTCACTTGGGCCTTAGCAAACTCGCTCTTGGCAAGGTTTACTACCAGGTGGGCTGCCTGCAATTGTTGGAATAGTGTGTCTAATTGGGCCAAGTGATCTCCGCAGGTCTCGCTGTATACCAGCAGATCATCTAGGTATACCACACAATTGGGTAGGCCAGCCACCACCCGGTTCATCAGTCTTTGGAAGGTGATTGGGGCATTCCTTATCCCAAAAGGCAGTACTCGGCACTGAAATAGGCTATCTGGGGTGACAAAAATGTATATCTCCTTGGCTTTGGGGGTTAAGGGAACTTGCCAATATCCCTTTAGTAAATCCATTTTTGTGATGTAGATGGCATTCCCCACTCTATCAATGCAGTCCTCCAGGCGGGGAATGGGGTAGGATTCCTGTAATCAATGCAGAGCCGGGTAAAGCCATCGGGCTTGGGCACTAGCACCACTGGAGAGCTCCAGCTGCTCTGGCTGGGCTCAGTTAGGTTGTTGGCTAGCATGTACCTGATTTCCTCCCGAACCTGGGCCAGTTTCTGGGGGCCCATGCAGTAAGGGTTCTATT
The DNA here is from genome assembly GCF_036365525.1 of Heterodontus francisci. Classification (NCBI taxonomy): domain Eukaryota; kingdom Metazoa; phylum Chordata; class Chondrichthyes; order Heterodontiformes; family Heterodontidae; genus Heterodontus; species Heterodontus francisci. The sequence goes on along the minus strand of NC_090372.1, from coordinate 161,510,882 downwards.
TAATGGCGGGGGGTGGGGGGGGTCTCTCCCACCTCCACATCATGTAGGACTAAAGTCGTACACCCTGGTGTGTCCTTGCAGACTTCCTTATAGGTGGCGAGCAGCCTGGCCAGGGCTCCTCTTTGTTCCACCTCTAAATAGGAGAGTGTAGTGTCCAGGTTATTTAACACTTTGGTGTCGGTCAACCAGGCAGGAGGGGGTACAATGTGGGGGTCCCCGAAGCCTTCCGCTAGCTCGTCCCCATGCTCCTGATTATTCCCTTCCTCCCGGACTATCTGACAGACCTGTGTCTGTCTGTCTCCTTCCCGGCTGTGATATTGCTTTAACATGTTAATGTGGCACAGCCTCTGTTTTTTCCTTCGATCTAGGGTGTCAATTAAATAATTTACCTGGCTGATTCTTTTTGCCACTCAGTATGGGCCACTGAACCAGGCTTTCAGGGGTTCGCCCTGAATCAGGAGTAATACCAAGACATGGTCCCAGGCCGAAGGGTTCAGTCTTTGGCATGTTTATCAGCTTGCCGAATCATAGCTGCCTGGGAAGCCTTGAGGTGCTCCTGAGCCACTGCACAGGACTCGCGAGCCGCTCCCGGAATATGGAAAAATAGTCCAACATAGGCAACTCGCCCCCCTGTCCCAAAAACCTCTGACTAGTTTCAGGGAGCCTCTCACCTCGTGTCCATAAACTAGTTCAAAGGGGCTAAAACCGGTGGACTCACTTGGCAAATCCCTGGTGGCAAACAGGAGGAGTCCCAGCCCTTTGTCCCAGTCATGGGAGTACTCATAGCAGTAGGCCTGATCATTGTCTTTAGGGACTGGTGGTACCCTTCTAACGCCCCTTGGGACTGGAGGTGGTAGGCTGAGGACTTTAGTTGGGTTATGCCCAGGTTGCCCATGACTTTTTGAAAGACTCCAGACGTGAATTCAGTGCCCTGATCTGCCTGGATTCCGACCATAGGCCATAGCGAGTGAAGAATTGAGTTAGTCCATCGACTACCACCTTTGCAGAGATAGTTCTTAGGGCAATGACCTCTGGGAATTGGGTAGTGACATCCATGATTGTGAGGAGATACTGGTGGCCCCCCCCCCTTGTTTTCAGGAAGGGTCCCACACAGTCCACCAGCACTCGGATGAAGGGTTCCCCAAAAGCGAGCATGGGACTTGGGGGGTGGGGGCAGATTTTATTGTAGATTGGGGCTTCCCCACCACCTGGCACGTGTGGCAGGTTTTACAGAATTCCACCACATCATTGTGGAGTTGTTGCCAGTCAAAATGCCACCTTATGCGGGCTTGGTTTTCTATACCCCAACATGTCCTGCCATGGGAAACTGGTGGGCCAGTCTTAGTATTTCTTTTCGGTAGCTTGGGGGCACGACTATTTGATGAACCACTGCCCACTCCTCGTCGGCTGGTCTATGAGGGAGTCTCCATTTCCTCATCAGAATCTCATTTCTCCTATAGTAGAGCTCGGACTCACCCGCTTCTTTTTCAGTTTGGACAGTTTGTGCTAATTTCCTAAATACAGGGTTGGCTTGTTGAGCCTCGATAAGGGAAGACCTGTCTAGTCCATCCTTTGGGTCATCTAACTTAATTGGTTAATTGGCCATTATAAATTGCCCCTAGTATAGGTAGGTGGTAGGGAAATATAGGGACAGGTGGGGATGTGCTAGGAATATGGAATTAGCGTAGGATTAGTATAAATGGGTGGTTGATGGTCGGCACAAACTCGGTGGGCCAAAGGGCCTGTTTCAGTGCTGTATCTCTAAACTAAACTAAACTAATTCCCCAAAGAATGTTTCACAACCAGATGGGAGGGTCATCTGTCTGCAGCACCAGTTCATTCTCCCTTGGAGGAGCTGATTTGGCCATGGACTGAGTTACCACACAATCAGGGAAGATGCCTGGGGCCTTCTCCTGTAATTGCTCTGTCTTCCTGACCTCTTTTGGTCTTTCTAACACTACTGGGGAAGCTACTACCTTCACCCCCGCCAGATCGTTACCCAGGAGCAGGTCCACCCCGTCCACAGGCAAACTAGGGACAATCGCTGTGGTCACTAGTCCTGAAACTAGATCACATTCCAGGTGCACCCAGTGTAAAGGTACAGGCCAATACTGCCCTCCGATACCGTTCACTAACACCCTGGCATTACAGCATTCTCAGGGAGATGTCAGGCACTTTTCCCGTAGAAGGGATTGGGTGGCCCCTGTGTACTGGAGTATAATTATGGGCTTGCTGGCCCTACCCGAAGGCTATGGGGTTACCCTCCCTTCAGACACAAAACCCTGATAACCGTCGGGGATTTTAGTACTTTTTTCCATACTCACTGTAGCAGTTCCCCTGAGTCTGACTGCTGCTGTGGTTAAAGCCACAGCTTGTTCTGCTGTGCTTTCCATCAGGGTCCCTTCTTCACTGTGCGGGTGTGCCCTGATTAACCCTACCGGTTTTCCCTTTAGTTTCCAGCAGTCAGCATTTAAATGCCCTGTTTTATTACAATGGAAGCACACAGGTCTTTGCACCTCACTCTTGCTCACAGCACCTTCCTTTTTGGCTAGTGGTGGGCCCCCTGTGTCTCCTGCTTTCCTTTCTCTCCCAGGACTGCTTGGGCTCCTATCACCTTCCCACTCTTTGTCCTTTTTGGACGTGTGGGGGTGACTAGGAAGGATTCTCCTCTGGGAAACCAACTTATAAATTAAAGCTAACTCATCGGCTCTCTGGACCTGCTCCTCCTCTACGTGGGTCTTTATGGAGAGTGGGAGAGAGTGTTTAAATTCCTCTAACAGAATTACTTCTCTGAGATTCTCATAGCTGAGCTGTACTTTAAGAGAGTTCAGCCACTGGTCAAAAGCCAGCTCCTTACTTCTTTCAAACTCCAGATACGTTTGATTAGCTTGCTTCTTGAGAGTTCTAAACTTTTGGCGATAGGCTTCGGGTACTGATTCATATGCCCTGAGGATAGCATGTTTGGTCAATTCATACTTTGGTGAACTCTCATTTGGCAACAGGGAATAAACCTCATGGGCTTTTCAAGTTAGCTTGCTTTGTAGTAAAAGAGGCCAGGTCTCAGCTGGCCATTTTAGCTGCCTTGCCAGTTTCTCAAAAGACACAAAAATCCTTCTACATCTTCCTCATTGAATTTTGGAATTAGTTGAGCTAGTTTTAACAATTCTGTACCCAGCCCTGAATTATGCTCCTCCATATTGGCCGTTACTCTGTCACCCCTAGTTAACTCAAGCTGCTTTAGCTCTCTTCTTTTGCATTCTTTCTGGAATATTATTTCTCTCTCTCTGTCCTCTCTCTCTCTCTTTCCTTCTTCTGTCTTTCATTTTCTTCATGTTCCTTCTGGTAGGCTCTTTCTTTCTCCCTAAAATAAAAGCAAAATACTGCGGATGCTGGAAATCTGAAACAAAAACAAGAAATGCTGGATTCACTCAGCAGGTCTGGCAGCATCCGTGGAAAGAGAAGCAGAGTTAACGTTTCGGGTTCCGAAGAAGGGTCACTGACCCGAAACGTTAACTCTGCTTCTCTTTCCACGGATGCTGCCAGACCTGCTGAGTGAATCCAGCATTTCTTGTTTTTCTTTCTTTCTCCCTATCTCTTTCCTCAAATTCAAATTTCCTGTGTTCCAGTTGTATCTTTGCTAACAATACCCTGTTTCTGCTTCTCCAGATTTAAGGTCAAAATGGTTGGCCACTAGTCTTAGGAGTTCAGACTGCCTAGTTTGTCACGTAAAGTGATCCCACACTGCTCAGCCATTTTCATCATCACCTCCATAGACAATGCTTTTAACTTATCCCAAGTTACTTCAACCTTGGGGAGCTACGAACTTCAGTCACAGACATGTATTGCCTCTAGTATAGGTAGGTGGTAGGGGAATTGAGGGAAGGTGGGGATGTGAGAGAGTAATGGGATTAATGTAGGATTAGTATAAATGGGTGGTTGATGGTCGGCACAGACTCGGTGGGCCGAAGGGCCTGTTTCAGTGCTGTATCTCTAAATAAATAAAATAAATAAATATTCAAGCACACACAACCACAAGAAAACCTGTATTGAAATCTTGCTCTTTTTTGATTGGGAACAATTTGGCTTCCTGCTTCCATTTTCTCTCGTTTATCTGTGGGTCAATCCTGGACGCTAACACCCAAATTTCTGTTACAACCAGGTGAGAAAAATGTCTGGGGGTCCCTCTCAGCCTTCACCTGATCTTACCGTAACAGGGTTTTATTTTTAAACACACTGTTTTTAGCTCCCCCTTGGTGAATCTTTGTTCATCGCTTTCCAATTATAAGGCAAAGAAACCAGCACAAACAGGTTTTGTTAGGTTTAAAGAAGAAAGATATGAAATTTATTGGACTTCAACTTAAACTATAAGTCGGTTGACGCCTATGGATACACAATGTGCCCACTCTTGCATGCATACGCAATACACACATGCAAATAGAGACAGAAAAGAGCAGAAGAAAAAATAAAGTGAAAAGTTTGAGGCAATAGAGTCATAGAGAGATACAGCACTGAAACAGGCCCTTCAGCCCACCGAGTCTGTACTGACCATCAACCACCAATTTATACTAATCCTACATTAATCCCATACTCCCTACCACATCCCCACCTTCCCTCAATTCTCCTACCACCTACCTACACTAGGGGCAATTTACAATGGCCAATTTACCTATCAACCTGCAAGTCTTTGGCTGTGGGAGGAAACTGGAGCACACGGCGTAAACCCACGCAGTCACAGGGAGAACTTGCAAACTCCTGACAGGCAGTACCCAGAACCGAACCCAGGTCACTGGAGCTGTGAGGCTGCAGTGCTAACCACTGCGCCACTGTGCTGCCCAATATCTGAAGAGTTTTTGTTTTGGTTCTTCGCGCTCACTGTAGAGTCCTTGATTGTCGGTAGATCTTGCTTTTTGTTGGGGCCCAGTATTCTTCTTAAACCTTGTTCGCTGCAGGAGACTTTTCTCTCTTGGGGTTCATCTGTCTTCAGTAGATTCAGAGGCTTGTGAGAAAGAGATAGGAGAAGACAGGAGAGATCTTCTTGGTCCAGGAGCAAACAGACATTCTGAGTTCAAACTGTTTATTCAATTCAGAAAAACCCAGCTTGCCAAGCAGGTTAGTCATGTGACTAACTGGTCTGATGACGTCTTGGATTGCATCACCTTAGCAGTCTCTGGAATGTTCCTCTTACACACAATAACTGGTGATCAAGGTCCATTGTGGGTTGAATGTGTCAGGGAATGGTCCTTTGTCCTTCCAAGCACTATCTGTTAATATGCAAGGCACAGCTGATCTGTTTTAAAATCAATGTCATGACAAATTTAATGTGCCTCATTCTTGGCAGGTGGGGGCCTAGAATGACAATATTGTTACAGCAAAATATCTTAGAATATCCATCAAAAATCAAAGTAAACTTTTACCTTAAATTCCCCGAGTAAGCCATAAGTTGAGAAGCATTGATGAAGAATTCAATACTTCTAGTTTCATGTTTCAAAAACTCTCATGTTTATGCTGTTTCTAAGCTATCATCTGACCTTTTAGCATATAGGTGTTACCTTTCTGTGTGTTTTTCCTGCTTTTAAGATCCATATATGGTAATATCATTAGCTACCATCCCCACTTAACTTACTTTTGGAAATCCCCTGTTCTTGAAGTTGTGAGCTTTTATCTGGTCAAAATATTTATAGTTGTGTTTACTTGGCATCTGTTTCTGTAAGTACCGTTTCATTTTATTATCTATAATTGTTTTTTATGGGACCTTGAACCCTTCTTTTGAGTCAGTCTATCTTTTTACTAGCATCATCAACTAATTAAGTTTATAGCTACCTCTTACTGACGTCACATCGGATGTTTCAGTGTGTTTATCCTCCAAATCCATGGCAACAGTGACTCTGAAATGGATTTCCCGACTTAAAAGGTGTTTCTGGTTCATGTTCTTTTGCAACAGGGACCTTGGGAGACCTTGAAATGAATTTTTTAACTCTATCCTTAAAGGGGAATTTCAGTGAGTCTTGAAAACTGACCATTTATTCAATCTTTAATTCTAAAAGGTATATTATATCTAATTATATCTAAATTATACCTAATTAAGCATGTTATACTTATGTTTCATCACACTCTCTGCATGTACAATGATCAGCACCTGAGAGCTATTGTGATACAAACTAAGACTTGGAATCATTGTGATTGAATATTATAAAAGTAATAATATTTGTCCAGATTCAGTATTACCTAGTCCATACCAGACCTAGTATGAACAAAAACAACAACTTGCATTGAGATAGCACTTTTAATATAGGAAAATGTCCCATGGTGTTTTGTTTTATAGAGTAAACATTAGATTAACACAAAAACTTAAGAAATAGGAGCAGAAATAAACCATATGGGCCATTGATCCTGCTCTGCCATTCAATATGATCATGGCTGATCTTCAACTTCAACTCTGCTTTCCCGCCTGCTTCCTATATCCCTTGATTCCCTGAGAGACCAAAAATCTGTTCATCTCAGCTTTAAATATACTCAATGATGGAGAATCCACGACCCTCTGGGTAGAGAATTCCAAAGATTGACAAACCTTTGAAGAAATTTCTCAATTCAGTCCTAAATTATGTGCCCCAGTGTTCTAGATATCCCAGCCAGGGGAAACAACCTCTCAGTGTCTACCCTGTCATTCTCCTTTGGAATCTTGTATGTTTCAATTAGATCACCTTTCATTCTTCTGAACTCCAGAAAATATAGATCCAATTTACTCAGTCTCTCATCATAGGACAGCCCTCACATCCCAGGGACCAAGCTAGTGAACCTGCGCTGTACTGCATCCTTCCTTAATTATGGAGACCAAACATCTCACAGTATTCCAGGTGTGGTCACACCAAAGTCCTGTACAATTATAACAAGACTTCCTTATTCTTGTACTACAATCACCTTACAATAAAGACCGACATGCCATTTGCCTTTTTCATTGCTTGCTGTACCTGTATGCTAACTTTCTGCGTTCCTTGTACGAATACACCCAAGTCTCTCTGAACATCAACATTTACAAGTTTCACGCCTTTTAAAAAAAATTCTGCTTTCCTATCCTACAACCAAAGTGAATAACCTCGCATTTACCCACATTATGCTCCATCTGCCACCTTGTTGCCAACTCACTTAACCTATATCTCTTTGCAGCCTCTTTTGTCCCCCTTCACAGCTTACATTTCCACCTAGCTTTGTATCGTCAGCAAACTTAGATACATCACTATCTTGTCTCTTCATCTAAGATATTAATCTAGATTGTAAATAGCTGATCCTTGTGGCACTCCACTAGTCACAGCCTGCTAACTTGAAAAAGCTCCATTTATCCCTGCTCTTTGCTTCCTGTCCATTAACCAATCCTCTGTCCATGCTAATATATTACCCCCAACTCCATGAGCCCTTATCTCGTGTATTAATATTTTGTGTGGCACCTTATCGAATGCCTTTTGGAAATCCAAATATACTGCATCTAGTGGTTTCCCATTATCTACGCTACTAGTTACATCCTCAAAAAACTATATTTGTCAAACATGATTTCCCTTTCATAAAGCCATGTTGACTTTGTCCAATCATACTATGATTTTCTAAGTGTATTATTAGGACTTCCTTAATAATAGATTCCAGCACTTTCCCAATGACTTATATCAGATTAACTGGCCTGTAGTTCCCTGTTGTCTCTCACCCTCTTTCTTGAATAGCAGTGTTACATTTGCTAACTTCCAATCTGCTGAGACCATTCCAGAATCTAGGGAATTTTGGGAAAGCATAACCAGCACATCCCACTAGCTCTGTAGCTATCTCTTTTAGAACCCTAGGATGTAGGTCATCAGGTCCTCGGGATTTGTCGGATCTTAGTCTCTCAAGCTTCTCCAATATTTTTCTCTGCTGATATTAATTACTTTAATTTCCTCATTCTTGCTAGCCCCTAGATTACCCTATATTTCTGGTATGTCATTTGTGTCTTCAACTGTGAAGACATACACAAAATATTTGTTCAACATCTCTGCCATTTCCTCATTCTCTTTGATAATTTCTCCTGTCTCTGGCGAGAATATCTCTGATCAGTCCAGCTGCCCCCAGTGAACTACATTTCTTTCCCCCCGCCCCTCTCGCAACTAACTATCCCTTGCCTCGCCAGGGCCCGGCCGATTGTCCCCGCGAGGCCCCACAAACTTACCTTCTCTGCAGTCCCAGCAGTGGCCACCACTCCCAGTGCTGCTGCTAGGACTGCGAACTGCTGGCCTGCTGTTTGGCCGACAGTTCTTGGAAGTGGGACTTCCTGCCTCAAAGGGGCAGTGGCAGCGAGAATTAAGGGCCTGGGCCTCGTACAATTACAGGGTGGCTTCCTAGCTTGGCAGAGGCGGAATGGCCCCAACTTTTTGGACAGTGGTTGGGGCCTCTCAGCCAACATAAAATTCCACCCTCAGCTTCTGATGACTAATGTTTACTCTAGCCAGTGGAAAAGCCCCTGGGAAGGACAGCATTACCCCTGAAATAATCAAGAGTGCCAAGCCTGCTATACTCTCAGCACTACATGAACTGCTATGCCTGTGCTGGGACGAGGGAGCAGTACCCCAGGACATGCGCGATAACAATATCATCACCCTCTATAAAAACAAAGGTGACCGCGGTGACTGCAACAACTACCGTGGAATCTCCCTGCTCAGCATAGTGGGGAAAGTCTTTGCTCGAGTCGCTCTGAACAGGCTCCAGAAGCTAGCCGAGCGCGTCTACCCTGAGGCACAGTGTGGCTTTCGTGCAGAGAGATCGACCGTTGACATGCTGTTCTCCCTTCGTCAGATACAGGAGAAATGCCGTGAACAACAGATGCCCCTCTACATTGCTTTCATTGATCTCACCAAAGCCTTTGACCTCGTCAGCAGACGTGGTCTCTTCAGACTACTGGAAAAGATTGGATGCCCACCAAAGCTACTAAGTATCATCACCTCATTCCATGACAATATGAAAGGCACAATTCAACATGGTGGCTCCTCCTCAGAGCCCTTTCCTGTCCTGAGTGGCGTGAAACAGGGCTGTGTTCTCGCACCCACACTTTTTGGGATTTTCTTCTCCCTGCTGCTTTCACATGCGTTCAAGTCCTCTGAAGAAGGAATTTTCCTCCACACAAGATCAGGGGGCAGGTTGTTCAACCTTGCCCGTCTAAGAGCGAAGTCCAAAGTACGGAAAGTCCTCATCAGGGAACTCCTCTTTGCTGACGATGCTGCTTTAACATCTCACACTGAAGAGTGCCTGCAGAGTCTCATCGACAGGTTTGCGGCTGCCTGCAATGGATTTGGCCTAACCATCAGCCTCAAGAAAACAAACATCATGGGGCAGGATGTCAGAAATGCTCCATCCATCAATATTGGCGACCACGCTCTGGAAGTGGTTCAAGAGTTCACCTACCTAGGCTCAACTATCACCAGTAACCTGTCTCTAGATGCAGAATTAAACAAGCGCATGGGAAAGGCTTCACCTGCTATGTCCAGACTGGCCAAGAGAGTGTGGGAAAATGGCGCACTGACACGGAACACAAAAGTCCGAGTGTATCAGGCCTGTGTCCTCAGTACCTTGCTCTATGGCAGCGAGGCCTGGACAACGTATGTCAGCCAAGAGCGACGTCTCAATTCATTCCATCTTCACTGCCTCCGGAGAATACTTGGCATCAGGTGGCAGGACCGTATCTCCAACACAGAAGTCCTCGAGGCGGCCAACATCCCCAGCTTGTACACACTACTGAGACAGCGGCGCTTGAGATGGCTTGGCCAGGTGAGCCGCATGGAAGATGGCAGGATCCCCAAAGACACATTGTACAGCGAGCTCGCCACTGGTATCAGACCCACCGGCCGTCCATGTCTCCGCTATAAAGACGTCTGCAAACGCGACATGAAATCCTGTGACATTGATCACAAGTCGTGGGAGTCAGTTGCCAGCGTTCGCCAGAGCTGGCGGGCAGCCATAAAGACGGAGCTAAAATGTGGCGAGTCGAAGAGACTTAGTAGTTGGCAGGAAAAAAGACAGAGGCGCAAGGGGAGAGCCAACTGTGCAACAGCCCCGACAAACAAATTTCTCTGCAGCACCTGTGGAAAAGCCTGTCACTCTAGAATTGGCCTTTATACCCACTCCAGGTGCTGCTTCACAAACCACTGACCACCTCCAGGCGCGTATCCATTGTCTCTCGAGATAAGGAGGCCCAAAAGAAAAAAAGAAGCTACTCTCCTTTTTATATGCTTTATAATCTGTTTTTATGTTCCTGGCTAGTTTAGTCTCATTCTATTTTTTCCCCTTTTAATCAACTTTTTGATGGCACTTGCTGGGTTCTAATACACTCCCAATCCTCAGACTTACTGCTATTCTTTGCAAGATTATAAGCCTCTTCTTTTAATCTAATATTATCCTTAACCTCCTTAGTAAGCCATTTGATGGATCTTTCTTGCTGGGTTTTTGTTTTTCAATGGAATATATTTTTGAACATTCTTAATTGTTTCTTTAAATGTTTCCCACTGTTTATTTACTGCCATATCTTTTTAAATCTACTTACCCCAATCAACCTTAGCCAGCTCACTCCACATACCTATATAATTGGATTTGTTTAAGTTTAAGATGCTTGTTTGTGATTGGTGTATGTCATTTTCAAACTTGATATGGAATTCAGTTGTATTATGATCACTATTTCCCAGTGGATCTTTTACTATGAGATTACTAATTAGCCTGCTTCATTGCATGATACCAGATCTAAAATAGCCTTATCCCTAGTTAGTTCCACAATGTATTGCCCCATGAAACTGTCATCAAATCATTCTACAAACTCATCTTCCAGACCACCTTTGCCAATTTGATTTGGCCAGTCTATACGAAGATTAAAATCACCCACAAATGTTACATTGTCTTTATTACATGCTCCAATTATTTCTTGCTTAATGCTCTGTCCAATGGTATAACTACTGTTAGGGGGCCTACAAACTACTCGCACCAGTGTTTTCTGCCTCTTGCTATTCCTAATCTCTACCCATACTGGTTCTACTTCCTGATCTTCCGAGCCAAGATCCTTTCTCACTAATTTCCTTATGTCATCCTTTACTATCAGGGCAACCTCCTCCATTTCCATTATGCTTGTCTTTTTGAAATGTGTATTCTGGAATATTTGGTCACTTTGTAACCCTGTCTCTGTAACGGCAATTAGATCTAAGCCATTTATCTCTTTGTGCCACTAGTTCATCTATAGTATTGCCGATGCTTTGTGCATTCAAATAAAGAGCCTTTAATTTTATTTTTTACTGCTGTTCCCTACATGGACCTTACTTGCTGATGCACTATTACCATTAGACTCTCTACTGCACTCTGCCTGGCTTTACCCGCATCACTACACTGTTCTATTGCCTTGACTTTTCTCTTTGGATTTCTAATTTTCCCTTCCCCCGAACCCACCTCTGTTAGTTTAAAGCCCTATCCACAGTCCTAATTATACGATTTGCCTGGACCTGGTACCAGCCTGGTTTAAGTGGAGCCCATCCCAATGGAACAGCTCCCTCTTTTCTTAGTACTGGTGCCAGTGCCCCATGAATCAAAACCCCTTCTTCCCACACTACTGTTTGAGCTACGCGTTTAATTTTCTAATCTCCTTGACTATATGCCAGTTGGCCTGCGGCTGGGGTAACAATCCAGAGATTATCACCTTTGAGATTCTCTGCTTTAATTTGGACCGTAACTCCTCATTCCTAGTTCTACCTATGTTGTTGGTTCCTACATGGGCCATGACATCTGGATCCTTCCTCTTCCACTCGTTAGTTGCCAGCCATGACAAAATGTCCTTAACCCTGGCATTGGGCAGGCAACACAACCTTAGGAGCTCACAGTCGCAGCAGCAGAGAACAGTATCTATTCCCCTGACTACACTGTCCCCTATCACCACCACATTCCTTTTCACTCCACCCAACTTGAATGGCTTCCTGCATCATGGTGCTGTGGTCAGTTTGCTCATCCACCCTGCAGTCCTTGTTCTCATCCACACAGGTAGCAAGCACCTCAAACCTGTTGGTCAAAGTCAAGGGCTGAGGCTGCTCCACCACTACATGCTGGTTCCCCATACCTTCCTGACTCGCAGTATCAGACCTGTCCCCGACCATTGATCAACTCTAAAGTTCTACCTAACCTAAAGTGTGACTGCCTTCCAGAAGAGTGTCCAGGTAACTCTCCCCCTCCCTGATGCCACGCAATGCCTGCAACTCAGACTCCGGCTCAGCAATTCTGAGCTGAAGTTTCTCAAGCGACAGAGGTTTGCCACAGATATGGTTGTCTGGGACTACAATGTATTCCACAGATTCCCACATGTTGCAGCCACGACACACCACCATCCATGCCTGTCTGTCTAACCTTATTTATTTAATTAGACAATTAGTTATTAATTTAGTTTGCTAAAGTAATAGTAGGTTACAGTCTCCTAGCTTGCAGAGAAGAAGAAGAGCACTGACCAGCTACTGCTGGTTGAAAAAAGGTATAAAAAGCAGCATCTTCTTCCCCCTCTGAACTGAATTCCCACATGCACTAAGTTCCTAACTTTGCAGTCAGTTCATGAAGCATTTTGTCCTCGGATCACTCTGTGCTTCCTCACTGTCATTAAGTATTATCATATAAAAACAACCGTAAAAAGTATAATAATTTTTTTTTTAATGTTCTGTCAATATATCTTTTATAAGGTTTTGAAGATCTACCTGGTTTGTCTGCATTTGATTATGTCACACTTGCCATTGTACACCGATATCTGGACTTCAAGGTAAGGTCATTTCCAAGTAGCTGAAATTTTGCCACATATGAATGCACAGCAAATATTTTGCAAAAAACACGATGGATACAAATAGTAAAAGTTATTTCCCTGAAATAATATTCGAGAAGAAGTGTATTATTAATGTAAAGGGGTCCTAAAGTTTTTGTATATTTTCTTTCTCCAATGTTATTCTGTAAAATTAGTTTGGAACTTCATCTGCTGACCATATTAATTGTGATGGCCAGAAAATCAGAGTAGGTGCATCAGTAATTTTCCAGGAGGCACAGTGGGAAATCTCCATACTGGTAGTGCAACTTTGCAAAATTATCCCTTGGAGTCAATGATAGTGGCAGACACATTGGCCTGAATTTTCCTATGAAAGTAACAGTGGGAGTAATAGTGCTTACCATGTCCAATTGGACAGCAACATCTGGCGATTGAACATGAGAAGTTATGCACAGAAATTTGGAAGTTCCTGTACGAGGTGCAGTGTTCCTCCATTAACTTGCCGAAAATGGCATCTCACCGTCTGGCTCCCCATACAAATGTATTGAAAAGCATGAAGTTCCTGTACTTACTTATCTCATAGATTTGAACTAAACTTGCCAGAAAAAATTAGGGCTTGTTCATTCCAGTGTGAGTACAATTTTAATGCTGTGATGAGTCTTAATTATTGTCAAGAAAACTCTCTGGCACTGAAAGTTAACTTTTACAGATGCGGTGTCTCGTTCAGATTTTAATTATTGTTATAGAGTTATTTAAAAAAATACTTTTTCTTTCTCTTTCCTTTTAATCTCTCTCTTAATCCAATCTGTTTCACTCTATTCAGTTCACTTTCTGTACCTGATTTGACATTGAATTCATTATTCTAACTGACTTCATGGTTTCAACAACAACAGTGTTGTTGCCTTCATGGTTTTGACTCTGCACTGCTCATTAATGATTCTTCAATTTGATTGGCTAAAGAGATACACAGTTGTTTACCCTGTTTGCACAGGTCCCAGATAGATACTCTGTAGAGAATGCTGCACTGTTTGGATCGTTGGCTGATAGGAATTGCAAACCCTTATCTAACCTGTCTATATCTCTTTGCAGCCTCTTTTTGTCCTCCTCACAGCTTACATTCCCACCTAGCTTTGTATCGTCAGCAAACTTGGATATATTACTCTTGATCACTTTGTCTAAGTTCCCTTGTACATCTCTGATAGGCCCTACCCTTACTTTAGTTATCCTTTTGCTCTTAATGTACTGATGAAACATCTTTGGGGTTTCCTTGATTTTACCTGCCAATAATTTTTCATGTCTTCTGTTTGCTTTTCTAATTTCCTTTTTTACTTCACCCCTGCACTTTCTGTATTCATATATGCTTTCTAAAGTATTAAGCTTTTTTTGCTTTATCTTACCCTGTATGCTTCCAGATAACCAGGGGGCTCTAGATTTGGCCGTACCGCCCTTTATCTTTGTGGGGACATGCCTACACTGTGCCTGTAGTACCTTGCTTTTGAATGCCTCCCACTGGTTTGCCACTGATTTTCCTTCAAGTAGCTGTATCCAGTCCACTTTTGCCAGATCATCTCTCAGTTTCGTAAAATTCCCCTTCCCCCAATTTAAAACTTTTACTCCTGTTTTATCTTTGTCCTTTTCCATGATTATGCTAAAACTAACTGTATTATGGTCACTATCTCCAAAATGGTCACCCACTACTACTTCATCCATTTGCCCAGCTTCATTACTAAAGACTAAATCTAGTATTGCACCCCGTCTAGTTGGGCTTGTTATGTGCTGATTAAAAAAGTTCTCTTGAATTCAGTTCAAGAATGTTGTGCCCTCTGTGCCCTTCACACTGTTTGTATCCCAGTTGATATGCTGGTAGTTAAAATCCCCAACTATTATTGCCCTATAGTTATTGCACTCAGAAATCTGCCTACATATTTGTTCTTCTATCTCCATCTCACTATTTGGGGGTCTGTAGTACACTCCAGTAGTGTGGCTGCCCCTTTTTTATTTGAGCTGCATGCATCTGGCCTCATTTGATGATTCATTTCGCATGTCACCCCTCCTCATAGCTGTTATTGATTCCTTAACCAATAATGCTACACCCCCTCCTTTTTTATCCCCCTCTCTATCCCACCTGAAAACTCTATATCCAGGGATGTTGAGCTGCCATTCTTGCCCTTCTTTAAGCCACATTTCTGTTATAGTATCATTATATATTTGTAAAAGCTCTTATAATCTGTTTTTATATTCTGGGCTACTTTACTCATATTCTGTTTTTTCCCTTTTTTATCCATTTTTCAGTCACCTTTTCTAAAACTCTCCAAATCCTCAGGCAACATTATAAGCCTCTTCTTTTAGCCTAATAATATCTTTAACTTCCCTAGTAAGCTACAAATGGATCTTTCTACTGAAACTTTATTTTTTAATGCAATGTACTTCTGTTGAACATTTTGAATCATTTCTTTAAAAGTTTACCACAGTTTTATTTACCGCCATACCTTTTAGTCTGTTTACCCAATCAACCTTATCCAACCTCCCCTCATACCTATGTATTTGTCTTTGTATAAATTTAAGATTCTTGTGTTGGACTTGAGTCTGTCACTCTCAAACTTAATATGGAATTCAATTGCATTATGATCCTTTTTTCAGAGAGAATCTTTTACTATGAGATTACTAATTAACCCTGCTTCATTGCACAATACTAGCTCGAAAATAGTTTTATCGCTAATTGATTTCACAACGTATTGTTCCAGAGAACTGTCACGAAAGAATTCTACAAACTCATCTTGCAGGCTACCTTTGCCAATCCGATTTGTCCAATCTATATGAAGAAAGTCCCCCACAATTATTACATTGCTTTTGTTACAGGCTCCAATTATTTCTTGCTTAATGCTCTGTTCAGCTGTATAAATACTGTCTGGGGGCTTGAACACTCTTCCCACCAGTGTTTTATTACCCTTGTTTTTCTAATTTCCACACATACTGGGTTGGATTCTCTATAGCCCTCAACGTCAGGATCCATGGCGGGGAGGGGGTCCTGAAGATGGTTCCAGATGAGGCCTGCCACGGACCTCGATGCTGGCAGGGCCCAGCTCGATATTGTTGGCGGCGGCGAGGCCTCATGGCAGAGCCCCTGCTGTTCGGCAATAGGACTGCAATTTAAATATTTAAATAAATTAAAATACCTGAATTAATTACTCTCCCGTTGCCTCCTAATGTCCCGCTGTGATCTTCACCCCAGCGCTGGCACTGCCACGCCTTTGGATCCCCGTCCAGGGAAATGAGGTGCAAAACTGGTGGGGAGGGGGGAGGGGGTAGGTTTCTCAGTGTGCGGGTGGGGGGACAGGGTCAAATTAACATCCTGGGTGTAGGGAATGGTGGGAAGAGTTAGAATTTAAAGTTTGTGCAGTTGGGCGGAGGGAGAGGTCAGATGGGGGGGGAAGGGCAAATAATTAATTTCATTGTTATTGGGGATGTGTGGGAGAGGGTAAAAAGAGATGTATTTATCTAATTTCATTTAATCTTTCTTTAAATATTTAAATTTGCAAGTAAGGCGAGCAGCCCTTTAAAAATGGCATCAGTGCCTGCACACAGGCAGCTGATACCATTGCCAGGGACGGACAGCCCGCCCCCTCCACGTGATCAGGGTGGGGGGATGGTGGGGGGCTTGGAATCGCGGCACCTCTTTGGCGTGTTTCTACATCCTGATCTTCCAAGCCAAGATCCTTTAACGACTGTCCTTATGTCATCATTTACTATCAGGGCTACTCCTGCTCTTTTTCCATTCTGCCTGTCTTTTCAGAAAGTTGTGTACCTTGAAATATTTATTTCCCAACCTTAGTCACCTTGTAAACGTAGGCTGAATTTTCTGACGGGTGTTGGGACCCGACGTCAGGGTGATATGGGAGTGTCGAACCAGCACCTGTCATCAAGGTGGCTGCTAGTGCAACCTTCCACGAGATGGCCTAGTAATTGGCCGCCTCTGCATTTGCCATCCTGTTAAGGATGTCAGGTGGGTTCCCGAGGCGGGAGGCCCAATCAGAAGGCCTGCAGTACAGGACAGCGACTGCCCCACTGGGAGAGGTGAGTCTGCTGAGGCAGAAAGTGAGGGTGCCTCAACATGGAAGCGCTTTCGGACGAGTTCAGCAAATTTGAGAGTGAAGAGGCCCACAGTTGGTAGGGCCTTCAGAGTGCAGGGGCACCCCTCCATAGGATTGGATTTGGCTGCAGCCTTTCACCTTATCGGCTCCTTTATTGGAGAATGGAGCCTCCAAGGAGCTGCCGCATTTGTACTCAGCAGGGAGGCTAACGCCTTCGGGAAATGGCCTCTAAGTGGGGCCTTATTGTCCTAATTGGTTGCCCACCTCCCAGGAGCAGACTACCAACTTTGTTCTCAGCCCTCCCTAAGAAACTCCCCCAGAGTCGAGAGTGTGTCTGGGAGCTGTCCTGACACAGTTTTCCCCACCTCCTTACCACCCCAATCCTGTCTACACAAGGCTGGAAAAATTCAGCCCCATGTCTCTGTGATGGTGATTGGATCGAAACCATTTTATGTCTTTGTGCCACTAGGTTGTCTATCTTATTACGAATGCTTAGTGCATTCAGATAAAGAGCCTTTAATTTTATTTTTTTAACCACTATTCTTTGCATGGACCTTATTTGCTGATGCACTATTACCGTTAAACTCTCTGTTCCTTCCTGTCCCACTTCGCTTGTCTTTACCCATATTGCTATACTGCTCAATTGCCTTGACTTTTCTCTTTAGAATTCTCAATTTCTCTTCACCTGATCCCTCCCTCACTCTTTTAGTTTAAAGCCCTATCCACAGCCCCAGTTATACAATTCACCAGGACACTAATCCCAGCCTGTTTTAAGTGAAACCCATCCCAATGGAACAGCCCCCTCTTTCCCCAATACTGGTGCCATTGCCCCATGAATTGAAACTCCTTCTTCCCACACCACTCTTTGATTCTCAAATTTAATTCTCAAATCTGCTTGACCCAATGTCAACTTGCACATGGCTCAGGTAGTAATTCAGAGGTTATTACCCTTGAAGTTCTGCTTATTAATTTAGAACCCAATTCCTCAAACTCCCTCCACAGAACGTTATTCTTAGTTCTACCTATGTTGTTAGTTCCTACATGGGCCATGACAATTGGATCCTTCCCCTCCCACTCCAAGTTATTCTCCAGCCTCAAGGAAATGTCCCGAACCCTGGCACTAGGCAGGCAACACAACCTTTGAAACTCCTGATCTCAGCTGTAGAGAACAGTATCTATTCCCCTGACTATACCATCCTCTATCACCACCACATTCCTTTTCACTCCCCCAACTTGATTGTGCTCCTGCACCATGGTGCTATGGTCAGTTTGCCCACCCACCCTGCAGTTCTTGTTCTCATCCACACAGGCAGCAAGTATTTCATACCAGTTGGACAAAGTCAAGGACTGAGGCTCCCCCATCACTGCCTCCTGGATCCTCATACCTGTCTGACTTGCAGTCACACTTTCCTGTCCCTGACCATTGACCAACTCTAAAATAACACTTAACTTAAGGGGTGTGACTGCCTCCGGAACAGTGTCCAAGAACTCTTCCCCTCCCTGATGCTCCTCAGTGTCTGCAGCTTGGACTCCAGCCCAACAACTCCAAGCTGAAGATTCTCAAATTGCAGATGCTTACTGCAGATATGGTTGTCTGGGGCCATGATGCTGTCCAGAAATTCCTGCATTCTGCAGCTACTGCACACACCTGCCCTATCATGTTTACTTAAACTTTTTATTTATTTAGTTAAAATTTTTGTTCAGTTGATTATTTTAGTTCTACAGATTAATTAGCTTATCTAGTTTATTAATTTAATAAAGTATTAGTAAGTTACAGATTCTTTGTTCTGAGATTTACACACCTCCCTATCTTAAAGAGCAAAAACGTAAAACTGCAATACTCACCAACCAATCACCTACCTGCTACCCTGTAACTTCACTGCTTGATTTTTTTTTGTTGATTTTTAAAGCTTCGGCTCTCTGCTCCTCTTGCTCTCCTGCACGTCTGCTCTCAGGCCTTGCTTTGTCTCAGGCGCTCCTCTCGCTTTCGTGATTGACTACTTGATTGACCAGAAAGTACTAAGGGGGCCTGCCTTGATGATTAAGGAATGGTTTTGTAAGACACATATTGGGCTGCATTTTACATTTCCGCTGCACATAAACAATAGTGGTCCACCCGCGCGACTCATTTAAATGGCAGGGGTGGACCATTTTTCCCCCCCCCACCCCCGATGATGTGGGGGTGGGGGTGGTGGTCCATCCCTGGCAATGTAATCAGCTGCCTTTGCTCAGGCTTTGATGCCATTTTTAAAGGGCTTCGAGCCCTACAGTTACATTTACATATTAAAAGGAAAATGTTTTTTTTTAAATTTAAATTAATTGATCTTGCCCCTCTCTTCCCCCCCCCCTCCCCAACAACCATAGATTTAATTCCTTGCCCTCTCCCCCTACCAAAAACCTTACCTTGTGCACCTGACACTCCCCCCACACCACAAAGCTCATAAACTTCAATTTTTACCCATTCCCACCAGCCCCTACACCAATGAAATCACTCTTCAGCCACAATCCCCCTCCAGCACTGAAAAACTTACCAGGTCCCCACTCCCCACCATTGTTCCGCCTCGGATCCCCAGACAAGGATCCGAAGGCACGGGAGTGATGGCCACCGGCTCCAATATCGCTCCGAAATGGATGGCGGGATCAGGTAGGTAATTTATTTGTTCGTTTACATTATTTTACATATGTAAATTTGCCTTCCGTCACCGAGCAGCAGAGGGGCCGCCACAAGGCCTTGCCGCCGCCAGCAATATCTAGCCGGGCCTTCCCGGCGTCAAGACCCATGGTGGGCCTCTGCCGGAGGCATTTTCCGGCACACCCACCCAAAGACCCCCAACATCAGGGGTCTGTAAAATTCAGTTTATTGAATAATATTTTATTTTTGTTAAAGAAATACACAAATTTATGTGAAATTCAATTTAACATATTCTAATACCAGGTGGGGAACGTATGGAATGAAATTGAGAAGGAACTTAAGCACGAAGCAGTCTATCCTGTATTTCTAGACCTTGAATGTATGCAAATCATTCTGAAGCATTACGAGAATCTTAGCAGGCAGGTAGCTCACCAGCAAACAGATATACTTGAAAACCAACAAAGACATGATTTATTCGATGAACAGCAAATGTATGCAGAGGTAAGCAGAGTTTTAATGGGTTTTAAGGACATAGTGTTTATTACTTTTTTTTATTCGTTCATAGGATGTGGGCGTCTCTGACTAGGACAGCATTTATTGCCCATCCCTAATTGCCCTTGAGAAGGTCATAGAGTCGTACAATTGTTTATTATGGGTTATAAAGTATTTGTTAACCAACTTGACTCATTCTTTATAAATGTATGTTTAAATTTCCTCCATAATTTGAGTTGAGAATTATTATTTTCCTATTGTGGAGGATAGTTTCCACCAGTGCAATTGAATGTAAGATAGTTGTAAATGACATCCTATCCCATTTCACCAGCTCCTTACTGGTCTTGTGCACCGCATAAGCTTTAAATTGATGCCACACCAAACATGCATGAGCTTCATTACCACATGGAGTTTAATGTAAGTGCACTCTTGTACAGAGTTGTGATCCTTATCCATGAATCCTGAGATGTGCCTATCATGTCCATTTAAAATGGGTGTTAAATGCTCATCCTGTATGATTCCTTGTGTGATGTAATTTCTCAATGTTGGGCTGTTTGAGTTTTTATTGCAACAACCAGAATTGTGTGAAGAATACTATTAAAGAAAAAAAGAAAGACTTGCATTTATATAGCACTTTTCAAGACCTCAGAGCATCCCATAGTGCTTTACAATCATTTGAAGTACTGTTTAAAGTACAGTCACTGTTGTAATATAGCAAATGTGGCAGCCAATTTGCACCCAACCAGCGCCCACAAAGAGCAATGTGACGATGAACAGATAATCTGCTTCAGTGATGTTGGTACCTTTCCCCCTACTTTTGTTGGAAACCAAAGAAAATGATGAATTAAAAGGACACCTGTGAGATGCAATTTGTCTGCATTTGCAGTTAAACACTGAACCATGTTTATACAGCATGTCATAGTTGCATTCTCGGTATGTGGGCATTGCTGGTAAGGCTGGCATTTATTGCCCATCTCTAGTTGCCCTTCAGAAGGTTGTGGTGCACCATCTTGTTGAACTGCTGAAGTAAGAACAAAAGAACATAAGAAATAGGAGCAGAAGTATGCCATGCAGCTCCTTGAACCTGCTCCACCATTCAATAAGATCATGGCTGATCTCATCTTGACCTCAACTCCACTTTCCAGCCTGTTTCCCCATAGCTATGGCCCAACCAAATTCACAGCAATGACTGCTTCTCTCTCCACAGCTGCTGCCAGACCTGCTGAGTTACCCAGCACTTCTTGCTTTGCTGCGACATGCTTACCCTGCTGTGTCCCAGTGTCCTGTGAAGTTGCAATCCTCTCCTTCCACTCAAGTGTAACGTTCCTTCTTGTAGGCATGCTGCACCTGGGTGAATAATCTTAATTTTGCACATACCAGGACTTGAATGTATCATAAAAGGCAAATACACAACAGAAATAAAACAATAATTGAAGAATATCTGTATACTATGGGCTTCTAATCATCTGACTGAAAAGCCGCAGACTAATGTGCATTTGGAATCTGTATTCATTTCTCTGCTAACTGTTATGTGAAAAGACTTGTAACTCAATTAAGCGATCTTTGTAAAGAACCAGGAAAGTATGTTCATGTTCCAGCTGCATTGCCAACTGGAAATATTATGTCAATAATTATGATCAGCTGCTGCAGAAGCGTAGTGTCCGTGAACATATGTCAATCTGCAATTGATGAAAAACCTTGACAACAACACAAATTTCCTCACTGGTCCTGCATTGTTTTTCAACCATGTGCAAGAAAAGCCTTGCAGCAAGAAGTTAGAGCAGTTAGACCGTGGAGTCATCTTTGCATTTAAAGCACCAGACCAAAAACCGAGGATGGCTGAGGGGTGCTCTAGGGTGACCCCACAGTTCAGCGATACCTCCCTGCTCACTGTCCTCCAGGCTGTGTGGGCAAGGCGGGAGGTCCTTTTCACCGGCGATGGTAAGAAGAGGCCCTCCCGCCTGACCAAGGCAGCCTGTCCCTCACTGGTGTCAGGAGCCATGTCTGCAAGGGGATAGCCCTTGTCTCCAAGAGGCAATCCCTTTATCTGAGCCAGTTCAGTGAACAGCAGTGGCAGCTGGGACTGGCACAGGACCCAGGTGTCATGGCAGCTGCCTGCAAGCGGGCGCAGATTTGCATGAAAAATCTCTGGTGATCACATACCAGCTGCACCTTGATTGAGAGGATTCCTTTAATGGTAACGTCTGCAGGTGGTAGCCTGGCGGGAGGCCTGATAGCCACATGGGTGCAGTCAATGAACCCTCAAACCTTTGGTTATCCGGCAATGGTGCCGAAACTTTCTGGGCCAGGCTGTGAGGGTCTGTCATAAAGCGGACAGACTCACTGGCCCTGCGGTGCAGGGCATCAATGACCTCCCTGATGCAGCAGTGCACTGCTGACTGTGTGACCCCACATAGGTCTCCGGTGAGCCCCTGAAATGCTGCATAGGCATTAAACTTAAGAGCTGCTGCCACTTTGAGGACCGCAGGCATAGGATGTCCACTGAAGCCCATGGGCTGCAGGTCATCGTTGAGCGGTGCTCAGAGATGTGTCTCCACCCTCTCTACATGTGCAATTGCCTCTGACACTGGTGCTCTGACATCCACTGGCATGTCATGTGGGGCCTGGAGATACACAGCGACCTTTAATGGCGAGCTCCCCTTGGGGGCTGCTGCTCGCAACCGGGGGCCTCTACATGGACCGCACTTGCCTATTGATTTTGCCTCCGGCACATATGGATCCTCAGGAGAAGCGGATCACACAATCTAGGATGAAACATACCCATTTCCATGTGATAAATAAAATTGTTTCTTTCACCTAATCGAAGGCTCCTAACAGGCAGGCATTGTTGTCGAGTGTTCATCAAGTGCTATCATGGATCAGCTTTGTGGCGTAGTATGGCATCGCCCATCTTTGCTCTTATTAAGAGTGGCACAGCATGACCACATGAAGATTCTACCAGCTGCATCAATTGCCCCCACCAGCCAGGTAATCTTTACACTCCTGCCAGTTCTGCCACCCTCCCCACACACAGGGTGACTAGAGTGCCATTGCTCCTTCAAACACACAAACGTACAATGACGCAGAGCAGACACCATTCACGGAGGGAGGGTACGCAGTATCTCCCTTCATGCCTTTAGAGCTTTGCCCATAATCCCACACCCCTCCCACCTCCCTTCAAGTATGCAGAGCTTTGCCCCCTGTAATCCTCCTCCCCTCCCATCTCCCTTCAAATATGCAGAGCTTTGTCCCCTGTAATCCCCCCCCCCCCACCTCCCTTCAAGTATGCGGAGCTTTGCCTCCTGTAATCCCCCCCAACCTCTGTTAAAGCATGCAGAGCTTTGTCCCTTGTAATCCACACCCCCCCACCTCTGTTCAGGTATGCAGAGCTCAGACCCCTGTATATCTGGACTTAACTTCACTGTCGAGTACTCCTGCTTCTGATGTCCCATCGGCTTCTCAGGTTTGTGAACGGGACAGCACGTGACGGCCGCCTGTTCAACGTAAAATACGGAAGTGTGGATCAAGAGGCAGCAGGATGCATAATCAGGAGAGGTAAGTAGTCCTTTACATATTATAATTGGGGTGCCGCCGCCAGCGACGGGGTGGGGGGGGGGGCCGCACCGAGGTGGGGCCTTCTAAGCGTCGTGGCTCGAGGCTGGCCTCTCCCGCAAGTATTTTACCGGCCTCCCCACCACGATCCCGCTGAGGGGCTGGTATAATTCAGCCCCACATGTTTTAGTGATTGACACAATGCTCAACTCACTGGTACATGAGGGAGAGCTTCGGTGGAGTTTTGAGAGAAGCAGTCTCAAGTATTAGCAGACAAGTGAGAATGCCATAATGAGCAAATCAAAAACTGCCACACCATTACTGCAGCACATCAAGTGAAAGAATTTGGAAGCCAAATTCTGAATGCCGATGATGAAATACGGTTTTGTATAAGCTGCAATGTTTTGTTAGATCACACACGGCAAGCAACGGTTCAGTGCTACCGAGAGTCCAAAAGTCATTGCAGCAGAAAGAGAGCATCTGACACTGCACCACTGGAAAACAAACTTGCAAAAAAAAGCAACAATTTCATCGCTTTTCAAGAAGTTTTCAGAGAACTCAGAACGTCGTCGGTTGGTTACAGTGGAACTTGTGAATGCGTTTGCAAGCACCAACATACATTAAAAAGATCTTCAAATACTGCCCGAGCTGCAAGCTTTGATACAGACAACAAATTGCAAATGCAAATGAAGTTGGGGAACAAAACATCACCATTCCTCCAGAGCCAGGAATTACACATTGGAAGTCCCGATATCAGGCAGCACAGTGTTATACCTGAAATACTATTCAGACTTTGTCTCAAAAGAGCTCGCACTGACACCAAAAACACAGATTTTAACAGACATTGTATCCCTTCTAAACGATGCTCAGCTTAATGAGGAGGTTCAGTTTGTTGCCAAGAATGCTACACGACTAATGGGATTTAATCACTTGGCTTGAATCTCAACATGTCACAATCCACAAAGCTTACAATAAAGTAATGGATGTACTGTACTGGGCTGAAGCACAATCAAACAAACAGCACTCTGATGATGCTGAATTAAATGCCTGTGCACAGCAGGTGTTTTCTTGTATGGCAAAGAAGCTCAAACAATATTACTACTCTGGGGAAGAGTCAAGCAGTGAAGAAAAAGTGGCTCAGAAGTTCCAACAACCTTCTGCAGTGTTCCTGAAAGCTGTGCGCATCTTTGCTACAGAAATGTACCTGTTGATGGTGGATTAAACTTGTTTGATGTGATACCTGGCTTTGACAAGAACTGTAGGCTGGAAATTCCTGCTTATAAAAGCATTGCAAAAGAAACAGATTGTACTTGGCCTGTGCAGCAGTTTTGGAACCCTGTGGAATCCAGAATCTCCCACCTTGCAAGGCTAGCACTGCGCTGTTTGATAATTCCAACAAACTCTGTGGATCTGGAGAGAGCTGTGTCTAAACAAGGACAGATGTTCACAGTGCAGAGACAGGGAAGGAAGAAAGAGACAGTAGTAGGTTGCTTCATGCTCACATTTAACCACTGGCTTCAGTAAGTAAATAATCTGACCTCCCTCTAGTCAGTTTTTTACAATAATTTCTGAGAATACAATAAATGCCATTTGAAACTAGAAACCTCGTCTTTTTTTTGTTTTAAATATAGATCCTTTTCATGGTTTGTTGCGACACCATGAACTTTACAATTTAAATATGTGAAATTGTGAAATTCATGATTCTTAAAATGATGTGACAGGGAAATTTGTAAATTTTGACCATGAATTTGGTAGGGCCTTACCCATAACCCTTAACACCCTATAGTTCAAGAATCTGTCTATCTCAGCCTTGAATATATTCAATGATGCAACCTCCACAGCTCTCTGGTGTAGAGTATTCCAAAGATTCACGACCCTCTGAGAGAAGGAATTCCTCCACATCTCCATCTTAAATGGCAGATCCCTTATTCTGAAACTATCCCCCCTAGATCTAGATTCCCCCACAAGGGGAAACATTCTCTCAACATCTACCCTGTCAAGCCCCCTCAGAATCTTTTTTGTTTCAATAAGATCACATCTCATTCTCCTAAACTGCAATGAGTGTAGGCCCAACCTGCTCAGCCTTTCCTCATAAGACAACCCCTTCATCCCAAGAATCAACTTAGTGAACCTTCTCTGAACTTTCTCCAATGCAAGCATAGTCCTCCTTAAATAGAGATCAATACTGTACACAGTACTCTAGGTATGGTCTCACCAATGCCTTGTACAGTGGTAGCAAGACTTCCCTACTTTTATACTCCATCTCCCTTGAAATTAAGGCCAACATTCCATTTGCCTTCCTAATTACTTGCTGTACCTGCATGCTAACTGTTTGTGTTTCATGTACGAGGACACCTAGATCCCTCTGTACTGCAGCATTCTGTAGTCTATCTCCATTTAAATAATATTTTGCTTTCCTAGTCTTCCTACCAAAGTGCACAAGCTCACATTTTCCCACATTATACTCCATCTGCCAAATTTTTGCCTACATACTTACCATATCTGTTAACTCTGTTTCTCTCTCCACAGATGCTGCCAGACCTGCTGAGTATTTCCAGTACTTTCTGTTTTTATTTCTGATTTCCAGAATCTGCAGTATTTTGCTTTTATTTTACCCTATCTATAGCTCTTTGCAAACTGTTTCTTTGTGTCCTCCTCACAACTTGCTTTTCCACCTATCTTTGTATCATCAGCAAATTTGGCGACAATACACTGGCTGCCTTCAACCATGTCATGACTATATATTGTAAGTAGATGAGGCCCCAAAACTGATCTCTGTGGCATCCCACTAATTACAGTTTGCCAGTCTATGTGGTGAAGGATTTTCGGCAATACTGCTAGGTAGGCAGTTCCAGGATTTTGACCTAGTTACAATGAAAGAATAGCGATATATGTCCAAGTCAGGATAATGTGTAACTTGAAGGTGATGGTGTTCCAATGCACCTGCTGCACTTGTTCTTTATGTGGTGGGAATCACAGGTTTTGGTGATGCTGTTGAAGTCTTGGCTACATTGCATCCTGTTGATAGTACACATTGCAACTATAGCATGGCAGTCGTGGAGAAGATGGTTGTTTGGGCTAGTGGATGAGGTTCCAACACAGCAGACTGCTTCATCCTGGATGGTGGAGCTTCTTGATTCTTGTTGGCAGCTGCACCCGTCCAGTATATGTGGGGAGTATTCCATTACAGGCCTGACTTGTGCCTTGTAGGCAATGGAGAGGCTTTGGGGAATCAGAAGCAATGTTCTCTCGAAGCTGTGTGGGTGCATGGCCATGCTGCTATCGGTATGTGCCACACAGGGAACAAACAGGCTGCTCGCAAGCAACGTTCCCTTTAAGATGCGCGCATGCGCGGCCGCAGGTCAATTTTAAAGGGACCACGCAGTGCAACAATCCGACAATGCAAAGCAAACAGAAGGTAGAGGGAACATTAATCAGGAGGTAAACCACTTAATGTACAATATCGCTACAAGGATGTCCTTGAAGCCTCCCTGAAAAAATGTGACATCTCCACTGATTCATGGGAATCTCTTGTCCAAGACCGCCCAAAATTGAGAAGAAGCATCCACGAAGGTGCCAGCCAGTTCGAACAACGTCAAAATACCCAGGCAGCGACCAAGTGCTAACAGAGGCATTCGGAAATTCGAGCATCCCATTCACTTGCCTCACCAAACACCACATGCCCCACCTGTGGCAGAGTGTGCGGATCCAGAATTGGACTATTGAGTCACCCAACAACCCACAAGCCTGGAGTTGAAGAAAGTCATCCTCGTTCCTGAGGGACTGCCTAAGAAGAAGAAAAAGAATATAAAGCCTCTGACCTGTCCTAGTAGCCACAGCATTCACGTGACTCGTCCACCTGAGTTTCTGGTCAATGCGCTGCTTGTCCATGGGAAATGCAGGTTAAACTGATTGAATACACTTACTTCCTACAAAGTACTGTTTACAGCTGTCTTGTCGGGAAGATTCTCGATAGTGCCAAAAAGGGCCATTCTCTTTTTCCAGAACATCTTGCAGTAACTGTTCTTTGTAGTGTCTGAACATTTTGAGTTTTGCCTACTGCTGCTGTATTGTCAGCCTGCAGACTGGAACAAGTCACAGAAGATTGTTTCCAAGGATTGTATGTAAAACTGCTGCTGCACCCTTTAACATAGGGGCTGCGGTGCTGGACATTTGCAGCTCATTGTTTCCCCACTATCCACAGCCATTGTGGAAAATCTACCCTATCTATCTTACGTTTTATCAAATTTCAATAAAATAGATATCACATTTCATGGAGATTACATTTTTATTACTTGTTCTAGGAACATTGGCAGTGCTGGTAAGGCCACATTTATTGCCCATTATTAGTTGTCCTGAGAAGGTCTTCTTTTCAAACCACTGCAGTTCCTGTGATGATGATATTCCCATGAAAGTGTTGATAATTCCAGGATTTTCCAGCATTGATGGCAGGAATGTGGCCAGTGAGAATGGTGTGTAACTTGGAAACTCTGGTGCTCCCATGACATTGCTGCTATTGGCATTGTCACTAGTAAAGGTCATGGGAATAGGAGATGCTGTTGAAGTAAACGTCGTGGGTTGATGCACCACATCCTGCAGGTAATATGTGCTACGGCCACTGTGCGCCAGTGGTGGAGTGGCTGGATATGGAGTTCAGTGGCAGAGAATCACAGAATAATACAGCGAAGAAGAGGCCCTTCGGCCCATCGAGTCTGCACCAATGCATTAAAGACACCTGACCTGTCTACCTAATCCCATTTGCCAGCACTTGGCCCATAGCCTTGAATGTTACGATGTGCCAAGTGCTCATCCAGGTACTTTTTAAAGGATGTGAGGCAACTCACCTCTACCACCCTCCCAGGCAGTGCATTCAAGACTGTCACCACCCTCTGATCCCGCTTAAACCTCCTGCCCCTCACCTTAAACTTGTGTCCCCTAGTAACTGACCCTTCAACTAAAGGGAACAGCTGCTCCCTATCCACCCTGTCCATGCCCCTCATAATCTTGTACACCTCAATCAGGTCACCCCTCAGTCTTCTCTGCTCCAGCGAAAACAACCCAAGCCTATCCAACCTCTCTTCATAGCTTAAATGTTCCATCCCAGGCACCATCCTGGTGAATCGCCTCTGCACCCCCTCCAGTGCAATCACATCCTTCCTATAATGTGGCAACCAGAATTGCACACAGTACTCCAGCTGTGGCCTTACCAAAGTTCTATACAACTCCAAAATGACCTCCCTGCTTTTGTAATCTATGCCTCGATTGATAAAGGTGTGTCCCATATGCCTTTTTCACCACCCTATTAACCTGCCCTTCTGCCTTCAGGGATCTATGGACAAACATGCCAAGCTCCCTTTGTTCCTCGGAACTTCCCAGTGTCAGGCCATTCATTGAATACTTCCATGTTACATTACTCCTTCCAAAGTGTATCACCTCACACTTTTCAGGGTTAAATTCCATCTGCCACTTTTCTGCCCATTTGACTATCCCGTCTATATCTTCCTGTAACCCAAGACACTCAACCTCACTGCCAATCTTTGTGTCATCCGCAAACTTACTGATCCTACCCCCCACATAGTCATCTATGTCGTTTATATAAATGACAAATAATAGGGGGCCCAGCACAGATCCCTGTGGTACGCCACTGGACACTGGCTTCCAGTCATTAAAACAGCCGTCTGTCATCACTCTCTGTCTCCTACAGCTAAGCCAATTTTGAATCCACCTTATCAAGTTACCCTGTATCCCATGTGCATTTGTTTTCTTGATAAGTCTCCCATGTGCGACCTTGTCAAAGGCTTTGCTGAAATCCATGTAAACTACATCAACTGCACTACCCTCATCTACACACCTGCTCAAAAAATTCAATCAAATTTGTTAGGCATGGCCTCCCTCTGACAAAGCCATGCTGACTATTCCTCATCAAATTTTGCCTTTCCAAGTGGAGATAGATTCTCTCTTTCAGAATTTTCTCCAATAGTTTCCCTACCACTGACGTGAGACTCACTGGTCTATAGTTCCCTGGCTTATCTCTACAACCTTCCTTAAATAGTGGGACCACATTATCTGTTCTCCAGTCCTCTGGCACCTCCCCAGCAGCCAGAGAGGCATTAAAAATTTGGGTCAGAGCCCCTGCAATCTCCACCCTCGCCTCCCACAGCATCCTGGGACACAAATTGTCCGGACCTGGAAATTTGTCCACTTTTAAGCCTGCCAAAACCTCCAATACTTTGTCACTCCCTATGACAATTTGCTCAAGAACCTCAGTCTCTCTCTCTGAGTTCCATATCTACTTCCTCATTCTCTTGGGTGAAGACAGATGTGAAGTATTCATTCAACACCCTACCAATGTCCTCTGGCTCCACCCACAGATTTCCCCCTTGGTCCCTAATGGGTCCTAGTCTTTCCCTGGTTATCCTCTTCCCATTGATATACTTATAGAATATCTTGGGATTTTCCCTACTTTTACCAGCCAGAGATGTTAAAGCAAACTGTTCTGTCCTCAGTGGTGTATATTTGAAAGTCACTGATATAAGGATGAAGGACAGCAAGCAACTTTAAATAAATAAAAGCAAAATACTGCAGATGCTGGAAATATGAAATAAAAACAAAAAGTGCTGGAAATACTCAACAGGTCTGGCAGCATATGTGGAGAGAGAAACAGAGGGCTGAATTTACCGGCCCCTCGATGTCGCAGGTCATGGCGCAGGAGCCAGTGTTGTGGGGAGAGGCCCGCCTCGACCCGCGATGCCGAGAAGGGCCCGCCACATATTGCCAGCGGCAGCGGGACCTTGGTGCAGTCCCCCAGCCGCATGGCAGTGGCATCACAATTAGCATATGGTAAGGAGTACTTAGCTATGCCGATTATGCAGCCCACTGCCTCTCCACTGACACGACCGAATTTTTCGCTGAACGGGCGGCCGTCACGTGCCGTTCCGTTTACGATCTGAAAAGCCGGCAGGTCTTCAGAGGCAAAAGTTGTCTCCAGTGAAGGTAAGTTGTGTTATTCAGGGGTCCCACTCTGCATTCTGGAAGGGTGGAGGGAGGGGGGATATGCAGGGGTCTAACTCTGCAATCCTAAAGGGAGGAGGGAGGGGGGGGACTGCACCAACTCTACGTTCCGGAAGGG
This sequence comes from Heterodontus francisci, assembly GCF_036365525.1. Taxonomy (NCBI): domain Eukaryota; kingdom Metazoa; phylum Chordata; class Chondrichthyes; order Heterodontiformes; family Heterodontidae; genus Heterodontus; species Heterodontus francisci. Next base: position 161,480,205 of record NC_090372.1, on the reverse strand, counting down.
AGGGGGGTTATGCAGGAGTCTAACTCTGCAGTCCTAATGGGAGGAGAGAGTGGGGGATAAACAGGGATCGCACTCTGCATTCTGAAAGGGAGGGGGTCTGGGATTACTCGAGGGAAAGCTATGTTGGCATGAAGTGAGGTACCATGTACCATCCCTCCATTAACAGTGTAAGCTCTGTGTTTGTGAGGGCGCAATGGCACACTAGGCACCTGTGTGTGGGGAGGGTGCCAGAAAGGGCAGGAACATTAAGGTTTTATGGATGGTGGGGCAATCGATTCAGCTGGTGGGATCTTGATGTGGTCATGCTGTGCCACTCTGAGTGTTGGCCAAGATAGGCAATGCCATGGCACGCCACAATAGTTGATCCAGGAAAGCAGCTGATGTACCAATACATGCCCTGTTAGGAACCTTCGAATACATGCAGGGTTTAACTTTATTTATCACTTGGAAATAAGTATGGCACTCCCTACATTGTGTGATCCTCTGCACGAGGATGCGCCAGAGGCAATACCAACAGGCAGGTGCGATCCAAGTAGAGGCCCCCATTCGTGAGCAGCAGCCCCCAAGGGGAGCTCGCCATTACGCATTTGCCATGCATCTACAGGCCCCACATGACATGCCATTTGATGGCAGAGCACCAGTGTCAGAGGAGATTGCGCATATAGAGTGGGTGGTGACACATCTCTGTGTTCTACTCAAGGATGACCTGCAGCCCTTGGGCTCCGGTGGACATACCATGCCTTTGTTCCTCATAGTGGCAGCAGGTCTCAAGCCTGATGCCTTTGCAGCCTTTTAGGGGCCCACCAGAGACCTTTGTGGTATCACACAGTCAGCAGTGCACTGCTGCATCAGGGAGGTCACCAATGCCCTGCACCGGAGGTCCAGTGAGTATGTCCGCTTCAGGCCGAGTCTCACAGCCAGGCCCAGAGGGTCATTGGTTCTGGCACCATTGTCAGAGAACCATAGTTTGTAATGTTCATATACTGCACTCATGTGGCCATCAGGCCTACTGCTCGGCTACCACCTGCAGACGTCACCATTAAAGGAGCCCTCTCAATCTCGGTGAAGCTGGTATGTGAACACCGCAGATGCTTGCAGCAAATGTGTGACTGCTTCTCAGGCAGCTGCCATGACACCTGGGTCTTCCGCCAGTCCCGGCTGCCACCGCTGTTCACTGAACTGGCTCAGATGGAGGGGTGGCTTCTTGGAGATAAGGGCTATCCTTTGCAGACATGGCTGCCGACACCGGTGAGAAACTCCACCACTGCTGCAGAGGAGAGATACAATGCCAGTCACTGAACTACATGAGCCACCATTGAGCAGGAGATCAGCAAGCTGAAAGAGCATCTCCAATGCCTAGATGGATAGGGTGATGTCCTGTACTACGGGCCGAAAAGGCCAGCTCCTTTCTTTGCTGCTCTGCACAACTGCGCACCTAATAGGGGCCAGGCCTGGCATGATGATGAGTGATGTCAACAGGATTACTTCTCAGACTATGAAGATGCCAAGGACCTACAACATGAAAGACGCAAGGGAGGGCAGATGGCACCCAGTTTCTGCACGCAGGGCTGGCAGTAAGGTAGGGATGTACGGAAGTGGCTTATCAGACAAAGGCTGTCTGCGCCATAGGAACTGACATGAGCTCTGCAAACCACACATCACCCTCACTCACCTGCTGTGTACTACTCCACATCTGCAGCATCCCTGTGTAAACCATTAGAGGCAGCAGCTGACTGAACCCATGTCCATGTCACTGCATCCGTGGAGACGCTCATGTGTAATGGTGGCATGGCAAGGTTATTGCATACATTGGCTCTTCTGAAGGGCCAAGGGTGCAAAGTGATGTGACATTGGCGCTACATGCTGGCACCTATCATTCGCACAGAGAAAAGGACACACATGTTTGTGAGGAACTTTTAGTGAAAGACATATTTACATTGCTGTGACACTCGTGCATTCCCATTTGTGTCAGTGCGTTCTCTGTAAACCTCTATACCTTTTATGGTCTATTTAAGTCTCACATCCTGGAATGTGCAAATTTAAGATTATTCAGCCAGGTGCAGCACGCCTACAAGAAGGAATGTTACACTTGAGTGGAAGAAGAGGATCGCAACTTCACAGGACACTGGGACACAGCAGGGTAAGTATGTGGCAGCAAAGCAGAAAGTGCTGGGGTAACTCAGCAGGTCAGGCAGCATCTGTGAAGAGAGAAGCAGAGTTAACTTTCAGGTCTGTGAACTTGGACAAGTTAACTCTGCTTCTCTCTCCGCAGATGCTGCCTGAACTGCTGGAGTTCTGCAGGACTTTCTGCTTTGCTGGCAGATTGACAGCAGCCCCACTCTTCAGTAGTCAGGTAAATATCCTGTGACATCTGTCAGGAAGCAGGTGCTGGGGAGCTTAAAATAGGGCCCCAGCACCTGCTGCACAACTGTCAAAAGGTTACTCACTACGCCAAATGTCCCACCTCTCCCCACATAATATCAGGGGGGAGGCTTGGCGTAGTGACGCTAATAAGCCCCCGCACGTAATATCACAGGGGTTCTGCGGCGGCTCCTAAATGCGGGCGCCGCGCTGAGTTGAAAGGGCACCGCCGCACAGCGCAATGCCCAAATAAAATATAGCCCAGAGTTAATGTTTCAGGTCAGTGATCTTTCATCAGAACTTTAAAAAAAAATTGTTTTAACATTTTTTGAAGGAGTTCCCTTCATTTCGAGGACACAGCATCTCCGTTCCTTTGATAGCTCAGCAGGTTGACATAGCTTATATTGAAACATACAAAAGATGGAATTCTGACTTATATTCCTAATCTGCATTGAGGCTAGTTGTTGTGCCTCTTTGCTCCTTTATTAGCTAGAGGAACAAGAAGACACTACAACTAGCCTCAAAATTTTTGGAATTGCAGTGATAAAAATCCATCAGAATACCTGTTCCTAATTGTTTTCCATTGAACCATGCTGTAAAAAAATCGCTGTGTGGATATTGATTGAGGACAGGCAGCGATGGTCCATTTAAAAACTCTGATTATCTCCCTAAAGTTTTAAAATTTCTCTTTGATAAATTTTACACCTTATCAGAGTAAGAACCTTCCTACATTTGACACTTGTGGAGTGAGTTATCGGATGTCAGAAATTTGAGAACAGAACACCTAGAAAGAGCAGTGCTGCATGTTTTGATATGCCCATCTTTTAAGGATAGAGGTTGAAAGTTTTCAACACTTGTTTCAAGAGGTCAGTCTCTCTCAATTTAGCTCATTATAGACAGAGGGAGGATATGCAGTTACTGCTCTCTAAAATGACCACAAGTAAACAAAAGGTTTTGCTGCGGATAGAAAGACATTAAGAACAGATCTGGCTGTGATTAACCAGGCTGATCAGATAACACATGCACGCTAGTCTGTAGCCCATGAATTTGAAATCATGTCAACCTAATTGCTATTCATCTCGTTCAAACACAGTAGGGAAATATGATGCTGAGATGAATCTTAAGTCACTTTGCCTGTTCATTCATGCCTTGCATTTTATCGCAAATGAGTCTATTAGATGTTTGAATTTCCAACAGCCAGAAACTTACCTTCAGTATTGGTATCATTCTCAGATCAATTGCACTAAGGTTACATTTAAAATAAAGCTCTCTCTTCTGTGTCCCTACAGTACTCTCAAAAGAGCATCTCACCGGAGTGGTGTCTTTTCCATTGCAAGTTTCTGGAGCTTTTACTGAGTGCACATGCCTAATTAGCGCTCAATTTCTGAGCAATTTTGTGTTGGATTTTGAAGAACTCCATTGAAATTCATTTCACATGCTCTCTCTCTTGGCTTTAAGGGTCTTTTCTTCCCAGCAGTCAGGAATGGAATTAAACCTAGTCTTCAGAGCAGCATTCCAAACCACTGCATTACTCAGCACCTGAGTCCCCTTGCACTTTTATAATGAATCTAGTGACTACTGACACTTAGAGAGAACGCTTTCAACAAATGCTGTGTACAAAGTGATTCTGAAAGTGTCTCTTGTGAGTGTTAGTAAGAGCATGAATAGTATGTTGAACTTTTAATCTTTTCATGTTCCTAAATATTTTTTGGTGCTATTTAACTTTCTGTTTTTGAAAGATACGACACAACCACAGACAAACAGAATTATCCAAGAAATCATGGGAGGAGTATGTGGCCAGGACATCAAACTATGAACTCTTGAAGGCAAGGATTGTTTTATTTAGTGAAATAAATATCATTATAATATATTTCATTCTTTAAAAAAAATGACATCTCCTATTTGACTTGCTCATTATTTTGTGTTTTGAACTGTGTTAAAACTAGAACCTTAGGCTGGGATTTTGTGTGCCCCCCCCCCCTCAACCCCCGGAGGCAGGGTCGGAGGCAGGGGGGTGGGGGTGGGGGGGCCACAGAGCATCGTGACAGGTGGCGGGCGGAGTAGCGGGGCTGAGGGCCCATCATCTCCCTGTCGCCCAGCGATCTTCCCGGGGGCGGGATAGGCCACCAATGGCCTTCCTGCCCAAAGGCCAATTGAGGCCGTTAAGTGGGCTATTAACGCCTCTTCCCACCACCGCTGGGATCTTACCAGTGGCAGGGGGGCCTTGTAAAATGAGGCACACTCCTTGCGGGCTTGTGGGCCATGGAAGTCCCCCAAGGGGAACACCTATACCCCCCCCCCCCCCCCCGGGGACCTCCCTCCCCCTGGACTGAATGACCACCTCTCCCCCGCCACCTGCCTCGCCGGGACCTCCCAGACTGGCCCCACGACCCCACCTCACCTACCTCTGTTCCGGAGTTCCACTGCTGGGCCTGGGTCTGTGGCATCTGCACAACTGGCAGTGGCCACCACGCCTGGTGGCACTGCTGTTACTGCTCTGTTGCCAATGTCCTCACTTTCACCAAGTCCCATTCACACGTCACCACTGTGATCGTCGCCTTAAACTGGTTCCAGGTTAAGCAACGCCCCGATTTTAAAATTCTCATCCTTGTTTTCAGATCTCTCCATAGCCTCGCCCCTCTCTATCTCCCCCAGCTCAACAATCTTCCAAGATATTTGTGCTCCTCTAATTCTGGCCTCTTGAGGATCTCAATTTTAATTATTCCACCATTGATAGCCGTGCCTTCATCTGCCAAGCACTGGAATTCCATCCTAAACCTCTTTGCCTCTCCACCTCTCTTTCCTCCTTTAAGGTGCTCCTTAAACCATGTCAAAGACTGCATATAGGTCGAGAAGGACAAGGAGGGAAAGTTTACCTTGGCCACAGTCACATAGGATGCCATTTGTGATTTTGAGAGCTCTTTCAGTATTGCGGCTGGAGCGGAAACCTGATTGGAGGGATTCAAACATGAAGTTCTGGGAGAGGTGTGAACTGATTTGGGAGATGGAAACACATTCAAGGACTTCGGAGAGAAAAGGGAGATTGGAGATGGAACAATAGTTTGCAATGACGATGGGGTCAAGTGTTGCTTCTTTTGAGGAGAGGGGTGATGATGGCAGATTAAAAGGAGAGAGGGACAAAACCTGAAGAAAGAGAAACAGTAACAATGTTGGCTAACATGGGGACCAGGAAGGGAAGTTGGGTGGTCATCAGTTTAGTGAGAATAGGTTTGTGGAAACAGGAGGTGGGTCTCATGGACAAGATGAGCTTGCAGAGGGCATGAGTAGAGATAGGAGAGGAAGTAAAGAGCAATGCGAGATCAGAGCTAGGGCAGCGGGGAGCATTTAAAGGAAGATTTTCCCAGTGGGCTAGGGGAAGTGGCAGAGGCAGCTGATCGGATGGTCTGTCTTAGAGACTTCCTGTGACTCAAGCTTTCCACAGGGATTGTGTGATCATGAAATCAAGCTTGTTCATGTTGTGTATGATGGGCTTTGTCCCTTTACCTTAGTTTCTCAATTTCAAATAAATCTTGTATAGCAAAATTACTTTTAAAGAGTAACTTCTTAATAATTAATTGTTTTTAAAGAATGATTCCTCCATTACATATAACTTTTATAACATTTTAGTTGACTTTTTCTATGTTTAGACAGCTAAAAAACTTCAAGAACAAACAATAGAATCTTCCAGGTTCAAGAGAAAAGACCAGAGCGCCACGGTCCACAAGACTGAAATTGCAGGTTTACACACAACCGTAAGTATAGAATTATATCATGGAAGGGTTATAGCACAAAAGAAAGCCATTTATCCCATTGGGTCCATGCTTGCTCTCTGCAGGAACAACTCACCTAGTCCCATTCCCTCGCTTTTTCCTTGTAGCATGCAATTTTTTTCTCTTCATATAGTTAACCAATTCTCTTTTGAAAGCTATGATTGAATTTGCTTCTACCACACTCTCCGGTAGTGCATTCCAGATCCTAGCCACTCGCTAGCTAAAAATGTTTCTCCTCATGTTGCCATTGCTTCTTTTGCCAGTCACCTTAATCAATGCCCTCTGATTCTCAATCCTTCTGCCAAGGGTAGTTTCTCCCTATCTATTCTGTCCAGACCCCTCATGATCTTGAACACCTATAAAATCTCCTCATAATCTTCTCTTCTCCAAGGAGAACAGCAGGAGAACTTCTATCCACATTACTGGTTCTAGGGATGAGGATCTTCATTCTCATGAATCCTTTCTGCACCTTCTCTAATGCCTCACATCCTTCCTAAAGTGTGGTGCCCAGAATTGGGCACAATACTCCAGTTGAGCCCAAACCAGTGTTTTATATAAGTTTATCAAAACTTACTTGCTTTTTATACTTTATCGCCCTACTTATAAAGCCCAGGACCCCATATGCCTTATTAACCGCTTTTCCGACCTGTCCTGTCACCTTCCATGATTTGTGCACCCCCTTTAGAATTGTACCCTATATTTTCTGTTGTTTCTCCTCATTCCTTCTACTAAACTGAATCACTTCACACTCTCTACATTAAATGTAATCTGCCACTTGTGCGCCCATTCCACTAGCCTAACTATGTCCTCTTGAAGTTTATCACTATTCTCACATTTCACAATACTGCCAAGTTTTATGATATCTACAAATGTTGAAATTGTGCCCAGTACACCCAAGTCTAGATCATAAATACATATCAGGAAAAGCAGGGATCTGAACATTGACCCTGGGGAGCCCCACTGTATACCTTTCTCCAGTACAAAAAACAAGCATTCACCGTTACTCTCTGTTTCCTGTCACTCAGCTAATTTTGCATCCATGCTGCTACTGCCCCTTTTATTCCATACCCTCTAACTTTGCCAACAAGCCTGTTGTGTGGCACTTTATCAAATGCCTTTTGGAAGCCTACGTACATCACATCATCTGTATTACCCTCATCAACCCTCACGGTTACCTCATCAAAAAAACTCAAGCAATTAGTTAAACATAATTTGCCTTTAACAAATTTGTACTAGCTTTCATTAATTAATCCAAATTTGTCCAAATAACCATTAGTTGTGTCCAAAATTATCATTTCTAAAAGCTTTCCCACCATCGACGTTAAACTGACTGGTCTGTAGTTGCTGCGCTCATCCTTACACCCTTCCTTGAACAAGGGTGTAACATTTACAGTTCTCCAGAACTCTGGCACCACCCTGTATCTAAGAAGGATTGGAAGATGTCAGTGCCTCCATAATTTCGACACTTACTTCTTCAGTATCCTTGGATGCATTTCATCCAGTCATGGTGACTTATCAACTTTAAGTACAGCCAGCCTATATTATACCTCCTCTTTATCAATTTTTAGCCCATCCAGTATCTCAACTACCTCCTTTATTCACTATAACTTGGGCAGCCTCATCTTCCTTGGTAAAACAGATGCGAAGTACTCATTTAGTACCTCAGCCATGCCCCCTGCCTCCATGTGTAAATTCCCAGTTTAGGTCCCTAATCAGCCCCACTCCTTCTTTTACCACCCCATTACTATTTATATGTCTTAGAAGACTTTTGTATTCCCTTTTATGTTCTCTGCTAGTCTCTTCTCATACTCTCTCTTTACTTCTATTACTTGTTTTTTCTCTTCCCCTCTGAATGTTCTATATTATCAGCCTGACATCTGTTATATGCACCCTTTTTCTGCTTCATCTTACTCTCTATCTCTTTCATCATCCAGGGAGCTCTGGATTAGTTTGCTCTACCTTTCCCCTTAGTGGGAATGTACCTCGACTGTACCCAAACTATCTCCTCTTTAAAGGCAGCCCATTGTTACGTTGCCGTTTAGCCTGCCAATCTTTGATTCCAATTTACCTGGGCCAGATCCATTCTCACCCCATTGAAGTAATTCCCAACATCTAGTTTCTAAATGGCAAATGTAACAAGATAGGAGGGAGACAGAAAACAGGGAACTACAGGCCAGTTAGCCTAACATCAGTCATTGGGAAAATGCTGGAATCTATTATTAAGGAAGTCTTAACAATGGACTTAGAAAAACACAGTATGACTAGAACAAGTCAACATGGTTTTAGGAAAGTAAAATCCTGTTTGACATTTATCAGAGTTTTTTGAGGATGTAACTAGTAGGGTAGATAAGAGGAACCAGTAGATGTAGTATACCTGGGTTTCCAAAAGGCATTCAGTAAGGTGCCACACAAAAGGTTAATTGGCAACATAAGGGCTCATAGAGTTGGGGGTAATATATTAGCATGGTTAGATAATTGGTTAACAGACAGGAAGCAACAAGTGGGCATAAATGGGGGATTTTCAAGTTGGCTGGCAGTAAATAATGAAGTGCCGCAAGGATCAGTGCTGGGGCCTCAGCTATTTACAATCTATATTAATGACTTAGATGAAGCGACAGAGAGTAATGTATCTAAGTTTGCTGATGATACAAAGGTAGGTGGAAAGGTAAGCTGTGGGGAGGACACAGAAAGGCTGCAAAGAGATATAGACAGGTTAAGTGAGTGGGTAACAAGATGGCAGATGGAGTATAATGCAGAGAAGTGTGAAGTTATGCACTTTGGTCGTAAGAATAGAAAAGCAGAATATTTTTAAAAAGGTGTGCAACTTGTAAGTGTCAAGGTTCAAAGAGACTTGGGTGTGCTTGTACAAGGAATGCAGAAGGTTAACATGCAGATATAACAAGCAATTAGGAAGGCAAATAGCATGTTGACCTTTATTGCAAGAGGATTGGAGTACAGGAATAAAGAAGTATTGCTATAATTGTACAGGATTTTGGTGAGACCACATCAGGAATACTGTGCGCAGTTTTGGTTCCACATTTAAGAAATTATATACTTGCATTAGAGGGAGTGCAGCGAAAGTTCACTAAATTGTTCCTTGGGATGAGGGGGTTATCCTATGATGAGAGACTAAGTAAATTGGGCCTGTGTTCTCTGGAGTTTAGAAGGATAAGAGGTAATCTTATTGAAATATGTAAGATTCTTAAGGGGCTGGATAAGGCAGACACTGAGAGATTATTTCCACTGGATGGGGAATCTAAAACATGGGGGCACATTCCCAGGATAAGGGGCTGATCATTTAGGACTGAAGTGAGGAGAAATTACTTCACTCAAAGTGTTGTGAATCTTTTTAATTCTCTACCCCAGCAATAGATGCTCCATTGTTGAATACATTTAAGGCTGGGATAGACAGATTTTGGCCTCTCGGGGAATCAAGGGGTATGGCAAGCAGGCGGGAAAGTGGAGTTGAATTCTAAGATCAGCCATGATCGTTTTGAATGGTGGAGCAGGCTCAATAGGCCATATGGTCTACTCCTGCTCCTATTTCTTGTATTCTTGTGTTCTATTCCCTGCTCCCCTACCCTCTCCAAGCTCACCTTGTCCGTGAGACCCACCTCAACCCTATTCCCACTAAAATGTCCAACTTCCCTCCTGGTTCTCATGTTAGCTGATACTGTTAATGGTTCTCTCTCTTCAGGTGTTGTCCCTTTCTCCTCTAAATCTGTCATTTTCACCCTTCTCAAAAAACCAACTCTTGACCCCAACATCCTTGCAAGCTACTGCTCATCTCCTACTTCCCTTTCGTCTCTGAAAGTCGTTGAACTTGTTGTCGCTTCCCAAATCCATGCACATCTTTCCCAGAACTCTATGTCCGAATCAATCCATTCAGGCTTCTGCCCCTGCCAAGGACCAAAACGGCTCTAATCAAAGTCACTAATGACTATATGACCATCCTATATGACCATGACAAGTCCTCCTTTCTCGTTCTTTTTAACCTGTCTACAGTCTTTGACATGATTGACCACACCATCTTCCTGCAACGCCTCTCCACTGTCTTCTGTCTGAATGGGACTGCTCTGGCCTGGTTCCATATCTATCTAATCATAGCCAGAGTGTCGCTTGCAATGGGTTCCCTTCTTGCTCCCACACCCTTATTTCTGGTGTCCCAAAGGATCGATCCTTGGCCCTCTCCTATTTCTCATCTTCTTACTGCCCCTCGGCAAATTCATCTGAAATCACAGCATTATATGTATGCTGACGATCTCCAGTTCTACCTCCCCACCACTTCTATCGACTCCACCACTATTGCTAAGTAAGTGGACTGCTTATCTGACATCCAGTACTGGATGAGCAGAAATTCCCTCCAATTAAATATTGGGTAGTCTGAAGCCATTGATTTTGGTCCCTGCTGCAAACTTTTTTCCTTAGCTGCTGACTTCAGCCCTCTCCCTGGCAACTGCCTGAGACTAAACCCAATTCTTCTCAACCTTGGTATCATATCTGAGCCCTGAGATGAGCTTCCAATCACATCACATATTCGCACAATCACTAAAACCTCACCTATTTCCACCTCTGTAACAACGCCGGATTTTGTCCCTGCCTCAGCTCAGCTGCTCATTCATGCCTTTTGTTACCTATAAACTGAACTATTCAAACTTACTCCTAGCTGGCCTCCCACATTCTACCTTCCATAAACTTGAGGTCATCCAAAACTCTGCTGCTTGTGTCATAACTCATACCAAGTCCCGTTTACCTATCGCCCCTATGCTCACTGACCTACATGGGCTCGTGTCAAGCAAAATCTTGATTTAAGATTTTTATCCATGTTTTCAAATCTCTCCATGGGCTTACCCCTCCCTATATCTGTAATCTGGTAACAATGATGTCATTAAAAACCAATCTTGTTCACTCATGTCCTTTAGGGAAGGAAATCTGCTGTCCTTACCCAATCTGGCCTAAATATGACTCCAAACTCTGACTGACTCTTATCTAGCCTCCAAAATGACCTAACACTCATTTTTATCAGACAGCTACAAAAAGTCGCAGAATAAAGAACTTACCACCCGGCATCGCCCTAGGCACTGGAAATGACAAAGACATACCTGGTCCAGTCGAACCCTGTGCAGTCCTCCTCACTAACATCTGGGGACTTGTGCCATCCCACAGAATAGTCAAGCCAAAGCCTGACATAGTCAAATGCAGCGAATCATACCTGACAAATCAAAGTTCCAGATTCCTTCATCAACAGAGGTGGTGGCACAGTGGTATACAATCGGGATGGAGTAGCCCTGAGAGTCCTCCACATTTACTTTGGACCCTATGAAGTCTCATGGCGTCAGGTCAAACATGGGCAAGGAAACCTCCTCCTGATTACCACCTACCCCCCTCCCTCAGCTGATGAATCAGTACTTCTCCATGTTGAACACCACTTGGAGGAAACACTGAGCGTAGCAAGGGCACAGAATGTACTTTGGTTGGGGTCTTCATTGTCCATCAACAAGAGTGGCCAGTAGCACTGCTACTGACTGAGCTGGCCAAGTCTTGAAGCGCATATCTGTCAGACTGGACTTTTGGCAGGTGGTGAGAGAACCAACAAGAGGGAAAAACCTACTTGCCCTCACCCTCAACAATCTACCTGCCACAGCTGCAACTGTCCGTGACAGTATTAATAGGACCGACCACTGCACAGTCCATGTGAAGGCGAAGTCCCATCTTCACACTGAGATACCCTCCATCATATTGTGTGGCCCTACCACCATGTTAAATGGGATAGATTCAGAACAAATCTAACAGCTCAAAACTGGGAATCCATGAGGTGTTGTGGGCCATCAGCAGCAGAATTGTATTCAGCCACAATTTGTAACCTCCTGGTCTGGCATATCCCTGACTCTACCATTACCATCAAGCCAGGGGATCAGCCCTGATTCAATGAGGAGTGCAGGAGAGCATGCCAGGAGCAATACCAGGCATATCCAAAAATAAGGTGCCAACCTGATGCAGTTGCAACACAGGACTACATGCATGCTAAACAGTGGAAGCAGCATGCTATAGATAGAGCTAAGTGATCTCACAACCATTGGAGCAGATCAAAGCTGCTGTGAATGGTGCTGGACAATTAAACAACTTACAGGAGCAGGCTCCACAAACATCTCCATCCTCAATAATGAGGGAGCCCAGCACGTAGGTGCAAAAGACAAATCTCAAACATTTGCAACCATCTTCAGCCAGATGTGCCGAGTGGATAATCCATCTCGGTCTCTTCCTGAGGTCCCCGGCATCACAGATGCCAGTCTTCAGTCAACTCTATTCACTCCAAGTGATATCAAGAAATGATGAAGGCACTGGATATAGCAAAGGCTATGAGCCCTGACAACATCCCGGCTCTGGTTCTGAAAACATGTGCTCCAGAACTAGCTGAGCCCCTAGCCAAGCTGTTTCAGTACAGCTACAACACTGGCATCCACCCGACAATGTGGAAAATTGCCCAAGTATGTCCTGTACACAAAAAGCAGGACAAACCCAATCTGGCCAATTACCGCCCCATCAGTCTACACTCAATTATCATCAAAGTGATGGAAGATGGTTTTGACAGTGCTATCAAGTGCACGTACTCAGCAATAAGCTGCTCACCAATACTTAGTGTGGATTCTACCAGGGGCACTCGGCTCCAGACTTCATTACAGCCTTGATCCAAACATGGAAAAAGAGCTGAATTCAAGAGGTGAGGTAAGAGTGACTGCCCTTGACATCAAGGCAGCATTTGACCAAGTGTGGCATCAAGGTGCTCTTGCAAAACTGAAGTCAGTGGGAATTGGGGGGAAATTCACCGCTGGTTGGAGTCATACCTCGCATAAAGGACGTTGGTTATGGTTGTTGGAGGACAATCATCTCAGCCCCAGGATATTGCTGCAGGAGTTCCTCAGGGTAGTGTCTCAGGCCCAACCACCTTCAGCTGCTTCATCCACCTTCCCTCCATCATCATAAGCTCAGAAGTGGGGATGTTCACTGATGATTGTATAGTTTTCAGAACCATTCGTATCCTCAGATATTGAAGTAGTCCGTGCCAGCATGCAGCAAGATTGGGACAACATTCAGGTTTGGGCTAAGTGACAAGTAACATTTGCACCACACAAGTGTCAGGCAATGCTTGAATGCTTGCAATGACCATATCCAACAAGAGAGAATCTAACCATCTCCCCTTGATGTTCAATGGCATTACTATTGTTGAATCCCCCACCATCAACATCCTGGAGGTTACCATTGACCAGAAACCTAACTGGACTAGCCATATAAATACTGTGGCTTCAAGAGAAGGTCAGAGGTCGGGAATTCTGCAGTGAATAACTCACTTCCTGATGCTCCAAAGACTGTCCACCATCTACAAGGCACAAGTCAGGAGTGTGATGGAATACTCTCCACTTGCCTGGATGAGTGCAGCTCCAACAATGCTCAAGAAGCTCAACACCATTTAGGACAAAGCTGCCCACTTGATCGGCACCCCATGCACAACCTTAAGCATTCACTCTCTCCATCACCAGTGAACTGTGGCAGCATCTATAAGATGCACTACAGCAATTCACCAAGTCTCCTTCAACAGCACATTCCAAACCCATGACCTCTACCACTTCGAAGAACAAGGGCAGCAGGCACATGGGAACTATACACCAAGCTTCACACCATCCTGACTTGGAACTATATCACAGTTCCTTCACTGTCACTGGGTCAAAATCCTGGAATGGCCTTCCTAACTGAACTGTGGGTGTTTCTACACCACATGGATGCAGCACTTCAAGAAGGTGACTCACCAGCACCTTCTCAAGACAAATTAGGGATGGGCAAGAAATGTTGGCCTTGCCAGCGACACTCATCTCAGGAGCAGATATAAAAAGAAAACTTATATTAAAGGAACTATATAAAGATAAGTTATATCTGTTGTTGAACTGCTATATTTTCATCTCTTCGACTTGGGTTTAAATCCAGCCTATGTTAAGTGGATGAAAGTCTTTGCTGACTATACAGGTCTTATTTGAAATAAGTTTGGGCACTGCCAACCTATCTGCTACTCAGCATGGGGCCACATATTAACTGACTCTAATTTGATACTAATAGAAAGAGATGATGGGGGAACAAGTGAATAGGGCCTGAAAACAGGCACGGCGATCGCAATACGCGATTAGCCCATGCCCGCTCATTGCATTGTGTGCAGCACGTAAGCTTAGTGTTGCCTGTTAATAATGCGCAGCTCCAGCCCTTAATGCGCTGCTTAGTGGCTGCATGTGAGGCTAGCACCACTTAAAGGTAGCCTTAAAGGCAAAGTGCATTTTGGCTGCTGCAGGTGCTGGAACTGGTCAAAGAAGAGTTTATATAATCTCCTGGAAGAGGTTAAAATGATTTAATTAAAACAAAACCCTTGGCCAATCGGGGAAAAAGTAATTGAGAAACTCCTCACCAATCCTTGAAGGTGATCAAATGAATTTAAAGAAACCCCAATGACCGTGAGTCACATACCCAACGGCCACTTGCGCAATGATATCAGCCTTAACCAGGAAGCTGTCCAGCACCCGTTTGAATGCTTGCAATGAATCAGCATGCTGTGAATGTGCTGATAACTTTTTGCAAAGGTTGATGATAGTGAAAAGAAAACCCCTTGGCATATAACCTACTTATATGCTTATGTAACACATGCATATCTCCTCCTCCTCACCTAACCTATCTAATTCAAATTGTCTATATGCAAGGACATAGTCTAGTCCTTTCATTATTTTAAATATCTCAATCAAACCTCCCTATAGTCTACCCTTTTAGGAACATAGGAACAGGAGTAGGCCATTTACCCTCGAGCCTGTTCCACCATTCAATGAGATCATGGTTGATCTGTGATCTAATTCCATATACTCACCTTTGCCCCATATCCCTTAATACCTCTGGCGAACAAAGATTTATCAATCTCCGTTTTAAAACCAACAATTGATCTAGCATCAATTGCCATTTGTGGAAGAGAGTTCCAAACTTCTACCACCCTTAGTGCGTTGAAGTGTCCTAATTCAGTCCTGACAGGTTTGGCTCTAATTTTTTCACTATGCCCTCAGACTTAGACTCCCGAGCTAACAGAAATAATTTCTCTCAATCTATCCAATTTGGTCCCCTTAATATCATAAAAACATCGATCAATTCACCAAAAAGTTCTAAATTCCAGGGAATACAACCCTAGTTTGGAGAGCTTAACCCTTTGAGTTCAGGTATCATTTGAGTAAATCTATGCTGCACTCCCTTCACGACCAGTATAACCTTCCTAAGGTGTAGTGCCCAGAACTGCTCATAGTACTCCAGATGTGGTCTAACCAGGGCCTTGTATAGCTGAAGCAAGGCTTCTACCCCTTGAATTCTATTCCTCTAGATATAAAAGTCAGCATTCATTATCTTTCTTTATTTTGGCACCTGTTCATTACATTTTAATGATATATGTTTACCTGGACCCCCAAGATGCAATGGACCTCCACTGTTTCTAGCTTTTCACCATTTATAAAGTACCCTGCTCTATCCTTTTTAGTTCCAAAGTGGATGACCTCACATTTGCCTACACGGAAATCCATTTGCCACAGTTCTGCCCATTAATTCTGCCCATCATCTATTAATATATTTTTCATTTTACGTTTCTATCTATATTGCTTACAGTACTGCCTATCTTCATATCATCAGCAAATTTGTATATATGGCTTTCCATCTCATCCTCTAAGTCATTAATGAACATTTGGAATAGTTGAGACTCCAACCAAATCCTTGTGGGTCACCCATAGTCACACTCTGCCAATTACCAATTAGAGTACCTGCACATTATCCTTACTCTCTGTTGCTTGCCACTCAGCCAATTTCCTAACCAGGACAATAATTTTACTTCAATTTGATGAACTTCAACTTTAGCTAACTGTCTCCTAGGAGGAATTTAATCAAATGCTTTCTAGAAGTTCATATAACATCCATAGACATTCCCTGTCACTTCTTTAGTCACCTCTTCAAAAAATTCAGTCAGATTTGTCAGACATGACCTACCCTTTACAAATCCATGTTGACTCTCTCTAATCAGCTGAAATTTTGCAAGATGTTCAGTCATCCCATCTTTACTTATAAAGCTAGCTATTTCCCGACAACTCATGTTAGGCTAACTGGTCTATAATTCCCTGCTTTCCCTCTATCACATGTCTTAAATAGCAGACTGACATGCATAACTTTCCAATCCAAGGAAACAGTTCCTGAATCGAGAGACTTTGGAAGATTATAGTTAGGGCATCTGTAATGTTCTCACCTACTTCCTTTAAAAACCTGGGATGGAAATTATCTGGTGGGAATTTGTCACCCTTTCGTGCCATTAATTTCTCCATTGCTGTTACCTTGCTTACGATAATTTTGTGGATTCCCTGTCCCTGATTCAATAATAGCTTCCTTGGGATGTCTGGCATGCTGATCTCTTCCTCTGCTATTAATTCTGATGCATATTAATTATTCAACATATACCATTTCCTTATTTCCATTGACAGTATCACCGTTACCAGTTTTCAAGGGACCTACATTGCTTCTGACCACCCTCTTTTTCCTAATATAATTGTAAAAGTGAGTTCATTTTGATGTCATTTGCAAGTTGTTTTCCATAAAGCCTTTTTGTAGCTCCTAATATCTGCTTTGTCACCCTTTGCTGCACTTTGTATCTTTTCCATCCGCCAGGATCTGTGCATATTTTTAGCATTTTTGTATGCTTTTTCTTTTAGTTTTATGTTGTGTCTTATCTCTTTAGTTTCCATGTCTGTCTTTTTGGCAAGTAGAACTCTTATTCTTTTTGGGTATAAACTGGTTCTGTATTGAATTTTTTTTGAACACCTCCCACTGATCTTCTGTCATCTTACCCATTAACATGTTTGTCCAGTTTAATGTGGACAGTCTCCGTCTCATCACATTGAAGGCAGCCTTACTTAAATTAAGAATCTTAGTCGCTGTTTCACATTTCTGCTTTTCAAACACAACATTGATTTCCAACATCATATCATCACTATTTGATAAATGTTCACGCACGCATCATTCCTCATTACTAAATCTAATATGGCATGCCCTTTGTTGGTTCTAGGACATATTGTTGCAGAAAACTATCCCAGACACACTCAAGAAATTCACTACCTTTCTGGCATTTGCTAGTCTGTTTATCTTAATCTATATGAAAGTTAGAATCCCCCATTAAAACTACCCTATCTTTCCTACATGCTTGTCTAATCTCAGCATTTATACAAGCCACCACTTCAGAGCTACTACCAAGTGGGCCTATAAACAGTTTCCACTATAGTCTTACATCCTTTTCTATTTCTTAATTCTAACCATAAAGTCTCCACTGTCTGCTCTAATCATCAATGTGATTTCAACCTTAATCATTAAGACTACTCCTCCCACTCTACCATATTCCTAATCTTTCCTGTAGGCATCATAACCTGATATATTTACTTCCCAGTCTTGACTGTCTTACAACCATGTCTCTGTAATGACCATCTCGCATACCCTCCAACTTGGTGCCTGCAAATCATTCAGTTGTTTTTCCTTATACACGATGAGTTTGTATAAAGAACGCTTATTTGGGCTACACACCCTAACCTGTTCTTCTGCTCTAATGTTTTACTCACACATTTCCTATTTCTCACTCCTAGTTTAATTACTTTACATCTTTTAGTTTTCCCTTTACTTGTGGTGCCTAAAGCACAATTTCTGATTGTTAATTTGCTCTCTTCCCTTCTGTTCATTTTTGAACTATCAACTATACCACCTTTCCACCTGAGGCCTCCCCCCCACTTACTAGTTTAAAGTCCTTGTGACCGTACTATTTATCCTTTCTGCGATGACTCTGGTCTTAGCCTGGTTCAGATGGAGCCCATTCCAATGGTACAGATCCTTCCTGTTCCAATTCTTGTGCCAGTGTTCCGTGAAATGGGTCCCTTCTTTTCCACACCACTCCTTCAGTCACATGTTCACCTCCCTAATCTGCTCATCCCTATGCTATTTGCATGTGGCTCAGGTAATAATAGAGATTATAACCCTGGAGTTCCTGTCCTTTAATTTAGCTCCTAGTTCCTGCTACTCTACAAACAGGACCTCTTGCCTACTCTTTTCTATTTCCTTGGTCCCAACATGGACCACAGCAACTGGATCCTCCCCCTCCTTCTCCATTATCCTTTCAAGCCAGTTTGAGATGTTCCTCACCCTGGCACTAGGTAGCCAACAAATCATGTGGGACTCTTGATCCTTCTTACACAGGACGCTATAACATTGACTGGATCCTTAAGCATGTTGTAATAACTAAGGGCTTTTAACTATCAATCTAGAAGTCTTCTTGTGAACCTTTCCCAGGGCTTTTATATCATCCACTTTGTGAGGGGACCAAAACTGGACACTGTATTCTAAATCAGGCCGAGCCAAGGTCTTGTATAAGGACAGTGCTTTTATTTTTTTTTTAGATCATCCTAGCTATACATCCTAATACTCTATTTTCTTTTGCTATAGCTTTGCAGCACTGGTCATGCACTATGACATGTATGTCTCTTTCCCACATAAAAGAGTTTAGTTTAAAAGCTTGCATGATACATACATACTTGGCAGTAGCCCAGCCCACGTGTATGGCACTACATTATCTACATTAAATGGGATCAGCTAATCCATTCTCCCCACACCCCTCCCCCCCCTCCCATCACATCTTAATATGATAGTCTTTTGTTTCACTTCCAAGCTTCTAAGACAAACACACATCTTGTGTCATTCCAGTCCCAAACAAAGATCCATACCTGAAATACTAACTTGTCTGTTCAATCCACAGGTGCTATCAAACCCGCTAAATATTTTCAGATTTTCTGGGGGATTTTTTACGAAAGAGGACAAGTAAATATAAAAATATAACATGATGTCATGCATACCTATTTTAAGGAATATATAGATCAAACGGTTAAATTCACCAACAACAAGGAGCTGTGCTTAATCAGTAAATTATGTGTGAACCTTTTCCTCAGGAAAATGTTATCACATTAATTTCACTTCATTTGGACTTAACATGTAACTGGGGCATTGACACTATTGTGCAGTTTTGTGGAAAGGAGTATGGTTTAATAAGATAAGAGTTTTACCATCAGCATACAGTACAGTGGAAGCTCAGTGGTGAATGTGTGTGTTTTACTTTCCCATCAGGGTTTTTGGGGGCGTTTGGTGACAGTAGAAAGCACACCACTGCAGTTGCTAGGAGGTCCATTGTCATCTGCAAATCTTGCAATAAAGAAAGAGGTGGATTGCCGGAAAATGGGGATGCTGCAAATGAAATTAAGACTAAGTCATGCTCTGTAGGTGTAAAATGAGCACTAGATACTAATTAAAATAAATCTGTTATGGATGCAGTTTGTTGACTTTTATTGTGTTTGACTTATTAGTTATAAACAGCAAATTTCTAAATTGCAAATTGTTTTCACACAACTATAGATATTTATATGCATTGGACAAAATGGGTTCCTTTAAGGTATAAGTGAACCTTACGAGAGGGCAAAGAGCAAAATGCTGGAAAAATGAAACAAAAACAGAAAAAAAACAGGCACTCAGTAGGCCAGGCAGAACCTGTGGTCTCAGCAGACATGCTAATTTTCTAATTTTGATGAAGGCTCTGATCTGAAACATGAATTTATCTGTTTGTTGCCTGAACTACTGAGTGGCTCCAGCATGTTTTGTTTCTGTTTTACAAAAGAGGACAAATAAAGTTGAACTCCATGTAATGCCTAGCTATTTTAAGGAATTTGTAGAACCAGAAGAGCTATAGACTAAATTCACCAATCCCGTACGCCTGGTGAGGAGCCATGATTGAAGAGGGTATGGGGTTGTACATTCTACAGTATTTTAGCCCTATTTCAGATCCATGTTGCCTTCAAAGCATAGCTCCCAACTTTTAGCACAGGATTGGTGAATATCCCTGTTGACTAAATGCCACATCTTGATGTAAATTCATGTTATATTGTCCTACATTTAATTTTATGAACTTGTTATGTTCCTATGCAAACAATCTGGAGTCCCACTTGTTGCAGTTTTCCACTGCTGGGACTGCTTGCTGAAATATTTCACACATATATTTGCAACTTGACATGTGGACATAAAACTGGCATTGCATATCCATTATTAAAATTGCCTAAATTTATTTTCAATAGCATCGATGGAAATGAAAATTGTGTGTCCATTAATGGGCAGTCAACCAGCAACTCTAGTTTTAATCTTGGACAGCAAGTTCAAAATCTACCCCTTAGTTTTACAAAGACCGACAGTTTGTAAACTCTAATTAAGTACCAACTAAAGATATTCCTGTGTAACTCTCCAGTACAATTTTTAAACTCTAAATAGTACCAGTTATTGACTACTTATTATTTAATGAGACCATATAAAACAGCAGTAGTTAGTTTGTTTGTTTGCAATTATATTGAAGCAGGTGAGTTCTCAAAGATCTCAACCTTTGGGGCTTTTATTATGTTATATCTTGGTCTGTTGTAGACTAATTGATAGAGAGATTTATTGTTATGATTTGTTAATGACTCCATTATCATAGTATTGTGCAACAATCAGATGGTAGAACGTGAACTAGATGAACCTTGGGCTTTTATCATCCAGCAATTCCTATGTTCTTAATGCCTTGTTTTGTTGTACAGGTGCCAAAGAACCTTGGGTTAAAGGGAGGGAAAAAAAGTTCACCTCTGGCATCACACACTTGCAGGACAAACTACTAACAACTACTTGCATTTATATTGTGCCTTTAGGGTAACAAGACGCCCAAGGAGCTTCACAGAAGTATTATGAGACACGAATAGATGCTAAGCCAAAAGAGGAGATACTAGAAATTCCTTAGTCAAAGAGATGGCTTTTAAGGAGGTTAAAGAGACAGAGGATTTTAGGAAGGGAATCCCAACGCGCAGGCCGTTGACATCTCTAGGCACAGCTACCTCTGCTAGGGTGAAAGGAGGAATATCCAAGAAGCCAAAGTTGTATGAATGGAGAGTTCTGAAGGAGGGGTGTTGTATGAATGGAGGAGGTTACAGAGTTAGGCAGGGGTAAGACAATGAGGAACAGATTTTAAATTGAAAGCATTGGGCAGCCAGGAACCAATGTAGATCAACAAGGACTGTGGTGGTGAGTGAGTGGGACTTGGTGCAGGATTTAAGCACTAGAGTTTCAGTTGAACTGAAAGCTATGGAGGGTGGAAGATGGGAGACTGAACAGGAGAGCATTAAATAGTTAAATTCAGAGGTACCAGTGCACACAGAAAGACTAACTTAATTTAACCAAGAATATGTTTGCTAAGTTGTGCCAACTTGCACAAGCAGAGCTGGAGGGTCATTTTCAGGTCACAGCTCTGCTTTTGGCACTTAAACAATCACACTGAATTTATGTAACTTTATGGCCCTTGCAGGCTGCCACAGAAACCTGATAGGAGTCCGCCATTTCTTTATGCTATGCAGCTTTCGTACGATCACCAAAACTCTTTACATATATGCTGTCTTAAACATCAGAGTTTGCAGACCAATTGTGGCAGACAGCCAGACAGGAGGGCTTGTATGAAATTGCCAACTTCCCAAGTAGGAAGAGTATAAGTGATTTTCTTCAATTAGTGCTTCATCAGTCAAAGCTGTGCCCTTCCTTAACCATAAGGGATTTCACTCACTAAATGTCCGTAACTTCCATATAAGTGTCAGTTGCTGGCAGCACCCATGACTCGTGCAATGACTCACAACCTTTCCATGGAGACAGAAAACTATATGTGTGGTTACTGGGTGACTCCAGCTATGTGCTAGAGTTGTGACTAAAGAAAAGCCAGGCTCTAGTCCAGGGGTGGGCAAACAATTTGGCCTGAGGGTCGCATCTGGGTATGGATATTGTATGGTGGGCCATAAATGTTCAAGAAACGAACAATTCATGTTCACATAGGGGCAACTGTTATGAATGCTGGACTTTGTATCATGATTATGTTTTAAAAACTATGATTTTTAAAAGTTGAAGATGAAGTCCGGAAGGTCAGTTGACCTCATTTTCCCTTTGCTAAAGGACAAGACAGATATCTTGGTTGCCAGAACAACAAAGAACACAGAACAAAGACTTTTGTTGAAAAAAAGACCTGAAGAACAATGGGTTTCACTCTCCCAAACTTTTGAATTGTAAGTAAGGAGTCAGTTATTCTGAAGATGCAAATATACCAGGCAGCTATTAACACCTGGGGGCAATGGAAGGCCCAGGTGGCTCTATGAAACCAGACTTCTGGGCTTTGCAATTATTATGAAGGTACTTCTATTTAAAAAAATGTTTTGAGGATTCATGTGTTAGAATTGTGGAGATGGATTCATTCAAGAATTGAAGTCATTCCATAGTTGTTGGACTTCATTTTTTAAAAGAGTTTGCCGGAAGGACACTTGAGGTCTTATTTGAAAACAACCTTTACTGGAAGTCACATGTCCGAAGCTCAATAAACAGCAGAAATCTTGGTGACTTGGAGGAGATGTTTACAGAGAAGTGACATGTCATGATTTATGAGGGTCAGGAGGTTCTGACTTGCTGTTTGGTTTCACTTCTGAGATATTGTTTTGGTGCAGTTGAGGTGTGGACGGTGTTTGAAAGCAGTTGGAGATCAACCCGCAAAGAGAGAAACACCCAGTTTGCTTCCTTCCTCTTATCTCTGTGAAATGCCACGTTTCTCCTGAGGAATTCCTGGAAAGCTTGCCAGATTAATTCTTGACACCACCTGAAAATAACTGCTTCAGAAAAGATCCCCATGACCCGTCTTCTCGGATGCCAGACTATATGCCATTTTGGGACACAACATGTCTCATTGGTTTTCTTCAAGAATTAAAGAGCATTTGGCCAGCATATTGTCTTTTTTTATTGAAGAGCTCTGAAGAGAAGATCTCTTTATTTTTCAGTTAACCTATGTGTGTGTGTGGGTGGGGGGGGGGGGGCTAAGGTAAAAAGGGAACTTTCATATTTCAATCTGTGTGTTAATGCTTTGCTTCATCACTGGATAAGTCTTGTTTTATAATAAACTGATAATTTTGTTGTTTATTAAAGAAACCTGGTCGGTGTATTTTATTCGGAGTTAGAGAGTAGAGTATATGACTGACTGTACCAGAAACTGGGTAAACATTTAAATATATGTTATGACCTGTGGAAAAGTGGAATGAGAAAAGGCAGTGCACTCCTCTCACCTCAGTTGTAACATATTGGGACGTGTCCAGGATAACCCAAAGCTGACGACGTGCAATTGTAAGTGGGGTAATAATAATTGAAAATGGAAAAGGGAAAAAACAGGTCCCTTGTGCATTGGAGTAAAGTTTGCACTACTGAAATGTCAGTTGCTACAACCTTTCTGGAGAAGGAGGACTTATCCCTGAGTGATCTGAGAAACTTAACCAAGGTTAAGCTCACAGCATTGGCTGCAAAATTGGAGTTAGAGTTAAAACCAGGAGCTAAGAAAGCAGACAGAATTGAAGTAATAGCACAGTATTTGAAATTGGAAGAAGAAAAAGGCGATCCAGCTGGTAGTCCAGTTGAATTAGCTAGGATTCAGTTGCAATTAGAAATGAAAAAACTTAAGCGTGAAATGACAATGAAGAAACTTGAACTTGAGGCAAAGGAAAGGGAAAGAGAGAGAAGGGAATTCAAAGTAAAAATGCTGGAACTAAGACAAAACAGTGGCCTTGACTCCAAGGAAAGTTCTGGTGAGGAAAGTTCTGACTCCAGCCCAGGACCCAGTGGAGAGCTGTTTAAATTTGTGCAAGCCCTCCAGAAGTTTGAGGAAAGGGACATAAAGGCATTTTTCAATTCTTTTCAAAAGATAGCCAGACAGATGAAGTGGCTGAAGAAAAGCTAGACAGTGCTATGCAAAGCAGGTTGATGAGCAGAGCTTTTGAAGATTATGCCATGCTTTCTGAAGAGGCTTCTGCAGATTATGCGATGGCAAAAAAAGACTATTCTTGCTTCATATGAGTTAGTCCCTGAAGCTTATTGGCAGAAATTTCGGAATCTTCTGAGACAGCCTGGGCAGATTTAAATAGAATTTGAGAGGGTAAAGCAAATTAACATTGATCATTGTTTGCGGGCACTAAAGGTGGAGGCCACTTATGAGAACCTTAGGGAAATAATTCTCCTGGAAGAATTTAAAAATTCACTTCCTCAGTTGGTAAGAACCCATGTATGGAACCAGAAGGTTTCAACAGCCAGACAGGCAGCTAATATTGTTGATGATTATGAGCTTGTTTACAAGCCCAAACATTTTGTTCATCACCCACACAAAGCTGAGAAGGATAGAAGGTGGGAGGGTGAAAGAAAGGCAAATAGCTGGGGAATGCCCCAGGATCTCCAGAGGCCAGAAAGGAAGATGCTGAGGGTGGAAATGAGGTCCAAAAGCATAAGGGTTACAATTTCTACAAGGTGGTACACCATGCAGAATGCTGGAAGTTGCGGGGCAAACCTATGGGACTTATTGGGTTGCACAGGGCCAATGCAGAGAAAGGGGCCCTGACTGAGAGTACGAGAGATTAGGCTGTAGCTCTGACTGCAGCTGTAAGACCAAGAACAAAAACCACTGTAGATACCTGAGAGTTATAGGGAATTCTTGTCACACGGAAAAGTAACTCCTTATACCTCAAGTGAGGCAGTGTAAACCTATAGTTATACTTAGAGATACAGAAACCACCCAAACTCTTTTGCTGGGGAAAGGATAACTTTTCCGCCAGAGAGAGCATTAAATGCCAAGGCTTTAGTGAATGGTATCGGTAGGTAGTATATACCTATACCTTTGTATCAGGTCCACCTGGAGTGTGACTTAATGTCTGGAACAGTAACCATAGGGGTTGTCCATAGTTTGCCTATAGATGGAATTGATCTACTCCTGGGGAATGATTTGGCTGGAACGAAGGTAGTTGCTTCTCCAGTAGACCAAGTGAAGTCAAAGAGACTGAAGAGTTGCAGGAAAAAGAACCAGGAATGTTTCCTTCATGTGTAGTGACCCGAGCAATGGCTAAACAAGTTCCATTGTCAGAGGTAATAGTGGAACCACAGACCGATAGCCGAATACCTGAAACTTTCTTTGGGATTTGGAAAATCTGAAGGAAATGTTCAGTAAGTCTTCTCTGATCAAGGCTCAGAAAGCCGATCCAAAGTTAAATAAAGAGACACAATTGACTCTAAAGGAAGCTGAGGCAAGGGGAATTCCAGAAGGCTACTATATTAAAAATGGGATTCTGGTGAGGAAGTGGAGACCTCCTCACAGACCTGCAGACGAAGACAGGATGGTAATTCACCAGACAGTGATACCACCCAAGTATTGCCGGGAAAGATTAAGGATACCCCATGAAATTCCTATAGTGGGACATGTGGGGTTCCAGAAGATCCAATCACATATAGATCGACATTTTTACTGGCCAGGTCTTTCCAAGGATGTGGTACAGTTTTGTAAATTGTGCCAGATTGTGGGAAAACAGCAACCTGCCATAAAACTGGCACCCCTAATTCCCATACCAGTTTTTGGTGAACCAGTTAGTAGGGTGTTGGTAGACTGTGTAGGACCTTTACCAAAAATAAAAGCAGGACACCAATATATACTCACTATCATGGATATGGCTACTCAGGTCCCAGAGGCCATTCCCTTGAGAACAATTATTGCTAAGGTAGTGGTAGAGAAGTTAACCCAGTTCTCCACTAGATATGGATTACCGATATTCAGTCGGATCAAGGTTCCAATTTTATGTCAAAAGTTTTTCGGGAAGTTATGGATAATTTGGAGATAACAGTTAAAGTCCTCAGCATACCACCCACAGATGCAAGGGGCTTTAGACAGGTACCATCAGACCTCCCTCAAAACAATGATCATGGCATACTGTCATGAATATCCCCTTGATTGGGATAAAGGGCTAGAATTTCCTTTATTTGCCTCCAGGGATTCACCTAAGGAGTCTACCAGTTTTAGACCTTTTGAATTAGTTTATGGACATGAGATAAGAGGTCCTCTAAATCTAATCACAGAAAAATTTTTAGAACAAAGGGACAAATCTTCCATGTTAGATTATGTATCGGTGTTCCGGGAACGGCTCACAAGAGCCTACAAAACGGTTCAGGAACACCTTAAGCTCCCCAAACAACCATGAAGAAATGGACAGATAAGCATGCCAAGACACAAACATTTCAACCAGAGGATGAGGTGTTAGTCTTACTGCCTTTACAGGGTGAACTGCTGAAAATACGGGTCAGTGGTCCATATAAAGTGGTCAAAAGAATTGGTAAAGTCAATTATTTGGTTGACACCCCAGATCGCCAGAAAAAGAATCGTCTGTGTCATCAATATTTTGAAACAATATTATCGCTGGGAGTAGGATAAGCAAGCACAGGTATGTCAGGTAGTAGTGACAGTGAAGAATGAAATGGATAGTGAGGATAAGGCAGTAAGAGGCCTAGACAATTCTCAATTTAAAGCTTTTACTATCCGGTTAGTTAATACTGAATTGTTAGGGAGATTGGACACTGTGCTTTTATATTTAGATACAGAACAATTAGAAGACCTAACCAGGCTACTCACAGCATTTAAAGGGGTCTGTAGGGACAAACCAGGATGTACAAACTTAGTCATACATGATATAGATGTAGGGGAATCCTTTCCTATAAAACAGCATCCATATTGCCTAAGTCCAGAGGAACAGGCCCAGGTAAAAGCAGAAATCCAATACATGCTGGAAAACCACCTAATTGAATCCAGTCAAAGCAGCCAGAATTCCCCTGTCCTGTTAGCGCCAAAACCTGATGATTCAGTTAGATTCTGCACAGACTACAGAAAGGTTAATGCAGTAACAAAGGCAGACGCCAACCCAATTCCTTGCTTGGATGACAGTATTGACTGAGTAGGCAGTGCCACGTTTCTTACCAAAATAGATTTGTTAAAGGAATACTGGCAGGTTCCTTTAACACCCCGAGCTAAAGAAATATTGGCCTTTGTCACACCAGACAGTCTTTTCCAATGCCGAGTGATGCCATTCAGGCTAAAAAAAAATGCCCCAGCTACTTTTCAGAGACTAATGAACCAAGTGGTAGCCAGTGTTCCTAACTGTGTGGTTTACCTTGATGATGTGCTGCTATACAGTGACACTTTGAAGGACCATTTGGAACAACTCAAAGCTCTGTTTAGAAAATTACAATTGGCTGATTTAGTGGTATACCTTGCCAAAAGTGAATTTACAAAAGTGAGGGTAACTTACCTCGGACAGAGAGTATGGCAAGGATGAGTGTTGCCAGGAACAGCAAAAGTACAAGCATTGGTGGAGTTCCCTATCTATAAGACTAAGTTGAAATCATGAGGTTTTTGGGGATATGTGATTCTACCGCAAGTTTGTACCAAATATTAGTACTATGGCTCTCCACTGACAGATTTGCTATAAAAAATGTTAACTAATGTAGTGTGGTCAAGGGAATGCCAAACATCTTTTGAGAGGCTGAGAGCCATTTTGATTAATGAATCAATGTTGGCTGCCCCAAATGTCACTTAGCCCTTCAAGGGTAGCAATTGATACTAGTGACCTGGGGATCAGTGCAGTCCTGTTTCAAGATAATGAATTGGGCATAGAAAGGCCAGTGGGATACTTTTCCAAAAAGCTAAACCAACACCAAAATAAATGCTCAACAGTGGAAAAAGAAACCCTGGGCTTATTACTGGCTCTTAAGCATTTTGAAGTATATATCCACCATGACTACAGAAAGACACTGGTATATACTAATCATAACCCCCAGGCTTTGTGGAAAAATTCAAAAACCAGAATGCCAGACTGTTGTGATGGAGTTTACTATTGCAACCTTATCACATAGATTATCCACATTGCAGAGAAACATAATGTAATTGTGGATGCTTAGTCTAGGATTTAACTTTGTTTTGAGTTAGCAAGGTGCAAAGATGGTACAAAGCAGAACAATAATAGCTACAGGTAAAGAGTGAATGAGAATGAGTGTGTAAATGCGTTTTAATATTTTTTTCATCTTCTGTTTTTCCATACTTTGTAATGAAACGCATTTAAAAATGACATTTCATTCCTCCAAGGATGGAGGTGCTAT
Organism: Heterodontus francisci; assembly: GCF_036365525.1. Classification (NCBI taxonomy): domain Eukaryota; kingdom Metazoa; phylum Chordata; class Chondrichthyes; order Heterodontiformes; family Heterodontidae; genus Heterodontus; species Heterodontus francisci. The sequence continues at coordinate 161,451,946 of NC_090372.1, read as the reverse complement.
TAAGGTGTTTCTATTTTTTACATTTTTTTTTGTAGACTTGTGTGTTGGAATTGTGGCAATGGATTCATTGGAGAATTGAAGTAATTCCATAGGTATTGGACTTTGTTTATTAAAAGAGGTTGCCAGAAGGACACTTGAGGTTTTGTTTGCAAACAACCTTTACTGGAAGTCACGTGCCTTAAGCTCAATATCAACAGAAACCTTGGTGATTTGGGGGAGATGTTTACTGAGAAGTGGCATGTCATGATTTATGAGGGTCAGGAGGTTCTGACTTGCTGTTTGGTTTCACTTCTGAGATATTGTTTTGGTGCAGTTGAGGTGTGGACTGTGTTTGAAAGCAGTTGGAGGTCAACCTGTCAAGAGAGAAACACCCAGCTTGCCTCCCTTCCTCTTGTCTCTGTGAAATGCCACGTTTCTTCTGAGGAATTCCTGGAAAGCTTGCCAGATTAATTCTACATGCCGCCTGAAAATAACTGCTCCAGAAAGCATCCCAGTTATCCATTTATGTGTACTCGGATGCCGGACTGTATGACATTTTGGGACACAACTGGTTGGTTTCTATAGATGTCAGGATCCGTGGCAGGGTGGGGGGAGCATGACATTGTCCATAGTCGCCACAGACCTCAACGGCGGGATAACCCAAAGCTCGATATTGCTGGCAGTGGTGAGGCCTCGTGGCACCGCCCCCACCTCCCCCACCGCCCGCCACTTGGCGATGGGACCGCCATTTAAATATTGAAATAAATTTAATTACTTGAATTAATGGGTCTCCCGTTGCCTCCTGAAGTCCCGCCCCAATCTTCACCCCGGCGGCTGGCACTGCTGCGCCTTCAGATTCCCATCCGGGGAAACGAGGCACAACACTGGTGGGGAGAGGGGAGGAGGTAGGTTTCTCAGTGCAGGAGGTGGGGGGAAGGGGTCAAATGAACGTCATGGATGGTGGGAAAGGTTATAGTTTAAAGTTTGGGGGGTAAGGTCAGATTGTGAAGGTAAGTGTTTCTGGGGGGAAAGGGTAAATAATTAACTTAATTGGTATTGAGGTGGGAGAGGTGCAAAAGAAATGTATTTATTTATTTTATTTCAATTTCACTTTAAATATTTAAATGTCCCAGTAGGGCCGACAGCCCTTTAAAAATGGCATCAGAGCCTGTGCACAGGCAGTGGACGTCATTGCCAGGGATGGACAGCCCGCCCCTCCAAGTGATCAAGGGGGGGCAGCCCGCCCAGGCTATTTAAATGAGCCTCCACGCTTGGAATCATGGCGGCTCTTTGGCATGCAGCCCGCATGAGCAGGCTGCCATTTTTCTCTCCTGCCGCCTATTTTGACAGCAGGCTTATGAAATTCAGCCTAACATATCTCATCTGTTTTCTTCAAGAATTAACAAGTATTTGGCCAAAGTATTCCATTTTGTTTTCTTTTGTAAAAGAGCTCTGCAGAGAAAATCTCTTTCTTTTTGGTTAACCTGTGTGTGTTGGGAGGGTGGGGGGGTGGGGGGAGGGGGTGGGGATGCGCTAAGGTAAAAAGAGAACTTTCTTATCATGTGTGTTAATGTTTTACTTGGTTGCTGGATAAGTCTTGTTTTATAATAAACTGATAATTTTGTTGCTTATTGAAGAAACCTGGTCGGTGTTTTTTATTTGGGGATAAAGAGTAGAGTATATGTTTGACCATATTAGTAACTTGGTAAACATTTAAATATATGTTGTGACCTGTGGAGAAGTGGAGTGAGAAAAGACAGTGCACACCTCCCTCCTCGGTCGTAAGAATATTGGAAAAGGGACAGTAAGCTACTGGCTTTTGAGTCCAGATAAATTTAACAGATTTTCTGAATGAAGCAGGCTTTAAGAAAGGAAGACAACCAGTGGTGGCAGCCCAGAGTGGGAAAGAGGGAGCACCTGCTCTCAGAACCTGAGAGAGAAAAAGGCTATGAAGACTTGAACCTGATTTGAAAGTTGAAGTTTGCAGAGAAATGAAAGCCCAACAGGATCACCAGGAATTTCCTGGTGATGTCCTGGTTGGCAGTGCTCGGAGAAGTGAGTGAAGAGGACATTGAATTTTGAAAAGGTCTGGGCGGGGGTGGGGCCACCACGGAGCTTCTCCGCCACTGGGAAGATCGGGCCCGGCTCTCATGCTGTCAGACTCTGTGGCGAGCCGCTGCCAGAATGATCTTCCACCACCACCTCCCCACCCCCCCCCACCCCCATGGCCACAGAGCCCAACATCAGGAGCTCAGTAAAATCCCAGTCCACATTTGTGAAATAATATTTTGTATTCTTTCTTGAAAACCCAACATTCACTGTCCATTTTTCTTTGTTTTTACAGCGCTGATTTTTGAAAGGGAAAAGAGAAACATAACTGCTGGCCTTTTTTCAAATTGTTGTTTTGCAAGATTGCTCACATTTCACACAGAGACAAAATAACGTCATAAATGTAGCATCCCACGTGGGGCTTTGCAAAGCACTTTGTTTTGGCAACGCATACTGTGGCCGAGATTTTACTGAGCTCCCAATTTCGGGCTCCATGGCGGGGGGGTGGGATTGTTCCTGCAGCAGCCAGCCACGGAGCCTGATGCTGGGAGTGCCAGGCCCGATCTTCCCAGTGATAATGAGACTCCGTGACGGCGCCCCCCTCCCCCCCATCTCATCCCGCCACTAGGTGACAAGACACGAACTAACATATTTAGATTAATCAAATGAATATATTTAAAATCAACAGTTATGTTACCTTCGGACCACAATCCTCCAAATGGCGGCCGGCACTCACGTGCCTCACTTTCCTGTCCAGGGAAGGCTGGCGTCACTATCACAGAGCCTCACTATCACTGGGAAGATCAGGCCCGGCACTCCCAGCGTCAGGCTCCGTGGCTGTTTGCTGCCGGAACGATCCCACTGTTCCCCACCCCCCCCCCCCCCCCCCACCACGGAGCCCGAAATAGGGAGCTCAGTAAAATCCCAGCCACAGTGTGCGTTGCCAAAACAAAGCGCTTTGCAAAGCCCCATGTGGGACGCCACGTTTATGACGTTAATTTGTCTATGGTGAAATGTGAGCAATCTTGCAAAACAGCAATTTGCAAAAAGGCCAGCAGTTAAGTTTCTCTTTTCCCTTTCAAAAATCAGATGGTGGGGATGGGGGATCTTATGATTTTTAGTGCACTGAGGGAGAATGGGGTCAAATGTAAATTACTAGTGTAGGGGAGGGAAGGGTGGGAAAGGGTGACCTCTGCACTTTGATCTGTTTGGCAGGGGGAATGTCCAGTGTTGAAGGTAAGCATTTTGGAGGGGGATAGGGTAAATATTAATTTAATTGTTGTTGCGGGGGGTAAGGGGCGATAGTTTTTCCTGTGGTACATTGAGGGGGTAGCACTTTAAAAATTTTAATGAGTCAGCAGGGCTGGCTGCCCTTTAAAAATGGCACTAGCACTTGCACACAGGCAACTGATGCCGTTGCCGGCATCGCAGAGCCCTCCCCCTCCACGTGATTGTGGGGATGGCTTGAGCGGCACATTATCCTTGGGCCGCCGCTAGGTAGATCGCAGCAGCACATGGCCCACACATGCGTGCTGCCATTTTTTTCACCCTAGAAGAAAATACAATCCAGTATGTCTAGTAAATTGGTAGGCTACAAAAAACTTTAGGTCGATAGAAATTATTTCAAACTGAATTCAGCCACTGATATAGATCGGTTTAATGGGTTTTTATATTTTACTGTTTTTAGTAATCAAGTACTTAAATAATTATTATAACACCATGCAGCGCAAGGGTCAGATGAAAAGCTTCCATGGGCTGGATGTGCCTGCAGGGCCATAGTTTGTCCACCCCTGCTCTAGTCCATTCACGAGGATCAAGCAACATTATAATAATTTCTATACAAGAACCAATGTACTTATTAAGCAAGTATATGCTGTTCACAAATGACAATTTGGAAGTTGACTAAAGGGAAGACGTCTTAAGATTGTTATGATTTGCTGCATGCTTCATAACAACCATTGTGAAACGTCAGTTTTCAGAACTAATGCAGTCCCTTAGGCTGTAATGCTACTTCAAGGGAGAAAACGTAATTGACATTTAATTGGTTCATTCTTCAGCTGAACTGTAACACGTAATTGCAACATACTCTGAGTAGTGATGACTGTCCTTTCTCTGTTACTCTGAAGTGTTGATCCAGTTCTGTAGGCATTTAACCTCTTAGGATACAATTTGATATACCTTACAAACCTGGTTCTGAATTCTACGTAATTCAGTAGAGGGTCTGTTGGCTCCTACATAACTTGCACTATCAGCAACATAGTGAATTAAGTTCCAAAAGAAAGTGCAAAGTAGCAGGGTTATACTAACCCTTATTCATAAGGGTCAATGCAAAATACTTAGATAAGTTTCTGACATTATAGGCTTCTAAGATTACTGGAAAACATAAAGGCTTGGTATGTTTCATGCATGAGACACAATTCCATACTGGGTATGGAAAAAGTTAATGGAGGGCTAACAAGATACCAGAAAATCCTAAGCTGATTCTGGACAAGAAACTGTTCCCATTTTTATTCTCAGTAATATTATTCCATTATTCCTATCAAGTTGTAATGCGTTTTTAACGAGAATGGGTTGAATCTAAAGAAGCAGGATTGGAGAATATAAGGCTAAAAAATGGTTTGCTCTTGTTCTCGCTTGTGGGGGTGGGGGGAGGTTGCAATTTGTGATCAACCTGTGCCCAATCCCCTTGAGGCAGGCAGTTGACAAACTTTGTGCTGCCTCCTCATTTGAACAGCCCATGCTGTTGGCTGGCTGGCTGAATGCTCAAGTAGACTCAGTAGTGTGCATGGTTAGCAAGTTCCAGCTTACCTGCACCTTTTAAACACAGCCTGCCCCTCTTAAAGGGTATCTACACTCATTATAAGGAAGCTGCTGCAGACTGCCTACAGTGCGTGCTGAAAGGCGAAGGACACCAAATAAAGGCCTGCTACCCGACCCGAACCAGACGGGACCTGACGACATGTTTCGGGTCGGGTCGGGCCCCTCTTACGGGTCCGGCTTTTGGGCTCAAGTTGCGCCAAGTCCGGGTCGGGCCGAGTCAGGTCGGGGCCAGTCCAGGTCATGCTCAGGTCGGGTTGTGCTCGGGGCAAAATTGGAGGGACTCGAACTGGGTCGGGCTTGGGTCAGCTGTGGATCGGTCGGGTTCAGGTCGGGTTCTTTTTCCGACCTAAGCAGGCCTTTAAGGCCAAATCGAGCAAAAGCCAAGAGAGAGGGCTCCAATGTTCTCAGTTGGCCTTAGTCCCTAAGGGCAATGGAAGGAAATAGACCATGTTTCCACAGGGAGCCAGGTGGCTCTCAAAGAACACCTGCAGAAGGGAATGGGAGCAGATGGCCAGTGAAGTCAGTTCCCGATGTCTCGCTCTGAGAACCTAGCAGCAGTGCCACACGAAGTTCAATGACCTCACGTGGGTGGTCAAGGTCAGTGAATGTATCGTCACATGACCTCTCCTACACACCACACCACCAACCTCTCATGGTGCTCAATGCACCACACCTATTACTCACACAGATGCAGTCCCGAGCAGTCAGAACTCAGATCTAGCATTAAGATGCTCCAGCTCAACCTTACACACCTTCCAATGATGCCAACCTCACATCCACTGTTTCCTGCTTCCACATAATTCTGGGAAAACAGGGCCTCCATCAGCTCTCGGCTGCAGTAATGGACAGTGAACTGAGAAATAAAAACAAAAAATTCTGGAAATACTCAGCAGGTCTGGCAGCATCTGTGGAGAGAGAAGCAGAGTTAACGTTTCAGGTCAGTGACCTTTCATCAGAACTGGCAAAGGTTAGAAATATAATAAGTTTTAAGCAAATAAAGCGGGGGTGGGGTAAGAGATAACAAAAGGAAAGGTGTTGATAGGACAGAGGGTCACAGTAAATAACTGACAAGAAGGTTATGGAGCAAAGGTAAAGGGTGTGTTAATGGTGTGCTGAAAGACAAAGTGTCAGTGCAGGGGGGGGTGTGAATTGACAGAAAAATGAATAGGCCTGGCCAAAAGCATAAACATGACAAAAAAAGTGGGAAGGCACATGGTAAAAAAATAAAAGAATGTTGAAAAAAACTAAAATAAAATAAAAAGTAAAAAAGAAAAAATATAACTAAAAATAAAAAGGGGGGCCTGTCATGCTCTGAAATTATTGAATTCAATGTTCAGTCCGGCAGGCTATAGCATGCCTAATCGGTAAATGTAATGCTGTTCCTTGAGCTTGCGTTGATGTTCACTGGAACACTGCAGCAAGCCCAGGACAGATATGTAGGCATGAGAGTAGGGGTGTGTGTTGAAATGGCAAGCAACCGGAAGCTCGGAGTCATGCTTTCAGGCTGAGCAGAGCTGTTCTGACAAGCGGTCACCCAATCTGCGTTTGGTCTCCCCAGTGTAGAGGAGACTGTGTTGTGAGCAGTGAATACAGAATACTAAATTGAAAGAAGTACAAGTAAATTGCTGATTCACCTGAAAGGAGTGTTTGGGGTATTGGATAGTGAGGAGAGAGGAGGTTAAAGTGCAGGTATTACACCTCCTGCGATTGCAGGGGAAGGTGCCATGGGAAGGGGACAAGGTGTTGGGGGTAATGGTGGAGTGGACCAGGATGTCGTGGAGGGAACGATCCCTTCAGAATTCTGACAGGGGAGGGAAGGGGAAGATACGTTTGTTAGTGGCATCAGCTGGATGTGGCGGAAATGGCGGAGGATGATCCTTTGGATGTGGAGGCTGATGGAGTGGAAAATGAGGACAAGGGGAACCCTGTCGCGGTTCTGGGAGGGAGGGGAAGGGGTGAAGGTAGAGGTGCGGGAAATGGGCCGGACACAGTTGAGGGCCCTGTCAACCACTGTGGGGGGGTATCCTCAGTTGAGGAAAAAGGAAGACATAACAGAAGTGCTTTTGTGGAAGGTTGCATCATCAGAGCAAATGTGTTGGAGACGGAGAAACTGGGAGAATGGAATAGAGTCCTTACAGTAGGCAGGGTGTGAAGAAGTGTAGTCAAGGTAGCTGTGGGAGTTGGTGGGTCTATAATGAATACTAGTAGACAGTCTGTCCCCAGAGATGGAGACAAAGAAGTTGAGGAAGGGAAGTGTCAGAGATGGAACATGTAAAGGTGAGAGAAGGATGGAAAGTGGAAGCAAAGTTGATGAAGTTTTTCAGTTCAGGGCGGGAGCAGGAAATGGCACCGATACAGTCATCAATGTACTGGAAAAAGAGTTGGGGGAGGGGGCCTGAGTAGGACTGGAACAAGGAATGTTCCACATATCCCACAAAAGGACAGGCATAACTAGGACCCACGCAGGTACTCATAGCAACACCTTTGACTTGAAGGAAGTGAGTGGAGTTGAAGCAGAAGTTGTTCAATGTGAGAACAAGTTCAGCCAGGCAGAGGAGGGTGGTGGTGGATGGAGACTGGTTGGGTCTCTGTTCAAGGAAGAAATGGAGAGCCCTCAAACCATCCTGGTGGGGGATGGAGGTGTAGAAAGATTGGACATCCATAGTGAAGAGGAGGCGTTTGGGGCCAGGAAATTGTCAAAATGAAATAAGGCATCAGAAGAGTCATGGATGTAGGTGGGAAGAGACTTACATGGATGTAAGGGGAGAAAAGATAGAGTCAAGATAGGAAGAAATAAGTTCAGTGGGGCAGGAACAGGCTGAAACAATGGGTCTGCCAATGAACTGGTAAATGTTGGCAATGTTGCCTTCTCCCATCGAGAAGAATCCAGTCACATAGAAGTTGAAAGCAACATGACCTTGATGGCCACTCTCATGAACGTCCTTACCCTACTGGGAGGTTGCAGGTTCTATTGAAGTTCTGTGAGGAATTCTTTGGTGAATCACAGGTGCCTCAGACATTGCTCCTTGCTGAAGTGGAGGTAGGAGAATGGGTCCCTGAAGAGACTTGGTGAGTAGGACATTCTATATAGAACCCTTTGCCTCCCTCTCTCTGAGCAGAGCTTTCCCTCTCTGCAGCCTCAGCTCTATTCCTTGTTGTGCTGCAGACCCAGAGGGACTTCAAACATGGCTCCTATAACTGTAGCTGTCTTTTTGTCGATAGGTCACAAAACTCCTCTGACCCTCCATTAAGCCCTGTAGGGATGCAGCAACACTGCTTTCCAAATCCAGAAAGTCACCAGGACACAACACAGTACTTCCAAAGACTTTGCCAGAGAAACATTGTCACAGGCATCTCAGCTGCAAGTTGGATGGCTGATCCTTTAAATAGAGATAGTGTAAGGCTCTCTCTCTGGTCTAAATGTTCTAGACTTTACTCTGGGTATCAATGGCACACAACAACTTGGATACTGTTCCACTAGATGTGCTACACCTTTATTTCGCACTAAGCAATAGTACATACTCACCATAATGTTGGGTGAAAGGGTCAGTGGCCATAGTTTTGGGTTAGAGATTCGGGTGATCATAATGCTGGGTGAGAGGCTCGGTAGCCATAATGCTGGGTGAGAGGGTCGGGTGGCCATATTGCTGGGTGAGAGGATTGAGTGGCCATGCTGCTGGTTGAAAGGGTCAGGGTGGCCATAATGCTGGGTTAGAGGGTCGAGTGACCATAATGTTGGGTGAGAGGGTTGGGTGACCGTGCTACTGGTTGAGAGGGTCAAGTGGCCATGTTGCTGGGTGAGAGGGTTAGGTGGCCATGCTGCTGGTTGAAAGGGTCGGGGTGGCCATGCTGCTGGGTGAGAGGGTTGGGTGGTCATATTGCTGGGTGAGAGGGTCGGGTGGCCATAATGTTGGGTGAGAGGGTCGCGTGGCCATGCTGCTGGTTGAAAGGGTCGGGGTGGCCATGCTGCTGGGTGAGAGGGTTGGGAGGCTGTAATGCTGGGTAAGCAGGTTGGGTGGCCATGTTGCTGGGTGAGAGGGTTGGGTGGCCATGTTGCTGGGTGAGAGGGTTGGGTGGCCATATTGCTGGGTAAGAGGGTCAGGTGGCCATGCTGCTGGGTGAAAAGGTTGAGTGGCCATGCTGCTGGGTGAGAGGGTTGGGAGGCCGTAATACGGGTAAGCAGGTTGGGTGGCCATGTTGCTGGGTGAGAGGGTTGGGTGGCCATGCTGCTGGGTGAGGAAGGTTGGCTATCAGCAAGGCTGGGCACGTAAGCTGACAGGAGTAGCAAAGGAAAAGATATGAAGACAAATTCATCTCTGCAAGGACAGTGCTCTGGAGACCTACTGTTCAACTGCCATGGGTCTCATGCACCCTGTCATTGTGGACCCCTGTGGTGTGATATAGCGCCTCTGATGGAGGGAGGGCCAAGACCACAATGAATGTTAACTTCAATAAAGAAAAATCTTTATAATGGAAAACAAATGGCAAATGTCAAAACCAATGAAACCGCAAGTGTGTTCTAAGTGGTTTTCTTTATACGTTTTTGAGTACTTCTATGAGGTGTGACCCCTGCACTAGGGGTTGGGCTGGAGGCAGGCTGCTGATCAGGCTGCCCCTTGGATTGTGATGGCTTTGGCAGCTGTCCTCTGGCTGCCTGAGGCGTGGAAGGCCCCGGCTGCCTGAGGGTTTCCTGCACAGGTGCAGGTCTCTCCTCAGGCGTCATGGCTACTGGAGCTGGGCTCACTGGCGGAGGGGCTGAAGAGCCGCAGTCCACACTTGGAGCACCCTGAAGGGAGCCCCCAGCTGTGGAGGTCAGTCTCTCCTCCTCCCTTTCAAGGCTCACTTGAACCTCCATGCTGACCAGAGAAGGATGAGGAGCTGGAGAAGACTCCAGGTGCCTCAACATGCCACTGCTGCATTGAGCTTATGGCCAAGTTGGTGGTGTGCAGTTCTGCACACATCTGTGGGATCTGACTCTCTGTGAGGGTCGCCAACCTGTCAATGGGAAAAGTGATGTACTCACACGCCTGAGACATGGCAGCAGTTATGGTATGGATGGACTCCTCCATTGTCTGTTCATGGCTGCGCATGGTCTCTGGCATCTCTGCCAGATGTTACCTTACCCATTCTGCTATTCCAGCATTCCCTGAGCTGTCAAAGAGGCTTGTCATCAGCCTGGAGCTCAGCATGGGCCAGGCCACCCACAGTCCTCCGACTGTTAGAGGCCTCGGCTGTCTGAGCCTCAGCCAGCTGCTCAAGTGCGCGTTCAGTGATCTCACCAGCTTGTGATCCTGATTCTAAAGCTGAGCGTAAACCCACCGCGGTGAATATATCCGCACTGCTGGAAGTGCAGGAGAGTCATGTGACTGCTGCTCCTCAGAGATTGGCTGCTGTCCCCCTTCAGTTGGAGTCTCCTAGGACACTACCCTGAGGAACGCCTGCGGTGATGTCCTGGAGCTCAGATGACTGACCTCCAACAACCATCTTCCTTTGAGCTAGGTATGACTCCAACAAGCGGAGAGTTTTCCTCTGATTCCCATTGACTTCAGTTTTGCTAGGGCTCCTTGATGCCATACTCGGTCAAATGCTGCCTTGATGATAAGGGCACCTCACTTCTTGAGTTCAGCTCTTTTGTCCATGTATGAACCAAGGCTGTAATGAGGTCAGGAGCTGAGTGGCTCTGGCAGAACCCAAACTGAGCATCACTGAGAAGCTTAATGCTAAGCAAGTGCCACTTGAAAGCACTGTCAATGACACCTTCCATCACTTTACTGATGATTGAGAGTTGACTGATGGGGCAGTAACTGGCCAGGTTGGACTTGTCCACTATTTGTATACAGGACATACCTGGGCAATTTTCCACATTGTCAGGTTGATGCCAGTATTGTAGCTGTACTGGAACAGCTTGGCTAGGGATGTGGCATGTTCTGGAGCACAGGTCTTCAGTACTATTGCCGGAATATTGTCAGGGCCCATAGCCTTTGCAGTATCCAGTGCCTTTAGTCGTTTCTTGATATCACATGGAGTGAATCGTATTGGCTGAAGTCTGGCATCTGTGATGCTGGGGACTTCAGGAGGAGGCCGAGATTGATCATCAACTCGGCACTTCTGGCTGAAGATTGTTGCAAATGCTTCAGCCTTATCTTTCGCATCGATGTGCTGGGCTCCCCCATCATTGAGGATGGGGATATTTGTGGAGCCACCTCCTCCAGTTAGTTGTTTAATTGTCCACCACCATTCACAGCTGGATGTGGCAGGACTGCAGAGCTTAGATCTGATCTGTTGGTTATGGGATCGTTTAGCTCTGTCTATCACATGCTGCTTTAGCAGTTTGGCATGCAAGTAGTCCTGTGTTGCAGCTTCACCAGGTTGACACCTCATTTCGAGGTATGCCTGGTGCTGCACTTGGCATGCCCTCCTGCACTCTTCATTGAACCAGGGTTGGTCTCCTAGCTTGATGGTAATGGTAGAGTGGGGGATATGCCGGGCCATGAGGTTACAGATTGTGGTTGAATACAATTCTGCTGCTGTTGATGGCCCACTGCAGCTCATGGATGCTCAGTTTTGCATTGCCAGATCTATTCGAAATCTGTCCCATTTGGCATGGTGGTCATGCCACACAACACGATATAGGGTATCCTCAATGTGAAGGCGGGACTGCGTCTCCACAAGGACTGTGCAGTGGTTACTCCTACCAATACTGTCATAGACAGATGCATCTGCAACAGGCAGATTGGTGAGGACAAGGTCAAGTATATTTTTCCCTCTTGTTGGTTCCCTCACCACCTGCCGCATACCTAATCTAGCAGCTATGTCCTTTAGGACTGGGCCAATTCGGTCAGTAGTGGTGCTACTGAGTCCCCCACCCAGAGTACATTCTGCGCCCTTGCCACCCTCAGTGCTTCCTCCAAGTGGTGATCAACATGGAGGAGTATTGTTTCATTAGCTGAGGGAAGGCGGTTGGTAGTAATCAGCAGGTGGTTTCCTTGCCCATGTTTGACTTGATGCCATGAGACTTCATGGGGTCCGGAGTCGATGTTGAGAACTTCCAGGGCAACTCTCTCCTGACTGTATACCACTGTGCCGCCACTTCTGCTGTGTCTGTCCTGCCAGTGGGACAGGACATACCTGGGGATGGTGTTGGCAGTTTCTGGGACATTGTCTGTCAGGTATGATTCCGTGAGTATGACTATGTCAGGCTGTTGCTTGGCTAGTCTGTGGGACAGCTCTCCCAACTTTGGTACAAGCCCCCAGATGTTAGTAAGGAGGAATTTGCAGAGTCGACAGGGCTGGGTTTGCTGTTGTCGTTTCCAGTGCCTAAGTTGATGCTGGGTGGTCCATCCAATTTCATTCTGTTTTATTGACTTCGTAGTGGTTAGATACAGCAGAGTGGCTTGCTAGGCCATTTTAGAGGGCACTTAAGAGTCAACCACATTGATGTGGGTCTGGAGTCACATGTAGGCCAGACCAGGTAAGGACAGCAGATTTCCTTCCCTAAAGGACATTTAAACTCAAGGAAACCTGTCTGATTAGTTCTTTTATGATCACAACAAAGGTAAAAGGTTAAACACTCACTAAAGGAATAAAAAGGAAAGGAATAAACCCTGTTGCAGTCAAACAAGAGGAAGGACAAGAGGGGAGCCTTGTCACCCCCTCCTCACCTGATTGTAACAACCTCCAGAATGCTAGTGCAAATAAAGAATTGCGTACTACGTGGATGGTCAGCAAATTTGCTAAAGGGAAAGGATTTAGGTGTGACTTTTGATCATTCACTGAAAGTTTATCATTGTGAAACTGTCATAAAGTCTATTCAAACTCTCGAATAGATTTTAGGGAATGTGATTAGCTGTCGCAAGTCAATATATCAATTGCACAACAAACGAGTCAGAGTAATTTACAATCACTGATGACGAGAAAATGTTATTCAGATCAGTTTGAGTCATTTAATGTTACTGTTCCTATATTGAAAGGTAGAAAATGATAATTTTACTTTTATAGCCTGGGATTTTGATTTACTCATAATAACGTAATCAAAGCTTGTCACAAACAGATCTGATTTGTCACCTCTTTAGGTTGATTAAAGTGTTCAAGTATTTCTAATGACAGCCTTTAAATATTTGCAAATTTTAGATAACTAATAAACAAAATTATAGGTTACATAAACAATTATCTTGAGGCTTTTATTCACAAAAGTTTCTCTGATTGAGATAACACAAAGTCAAAGCTATTATAAAGCATTTATTTCAGCACAAAGAAAATCACTTCATAACTACCTTTGTGATGTTCATCAATCACACAGGAAATTGAAGCTTCCACATGGCATGTAAATAAAAATTTTTTTATGATAATTAGTAGAAGCTGAATAATGGAGTATAACGTTGCATTATAAGAAACTATGGAACAAGAAAGGGCCATTGGATCTTTTCATGGACTACCCTATTACAATGGAATTCTTAATGGAGACAACCTCCCTTGTGTTACCTTTAGGAGTGAAGGATACATTAGCCAGCAGTTGATTCCATGACATTGTCCTCATGATAACCTTCATTGAACCCTATCAAGGTCTGTACAGTAATATTCCAGTGTAGGGAAGACCAGAGAAGCCTTCAGTTTTCAAATTGCCATCCTGTCTCCAAGTAGCCCTTCCACTCCAAGGGCTGAATTTTGTGCTGGAGATGGGGCTTCTGGCACCGGGCTGAAAAGGCAGGGGAACCCCACCTCTGCCTTTTCATGCCCCCCATCCCCACCCCCACCCCTGGAACGTTCCTCTTTTTTTTTGAGTCAAAGTTTTAGGAGGCAGGATCCCCGTCCCTTTAAAGACTTTAAAGGGATAGGGATCCCGCCTCCAAGAGCTGCCAGCCAATCAGAGAGCTGGCAGCTCAGCAGTATCGGCAGCACTACCGAGAGCAGAGGCCACTGCCAGTACTGCAGAGGCCTCGGACCCAGGCCCAGCTTTGGAAACCCAGAACAAAGGTAGGTGAGGCGGGGGGCGGGGTTGCCAGGACCAGTTCGGAAGGCCCCGGTGAATGGAGGGAGTAAGATCCCAGCAGCAACGGGAAGAGACCCTTAATTGGACCTTAATAGGCCACTTAAGGGCCTCAATTGGCCTCTGGCAGGAAGGCCATCGTCGAGAAGTTTGGGACTTTTAAGCGTAAGGATACCTTTTCTCGTTGAGAACACTGTGTAACATATAAATGTGGTGTGGGGTTTTCAAGTATGTTAATAAGTCAGAGGGAAATTTCTTTTTCTGTAATTTAGTGTGTAGCTACCTACTAAGTACTGTTTAGTTAATGTTGATTTTTAGTTTAGTTGTTATAGCAAAAGTCTTAAAATGTGATCCTTTAATTGGTCTGGGGAGTTCATATCTTTTGTTTTACAATTAACAGTTGAAACTGAGATCCTAACAATATGGCAACACGAAAGGATATGTTTGGTGGAGAGGAAGTGACCACATAGTCAGTGGCAAGGGGGTCAGGAAGCAACATTACCTGTCAGAGACATGGCTGCACCTCACTGAGAGGTGCCCATCTGTTAATGCTGACCCCAACAAGGCCTTTCGGGAGTGACCATATGCAGGAGGCATTTGTGTGCCGCTTTGCTGGACCATTGGGCTGCCATTAGCATAGGTGTTGTGCTTGTCTCCGTGGGGAAATTAACAGTCCTATTTCTTGTGCTTGCAGGAGACGATAGCATACAACAGCAAAGAAAGGGTCAAGACTAGCAGAGGGGTGCCATTCCTTCATATCCCCATGGAGGAGGAGGTTTTGAAAATGGCAGGGCACCAGGGTGCCATATGATTGCTGATGGCAAGGCAGGAGTGCCAACCCAAGATGGTGCATGAATGAGTGCAGGGGCACAAGGGGGCATCTGGCACACACAAGGCATAGTGCTCATGTGTCCACCACTGGACACATGGAGCTCGACAGCAGGGATAGTTGTGATGACAGCAGAGGCTACTCCCAGGAGAGAGTGTACCACCCGAGGCTGAACTATCTCCAGATGCCTGACTGGCATTGTCAGCGAAGATTGCAGCTTTCCAGGGGGGCAGTCACTGATCTCTGCACCATGCTGCAGGATAAGCTGAGACCTAGGGGAATTGGTGGACACCCAATGCCAGTGGCGCTGAAGATCACTGTGGCTCTCAATTTCTCTGCCTCTGTGTCTTTCCAGGGATCCACTGACATATATGGGATCTTCCAGTCTGTGGACCATTGGTGCACCAAGGAGGTGACCTGTGCTATGTTTAAGAGGGTCAGTGACTATGCACGCTATTGCAGCGATCTGGACAGTCAAGCTGAGAGATCCATTGGGTCCGGGGCCATTGTTGGATTCCCCCAGGTACAGGGTGTGATGGACTGCACGCATGTGGCCATCAAGGCTTCCACGGACCAGCCAGTGGCCTTTCATAAATGTCCAACTTGTCTGCGACCACCAAAAACGGATCCTTCAGGCGTGTGCATGGTTCTGGGAAACAACCAAGATGCCTACATACTTCAGCAGTCCCAAGTGCCACAGCTTTTCCAGCACCCCCCCGCCCCCGCTCACCTTTAGGGATGGATACTGGAGACAAGGTCTACCCGCTAAAGACATGACTGCTCATGCCTGTGAGAAACCCATGCCGGATTCAGAGGAGAGGTACAACACATGCCACGTATCAACGCAAGCGAAAAATGAGCAGGTCATTGGTCTTCTCAAGATGTGATTCAGGTGCTAGATCATTCTGGTGGAGCCCTTCAGTACGCCCAGCAAAGGACTTGTATATTGTGGTGATCTGCTGTGCTATGCACAACCTTGCACTGCTGAGAGGGGAGGTGTTGGATGATGGGGACATTGCCGATTGCAATGCCTCCTCTGATGATGAGGATGTGGTGGAGGCAGCTGACCAGGCGATGGAAGATGAAGAATCTCTTGAACCACAGGCAAGGCGCAATGAGATACGCATAAGGGAGGCGCAAGATGCACTAATACAGAATTGTTTCTTGTGAACTTGATGCCTTTCAGAAACATTCCATTAAAGCCTTACCTTTAATCAGCCCTGCTGTCACCTCCTCCATTTTGCACTCCATTTTGCGCCCAGGTGCACACCTCACACTGACAAGGCTGAGGAACTGTCAGACACAGCTCACTCCATCGCCTCCAGCCCATTGTTGGAGCAAGGCTATAGCTGAGATCTCACAGGGCAGCAAGAATTGTAATGTGATGTAACAACAGTGAATTAAAGATTTATTGAGCAGCACAGCAGAAGTGAGTCCCTACATTTACATAATCTAAACACTTGTGAACCCGGGTGCAGCTAGATGCTTTTCTTAACTCTCTTATGAGTGCTCCTACATTGCACAGGACCCTCCTCTGTCGCCTTGGCTACTCGAGGTTCTGCAGTCACTGGTCGCGGGGCTGAGGTGCTGCTGTTCACACCAGGAGTGCCCCAGAAGTGGAAGTCAGCCACTCTTCCTCCCTTGCAAGACATATTTGCACCTTCCTGCTGACTCTGATGAGCTGGTGGAGACTCCAGGTGCCTCGCCCCTTCTCGCTGCTGCATAGAGCTCATAAGAACATAAAAATAAGAACATAAGAAATAGGAGCAGGAGTAGGCCATTCGGCCCCTCAAGCCTGCCCCGCCATTCAATAAGATCATGACTGATCTGCCCCAGACCTCAACTCCTCTTTTGTGCCAGCTCCTCATAGCCCTCAACTCCCCTGAGATTTCAAAAGTCTATCTACCTCTTCTTTAAAGACTCTCAGTGATCTAGCCTCCACAACTCTCTGGGGTAGAGAATTCCAGACATTCACTACCATCTGAGAGAAGAAATTCCTTCGCATCTCAGTTTTAAATGAGTGTCCCTTATTCTATAACTATGTTCCCTAGTTCGAGATTCCCCCACTAGTGGAAAAAGCTTCTCAACATCTACCCTGTCAATCCCCCTCAGAATCTTGTACGTTTCAATAAGATCCTATGTGCCCTTCTCCAGCATGAACACCCCAAGGCTGGCTCTCTTGCTGGGTCCTGAGGTACCTGATGTGCTCTCTCTGAGTTGCTCAGCTTCCTCAACGTGGGTCACGAAGCCTGGATACATGAGGCCAATGGCAGGTGGCCTCTCTCCTCGTCCTTCTATCCAAACAGCTCCCCCCACCCCCACCCCACACCTTTCCCTGATGAGCTCCTTAAGAAAAAACAAGAGGGAAATATTGTCCCTTTACTTTGTGTTCAGACAAATGCTATCCTGCCATTCACACCTCATCCAGACTCATCATTTGTTTCATTCCCATTATCACTCCCTTTGGCTTTGTACCAGAAAACCTTTTGTCATTTAATCTCTCTTGCCCTAGAGCCTATCATAAAGCGGCACAGTGGCGCAGTGGTTAGCACCGCAGCCTCACAGCTCCAGCGACCCGAGTTCAATTCTGGGTACTGCCTGTGTGGAGTTTGCAAGTTCTCTCTGTGTCTGCGTGGGTTTCCTCCGGGTGCTCTGGTTTCCTCCCACATGCCAAAGACTTGCAGGTTGATAGTTAAATTGGCCATTATAAATTGCCCCTAGTATAGGTAGGTGGTAGGGAAATATAGGGACAAGCGGCGATGTGGTAGGAATATTGAATTAGTGTAGGATTAGTATAAAACGGGTGGTTGATGGTCGGCACAGACTCGGTGGGCCGAAGGACCTGCTTCAGTGCTGTATCTCTAAAACAAAAACCTTCCTTTTGTTCTTCTTCCACCCACTGCAACCACGCCCCCCCCCCTCCACCCCCCCCCCCCGCTCCCTTTCAAATGCTCAAAACCTATTGCATTTCTAACTTTTCACAGTTCTGATGAAAGGTCACAGACCTGAAACAATAACTATGTTTGTCTCTCCACGGATGCTGACTGACCTGCTGAGTATTTCCAGCACTTTCTGCTTTCATATTAAATGCACTATAATTATTCTATTTGAGAATTGGAGCTGTACTACTGGAAAATTAACTCATGAATCTGGAAAGCAAAATTCATCTTCCTATCCATGCTATAATTTGTATTCTCTATGTTATTTTTTCATCTACGGTGTCCAAAGTATTTCACAAATAATAATATTTTATAGCATATTAGATTAGAGATACAGCACTGAAACAGGCCCTTCAGCCCACCGAGTCTGTGCCGAACATCAACCACCCATTTATACTAATCCTACACTAATCCCATATTCCGACCAAACATCCCCACCTGTCCCTATATTTCCCTACCACCTACCTATACTAGTGACAATTTATAATGGCCAATTTACCTATCAACCTGCAAGTCTTTTGGCTTGTGGGAGGAAACCGGAGCACCCGGAGAAAACCCACGCAGACACAGGGAGAACTTGCAAACTCCACACAGGCAGTACCCGGAATCGAACCCGGGTCCTTGGAGCTGTGAGGTTGCGGTGCTAACCACTGCGCCACTGTGCCGCCCTATATTTATTAAGACAATAGTAATGTATTGTGTTACTATGCTTAATAATTGCATTTTACAGTGAAATGCTGTATAAATGTAAAACTGTTTCTGCTCTATTGAAATATAGCTTTTTATCAGCTAATTCTATTTCAGTATTTAAAACAGCTTAAAGAAAAATTGTAATTTTCATGGCAATCTTTAGTGTCCCACGCTGTATTTATATATTCTTTAATTGGTTTGTCTTTTGGGTTTCCCATTACAGCTAAGAACTTGTAGTTGGAAAAGTGAATAGTGATTACAATTTCCAGGTGTCTGTCTTTGTGATAATGTCATGGGAAGAGAAGAGACAGCACTAATGAGTGTGTGTGAAAATAAAACTGGGACCCTACTGCTTACAAATATGGAGTCAGAAAACATCCGCAAAAACCATGGAATCCTTTGGCAGCTGACAGTTTGTTTTAATCTTATACTTTGTGTTTTGGATATAATTAACATTTTTGGGCCAGATATTTTAGCGAGTTTTCCCAAGCAAGGGAAGCAGGTTTGCATGTGTGCAGGGAGCTAAGTCCCCTGAAATTGAGGTCAAGTTTGGATCCCAACATCATCCCGCCCTCCTCTGAGTTTCTACTGGGCAGGATTGAAGGCGAGTTGGGAACACCCTTGGATCTGTTGGGTAAGTTATTAATGTAATTAAAAACTCAATTAAGAACTTGTTACAACCAGATGAGAAAGGTGTCTAGGGGTCTTTTACTATCTTCACCTGGTCTTATTCTAACAGGGTTTAATTTTTAAACACTGTGTTTTGAGCTCCCCCTTTGTGAATCCTTGTTCACAGCTTTCCAATTATGAGGCAAAGAAATAAGCACACCAGGTTTTTCTTAGGTTTAAAGAAGAAAAGTGACATTTATTGAACCTTAAATTTAAACTCTAATATGGTTAACACCTACGGATATATACCGCACCCATGCTCGCATGCAAACGCGATACACACATGCAAATAGGGACAGAAAAGAGCAGAAGAAAAATAAAATGGAGAAGTTTGAGGCAATATCAGAAGAGCTTCTTGTTTACTGTGCTTCAAGCTCACTGTAGTCGTTTTGTAAGTTGTCTTGTTTTTCATTGGGGCCCAGTATTCTTCTTAAACCTTGTTCACTGTAGGAGGCTTTTCTCTCTTGGGGTTTATATGTCTTCAATGGTTTCCGAAGCTGGTGAGAGCGAGATGAGAGCAGACGGGAGAGAGGTGTTCTCAGTCCAGGAGAAAAGTGATTTCTCATTTCAAACTCCTTGTTGGAAGTTCAAATTTAAAAAGCTCTAACACTCAGCCAGCCATGTGACCAAACCAGTCCAACCATGTCTGTTTGTGTATTCAGCCATTTTAGCAGTTAATCTGGAATGCTAGCCTTTCCACCTTCAATGTCTGGTAATCAAAAGTCCATTGTGGATTAAATTAGAGCAGGGAATAGCTCCTTTGTCCTTTGAAGTTGGCATGCTAATGTCTCTCTCCAGTCAGGGGCTTGCAATTTTAAGTTTTAATGTTCATGTGGCAAAATAATGTGTGCCTCAGTCTTGGCAGGTGGGGGCTTGCCTGACAAACTGTTTTAGTCCTCATTTCTGGTTTCTCCAGCCAGGACACCTGCTTCCTGACCTGTCAGCAACTCAACAGGGTCACTGAGGCAAGCGCACAGCAGGAAGAGCTTCTTCAATTAAATTGGCAAGCTGAGAAGTCTTTGACCAGTTACACTGAAGAGCTGTAGCCATGGCCATTGGGAGATGGCTGTTCAAAGCACTCCTTCTCACTAGTGAGTGCTATCACTGCTTAACAGGTGATTGCCAACTTGTTGGAAGGTATTTCACCTGCCTATTACTTCATTCACCTTCATCTGCACTTCCTTGCTGTCAGTCTTCACCACAGCATGACAGCATCTTATGCAGCTCTACCTTACACCTCTGATGAGGGACAAGAGCAGAAGCCACCGCAGCACCAGAAATTTTCTCCTCAGCCACATTCCCCTTCACAGAGCAGAGGGGATCAAGCTGGAAGGAGTCGAGACCCCTAACAGAGGGTCTACAGGCAGTGGATTAGTTCTCGCAACATGTCTGTGCACCAGTGCCTCAGGAAGCACAGCTTTCATCGCAGGTCACTGCTGACATCTTCGGGCTCCTGGAACAAGACATCTTTCCCAGTGGAGCAGGTGGGCATACATTGCCAGTGGCCAACATGGTGCCTGTAACTGTAGAATCACCTGCCTGCTGTGTCTCTGGCTTTCACCAGGTTGTGTGTTCTCTTCTGCAAGGAGACAAAGCGGAGAGATGTGAGTGATTGTAACAGCTTGTGTGGAGAGGAGCGATGGACAACGCTTGTGGAAGGTGACTGAGAGGCATGGGTGCAAGAAGGCAATTGGATGAGTGTGGGGTTTGGCACCTGAAAGTGTTATGCCACTCACCTTTCCTGTCTTCCTGAGCTCCTCTATCCTCTTGATCCACTGTTTGCAGGTTGGAGGCACCACACTTCCGCTGCTGACTTCCTTAGCCACTTCCATCCATGCTTGCTTGGTTGGAGAGCTTGTCCTCTTCCTCCTGTGCTTTGGGAGCTCACCTCACTGCAGCCCCTCAGGGCCCACAGCAGGACCTACAAGTAGCAGTGAGAAATCTGGGGAGCAGCCTTCTTGGGACTCCTTTCCATTCTTATGGTTGCTGCAGCCTCAAAAATCCAAGTGCTGATGAGCCTTTGTAACCCATGTCATGGTACCTCTAATTAGAAATCTGTCCATGACAGAATGGATGTGTCATTCCATCCACTCTCCCTATTTGGTCAGGAAACTCGGAGGGAGGATGCTAATGCCATAACTGAGTTAAAGAGCCACGGCTAAGCCTATTGGTAAATTGGGTTCCTGATGCATTCTGCAGGGACTAAGCCCAAAAGATTCTGCCCTTTGTGTGGATTTATTTATTTGCTACAATCCTTTCTTGCATAGTAAAAGTGATCTAAAATGTATATTGACATATTTTAGTAGTTTGGTAGGACTGATGAAATGACAACTGCTTTAGCAGGCTGTGACTACTGAAGCAAGTTGTTCTAGTGTAATTTCAACAACAAGCTTCAAAACTGAACAGAGAAGGAATTAGTCATGTATGTTCAGCCATGGATATAGTTTATTCCACATTAAAGAACAATTTTGGACATTCTGTGCCACTTTTACAGAAATAATATGCTATTCACTGCTTTCTGTTCCAGTGACAGTTAAATGACTCACAAAACAATTTTTAACACGCCACAAAGACAGAAGCTCAAATATGCATGAGTGGAATTCCAACTCAGGCTGGTGAACAAACACAATAACAAAATATACTTGTAGTCTTTACAGTGTCTATAAAAATAACGTTACCATCCGAACGTCTGATCTGCATTGGAGTTGTTGAATTATTAACTTGTGTTATTAAGTTACTTGCTGTAAAGTAAGACTGCCTGCAAAACATTTCTGTACAAACAATTATAAAGGGCTGCCTTATACTATCACTTTAGGATGAGTTTATATTTAAAGATACAGGTAGGTACAGTACAGGGTCCAGGAAAGCAGTGCCTTATTTATACTGCCTGGCTATGATTAGAATTTTCCCAGCAATGGGGGAACTTTGTACATTCATGCTTATATAGGTATGCAGAGCTTTGCATGTTGTTTATTTTTAAATGTTTTCAGGGTGTCTCTAATCCCAATGCAATTTAAGATAAACTGAGTGTGTTTAAAAAGAGATCATGAGCGGTAGACCCTTGAGCATTTTTTAAACCATAGTTTTCACAACACTGGAGTGATATTCTATGTGATGTCACAATAACATAAGATATCTAGAGGTGTGAAGGCTATTTGGCCATCTTAGGTTATCCATTTAGAAAGACACTTAAATCACCTGTTGCAGAATCCAATAGTGTCTTAACTGATTTCAGGATTTTCCCTCCTTTACTGTATGTGAAATTTCATATCATGTATTGATTATTCCGTGTGTGAAAAATAACCACCTGGTGTCAAAGTCCAGCAATGTGATACTGCCACCTGCCAGAAAATGTATGTTTCTGTTTCTTGATGTCAGGTCAGAACCCAGCTCTGGTGTTTTATTTAATATTAATTCTCTGGATGTGGGCATCACTGGCAAGGGCACCATTTATTGTCCATACCTAGTTGCCATCGAGAAGGCACTGGTAGATCTTCCTGTTGAATAGCTGCAAGCTTTCAGGTGAAGGTGCTCCTTCAATGCTGCAGGGAGATCCAATGCGGATAAAGGAACAATATGCAAGTTGGATGGTGTGTGACTTGAAGAGGAACTTGGGGGTGATGGAATTTATAGGCATCTGCTGCTGTTGTTCCTCTAGGTGGTTCAGATAGTGGATTTGGGAGGTGCTGCTGAAGAAGCCTTGTTGCAGGGAATTGTGTAGTTAATACATGGTATGCCAATGGTGGAGAGAGTATATGTTTAAGCCAGTGAATAGGGTGACAATCAAGTAGGTTATTGTCCTGGATAATGACAAGCTTTTTGGGTGTTGTTGGAGCCACACCCAAATAGGCAAATGGAGAATATTCCATCACACTCTTGACTTACGCCCTGTAGGCGGTAGGGAAGTTTTGGGGAGTCAGGAGGCTCAATGCAGAATACCCAGAATCTGACCTATTCTGGTAGCCACAGCATTTATGAAGGTGTTCCAGCTGAGTTTCTGTTCAATGGTGACTCCCCTTCCTACAGGATGTTGATGGTGGGGACTTGGCAAATGTCATAGGGAGTTGGTTAGGTGATCTCTTGTTAGAGATGGCCATTTCCAGCACTTCTGTGGCATGAATACTACTTGCCACTTAACAGCCAAAGCATGGATGTTTTCCAGACATAGAATGCTTCATTATCTGAAAAATTGCAAATGGAACTGAACACTATGCAATCATCAGTGAACAGCCCCATGTCTGACCTTATATTGGAAGAAAGGTCATTGATGAAGCAGCTAATGATAGTTAAGCCTATTACATTGTCCTGAGGAACTCCTGAAGCAATGTCCTGAGACCGAGATGATTGACCTCTACCACCACCATTTTCCTTTCTGCTAAGGTTTTCTCCTGCTCTGCTTTAACATCAGGCTTCTTGGTGCCATATTTGTTCAAATGCTTCTTGAGATCAAGGGCACTCACTCTCAACTCAACTCAGGAATTCAGCTCTTGTGTCCATGTTTGGATCTAGGTGTAAGGTGGAACTAAATGCTTCTGGTGGAACCAAACTGAGAAACAGTGAGCAGGTTAGAGTCATAGAGTCGTGCAGCATAGAAACAGGCCCTTCGGCCCATTGTGTCCATGCTGACCATAATGCCTATCTATACTAATCCCACCTGCCTGCATTAATTCCATATCCCTCTATGCCTTGCTCATTCAAGTACCTGTCCAGATGCCTCTTAAATGTTTCTACTGTTCCTGCCTCCACCACATCCTCAGGTGGCTCATTCCAGATACCCACTATTCTTTGTGTGAACAATTTACCCCTTTGATCCCCTTTAAACCTCCTCCCTCTCACCTTAAATCTGAGCCCTCTAGTTTTAGTCACTCCTACCATGGGAAACAGACTCTGGCTATCTACCATATCTATGCCTCTCATAATTTTATATACCTCTATCATGTCCCCTCTCAGCCTCCTTCGCTCCAGGGAAAACAGACCCAGCCTATCCAATCTCTCTTTATAACTCAAGCCCTCCAAACCAGGCAACATTCTTGTGAATCTTTTCTGCACCTTCTCTAGCTTAATCACATATTTCCTGTAGTGCGGCTACCAGAACTGCACACAGTACTCCAAATGAGGTCTAACCAACGTTATGTACAACTGTAACATGTAGTCCCAACTCTTGTACTCAATGCCTCAGCCGATGAAGACAAGCATGCCATACGCCTTCTTCACCACCCTGTCTACCTGTGTTGCCACTTTCAGGGAACTATGTACTTGCACCCCAAGGTCTCTCTGCTCAACAACACTCCCCAGGGCCCTGCCATTTACTGTATATGTCCTGGTTTAACTTCCCAAAATGCATCACTTCACAATTGTCTGCGTTAAATTCTATTTGCCAATCCATTGCCCACTTTCCCAGTTTATCTATATCCTGTTGTAACCTTAGACAATCTTCTTCACTGTCCACTATACCACCAATTTTGGTGTCATCTGAAAACTTACTAATCATGCCCCCTACAGTCAAATCCAAGTCATTAATATATATAACAAACAACAGAGGGCCCAGCACCGATCCCTGCGGCACACCACTGGTCACCGGCCTCCAATCTGAAAAACAACCCTCCACTACAACCCTCTGCTTCCTATCACCAAGCCAATTTTGTATCCAATTGGCTAGCTCACCCTGGATCCCTTGTGTTCGAACCTTCTGGACCAGCCTACCATGCGGGACCTTGTCAAAGGCCTTGCTAAAGACCATGTAGACAACATCCATTGCTCTGCCCTCATCAATCCTCTTGGTCACCTCCTCGTAAAACTCGATCAAATTCGTGAGACATGATTTGCCACACACAAAGCCATGCCGACTATCCCTAATCAGACCATGCCTTTCCAAATGCATATAAATCCTGTCTCTCAGAATCCCTTCCAATACGTGCCACTTGATAACATTGTTAATGGTTCTACCATTACTTTGCTGATGATTGAGAGCAGCCTGATGGGGCTGTCATTGTCCGGATTGAATTTTTCCTGCTTTTTGTGGACAGGACACACCTGGGCAACTTTCCATATTGTCAGGTAGATGCCAGTGTTTTAGCTGTATTGCAATAGGTTAACTAAGGGTGTGACTAGTTCTGGAGCACAGGTATTTAGCACTACAGCTAGGATATTTTCAGGGCCCATAGCCTTTGCTCTGTCTAGTGCACTTTGCTTGATATCACATGGAGAGAATCGAATTGAGTTGAAGACTGATGGTGAGGCCCTAAGGAGAAATCGGAGAAGGATCATACACTTGGTACTTCAAACTGAAGATGGCTTGAACATTTCAGATGTGTTTTGCACTCAAAAACTGGCCTCCATCATCATTGAGGATGGGGATATACATGGTGCTTCCTCCTTTCATTAATTGCTTCATTGTCCACGACCATTCATGACTAGATGTGGCTGGACTGCAGAGCTTTGATCTGATCTGTTGGTTTTGGGATTGCTTAGCTCTGACTTTCGCATCCTGCCTTTGCTAGTAAGCATGTATATAGTCCTGTGTTGTAGCTTCACCAGGTTTGCACCTTATTTTCAGGTATGCCTGGTTCTGCTCTTGGCATGCTCTTCTACAGGGTTGGCCTAACTTGATGGTGATGGAGGAATGAGGGATATGCCAAACAATGAGATTACAGATTTGAGCAATATACAAATCTGCTACTGTTGATGGCACCTCAACAATCTCTTGAGATGCCCAGTTTTGAGCTGCTTAATCTATTCCACTTAGCATAGTGGTAGTGACACACAATATGATAGAGGATGTCCTCAGTGTGAAGATTGGACTTGGTCTCCAACAGGACTGTGTGGTGGTCACATTTACCATTTCTGCCATGGACAGATGCATCTATGACAGGTAGATTGGTGAGGACAAGCTCAAGTATGTTAATCCCTTGCTGTGGTTCTCTCACCACCTGCAGCAAGCCCAATCTAGCAGTTGCGTCCTTCAGGACTTAGCCAGCTTGTCAATATTGGTATTTCTGAGCCACACTTGATGATAAATATTGAAGTTCCTCACTTAGAGTATATTTTGTTCCCTTGCTATCTTCAGTGTCTCCTCCAAGTGGTGTTCAAAATGTAGGGGTTCTGATTCATCAGCTGAGAGAGGGTGGGAGGTGGTAATCAGCAGATGGTTTCCTTGCCCTTATTGGATCTGAAGTTATGAGACTTCATTTGATCTAGAGTCAACGTTGAGGACTGCCTGGGCCACTCCCCACCAACTGTGCCCCTACTTCTGGTGAGTCTGCCCTGCTGGTGGGACAGGACATACCCAAGGATGGTGATGGAGGAGTCTGGGAGATTGCCTCGTGGGTAAGGTTGTATAAGTACGACTAAGTCAGGCAGTTGCGGGACTAACCTGCAAAACAACTCACATAACTTTCATCATTAGTCCCACATATTAGTGGGGGAGACTGTGTAGGGTTTGGGCTTGTTAATGTTACATCATCACTTCCACATCGCTTTTATGTAGAAACCACTTTGCAGTGATGTTAATCCTTAAATATAAACACACAAACCTTTAACTTTTAAAAAATGTACCTGAGTACATGTGGCTGAATAAAACCTATTAAAGGGCATTTGGGTTTCTTAGGTATTTGAAGACATTATAAGCAAGTGCATCAAATCAGAACCAAATTAGCTTTCTTTACATCTCTCGAACGAGAATTTGTCAGTATACTTTAAATGTGCTACCAGGTGGTGAGTAGTTAGTTTGGAAATTCTATCTTAACTTTTGGAAACTGTGGCTCTTTGATTATATTGGTGATTGCGTGGCTGGGGTTGAAATATTATCAATTTTATTTTACGCTTATCCATGCGGGGTTCAAATATTTTTTAGCAGACTTATTGGGCAAAAATACTCCATCTCAATTAGTTTTCTTTTGATTTGAATATTCGATTTTAAGTCTATTTTGAACGAGACTCTATTTTAATTGCAGCTTTGCATCATCCCATGAATAGGACTGCTGTGTAATATTAAGGAGAAGTATTTTCTACATATTCATTGATACAGCGGGTGGAACAGACAGTCTTGCTTTACTTGGATGGGAGAGTTGGTATTTCGGTGACTCGAGTTCTTCTGGGATCACTTTGCAGACATTAAAACTTTAATTGCTTGTCACTTGAACGTGTTAAACCTGCAATAAACAGAACACCAGAATGGATGTGAATCAGTTTCTCGGAGCTCCATCATATATTTGAGTTAAAACCAAATGGGAGTAAATTAATGGAGAGACGCCCACAAATATAACTGCATCCAAATTCTAAATCTAGGCACGACAGTTGACCACAATAAGCACACCAGCGCTTAAGGCATTTCGAATTCATTGTCCGTTAAATTCAGAGAAGTCCTAAACTTGTTTAATATAAACATTTTTATTGTCTGCCTTAAAGTAGGAATGGCATGCAGCGTTCGACTGCTAATATCGCTAAATGTCAGGTTCAAATGCCGACAAGTTTGTTTTAAAGAAAAGGTGACTGTCACAGAGAAAACAAGACTAATCCTAATTTCTTAGAACAATAAAAAAAAGACACAATAAATGATGCTTGACTGCACTGTATAAGAAGGAATTACCTGCCGTGTATTGTGGATGCATCAAGGTATATGCTGTTCCGATCTGCCTCCTGCCCAG
Source organism: Heterodontus francisci (assembly GCF_036365525.1). Classification (NCBI taxonomy): domain Eukaryota; kingdom Metazoa; phylum Chordata; class Chondrichthyes; order Heterodontiformes; family Heterodontidae; genus Heterodontus; species Heterodontus francisci. The sequence goes on along the minus strand of NC_090372.1, from coordinate 161,424,340 downwards.
CCCATGAGATCTTGACAGCACACAGTCCACGTAGATATCCCAGAAGAGCTGGGCCAGGTCAATGAACAGGGCAGCGTGTTTGGGTTTTTCCGAGAGTTTCAGGTAGATCATGAAGTCCCAGAGGCCGCTGACCGTTTCCGCGACTCGCAGCTTCTTCATTTCGACCAGGGCGAGGGAGGAGCTCTCCCAGCACTGAGGGTCGATCTCCCCCAGACTCATCGGGTCAATGTTCCTTTTCTGAGCCATAACCACTATCAGGATCCAGATCAGCATCAGGAACAAGCTGCCGCCCAGAGACTGCATACTAAACAGGAACCAGTCTAACAATGCAAAGAAAGAACAACGAGGTGTTTGAAAGCTGACGAGTCTTTTTAAATCGAGCATTACGAAATCAAATCAGGAAAATAAACGAGCAGTTCGCTATCATTGGTGAATGTTGCTGTGCCGATGTTTTCATACTATGAACGGTATGCTATCACTCACTGACAGGACGTTTAAGTAGTTATGTTCTTCGGAAAATAGCAGATACTATTCTGCACTGGTAATGGTTGAATATCAACACTGGCACCATTGCCTCCTCCTGTGCTGTACGATTCTATGAATATCTGGCCAGATTTAGGAGGAGGCCATTTAGCCCCTCTAGTCTGTTTCGCCATTCAATGAGATCATGACTGATCTGGACCTAACTCTATAAAACTGCCTTTGCCCCATACCTTTGGATAACAAAAATCTATCAATATCAGATTTAAAAATTACCATTGATCTAGTATCAATTGCAGTTTGTAGAAGTTTGTTCCAAACTTCTACCACCCTGTCCATGTAGAAGTGTTTCCTAATTTCACTCCTGAAAGGTCTGGTTCTAATTTCTAGATCATGCCACTTAGCCTAGACTCCTGAAACAATGGAATTAGTTTCTCGCTATCTATCCCAGGGTTGTCCAACCTTTTTGCATGGGGGGAGGGGGCACATTACAATTTTTGACTTACATAGAGAGCTGGTGAGACAATTTTGGAAAGATAAAGGCATTAAAAATGTATCTTACTATTGATCAAAACAACAACAAATGTGCATTTTTGTAAAGAAGCTTTAAATGAGAAGACTAATTTATTGACTTACTTTCTCATCACTATGTTGGACATTGATTTATCGAAATACCCGGCATTTTCTTGTTTATACAAATAGCCAATGTTTGCCTGCACGCTTGTTGTAGTGATGCAGAGTATTCCAGATAGATGACCATCTGTCAGGAGTGATCTTGCTCACTCTCTCTCCCTCTCTGTCTCTTACTCTCCCTGTGTCCTCCTCTCTGTGTTCCCCATCTCTGTGTTGTCCCCCCTTTGTGTAGTCCTCACTCTCTGTGCACCCCTCTCTCTGTCTCCCTTTGACTCTCTGACCCCTTCTCTCTCTGTCCCCCTCTTTCTCTCTTTTTGTCCCCCTCTCTCTCTGCCCCTCTTTCTCCTCTCTCTCCTCCTCCTCTCTCTTTCTGCCCCCTCTCTCTATATGTCCCCTCCCTCTCTGTTCCCCCCCTCCACCCCTCTCTCTGTCTCACTCTCTCTCTGATAGTTGCAGGGAGCAGGAGCACTCAGCACAGCAGCTTTGCGGTTGGTCAGTTTTTTTTTAAATTGTGCTGTCAGTTTCACAGCTGATAGGTGCTGACATTGGAACAGCAGTTTCCCAACTTCGGACAGATTCGACGTTTCCCAGCAGGCTATTAAAAAAGAAGTTTGAACCCACCAGAAAACCCCAAATCTGTCCGAAATTGAGAAACCGCTGTTCCCGATGTCAGCACCAGTCAGCTGTGAAACTGACGTGTGATCTTTTTAAAAGCCAGTCTGAAAGAAGAAGGCAATGGAAAATTTCTTATCTCTGAAATACATCCGCAGACCTTATGGACCTTTGGCTGGCCGAATCCTGGCCCATGGGCTATCTGTTGGACAACCCTGATCTACCCTATCTATTCCCCTTATAATATTGAAAATTTTGTTCAAATCATTCTTTAGTCTTATAAATTCCAGGGAATACAAACCTACTGTCTCTAATCTCTCCTCATAGGTTAATCCTTGGTATCATTCTGGTAAATGTACCTGCACTCCCTCCAAGGTGTGGTGCCCAGAACTGCTCACAGTACTGCAGGTGTGGTCCAACCAGGGTTTGTATAGTTGTAGCATAACTTCTACCCCCTTGTATTCTAGTCCTCTAGATATCTTGGCCAGAATGCCATTAGGCTTTTTGATTATTTTCTTTAGCTGTTCATGACATTTTAATGACCTGTGTCCTGGACCCGCAAGCCTCTTTGGACCTCCACTACTTCTAGCTTTTTGGACACGACTGGTCTTTGTACCCCCTCCAAATTATATACCTTTAAGCCGAATGCAAGAGATGTACTTTCGTAAGACGGTCTATGACAAAAAGCAGTTCCACGGTGGAAATTAGCTTTGGGGAGCATTCGACCACAAAATGGAACTAAATATATAAAACTATATCAAGAGCAGTTTCTGTGTGTGGGTCATGATCTTTAAATGGAATACTGCAAGTCATAAATTTTTTTTTTGCACATAACGGCTTGTCCGCCTAGAATTACACTGTGCAAAGAGAGCGCAAAGGCGTTTACCAACTCCTAAGTGAGAGTGTGAGAGACCAGGTGCATTTTCGGTTCGATTTGCACAAATTGCTCATCCCGAGAAGCTAGCTGTGCCAGGAAGAGGCAGAGAAAAATCACCTGGCCTCTCCCGGATTCTCCAAATACAGAGTCGGAGCAGGGCAGGGGGATCTGAGAAGGCGACGTATGAATGCAGGGAATGAGAATACATAAAATATTTGAACAGCTATCGGGTCCTAGTCAAAAGACTGGAAACCGAATCTAGACACCAATAATCCTCACACCTTGGAGATCACGGCTAATTCGATGCACTATAAATGTAAGTACATAAAATGAATTATAACTTGTTATTTGCAAATAAAATTCCCGTTCTGAACCTCATGAGATGTAATATGTTGATAAAAATGTATTTAAACCTTTTTTAAAAACTCGACGCTATATGGAAATTTGACAAAAATGAAACTGCAGATACAGTATTGGAAATCTGAAATCGAAAGAATATAATGGAAACGCAGCAAGTCAGTCAGCACGGTAGCGAGGAAAAGCGGGGTGATTATTTTAAGTGTAGACTGTTGTCCATACTCCACTCCTCTGTTGTCTCCGCGGATACTGCCTGACCTGCTGAAAGTTTCAAGCAAATGCCTGTTTCTGCACTTTGATAAAGCTTTGCTCACTCTCTCTGCATCCAACTTTGGAGGATGGCTTTCACCTTTACTACATGCCTTACCGTAACTCTATAATTTCATGTGTAATGTGGTCTCAGGTACACTCGGCATGTCTTAAAGGACCGGAATCTACCATTGCCTTTGGCCTATCCCAAGAACTTGTTATTTTAAGGTGATTTAGATATCCAATTTCTGATAGCAGTAAGGTTGATAAAATATTACGATATAATATCATACGATCCACATCTAGATAAGCAAGGGGAACTTTGACTGTCAATAAAATTTCAAATAGTTTTAACTAAATCTGAAATAAAGCAGTTATAAAAATACGGTGAAATAAATTGTAAACACTGAATAAAGAGTATGTAAACAAAAAAAAATCTGCAGACATTCGGGAGGCCGCGAAGATCCCAAGAAATGTTACTTAGCGTATTATTACAGCATAGAAACAAGCCGTTCGGTTCAACAGATCCATGCTGGTGTTTATGCTCCACACAAGTCCCCTCTCACCTTTCTTTCTTTAACACCATCAATATATGCTTCTATTTTTTTTGCCTCATGGGCTTTCTAGCTTCCCTTTAAATGCATCTATGCTAGTCACTTCAACTACTCCCTGTGGTAGCGAATTCCACAATAAACACTCTTTGGGCAAGCAAGTTTCTCCTGAGTTCCGTTGGATTTATCAGCGATTTTCTCATATTTATGGTCGCTCGTTCTGGCCTTCTGGCAAGTGGAAACATCATCTCGACAACTACCTTTTTATAATCTTGACGGCCTCTATCAGGTCACCCCTCAGTCTTTTTTATAGAGAAAAGAGCACCAGCCTGTGCAATCTTTCCTGATATGTTTAACCTCTTATGTTTCATCCTCTTAGAGGAAAAAGAACTGGAATTAAAGTGTATGTGATAGTAATGGACAATTTGTAAGGAGTGTGGAAATTACTCCTTCTGCTGCGGCTAGATGTCAGTGAAGGTGCCCGGGTGTTACTAGATTGCCGGTAGCCCCACTGTGCAGCTATCCTGTCATGTTACACGCTGTGTAATTCGCAATTTCAGGTTGTTATCTGGCGAATCGCTCACGCCTGCAAAGAAACTGTCACCTTCATTCAGGCATAGGTACTCGCCTGAGCAGCTGGTTGAAACAAAAAAAATAATCAGATATGACACTTAAAATTGAAGATTCATTTTACGAACATCTTATCGCGTCCAATAAAAATACGTTTAAAAATTCCCTTTAACATCCAGGCTGACACAAATGATACAGCAGTAAAAAAAAACTTGGGATGGGAAATGCATATTTACTTACACTGAAGATGTCCGTCTCTCTCTTTTGCTGTGAAGCACTGCTACATCAGCAGATTCAGCAACCCTGGTGGTATTGGTCGCTGACAATGAGCAGGAGAAGTTGCTTCCTTGGGCAAAGCAAGGTTGGATCCCAGAGTTAGGTTTAGACGTAACCTGGAACTCGGCGCATATATTTATACCACAGTCCGCCCACAGTCTTTGCGTCAGATTGTGAGCCTTTTCCATTTCTCGTGTGCCTACTAAAATGACCCTGTTTTGTATTGCATAATTTGGATTAACCATCCATACTCAACCATATGCAAATGATACCGATGACGGTGCCACAGCTGTCAATGAGCAACTCGATTCCAAGAAGTTACCCGAAATTTCAGGGGCATTAGTTTGGATTTTACTATTACAACTACTGTAGTCTCATAAGGTACTCCTTTTGCTTGCAGAGTTCATGTGAAAGCAACTCCTGTGTCGGGGTTTACTGTATAACCGGCGAAGGGTGCAGTTATCTATGTTTCCAAGGTAAAATATTACCATCGATAAAATACTATTTTAAAAATAATCTATCAGATGTGTACTGACGTTTCTATGAATTCTCCAGTATCTTTTAAATATGAGAACTGCATAATGCACCATGAAAATCAGTTTCGCGTGGAAATAAAAGTTTAAAACACTGTAAACATACACGATACATTCCCGAAAGATCCCACCTTAGAACTTCAGCAAGCGCTAAAACACAAACTTATAATATTTATTACATCTGTCTTGGTTCTGTAGTCGCTATTTTACTAATGGAAACCCAGGACAGATGCTCGGTACAACTCATTATTCTGCACCTTTAGAAAGGAAGTGTATGAGGGTGCAGCAGGGATGTGCAATGTAATAACTAAGACCGCAGTTATACTGCACAGACGGAACTGAGAGTGATGCAGCTTTGCTGAGTGTCGCGAGAAGGCGAGTTATAAGGCACTGCAATTTCGCACTCAGTCTGTGATTTTGAAACCAATTTGCAACTCCGCTCACTTTCCCATGCTTTTGGCATCACTACAATGACATAGCAATGGTGTCCATTGGTAATTCTCGGAAATTTGTGCACGCACTGGGCCTAATTTCCGGCCATTTACAACAACCACTTGCATTTATATAGTGCCTTTAATGTAGTAAAACATCCCAAGGCACTTCACAGGAGCGCTAGATTAATTTCTGATGGGTTGATGCTCCCCCTTGGTAGCATTGTCAGAAAATTACTGTTTGGTATTCTGGAGTTACATTGTTTTTTGTTTGCTTCTGTTGTGAAAATGCCAGCCGTTGAAGTATGATGGGCTGAATTTTCCAGCCCCATGGTGGCGGGCTCAGAGGCACGAGAGGGGGTGGGAATATGTTGGCAGTCTGATATATTGCTGATGTATTCCCGCGGTCAGTGAATTTCCCAGGGGCAGGTGGTAGCCAATTTAAAGCTGTAATTAGGGGCGATTTTGTGAGCTCGTCTACATTTTACTGCCAGCAGACCGACCCCTCACCGCATGTGGCCACCAACTTAATGGAGGCAGTGTCCCAACAGCAGGCTGGGGTCACGGAGCTGGGCCTCCATGTCCCAATGAAGGGCTGAGGGCAGGAAAGACTGCACCAGTGACCTAAACAATTCCACTAGAGAGGTTTTCTTCCTCATGGAGGGGCCGAACAGCCTTGCCCCTCATTATTGTTGTTTCAGATCCATGCTTCCGAGGGCATCTCCATGTTGAGGTGCCCTCACGGCCCCAGCAGCATTCACCTCTCCCGGTAAGGCTGTCTTGGATCCAGAACTGCTGGCCTCGGATTGGACCTGCTGCATCGAGAGCTCACCAGCCGCCCTTAACAAGACAGTAAGCATGGAGGTGGCCAATTAGGAGACCACCTCTGGGAAGATTGTGCCACTGGTCTTGATGCCGATGTTATGACCTGGTGAGGAAGGTGTTTCTAGAAGTCCCTCTCAGCCTTCACTTGGTCTTACTGTAATATGGTTTAATTTTTAAAACACCATGTTTTTAGCTCCCCCTTGGTGAATCCTTGTTCACCACTTTCCAATTATAAGGCAAAGAAACCAGAACAGGTTTTCTTAGGTATAAAGAAGAAAAGTTGACATTTATTGAACTTAAACTCTAATTCGGTTGACGCCTATGGATACACGACATACCCACGCTAGCATGCATATGCGATACACACATGCAAATAGAGACAGAAAAGAGCAGAGGAAAAAATAAAGTGGAAAAGTTTGAGGCAATGTCTGAAGAGTTTTGTTACGGTTCTTTGAGATCACTGAAGAGTCCTTGATTGTAGATAGATCCTGCTTTTTGTTGGGGCCCAGTATTCTTCTTAAACCTTGTTTGCTGTAGGAGACTTTTCTCTCTTGGTCTTCATGTGTCTTCAGTGGATTGAGAGGCTTGTGAGAAAGAGATGGGAGTAGACAGGGGAGATCTTTTCAGTCCAGGAGCAAACAGTCTTTCTGAGTTCAAACTCTCTGTGGTTAGTTCAAAAGAAAACGCTGGAACAGCCAGTTAGTCATGTGACCAGCTTGTCTAACCAGTCTTGGCCTTTGTGGATTGTATCCTCCTTAGCAGGCCCTGGAATGCGCTTCCTCACCTTCGATGTTTGTTAGTATGTATATGATTTTTTCCAGCCACGGTTGATCTGTTTAACAAGTCATTTCCTTGCCCCAGCAACAGTTAAAAATCAATGTTCATGACAAAATTAATGTGCCTCATTCTTGGCAGGTGGGGGCCCAGATGACAACTCCACACCCAGTGGAATGAAATGCGATTTGAGAAAAATGCATTTCATTAAAAGGGTTAAAAGAAAATATGATAGAGAGAAAAAAATGCATTTCTCTCTTTCATTCACAAATTCTAAAACCTATTAAAACTGTTCCCCACTCCCTCCTTTTGGCATCCCATGTGGTCCTTTTTTGGGGAAGTTTCTCTTCCGTTTGCCCATTTCCACAGCTGCCGAGGGTCTTTGTTCCTGCTGAGCTAATCTTTTTTTCAGGAGATTCAGTAGTGGGCGGGTCTATCCTGAACTCTCTTTCAGTGCTTTGCTGAGTCATGCAAAGGCTTTTGATTTTGGGGCATGGGCGGTTCTGTTTGGTTCTGACTGTGGGGGAAGATTCTTTGATACTCTTCCCTTTGTCCCAGAGGACACTCCTGCCTGCAGCTATTTGTGCAGACTCCACTGCACTCCCCTGTGGCACCTAGACTAGGTGAGGCATCACCCTCATGGTTTCTCTGGCCCCTGGAGGTCTTTCTTTGTCTCTGCAGGTTCCTGCAAATGCTGTTAGCAACTCTGGTGGGGTGCTTCTTGTGTCTGTATTTATGTAGGAGGATGTGGGGTCTAACTTTTCACATTTTTCGGGGTGACTGGACGGCAGGGGTTTTCATCCGGGATTCCTCCCGGACTTCCTTTCACCTGCCCTCTTGGTCACTTTTTCCCTTTCCCTATCTAACCTTTTGCCAGCCTTGTGCCTGCCTGTCCCTTTTTGTTCTCGGCAGGGGTCCCTTACAGTCCACTAGCCCTCTGCTGGAGGGTCCTCCTAACACCAGTACAGGACTTAAGGGGTGCTGGTTTCACTGTAGGTTGGGGTTTCCCCTCAACCTGGCACATGTGGGAACTCCTGCAGTACTTCACCACATCTTTGTGGAGTTTTGGCCAATCAAACCGTTGTCTTATGTGGCCTTTGGTCTTTCATGTACCGCCATGTACAGCCATTTCTCTCCGGTACCACTAACTGGTGAACCACTGCCCACTCGTTGCTCTCAGGTCTGTGAGGAGAATTCCATTTTCTCATCAGTACCACATTATTTAAATAGTAGCAATCAGGGACTCCCTCTGCTTCACTTTCAGACTCGGCAGCTTGTGCTAACTCTCGCAATACTGGGTCGGCTTGCTGAGCCTCAGTTAGGGAAAATCCATTTAATTAATTTCCTGGGTCTCCTAACTTTCCAAAGAAAGTCTCAGACAGGCAGGCCTCATGGTCATCTGCCTGCAGTGCCAATGTAGTCTCCTCTGGGGGAGCTGGATTGATTATGGCCTGATCCACTATCCATTCAGGAAAACTGCAGGGGTCCGGCTACTGCCACTGCGTTGTCTCTCTGACCTCCTGCGGTCTTTCTTTCACTACTGCGGGGGGGGGGGGGGGGGGGGGGGAGCTACCAACTTCACCCCCGCCAGATCATTAGCTAGGAGCAGGTCAACCTGGTCCACAGGCAAACTAGGGACCATCCCTACGGTCACTGGACCTGAAACATGGTCGCACTCTAGGTGCATCCTGTGTACAGATACAGGCTTACACTGCCCTCCAATACCATTCACCACCATTTTGGTGTTCACTGCACTCTCTGGGGGAAAGGTCAGGCCTTTTCCCAGTAGAAGGGATCTAGTGGCCCCTGTGTCCCTGAGAATCACCATGGGCTTGCTTACCCCACTCAAGCAGTATGGGGTTACTTTCCCTTCAGACACAAAACCTTGATAACCCTCAGGAATCCTATTATATTTTCCTGCACTTGCAGCCGTAAGCTTCTTGGGTCTCACTCTTACCGCATTAAAGCCACAGCTTGTTCTGCTGTGCGTTCCATCAGGTTCCAATCTTCACTGAGCGGGTGGGCCCTGATTATCCCTACAGGTTTTCCCTTAGTTTCCAGCAGTCAGCTTTTAATGCCCTGCCTTATTTCAATGGAAGCACACAGGTCTCCACGTCTTGCTCCTGCTCATAGCACCTTCCTTTTTGGCTGGAGGAGGACCCCCTCTGTCTCCTGCTTTTCTTTCTCCCCCAGGACTGCTAGGGTCCTATCACCTTCCCAACCTTTGTCCTTTGGATTTGTGGGGGTGACTAGGAAAGGTTTTCCCCTGGGAAACCAACTTATTAATTAAAGCAAACTCATTGGCCAGAACGGCCACTTGCCGGGCTCTCTGAACCTGCTGCTCCTCTACATGGGTCTTTATGAAGAGTGGGAGAGTGTTTAAAATCCTCTAACAGAATTACTTCTCTGAGATTCTCATAGCTGAGCTGTATTTCAAGAGCCCTCAGCTACTGGTCAAAAGCCAGCTGCTTACTTCTTTCAAACTCCAAATAAGTTTGATTAGCTTGCTTCTTGAGGGTTCTAAACTTTTGGCGATAGGCTTCGGGTACTAATTCATATGCCCCGAGGATAGCATTTTTGGTCAGTTCATAATTTGATGAACTTTCATCTGGCAACAGGGAATAAACCTCATGGGCTTTTCCAGTTAGCTTGCTTTGTAGTAAAAGAGACCAGGTCATTTTAGCTGCCTTGCCAGTTTCTCAAAAAACACAAAAATCCTTCCACATCTTCCTCATTGAATCTGGGAATTAGTTGAGCTAGTTTTAACAATTCTGTACCCAGCCCTGAATTATGCTCCTCCATATTGACCATGCTTTCACTGGGGTTACTCTGTCACCCCCGAGTTAACTCAAGCCACTTCAGCTCTCTTTGGATTATTTCTGGAATGTTCTTTCCCTCTCTCTCATCTCTCTCCTGTTCCTTCTTCTTTCTTTCTCGCTCCTCATGTTCCTTCTGGAAGACTCTTTTTTTCTCCCCCTCCTGCCTCTCTCTCTCATTCCCTTTCCTCAAATTCGAGTTTCCTCTGTTCCAATTGTATCTTTGCTAACAATACCCTGTTGGAGTCTACTTCTAACCCTGTTTCTGCTTCTTCAGATTCAAGGGAAAAATGGTTGGCCACTAGCCTTAGTGGTTCAGATTTCCTAGTCTTGTCGCGTACAGTGATCCCACACTGCTCAGCCATTTTTCTCAACTGCTTCATAGACAGCACTTTTAACTTATCCCAAGTTACTTCACCCTGGCTTGGGAGCTACTAGCTTCAGTTGCAGACATGTTAGTATTCAAGCACACAAACCACAAGAAAACCTGTATTGAAATCTTGCTCTTTTTTTTGAATGGGAACAGTTTGGCTTCCCACTTCCAATTTCTATCGTTTGTCAGTGGGTAAAATCCCGGACAAGCCCCCAAATTTCTGTTACAACTCGGTGATGAAGGTGTCTTGAGGTCCCTCTCAGCCTTCACCCGGTCTTACTGTAACAGGGTTTAATTTTTAAAACACCATGTTTTTAGCTCCCCTTGGTGAATCCGCATTCCAATTATAAGGCAAAGAAACCAGCACAAACAGGTTTTCTTAGGTTTAAAGAAGAAAAGTTGAAATTTATTAAACTTAAACTCTAATTCAGTTGATGCCTTATGGATACATGACATACCCGCACTAGCATGCATATGTGATATACACATGCAAATAGAGACAGAACAGAGCAGAAGAAAAAATAAAGTGGAAAAGTTTGAGGCAATATTTGAAGGGTTTTTGTTACCATTCTTCAAGATCACTGTAGAGGCCTTGATTGTAGATAGATCTTGCTTTTCGTTGGGGCCCAGTATTCTTCTTAAACCTTGTTCGCTGTAGGAGACTTTTCTCTCTTGGGGTTCATGTGTCTTCAGTGGATTGAGAGGCTTGTGAGAAAAACATGGGAGCAGACAGTCTTTCTGAGTTCAAACTCTCTGTGGCCAGTTCAAAAGAAAACGCTGGAACAGCCAGTTAGTCATGTGACCAGCTTGTCTAACCAGTCCTGGCCCTTGTGGAAGGTATTCTCCTTAGCAGGCCCTGGAATGTTCTTCTTCACCTTCGATGTCTGTTAGTATGTAAATTTTTTTTACAGCCACAGCAGATCTGTTTAACAAGTTATTTCCTCGCTCCAACAAGTTAAAAATCAATGTTCATGACAAAATGAATGTGCCTCATTCTTGGCAAGTGGGGGCCTCACATGCCACCAGCATGTACAGGCTCGACATTGCCCCCCCCCCCCCCCCCTTTCACTTGATTTGGATGTCATGGTCCAGAAGCCCGTGGTAAAATCCAGCCCTATGTTCTGACTGGATACAGTGTCAGGTGGCTGAACTGACTCTACTTATGCTCCAACGTTAGCATTGTAACGAAGGTGATAAATGCACCCTTAAACACAAAAACCTATATTCAATTTGCAGCAGCTCATTATTGTTATGTAACGGTATTAACAGCAATAAAGTATCTTTATGAACATCATCACATCATAAAAGACAGCAGTACGACACTCGATGTTCGATGAAACAGTGGGTGCAAGGCTGTACTTTTTGCAACAAGGTGGTGCAGTACATGGTTATTGGCAACATTTGGAACTGTCCCGTGTTTAGAGCAGTTTCTAAACAGCGTGCATTCATCACGCCACATAGATTCAGCACCAGCCCTAGAGAACAAGGGGAAAATCCTCTTCCGAAGTGTTACGATTACTAGAAAGGCAAATAGATCTCTGAGATTTACAGCCCAAAGAAAACCAATAGTTATGTGCATTCGGTCATCCCTGTTGGACAGAGCCCTTTTCAGCTGTGGAGGCAACTTTGATATTTAAGGTTGTGTCAGAATATTTACATATCCATTTAGTAAAATTAAAATTATTCCCCTTTATTGATCAGATATAGTATCTGCTTTAAGGAGACAATAATACTGCCACGTCTATGCTGCTCCGAAGGATTTTCTGTTTTTCAGCGATGCAAGTGACTGTCTCAATCCATAATCAAGTATCGATCTGACTGCCGAGCAGTGAATCCCCCATTAGGGGACATTCGCGCAATGTTTCAGCCTGGTACCATCCGTCATTTAGGACCAGAGCAATAGCTCATCAACTCTAAAAACGTGAATCTGTTGGCCACTTTAAAACCTTGCCTGTCTTTTTCATACTATGACAAAGCAGACATTTCTACCCACACTCTCAAAAACGTAAAATAATTACAATTAGGGTGTGGTGATCTGCCTTAGCATGTAATTACAGTGTTGAAGAGTAACTTGATGCTGCAGCATAGCACGGGCGCATCTGAATGTACTTTGTATTTTGCTGCTACTGGTCTCAGATTGAGAACGTACTGTAATTTTCAAAACTCACCAGCAGGAAGCAGAATTCTGCGCATGCGTGTGAGAGGAAGAGGGTGCAGCAGCAGAGACCCGGGTAAATAAGCATAAATTAGTGAAACTGGCAGGACGGGTTGAGAAAGCAGTTAATAAGTTATACGAGGATCCTTGGCTACACAAATAGAAGTATAGAATTAAAAAGCAAGAAAGTTATGGTGAACTTTTAGAAACCACTGGCCAGAATTTTACAACCCCTGCAGGAGTGGACTGAAGGCCGGGGGTGGGGGGGGGGGGGGGGGTGGGTGCAGGATAGTGTAAAATCGAGTGGGAGGCAGGGTGCCCATTGCCTTCCTGCCCCTGCTGCAATTTTACCAGTGGTGGGGGAGGTGACAAACGGCTTGCCCGCCCCAGGCCACTTAAGGGACTCCTCAACCGCCACTGGTATATTACCAGCGGCAGGAGGGCAGTTCAGTGGCTCAGAAGGCCACCCAGTAAAACTTGGCGGCCTCCTTGTGGGCTGAGGGAGGGGGAGCCTTCCTCATCAGGTACCCTGTGCCTGATGGAGTGTCCCTCCTCTGGCACAAGCCATTCCCACTGGAGCACCTCCCTCCCCTCTCACGAGCAACCCCCAACCTCCCCTCGCCTCACTGGGCTGCCTTTAAGGAGGAGATGGTTCAGGTACATTCAAGGTATATTCCCAAGAGGGGGTAAGATAGTGCAACCAAAGCCAGAGCCAGAGCTCCCTGGATAACGAAAGATGAACTTAAGATGAAGCTGAAAAGGTGCATATAACAGATGTCAGGTCAGTAATAAAAGTGAGAACCTGGCTAAAGATAGAAAGTTCAGAGAAGTGAAAAAGAAAATGTGGGAGGCAAAAAGAGTTTGAGAAGCAACCAGCAGCTAACATGAAAGGGTATCCAAAATTCTTTTTTAGGTATATAAATCGTAAAATGGTAATAAGGGGAGGGGTGGAGCCAATTATGGACCAAAAAGGTGATCTACAGATGGAGGCAGAGGGTATGGCTGAGGTAGTAAATGATCTTGCATCTTTCTTTACCAAGGAAGAAAATGCTACCAAAGTCACAGTGAAGGAGGCGATAGTTGATACTGGATGGACTAAAAATTGATAGAGGCGGTGTTAGAAAGGCTCTCTGTATTTAAAGTAGATAAATTACCCGGACCAGGTAGGATGCATCTAAGGATGCTGAGGGAAGTAAGTGTGGAAATTGCAGAAGCACCGGCCTTAATCCTTAGATAAGTGGGTGGTGCCAGAGGACTGAGAATTGCGAATCTTATACCCTTGTTCAAAAAAGGGTGTAAGGATAAGCCCAGTAACTACAGAACAATCAGTTTAAGTTTGGTGGTGGGAAAGCTTTTACAGACGATAATCTGGGACAAAATTAACATTCACTTGGACAAGTGTGGATTAGTTAAGGAAAGCCAGCATGGATTTGTTAAAGGCAAATTGTGTTTAACTAACTTGATTGAGTTTTTCTGATGAGATAACAGAGAGGGTTGATGTGGTTAATGCAGTTGATGTGATGTATTTGGGCATTCAAAAGGAATTTGAGGAAGTGCCATATAATAGACTTCCCAGCAAAGTGGTAGCCCATGGATTAAAAGGGACGGTAGCAGCATGGATACCAAGTTGACTGAGTGGCAGGAAACACAGGTGAAGAGTTGGTTTTCGGACTGGAGGAAGGTATAACAGTGTGGTTCCTAACAGTCGGTACTAGGACCGCTGCTTTTCTTGATATATATTTATTTCTTAGAAGGCACAATTTCGAAATTTGCAGATGGCACAAAACTTGGAAGTATTGTGAACTATGAGCAGGATAACGATAGACTTTAAGAGGACATTACAGGCTGCCATAGATGGGCACTTGGCAGATGAAATTTAATGCAGAGAAGTATGAAGTGATATATTTTGGTAGGAAGAATGAGGAGAGGCAATATAAAATAAAGGATAAAATTTTAACAAGGGTGCAGGAGCAGAGGGTCCTGGGGGTTATATGTGCACAAATCGTTGAAGGCAGGGCAGATTGAGAAAGTGGTTAAACAGACAGACAGGATCCTGGGATTTATAAATAGAGGCATAGAGTACAAAAGCAAGAATGTTATGATGAACCTTTAGAAAACACTGGTTCAGCCTCAACTGAAGTATTGTGTCCAACTCTGGGAACACACTTTAGGAAGGATGTGAAGGCTTTAGAGAGGGTGCAGAAAAGATTTACGAAAATTGTTCCAGGTATGTGGGACTTCAGCTATGTGGATAGATTTGACATGCTGGGATCGTTCTCCTAAGAGCAGGTTGAGAGGAGATTTGATAGACGTATTCAAAAGAGGTCTTGAAAGAGTGAAACTGTTCCCATTGGTGAAAGGGTTGAAAACCAGAGGACACAGATTTACGTTGATTGGCAAAAGAACCAAAAGCAACATGAGGAAAAATGTTTTACACAGAGAGTGGTTACAAGCTGGCATGCACTAACTGAGAGGATGGTAGAGGCAGATTCAATCGTGGCTCACAAAAGGGAATTGATAAGCACCTGAAGGGAAAGAAATTACAGAGCTACAGGGAAAGGGCAGGGGAGTGGGACTAGCTAAGCTGCTCTTGCAAAGAGCTGACATGAACTCGACAGGTTGAATGGCCTCCTTCTGTACTGAAACCATTCTATGATTCCAAATTATTCTGCTCATCGAAGTGAGGGACATTGATATTGGAAGTGGAACATTTGAATTTCAGGCATCGAAGGGTATTCATCAAGCAATCCTGGGTCTGGCATAGTATATGTCGTAGAGGTAAGGCTCCAACTACTCTACCCGAACCTTGTATCTCTTTGATGTTGTATCTTAACCCCCAACAACTAAAGAATAACCTGAACAGGAAGTTACTTTCCATTTTTTGCACCAGTCACAACCTCTCTATCAAACTGACAAATTAGAGGAATGATATTCTACCTGTTGTTTTCTTAAATGTTTTGCAAAGCAAGGTGAAGGAAATGGAGGTACCAGAATGAAATATAGAATGATCGAACGGTTACAGCACAGGAGGCCATTCGGCCCATCATGCCTGTGCCAGCTCTCTGCAAGTGAACTCACCGAGTCCCACTCCTCTGCCTTGTCCCTGTAACCCTGCATTTTTTCTTTCCCTTCAGATAATTATCCAATTTGCTTTTGAAAGCCTCGACTGAATCTACCTCCATTACACTCTCAGGCAGTGTTTTCCAGATCCTCACTTGCTACTGTCACAGAACTATTTTTTTCCTCCTCTGTTTAAAACAGTGTGCCTTTAAAACTAAGGGGGGGGGGGGGGGTTGGGGAGCATAGTGTGTCAGTGGCACCTGTTCCTAGGCCACAGCAGAAGAGGTCACATGGTATACTTTAACTTTTAACTGTATGTAAAAACTGGCTAAAACCAGTTTCAACTAGAGACAAATGAAGCGTGCTGTACAGTGAAAAGAAGCTATCTATTTCTCAACAGAGAAAATCTACATTGAGCTGAGACTGTGTTTGCCTAAGGAGGAATAAACACCTGAAAAAAGAACAATTTGTTCTAGTAAGTAAATTCCGTTTTACTTCAAAACTCTAAGAAGTCTGCTACAGAAGTAACTCTCTCTATTGCCTATTTGTGTTTGCTGGAATTCACAGGAAAGTTTTACCAAAAGACTGCCGATTTTAAAATCCAAGTAGACCTATTGCTGTGCTTCTCTGGAAAGAACTGTGTGACACCTGCTGCAGCTGAAATACTTTGAATGTCTTTCTATTAAAAACTGTTTTGTCAAATTCTCCTTGAGACTTCGAGTGGCATCTAGTTACTCTACTCTGGGATAGTTCATCAACCAGGAACGTACCATACCAGGACTTATAACTACTTATTTTATTCCTAAGAAACACTATTTTTTCTTTAAAAACCAGTTAACCATTGTTAGTTTTTAAATGTATGTGCGTGTGCATGGAAGGCTTAGGTTAAATAAGAAGTTATAAGATCTTTAGACATCTTAATGATGTTTAAGATTTAATTTTTTAATAAATAGTTAATTTGCTGTTGTCTAAAGATACCTGGTTTGGTGTATTTTATTCTGGGGGTTAACAAAGTGTTTAATTTGGCTGTTTTCCGGTTAGGTGGGAAAACTTTAATAATATGCTGTGACCTGTGGAGTGATGGGACTGAATTGACAGTGCATTGCTCCCATCTCGGTCATAACATATTAATTGGGGGCTTGTCTCTGGGATAACAAATTAATTGGGGCTTGCATCTGGGATCATATTAATTGCTCTCGGGTCTGGGATCATATTAGTTGGGGTGCTCGATTGTTGGGGTCCAAATCTAACGGCAATTATGTGAATTATAAGGGTAGTGATAATTTGAAAGAGAAAAAATAAAAGGAACCAGATTTCTTGCATATAAGGGTATTATCATTAGAATGGCATTAGCAGTTGCAGCAGAGCTTCTGGGAAAGGAGAATGTGTCCCTCAATGACTTGATCATTTTAACTAAGAATAAACTAAAAGAATTGGTGGCAAAATTGGGGTTAGAACTGAAATCAGTGCCAAAAAAGTGGTGATAATTGGCCTAATAGCCCAACATCTGGAATTGGAAGAGGAAGAAGAAGATCGTAAGTCAGAGAGTGATGCAGTGGCATTGGCTAGAATTCAGTTAGAAACGAAAAATCTTGTGCAGGAAAAAGAAATAGACTTAAGACTTGAGGCTGAGAAGGAATTGACAATGAGAAAACTTGAATTAGAAAAAGAAGAAAGGGGGGGGAGAGAATTTAGATTAAGAGAGATGGAATTAAGACAAAGGGGTCGTCTTGAATCCAGGGAAAATTCTGATCAGGAAGAATTTGAATTCAGCCCAAGACCCAGCAAAAAGCTGTTTAAATTTATACAAGCTCTTTCTAAGTTTGAGGAAAGGGATGTAAAGGCATTTTTCATATCTTTTGAAAAAAATAGCCAAACAAATGAAATGGCTGAAGGAAAGCTGGACACTGCTTATGCAAAACAGGTTGAGAGGCAGAGCTCATGAAGTTTATGCCATACTTCTTGAAGAGGCTTCTGCAGATTATGAGATGGCAAAAAAGGCTATTCTCACTGCATATGAGATAGTCCCTGAAACTTACCATCGGAAGTTTCGGAACTTACGGAGATTGGCTGGGCAGATGTATGTAGAATTTGAGAGGGTGAAGCAAATTAACGTTGCCAGTTAAATACAGGCATTAAAGATGGAAACCACATATGAGAACCTTCGAGAATTGATTCTCTTGGAAGAGTTTTAAAATTCCATCCATTCAGTAGCCAGAACTCATGTAGATAATCTGAAAGCTAGGTAAGCAGCGGAAATTGCTGATGATTTTGAGCTTGTGAATAAACCAAAACCTTTTGTCTGTCACCCCCCCATAAACCCGAGAAGGAAAGTAGGAGAGTGAAAGGAAGGCAAGTAGCCAGGGACAAGAAAGAACAGCTGGGATTACCTCCTCAGACCAGAAAGGAAGGTGCTGAGGGTAGAAGTGAGGTTCGCAAGCCAAAGTGTTATCATTGCTACAAAACGGGTTATCTTCGTTCAGAAGGGCGGCACAGTGGCGCAGTGGTTAGCACCGCAGCCTCACAGCTCCAGGGACCCGGGTTCAATTCTGGGTACTGCCTGTGCGGAATTTGCAAGTTCTCCCTGTGACCGTGTGGGTTTTCGCGGGGTGCTCCGGTTTCCTCCCACTGCCAAAGACTTGCAGTTGATAGGTAAATTGGCCATTGTAAATTGCCCCTAGTGTAGGTAGGTGGTAGGGAATATGGGATTACTGCACGGTTAGTATAAATGGGTGGTTCTTGGTCGGCACAGAATCGGTGGGCCGAAGGGCCTGTTTCAGTGCTGTATCTCTAAATAAATAAATAAGAATGCTGGAAATTGCGAGGTAAACCCATAGGACTTGTTGGGGTACACAAAGCTAATGCAGAGAAAAGAGCTCTGACTGAGAGTACAGCAGATCAGGCTGTAGCTTTAATGGCAGCTGTAAAACCAGATACAAAAACTAAAGTGAGTGTAAAGGTTACCTAAAAGTTATAATGAATTCTTGTCCAAGGGAAAAGTACCTCCCATGTCCATTAAGTGAGGCAAGAAAACCTATCATTATACTCAGGGATACAGGTGCAACCCAAATACTCTTGCTGGAGAAAGATATAACATTTCCACCAGAGATCACCTTGAACGCTAAAGTTTTAATTAATGGAATTGGCGGGGAGTATATACCCATACCTTTATATGAAGTATGCTTAGAGTGTGACTTAATATCTGGGGTGGTAACTGTAGGAGTTGTCCACAGTTTGCCAGTAGAGGGAATTGATTTACTCCGAGGAAATGATTTGGCTGGATCAAAAGTATCAGTTTCCCCTATAATTACAGAGAAACCAAGTGACGTTAGAGAAACTGAACAATTACAGGAACAAGTTCCAGGAATGTTTCCTGCGTGTGTAATCACCCAAGAAATGGCTAAATGTGTTCCATTGTCGGAGATAAAAGTGGCACAGCAAACAGATATCTGAAACCTTATTTGGGCATTTAGATCACCCAAATGAGATGTTTCATAGATCTTCTAATAATTGTAGAACAGCAAGCTGATCGAGAGTTATATAGAATGGCACAGACGGCTCTGACAGAAGCTGAAGCAAAAGGAGTCCCAGAAGGCTATGATATGGAAAATAGGGTTTTGAGGAGGAAATGGACACTGCCTCATAGACCTGTGGACAAAGACTGGACAGTTGTTGAACAGATAGTGGTACCAACTAAATGTCATCAGGGATTATTAAGGTTAGCACATGACATTCCTTTTGCAGGACGTAGGGGGATTCAGAAGACTAAATCACATATAAGCCAACATTATTACTGGCCAGGCCTTACAAATGACGAAAAGCAGTTTTGTGTGGCTCAGGAACACCTTAAAGCATCCCAAGTAAAATTGGGCATACAAAAATGCAAAGACCTGCAATTTTCAACCAGGGGATGAAGTATTGGTGTTGTTACTGTGACAGGGGGAACCATTAAAAGCATGGTTCAGTGGCCCATGTAAAGTGATTGGAAGAGTCGGTAAGGTAGATTACTTGATTGACACCCCTGATTGCTGGAAAAAGAACTGGTTGTGTCATATCAATATGTTAAAGCAATATTATCGCAGGGTGGAGGATAAGCCAGTATAGGTATGTCAGATAAACGGGACTGTTGAGAAGGAAAAGGATAGTGAGGATGAGGCAGAAGGAGGCCTAGACAATTCTCAGATTGAACCTCCAACTATCAGGTTGGCAAACACAGAATGGTTAGGAAAATTGGACAACATGCTTTTGCACTTGAGAAGCAAATCAATGTGAAGGCCTAAACAGGATGTTCACAACATTTTAAAGAGTCTGGAGAGATAAGCTGGGATGTACATCTTGGCCACACATGATGTGGGTCAGGGGGATTTATTCCTTTAAAACAACATCCTTACTGCTTCGGTCCAAACAAACACGCCCAAGTAAAAGCAGTGGTTCAATGCCTGCTGGAGGGCAGCTTATTTGAGCCAAGTCAGAGCAGCTGGAATTTGCCAGTGGTCTTGGTGCCTAAATCTGGTGGGTCGGCCCAACTTTGCATCAACTACAGAAAAGTCAATGAGGTCACCAAGGCAGACTCCTACCCAATTTCTCATTTAGAAGACTATATGGACAGAGTGGGGAACACCATGTGTCTTAGAGATAGATGTGTTGAAGGGATTCTGTCAAATTCCTTTGACACCCCTAGATAAGGAAAAGTCAGTTTTTGTTACACAGGACGGGGTTTCTCAGTATTAAGTGAAAGCACACAGGTTAATGGGTACTCGAGAAACTTTTCAGAGAATAGTGAACCCAGTCGTGGCCAGTGTTCCTAGCTGTGCTGAGGTGATGGTCGATGGGGACACTTGGAGGGAAAACATGAAACAACTAGGAGACTATGTTTGGAAGGTTGCAATGGGCTGAATGGGACAACCTTTTGAAAAAAAATTAAAGTCAAAACGTTTTGATGGGGTTTGTTGTTATAGCCTTGTCATTTGAAAATTGTACATATTTTGGGGAAAAACGATGTTATTGCCGACACTGTCATATATTTAACCTTAAGTTGCATGGATGGCGATGGTATATAGAAAAATTCTGTTAATTATCAGTAGAGTGAATGGGGGCATGAATGTGAAAAAATGTTTAGTGTTTTTTTCAGTTTCTATTATTTGCATTGTAATGAATTTTTAAGAATGGCGCTTCATTTCGCCAAGGGCGGAGGTGTTAGAGAACTTTTTTCTCCTCTGTTTAAAACAGTGTGCCTTTAAGACTGTTTAAAAACAATGTGTTTTTAAGACTAAGGGGAGGGGGGGGGGGCACAGTGTGCCAGCTGCACCTGTTCCTAGGCCACAGCAGGTGAGAGAGGTCACTTTTAACTGTGTGTAAAAAAACAGCTAAAACCAGTTTGAACTGGAGACAAACAAAGCGTACTGTATACCGAAAAGAAGTTGTCTATTTCACAGGAGAGAAAATCTATGCTGAGCTCAGATTGTTTTTGCCTAAGGAGGAATAAACCCCTGTAAAAGGAACAATTTGCTCTAAGAGGTCTGCTACAGAAGTAACTCTCTCTATTGCTTATTTGTGTTTGCTGGAATTCTCAGTAACCAAAAGTTTACCAAAAGACTGCCAATTTTAAAATCCAAGTAGACCTATTGCTGGGTTTCTTGTTGAAAGAACTGCGTGACGCCTGCTGCAGCTGAAATACTTTGAATGTCTACTTATTTAAAAACTGTTTCGTCGAATTCGCCTGGGGACTTCAAGTGGCATCTGGTTACTCTACTCTGGGATACCTCATCAACCGTGAACCCAACTTACCAGGACTTATACCCAGCTACTTATTTTATTCCTAAGAAACACTATTTTTTAAAAAACGGTTAAGCATTGTTAGTTTTTGAATGTATGTGTGTGTGCACAGGGAGGCTTAGGTTAAATAAGAAGTTATAAAGTTTTTAGACATAGGTTTATCTTAATAGTATTTAAGATTTAGTTTTTTAATAAATAGTGAATTTGTTGTTGCCTAAATATACCTGGTTTGGTGTATTTTTTTCTGGGGATTAATAAAGTGGTAATTTGGCTGTTTTCCAGTTAGGTGGGAAAACATTAATATGCTGTGACCTGTGACATGATAGAACTGAATTGACATGCATTGCTCCCGCCTCGGTCGCAACACTAAGTTTTTCCTCATATCGCTGTTGCTTCTTCTCAAATCAGCGTCCTCGGGTTTTCGACCCTCCCTCCAACAGGAAGAGTTTCGCCTTATCTACTCTGTCCAGACCACTCATGATTTGAACAACGCTATCAAATCTCTTGTTAATCCTCTCTTCTCTAAGGAGACAGCCCCAGCTTCCCCAATCTCTTCATGTAACTGAGGTTCCTCATCCCTGGAACCATTCTTGTAAATCTTCACTACACGATAATTACCTTTACAGCATTTCTAAAGTGTGGAGTCCAGAAATGGATACAATACTCCAGTTGATGTCAAACCAGTATTTTTTTTTTAAAGGTGTCTGCCCATTCTAGCAGCCTATGTCATCTTGAAGTTTTATCACTGTCCACCTCACAGTCCACAATACTTCCAAGTTTTGTATCATTCGCAAAGTTTGAAATTGTATCCTGTATTTTTTTTCATTCATTCATGGGATGTGGGCGTCACTGGCCAGGCCAGCATTTATTGCCCATCCCTAATTACCCTTGAGAAGGTGAGCTGCCTTCTTGAACCGCTGCAGTCCATTTGGGGTAGGTACACCCACAGTGCTGTTAGGAAGGGAGTTCCAGGATTTTGACCCAGCGACAGTGAAGGAACGGCGATATAGTTCCAAGTCAGGATGGTGTGTGACTTGGAGGGGAACTTGCAGGTGGTGGTGTTCCCATGCATTTGCTGCCCTTGTCCTTCTAGTTGGTAGAGGGTGCGGGTTTGGAAGGTGCTGTCTAAGGAGCCTTGGTGCGTTGCTGCAGTGCATCTTGCAGATGGTATACATAGTTGCCACTGTGCATCGGTGGTGGAGGGAGTGAATGTTTGTAGATGGGGTGCCAATCAAGCGGGCTGCTTTGTCCTGGATGGTGTTGAGCTTCTTACTCAAGAGTGTTGTTGGAGCTGCACCGATCCAGGCAAGTGGAGAGTATTCCATCACATTCCTGACTTGTGCCTTGTGGACAGGCTTTGGGGCATCAGGAGGTGAGTTACTTGCCGCAGGATTCCTAGCCTCTGACCTGCTCTTGTAGCCACGGTATTTATATGACTACTCCAGTTCAGTTTCTGGTCAATGGTAGCCCCTAGGATGTTGATAGTGGGGGATTCAGTGATGTTAATGCCATTGAATGTCAAGGGGAGATGGCTAGATTCTCTCTTGTTGGAGATGGTCATTGCCTGGCACTTGTGCCGCGTGAATGTTACTTGCCACTTATCAGCCCAAGCCTGGATACTGTCCAAGTCTTGCTGCATTTCTACACAGTCTGCTTCAGTATCTGAGGAGTCACGAATGGTGCTGAACATTGTGCAATCATCAGCGAACATCCCCACTTCTGACCTTATGATTGAAGGAAGATCATTGATGAAGCAGCTGAAGATGGCTGGGCCTAGGACACTACCCTGAGGATCTCCTGCAGTGATGTCCTGGAGCTCAGATGATTGACCTCCAACAACCACAACCATCTTTCTTTGCGCTAGGTATGACTCCAGCCAGCGGAAGGTTTTCCCTGATTCCCATTGACCTCAGTTTTGCTAAGGGCTCCTTGATGCCATACTCGGTCAAATGCTGCCTTGATGTCAAGGGCAGACACTCTCAACTCACCTCGAGTTCAGCTCTTTTGTCCATGTTTGACCCAAGGCTGTAATAAGGTCAGGAGCTGAGCGGCCCTGATGGAACCCAAACTGAGTGTCACTGAACAGGTTGTTGCTAAGCAAGTGCCGCTTGATGGCACTGTTGAAGACACCTTCCATCACTTTACTGATGATTGAGAGTAGGCTGATGGGGCAGTAATTGGCTGGGTTGGACTTGTCCTGCTTTTTGTGTACAGGACGTACCTGGGCAATTTTCCACATTGCAGGGTAGATGCCAGTGTTGTAGCTGTACTGGAACAGCTTGGCTAGGGGCGCAGCAAGTTCTGAAGCACAGGTCTTGAGTACTATTGCCGGAATGTTGTCAGGGCCCATAGCCTTCAGTTGTTTCTTGATATCACGCGGAGTGAATCAAATTGGTTGAAGTCTAGAATCTGTGATGCTGGGGACTTCAGGAGGAGGCTGAGATGGATCATCAACTCGGCACTACTGGCTGAAGATTGTTGTAAATGCTTCAGCCTTATTTTTCACACTGATGTGCTGGGCTCCCCCATCATTAGGGATGGGGATATTTGTGGAGCCAGCTTCTCCAGTTAGTTGTTTAATTGTCCACCACCATTCACGGCTGGATGTGGCAGGACTGCAGAGCTTAGATCTGATCTGTTGGGATTTGTGGGATCGCTTAGCTCTGTCTATCGCATGCTGCTTACACAGTTTGGCACGCAGATAGTCCTGTGTTGTAACTTCACCAGGTTGACACCTCATTTTGAGGCATGCCTGGTGCTGCTCCTGGCATGCCCTCCTGCACTCTTCATTGAACCAGGGTTGGTCTGCTGGCTTGATGGTATTGGTAGAGTGGGGGATATGCCAGGCCATGAGGTTACAGATTGTGGTTGAGTACAATTCTGCTGCTGCTGATGGCCCACAGTGCCTCATGGATGCCCAGTTTTGCATTGCTAGATAAATTGGCTGTATACCCAAGTCTGGGTCATTATTAGGACCCCAGCTTTGCTTGATCTATATTAATGAGGCCTGGGGAACCACATTATATACCTTCCTCCAGTCTGAAAAACTGCCAACTTCGTCTCCATGCTGCCACTGTCCCTTTTATTCAATCGGCTTTAACTTTGTTGGCAAACCTGTTAATGTGGCACTTTATCAAATGCTTTTGGAAGTCCATGTACACCACATCAAGCTCATTACCCTCATCAATCCTCTGTTACCTCATCAAACAACTCAAATTAGTTAAAAAAAATTTGTCCTTAACAAATCCATGCTGGCTTTCTTTAATTAACCCACATTTATCCAAGTGACAAAAATATCATTTCTAAATACTTTCCTACCACTGAGGTTAAACTGATTGGCCTGTAATTGCTGGGCCTATCCCTGCACCCTTTTTTTAATAACGGTGTAACATTTTACATTCTCCAGTCTGCTGTCACCACCCCCGTACCGAAGCAGGATTGGAAGAATATGGCCAGTGCCTCCGTAATTTCCACCGTTACTTCTCTTAGTCTCCTCGGATGCATCTCATCCGGTCATAGAGTCATTTACAGCGTAGCAGGAGGCCATTCAGCCCAGCAAGTCCACGTCGGCTCTCCGCAGAGTAATCCTGTCAGTTCCACTCTCCCACTTGATCCCTCTAGCCCTGCAAGCTTATTTCCTTCAAGTGCCCATCCAATTTCCTTTTGAAATCATTGATTGTTTCTTCTTCCATCACCCTTGTGGGAAGAGGATTCCAGGTAATTACCATTCACTGCGTAAAAAAAGTTGTTCCTCACATTCCCCCTGCGTCTCTTTCCGAACATCTTCAATCTGTGTCCCCTAGTCCTTGTACCATCAGTTAATGGGAACAGTTTTTCCTTGTCTAACTTATCGAAGCCTGTCATAATCTTATATGCCTCTATCAAATCTTTCTTCAATTTCCTTTGCTCCACGGAGTACAACCCCAGCTTTTCCAACCTAGCCTTGTAACTAAAATCCCCCATCCTTGGAACCATTCTGGTAAATCTCCTCTGCACCCTCGCAAGGACCCTCACATCCTTCCTAAAGAAGTGACCAGAACTGGACGCAATACTCTAGTTGGGGTTTAACCAGAGCTTTATAAAGGTTTAGCAAAATTTCCCTGCTTTTGTTCTGATGAAGGATCACTGATCTGAAATGTTAACTCTACTTCTGTCTCTCCACAGATGCTGCCAGACCTGCTGAGTATTTCCAGCACTTTTTGTTTTTATTTCAGATGTCCAGCATCTACAGTACTTTGCTTTTATTCCCTGCTTTTGTACTCTATGCCTTTATTTATGAAGCCTAAGATCCTATATGCTTTGTTAACCACACTCTCAATATGTTCAGCCACCTTCAAAGATCAATGCACATGCACCCCAGGTCCCTCTGTTCCTCCACACTCTTTAGAACTGTGCCATTAAGTCTACATTTCCTCACCTTATCCCTTCTGCCAAAATGCATCACCTCCCACTTGTCTATATTAAATTCCATCTGCCCATTCTGCTAGCTTATCTATGTCCTGTTGCAGGTGGTTCGTATCATCCTCATTGTTTGCCACTCCTCCAAGTTTGGTATCATCAGAAAATGTTGAGATTCTACTTTGTATTCCAAGATCCAAGTCATTATTATCTCCCAAAAAAGCAGTGGTCCTAGCACTGACACTAGGGGAACACCACTGTCTACCATCCTCCAGTCTGAAAAATAACTATTTACCACGACTTGCTGTTTTCTGTTCTTAAGCCAATTTTTTATCCAATTGGACACTGGTTCTCCTATTCCATGAGCCTCAATTTTGTTAGCCAGCCTTTTATGTGGTACTTTATCAAATGATTTCTTAAAATCCATATAGACAACATCCACCGCATTCCCTTCATCAACTTTCTCTGTTACTTTATCAAAAAATTCAATTAGTCAAGCATTATCTGCCTTTTACAATTCGTGCTGGCTCTCCTTAATTAACTCAAACCTCTCCAAGTGCCTGTTGATTTTTTTCCAAGATTATTGTTTCTAAAACCTTACCCACCACTGATGTTAAACTAACTGGTCTGTATTTGCTAGGACTGTCCTTACACCCTTTCTTGAATAAGGGTGTCACATTTGCCACTCTATTCCTTTGGCACCTCCCCCATATCTACGGAAGATGGGAAGATTATGGTAAGCCCTTCCACTATCTTCACCCCCACTTCCTAAGCATAGCCAGCCTATTTGGTACCTCCCCCCTCTCAATTTTTTACTCTATCCATTGCCTCTATTCTCTCTGCTTCTACTGATATTTTGTCAGATTCTTCTTCCTTAGTAAACGCTGGTACAAAGTACCCATTAAGTATTCTAGCTATGCCCTGTGCCTCTAAGCATATATTACCCTCTTTTTTACTAATTGGCCCCATTTCACCTCTTAATACCCACTTATTAAAAATATGCAGGTAGAAGATTTTTGGGTTCCCTTTTATGTTGATTGCCATTCTATTCTCATATTCTCTCTTTTCCAGCCATATTTTCCTCTTCACCTCTCCTCTCAACTTACTGTATTTGGCCTGGTTCTCACTTGAAGGATTCACCTGACATGCATCACATACCCTCTTTTTTAGTTTCATTAAAATCTCTATCTCCCTCGTCATCCAAGGAGCCCCGTGTTTGGTTCTCTGGTGACTCACCAACTTTAAGTACAGCCAGCCTATCATATACTTTTTGTCAATTTTTAGCTCATCTAGTGTCTCAACTACCTCCTCTTTCACTATGATTTGAGCAGCATCTTCCTGAGTAAAGACAGATGCAAAGTACTCATTTAGTACCTCAGCCATGCCCTCTGCCTCGATGCACAAATCCCCTTTTTGATCACTAATCAGCCCCACTCCTATTACCAACCTTTCACCATTTCTATGCCTCTACAAGACTTTTGCACTCCCTTTTATGGTAGCTGCCAGTCTCTTCTCATACTCTTTCTTTGCTTTTCTTATTTATTTTTTCACTTCCCCTCTGAATTTTCTATATTCAGCCTGGTTCTTAATTGTATTATCCACCTGACATCTGTCATATGCACCCTTTTTCTGCTTCATCTCACTCTCTGTTTCTTTTGTCTTCCGGGGAGCTCTGGCTTTGTTTGTCCTACCTTTCCTCCTTGTGGGAATGTACCTTGACTGTACCCTAATTATATCTTATTTAAAGGCAGGCCATTGTTCCTTTACAGTTTTTCCTGCCAATCCTTGGATTCCCCCAATTTACCTGGTTCAGCTCCATTCTTACCCCACTGACGTTGGCCCTTCCCCAATTAATTATTTTTACTCTGGATTTCTCCCTGTCCTTTTCCAAAGATAACCTAAACCTTATGATACTATGATCAGTGTCTGCTAAATGTTCCCCGACTGACACTTGATCCACTTGACCCACCTCATTCCCCAGAACCAGATCAGCAATGGTCGCTGACCCGAAACGTTAACTCTGCTTCTCTTTCCACAGATGCTGCCAGACCTGCTGAGTGATTCCAGCATTTCTTGTTTTTGTTGCAGCAATGCCCCCTTCCTTGCTGAACCAGAAACATTTGATTTAGAAAATTCTCCTGAACACACATCATAAACTCTTCCCCCTCTCTGCCTGTTACACGATTACTATTCTAGTCTATATTAGGATAATTAAAATCCCCCATTATAACTACTCTGTAATTCTTACACCTCTCTGTAATTTCCCTTCAAATTTATTCCTGTATATCTTTCTCACTAGTTGGTGACCTATAGAATACATCCAGTAATGTAATGGTACCTCTATTGTTTCTTAGCGCTAACCAAATAGATTCTGCCCTTGACCCCTCTAGGATATGCTCTCTCTTCAGCCCTGTAATGTTCTCTATAAACAATACCGCTACCCCTCCTCCTTTCTTTCCTTCCCTAGCTTTCCTGAACACCTTATATCCAGGAATATTTAGTACTCAGTCTTGTCCTTTTTTAAGCTGGGTCTCCTTTATTGCCACATCATATTCTGATGTGGCTACCTGTGCCTGCAGTTCACCAACATTATTTACCACTCTCTGCACATTCACATACTTGCACAGTAAACCTAATTTAGACCTTATTGTATTCCTTCTCATTGTGACCCCACCTAATACCTATTTCATACTCTAGTGCTATCTGTCTCTCCCAATACTTTGTGCGCCTTGTTTTTCCTTTCTAATATGACCTCCTGGTTCCCAGACCCCATGCCAAGTTAGTTTAAACCCTCCCCAACAGCACAAACAAATTGCCCCGCAAGACATTGGTCCCAGCTCTGTTCAGGTACAACCCGTCTGGCCTGTACAGGTCCCATCTCCCCCAGAACCTGTCCCAATGTCTCAGGAATCTAAAACCCTCCCTGCTGCACCATCTCTCCACACATTCATCTGTTCCATCCTCTCACTTCTATACTCACTAGCTCATGGTACCGGGAGTAATCCAGCAATTACTACCCTTGAGGTCCTGCTTGCTAGTTTCTTTCCTAGCTCCCTAAAATCTGCCTTTAGGACCTTATCCCTCTTTCTACCTATGCTGCTGGTAGCGATATGGACCACAATAGCTGGCTGTTGCTCTGCAGCTGCTCAGTAACATCTCCCTGGCACCAGGGAGATATCCTACAATCCCAGATTCACGTCTACAGCCACCGAATCCCATATCGCTATTGATTTTCCAATCTTTCTCCTGCCCTCTGATACAGCTGAGTCAGTGAACTTGCTCTGGCTGCCCGCCCCACAGGAACCGTCGCTCTCACGAATATTCAAA
The DNA here is from genome assembly GCF_036365525.1 of Heterodontus francisci. Taxonomy (NCBI): domain Eukaryota; kingdom Metazoa; phylum Chordata; class Chondrichthyes; order Heterodontiformes; family Heterodontidae; genus Heterodontus; species Heterodontus francisci. Next base: position 161,395,268 of record NC_090372.1, on the reverse strand, counting down.
ACTGATATTAAGCTAAGGCCCTCTTTGCCTTTTCAGGTTGGCGTTACATATCCTGTGGTATTGTCGAAAGAGCAGGAGCCTGTGCTCGTTTCTTGGCCAACACCGTTCCCTAAACACAAAATAATTCCATTTGTTCCTGTTGCTGGAACATCAGACGGCTGCTTCTTTTGTAGCTAATGCTATCGCACTTTGGGCTGTTTCTCACTTTGATATGATTCAGGATTTCGAAATATTTATAATGGACGTTCTTTCAGACTAGAGCGAAACCAGCAGTTTTCAAGATAACCTCGCCCTTACTCTGATCTTCAGAAGCGGAGACGACATCTCACGGCTCGAGGAACGGCTTCAATCGTCTCCTCACGTCTCCGGAGTTTTAAAATGACGCACACACCAAAGCCAATTGGCACATTCTCAGGCTCTTTTAAAGTGTCTTATTACAGACATTTAAAAGTAATGCACATCGTAAACGCTTTTGGAACTCGATCGGACGCAGGCCATTACAGATAAAAATAACTGTTCTCGCTCTGGGTCTAGGGCGGATGGAGTTGGGGGGTACAGTGAGGGGTGGGTTTCCGGTTGGCGTTACCATGGTGCGGTGTGGCCTTGCGGCTCTGAGGAGGGTAAGTTCAGTGTGAGGACCCTGGTGCAGGGCAGGAAAGCTGGGATTACTTCCAGTCGAGCGGAGGAGACTGAGAGAAGATTTAGTGGAAGGGGTTTTAGAGCTGGAATAGGGGGAGATTATTAATTGTATGCCTCGCTGATTACTGTCTTAGGCCAATGCAGACTTCTCACAAAGCTCTGCTTTTTATTCGACCTTGAGCTGACTTTACAAACCCGTATAATCTCCATCGCAAAAGTCGTCTACTTCCACCTATTCCCCCCCACATCAGCCCAACTGCCACTGAAATCGATTTGCATGCATTCGCCATTCCTAAATTTGGCTGTTTCTTTTTCTGGCTGAACCCTCCTACATCACAACAGTGACTGCACTTAAAATATTTAATTGGCTGTAAAGCATTTTGTCATGCCCTGAGGTCGTGAAAGGCTCCATAAGTCATAGTCAAAGGGTCATAGAGAGATACAGCACTGAAACAGTCCCTTTGGCCCACCGAGTCTGTGCCGACCATCAACCACCCATTTATGCTAATCCTACATTAATCCCATATTCCCTACCACATCCCCGCCTTCCCTCAATTTTCCTACCACCTACCTCAACTAGGGGCAGTTTACAATGGCCAATTTACCTATCAACCTGTAAGTCTTTGGCTGTGGGAGGAAACCGAGGCATTTGGCAGAAACCCACGCGGTCACAGGGAGAACTTGCAAATTCCTCACAGGCAGTACCCAGAACCGAACCCGGGTCACTGCAGCTGTGAGGCTGCAGTGCTAACCACTGCGCCGCCCCTTTCATTAAAGGGAAGTCTTTCGTTAAACTTCAGCTCAACCAAAATTGCTGCCCATTTCCAAATTTGTTCAGCATTCGCCTCTCCCTTTGCAGTGCTACATTGCTCCTGTTCCCCTCAAATTAAAAATTATAATCTTTGGATTTTGCTGTGGCCTGCTCCCTCCCTATATCTAGCCATCTGCAGTACTATATTGCATATTTGAACACACTGTTTCTCTGACTTTGGCCTCTTGTGCATTGCCCCAGGCCACACCATTGGTCATTGTATCTTCATTCAACTATGGCCCATACTCTCCCTAAGCTGCACCTTTGTCTTCTCATTTCAAATACTTCCTTAAAACATTCTCTTTGACCAAGTTTTAAAATATCTCCGTCTTGGTTTTTTTCTATTTGTTTCCTTGCACGTCTGTAGTAAAAGTGTTATATAAATGCAAGTTGTTACAAATTTGATTGACTGGAAACTTAAATGCATAGCACATTAGCTGGATTATGATGCTTAAAAGCAGTTTATTACACAGGGTTTCAGCGCTTCTGCACCAGGTCACATATACTCCATCTTTTCTGCTGCTTACTTTGGCCACGCTACCGTACCTCTCCACACAATAATTTGGGATGGGAGTCTGCTTGCAATGTGCTCTGTAATTAATGTTTACATTAGTAGCTCTGTCTGTCATGTAAATGGAACAATTTGTGTAATTAAACATGATTTTTTAAAATTATAAAAGCATTTTTGGTGCTTGTGAGATTTTAATGTGACTGTTTAGTTGGATAACTTTCATGTGGACCAATGCGGCGCAGTGGTTAGTACCGCAGCCTCACAGCTCCAGGGACCCGGGTTCGATTCCGGGTACTGCCTGTGTGGAGTTTGCAAGTTCTCCCTGTGTCTGCGTGGGTTTTCTCCGGGTGCTCCGGTTTCCTCCCACAAGCCAAAAGACTTGCAGGTTGATAGGTAAATTGGCCATTATAAATTGTCACTAGTATAGGTAGGTGGTAGGGAAATATAGGGACAGGTGGGGATGTTTGGTAGGAATATGGGATTAGTGTAGGATTAGTATAAATGGGTGGTTGATGTTCGGCACAGACTCGGTGGCCGAAGGGCCTGTTTCAGTGCTGTATCTCTAATCTAATCTAATATTGCAAAAGTTTGAAAGAATGCAGTGTATATTATAACACCTGAGCATTTATTTGAGAGCCATTTTTTGAGTTTTTTCTTTCCAATTATCTCATTTTGTAGTATGGCAACTTTATTGACAATCTCAGAATTTATGTCCGTGGGGGGAGCGGTGGAATGGGACTCCTTCGACTTGGTGGCGAAGGCGGTAAAGGTGGCGATGTCTGGGTTGTAGCACAAGATGGAATAACCTTGAAGAAGATCAAGGATAAATATCCAGATAAGCGCTTTGTGGCTGGTGTTGGTGCTAACAGCAGGTATGACTTATTATTTAGATGTGCGTAACACTGCTGTTAACTTCTGAAAGAGACCTCCTGATCTGAGCATTTAGCAGATGAGTTTTAGGTCAAAAGTTCAAGTTCTGCTTATCTGTATGTGAGTTAAGTCACTCATTGTTTAATTTGTGTACTACTAGTCACATTATAAATTTTTAATGAGGTTGATTCTTTTCCTTGTATAAGTAATGGGCATATTTGTGTGCACCTACTGGAAAAGTGGTTAAAAATCATGTAGCAGTCATCGAGAGATAGCTATTGCCTGGCAGTTGTCTAGTTTGTGATTAGCAGAGATTAACCCTTTCACTGACATGCTTATATTTCTGGTATAAGATAGTGCTAGCTTTTATATTAATGCTTTCTTTATCTTTTATGTACTTTTTAAAATAGCTTGATAATGAAATAATGTGTATATCTACACACATTTTCAGACTGGGTCTTTCTATATCTCTGGGATTCTTTTTAGTTTGTGAATATAATTCAGCCTTGCTACCCTCCTCCAATTCTGGCCTTGGACCTCTTGCGCATCCCTAATTTTAATTGCTCCACCATTGGCGGCAGTGCCTTCAGCTGCCTAGACCCTAAGGTCTGGAATTCCCTCCTTAATCTCTCTGTCTCTGTACTTCTCGCTCTTTAAAGCCTAACTCTTTGACCAAGCTTTTTGGTCACCTGTCTTACTATGTTCTTACATGGCTTGGTGTCAATTTTTTTTTACAACACTCTTGTGAAGCATGTTGGGACATTTTGCTATGTTAAAGGTGCTATATAAATGCAGTTGTTGTTGCATAGCTATATAGTAATTCCTGATCTGTAAAATGTAGTGTTAGATGCTTAGTCATATCTGGAATCATCCCCTCACAGTTAGTTCATAGTCTTAGTTGTATCTTCGAGGGAGTTAAAACATGAGAGCTGTGTGTTTCTGCAAAAAGGGTGACAGTTGAGGATAAATCATTGCTGGAATAGTAATTGGTGAAAAAGAAAATTACATAAAGAAATGGGGACAAAAATTGAATAGAATTTTTAGAGGTTTCTCCGATGGCCATAACTGCTTCCCAAAAAACTCTTTCTGAAACAATGTTCCCTGACCCTGCATGTCACCAATTTAAAAGCAGATCACAAAAGATCTATCATGGTTGGATCTCTTGACCAATAAGGAGCATGGTGATATTTCAGAACCTGTGGATACAGTTTTTTTGAGGTTGAGGAGAACTGGGGAAAACAATGTGGCCTTAGATCAAAGGTCTTCTCTTTTCCCTTGTCCCAAAAAAAGTATTTGTTACATTTGCTGATGGCTTATGGGCAATATCAATTGCTAAGGTTTGACTGAATCCCGTGTATGCTGTTGACACCCAGCTCTACACCCTTTCACTTCTTGCTATGTGTTTCCTTAGCTTACATTAAGTCCTGGAAGATCAAGAACTTTTTAAACTTGGCATTGTCAAGGCATAACCTAAGTTTTAGACCCCAGCTCCATAACTCAATCTAGCAGTTCATTCAGGCTGAGCTTGATTGTGCACAACTTTGGTGCCATGTTTGACTGCAAGGTTTATTATGCTAAAACTTTAAACCCTATATTTTAACTTTACCAAGATTGTCTATTTCCACCCCTGCAATATTCTCCATCTCTGCTCTGACCTCACTTCATTGCCCCTGAATTACTTCATGTCTTTGACACTTCCAGCCTTGCCAGTGTCCTGAGTTCTGCCACTCAAAACTCAGCTGCATAGGTCCTATCCCGCTCCCCTATCATTAATTGATTGAGGGAATGGGGAAATCAATTTCAAAATCCTTGTCCTCATCATCTTTCTATCTCTCTGCACTGCCCTTCTCAGCCCTTTGACCTCTGTGCCCTCTGCTTCACCTGTCTTGATCCCACACTTTGGAACCCCTTACTAGCACTCTGCCTTACTACCTTTGTACCCTCCTTCGAAAGTCTCATTAAAACCTGCCTCTCTTCATGCTTTCAGTCACCAGCTCTACCCCTTCTCCTGCCATTGATTGCTTTCCAGTTATTTTTTGTCTCTGTAAGGTGCTTTGTGATGCTTTATTATATAAAGGCACAATAAAATATGAGTTGTTGATTGCTGCTCTATACGGATCTCAGCCAGCAATAGTTGGGCAATTGGCCTCAATATCAAGAGGAACAATCAGCTGGGGTTCTTCCTTCTGACTGCTTTCAAGTGACTGCTGTGCGAAAGAATGTGGGTATGGAAAATATTGAATTCAGCTGCGACGTTTTTTTTTACATTCTTTCCTGAGATGTGGGCATTGTTGGAAAGGGCAGAATTTATTGCCACCACTGATTGCCCTTGAGAAGGTGGTGGTGAGCTGCCTTCTTGAACCACTGCAGTCCATGTGGTGTAGATATACCAAGAGTGCTGTAAGGTAAGGGGTTCCAGGATTTTTACCCAGTGATGATGAAGAAACGGCGATAATATTCCCAAGTCAGGATGGTGTATGACTTGGAAGGAAACTTGCATGGGATGGTGTTCCCATGCACCTGTTGCCCTTGACCTCTTGGCAGAGGTTGCAGATTTGGAAAGTGCTGTCAGAGAAGCCTTGGTAATTTCAGCAGTGCATGTTGTAGATAGTACACACTGCTGCCATGGTACACCATTGGTGGAGGGGGTGAATGTTTAAGATGGTGGATGGGATGCCGGTCAAGCGGGCTGCTTTGTTCTGGACGATCTTGAGCTCCTTGTGTCGTGTTGTCATCCAGGCAAGTGGAGAGTATTCTGTCACATTCCTAACTTGTGGCTTGTAGATGGTGGAAAGGCTTTGGGATGTCAGGAGGTGAGTTGCATGTAGCAAAATACCCAGCCTCTGACCTGCTTTTGTACTCACAGTATTTGTGGCTCATGCATTTAAGTTTCTGGTCAATGTTAACCCACAGGATGTTGATGGTGGGGAATTCAGTGTTGATAATCCCATTGAATGTTAAGGGGAAGTGGTTTGATTCTCTTATTGAGATAGTCATTACTTGGTACTTGTCTGATGCAAATATTACTTGGCACTTATTAGCCTAACCTAATGTTGTCCAGGTCTTGCTGCATGCAGGCATGGACAGCTTCATGGTCGAAGCAGTTGGGAATGGAACTGAACACTGTGCAATCGTCAGCGAAGATCCCTACTTCTGACCTTATGATGGAGGGTAGGTCATTGATGAAGCAGCTTAAGATGGTTGGGCTGAGGCCACTACCCTGAGGAACACCTGAGATGATTAGCCTTGGACTACCACAAACATCTTCCTTTGTGCTAGGTATGAGTTCAGCCACTGAAGAGGTTTCCCCCGATTCATGTTGACTTCAATTTTACTAGGGCTCCTTGATGCCACACTTGGTCAAATGTTGCCTTGATGTCAAGGGCACTCACTCTCATCTCACCTGTGGAATTCAGCTTCTTTGTCCTTTGCGCCAAGGCTGTAAAGAGGTCTAGAGCCAAGTGGTCCTAGTGAAACCCAAACTGAGCATCAGTGAGCAGGTTATTGGTGAGTAGCTGCCGCTTGATAGCACTGTTGACAAAACCTTCCATTAGTTTGATAATGATTGAGAGGAGACTGATGGGGCAGTAATTGGCTGGATTGGATTTGTCTTGAATTTTGTGGGCAGGACATACCTGGGCAATTTTCCACTTTTTGGGTAAATAAGCATTGTAGCTGTACTGGAACAGCTTGGCTAGAGGCATCGCTAGTTCGACACAAGTTCTTAGCACTACTGCCGGGTTGTTGGGGCCTGTGGCCTTTGCTGGATCCAGTATGCTCAGCTGTTTCTTGAATCACATGGAGTAAATCTAATTGGCTGATGTCTGGCACCTGTGATGGTAGGGACCTCGAGGAAACCGGAATGGATCATCCATTTGGCGCTTCTGACTGAAGGTGGTTGCAAATGCTTCAGCCGTGTTTTTTGCAGTGGTTAAAATAGCTTGCTAACAGGTACTATTTTGAGTCAAAAATGTAGAAGGAACCCTCAGCTGAGGTAATGGAGGCCTGCTGTGAACCGAGCCAAGAGTCAACAATTTCAGGAAAGGAGGGGAAAAAGTTAGTTTCTGGAAATAGTCTTTTAAATAAACCTGTACATGGATGAAATGTAATACTTAGATATCAGTGTAGGTAAAATTGTGTTAATGGATGTGTTCGATTATAATTCCATCTACAGTCTCCTCCTTGAAAGTATGATCAACTATCTTAACTCTTAATTGCAGTATAGTGAGTGATATTATGAACAGCTGGGGAAAGCTCAACCCTACTTGGGTTACTGTCAAACAAAATCCCATTATAACATTGCAGTTTGTTACCAATGAGATGTATCTTGCTTCTACTTCACTCAGTATGTTTGAGGTAATAGTCTACATTGATATATGAATACATGTAGTCTGTCGTTTTATGTAAAACTAGAACTGGAGCCAGAGGGATTTAAGTTCAAGACGACATGCATTAGAGTCACAGAATGACTCCTTCGAGTTCGCAGTGACCAACTCCTAGAGCTGAAAGTTTTTTTGGGAAAAAAATGTCATACTCTCCTTTCATCTTTGGAACCTTGATGGAAGTTTCAGTTGCATCAATTTCTGAAACAGCACCTGAGGAAAATAATGAGTTGGATGAACAGAAAGGCATTTTTTATTCCTATATTTTTGTTTCTTTAAGTAAGCAAGTAAGCATACATATCACAAAATAGAAGTAAAACTAGAGAAGTCCTACCTAGAATGCATTGAATGAAGAGGTACTCTCCACAAGTACTAAAATGCCTTATAAGCTGGGTTTCTTCATAACATGGTCATGGTCATGAGAAAAGTAAGAAAGAAGAAAAATATACTCAAATCTTTTGAATAGTGGAATACTCCCATGCTCTAACTGTACTTCTCTCTTTCTCATCTCTAGCATTCGATCACTTAAAGGTGCAAAGGGAAATGATTGTGAAATTTATGCCCCAGTTGGAGTTTCAGTCACTAATGATGATGGGAAAGTAATAGGTGAGAACTCTGCTTTGTTGTTAAAATTAATTATACTTGATGCTAGCTGTTAATTTTCCTAAGTGCAAATAATCCTGTTTTTTAAAATTCATTCATGGTATGTGGGCGTCACTGGCTATACCAGCATTTATTGCCCATCTCTAATTGCCCTTGAGAAGGTGGTGGTGAGCTGCCGCCTTGAACCGCTGCAGTCCATGTGGGGTCGGTACACCCACAGTGCTGTTAGGAAGGGAGTTCCAGGATTTTGACCCAGCAACAGTGAAGGAATGGCGATATAGTTCCAAGTCAGGATGGTGTGTAACTTGGAGGAGAACTTGCAGGTGATGATGTTCCCTTGCATCTGCTGCTCTTATCCTTCGAGGTGGTAGAGGTCGTGGGTTTGGAAGGTGCTGTCCAAGGAGCCTTGGTACATTGCTGCAGTGCATCTTGTAGATGGTACACACTGCTGCCACTGTGCGTTGGTGGTGGAGGGAGTGAATGTTTGTGGATGGTGTGCCAATCAAGCAGGCTGCTTTGTTCTGGATCGTGTCGAGCTTCTTGAGTGTTGTTGGAGCTGCACCCATCCAGGCAAGTGGAGAGTATTCCATCACACTCCTGACTTGTGCCTTGTAGATGGTGGACAGGCTTTGGGGAGTCGGGGTGAGTTACTCGCCTCAGGATTCCTAGCCTCTGACCTGCTCTCGTAGCCACGGTATTTATATGACTACTCCAGTTCAGTTTCTGGTCAATGGTAGCCCCTAGAATGTTGATAGTGGGGGATTCAGCGATGGTAATGCCGTTGAGTGTCATGGGGAGATGGTTAGATTCTCTCTTGTTGGAGATGGTCATTGCCTGGCACTTGTGTGGCGCAAATGTTACTTGCCACTTATCAGCCCAAGCCTGGATATTGTCCAGGTCTTGCTGCATTTCTACACTGACTGCTTCAGTATTTGAAGAGTTGCGAATGGTGCTGAACATTGTGCAATCATCAGCTAACATCCCCACTTCTGACCTTATGATTGAAGGAAAGTCATTGATGAAGCAGCTGAAGATGGTTGGGCCTAGGACACTACCCTGAGGAGCTCCTGCAGTGATGTCCTGGAGCTCAGACGATTGACCTCCAACAACCACAACCATCTTCCTTTGTGCTAGGTATGATTCCAACCAGCAGAGAGTTTTCCCCCTGATTCCCATTGAATTCAGTTCTGCTAGGGCTCCTTGATGCCATACTCGGTCAAATGGTGCCTTGATGTCAAGGGCAGTCACTCTCACCTCACCTCTTGAGTTCAGCTCTTTTGTCCATGTTTGAACCAAGGCTGTAATGAGGTCAGGAGCTGAGTGGCCCTGGCAGAACCCAAACTGAGCATCACTGAGCAGGTTATTGCTCAGCAAGTGCTGCTTGGTGGCACTGTTGATGACACCTTCCATCATTTTACTGATGATTGAGAGAAGACTGATGGGGCAGTAATTGGCCGGGTTGGACTTGTCCTGCTTTTTGTGTACGGGACATATCTGGGCAATTTTCCCCATTGCAGGGTAGATGCCAGTGTTGTAGCTATACTGGAACAGCTTGGCTAGGGGTGCGGCAAGTTCTGGAGCACAGGTCTTCAGTACTGTTGAGTATTGCATTGTTAAATTACCTTTTACAGATTTTTTTACATGGCTATTTTTTCTGTATTCTACTGCAAAACATTAGTATTGGTGTAATTCTAGTTATATCATGCAGTATAAATTTATTAAAAGCAAAATACTGCAGATGCTGGAAATCTGAAATAAAAACAGAAAGTGCTGGAAATACTCAGCAGGTCAGGCAGCACCTGTGGAGAGAGAAGCAGAGTTAATGTTTCAGGGCTGTGACCTTTCATCACTTCTTCACTGGGGAGCCCCCATTTGGTTCTATGCTTAGTTTTGTTTCTTCAACTTGTGACCTCCCTAATTAGATTATATTTTATTTTCCCTCCCCTATTCCTCAGCATCGTACATCATCTTTTGCCAAGAAGATAGGCAGGCAACATGTTTTTAGGCTCTGCTACTCAAATCAGTACTAGGATATGGGAAATAATAAGCAAAGTTGCCTCGTCTGCAGATTTTTCCATTCCACTTTGAGGGAAAGCACCTTGTCTCATCCTGAAGAATTAGGCTGCCATTATCTGTTGTTTGTTGAAATTGTGAGCACAAACCTGAATTAAAAATGCTTCTGTTGAAACCAGTATAACAATTTTGAACTCTTGCAAAAAGATAATTAACAAAGCAAGACTCTCACCCAGTACTTAACTAATTCATACAAAACAGAAGTTTTAATCCTGGTCTATACTGAGTTAATTTCAGTCATGGCTTTGATTAGAACTTCAGTAATCTGAGCTAAGGAGTTAAAAATTTGTTTACGATTTCTGCTTCTGATCAGTGTGCAGTGACCCTTGTTGGAAAGTACATGTCTGGTCATTGAATGAGAATAGAACTGGCTTGGCACTGATCTCCCCCTTGGTCAAGTAGCCTGGCAGCACTTGTTATCTAGCCTCACATGACGAATGGGCACTTGGTCAAGCTATTGGAACTGTACCCTAAGTATTGACACCTTAAGGAGATGAGGGTAGAACACTGAATTTAAAAAAGTAATTTAAGTTTTTGTAACTTTCTACTATTGTGCTGAAAAAGTACTGTGCTCATGAATGTTAGAACCGTTAATATTTTAAAGAGGTTTCAATTGCTGTTGTCCAGAATTTTGGAGCATTTTTCTTCTCTAGGTGAACTAAACAACAAAGGAGATCGGGTGATTGTAGCCCGTGGTGGTCATGGCGGTTCATTTGTGACTAACTTTCTGCCTTCTAAGGGCCAAAGTAGAGTTCTACGGATCGATTTGAAACTAGTAGCTGATGTAGGATTGGTTGGGTAAGTTGAGATTTCAAATCTATCTTAATTGTTCCCTTTTTGTTTTATATTGCTCATGTGAAGTGTCTTGGGACTTTTTATTGCATTAAAGATGCTATATAAATATGTTATATTTATATTTTTTTTAATATTTAGAGATACGGCACTGAAACAGGCCCTTCGGCCTACCGAGTCTGTGCCGATCATCAACCACCCTTTTATACTAATCCTACACTAATTCCATATTTCTACCACATCCCCACCTTTCCCTATATTTCCCGACCACCTACCTATACTAGGGGCAATTTATAATGGCCAATTTACCTATCAACCTGCAAATCTTTGGCATGTGGGAGGAAACCGGAGCACCCGGAGGAAACCCACGCAGACACAGGGGGAACTTGCAAACTCCACACAGGCAGTACCCAGAATTGAACCCGGGTCGCTGGAGCTGTGAGGCTGCGGTGCTAATCACTGCGCCACTGTGCCGCAGTTGACAACTGCCTATTTGCTATACTTTAATTGCTAATAATAGTTGTCTTCAATTTGTTGAATGGTTGTTTGCTTGTTTTAATTTTAGGATGTTTGCTTGTTTTAATTTTGGTGTTGATCCAGATCTTCCACTCTGTGATGCTAGTATTTTCTTTACAGCAAAATAATTGGAAATTTGACAGCATGACTGACTGGCGCATGTTATGATAGGATGAGCTGCTCATAGATGTAAGAAAAAAGTAGATTTTCCCACTTCTGGTAATTGAAAACAGAAAATATTTCCCCTTCATATATAAAATTCAGAGAGGGCTTGAGAGGGCAGATGCTTAGAGGGTGTTTCGCCTGTCTGGAGCTCTAGAACTAGGGGGGGTCATAGTCTCAGGATAAGGGGAAAGCCATTTTGGATTGAGATGAGAAGTTTCTTCTCTTGGTTGTGAATCTTTGCAATTCTCTATCCAGAGGGCTGTAGATGCTTAGTCGTTCAGTATATTCAAGACTGGGATTGATAAATTATTGAGTGCTAAAGGAATCAAGGGATATAGGGATAGAGTGGGAAAGTGGAGTTAAGGTAGAAGATCAATCATGGTCTTACTGAATGGTGGAGCAGGCTCAAAGGCCATATGGCCTACTCCTACTCCTATTTTTTGTGTTCTTGCCCAGTGATTATTTTTTAAAACACTATTTCCCTGGGGGTAGCAGTTTAATCAAGTGCTTTTCCTACTCCAGTGTACTATTCCCCATTTTTAAAAATGGTTCTATATTAAAAAGACAGTGGTTGACCTCTGAGACCAAGTGCTGAAACATGATGTGTACCAGACCTGCCAAGTATCATAAGACCATAGGAAATAGGAGCAGGAGTAGGCCATTCAGCCTTTTGAGCCTGATCCGCCATTCAATGAGATCATGGCTGATCTTCTATTTCAACACCATTTTCCTGCAATATCCCAGTAACCCTTTATGGTTTTAATATGTAGAAATATATCAATCTCAGTCTTGAGCATACTTAATGACTGAGCCTTCACAGCCCTCTGGGGCAGAGAATTCCAAAGATTCACCACCCTCTGAGTGAAGGCATTCCTCCTCATCTCAGTCCTAAATGGCCTGCCACTTATTCTGAGGATCACTTGTTAGGACTAAGCAGTTTTACTGGTTTATCAAAATTTAGTGTATGTTCTGTAAAATATAGACAGCGCTTTATGTTAAAATAGGTTTTCTAATCATTTTTCACGATGAACTTTTCCCTGATGTTGGCAGCACTACACATCTTTATCTTTGTCTCCCATCACCTTCTGATACCTCACATTAAGATGATACAAGCCTTATTTCACTGCATGGTGAAGATCTGGATATCATGGCTGCTATTTTGAGTTTTGTTAAAAAATAGTCAATTAGTTGTGTTAAAAAACTAAGATTATTGTCTTATATTTTCCTTTTTATGTGTTGTGAAAACTCATTGTAAATTTGCAATGTGATAAATTATAGGTACAAACCGAGCAATCAATGAATACATTATGGTTCAAAATGTAGCTACAAACATGTAAGAACTTAATCTTACTTTGCAAGGGTTTTTGTAACTGTTTAGAATTGAGTCGGAAGTAAAGAACAAAAATAACTTAAATTTATGTTGCGCCTTTCACAACTTCAGGGTGTCCCAAAACGTGTTATGGCCAATTACGTACTTTGTATGTGTTGTCACTATTGTAATATAAGAAATATGGGAGCCAGTTTGTGCACAGTAAGGTCCCAGAAACAGCAATGTGATTGTGACCAGATAATCTCTTTTTATAAGCAATGTTGGAATAATATTGGATAATAATGTTGGATAAATACTGACTAGGACATCGCGGAGAATTCCCTGGTCTTTTTTAAATAGTGCCGTGGGATATTTTACAACCACCTGCAAGAAGGCCTTCATTTAGTGTGTCATCTAAAAGCATGCACCTCCTTGAGTGCAGCATTCTCTCAGTACTACACTGCAGTGTCATTCTAGATTTTGCGCTCAAGTCTCTGGAGTTGGACTTCAATCCACAACCTTCTGCCTCAAAGTGCTATCCACTGGCCCGAGGCTGATACTTCATTTGGGAAGAAGTATCTGTGAATTGTTAAGAAGGCTTTCTAAATTAACCAGCTTGCCTCTGTGTAGAAGCTGTGAAATATAATCAAACATTTTGTGTTTGTGTAGTTTCTAGGAGTGGGTTAGTCATTTCTAATTTGCACTTCACTGATTAAAAATGTTACCAAAGCTATCTTGAAATAGTTCCAGGAAGTTTGTATGTTCGGGACAAAATAGTCACCTACTAGTTAAGGAATGTCAATAAATTTGTTAAAGGCAAATTGTGTTTAACATATGTAACAGAGAAGGGTGATGTGTATATGAACTTCTAAAAGGCATTTGATAAAGCGCCACATTATAGGCTTGCCAGCAAGTTGGAAGCCCGTGGAATAAAAAAGGCAGTGGCAGCATGGATGCTGAGTGACAGGAAACAGAATAGTGGTGAATGGTTATTTTTCGGACTGGAGGAAGGTGTACAGTGGTGTTCCCCATGGGACCACACCTTTTCTTAATATATATTAATGACTTAGACTTGGGTGTACAGGGCATAATTTCAAAGCTTACAAATGACACGAAACCTGGAAGTGAACTGTAAGTGGGATAATGATAGACTTCAACCTAGTGGAATAGGCAAAAACTTGGCAGATGAAATTTAACATAGAGAAATGCGAAGTGATACATTTTGGTAGGAGGAACAAGGAGAGGTATTGTAAAGTAAAGGGTACAATTCTAAGAGTTGCAGGAATAGAGAGACCTGAGGTGTGAGTGCACACATCGTTGAAGGTGGCAGGCCAGGTTGAAAAAGTGATTAAAAAGGCATACTGGATCCTGGGCTTGTAAATTGAGGCTTAGAGTACAAAAGCATGCCAGTCATTATGAATCTCTATGAAACACTGGTTCGGCATCAACTCGAGTATTGTGTCCAGTTTTGGGCACCACGCTTTTAGGAAGGATGTAAAGGCTTTAGAGAGGGTGCAGCAAAGATTTACGAGAATGATTCCAGGGATGAGGGACTTCAGTTACATGTATAGATGGGAGAAGCTGGAGTTCTCCTTAGAGAAGAGATTTGATAGAGGTGTTGAAAATCATGAGTGGATAGAGAGAAACTGTTCCTATTGGCAGAGGGACTGTGAACCAGAGGACACAGATTTAAAGTGATTGGAAAAAGATTCAAAGATGAGATTAGGAAAAACTTTTTCACACAGTGAGTGGTTACAATCTGGAACGCACTGGCTGAGGGTGATGGGGGCAAATCCAATTGTCATTGTCAAAAGGGACTTGGATAATTATCTGAAGAGAGAAAATTTGCAGGGCTATGGGGGAAACATAATTGCTCTTGCAGAGAGATGATACAGGTTCGACGGGCCAAATGGCCGCCTTCTGCGCTGTAACCATTCTATGATTTTAGTCTATCAAAAGTAAATACAATAACTGCTGTGACACCAGTATCAGCATACTTTTGACTGAGTACTAACATCTGTCAGCCTATACCTTAAATAAGCTGCAAATGGACGGACCTAAAATGTTGTCTTCATTGTTGATTCTTTGCACTGGTTTTATCAGCTCACCGTCCGACTGGCTCAGTAAGATTGCTCTATTCTGTTTGCATCTATTGTACATTTGAATAATACACAAGATGGAGAGTATTCAGTTTGCATAAATGTCATGCAGATTGAATCTGTCCCAGCTATATAAGAGTATGGGTTAGACAAAGAAAACATAAGGCTGAATTTTATTCGGGCGCCGCCGTTTTAAACTCAGCGGGGTGCCCGCATTCAGCGACCACCGTAGAGCCCCCGTGATATTACGTGCAGGGGCTCGTTAGCATCACACCACTGAGCCGCCCTCCCAATATTACGTGGGAGAGGAGGGACGTTCGCCGCAGTGAGAGACCTTTTGACAGTTGTGCAGCAGGTGGTGGGGTCCAATTTTAAGCGCCCCAGCACCTGCTTCCTGACAGCTGTCAAAGAATACTTACCTGACTGCTGAAAAGTGGTGCTGCTGTCAATCTTGCGAAGTAGTAAGTGATGCAAAAATCCAGCAGGTAGGCAGCAACTGTGGAGAGAGAAGCAGCGTTAACATGTCCAAGTTCACAGACTTGAAAGTTAACTCTGCTTCTCTCTTCATAGATGCTGCCTGGCCTGCTTAGTTACCCCAGCACTTTCTGCTTTGCTGCCACATACTTACCCTGCTGTGTCCCAGTGTCCTGTGAAGTTGCGATCCTCTTCTTCCCCTCAAGTGTCGCATTCCTTCTTGTAGGCGAGCCACACCTGGGTGAATAATCTTAATTTTGCCCATTCCAGGACGTGAGACTTAAATATATCATAAAAGGTATTACAGAGGTTTACAGAGAACACACTGAATGCACGGGTGTCACAGCAATGTAAATACAGCTTTCACTAAATGTTCCTCACCAACATGTGTGTCCTTTTCTCTGTGTGAATGATGTGTGCCAGCATGTAGCGCCAATGTCACATCCCTTTGCACCATTGGCCCTTCAGAAGAGCCAACGTATGCAATAACATTGCCATGCCACCATTACACATGAGCGTCTCCACGGATGCAGTCACATGGGCATTGGCTTAGTCAGCTGCTGCCTTTAATGGTTTACACAGGGATGCTGCAGATGTAGACTGATGCACAGAAGGTGAGCGAGGGTAACATGTGGCTTGCAGAGCTCATGTTGGTTCCGATGGAGTAGATAGCCTTTGTCTGATAAGCCACTGCCGTACATCCCTAGCTCACTGCTAGCCCTGCATGCAGAGCCTGGGTGCCATCTGCCCTCCCACGCGTCTTCATTGTTGTAGGACTGGTGCAGGTCCCAGGTGTCATGACAGCTACCTGAGAAGTGGTCACAGATTTGCATGAAGCATCTGTGGTGATCACATACCAGCTTCACCTAAATTGAGAGGATTCCTTTAAGGGTGACGTCTGCAGGTGGTAGCCTGGCGGGAGGCCTGATGGCCACATGGGTGCAGTCTATCAACATTGCAACCTATGGTTCTCTGGCAATGGTGCTGAAACCGATGGCCCTCTGTGCCTGGCTATGAGAGTCCGTCCTGAAGTGGACATACTCACTGGCCCTTCGGTGCAGGGCATTGGTGACCTCCCTGATGCAGCGGTGCACTGCTGACTGTGTGACCCCACACAGGTCTCTGGTGGGCCCCTGAAAAGCTGCATAGGTGTCAAGCTTGAGAACCACTGCCACTATGAGGACCAAAGGCATAGGATATCCACCGAAGCCCATGGGCTGCAGGTCATCTGTGAACAGGGCACGGAGATGTGTCACCACTACATGCGCAATCACCTCTGACACTGGTGCTCTGACATCCAATGGCATGTCATGTGGGGCCTGTAAATGCATGGCAATCGTAATGGCGAGCTCCCCTTGGGGGGCTGCTGCTCATGACCAGGGGCCTCTACGTGGATCACACCTGCCTGTTGATTTTGCCTCTGGTGCATATGGAGCCTCAGAAGCAGAGGATCATGCAATGTAGGATAAGCCATACCTATTTCCATCTGATAAGTAAAGTTGAACCCTTCATGTATTCAAAGGTTCCTAACAGGGCTGGGATTGGTGTTGACAGGTACATCGGCAGCTTTCATGGATCAACTATGTGGCGTGCCATTGCATTACCCATCTTGGCCAACACTGAGTGGCACAGCATGACCACATCAAGATCCTACCAGCTGAATCGATTGCCCACACCATCCATATAACTTTAATGCTCCTACCCTTTCTGCCACCCTCCCCAAACAGGGTGACTAGAGTGCCATTGCTCCTTCACAAACACAAATAAACGCAGAGCATACACTGTTTACGGAGAGAAGGAACACAGTACCTCCCTTCATGCCTGCAGAGCTTTCCCTCCAGTAATACCAGACCCCTTTCCTCCCTTCCAGTAAGCAGAGTGAGACCCCTGAATATCCCGCCTCCCTCCTACCTTCTGGCATGCAGAGTGAGACCCCTGTGTATCTCCCTTTCCCTCTTCCCTTCCAGTATGCAGAGTGGAACCCCTGTAATTCCCCCCCTCCTCCCTTTAAGAATGCAGAATGAGACCCCTGTGTATCCCCCTCTCCCTCCTCCCTTTAAGAATGCAGAGGGAGACCCCTGTAATCCCCCCCCCTCATTTTAAGAATGCAGAGTGAGACCCTTGAAAAGGAACTTGCCTTCTGCCGCGAAACCTCCTGCCTCTGAGGACCCGCCGGCTTTTCAAATCGTGAATGGAACAGCACATGACGGCCGCCCATTCGGTGAAAAATCCAGAAGTGTGCATGGAGAGGTGGCGGGCTGCATAATCTGCAGAGGTAAGTACCGTTTAGCATATTGTAATTGGGGTGCCGCTGCCATGCGGCGGGGGGGCTGCACTGAGGTCCCCCTGCCGCTGGTAATTTGCGACAGGCTCTTCTTGACGTCGCGGTCGAGGCGGGCCTCTCCCTGCAGAATTTTATCGGCCCCCGTGCCGCGATTCCCGGCGTCGAGTGGCCGGTAAAATTCAGCCCGTAATGTGCAGCCCTAAGGCTGAATTAATAACAATTATTGAAATTCAAAATTGTTCTGTTTCATTAACTTTGAAGAGCTACAATGAATGAATGTTGGATAGATTTTATGTTGCATTCAATTTGGGCTCCATAACTTAAACTGCATGTTGATTTTTCATTATGTAACTCAGTGCTGTATCTGCTGTAGCAAATTGTTGAAAGTTTTATTCTTTTAAAATCTTCAGGTGACAGGTTTTCTATTAATTGCAGGTTTCCAAATGCTGGGAAATCTACATTATTGAGCCAGCTGTCTCATGCTAAACCTAAGATTGCAGATTATCCATGTAAGTGTAACAGTGGAAGAACTGTTTTTCCATCTGATGTTTGCCATCTCCCTCCTTTTTAGACTTCCTATGCTGCTTCCTCAAACTTGAATGGTGTCTGATGAGGAGCACTGTTTCGTCAGTGTTATTTTAAACCACGCTATTCCAGATAGCACATTAAATGTCTTCCTCTAATGTCAAAGAATAAATATAGACTCAATATACATTAGCCTGTGGGGTCCATTTCAACAAAGTTAAGCAGTCATTAACTCTATGAGTAAAATGTAATCTAATGTTAGATCAAAATAAAAATCTGTACATGCCAAGTAAGTACGAAGTATTGTTTTTCTTTGCAGTTACAGTGCAGCTCCGTATACAGTTTATGTTGATTTATGTTGCGACTGATCCAGTTACAGATATAGCTTAACATGAAATGGATTGTATTTTGAAAATGATTCATTCCCTTTACCTTATTCACTATTTAAATCTTGCCAGTCCTTGTTACTTTAGAGTTATTGAGTTGTAGAACATAGAACAGTACAGCACAGTACAGGCCCTTCGGCCCACGATGTTGTGCCGAACCTTTAACCTACTCTAAGATCAAATTAACTACCTACCCTTCATTCTACTATCATCCATGTACCTATCCAGGAGTCGTTTAAATGTCCCTAATGTATCTGCTTCTACTACCACCGCTGGCAGCGCATTCCACACACCCACCACTCTCTGTGTAAAGAACCTACCTCTTGACATTTCCCCGAAACCTTCCTCCAATCACCTTAAAATTATGCCCCCTGGTGATGAAGCAAAGTAAGACATCTTGCTTATCCATTGAACTAAACTACATTTGTAGATGGGGATCTCTGACAGGTAGCCATAGATTCGACGTTAGAACTTTGGAACTCTGGATGCTTACTTATCCTGTTTCAAAATATGATTATAAAGTTACCATATTTTATTGCAGTTCAGTGTTGTGAAACTGCATTAATCTGATGATTAATGTAATTGTGATGCTGCATTAACATCTCACACTGAAGAGTGTCTGCAGAGACTCATCGACAGGATTGCGGCTGCCTGCAACGAATTTGGCCTAACCATCAGCCTTAAGAAAATGAACATCATGGGACAGGACGTCAAAAAAGCTCCATCCATCAGTATCGGCGACCACGCTCTGGAAGTGGTTCAAGAGTTCACCTACCTAGGCTCAACTATCACCAGTAACCTGCCTCTCGATGCAGAAATTAACAAGTGCATGGGAAAGGCTTCCACTGCTATGTCCAGACTGGCCAAGAGAGTGTGGGAAAATAGCGCACTGACACAGAACACAAAAGTCCGAGTGTATCAAGCCTGTGTCCTCAGTACCTTGCTCTACGGCAGCAAAGCCTGGACAACGTATGTAAGCCAAGAGCAACGACTCAAGTCATTCCATCTTCGCTGCCTCCGAAGAATCCTTGGCATCAGGTGGCAGGACCGTATTTCTGACACAAGTCCTCGAGGCAGCCAACATCCCCAGCATAGACACCCTACTGAGCCAGCGGTGCTTGAGATGGCTTGGCATTGTGAGCCGCATGAAAGATAGCAGGATCCCCAAGGACACATTGTACAGCGAGCTTGTCACTGGTATCAGACCCACCGGCCATCCATGTCTCAGCTTTAAAGATGTCTGCAAACGCGATATGAAGTCCTGTGGCATTGATTACGTCGTGGGAGTCAGTTGCCAGTAATCGCCAGAGCTGGCGGACAGCCATAAAGGCGGGGCTAAAGTGTGGCGAGTCGAAGAGACTTAGCAGTTGGCAGGAAAAAAGACAGAAGTGCAAGGGGAGAGCTAACTGTATGACAGCCCCGACAACCAATTTTATCTGCAGCACCTGTGGAAGAGTCTGCCCGGGGTAGGCGGTAGCGTAGTGGTATTATCACTGGACTAGTAACCCAGAGACCCAGGGTATTTCTCTGGGGACATGGGTTCGAATCCCACCACAGCAGAAGGTGGAATTTGAATTTAATTAATAAATCTGCAATTAAAAAAAGCTAGTCTAATGATGGCCATGAAACCATTGTCGATTGTTGTAAAAACCCATCTGGTTCACTAATGTCCTTTTAGGGAAGGAAATCTGCTGTCCTTACCTGGTCTGGCCTACATGTGACTCCAGACTCACAGCAATGTGGTTAACTCTTACGTGCCCTCTGAAATGGCCTAGCAAGCCACTCAGTTGTATGTAACCGCTACAAAGTCTATAAAAAGGAATGAAACCGGACGGACCACCCGGCATTGACCTAGTCACCGGAAAGGACAATGGCAAACCCAGCCCTGTCGACCCTGCAAAGTCCTCCTTACTAACATCTGGGGGCTTGTGCCAAAGTTGCGGGAGCTGGCCCACAGACTAGTCAAGCAACAGCCTGACAGTCATACTCACCGAATCATACCTTAGAGACAATGTCCCAGACACTGCCATCACCATCCTTGGGTATGTCCTGTCCCACCGGCAGGGCAGACCCACCAGAGGTGGTGGCACAGTGGTATACAGTAGGGAGGGAGTTGCCCTGGGAGTCCTCAACATCGACTCCGAACCCCATGAAGTCTCATGGCATCAGGTCAAACATGGGCAAGGTAACAAGGCATTTGCAACAATCTTCAGCCAGAAGTGCCGTGTTGATGATCCATCTCGGCCTCCTCCTGAAGTCCCCAGCATCACAGATGCCAGACTTCAGCCAGTTCGATTCACTCCAAGTGATATCAAGAAACAACTGAAGGCACTGGATACTGCAAAAGCTCTGGACCCTGACAATATTCCGGCAATTGTACTGAAGACCTGTGCTCCAGAACTTGCCGTGCCCCTAGCCAAGCTTTTCCAGTACAGCTCCAACACTGGCATCTACCCTGCAATGTGGAAAATTGCCCAGGTATGTCCTGTACACAAAAAGCAGGAGAAGTCCAACCAGGCCAACTACCGCCCCATCAGCCTACTTTCAATCATCAGTAAAGTGATGGAATGTGTCATCAACAGTGCCATCAAGCGGCACTCTTTCTTCGCAATAACCTGCTCAGTGACGCTCAGTTTGGGTTCCGCCAGGGCCACTCAGCTCCTGACCTCATTACAGCCTTGGTTCAAACATGGACAAAAGAGCTGAACTCGTGAGGTGAGGTGAGAGTGACTGCCCTTGACATCAAGGCAGCATTTGACCAAGTATGGCATCAAGGAGCCCTAGCAAAACTGAGGTCAATGGGAATCGGGGAAAACCCTCCGCTGGCTGGAGTCATACCTAGCGCAAAGGAAGATGGTTGTGGTTGTTGGAGGTCAATCATCTGAGCTCCAGGACATCACTGCAGGAGTTCCTCAGGATAGTGTCCTAGGCCCAACCATCTTCAGCTGCATTCATCAATGACCTTCCTTCAATCATAAGGTCAGAAGTGGGGATGTTTGCTGATGATTGTACAATGTTCAGCACCATTCGTGACTCCTCAGATACTGAAGCAGTCTGTGTAGAAATGCAGCAAGACCTGGACAATATCCAGGGTTGGGCTGATAAGTGGCGTAATATTCGCGCCACACAAGTACCAGGCAATGACCATTTCCAACAAGAGAGAATCTAACCATCTCCCCTTGACATTCAACAGCATTACCATCGCTGAATCCCCCACTATCAACATCCTAGGGGCTACCGTTGACTAGAAATTGAACTTGAGTAGCCATATAAATACCGTGGCCACAAGAGCAGGTCAGCGGCTAGGAATCCTGCGGTGAGTAACTCACCTCCTGACTCCCCAAAGCCTGTCCACCATCTACAAGGCACAAGTCAGGAGTGTGATGGAATACTCTCCACTTGCCTGGATGGGTGCAGCTCCAACAACACTCAAGAAGCTCGACACCATCCAGGACAAAGCAGCCCGCTTGATTGGCACACCATCTACAAACATTCACTCCCTCCACCACCGACGCACAGTGGCAGCAGTGTGTACCATCTACAAGATGCACTGCAGCAATGCACCGAGGGTCCTTAGACAGCACCATCCAAACCCGCGACCTCTACCAACTAGAAGGACAAGGGCAGCGAATACATGGGAACACCACCATCTGCAAGTTCCCCTCCAAGTCACATACCATCCTGACTTGAAACTATGTCGCCGTTCCTTCGCTGTCGCTGGGTCAAAATCCTGGAACTCCCTTCCTAACAACACTGTGGGTGTACCTACCCCAAATGGACTGCAGCGGTTCAAGAAGGCAGCTCACCACCACCTTCTCAAGTGAAATTAGGGATGGGCAATAAATGCTGGCATAGCCAGTGACGCCCACATCCCATGAATGAATTTTTAAAAAACTCTAGAATTGGCCTTTATAGCCACATGGTTCTGCATGGAGACTGGTTGCTAGTGGATCCCACAAGGACCTGTGTTAGGACTGCTGTTCTTCATGATCTAGGTGAAGGTGTGTGTACTGTTCACAAAGTTACAGATGACATAAAAATTTAGGAACCTTGATGAGATAAAGAGACTACAATCTGATGTGGCAATGGAGGCCTGGGCCCACATTTGGCAGGTGTTATTTAAGATAGAAAAGTATAGTATATAGATAAATATAGTTATACACATTGGTAGGGCTAATGCCAAGGATGTATATATCATTCTTGGTGCAGAATTAAAGTCTGTTGACCAGGAAAGATAACCAGATATTATAGTACATGCATCTAATAAGATGCATGCCAAGAGGCTGTTGAAGGCAAATGGAGTCCTGGGGTGTATTCCAAGGACAAACAATATAAAACTAAAAGAACTATGGTGTCCTCTTACATGACTCTGGTTAGGCCTTATCTGGAATACTGTGTCCAGTTTTCATCTCATGTCATGAGTGATCAAGAGACCTTGAAAAAAGCTCACAAAAGCCTGAAAGATATGGGTCATTTTGCACTTCAAAAGTGTAGACTTCAGCTTGAAATAATGAAGGAACAAGATTGTGTCTGTGTGCACAGACCATTTGAACTAGATAAGTTAGGGAAAAGGAGTGGTCATGCATATAAGCTATGCAAGCCGAGAAGTAGATTAGATGTTGGGAGGTTTTCCTTTATGCTGAGAGTTACCGATGCCTGGAAAAGATTACCGGTTTGCATGGTGAGTGCGATTCACGGCAACAGTTCAAAAATGTTGAATTGTCTTAAGATCAGCTGGCCCAAACAGTTATTATCTGTTTTGTCTTTTCTTTTGTATGTATGAACATCTTCCTGTTTTTGTGACAAAGCACTTTTCCTTTGCTTGAGTGCCAAGCTGGAGTTTTATTTTCTAAAAGTGTGTTGTTCAGTTGCTAAGCATTGTAATTATAAAGAATCATAGTATTTTGAGCACAAAAGGACATCATTTGGCCCATTTCTTCTGTGCGGGCTTTCCAAAAGAGCAATTCATCTTGCCCCATTGTCTGTCCTTTACCTCATATATTTTTAAGCTTGTTTTGTTTATATGAATTTTATTTTTAATTTGCAGTCACTACCATGAGGCCAGAAATTGGAAAATTAATGTATAGCGATTACAAACAAGTAAGTATTGTCAGCATGGCATTTTATGTTTCATTAATATTCGTTTGTAACGCATTAGAAAATACTACACTGAAGTTGTCAGATTTAAGGCAAATAACAGTCACGATCCACTAGATTTACTGAGATCTCTCACTGGGGGAGAGGGGGTTACCAGTATTTCGGGCTGTACTAAAGGTTCCAGAACTCCATGTTGAGCATTCAAATTTCATACTGTTGGGGACAGGGGATGCCACCATTGATCAAAAGCTCAGTTGGACCTGCCATATCAACACTGTGGCTATAAGACCAAGCTGAGCATTCTGCAGTGAGTGGCTCACCTCAATGTCTTGCTCCTGTCTACAAGGCTTAAGTCAGGGTGCGAAGGAAAACACACCTGTCTAGATGAGGGCTACCACAACAACACTTGATCAACATCAATCAAGATAGAGCAGTTCGCTTGATCAATGTCACTACTACTGAACTCTGTATGCATCCCCTCTACAATGGACATACAGTGGCTGCAGCAACTCATCGAACTTGCTTTGACAGAATCTCCCAGTCCTGTGACCTCTACCAGCAAGATGAACAAGGAGAACACCATTACCTACCAAAGTCCCCTCTAAGTCACACACAATGCTGACTTTATACAGCTGTTCCTTCATCATCACTGGATCAAAATCCTGTTATTTCCTACCAAACACCATTGTGTAAGGCCATATCCCCCCTAAACTTTTCCCCTCGCACTTTGAACTCATGACCCCTAGTAATTGCATCCCCCACTCAGCGGAAAAAGCTTCTTGCTATCCACCCTGTCTATACCTCTCATGATTTTGTACACCTCAATCAGGTCCCCCCTCAACCTCCGTCTTTCTAATGAAAATAATCCTAATCTGCTCAACCTCTCTTCATAGCTAGCGCCCTCCATACCAGGCAACATCCTGGTGAACCTCCTCTGCACCCTCTCCAAAGCATCTACATCCTTTTGGTAATGTGGCGACCAGAACTGCACGCAGTATTCCAAATGTGGCCGAACCAAAGTCTTATACAACTGTAACATGACCTGCCAACCCTTGTACTCAATACCCCGTCCGATGAAGGAAAGCATGCCGTATGCCTTCTTGACCACTCTATTGACCTGCGTTGCCACCTTCAGGGAACAATGGACCTGAACACCCAAGTCTCTCTACATCAATTTTCCCCAGGACTTTTCCATTTACTGTATAATTCACTCTTGAATTGGATCTTCCAAAATGCATCACGTCGCATTTGCCCTGATTGAACTCCATCTGCCATTTTTCTGCCCAACTCTCCAATCTATTTATATTCTGCTGTATTCTCTGACAGTCCTCTTCACTATCTGCTACTCCACCAATCTTCGTGTCGTCTGCAAACTTGCTAATCAGACCACCTATACTTTCCTCCAAATCATTTATGTATATCACAAACAACAGTGGTCCCAGCACTGATCCCTGTGGAACACCACTGGTCACACGTCTCCATTTTGAGAAACTCCCTTCCACTGCTACTCTCTGTCTCCTGTTGCCGAGCCAGTTCTTTATCCACCTAGCTAGTACACCCTGGATCCCATGCGACTTCACTTTCTCCATCAGCCTACCATGGGGAACCTTATCAAACGCCTTACTGAAGTCCATGTATATGACATCTACAGCCCTTCCCTCATCAATCAACTTTGTCACTTCCTCAAAGAATTCTATTAAGTTGGTAAGACATGACCTTCCCTGCACAAAACCATGTTGCCTATCACTGATAAGCCCATTTTCTTCCAAATGGGAATAGATCCTATCCCTCAGTATCTTCTCCAGCAGCTTCCCTACCACTGACGTCAGGCTCACCGGTCTATAATTACCTGGATTATCCCTGCTACCCTTCTTAAACAAGGGGACAACGTTAGCAATTCTCCAGTCCTCCGGGACCTCACCCGTGTTTAAGGATGCTGCAAAGATATCTGTTAAGGCCCCAGCTATTTCCTCTCTCGCTTCCCTCAGTAACCTGGGATAGATCCCATCCGGACCTGGGAAAGTCCACCTTAATGCCTTTTAGCATACCCAACACTTCCTCCCTCCTTATGCCGACTTGACCTAGAGTAATCAAACATCTGTCCCTAACCTCAACATCCGTCATGTCCCTCTCCTCGGTGAATACCGATGCAAAGTACTCGTTTAGAATCTCACCCATTTTCTCTGACTCCACGCATAACTTTCCTCCTTTGTCCTTGAGTGGGCCAATCCTTTCTCTCGTTACCCTCTTGCTCCTTCTATATGACTGTGGCCTTACCAGTGTCACCCACATCAAGAAAACAAGTCAATTTTTAAAAAGTTTTTTTTTAAACCCCACATGAATGCTAGTGGTAGGGCTTTATTTTATTTGATTGCATAAGAGTTATTGTATTGGTGGAAAAGAATAAATTAGAAGACTGTTTATTACTTGGAAAATCTTAAGTTACATGTAGGTGTCTAGCCAGATCTTTAACACTGCGCAACTGATGTATTAAAGTAGCCCTTCATTTCCCAAACTTGATATACAAGCGAGTTCCTTGGCCAGTTTATTGAATTTCCGTGATACCCATCAATTGAATTCTATTAATGCATAGTGTATTTTACTGTCACAGGTTTCGGTAGCTGATTTGCCTGGTTTGATTGAAGGTGCACACTTAAATAAAGGGATGGGCCACAAATTTCTTAAACATGTGGAGAGGACCAAGCAGCTGCTTTTCGTGGTTAGTAAGAAAATTATATTTTTTTATTTTGAATATTTTTATTGTATAATTCTACATCAAAATTCAATGTTTAACATTGCTTTGCTCCATTTAATCTTTTAAGAATGTTCAAATGTTATAATAAAATATTCATCAACCTTATTACAGTGTATGGAAAAACTTTAAATTGGATGCTCAAGAAACTGCTGCAGTAAATTAATCACTTCTGTTTTGTTCATAACTCTGACAACATTTCTCTTCTATCCCCCAGAAATTAAAAGAAGTATGTGTATCAATTTAATAATCTAATATGCATAAAATACCTTTTAAGCTGGGAAAATGCAATGTTGCAATGTTCTTGCTTTGTGCCCTGTGATTACCCTTCGGGGGAAGCTAAAGCAGCAAACAGCAGATCAAATCTGGACAACCTGTATCCTGGTTACCATGGTACTGGAGCATAGAAACACAAAAAATTTACAGCGCCGAAGGAGGCCATTTGGCCCATCATGTCTGGGCCGGCCAATAAAGAACTATCCAGTCTAATTCCACTCTCCAGCTTGACGTCTGTAGTCCTGTAGGTTACGGCACTTCGAGTGCATATCCAAGTGTTCTTTAAATGTGATGAGGGATTCTGTCTCGACTGCCCTTTCAGGCAGTGAGGCCCAGAACTCCACACCCCTTTGGGTGAAAACATTTCTCCTCAACTCCTATCTAATCCTTCTACCAATTACTTTAAATCTATGCTCCTTGGTTATTGACCTTCTACTAATGGAAATAGGTCCTTGCTATCCACGCAATCTAGGCTCGTCATAATTTTATACAACTCAATTAAATCTCCCCTCAGCCTCCTCTGTTCCAAACCTCAGCCTCCTCTGTTCCAACAAAGATAACCTCAGCCTATCCAGTCTTTCCTTATAACTAAAATTCTCAAATCTCCTCTGTACCTGTAATAGGAGCAGTTATACTACTTGTGCATTCACAAGTAATAATGGTTATTTCTAAACTGTACAACTTAAATTTTATACAATACTACTACTCTGAGTAGTAAGCTGAGCAGCCATTATGATTAAAGGTTAGCTGTTCTATTATAGACTAAAGCAATCTGTTATGAAGCCAAGGTACATGTCCAGCTCTAGTTTGTGACGATTTTGTTAGTTTGTGAAAGAAAAGTAATTGTTTCCAAAAAGGAAAGAAATGGTGTCACTGTTCGGGCACTGATGAAAATGCTTAAATCACATTACTGATGTACCCATTTTCTTCTTCATTCCCCCTTCTCACTTTTGATTTTTTTGTGGGATAATGTTCCATTGCCACCTCTAGTAGATAGTGCAAGGGACTAGTCCTCATGTGTGAGCTTTGCCAGTGAATAATTGCATGCTGTTTTGCCATTGAAGGAAACCTGACCCCTAACAGGGGTCATTGGATAACCAGTTATAGGTCATTTCTTATGACAGTATTTGTGTTGGATCTGCCATCATGGGTTGAGATGGCTGAGTAGGTTGGTATAGGCCTACAATAACTTTCCACTGTTATAGGGAAGGCCCAGGTCACACTGTTAAAAGTTGGAATTTGACTTTGTATTAACTGTGTATTTGAATTGACTTTTGAGTAATGGCATGTTTTAATGCCCTAGCTTTATCAATTAACAATATTATGAAAATGAACTTCTCTCCTTCGTAAACTCTAAATTTCCTCTTGTGCTTTAGCAGGTGACGCTGCACTTGGGTTGAAAGATGAACAATATTTTGTACCCCAGGAAATGTGCAGTCCATTTTTTAAAATTTGAAACTTCTCAAAGTTTGATTTCACTGACAATATTGCGACAAAAATAATGCTTGCATACAATTCTTTTTCTGTTTTGTTTTGGGTTGATTATTTGTAGGTGGATGTGACTGGATTTCAGCTTTCATATAAAACACCTTTAAGAACAGCTTTTGAAGCTATACAGTTATTAACAAAGGTAAGCCAGTCTTTTGTTGTAAGATAGCCTTAACTAATTTAGAAAGAAAATAAAATTAGAGAGAGGTGGGTGCATTTGAGATGTTTATGTAATGTAAAATGAGTTATTTCGTCCTGTATGTCTGGGAACCATTTCGCTGCAAAAATTCATCTGTCCTGTGTTCCTTGTGTTGCATGGCCACCATTTTAACAGCAATTAATGTGAGCATTTACAGCCTTTGACTTTAGGCTACCTGTTGGACTCTAATGCCAGCTTCAGTCTGCCATGCTGGATTTTACTGATTCCCTCGCTTTTTCTGTCCTTTCTGGCTACGATCTCCTGCTGATGTGTCACACACCATCCTGACTTGGAACTATACCGCCATTCCTTCACTGTCGCTGGGTCAAAATCCTGGAACTACCTTCCTAACAGCACTGTGGGTATATCTACCTCACATGGACTGCAGCAGTTCAAGAAGGCAGCTCACCGCCACCTTCTCAAGGGCAATTAGGGATGGGCAATAAATGCTGGCCTAGCCAGTGATGCCCACATCCCATGAATGAGTTAAAAAAAAAACTGCTGCCTTTGTTCTTCTAGGTGGTAGAAGTTATGGGTTTGGAAGGTGCTGTCTAAGGAGCCTTGATATTTTTCTGCAGTGCATCTTGTAGATCGTACACACTGCTGACACTGTGTGTTGGTGGTGGAGGGAGTGAATGTTGAAGGTGGTGGATGGGGTGCCAATGAAGTGGGCTGCTTTGTCCTGGATGGTGTCTAGCTTCTTGAGTGTTGTTGGAGCTGCACACACCAGGCAAGTGGAGAGTATTCCATCACACTCCTGACTTGTGCCTTGTAGATGGTGAACAGGCTTTGGGGAGTCAGGAGATAAGTTACTCGTTGCAGGATTCCGAGCCTCTGACCTGCTTTTGTAGCCACGGTATTTATATGGCTACTCCAGTTCAGTTTCTGGTCAATGGTAACCCCCAAGATGTTGTTAGTGGGGGATTCAGGGATCGTAATGCCTTTGAATGTCAAGGGGAGATGGTTAGATTCTCTCTTGTTGGAGACGGTCATTGCCTGGCACTTGTGTGGCGCGAATGTTACTTGCCACTTATCAGCCCAACCCTGGATATTGTCCAGGACTTGCTGCATTTCTACACGGACTGCTTCAGTATCTGAGGAGTCGCGAATGGTGCTGAACGTTGCGTAATCATCAGCGAACATCCCCACTTCTGACCTTATGATTGAAGGAAGGTCATTGATGAAGCAGCTGAAGATGGTTGGGTCTAGGACGCTACCCTGAGGAATTCCTGCAGTGATGTCCTGGAGCTGAGATGATTGACTTCCAACAACCATAACCATCTTCCTTTGCGCTAGGTATGATTCCAACCAGCGGAGGGTTTTCCCCTTGATTCCTATTGACTTCAGTTTTGCTAGGGCTCCTTGATGTCATACTCAGTCAGATGCTGCCTTGATGTCAAGGGCAGTGACCCTCACCTCACCTCTTGAGTTCAGCTCTTTTGTCCATGTTTGGAGCAATGTAATGAGGTCAGCAGCTGAGTGGACCTGGCGGAACCCAAACTCCGTGTCACTGAGCAGGTTATTGTTAGGCCGTGCTACCAAGCAGCACTTGCTTATGATACCTTCCATCACTTTACTGATGATTGAGAGTAGACTGATGGGATGGTAATTGGCCAGGTTGGTTTGTCCTATTTTTTGTGTACAGGATATACCTAGGCAATTTTTCACATTGCTGGATGGATGCCACTGTTGCAGCTGTACTGGAAGAGCTTGACTAGGGGTGTGGCAAGTTCTGGATCACAGGTCTTCAGTACATTATATTGTCAGGGCCCATAGCATTTGCAGTATCCAGTGCCTTCAATCATTTCTTGATATCACGTGGAGTGATTCGAATTGGCTGAAGACTGGCATCTGTGACGCTGGGGACTTCAGGAGGAGACCGAGATGGATCATCAACTCAGCACTTCTGGCTGAAGATTGTTGCAAATGCTTCAGCCTTATCTTTTGCATCCATGTGCTAGTTCTCCCCCATCATTGAGGATGGGGATATTTGTGGAGCCACCACCTCCTGTTAGTTGTTTAATTGTCCACCACCATTCACGACTGGATATGGCAGGACTGCAGAGCTTAGATCTGATCTGTTGGGATCTGTGGGATCGCTTATCTCTGTCTTTCGCATGCTGCTTACGCTGTTTGGCATGCAAGTAGCTCTGGGTTGTAGCTTCACCAGGTTGACGCCTAGTTTTGAGGTATGCCTGGTGCTGCTCCTGGCATGCCCACCTGCACTCTTCATTGAACCAGGGTTGATCCCACGGCTTGATGGTAATGGTAGAATGGGAGATATGCCGGGCCATGAGGTTACAGATTGTGGTTGAGTACAATTCTGCTGCTGCTGATGGCCCACAGCACCTCATGGATGCCCAGTTTTGAGTTGCTGGTTCTGTTTGAAGTCTATTCCATTCAGCACGGTGGTAGTGTCACAACACGATGGAGGGTATCCTCAAATTGAAGACAGGACTTCGTCTCCACAAGGACTGTGAGGTGGTCACTCCTACCGATACTGTCATGGACAGATGCATCTGCGGCAGGCAGATCGGTGAGAACAATTTCAAGCATGTTTTTCCCTCTTGGTTCCCTCACCACCTGCCGCAGACCCAGTCTGGCAGATATTATCCTTTAGGGCTCGGTCAGTCATGGTGCGACCGAGCCACTCTTGGTGATGGACGTTGAGGTTCCCCACCCAGAGTACATTCTGCGCCCTTGCCACCCTCCGTGCTTCCTCCCGATAGTGTTCAGCTGAGGGAGGGTGGTTGGTGGTAATCAGCAGGTTTCCTTGCCCATATTTGATCTGATTCCATGAGACTTCATGGGGTCCGGAGCCAATGTTGAGGGCTCCCAGGGCAACTCCCTCCCGACTGTATACCACTGTGCCGCCACCTCTGCTGGGTCTGTCCTGCTGGTGGGACAGGACATACCCGGGGATGGTGATGGTGGTGTCTGGGACATTGTCTGTAAGACATGATTCCATGAATATGACTGTCAGGCTGCTGCTTGCCTAGTTTGTGGGACAGCTCTCCCAACTTTGGCACAAGTCCCCAGATGTTAGTCAGGAGGACTTTGCAGGGTCGACAGAGCTGTGTTTGCCGTTGTCGTTTCCGGTGCCTAGGTCAATGCCGGTGGTCCATCCAGTTTCGTTCCTATTGACTTTGTAGCGGTTTGATACAACTGAGTGGCTTGCTGGGCCATTCAGAGGGCAGTTAGGAGTCAACCACATTGCTGTGGGGCTGGTGTCACATTTAGGCCAGACCAGGTAAGGACAGCAGATTTCCTTCCCTAAAGGACATTAGTGAACCAGATGGGTTTTTATGACAATCGTCAATGGTTTCATGGCCATCATTAAACTAGCTTTTAATTTCAGATTTATTAATTGAATTCAGATTCCACCTACTGCCATAGTGGGATTCGAATCCATGTCCCCAGAGCAATACCCTGGGTCTCTGGGTTACTAGTCCAGTGACAATACCACTATGCCACCGCCTCCCCAAAATGATGAGATGATTGCAGCTTTCAGGGCATCACAGTTCAATGTCTGACTTGAAATCTATGTGGGAATTGAACGAGAGAGAAATGGCGTGAGGCCACCACCAAACAGTTCTTTCCCTCCCCTCCTCTCCCCTTTTTAGCCATCCAAAGGGACCATTCCCTCTGCATCATCCTGGTTCACTCCTCAATTACCCCCAACACCCCCTCCCCTTCCCACAGCACCTTTCCATGCATAGGATCATAGGAAATAAGAACAAGAGTGGCCCACTCAGCTCCGCCATTCATAAGAACATAAGAAATAGAAGCAGGAGTAGGCCATTCGGCCCCTCAAGCCTGCCCCGCCTTTCAATATGATCATGGCTGATCTGCCCCAGACCTCAACTCCTCATTTGTGCCAGCTCCTCATAGCCCTCAACTCCCCTGAGATTTCAAAAATCTACCTTCCCCCTCTTGAAATACTTTCAGTGATCTAGCCTCCACAACTGTCTGGGTCAGAGAATTCCAGACATTCACTACCCTCTGAGAGAAGAAATTCCTTCGCATCTCAGTTTTAAATGAGTGTCCCTTTATTCTGTAACTATGTCCCCTAGTTCGAGATTCCTCCACTAGTGGAAACATCTTCTCAATATCTACCCTGTCAAGCCCCCCCAGAATCTTGTACGTTTCAATAAGATCACCCCTCATTCTTCTAAACTCTAATGAATAAAGGCCTAACCTGTTTAGCCGTTCTTGATAAGTCAACCCCTTCATCCCAGGAGTCTCTTTTGAATTGCTTCCAATGCCAATACATCCTTTTTTAAATACGGGGACCAAAACTGTACACAGTACTCTAGGTGCGGCTTGACCAACACCCTGTACAGTTGTAACAAGACTTCCCTGTTTTTAAACTCCAACCCCCTAGCAATAAAGGCCAATATTCTATTTGTCATCATAATTACTTGCTGCACCTGCATGCTAATGTTTTGTGTTTCATGCAGAAGAACACCCAGATTCCTCTGTGCTACACTTTTTTGAAGTCTCTCCATTTAAATAATAGTCAGCCTTTTGATTCTTCCTACCAAAGTGCATGACCTTACACTTTCCTACATTAAACTCCATCTGCCAAGTTTTTGCCCACACACTAATCTATCTATATCCCCTTGCAGATTCCTTATTTCCTCATCACAACATGCCCTCTCACCTATTTTTGTATTGTCAGCAAATTTGGGTATGTTGCACTCTGCCCCCTCCTCCAAGTCATTAATTTAGATAGTAAATAATTAAGGCCCTAGGACTGATCCTTCTGGCACTCCATTAGTTATGTCTTTCCAGCCTGAAAAAGACCCATTAATCCTGACTCTCTGTCTTCTGTGAGTTAACTAATCCTCAATCCATGCTAATAAATTACCCCCAATTCCGTGAGCTCCTATCTTGTGCAATAATCATTTATGTGGCACCTTATCGAATGCCTTCTGGAAATCTAAATACAGTACTGGTTCCCCTTTATCAACTCTGCTTGTTATATCCTCAAATAACTCTAGTAAATTTGTCAAACATGATTTCCCTTTCACAAAACCATGTTGACTCTGGTTGATTGCATTAAGCTTTTCTTTTTCTTCCTTAATAATGGACTCTAGCATTTTCCCAACGACCGAAGTTAGGCTGACTGGCCTATAGTTTCCTGCTTTTTGTCTCCCTCCCTTCTTGAACAGGGGCGTCACATTAGCAGTTTTCCAATCCACTGGACCCTCCCTGAATCCAGTGAGTTCTGGAATATTTCGACCGATGCTTCCACTATCTCTGCAGCCACTTCCTTTAAAACCCTTGGATGTAGGCCATCAGGTCCTGGCGACTTGTCTGCCTTTAGTCCTATTAGTTTGTCAAATACTTTGTCCCTCGTGATAGAGACTGTTACAAGATCTTTCCTCCCATTAGCTCCTTGCTTATCTGATGTCTGTGAGATGTTTATAGTATCCTCCACCGTGAAGACCGATGCAAAATATTGGTTTAAATTATCTGCCATTTCCCTGTTCCCCATTATCAATACTCCAGTCGCATCCTCCAAGGGTCCCACGCTCACTTTAGCTACTCTTTTTATATACATGTAAAATCTCTTGCTGTTTGTTTGTATATTTCTTGCCAATTTACATTCATAATCAATTTTCTCCTTCTTTATTAGCTTTTTATTCATCCGCTGCTGGTTCCTAAAAAAAAAAAATCCCAATCCTCTGCCCTACCACTAGCTTTCGCCACTTTGTATGCCTTGATTGGATACTCTCCTTGACCGCCTTTGTTAAACACGGGTGGTTCATCCTTCTCATCAAGTCCTTTTTGACCGGGATAAACCTTTGCTGAGCGTTATGAAGTATCTGCTTAAATGTCTGCCACTGCTCATCCACTGACCTTCCCCTTAGTCTATTTTCCCAGCCCGCTTTAGACAACTCCTTCAGACCTCTGTAATTGCCCTTGTTTAAGTTGAGTACACTGGCTTGAGACCCGAGTTGCTCACCCTCAAAATGAATTTGAAACTCTACCATGTTGTGATTGCTTCCCCCCTAGAGGATCCTTAACTATCAGTTCTTTTATTAATCCTACCTCATTACACATTACTAGATCTAAAATAGCCTGTTCCCTGGTAGGTTCTGCAACGTATTGTTCTAAGTAGCAATCCCTGATGCACTCTACAAATTCGTCTTCCATGTTACCTCTGCCAATCTGATTTGTCCAGTCAATATGCAGATTAAAATCACCCATGACAATTGTAGCGCCCTTCTTGCATGCCTCCATTATTTCCCGTCTTCTCTATCTAGGCCCCTCATAATTTTGTACATCTCTATTAAGTCACCCCTCAGCCTTCCCTGTTCTAAGGAAAACAACCCTAGCCTATCCAGTCTTTCCTGATAGCGGCAACTTTCTTGTAAATCTCCTCTTTACTCTCTCCAGAGCAATTCTGTTCTTTCTCTAATGTGATGACCAGAACTGAACGCAATACTCCAACTGTGACTTAACTCTTTTTTTGTACAGTTCCAGCATTACATCCCTACTTTTGAATTCTATACCTCTGCCAATAAAGGAAAGCATTCCATATGCCTTCTTCACCACTTTATCTACTTGTCCTGCCGCCTTCAGGGACATGAGGACATGCACTCCAAGGTCTCTCACTTCTTCTACCCCTCTCAATATCCTCCCGTTTATTGTGTATTTCCTCGCTTTATGTGCCCTTCCCAAATGCATTACCTCACACTTATCTGGATTGAGTTCCATTTGCCACTTTTCCACCCACTCAACCAAACCATTGATATCATTCTGGAGGCTATGGCCATCTTCTTCATGGCCAATTTTTGTGTCATCAGCAAATTTCCCAATCATGCCTCCCACATTTAAGTCCAAATCATTTATATATACCACAAACAGCAAGAGACCCAACACTGAGCCCTGTGGAATGCCATTCACAAAAACATCCGTCGACTACTATCCTTTGTTTCCTGGCCTTGAGCCAATTCTGGATCCAACCTGCCACATTCCCCTGTATCCCTTGGGCTTTCATTTTACTGACCAGTCTGCCATGTGGGACCTTGTCAAATGCCTTACCAAAATCCATGTAGACCAGATCCACTGCACTTCTTTCATCAATCCTTCTTGTTACTTCCTCAAAAAACTCAATTAAGTTAGTAAGACATGACCTTCCCTTAACAAATCATGCTGACTATCCCTGATTAATCCATGCTTCTCTAAGTGGCAGTTCATCCTCTCCCTCAGAATAGATTCTAACAATTTGTCCACCTCCGAGGTCAGACTGACCAGCCTATAACTATTTGGCCTATCCCTCGCACCCTTTTTAAACAATGGTACTATGTTCGCAGACCTCCAATCGTATGGTACCTCTCCTGTATCTAGTGAGGATTTGAAGATGATCTCCACTCATCCTTTATTTCCTCCCTGGCTTCTTTTAACAACCTGGGATGCAATCCATCCGGCCCTGGTGATTTATCCACTTTCGTGGATGTCCGACCCTCTAATACTTCCTCTCTCATTACGCTTATCATAAATACTATTTCACGCTCCTCCTCTTTAACTACAATGTCTACACCAACCCTCTCCTTTGAAGACAGAGACAAAAAACTCATTAAGAACCCTACCCACATCTTCTGCATCCACACATAAGTTCCCTTGTACATCTCTGATAGGCCCTACTCTTTCCTTAGTTATCCTCTTGCTCTTAATGTACTGATAAAATATCTTTGGGTTTTCCTTGATTTTACGTGCCAATAATTTTTCATGTCCTCTCTTTGCTTTTCTAATTTCCTTTTTTACTTCACCCTGCACTTTCTATACTCCTCTAGGCTTTCTAAAGTATTAAGATTTTTATGATTGTCATAAGCTTTCTTTTTCTGCTTTAACTTGCCCTCTAAGCTTCTTGATAACTGGGGGGCTCTAGATTTGGCAGTACCACCCTTTATCTTTGTGGGGACATGCCTACACTGTGCCTGTAGAATCTTGCTTTTAAATGCCTCCCACTGGTTTGCCACTGAGTTTCCTTCAAGTAGCTGTATCCAGTCCACTTCCACCAGGTCACCTCTCAGCTTCTTAAAATTTCCCTTCCCCCAATTTAGAACTTTTACTCCTGTTTTATCTTTGTCCTTTTCCATGATTATGCTGAAACTTACTGTATTATGGTTACTATCTCCAAAATAACCCACTGTTATTTCCTCCACTTGCCCAGCTTCATTACTAAAGACTAAATCTAGAATTGTGCCCCCTCTCATTGGGCTTGTTCTCTGATGGCTAAAAAAGTTCTCTTGAACGCAGTTCAAGAATTTTGCCCCCTCTGTGCCCTTCACGCTGTTTGTATCCCAGTTGATATTGGGGTAGTTGAAATCCCCAACTATAGTTTTTGCACTTATAAATTTGCCTCCATATTTATTCTTCTACCTCCCTCTCACTATAGTACACTCCTAATAGTGTGGCTACCCCTTTTTTATTTCTGAGCTCCGCCCATATGGCCTCATTTGATTCATTTAGCATATCACCCCTCCTCAAAGCTGTCATTGATTCCTTAACTAACTGATGCTACACCCCCTCCTTTTTTTTTATCTCCCTCTCTATCCCGCCTGAAATATCCAGGGATGTTGAGTTGCCATTGTTGCCCCTCCTTAAGCCAAGTTTCTGTTGTAGCAACGATATCATGTTGCCATGTGTCTATCTGTGCCCTCAGCTCATCGGCTTTATTTACTATACTCCTTACATTGAAATAAATACCCTTTAACACTGCCAAATTCCTGTGCTGCGCACTTTTTAACCTTTGCTTCTTTTGTCTTTCAGAATCACTTGCTAATTTTCTGCCTTCTGTTCCCTGCCCTGAAATTGTCCTATCTAAGACTGCGTTCAGGTTCCCATCCCCCTGCCAAGCTAGTTTAAACCATCCCCAACAGCACTAGCAAACCTTGCAAGGATATTTGTCCAGTCCTGTTCAGGTGCAGGCTTGTACAGGTCCCATCTTCCCCAGAACCGGTCCCAGTGTCCCAGAAATCTGAAGCCCTCCCTCCTGCACCAGCTTCCAGCCACTCATTCATCTGGTGTATTTTCCTATTTCTATACTCACTAGAACGTGGCCTTGGGAGTAATCCGGAGATTACTACCTTTTGAGGTCCTGCTTGCTAATCTCATTCCTAACTCCCTAAACTCAGCCTGCAGGACCTCATCCCTCTTTCTTCCTTTTTTCGTTGGTACCAATGTAGACCATAATCTCTGGCTGTTCTTTCTCTTCCAATCTTTCTCACAAGGCTTAGCATTACTAGCAGTTGAATAGAGAAGTGAGTGAGTTTGCTCTAACGTGAGGAGCACATTTTTCATCTTTAGCATTTTTTTTATTTGTTCATGGGATGTGGGCATTGCTGGCAAGGCCAGCATTTTCTGCCCATCCCTAATTGCCCTTGAGTAGGTGGTGGTGAGCAGTCTTGAGCTGCTGGGGATACATCCACAGTGCTGACAGGGAGGGAGTTCCAGGATTTTCATCCAGCGACATTGAAGGACCGCCAATATATTTCCAAGTCAGGATAGTGTATAACTTGGAGGGGAACTTGCAGGTGGTGGTGTACCCATGCGTCTGCTGTCCTTGTCCTGCTAGATGGAAGAGGTTGCGGGTTTGGAGGGTGCTGTCGAAGGAGGTGTTGAGTTACAGCTGTGCATCTTGTACATGGTACACACTGCTGCCACTGTGTGTTGCTGGTGGAGGGAGTGAATGTTTAAGGTGGTGGATGGGGTGCCGATCAAGCGGGCTGCTTGTCCTGGATTATGTTGAGCTTCCTGAGTGTTGGAGCCGCATTCATCCAGGCATGTGGGGAGTATTCCAACAAACTCCTGACTTGTACCTTGTAGATGGTGGAAAGGCTTTGGGAGTCAGGAGGTGGGTTACCGCAGAATGCGCAATCTCTGACCTGTTCTTGTATTTAGTATTTTTAGTATTCACTATTTATGTGCCTGCTCCAGTTCAGTTTCTGGTTAAAGGTCACCCCCGGGAAGAAGTTAGTGTGTGATTCAGCTATGGTAATGCCGTTGAATGTCAAAGGGAGATGGTTAGATTCTCTCTTGTTGGAGATCGTCATTGCCTGTCACTTGTGTGGCACAAATGTTAGTTGTCACTTATCAGCCCAAACTTGAAGTTGTCCAGGTCTTGCTGCATATGGACACTGACTGCTTCAACATCTGAGGAGTTGCGAATGGTGCTGAATGTTGTGCAATCACCAGTGAGCATCCCCACTTCTGACCTTTATGATGGAGGGAAGGTCAAAGATGAAGCAGCTAAAGATGTTTGGGTCTAGGACACTGCCCTGAGGAACTCTTGCAGTGATGTCCTGGAGCTGAGATGATTGTCCTCCAACAACCACAACTATCTTCATTTGTGCCAGGTGTGACTCCAACCATTGGAGAGTTTTCTCCTTGATTCCCATTGACTTACGTTTGGCTAGGGCTCCTTGATGCTACACTCAGTCAAATGCTGCCTTGATACCCAGGGCAATCGCTGTTACCTCACTTCTTGTGTTCAGCTCTTTAGTCCATGTTTGGACCAAAGCTGTTATGAAGTCAGGAGCCGAGTGGTCCTGGCAGAACCCAAGCTGAGCATCAGTGAACAGGTTGTTGCTGTTGAGTGGCACTTGATATAACACTGTCTACGACACCTTCCATCATTTTGCTGATGATTGAGAGTAGATTGATGGGGCGGTAATTGGCCGGATTGGATTTGTCTTGTTTTTTGTGAGTAGGACATACCTGGGCAATTTTCCACATTGCCGGATAGATACCAGTGTTGTAGCTGTACTGGAACAGCTTGGTTAGGGGCATGGCTAGTTCTGCAGCACAGCGGGTCAGATGGTGTCGTGGGGGCAGCGTAAAATTCAACGGAAGGCTCCTGGAGACCTACCCTCCCTTCTCCGGTTTCCAGTCAACTTTACGGCGGTGGGGGGGGTGTGGAGAAACGGCTTGCCCGCCCAAGGCCAGTCAAGGCCCTTGAGTGGCCACTTAATGGCGACTTAAGGGCCCTCGCCTGCCTCCACGGGTATTTTAACCTTGGCAAGTGGGCGTGCTGGGGACGTGAAAGGCCGCCCAACAATAGCTGCTGGCCTTTCCGCGCACCAGGGGTGGGGGGGCCATGGTAGTTGGGCACAGGGTGCCCGATTGAGGGCCGCCCCCGCCTCCCAACCCACCCCCGGGACCCAAGACGCCCCCCCCTCCCCCCCCCCCCCCGAACAACCACTCCAGCCTCACCAAGGAAGGACCCATCCCCCTGGTGAGGCAAGCCCAACTTATCTGGTCTCCTGGCTCCAAGGTGCCGGCTGAGCTGCAGTTCAAGCAGTGGCCACCACTCCCGGTGGTGCTACTGGGACTAAGAGCTGCCGGCCCGCTGATTGGCCGGCAGCTCACTGAGGCAGGACTTCCTTCCTCAAGCGGGTAGAAGTCTCGCCTCGTCTGTAAAATGCAGGACAGATCCCCGGGCTAGGCGAATTCCTGTCTGCCTAAGGTAAAATCCAGCCCATCATGTGGAGTGAATCGGATTGGCTGAAGACTGGCATCTGTGATGCTGGGGACCTCAGGAGGAGGTCAAGATGGGTCATCCACTCGGCACTTCTGGCTGAAGATTTGTTGCGAATGCTTCAGCCTTTTCTTTAGCATTCCTGATGCAGAGCTTTGTTTACAGTGAGCGCATATTGGGAATTCAGGCATGTAAACTCCCACTCCCAAGAATTTTCCAAATACTCTTTCCAATAGCTCGTAATGTGATAAGCTCCTGGGAAACCTATCTCCAATGTGTTACACAAAAGTCTGGAGTGAGCATTGATGGACCAGATAATTTTTTTCTTCCCCTTTTGTTGATCATACACTTGTCATCAAAAAAAAGGTAATTTGTTTCCAAGTTACTGACTGTTGCTGTTGAATTGGTCACTTGGCGATGTAACAGTACAGTGGGGAAGGTTGATCTTCAATTTTCCCCTCTCTGCACAAATACCTTACCTTTTGCTTGGGACTTTCCACAAAAATATGAGATCAAGAGTGCACTATGTGGGTTTTATATGGAGTAAACGTGTGTTCTGCTACATGTCTTTTACTGCTGGTATTTTCAGTTTGGGTTTTCGTCAAAACGTCAGTTTCAAAATCTCAGCATTCCAACTTAGTGGACTATATTATGCATCTTACTAATCTTTTTAATCCTCTTTCATATTCAGGAGTTGGAGCTATATAAAGTGGAGCTTTTATCAAAGCCGGCACTATTAGCTGTAAACAAAATGGATTTAGAGAATGCTGAAGAGAAGTTTAAAGAGCTAATGCAACAGCTTCAGCAGCCTCAAGGTAATTAGAATGTACAGCATAAAACCCATTTGACTCAAGAGCCTCTGCAGATCAGTACTTTGAATATGTTGTTGTCAGTAAGTAATTTTTAAAAATGAAATAAAAGGATCTTTTCCCCATTCCAGTCGATTAGTATAAGTTGGAACAACACAGTCAACAACTGATGTTGCCTCAGTGGGGTTGATTTTAACTTTTGGCCAATTGCCTGGTGAGGGTCGCTGATTGACTGCTCATTCTGACGTCAAATAAGTAACTGGGATTTTGAGGCCCCAGCCTCATTTAAAATTTAGAGGTGAAAAACAGATATCCCAATGCCAGATTGAGGCCTCAAGGGGCTGCTGCCAGCAAGGTAAATTGCACCAGGGGTGTCCTGAGGCAGATTATTTTGGTGGGCCCTGGAGGACTTTAACTTTGGCAGGCCTTTTTGGTTGCATCACCCACGGAACAGGAAGGATTGTGCATGGCGCAGGCTTGGAGCAGTCCTGTTCTAAAATGCTAATCGGGGTTCTATTTAAATCGTAAGACCCTGATTTCCATGTTAAAAGGCCTATCACCTGAAACAAGCAGACACTTTGCGCACCCAGCTACTGGCCCCATTTTGAGGCCATTACCGCCTTGTTAACGTGAGGCAAAAGCAATGAAAATCCACCCTAGTAACTTTAAAACCATCTGATTTTTAACTACAGATGTCAAACACTCCACTCCTTTTGAAAATGAGGATGCATACAATTATTGGGACATCTATGAGAACTGTTCAGGAACAGGAGCTAATTTGGGGGATTTCACAAAAGATATAATTGAATTCCTTCTTGAGAATAAGTAAGCTAGGAACACTGAATGTGAAACTTCTCCTTTTAATAACTGCAGTGAAAAACTTGAGTTAGTGCAAAGGGAAATTTTGCATAATACTTGCACTAACTTTATTGGTAAAGGTTCTTCCAACCAGATTTTCGTGGTCTTTGTTCTTTTTAATATTAGGTGAATCATGCATTTTACATACCCATGAACGACTGCTGCCTACCCCAACAATTAGACCAAATTTGATTTAGAATTAGACTTGACATATTTAATAGAATAGTGGTTACTATTCATCAGTGTACCAAAAAAGTTCATAAAACCTTTCAATCTATTTCCTGAAGAACAACTGGGAGACTTGTAGTCTTATTCCAACCATTCATTATTTGATAAGGGACTTTATTTTTGTATGCGTGGCTTTCCATTTTAGGTTAGAAACATCTATTGTACTAAATGTAAAACTCTCCACCTACCTATTGCATTATAATAACTGTGTATATGAGTCATTAAACAAAAAAAACACATCAGAAACTGCTGCTAATTGCATTAGATATACATTGTTTAAAAATACAAAGCATAGTGTAAACTCTTAGCACCAGATAGCCAACAAAACTTATAAAGGAGTTAAGGAGTTCTGTATTTCATAATTGTTCACCAGTAAAGAATTTTCAGTAACTTGCACATTTTTGTTCTTGAATTCAAATTCTGTCATTAGATTTGATGATTTAAAAAGGAAATGTATTTTTCTTCTATCTTGGTGTACTTTTCCCCTATAGAAATCTTTAATTCATTACCAAAAGAGATGATTCCTCGGCAACCGATCCAGTTCAAACACATAATCGCAGTCTCTGCCTCGACTAGATATGGAATTGAAGAACTGAAAAATGATATTCGAAAATCATTAGATGATCAAGATGATCTAGAAAATGAACAATACCATTTTGAAAAACTGCAGAGTTTACGTTCAAGCACTTTCAAATCTACCTAGAACTTTCAAAGTCCGTGGTTATCGGGGCTGACAAGTCTTCTATAATGAAGAGATGAGAAGCTCATGGATATTTAAATCAGGGTTCTATGCTGCAATTAGATTCATGTGGGTCGGGCGGATTGCCAGAAGGAAGGTGGCAGGATCAGTTGCAAGTCAGTCAATGAGGTCCGATTTCAATAAAGCTGCTACACCCACAATTCATTACGAGCTGCAGTATTCATAGATCATACAGCACAAAAGATCATTTGACCCGTCGTGCCTGTGCCAGCTCTTTACAGAGCTATCTATTAGTTCCACTTCTCTGGTCTTTGCCTGTAGCCCTGCAAATGTTTCCTTATCAAATATATGTCCAATTCCATTTCAAAAAATTACTATTGAGTTTTGTCATCTTTTTAGGTCGTGCATTCCAGATTAATATAACTGGTTTGCCATTTTCAGTATTTTTACCCCTCACCAAACTCTATCTCACTTGTTGGGGA
This sequence comes from Heterodontus francisci, assembly GCF_036365525.1. Lineage (NCBI taxonomy): Eukaryota > Metazoa > Chordata > Chondrichthyes > Heterodontiformes > Heterodontidae > Heterodontus > Heterodontus francisci. The sequence continues at coordinate 161,352,449 of NC_090372.1, read as the reverse complement.
GAGGGTTAAAATTGAGGCTGAATTGTTCAACCAACTGAAAGCTCCATAAACAGATACTGCATGCCAGTAGATTGTTTGGGATTGTGACTTTTATACTGTCCACTTGGAAAAGAAGTTCATGATGAGTGCTATAGCTGTACTCTATTGGCATGAAGAAGAGTCTCAGCAGCAAGAGTATGCTGAAGAAGGAGTTGGCAGCTGGGCAGCACAATGCAATAACAGAGAGGCCACACAGGAATGGTTTGAGTGACAAACATTTTAATATGCTCCAGAAATCAAATAATAAGCAAAATAATGAAATGAGGGTGTTAACTCTCAGTGATCTATCTGGACTTTCTCTTTTTAAATGTAGTACAAGTGTTACCCCAGTAGTTTCAGCAGAGATGGTGACAGGCTGTTTGGTATATTCCACAGACTCCCCCGATGCTCGCAGCCAATAACCTGAGTGCTAGAGCCTGTGAGCTTTTCTGCTGAGGGATGTGATGTATTATTTTAGTAAATTTGTTCTATTACAGTAATTGGTGTCTTGTTTCAGCTGCATCTAAACCACAGTTAACATGAGAAACCTCACTCCAAATGTGGAACTGCTAGTTAAAAGGCTATTAGGCATCCTGCAGTATTAAATATTGCACTGTACTCTCAATATCTCAACCGAATCTGAGTTTCAGTTCTGATAGCTAAATAACTGCCACTAACACAGCAGTAAGAAGATAATCTATATAAATCTGTGAACAATGCCATGTAAGATCCAGCAATATTTCATTAACATATATCTGTGAATATCTGGCAGTTTCTCTAATGGGCAGCTGACTCAAAAGCTTCATGGCTGGGCAGCAAGTTTTTTTTTTTAAAAGCCCATCATTTGCAACTGCTATTGAACAGCAAAATAAAAACAGCATTCCATTCCAGAGATGATATCATTAACATGAAAGTCAGTAGATTCCAGTTTAACTGGAGGTAAATTTTTATTAAGATATATTACAATAGTATTGTTTCAGAAAAGCATGAGAATTAATCTCAAATGTTGCATTATATACAACAGTGTGATAATGTACATAGCCAATAGAAGCTTAATACTCAAAGAAAATGAGCTTTTTCTAGGCCAGCACATGGCGAGCAAGTAATTTGTAACTGCTGTTACATCCTATAACTGTTTCATAAAAGCATATGGAGTGTAAAACAGACTGAAAAGTGAAGAGATAGCAACAGTTCTATACAGAGTTGTCTCAACTGTTTCACTTAATGACAAATATTACAGCCGGCCTGTTACAATGCAGCACAATAGCCAAAGACAAATATTGCAGCTGATCTCATTTTTAAAAAGGCATTACATAAATTATATGGTGATGTGACATTGTTACCTTTTTGACATGCAGAATATATGGTAAATTTCAAACTATTTTACAGTATGCTGCTGAGGTGTAAAGAGTACTGTAAAATAGCTGAAAATATAAGGGACAATTTATAAGTATCCAAATGGATACTTTTAGCCATTCTAATTGCTTCACAGAAATGTACTTTCTGTTATCCAGTGGCATATCATTTTAGTATCTACAAAGCTAGCTACTTGTACATATACAAACTCAGATCACATTGATAAGTGATGCAGTGCAATATAAGGATTACAGCTGATAGTCATATCTGAATGAAAGTGGAGAGATCGATTTTATTGCAGACAGACTGCACCAGTGAGTGGTTTTAAGTACCATTTGACAAAACTCTTGGTAATGAAATTCAAATGCTGTAAACTGATCCTAGGTCATCCTCTCTGCTTGGTGTTAATGAAACTGATTTTGAGACAAGTTCAAAAAAAAAAAATCCCAAATGACATCAGCGACTGTCAGCACAAGTTGGACGTTTCTCATTTGCGCTGTTGGTCGGTGAAACCTCCTGCCTACATTACACTTAATGCTAATTAAATTATGAAACTTAACACTGGCATTCTCTGGAAAATGCTAAAACTCTCTTTGAAGGTGAAAGGGTGATGAGAAACTTTTTCTTATGAAAAGAATGCTTGACAGGAATGGTTCTAGCACTTAAGAGTATACCATCATTAAGCACAAAAATGTTTGCTTGGAACTTCCTTAGAGATGCTTCCCAATCGCACGCTGTGACTTCATTGAAAGTACGGCAGATTACCCATTTACCTGCATCAATGAGTTGTCCACTGAAGATTCGGTGGTGGAATGGGAGCAACTCTAAGGAACTTCTGGGCCATTGTTCATTTTGCCATTTCAGTAAACCTGTCAAAATGTGAGGATAAAGATGGCAATCATGTCATAGTACCCTGTAAAGTCAAAGTATATTAGCATTATAGTAGAATCACACTCAACTGAGGGATTCTGATGTGGTTAAGACATCTCAATAGGTTCAAGAAATAAAAGGATTCTAGTGATAGAGCCAATAATAATTTGAATTATACGAAGGCACAATTATATTCAAATGGCTACTACTAAATGATATTAAATGTAAAAATTCATTCAAATTACCAACATTAAAAATCCATTTTTCCTTGATGTAACCACATAGGACGTGAAATTCCATGTGGGGTTCATTTGTTTCCCACTGTAACTCGAGTGGAAGATTGAACAATCACTTGGAAAACAGTGGAAATATGATTGTAACCTTTACAAGGCAAATGATTGTCAGGAACAAAAACAAGAAATGCTGGAATCACTCAGCAGGTCTGGCAGCATCTGTGGAAAGAGAAGCAGAGTTAACGTTTCGGGTCAGTGACCCTTGTTCGGAAGTTCCGAAGAAGGATCACTGACCCGAAACGTTAACTCTGCTTCTCTTTCCACAGATGCTGCCAGACCTGCTGAGTGATTCCAGCATTTCTTGTTTTTGTTTCAGATTTCCAGCATCCGCAGTATTTTGCTTTTATTTTAATGATTGTCAGGGGTCGAGCTAGAGGGTGGGCATTCCATACATCAGGATTTCCTGCTCCTCAAGCTCAAGTGGGACCAGGCATATCGGTGCTGGAGTGTGCCACTGGGTATGATTCCACTTTAACCGTCAGGATCCTGACCTGAGGAACTGCGGGGCCATAATCACAGAATTTCCCAATGCAAAATCCTTAGCTTAATATTTCATGTAAGAATAACCAGAGATCACCTCAACTACTTGTCTGTCTGCATGGATAGTCAAGATGAGCAATGATTTTATACTTACATTATACCTACAAAAATTATTCAATTGTAGATTGCAAATAAGCTGCTACTAAGTACAACAGTTCACTATTGTATTGTGTCTTTAATGCAGAAAAATTGGAGAAGTTAGGATGGGTGGCCAAAAGCTTGGTTAAAGAGGTAGGTTTTAAGGAGGTTCTTAAAGGTAGAGAGTCAGTGGGGTTAAAGGAATATATTCCAGAGCATGGGGCCTAGGCGGTGGGACAATGCACAAGAGGCCGATGTCAATGGATCAGGGACTTTGGGGAGGCATTAGAGAAGGTTCCAATGGGGGGTGGGGGGGAGGAAAGGGAGGGAAAGTGGTGTGCTGGTGGGTAAACAATGGAAGAGATGACAAACATAGGAAGGGTGAGGCAATCAATGGATAACACAGGCATGAGAATTTTTAATTTTAAGCATTGCTGGTCTGGGAGCCAATGTCAATCAGCAAGGACAGAAGTGATGAATGAGCAAGGCCTTGTGCAGGATAGGATGCAAGCAACAGAGTTTTAAATAAGCTGAAGTTTCAGAAGGAAGAGGCTGGGAGATCAGCTAGGAAAGCAATGAAACAGTCGAGTGTAGAGGTATCAAACGTTAGTTAAAATATACCAGTAAATCCGTGTGGCAGTTCAAGATAAAGCCTTTCAAACTGTAGGAGCACCATTACCACAGCACAGCAGTGGTTCAAGGACAAAGGGTCGGCAATAAAAATGCAGCTTTGCCAGAAATGGATAGAGTGCAGAATTAATTACGAAAGTGATATCAGGGATAAGGAGAGAGACTCGAAAATTTAGAGCTCTTTTCACCAGAATAGAGAAGTTTTGTAAGGGATCTGACAGGTATTCAAAAATTGAGAGGTTTTGATAAGGTGAAAAGGGAAAGAATTATTTCTGTTGGTCAGTGAGTTTGTTCTGGAGGGCATAAATTTGAGATAATCACCAAAGAACAAAGGGAGAGGTGAGGAGAGAAAAAATGATGCAGAGGTTTGCTGGAATCCTCTAGCAGAAACAGTGATGGAAGCAGCGTCTATTACACCTTGCAAAAAGGAAGTGGATAAATATCTGGGAAAAAAATTAGTGAAAATGACAGAGTAATGGGACCAAGTGGATAGTTCTCGAGTATTGGCACACGTGATATAACTTCTGTGCTATAACTTCCTATGACTAAATTAGCACTTATCTTTGCATTTTGTACACCATTTTTTGAGTTTTTTCAAAGATGATAAGTATGTTGTTTCGGAGAGAAGATTTGATTCTTGTGATAAATGTTACCAAAGAAAGTTTTGAATGTAGCTGCCACTTTCCAAAAACTAAAAGGAATCTTTATAGAATATTAACTAAAATTTATGATATTAAAAAGTCAGATTACATTTTAACAGGATTATCTGTAAATATTTCTGTTGGTTTCAAGTCAATAGTAGACAATACACAAAACCTTGCTATTTTGAATAAAACAGTACTTAAAATTGCAATGATTGCTGATAATCATGCTCAGTGTTACTCGACAAACAATTTTAACCTCACCCTCAATGACATTCATCATTACAGCAAAATTAATTCACATTTCCTGGTTAAATTCAGTAAACATTTTAAAATAAACACCTTTTTACTCGCTAAATGATGAGAAATTGCACTTCAAAGTAGATTTTCAATTTGCTGTCCCAGTGGAAAACTGGTGTTAAAATCAATGAAAATAAGGCAGTTTCTGTAAGGGGTAGGCGATCCAAAACGTCTGGTTCACACCCAGGCAGTAAGTTTTAAAAACCTGCTCTTATCGCTGCCATAATCAGTGCTATGACATGCTCTTTAATTATTTGGAAATTACCCCCAGCTATTGCGCAGATATACTGATAGCGTCTGTCCCTGATGGAATTAATTACTTTTCTTATTTTAAAAAACTTATGAAAATCACTCAGCTGAGCTGATTACTTTGCCTTTTGGAGGGGAAGGCATATTTAATTAGTTGTACAACTTTGAACATGTTTAGCTAATTGCAACATGAAGATTTGATAGCTAAATGCAAAGATATCGTATATTGGCAAATAAAGCTGATAGTAATGGAATGCCCTAGCCCTTTCTTCAGTAACAGTTTATGTCTGACTTTTGGCATTAAACATTTATTTTGCTAATTTTAATAGTCTATATTTTGAACAATAATTATGATTACCAGTGAACTCCATTAAATTATCAGTTTGCTTATCTGGAAATTGTTGATAATTTGCACCTTTTACAGTGTAAAAGATTCAATCCTTTGCACAAGACACCAAATCAATCAGATTAAACAGTAAATTAAGCCAGAAATGACCTTGTTTCAGTTTACCAAGGCAAATATCCATTGGTTGATGTTTGACAGGTAACATGGAAAACTGTACATATTTACAAAACACTTTCAGAGCAAGCACTTCTGTAAGTATCAAAGATATGATTAGAAATAGACCCTTCTGATCTTCAGTTGCATACACCATTTCTTTTCACAAAAACCTTTACAAATGCAATTTTTTAAATCCTGTTATACAGCTCAATCCAAAGCAGCTTTTGGCAAAATCATACATTTTTTTTTTTGTCTCTGCAAGCATCCTGTTTGCTACAGGCTACTGGAATTTCAGGTTTCAGAAACGATTCATGCATACAGTGCTATTCACTGCAGTGAGTGTGTGCACTGGGGTATTCAACTAAACCTTGTTGCAAAATGATTTATCTCAATCTTCCACAGGACTAACAGATGAGAATAAATGACAAGGTTTCTTTTTTAATCGTCTGTTTTAGGATGAGTTCCCATCCCAGATCACTATCAGTGCCGTATTTTACACAAAAATGCTGACTCTTCATCATAGAATGTCAATTGTTTCATTAGTGGTGATTCACAGTCTATTCAGAATTTTAATGTTTAGTAGCCCTGGTTTTTCTCTGAAGATAGCAGAACGTGTACTTTCGACTCCTATCTTCCAAAAGCCTCACTGATGCTCCAGAGAGGTGTTAATTAAAAGACATTGACATAAGGCTGCCATTTATAAAAGTGGAAGAAAATTGAAATCTTTCTTAGCTCAGATGCACTGAATAGAAGTCTAAATAGAGGTCTCCCAGAGCTGTGGAAGAAATAGAAACATATATTAGGATGGCTTTACAAATTAGACAAAAACTATTCATCCTTTAACAAAAAGGCAACACATTTATTTACGCAAATTCGATTTCATTTGCACGGATCTAATTCAACGGCGTTTCAAGTCTTTCAAAATCACAATGCTTAACAGGTCAACAAATGTAATGTTACTACTCAGAAACCGGAATAATAAGCTTCACTGATCTCAAATTCTGTTTTGTATTTTAAGCATGCCTATTTCTGCAAGTTGGATTAAGTCGTGACTGAAATTAATGATTACAGAAGAGTGACAATAACTCGCAGAAGCAAATTAATTTTTAAAACTTTTAATGTTTAAAGATTAAAAGGAAACAGTATCATCTATCCATCTGAGTATTATACAACATGCATGTAGTTGTGCAAGTACAGTGGCACTCCAGAGAGAAGTGGAGCACCTCAACCTGCAGCCAGTACAATACAGATGGTACAAACATGGTAGCATTGCTTAATGTACCTTGCTCAAACCAACCATATAGCATAGCAAGAGCAATTTCAGTGTCCGTTTGAGTGTTTATGTATTGTTTAAGGTTTTGACTGCAGGATAATGAATTCTGATGTAGTTTTTTCATATTCTTCCATAAACAATTCATAAAAGAATAGCTATTTAATAAACCAAGCTTGATGCTCTTGGAAGATGAAATATTTTGCCAGGAAGTCCAGGAAGTTAATTTTGCTCATCTTTTAACCTCTAGTTTTCTTTACTTATGCATACACCCGAAGGAGTAGTACTGGATGTTGCAAGACAGAATTTGATTTTTTTTTTTAAAGAGTTTGGAGATCTAATATAAATTAGAACACTTACTTTCATCCAACAGATTCACATCATTTGTTTTATAGTTCGCAATAAGACAAACATGATGGTTAGAGAAATTAATTTATTGCAGGAAGTGATTTATTATCACTCAGATCGGCTCAGAAATGAGCAGGTTACTCTTTCTGACACTACCTATGCAAAATGATGGCACAATAAACAATGTTGACTGCAAATATTTGTGGTGTTTGTTGCGAGATGTCGTGCCATGCCAAGGCACTGCTCCAACCGATGAGTGACTACTGAATAAATTATTTATTTGTCTACATTAACCAAAGCTATTCACATCTTTATGATTTAAATTGATTGTACCTCTACACCTCCTTACAACTTACTTACCCGTGCACTTTGCCGACCAGCTTTTGCCTCTTCATCCGGAAGAGGTGGCATTGGGTATGGGCATTTCCTACTGGAAGCAATGGACCCATTGGATGAAGAATGTGACTTGGAAGGAGACAAAGTCCTAAGATGAAAAACCAAAAATCAACACAGCCTAGGACATCCTTCAGTGATTGACAGCCAGAGTACTAAATCTGTATCAGTGCTGGTACGGTTTAGTTAAAGACATCCAATACATTAGATGGAATAATTTGCAAGGGTTTTTTTTTCTCCTTGACGTTTGTGAGCATTAGACAATGATTATATGATAAACTGTGGAATCCCAAGACAACCTGGTGACAATGCATTTTGTTACCCTTGTGCATACTGCTCAGTGGCGTAGAAGGGTGTAGGTTGGTGCTGTTGATTTGCTGATCTTGGCTGATCTGTCAGAAAGTTACCAAGATGCTTCCCCACAGGGAGACTCATGCCAGGAAGCTCCCCTCTACTTGGTGGTGGCCTGCTGCCGAGTCAAATCAGGAGACGTTCGGGAACAAACTGCCTCCAAGCCTCAGTCAGGGAATGTTTTGTGGCATGGAGTTTTAAGAGAGAGAGGAAAAACTGTTGTATTAAATCATTACAGACCAGGCTGCTACATCATACTGCTGGCTGATTGCTGAACATTTTACATTCATATCGGGTAATACGGAAACAAGATCATTGTGCTTACATGCATCCGGCAAAGGCCAACCTCTTATTTGTAAAATAAGACCAAAAACAAGAGATTCTGCCTACTGGTAAGTAAATCAAGCATTGCAGACACAACCACTTGCAAGCATGAGTTAAGACAAAGGAACCAATGCAAAAGAAAGCCTTGAACTGCAAATTAAACTTATGATTCGATAAAAGTATCAAACAAAACTCAAAAGAAGCAGCATTGGTAGCATTATTCTTGGTATATAATTGCCTGAAAGCCATTTCTTAACCTGGAAGTAGCTGATGAAGAAAATTGGGAAATGGTGTGAAAGTTACAAATAGCAAGACAGTATACCTCCTTATTAGCCCAGGCTTTACTCAAATGTTGTTTCAAAAAATTAAACATTCAAGTTTTTTTTTCAAACATAAACCAAATTTAGGATGATGCTGAGCTTTCCCATCCTTATGTGGTTATGCTTTCAGCTGCCTGCACCCAGCACTCTGAAAATTCCCGCCACTTAACCACTGCCTCTCCGCCTCCTTCTGCTGCTTTAAGTCATTCCTTAGAAAAATGCCCCTTAAAGTTTTTGATCATTCCTCCCAATATCACCTTCTTTGGCTCAGCATACACCTCCCTGAAGCATTTTGAGATATTATCTATGTGGAAAGTGCTATATAAATGGAAGTTGCTGTTTATGGTATACTACATAAGAAAATCACAGCAACACATTAAAAGTAGCTGCTTTCCTAATTGTCCATTTTTTTGGAATGCTACAGAACACCAACATGCAATTGCGAAGATGTGAGTTAATTCACTTATGTTGCTGAGTCCTTTAGTTTGCTTTGGGATGTGACAAGAGTAGAACAGGTACCTCTGTGGTGAAGTGGTGGGATGGGGGGAGTGGAGGAAAGAAAGAACGAAAGATAGAATTATGTTTTAGAGACACTTACAGACTCACTGGGTGGAATCTTAATAAACTGACCTGCACACAGCAGGAAAGTCGATAGTGGGTAGGGAAGCTGTTTGCAATTGATGCGGGCTTTGCCATGGCTGTTAAATTCAACCACAGCATTAGCATCCCATTTCTCGGTTTCCAGACCAATCAAAGAGGGTGGGCACAATGATGCATTGAATCTGTCAAAGGAAGGATTTCTAGTTGAAGGGTCCATAGCAGGAGACAGAATGGCTAATTGTACATTGATTCTAGTGGCTTTCAGTCATTATAAGTGATTTCATAGTCAGGGGGACAGACAGGCATTTCTGTAAGTGTCATCGTAAGTCCCGTATGGTGTGTTGCCTCCCTGGTGCCAGGGTAAAGGGCATCACTGAGAGGGTCATTATGTCGGCAGGGGAAAGGGAGTGTGCCAGAAGTTATGGTACACGTCAGTTCCAACAACATAGAGAGAGCAGGAATTGAGGACCTATGGTCAGAGTTTCAGGAGCTAGGGAGGAAGTTAAAAAGTAGGACCTCAAAGGATGTAATCTCTGGATTACTCTCAGTGCCATGCGCTAGTGAGGGTAGAAAAAGGATCAATGCATGGCTTGAGGCAAGGTGCAGGAGGGAGGGCTACAGATTCTTGGATCATTGGGACCAGTTCTGGGGCAGACAGAAAGGACCTATCCAAAAGGCTTGTGTTGCACCTGAACAGGACTGGGACCAATGTCCTTGTAGGGAGTTTCACTTGTGTAGTTGGGGAGGGTTTAAATTAAATTAGCAGGGGCACCAGCATATTGAAGTAGAAAAGAGGAATAAGGTGCATAAAGGAGTAAGAGTGTTGGATAGTACTAGAGAAGAAAATAGTACCATATTAGATAGAAGCTGACCAAGAAGGACTATGAGGAATCATGTTTAGAATGCATGTATGTAAATGCACAAAATGTGGTGAATAAGGTTGGTAAGCTACAAGCACTACTAACTATGTGGGAATATAATGTAATGGCAATAACAGAAATGTGGCTTAAAATGGTGAGGACTGGGTGCTTAATATTCAAGGATAAAAAGTGTTCAGAAAAGACAGAGAAGGAAAAAAAAGGGAGGTGGAGTGGCAGGACTGATTAGGAAAGACACTTAAGTGTTGGAAAGAGAGGATGTTCTTGAGGGGGCAAAGACAGAATCCATTTGGTTAGAGTTCAGAAGCAAAAAGAGTATGTTTACATGACTGGGGTATTCTATAGAACTCCAAACAGTGAAATAGTGCAAATCTGCAGGGAAATTGCAGAGATGTGTAAGAACTACAGAGTGGTGATATTGGGAGTCTTTAATTATCCAAATATTGATTTAGTTAATGTTAGAGTAAACGGAAAGGAGGAGGAGGAATTTCTGCAATGTGTTCAGGAGAACTTCCTCAACCAGTAGTTTCTCGATCCAACTAGGAAGGAGGCATTGCTGGATCTGGTGCTGGGGAATGAGGTGGGCCATGTGTCTGTGGGGCAACACTTGAGTAAGAGTGATCATTGTATCATGAGGTATAGATTAACAATGGAGAAGATACAGGAACAATCTAAAGTAGAACTTCTAAATTGGAAGAGGGCTAACTTCAATGGGATGAGAGGGGATCTAGCCAGGATAAAATAGAACAAAAGACTGACAGGAAAAACTCTAATGGAGCAATGGGTGATCTTTAAGGAAGAGATGTTTCAGGTACAGGCTAGGTACATTCCAACAAGGGTGAAAAGTAGGGAACCAAAGCCAGGATTCCTTGGATGACAAGAGATAGAATATGATGAAACAACAAAAGAGGGTGTATGATTCATGTCTGGTGACTTCTTCATGTAAGAACCAGGCCTAATACAATAAGTTGAGAGGGGAAGTGAAGAGGAAAGTACAACTGGCAAAGAGAGAATATGAGAATAGAATGGTGGTCAACATAAAAGGGAGCCCAAAAATCTTTCATTGCCATGTAAATAGTAAGTGTAGTAAGAGGCGGGGTGGGGCCTATTAGGCATAAAGAGGGTGATATATGCTTAGAGGCACAGGGCAAGGCTAGAATACTTCATGAGGACTTTGTATCGGTGTTTACTAAAGAAGATGCTGACAAAATATCAGTAGAAGTGGAGATGGTAAAGGTAATGGATGAGGTGAAAATTGATAGGCAGGAGGTGCTGGAAAAGCTAGCTATGCTTAGAGGGGATAATTTGCCTGGTCCAGATGGTTTACATCCAGGTTGCTAAAAGAAGTTGGAATGGAGATAGTGGAAGAGCTTGCCACAATCTTCCAATCTTCCCTAGATATGTGGGGAAGTGCCAGAGGATTGGAGAGTGTCAAATGTGCCACCCTTATTCAAGAAAGGGTGTAAGGTCATTCCTAGTGACTACAGGCTGGTTAGTTTAACATCAGTGGTGGGTAAGAGTTTAGAAACAATAATCAGGGGGAAAAAACAGGCACTTGGAGAAGTTTGAGTTAATTAGGGAGAGCCAGCATGGATTTGTTATAGGCAGATCATCCTTGACTAATTGATTTTTTTTGATGAAGTAATGGGGAAGGTTGATGAAAGGAAAGCAATGGATGTTGTCTTTATGGATTTTAAGAAAGACTTTGACAAAGTACTACATAAAAGGCTGGCTTCCAACATTGAGGCTCATGAAATAGGAGGGTCAGTGTCAGCTTGAATAAAAAATTGGATTAAAGACAGAAGACATTAAGTCATGGTAAATGGTTGTTTTCAGACTTAAAGATGGTAGACAACGGTGTTCCCCAAGGTTCAGTGCTAGGGCTACTGCTTTTATTGATATACATAAATGACTTGGATATTGGAATACAGAGGAAAATTTCAAAATTTGCTGATGATACCAAACTTGGAGGTGTGGCAGATAGTGAGGATGATACCAATCAACTGCAACATCACATAGATAGGTTAGCAGAATGGGCAGACAAGTGGCAGATGGAATTTAATACAGAGAAGTGTGAGGTGATGCATTTTTGGCAGAAGGGATAGAAAGAGGCAATATAGAATAAATGCTACAGTTTTAAAGAGTGTACAGGGACAGAGGGACCTGGGGGTTCATGTGCATAGATCTTTGAAGGTGGCAGGACATATTGAGAGATTAATTAGCAAAGTATATGGGAAATTGGGCTTCATCAATAGAGTTATTCAGTAAAAAAGCAGGGAGATTATGCTGAACCTTTATAAAGCTCTGGTTCGGCCACAACTAGAGAATTGCATCCAATTCTGGTCACCACACTTTAGGAAGGATGTGAGAGTCCTTGAGAGGGTGCAGAGGAGATTTATCAGAATGGTTCCAGGGATGAGGGATTTTAGCTACAAGGTTAGGTTGGAGAAGCTGAGGTTGGTCTCCTTGGAGCAAAGGAGATTGAGGGGAGATTTGATAGAGGTGTACAAGATTCTGGCAGCTTTGGATACGGTAGACAAAGAAAAGCTGTTCCCATTAGCAGATGGTACAAGGAAGAGGGGACACAGATTTAAGGTTTTGTGCAAAAGATACAGGGGGAATGTGAGGAGAACTTTTTTTACACAGTGAGTGGTAATGACCTGGAAGCGGAGACGATGAATGATTTCAAAAGGAAATTGGATGGGCACTTGAGGGAAATAAACTTACAGGGCTACGGGGATAGAGCTGACAAATGAGATTCTCTGCAGAGAGCTGGCATGGGCTCGATGGGCCAAATGGCTTTCTTCTGTGCCGTTATGACTCTATGGGTTGGATTTATAAAGACTGCTGGGTGTGGGGGCGGATACGAGCGTAATTTGAAGAACGTCCTCTCTGAGGTCAGCACTGGGACCAGCCGCCTCCAGAAGGCGATGTCATTTTTAAAGGAATGCCGGGAAGCAGGGAATGGGTCAGATGCACACCTCCAGTGAAGAGCCTGTTGAGCTCATTAACAGGCTTGTCAGCAGCAGGTTTCAATTTTCAAAGGTTGGGAACCTGGAGGACGCCATGTGAGGAACACGGCAGGGTGTTCAAGTCATGAATACAGCGGGTAGCCATGAGGGCTATGGTAAGGGCTGATTAAAATACTGCAGAGGCAAAAAGTAAAGCACAGCTGCTTCTAAAGTGCCACAGAGTGGCCACTGCTGCAGCTGTAAGACGTGTTTTTATCAGTGGCGAGTGGCAGGAAACTGGAGAGGGGCGTGAGGCCGCTGGCATCACTTGTGCAGACGGGGTTGGCAAGGAAGGCCTGGCGAAGGCACAAAGCCAAGCTGAGCGAGGATGCCATGATGGCCTTACTGAGCAGACCTTGGGTTACAATTGCAGTCGAAGCTCGATTATGTCATCGGAGCCAGGTCTGCATATTTAAAGATGCCTTCTGCTGGGCGGGCAGGATTGAAATCAGACCTAAAGAGATCAAATCCCACCATTGCAGTTTGTGAAAGTGACTTCAATAAATCTTCTAATTTGCTGGCTGGCCCCAGAAAATGATTACATTTTACCGGATCATTGACTTCAGGAAAAGGACCTTGCAGCACCTACCTGCAACTCCAGTCCCACACTATCAGGTTCAATCTTCATGCCCTTAGGCCACTGAAGGGTGGCAAATAAATATACATGTCAAGAATTTTTTTTAAAATTACAAGTTTCTGCATGGGATTTATCAAAGTGGGGAAAGACAGGAGCCTAATTTTCACCTCTCAGAGATGGAATGTGTTGTCTTGCCTCAGTGTTACATTTAGCAGAGCAGCTGTAAATGGATGAAACTCCTCCTACTCTCCCAGTCACTGACAACTCTGGGACTTGAACTCATTACTTTATAACTGGCACCCCCACTACTGCCTTCATCGACCAAGTTTTTGATGAAGACAAGCTTACTGTAAGGAAAAACAAAATACTGCGGATGCTGGAAATCTGAAATAAAAACAGAAAATGATGGAAACACTCAGCAAGTCTGGCAGTATCTGTGGACAGAGAAAGAATGTTAACGTTTCTGGTCTTTGACCTATCATCTGATGAAAGGTCACATACCTGAAACGTTACCTCTGTTTCCCTCTCCCCAGATGCTGCCAGACCAGCTTAGCATTTTCCAGCATTTTCTATTTTATTATAGTAAGAAATACTGTCTCCTTAAATGTGAATTTAAAGTCACTCTATATAGCAGAGACTCTGAGCTGGAATGGGTTGCATTTTGTGGATGATTCAGCTTCATGGGACAGAATGATTTCAAGAATTTTGCCTTTTTGCTGTACTATTAGCTCTCAACACCAGGCTTTCTCGCCCACCCTGGAGCAACGGGTTAAATGTTATACTCTGCTGCAGTCTTCTGGTGAACTAAAAAGGTATTTATTAAAGGGACCCTGCTTCTAATTCATCTCATCAGCAATCACATGGATATGGAAGATCACCTTGTACATCAGACTTGCTTGATGTGATATGGGCAACTAAGTAGGATGCTGGTCATGAAAAGGAATCATCCCCCCACAAGCATGAAAAACACTAACACCACAAAATTATATTTCATTAAAAAAAAACTGAAGAAGGTTTTACTTAAAAACAAAGGTAAATTCTTTCTTTGGACAGATCGCCATTTTCTGTCGGCACCAGTGTGAGTCCTGCTGATCTGTATTCCTGCTCCTCCACTGTAGTCTGGCACATCTTTTCGAACAAAGAATGGCCTTGTTTTGTGCCATAAATGTTCTTTGTTTCCATATCATACAGGGGACAGCTCAGTGTTGCCATGGCTATGCCCAAGGGCAACCACACAGCCAGTGATGAGAAAGGTCAAATGCAGATGAGAATTTGTTTTATGAAAATAATGCAATTACATGTAGCTTAAGTTAGTCAAAATATATAAATAAATATTGTTAAAAGGTATAACCTATGTGGCGTAATTAAAACTAGTTAATCAACTGTGCAGGATACATCCTCTAATTCTACATTCTTTAAGACTGACTAGTCCAGGGAAACAAAAACTCAAGAATTGCTTTCTGCTGTTCATTGATGAAAGCAGTTGAAATGTCAAAAATGAACAAGTACACTTTTACCCTAAGTTCCTCAGTGTTGCCTGGTTGTAAGACCACCTTTAGCTGTGTTCACGGCAGCATGATCCTGTACAGACTGCACTGAAATGACACAGATTTGTGTCACCAGGTAATAAGGGGTAACAGTGAGATGCTGCTGTCACTGTGCACCTCAGTCATTGGTGTAATTAGCTTTTAATTGCATCTTTTTAACACAGCAATGGGTAGAGTGCAAGGGCTTTGCAGGATTGCAAGGACCGCAGGCATCAGACTACAACCTGGTGAGGAAACGAGTCACACTGATCATAACTGTTAATGTGGTAGATGAGGCTATTTTACACTGGTCTCTGGAGTCAGTTATAAGTGCTACAACTACAAGCTACTGAAAACTTGGGTTTGTAGAGCCTTCTGTCCAAACTCTTGTCACCAGAATATATCTAGGGTCAAGATTAGTATTAGGAGGCAACCATTTTCATTTTAAACATTTAGTAAAATAATTTGATTTATTTCTCAGCAGTGCTGTGCAGTTTCTGTAATATCTAAATAATAAACATTTTACAATTCTACTTCTCAAACTGCTGCATAATTAAAGAGAAATTTGTTACTGTACAAAGGTTCTGTCAGCTCTGCACTGTTTACAGTGAAGAAAGCAACAGCAGGCCTCAGTGTAAAGTAGTAAATGGATGGGGTAGAAGCAGGGTTACTAGGCAGCCATTCTATGTGACAGCTAGTGATCATCCACAGACTCAATTAGCAGTGTGTTACAGTACATGCATCACTGTATCAGAATCTACACAGTTAAATGTCTAACACACAGCACATGGAGAAAGTACATGTCTAAGCGATTTGAGGGTTTCCAGTTGTGAAATAGACTTTTCTGTATAAAGATGTGAGATTACTGTCTGATTTATTAATATTGAATTGAAGACGTGTAATGGAGGTAGCAATCCTAGCTATTAAAGAGCCTAAGATGGAGCCCAATTGTTTCATCTCTAACTGGATAGCAAATTTTAGAACTTTTTCTTTCAATTCTAGTCTTGGATTCAAAAGGATAAACTCAAGTGCCTAATTCCTCACAATTTTTCCTTTTGTTGAAGATGTAATCTATGTTTAGTTTGCTCCCCTCATAAACACTGTAGTGCAAATTCCAGGTGGTCTGTTGGAAGGGTCATAGCTACTGGCCAAAATTCCTCTTTGTCATTCTATCCTTTCTTGTATTTTTCAGGTAGCTTTGAAAATGTTCACAAGTGATGCCTACTACTGGTACTCACCATTGCCAGTTGGGGAGTTTAAGTATATTAACAATCCACTGGAACTCCTGTAATACTCTGATGGAAATTCAGGCAACAGACAGCTTTCTAAATGGTGTTTTGTTTAAAAAAAGGTCAACCTTGGTACAATGACATCGATCTCTGACCTGCTGCAGTGGTCTTATCTGATGATTCTATATTAATTCTATGTATATATACCCCCATCATGAAAAATTAACTGCTGTATATGGATGTGAACCCATTTAAACATGATTTATGGTCAATTTATGTGCATGGGTCCAGGAGATAGAATATTGGGCCTATACTTTGGTTGGCTCAGGATGAGTGCCCATTCGCAGCAATGCATGTTTAACAGACAAAATTACCCTAGTTACTTAATACCTTTCTAGCTTGGAGTTGTGGGTGTATCTTTTTGTTGTAAAAGAATTAGTGGCTCACAATATTATAAATGGGTTCTTCTAGCCAGCCAACATTTACATTAGTATTACAATTGCTGCCCATTGTTTATTCAAAAGATCTTTGCTCTCCTCCACTGAGGGTACCATATAGCAACATGTTCCAGTCTTTTGACCCATCTGAGCAGGCAAAAATAGTCCTGCAAAAAAGCAGTTTGAATAGGCCTAAAACAGCCCTCTGCTAGAGAGAGTAATGAGAAGGATCATGTGCTATACAGAACATTCAGCAGAAATATCAGGTCACTGCTTGCTCTACATTATTGCGATCCCTTTACTGCCCTTGATCAAGGTTGCTGCAAATTGGACTTTGCAGAATAGCCTGGAATTAGAACCATACAGTATTCTTTGACACACTGGGTCGAATAAGCTACTATCAGTTGTGCCCGTACTTCTGATCTTTATTATTTGGACCTGACTGACCAATCCCTTCTTTGGGATTATGTTACCACATATACTGAGCTTCACCAGAATTAAATTCTGATGTTAAAGAACTTACAGCTCTTCTAATTAGTAGTCTGCTAATACTAAAAGGATTAAAAAGGAAGTTTAGAAAGTTTCCAGGCAATGGGATCATATGGTTTCCACAGTAACTTGTAAACTGTTAATTTAAATTGAATTTACAAATCTGTCTTCAATCTGAACAAAGTACAAATGCTTTTTTATGTCAAAAGGGGATCATGCTTTGTTCCTCTCTGTATTAATGTGCATAGGTTATCTCTCATTTATAAAAAAACTGAATGAACAGTGTATGCAGCCTTTTTGTCGCTGCAAAAACAATCTGAGAAATTAACTCAACCACTACCCTCATGCATATGGAGGACCTAACAAGCTTTTGGGTTATTGCATGAACGCTCTGCATGTTCTCCCTCAGCATGAACTGAGAAATATACAGTGAAATTCACAGTTAAAATGCTTCTCCAGCCAGGTGCTCCTACTTTAGGCTGTGCTGTATGTAATGTAACACAGAAGCATTAGATGAGGTCCAAGGGGTGCTTTTCTATGTGACACAATTCAAATATCTTACAGGCTAGCAATGAGACTAAGAAACACAAAGAAAGGAACAAAATCATTCTGTGGCATAAACATGGAGAACTATGAATCCTTAATTAAAATAATTGTTACTAACAATAAATTGAATGCATATACAAGAAGTCAGCTGAAGAGTAGAGTGATTCAAAACAAGCTCAGCAGGTAGCTGGTATTTGCATAATTTCACTGTCATAGTTTGAAGTCAAGGACATTTGTTTAAAAATCTGTAGTGAAAGTATGTAAACCCACTAGAGTTTGGTAAATAGAGTTTTGCACTCACCCTTCACCCATGTTCCTGTTGCATTGCCTGATGGCACATTATGCACATCGTTGCAGCATAAGAGCAGAATTTTATTGCAGATGTAATTGTCTTAACAGGATATTGTGTACAGTGAAAATGACATTATCAGAACAGTGGGTAGAACAATGTGGATACTAAAGTGCTGTATGATCTGTTGGAAACACCACTTTGTATAATGTTAGTGGCAATCATGTGTCAGCCCATTGAGTTATTTTTCTTGGGAATGGAAGAACAAGCTAATAATGGTGGTGCTGGGGGAAGCATGCACTATGGTAGTTCTGTATAGGGGACCTCAGCACTAGATGCAAACAGGAGCTGCAATTGCATATGAAGCCTGGACAGTCATCAGAGGCAGCAAATGAACAGGGGCCACTTCCACCTGCAGTTGCTTGTATTGTAATACAAGGCAGCAGGCCCAGTCATAATGTGCTGCAACAGCTCTGGCAATAAATAAATTAAAAAAATACAATGATTTTAGAAATACCTAAAGTACGGTCCTTCAGTGTTTTTATTCACATCTTCTACCCACTTAGCTACATTATATTCTCTTTTGTACCATGGGTTTAAATACCTGCAGAAAGCATTGGTGGGCACAAAGAAAGTGGAAGAAGAAGAAAAGAGATCTGAGATCATAGCAAAGCTTAGCAAAGAGCTTCTTTCTTCACCAAAATGCAAGTGAATGTGCCACATACATCACTATGGATCTTCACAGCAAATTACAATGTAGACAAATGACACAATCCAAGCTACATCAAGGCGCATACAGTTCACCTAACAACAATCATGGGGCTTGCTTTGTGCCCATTTAAGTTAAATTCCAGTCTTACATAGTAAAATTAACAGTGGCATTTTGCACATTATACATGATAGTGTAAAACATTTATGCAAAAGGTCTTTTACAGAGTTCATTACAGATAGTATATCCATTCTGCATAATTTCACCAAACTTTACTTTTACTTGTAGAATACTGCACTGCTTTTAATCAATTTAGCCAAAGGAAATGACCTCAGGAGAACTGTGCAGAAATAAGGGCAGTCTTCTACTGTATTACAGGAATATTGTAGAACTGTAAATTAGGACAGTTAATCAAAACTGCAAATAGTTGGAACATAATCGATATCATTTCATTTCCAAAACAACCTGGTTAACACCCCTAGCAGCCTCTTTAAGCTGGGATGATCTAAGTTAAAGACTACACCATAATACTCTTGCTTTACAAATAGCCAACACATGGAAGAAGCAGTCTTCCAGTGTTTGCCAACCTCACAAGGCAGCCCAATTTACTGTCATGTGGTGTTTCATTATTGTGCACTTTTCACAGTGGCTGCAAAATTTTCATGGTCCTTGAACATGTCACGTTCTGAGGACAGAACACAGACATTTTATGACATGTACTACTGGCCATGTTCCCTCCAATCAGGTTTCTTCCCCTGCCACAATATCAAAACTGCTCTTGTCAAAGTCACAAATGACATCCTATGTGACTGTGACAGAGGTAAACTATCCTTCCTCATCCTTCTCGACCTCTCTGCAGCCTTTGACATAGTTGACCACCTCATCCTCCTCCAACACCTCTCCACTGCCGTCCAGCTGGGTGGGACTGCATTCGTCTGGTTCCATTCTTATCTATGTAATTGTAGCCAGAGAATCACCTGCAATAGCTTCTCTTCCCATTCCCTCACCATTACCTTTGGTGTCCCCAAAGATTTCTCCTTGACCCCCTCCTATTTTCCATCTACATGTTGCCCCTTGGTGACATCATCATATGCTGATGACACCCAGCTCTACCTCACTACCACCTCGATTGACTCCTGCACTGCCTCTAAATTATCAGACAGTTTGTCCGACACCCAAAACTGGATTAGAAGAAATTTCCTCCATTTATATATTAAAAAGACAGAAGCCATTCTCTTTGGTCCCGGCTACAAACTCCATTCCCTAGACACTGACTCTAGCAACTGAGCGTAAACCAGACTGCTCACAACATGGGTGTCATCTTTGACTTTGAGATGAGCTTCCGACCACAAACTTGAACCATCACTAAGACTGTCTATTTCCAACTCCGCGACATCACTCGACTCCACCCCTGCCTCTGCTCACCTCCTGCTGAAGCCCTCGTCCATGCCTTTGTTGCCGCTGGACTTGACTATTTCATCATACTCCCAACCAGCCTCCCACATTCTATCCTCTGTAAATATGTGGTCATCCAAAACTCTGTTGCCCATGTCATTACTTGCACCAAGTCCTGTTCATCCATCACCCCTGTGCTTGTTAGTGTACGTTAGTACACCTCAATTTTAAAAATCTCATCCTTGTTTTCTTATCTTTCCATGGTCTCTCCCCCTCTCTCTGTAATCTCCTCCGAGATATCAGTGCTCCTCTAATTCTGGCCTCTTGAGCATCCTCAGTTCTAATTGCTCCATCATTGGTGGCTATGCCTTCAGCTGCCAAGGCCTCCCTAAACCTCTCCAACTCTCTAACCTCTTTTTCCTCCTTTAAGACACTTCTGAAAACCCATCTCTTTGACCAATCTTTTGATCATCTGCTCTAATATCTCCTTATGTGGCTCAATGTCAAATATTGCTACATAACACTCCCGTGAAGCACCTTGGTACATTTTATAATGTTAAAGGTGCTATGTAAATTACAGTTGTTATTGTTGTTAATGTATTTACAATTTACAGGTTTATTGGTTGCTACAGTTTAATCAGGATGATTTCTTGAATTGAAAATACATATACTGTTGTTATGTAATATTATCCGTTACACAATGTATGATACTACTGTGCAAAACTCCATATTACTAACTATTGTCTTGATGGGAAATAGCATGACAAAGGCAAGTAGTTATAGTGCCAAGACCTTTAAGGAACGTAATCAATTTGCTGAAAAATTATCACTTACTTTGCCACAAATATGTTTTTTTAAAAGAAGAAACTGGCCCATAAATTAGATTGTGCCTGAAATGGGGTATAATCCAGGTGTAGCATGTGCTGCAAACAGGCCAGCAGCAGGATTACGGCAAATTGAGATTCTGGCTGAGGGCCTACGGTAAGCCTGGGTGAAGGACCTGGGGGAAAGAAGCAATCAGAAGGAGGGCAAATATGGCCCGCTCCTTCTAGCTCCACATTCAGACAAGTACAAAGCTTTTAATTTAACTTTTGGATAGCAGCCTCCAGTGATCTCTAAGAAATGCTTGTTTGGTTGTGGCATGCCTGAAGAACAGGACTGCAACATGCTTGGCACAAGTTGCGCTGTTAGGAGGCACTATCACAAAAAGTCCTGAAACAGGTGTTAGGCCCCTGGTTTGCAGTGGGTCTAATGCCAGTTTCCGATGGGCACCCTGGAAGCATACAGGGTGTCCTAACCAAGGTGGCGTTTGTTGTTTCCGAAAATGGGCACTGTGCAATCAAATTTCTTGGCTACTGTGTTTTATTCCATAAGCTTCTTGTAGTCATTTCCAATACACATAAAAAATACAGAATCAAATACAACATTGCATTATGTAACAACAACCTCATTTGCATTCTGGTTAGAGGTTTCAACATCAACCTTCCTTGGCTCATGAAGAAAGAACAGTTCACATGAAAACAATTGCAATGTTCCTAATCACTCTCTAGCTGTATAAAACAACTAACTCTACATCATTGTTTCATTATTACATGAACTACAAAAGTTCATAAAAAATAAGCAGTATTATAAAATACACCATAACAAAGTTACTGACATGAAACAAAGCTTCTTATTTTGAAACAGTGTTGTAAGTTATAACACCAACAGCTGATAAGCAATTTATTTTAAATATATAGTGCCCCTACTAAGCTTTTAGCAGCATTCTTTTTGTTTAATTTTGAAAGAATTATTTAACCAATTAATGAAGATGTGAAGTTGAAATATAACAGGATTCAACAGTTTGGTTAGAGTTTAAAGATAAATTATTTATTGAGAATACATCTTCAAATGAGAGTCTCCTCCAAACATCATGGACCAAGTCCCAATGAAACTTCTTGACCTGTCATGAAATACACAAGGATCTACCCAGAATATATAAATGATTTATTGCTCATTGATTTACATTAGAATTAAATTAAATAAAACACAATCCAGCGTACAGCTGTTAATGAAAAACGTCCACATTATAAACCAGGATCAAAACTTAGTCCAGTAAATTGTGCCGCAAAGCAACTTCATACATGGTTTTCAATGTTCTGGAAGAATAGGCAGAAAGGAAAAGGAGGTGGGGTAGCTTTGTTATTAAAGAAAGGGATCAGTGCAGTTGTGAATAATGATATAGGTGTAATAGATCGTGATGTAGAATCAGTTTGGGTGGAAATAAGGAATAGCAAGGGAAATAAATCACAGGTGGGAGTCATCTATAGGCCCCCGAGGAGTTGCCTCTCTGTAGGGCAAAGTATTAATCAGGAAATAATGGAGGCGTGTAAGAAAGGCACTACAATTTCATGGGTGATTTTAATTTGCATATAGACTGGACAAAACAAATTGGCAAAGGTAACATGGAAGATGAATTTGTAGAGTGCATCAAGGATTGTTTCTTAGAACAATATATTGCAGAACCTACCCGGGAACAGGCTATTTTAGATTTGGTAATGTGTAATGAGGTAGGATTAATAAGAGATCTCGTAGTTAAGGATCCTCTAGGGGGAAGTGATCATAACATGGTAGAATTTCAAATTCAGTTTGAGAGTGAGCAACTCGGGTCTCAAACTAGTATCTTCAACTTAAACAAGGGCAATTACAGAGGTATGAAGAAAGAGTTGTCTAAAGCAGGCTGGGAAAATAGCCTATAGGGAAAGTCAGTAGATGAGCAATTGCAGACTTTTAAGCCGATATTTCATAACACTCAGCAAACATTTATTCCGGTCAGAAGGAAGGACTGGATGAGCACGATGAACCACCCGTGGATATCAAAGGAAGTTAAGAGTATTAGATCAAAAACAAAGATGTACAAAGTGGTGAAAGCTAGTCGTAGGCCAGAGGATTGGGAATTTTTTTAGGAACCAGCAGCGGACGACTAAAAAACTAATAAAGAGGGAGAAAATTGATTATGAGAGTAAATTGGCAAGAAATATAAAAACAAACAAGAGCTTCTACGGGTATATAAAAAGAAACAGAGTAGCTAAAGTAAGTGTGGGACCCTTCGAGGATGAGACTGGGGAAAGAATAACAGGGAACAGGGAAATGGCACGATAACTTAAACCAATATTTTGCATCGGTCTTCACGGTGGAGGACACTATAAACATCCCGACAATAGTAGATGAGCAAGGTGTAAATAGGAGGGAGGAACTTGTAACAATCTCTATCATGAGGGAAAAGGTGCTTGACAAACTGATGGGACTAAAGGCAGACAAGTCACCAGGACCTGATGGCCTACATCCAAGGGTTTCAAAAGAAATGGCAGCAGAGATAGTGGAGGCATTGGTCATAATATACCAAATCACACTGGATTCTGGTAGGGTACCAGCGGATTGGAAAACCGCTAATGTGACGCCTCTATTCAAGAAAGGAGGGAGACAGAAAGCAGGAAACTATAGACCAGTTAGCTTAACATCCGTCATTGGGAAAATTCTAGAGTCCATTATTAAGGAAGAAATAGCAGGACATTTAGAAAAACATAATGCAATCTAACAGAGTCAA
This sequence comes from Heterodontus francisci, assembly GCF_036365525.1. Lineage (NCBI taxonomy): Eukaryota > Metazoa > Chordata > Chondrichthyes > Heterodontiformes > Heterodontidae > Heterodontus > Heterodontus francisci. Next base: position 161,328,694 of record NC_090372.1, on the reverse strand, counting down.
CATGGTTTTATGAAAGGGAAATCATGTTTGACAAATTTGTTAGAGTTCTTTGAGGATATAACAAGCAGAGTGGATTTTTTTTAAAATTCATTCATGGGATGTGGGCATCGCTGGCTAGGCCAGCATTCATTACCCATCCCTAATTGCCCTTGAGAAGGTGGTGGTGAGCTGCCTTCTTGCACCACTGCAGTCCATTTGGGGTAGGTACACCCACACTGCTGTTAGGAAGGGAGTTCCAGGATTTTGACCCAGTGACAGTGAAGGAACGGCGATATAGTTCCAAGTCAGGATGGTGTGTGACTTGGAGGGGAACTTGCAGGTGGTGGAGTTCCCATGCATTTGCTGCCCTTGTCCTTCTAGTTGGTAGAGGTCGCAGGTTTGGAAGGTGCTGTCTGAGGAGCCTTGGTGCATTGCTGCAGTGCATCTTGTTGATGGTACACACTGCTGCCTCTGTGCGTTGGTGGTGGAGGGAGTGAATGTTTGTAGATGGGGTGCCAATCAAGCGGGCTGCTTCGTCCTGGATGGTGTTGAGCTTCTTGAGTGTTGTTGGAACTGCACGCATCCAGGCAAGTGGAGAATATTCCATCACACTCCTGACTTGTGCCTTGTAGATGGTGGACAGGCTTTGGGGAGACAGGAGGTGAGTTACTCGCCGCAGGATTCCTAGCCGCTGACCTGCTCTTGTAGCCACGGTATTTATATGGCTACTCCAGTTCAGTTTCCCTTCAATGGTAACCCATAGGATGTTGATAATGGGGGATTCAACGATGGTAATGCCATTGAATGTCAAGGGAGATGGTTAGATTCTCTCTTGTTGGAGATGGTCATTGCCTAGCACTTGTGTGGCGCAAATGTTACTTGCCACTTAGCAGCCCAGCCTGGATATTGTCCAAGTCTTGCTGCATTTCTACACGGACTGCTTCAGTATCTGAGGAGTCACGAATGGTGCTGAACGTTGTACAATCATCAGCGAACATCCCCACTTCTGACCTTATGATTGAAGGAAGGTCATTGATGAAGCAGCTGAAGATGGTTGGGCCTAGGACACTACCCTGAGGAACTCCTGCAATGATGTCCTGGAGCTGAGATGATTGACTTCCAACAACCACAACCATCTTCCTTTGCGCGAGGTATGACTCCAGCCAGCAGAGGGTTTTCCCCCTGATTCCCATTGACCTCAGTTTTACTAGGGCTCCTTGATGCCATACTCGGTCAAATGCTGCTTTGATGTCAAAGGCAGTCACTCTCACCTCAGCTCTTGAGTTCAGCTCTTTTGTCCATGTTTGAACCAAGGCTGTAATGAGGTCAGGAGCTGAATGGCCCTGGCAGAAACCAAACTGAGCGTCACTGAGCAGTTATTGCTAAGCAAGTGCCATTTGTTGGCACTGTTGATGACACATTCCATCACTTTACTGATGATTGAGAGTAGACTGATGGGGCAGTAATTGGCTGGGTTGGACTTGTCCTGCTTTTTGTGTACAGGACATACCTGGGCAATTTTCCACATTGCAGGGTAGATGCCAGTGTTGGAGCTGTACTGGAACAGCTTGGCTAGGGGCGCGACAAGTTCTGGAGCACAGGTCTTCAGTACTATTGCCGGAATATTGTCAGGATCCATTGCCTTTGCAGTATCCAGTGCCTTCAGTCGTTTCTTGATATCACGCGAAGTGAATCGAATTAGCTGAGGTCTGGCATCTGTGATGCTGGGGACCTCAGGAGGAGGCCAAGATGGATCATCAACTTGGCACTTCTGGCTGAAGATTGTCGCAAATGCTTCAGCCTTATCTTTCACACTGATGTGCTGGGCTCCCCGATCATTGAGGATGGGGATATTTGTGGAGCCACCTCCTCCAGTTAGTTGTTTAATTGTCCACCACCATTTATGGCTGGATGTGGCAGGACCGCAGAGCTTAGATCTGATACGTTGGTTATGGGATTGCTTAGCTCTGTCTATCGCATGCTGCTTACGCAGTTTTGCACGCAGATAGTCCTGTGTTGTAGCTTCACACCTCATTTTGAGGTATGCCAGGTGCTGCTTCTGGCATGCTCTCCTACACTCTTCATTGAATTAGGGTTGGTCTCCTGGCTTGATGGTAATGGTAGAGTGGGGGATATGCTGGGCCATGAGGTTACAGATTGTGGTTGAGTACTATTCTGCTGCTGTTGATGTCTCACAGCGCCTCATGGATGCCCAGTTTTGCATTGCTAAATCTGTTCGAAATCTATCCCATTTAGCATGGTGGTACTGCCACACAACACGAAGGAGGGTATCCTCAATGTGAAGGCGGGATTTCGTCTCCGCAATGACTGTGCGGTGGTCACTCCTACCAATACTGTCATGGACAGATGCATCTGCGGCAGGTAGATTGGTGAGGACTAGGTCAAGTATGTTGCCCCTCTTGTTGGTTCCCTCACCACCTGCCGCATACCCAGTCTAGCAGATATGTCCTTTCGGACTCGGCCAGCTCGGTCAGTAGTGGTGCTACCGAGCCACTCTTGGTGATGGACATTGAAGTCCCCCCCACCCAGAGTACATTCTGTACCCTTGCCACCCTCAATGCTTCCTCCAAATTCTGTTCAACACGGAGGAGTACTGACTCACCAGCTGAGGGAGGGCGGTAGGTGCTAATCAGCTGGAGGTTTCCTTGCCCATGTTTGACCTGATGCTATGAGGCTTCATGGGCTCCAGAGTTGATGTTGAGGACTCCCAGGGCAACTCCCTCCCAACTGTATACCACTGTGCCGCCACCTCTGCTGGGTCTGTCTTGCCGGTGGGTCAGGACATACCCAGGGATGGTGATGGCAGTGTCTGGGACATTGTCTCTAAGGTATGATTCCATGAGAATGACTATGTCAGGCTGTTGCTTGACTAGTCTGTGGGACAGCTCTCCCAACTTTGGCACAAACCCCCAGATGTTAGTAAGGAGGACTTTGCAGGGTTGACTGGGCTGGGTTTGCCATTGTCGTTTCCAGTGCCTAGGTCGATGACGGGTGGTCCGTTCGGTTTCATTCCTTTTTATTGACTTCATAGTGGTTAGATACAAGTGAGTAGCTTGCTAGACCATTTCAGAGGGCATGTAAGAGTCAACCACATTGCTGTGGGTCTAGAGTCACGTGTAGGCCAGACCAGGTAAAGACAGCAGATTTCCTCATCTAAAGGACATTAGTGAACCAGATGGGTTTTTGCAACAATCGACAATGATTTCATGGCCATCATTAGACTAGTTTTTTAATTCGGGGGTGGGGCAAGAGGTAACAAAGGAGAAGGTGTAAGTAGGACAAGGTCACAGAATAGCTGACCAGAAGGTCGTGGAGCAAAGGCAAACAATATGTTAATGGTGTGTTGAAAGACAAAGCATTAGTACAGATAGGGTGTTAATGGACTGAAATTGAACAGCTGCAAGTACAAACATGAAAAAAACAGTGGGTAAGCAAACTGAACAAACTAAGATGAAATAAAATAAAATAAACACAAAAAATATATATATAAAAAGGGAAAAAGAAAAAAATAACTAAAAATAAAAGTAAAATGGGGGGCCCGTCATGCTCTGAAATTATTGAACTCAATGTTCAGTCCGGCAGGCTGTAAAGTGCCTAATCGGTAAATGAGATGCTGTTCCTCGAGCTTGCGTTGATGTTCACTGGAACACTGCAGCAATCCCAGGACAGAGATGTGAGCATGAGAGCAGGGGGGAGTGTTGAAGTGGCAATGGGAGTACCGGACTGGTTGCTTTCCCAAACTTGATTGAAATGACTACTCTAATGACTCTCTGCTATAACTTAGAAGATCCCGTCTGCTATAATCCACAAAGTGAAAGAATTATTTGCACAGACTGAGAAAAAGTTACAGCTTCAGTTAAAAATAAAAGTACCATTTAACTTGCTCTTCATTGTTAACCAAATTATATTGTGTTAAAGCTATGGTCCCTCTCATAATTGTCCTGTATTTTTCTGGTTCCTCTTGCAGTGATTTACAATACACAATTTTTTTTCTGTAGCTGAGAATTTAGCAGCCACAATAGTTATGAGTGTCTCCTTGAAAAATCATAGTCCGAATGGGTTCCGCACCTACCCTCTCCGCTGCATGCAGTTTTTGAATTACTGGAATGGTTGGCCATTGTAAATTGCCCCTAGTGTAGGTAGGTGGTAGGAGAATGGTGGGGATGTGGTAGGGAATATGGGATTAATGTAGGATTAGTATAAATGGGTGGTTGTTCGATGGTACAGACTCGGTGGGCCAAAGGGCCTGTTTCAGTGCTGTATCTCTCTAACTACTATTTGATTTACAGTTTAAGTAAACTTTGTATTTTCTTAACCACAAAACTAACCTTACAACTACAAAAGCAAAATACAGTGGATTCTGGAAATCTGAAATAAATACAGAGAGGTCATTGCCCTGAAACGGTTAACTCTGTTTCTCCCTCCACGGATGCTGTTAATCTTGCAATTACTCTGGTCAACAGCGTGACCAATGGGTGAGTGGTTCTAACAAGAACAGTAATACTAGGGAAGAACAAACAGGAATGGTGTGGGCAGAGAAAGTCAGTCATGTGCATTTTATAGAAGCTTCGAAAGTCATACATAGAATTTAAAGGGGGCAAGTGTTCATACACACACACACATGCACACACATACACACAGGCTTTACAAAGTTTAGGATTTGACCTATGACATGTGGAGAAGACTGGAAGTAGAAGAACAACACTTTTTGCAAATTACAGTTGCTGTTTGGATGCGGAGAATATTAAGAGAGATGAAAAAACTAATCCAAGTTAATTCCAAGAGGAAATAATTTTTCTCGGTCAAACTACAAATTGTAGCAATATCACATTAACAAAATTAATTTTAATTTGAATGAAATTGATGTGTATAACCTGTATGGTAATTATTCTAACGTATCAAATGGGCAATTTTAATTCCACATTCGAGTTACCTTTCAGAAAGAAAAAATGGCAAATGCAAATAGTTAAAAGTTCAATGAATGAAAATCCATTTACTAAAGTTACTTAATCTGCAAGGCTTTATGCAGTGGTTACATAGTGTATACACATATCTTTAAAGTTCTATACTCACTCTGTAGAATTAGAACGTGGTCTAAATTTCCTTCCTTTATTTTTCTTTCGGTTGGCTCCTAAATTCCCTGAAGAAAATAATCAGGAAAAATGAAAGACGTTATAAACAGGTGAATTACGTCAGCACAATTTTAAAACAATTCAGTGATGAAGAATTATTAAACATAAACATTACCATGGGAGGAAATACCTTCCCTTTTTCTGTTGTATTATTTTGAATATAAAGTGCTTCTTCCACCTACTTAGGGTTACAAATTGTTAGACATTCGTCCACCTTTTAGAACAGACTTCTATATTCTTCCACCAGTCAATATTTTGCCTCAAAGTTCAAAGAAAGCCACTTAGTTAAAGTATGTGATTGGTCAGTCAATTAATGGTCCTTATCACAGCAGCATACTCCAGCATCCTTTCCAGTCCTGGATATTGATTCAGACAATTAAAATGTGTGTGGTTATCTAAAAAAAAATGATTTGAAAGATAGTTGATAGTGACACTTGCTCTTTAATGCCTTTTCTCTACCTAACCTGCCAGTGCAAGTTCTATCTCCGCAACAGCGTTGAATAATGCCAAACGATTTGCACTGGCTGCATTTCCTACGCTCTCCAGTTTCTCTAATACCTGAGAACACCATCATAAGTGTGCAGCTATGGCTCAGTGGTTAGCACTCTCACCTCTGAGTCAGAACACAGTGGTTTCAAGGTCCACTCATGAGATTTGAGCATATAATCCAAATTGACACTTCAGTGCAGTACTGAGGGATTGCTGCACTGTCTTTCAGATGTGACATTAAACCAAGGTCCTGCTTGCTCTCTCACGTGGATGTAAAAGATCCCATTTTGAAAAAGAGCAGGGGAGTTCCCCCCTGTGTCCTGGCCAATATGTACTTCATTGACTGTAAAGTGCTTTGGGATGTACTGAGGTTGTGAAAGGTGTTGCATAAATGCAAGTTCTTTCTTTATTAACATTAAAGCATCAGTAAGAAAATAAATTTGATTGAGTGAATGCAGATGTAATAAAACCAAGTTTAACTGAGATTGAACTATTTAATGATGAGTTTAATCCAAATTAATTTTTAATTGCTTGCCAGTCCTAAATCTAATCTAAATACGATGGGGTAATGGGCATGCATCTGGTAGATGACATTTAATGTAGATAATGTAGTGCTATTTGCGTGGGTAGGGCTATCGCCACGCATGTATATACCATGCAGGGCTCCAAACTAATGTCTGTTGCATAGGAGAGAAACCTAGTGCATTAGTCTCCAAATACATATCAGCAATATGCAGAGGCATTGGTATACATAATCTAGGTTGACTGAGGGAGTGCTGCACTGTCAGAGCCTGTCTTTCAAATAAAATGAGGTCCCACTTAATCTCTCAAGTGGATATAAAAGATCTCACTATTCAAAGAGCAAGTGAGATTTCCTAGTCCCCTCCTTTTTTAAAATTTTTATTCATTCATGGGATGTGGGCGTCACTGGCCAGGCCAGCATTTATTGCCCATCCCTAATTGCCCTTGAAAAGGTGGTGGTGAGCTGCCTTCTTGAATTGCTGCAGTCCTTAACATTTATCTCTCAACCAACAGCCCCAAAACAGATCAGCAGGTTAATGCTTTTGAGGGACCTTGTCATTTGAAAATTGGCTGCTGCATTTTCCTACATTACAACAATGATCTACACTTTGAATGTAAACCATATTATTTATTACATTATAAACATATATATAAATAGCACTAACCCTGCCAGGAATTACTGCGTGGTCTGCCATTTTCACAGACATCTGGAATATGTTTTTCATGTGGAATCCGTTCACTCCAAGAATGGGAGAGTCCATTTGATCTGAAATATTAAAAGTATATGCAAGGTAATCCTCCACTTTCACCTTACAAAGAGATGCCAAATTGTTCTCTAGCTTCTCAAAGGTAGTGTACTAAGATACCAAAACAGAGATGTTGCTGTATCTGTCTTAGTATATTACTGCCGTCAAAATTTAAGTGAGGAAACTTACATAATTTAGCTGAAGGAGCAGCCTTTGGAGTGAGGACCCTTACGTGCTTACCTTGGTGCATGCAATTCATTACACGGTAGCTGATTCACAAGCAAGGAAAGAGACCCTGATAGCACGTGTGCAAAGTCATGGAGTGCTATGCACTTTCACAATTTCCCCTTGTGTGCTCTGTATTATTGTCTGCAAGTGCTAATTTTGTTTTTGTTATTAAGGGTCATGTCGGCCTACATTCTTGGCCATTTCAGTGTCTGTACAAGGGAGGAACAAATGCACAGTAGCACTCCTGAGGAAATTGTGCATGGCGCACGTTTTTCCACGATTCATTAAATCCTGTTGAGTGGTCTCAACACTATGTCCCTCCTAAATTTCCATTTTTTTTTCTCAAGAATGGATAGCAGTAGATCTATTTACAAACTTTCAAGATATGAGGTGAGGGTCCACTCTGTGAGCCCAGATATCCTCACCAATGCACAGCCCTCGCTCAATTAGCAGCGACTGGTGTACTCATGTGTGCTGTGTAAGGGGCCAACCAGCAACAACAAAATGCAAAGTGCTGACCCATGATGGTGGAATGCAGAGCACTAATCAGGGCTCCTGATATATGTTTTGTGGATACAGTGACTGGGCATGCTGAGAGTGAGTCCAAAGAAAGCACAGGAAAATAATGCTTAAAAAAAATCATACTCTAGTAGTGACTACTGCCAATTACTTACTGCTCCTCTGCTCTTTTTTCCGCGTCAGAGTTTGTGTATTTTCTCTGGCAACCATTAAGTTGTCTTCTTTCTAGATTCTCAGTCTTCTACCTCAGTTTCTCTTTGACCTACAGATGGTTCTAATGCAGTCTGAGCTACCCAGTAGTTAGGTCTCTGCAACCTGTACACTGCACTGCCAGAAAATAGATGTTTTTCAATTAGCCCCTTGGCTCAAGAATTCAGCCTCAAAGATTCTATGTGAATCCAAGAGACTTGGAAGAGATGACATTATCTGCTGTTGTTTGAGAGTAGGGAAGTGAATCTTGAAAAAAGGGAAGAGCTGATTAAAGCATTTGAATCTTTCTCTTTGCAAGCCTGAGGAGTTTTGTTGAGGTAAAAACTTTACATATGCTACTGCTACATGTAGGTCTCCTCTCAGCACAGCTTATCTATCATGTTGCTACTTTAAAAAAGCAAAAAAGGTTGTCAAAAAATGCCTAGCCACTCCAACTTGCCTTCCACCTTCCCTCAAGCCAGGTGCAGGTTTTCTGGTGCCTGTGCGAAAGTGGATATAATTCAGAACCGGGCATAAAACCAGCTTTTGCAAGAGCACCCCATACACACAGGGGTAAATGGGTTAAAATGGTTTAAAGCTCAAGCTTTATATGTTTGCTTTACTTTATTTGCTATGTAATTAATTCAATCTGCTTGTTGCTTGTAAAAGAATAGGTTGAAAGAGAAATGCAGACCTTTTCTTAGAACTAGATGCTGAATAGTTTGAGCTGACTCCAGGAGGTATGTCACTATAGAAAGAGTCAGCTTCCCCAGGCTTTTTGACATAGTCTCCTTGTGGCATTTGCCTACAAACAGTGAGAAGGTAGGAAAGAAGAGCCATCAAACCCGGAACAAGTACATCTAGAACTACCATACCTCATAACATTCTATCAAATAATTGCGTTCAAATTCAAATTTGGTTGATGTTATGCTGCATGGTATCACAAGCAACATACTTAAAAGCCGGCTATGTGGTAAATGAAAGCTGTAAAGTTAAACTTGTAAATGAATTAGTATGTCTGACAAGCATAAAAGTGAAGCAGCCAAAGGGTGCACATCCCCATGACAAATCTAATGCTGGGCAGCCCAATAGTTCTAGAGGAATGGCAGACTTCCAACCCAGTGGGTTGTAAGCTTGCATTCCGGCCTTAACTGGCATTCAGAAGTGTCTGTTGCCATTTTAGCTGAGTTTTGTCAGTTCTTGCCCATCCTGATTGGTGGAGCACACACAGCATGGAGCACTGAATCTGGGGGGGAGGGAAGACTGGTAAGTCTGCTTGTGGCACACAGAAGAACAATTCCCACAGCTGATCACAGAGTGACGCTGAAAGACGCCACTGAGAAGCTTGCATTCCAAGCTCTCTCCTCTACCAGCTGGAACAGACTGCTGCAGGAGAAGAGGACTAAAAAAAAAGACTACTACAGGGAGAAGGTAGAAGATGAAAGAGAAGGGGGAGGAAGACGGGGTGGCAGTAAAATGGGGTAAAACAAGGCTGTGGTGGGAAGGTAAGCCCGATGATTAATTATGAATTATCTGTCATAATGAAAGATTCCAGTAAAATGCATTTACATCTAAAAGGAAACACATAGAAGGGTTCAGTGGAAGCTTAAAATTAAACAAACATACCTTCTTTCTTGGTAGTTCCTTTCAAACATGAAGCAGAGGGAACAAGTAAATAAAAAAATCAAAGCATGTTCATGACAAGAAATTAGTTTATGAACTGGGATGTTAATAATTATATTACACGATGAATAATCATAGTGAACCATATGGTTCACACACTTTAAAGGCTGAATTTTATTCTCCTGCTGCTGGCAGGTGGAAAAAACGGCGGCCCGCACGCACAAAGCATGCACTGCCATGCCGCCGCAATCTAGCACATGGCAGTTCATTTCTATACACAGGGCAGCCTGCTCCTCTCCTCCCCCCGCATCCCCATCACGTGGCAGAGAAGGACTCTGCAACACCATCGCATCACGTGGCAGAGAAGGACTCTGCAATACCATTGGCTGCCTCTGTGCAGGCGCTGGTGCCATTTTTAAAGGGACGCCAGACCTGCACAGAGAGTACAAAGTTCAACCCTGAAAGTACCCCCCCCCAACTACACTGTACATTAATGTGTGACCGTTTCCCCCTCCCCTCCCAATACACAGAAGTTAAATGGTAGACCCGTTTCCTCTCTCCTAAAACACTTGAATTGAATAGCTGACCTCTGCTATGCCAACTGCACAAAATGCGGTGGTCACTCCTTCCCTCCTCAACACTAGAAATGCAGAGTTGACCCCCCCGCCCCCACTACAGTAAAAATCCTAAGTTCCGTCCTTCCCCACCTCAGTGGCGCCAGCTTTCCCTGGACGGGAAAGTGAAGGCACGTGAGTGCCGGTCATCGCACGGAAGATCACGGACAGCCAGCAAGATCGTAGGGAATGGTATGCTAATTTATTCATGTGCTTTATTTCAATATTTGAAGTTGAGTCCTGTCGCCAAGTGGCAGGGGGGTAGGGGAGGTGGTGCCACCATGGAGCCTCGCCGCTGCCGGCAAGATTGGGCCCAGCGAACCCGGTGTCGGGCTCCATGGCGGGCTGCTGCTGCTGCAATCTTCCAGCTCCCACAGGCCACGGAGCCCAACGTTGGAAGCTTAATAAAATTCAGCCCTTTATCTCTCTTAATCAACCTTGTATTCCCTTTACAGTTAATTGACTGCCAGAGTTTTGGTGATTTTAATTCTCTACATAAAAACCTAAGACAGTGGATCGCTTCTAGAAACATTAGTCTGAATTTGTTTTTATGGATTTTGGGGATGAATGTCAGATTATCAATGGAAAAATCTACATCTTTGAAGCATATTTCCTGGTAAGTGGACCAAGGAGCAATGTAATCTCATTTCTAAACTGGACGACTGCAGCCTATTATCTTAGCAGACCAGGAAGGTGAAGGATTAATATGGGATAGATATCCTTTACTGTTTCAAATAAGACAATGGTTATGCACAGAACTTTTTATTGCTCATATTAGTTTAGTTTAGTTTAGAGATACAGCACTGAAAAAGGCCCTTCGGCCCACCGAGTCTATGCCGACCATCAACCACCCATTTTATACTAATCCTACACTAATTCCACATTACTACCACATCCCCACCTGTCTCTATATTTCCCTACCACCTACCTAAACTAGGGGCAATTTATAAAGGCCAATTTACCTATCAACCAGCAAGTCTTTGGCATGTGGGAGGAAACCGGAGCACCCAGAGGAAACCCACGCAGACACAGGGAGAACTTGCAAACTCCACACAGGCAGTACCCAGAATTGAACCCGGGTCGCTGGAGCTGTGAGGCTGCGGTGCTAACTACTGCGCCACTGTTTACTTAAGCACATACCTGTCCTCCCACTCCAAAATTGGAATGATGACCATGTGTAATTATTTATTATAGTTCAATTCGTCAGTAACCCGTTACGAGTGATTTAGTGGCATAGCATAGTGATATGACATGGAGTGGAAAAATTCAGGTTTGTAACTGGTTGTGCTCCATATGCTAAGTTGCTTCATCAGCATTCAAATTGTTTTAGTGCTTACAAAAGGGCACCTAACTTTGTGACTCAAAGTAACATTAATACAGTCTTTGCTCCCTCCTTGCTGATAATCTGCAAGCTCCATTCACCACGGCAAATGGAAGGTATAGCATTCCCATTAACTGCATCTGCAGAGCAAGGGAATTTTATGGAGATATAAGGCATAATGTTATGAGCCTGCTGGCAGTGCATATCTGACCACTGAATTTAATAGATCAAGAGCAGTGCACAGCTGAATTTCCAATTCACCAGTGTGGACCTGTAATGTCATCCTGTAAATAGAATTTTTCCTAATGACCAAAAGGAAAATGATTTGCTATTGAGAGGCAGAGAAAGTTAAGGAAAATTAAAGCTATATCAAAACAAAAGCAAAATACTGTGGATGCTGGAAATCTGAAATAAAAACAAAAATGTTGGAAATACTCAGTCAGTCTGGCAGCATCTGTGGAGAGAGAAACAGAGTTAACATTTCAGGTCTGTGATCTATCATTAGAACTGAGAAATGTTAGAAACATAATAGGTTTTGAGCACGTGAAAGGAGGCAAGGTGGGAAGAACAAAAAGGAAGATCTGTGATAAGGTAGAGGGCAGAAGAGATTAAATGACAAAAGATTTCATGCACAAAGCCAAAGGAAGTGGTAATGGAACATGTAATGAAACAAAAGATGTGCCTAGAGGAGGTGTGAATGGCAGGATCCTGAATAGCTGCCGTCTGAAAGCAAAGTAAATACGAGAAAAAATACAAACCAGCAAAGACAAAATGCAGCAAAGGTTACAATCTAAAACTGTTGAATTCAATGTTGAGTCCGGAAAGCTGTAAAGTGCCCAGTCGAAAGATGAGGTGCTGTTCCTCAAGCTTTCATTGAGCCTCACTGGAACACTGCAGCAGGCCAAGGACAGAAAGGTCAGAGTGGGAGCACGGTAGAGAATTAAAATGACATGTGCCTGGAAATTCGGGGTCACCTTTGCATACTGAATGGAGCTGTTCCGCAAAGCAATCACCCAGTCTGCATTTGGTCTCCCCAATGTAGAGCAGACAGCATCATGAGCAATAAATACAGTATAATAAACTAAAAGAAATACCAGTAAATTGCTGTTTCACCTGAAAGGAGTGTTTGGGACCTTGGAGGGTGGGAAGGGAGGAGGTAAAAGAGCAGGTGTTGCATCTCCTGCGCTTGCATGGAAAGGTGCCGTAAGAAAGGGGAACTGAGGGGTGGACCAGGGTACTGTGGAGGGAACGGTCTCTTCAGAATGCTGAAAGGGGAGGGGAGGGGAAGATATATTCAGTGGTGGCATCATGCTGGAGGCTGGTGGGGTGGGAGGCGAGGACATGAACTTGCACAGCATCTGCATCCCTTTCAACTTCTACCAATGGAAAGAACAAGAATAGCACCATCACCTCCAAATTTCTGCCCAGCTCATCAGCATCCTGACTTGAACATATATCATTTTCCTTCATCATTACTTGGTCAATATCCTATTACCTAGGGGGTACAGTAACAAAATGGTTATGTTACCGGACATGTAATCCAGAGGGCTGAACTAGCGAGCATGAGTTCAAATCCTGCCACAGCAGCTGGGAAATTTAAATTCAGTTAATTGAATAAAAGTCTGGAATAAAAGGCTAGTATCTGTTATGATGACCACAAAACCAGATAGTCATAAAAACCCATCTGGTTCACTAATGTCTTTTAGGGAAGGAAATCTGCTGTCCTTATCCAGTCTGGCCTATATGTTACTTCAGACACATAGCGATGTGGATGGCTCTTAACTGCCCTCTGAAATGGCCTAGCAAGACACTAGTTATTCAAAAGGGCACTAAATGTCAGTGATGCCCATGAATGAATTAAAAAAAAAATCCCCAACACCATTGTGGCAGCATCATCATCACAAGGACTACAGTGGTTCAAGGAAAAGGATCACCACTACCTTCTTCGGACGAATAGGGAATAAATGTGGTCTTGCCAGTGTTGTCCACTTCTTGAGAATATGCATTTTTTAAAATGGGCAGTCAACAACATCTACCAATAAACGAAAGGAGAAGCTGGGCCAGTCAAATCACACTTAAAAACTTTGTGAAATTGGTTTGAGCCACTATATTGCATATTCCCACTTGGAAACACAGATCAAGAAGAACTTATAATAATGCAGAAAAATAAATCATTCTGCATAAAATTCTTATTCTTACTCATTTTGTACAGTGCTGCAAGGAAAATAAATTCTCAAGAGTCTATCTGTGTCCTCAAGTGGATGCATTGGTGATCATCTTTCAAAATTCTATAAATTCTGCAATAGTGCCTGCAGATTGGAAGGTTGCAAATGCAACCCTACTGTTTAAGAAAGGAGGGAGAGAGAAAACGTGGAACTACAGACCTGTTAGCCTGACGTCAGTAGTAAGGAAAATACTAGAATCTATTATAAAGGATGCGATTTTTGGACACTTAAAAAATAATGGTCTGATTGGGCAGAGTCAACATGAACTTATAAAGGGGAAATCATGTTTGATAAACTAATTGTTAAGAGTTTTTTGAGTATGTTACTAGTGGAGTGGATAAGGGGGAACCAGTGGATGTGGTGTATTTGGACTTTAAGAAGGCTTTTGATAAAGTCCCACACATGAGGTTAGTAAGCAAAATTAAAGCGCATGGGATTGGGGGTAATATACTAGCATGGATTGAGGATTGGGTAACAAGCAGAAAACAGAGAGTAGGAATAAATGCGCCATTCTCAGGTTGGTAAGCTGTGAACAATGGAGTACTGCAAGGATCAGTGCTTGGCCCCCAGCTGTTCACAATCTCTATCAATGATATCGATGTGGGGACGAATTGTATTGTTTCCAAGTTTACAGATGACACAAAACTTGGTGGGAATGTGAGTTGTGAGGAGGATGCAAAGAGGCTTCAAGAGGATTTGGACAGGCTGAGTGAGTGGGCAAGAACATGGCAGATGGAATATAATGTGGATAAGTGTGAGGTTATAAACTTTGGTAGGAGGAACAGAGGTGTAGAGTATTTCTTAAATGGTGAGAGATTGCTAAGTGTTGATATTTATAAGTCACTGAAAGCTAGCATTCAGGTGCAGTAAGCAATTAGGAAGGCAAACGGTATGTTAGCCTTTATTGCAAGAGGATTTGAGGAAAGGAGCAAAGAAGTCTTGCTTCAATTGTATAGAGCATTGATGAGGCCGCACCTGGAATATTGTGTGCAGTTCTGGTCCCCTTGCCTGAGGAAGAATATACTTGCCATAGAGAGAGTGCAGCGGAGGTTCACCAGACTGATTCCTGGGATGGTGGGATTGTCCTATAAGGAAAGATTGAGGAGACTGACCCTGTATTCTCTGGAGTTCAGAAGAATGAGAGGCAATCTCTTAGAAACTTATAAAACACTAAATACAGTGGCTACAAAAGCAGGTCAGAGGCTAGGAATCTTGCGGCTATTAAATCACCTCCTGACTCCCCAAAGCCTGTCCACCATCTACAAGGCACAAGTCAGGAATGTGATAGAATATTCTCCACTTGCCTGGATGGGTACAGCTCAAACAACACTCAAGAAGCTCGACACCATCCAGGACAAAGCAGCCCCCTTGATTGACACCCCATCCACAAACATTCACTCCCTCCACCATCGACGCACAGTGGCAGCAGTGTGTACCATCTGCAAGATGCACTGCAGCAAAGCACCAAGGCTCCTTAGACAGCACCTTCCAAACCCACGACCTCTGCCAACTAGAAAGGCAAGGGCAGCAGTTGCGTGGGAACACCACCACCTGCAAGTTCCCTTCAAGCCACACACCATCCTGACTTGGAACTATTTCGCCGTTCCTTCATTGTCATTGGGTCAAAATCCTGGAACTCCCTTCCTAATAGCACTGTAGGTTTACCTACCCCACATGGACTGCAGCAGTTCAAGAAGGCAGCTCACTAACACCTTCTCATGGGCAATATGGGATGGGCAATAAATGCTGGCCTGGCCAGCGACGCCTACATCCCATGAAATGAATTTTTTAAAAACAAAGGGATAGACTGGGTAGATGCAGAAAGGATGTTACCCCTGGCATGGGGTCTAGAACCAGGGGACACAACCTCAGAATAAAGGGCAGGCAATTTAGGACTGAGATAAGGAGGAACATCTTCACTCAGAGGGTGGTGAATCTTTGGAATTCTCTGCCCCAGAGGGTGGTGGAAGCTCAGTGACTGAGTAAGTTCAAGACAGAGATCAATAGATTTCTAGTTGCTAATGACATCAAGGGATATGGGGACAGTGCAGGAATATAGCATTGAGATAGATGATTAGCCATGATCTAGAATGGCAGAGCAGGCTCCAAGGGCTGAATGGCCTATTCTTGCTCCTATGTTCCTAAGTTGAATTTGGTATACTTACTTTCCCAAGCTGTTGATGGCTGTCTATGGGGGAAGAGGCATATCTGCTAGATCTGACAAACAATACACTAACAACAACATACCTGCTTCATACATCTGTGTAGTGCTGATTGGCTGCTGTTCCCTGTTCAGCCTGCAATAAGCTTAAGACAAAGGTTTAGGGCTGAAACAAATTCAAGACAAGCAGTGCCATGCTTGTTCTGGAGTGCAGCTGTAAGTAAAATTGCAGTAAGTGGCAGAACTCTATAAGGGCCGCCATAGTGACTCTTAACCCACGCTATTCTTTGGACAATTGTAGGCAAATTTGTCTGTGCCTTTGTTATGGAACAATCCCCCTCTGATGCATTCTCACATATCTGACATATCTACATTCTTCCTCCAAATAACATATATACAGTTGGATTCCCAAACAGAAACCTAACATCCCAATGTGTTGGTGGCAAACAAAAGGCAGGATTTAGTGAGACTGTTGGGAGCGGGAATTGAGGCATCGGGGTCCAGAGAATAGTGTCAGACACATCTGCCCGGAAATCCGATTGGATTTAGTCAGCTGTGGGAAAGCTCCGAGATGGCGTCAATATCCTGATGGGATTGCCATTTGAATTGCTGAACAGATAGTTATAAGACATTAGCATGCAACTGATTGTGATTCAGTGGGGGGCATGGAATTAAATGGACTGCAGGCAGCCCCCACATGCCTTCGGATCCCCAACTGTTGAAAGGTGGTGGCACCAAGGAAAGGCCTCAGTGCGCAACGGGAAGGTAGCCATGATGAGCACTGGATAGGGGAAGGGGGAGTGGAGGCCATTGTCAGCCTGCAGCACTGTTCGCCCTGCATGGGTGGGCTTGGTCTCAGGTGGCAGTACTAGATGTGCTTGGTCTTGGGTGGTCTGTATGGGTGGGCTTGGTCTTCGGTGAGATTGTCATGTGGCCATACTGCTGGGTCAGAGGGTCGGTGGCTATACTACTGGGTGCTGGGTTGGCTTTCAGCAAGGGTGGGCACTCAGGGTCATTACCCATAAGCTGATGGGAGTAGCAAATGCAAAGATGCCAGTTTTGTCTCTGCAAGGAGAACGCTCTGGAGGCCTACTGATCAGGTGTCATGGGTCTCAAACCCCCTGTCTTTGTGGACATCTGTGGCGTGATGCAGTGCCTCTGATGGAGGGTGGGCCAGGAGGCAGCTGTGCCTGCCCATGGAGCTCCATGGCAAGAGTGGCAGCAGCCAGCCATGCCAACGAGGGCCCACCTGCACCAGACAGTGTACCTGACTCAAGTCAGCTACATCCAAATGTCCCAACAGAATTGTCAACTAAGGCTACGGCTCTCCAGGGAGGCCGTCACCAACTTATGTGCCCTGCTGCAGGACAAGTTGAGATCTATGGGATTCAGTGATCATTCTATGTCAGTGGGCCTGAAAAATCACCGTCGCAGTCAACTTTTACGTATCTTAATCATTCCAGGGATCCACCAGGAACATATGTGGGGTCTGCCAGGCAGCAGCTGAATCAAGGAGGTGACCAATGCATAGTTCAAGAGGACTGGCGACTACGTGTGCTAACCGACTGACCATGACAGTCAGGCTGCGAGGGTCATTGGCTTTGGAGTCATTGCTGGATTCCCGCAGGTGCAAGGTGTGATAGATTGCACGCATGTGTCGCCATCAAGGCTTCAAAGTATCAGCAACTGCTGTCATCAATTGGAAGGGCTTCCATTGCATCAACGTTCAACTGGTCTGCAACCACTGAAAGCATTTCCTACAGGTCATAGAGAGATACAGTACCAAAACAGGCCCTTCGGCCCACTGAGTCCATGCCGACCATCAACCACCCATTTATATTAATCCTACATTAATCCCATTTTCTCTCTCACATCCCCACCTTCCCTCAATTCTCCTACCACCTACCTACATTAGGGGCAATTTTTTACAATGGCCAATTTACCTATCAACCCACAAGTCTTTGGCATGTGGGAGGAAACCGGAGCACCCGGAGGAAACCTACACAGTCACAGGGAGAATTTGCAAACTCCGCACAGGCAGTACCCAGAACCGAACGCAGGTCGCTGGAGCCGTGTGGCTGCGGTGCTAGCCACTGCGCCACCGTGCTGGGAAGCAACCACGACATCTACATACTTTAACAGTCCCAGGCGCTCACCTTTCAGGGATGGATTCCAGGGGACAAGGGTACCCACTGAAGACAAGGCTACTGCCCTCCCCGTGAGGAACCCTCATACTGCAGTAGAGGAGAGATACAACACCTGGCTCCACCTGATAGACCATCACACAGGCCATTGGGCTGCTGAAGATGAGATTCTGGTGCCTGGATCGATTTGATGGAGCCCTGCAGTATCCTCCAGCGAGCGAGAGATCGTGGTGGTCTGCTGTGCTCTGCACAATCCAGCACTGCAGAATGGGGGAGGCCTTGCATGACAAGGACTTGATTGATCGCTAGTGCTCAACCGAAGAGGAGGCGGCGGAGGAGGCTAATAAGCAGGCAGCGCTGAATCTTGAACCTCTTGCACCAGAGGCCAGACACATTGAGAGATGGGCAAGGGAGGCAAGAGACAATCTCATATTTACCCACTTCCAGCCATCGTGATGGCCCCTCAGGGTAAAATCAATAAAGACACACTTCAATGGATTCAGTCTGTCACTTCCTTTCTATCTCGATTCTGTGCCTAGCGCCCAGCTTCACCATGCGCTCTGGCACATTTGAGATGAATACCAAAGGAGGGCTGTGTCCACACTGGCAGCCCAATGAGGAAGGGCAAAGGCAGCATCTCACAATTAAGGCATGAAAGAATAAGCATTTTGCAATAATGAATATGAACTGTAATAACAAAAGAACTTTATAACGCAATACAAATGGAAAATGTCAAACACCTGTGAATACCCAAGTTGTCTAGTTGCGTTAATATGTTTGCGTGTGCTTCTACACAGTGTGATACCCATGCTAGCAGTTGGGTTGGAGGCAGGCTGCTGATCAGGCTGCCCCTTGGCCTGTGATGATTTTGGCGTCTGTCCTCTGGCTGCCTGAGGCCTGGTAGGCCCCAGCTACCTGAGGGTTTCACATGAACACACGAATTAGGAGCAGGAGTAGACCACTCGGCCCCTCAAGCCGGCTCTGCTATTCAATAAGATCATGGCTGATCTGATTGTAACCTCAACTCCACATTCCTGCCTACTCCCAATAACTTTCCACTCCCTTGCAAGTGCAGGTTTCTCCTCAGGCATCATGGCGACTGGAGCTGGGGCTCACTGGCGGAGGGGCTGAGGAGCCGCTGTCCACCTTCGGAGCACCCCGAGGGGAAACACCAACTGTGGAGGTCTGCCATTCCTTCTTCCTTTCAAGGCTCACTTGAACCTCCCTGCTGACCAGAGGAGGACGAGGAACTGGAGAAGATTCCAGGCACTTCGTCCTTCTCTCACCTTGACACTGCTGCGTTGAGCTCATGGCCAAGGTGATAGTGAGCATGTCTGCGAGCATCTGTGTGACCTGGCTCTCCATGTGGGTTGCCAACCTCTTGATGGAATAAGCCATGTGCCCACATGCCTGAGACATGGCAGCAGTCATGGTATGGATGGACTCCTCCTTCATCCACTCAAGGCTGCACAAGGCCTCTGGCAGCTCCGCCAGATGTTGCCTTACCTCTCTCTGCAACTCCAGCATGCCCTGTGTTGTTGACACCAGGGGTTTGGCATCAGCCTGGTGCTCATCATGGGCCTGGTCACCCATTGTCCTCCAACTGTCAGCGGCCTCAACTGTCTCAGCCTCCACCAGCTGCTTGGGCGCGCGTGTGCAGTGTTCTCACCAGCTTGTGACACTGATTCTAAAGCAGAGTGGAAACTTACCAAGGTGAATGTATCTGCGCTGGTGGAAAGTGCAGAAGCGTCATGTGACAGTGCATCCTCTGAGTGCTCCGTCTCAGAGGTTGACTGCTGTCCCCCTTCTGATGGAGTCTCCTACGGACTCCGACCTGCATGAGAGAACACAAACATGTGTGTGTTAGGCATTGCAGACCTTGTCATGATATCCGTGCGTGATGTGGATCTCCAGAATTGTGTTGGATGTCGAATGAAGACAATTCTCACTCTCTTGTGCAGAGACTCCAGTCTCACCATACAATATTGAGCGGGCGCCCTGGGTCCCCGCTAATTCCGCTGTCTCCTCCTCAGCCGTCGAGAGAGGCCATATATCTGTATATCTGTAATTCTTCCACCAGTCCTTGCCGTCTCCCTGTTGTTATGGGCCCGCTTGTCCTGCAAGTGGAAAGAGGGAAATAGTAAGAGCTCACAGGAAGAGTAAGACAACAGTTCTGCTAATGGCAGCCCCTCCTCCTCTGCTGGGGTTGCCTACATGGCTCCTCCTCACATCCGCTCTCAGGGGACAGAATGGTGGTAAGCTGCCAAAGAAGGTGGCCTGTGGCCGAGATGCAGTCATGCATCTGCCAGGATATGGTGAGGCCTAATGCCCTTTGCCAACGCCTTTGTGGTCACTTCCTCCGCATGTCACGCTGCGTCCTGCATAGCCACATGCAAGCCCCAAAGAGGAGAGAGGTATGGAGCACTCACCTTGATAGAATGAAGGACGTAATTGACTCTCTTTCAGCACGCACCCATGTTTGGGGTGGGTGGGGTGGGGGGGGGGGTGGTGACCCTACGTCAGCTGACCTCCTCTGTGATCTCCATCCAGGTTTGTTTCGTCAGGTGGGAGGACCTCTTCTTGCCATTGCTGGGAAGAGGACCTCCCGCTTTTCCCTTGCAGCCTGCAGGGGAATTTCTAGGGAGGCATCACTAAACCTTGGGGCCACCCAGTGTCTTGTCCCTGCCATTCTTCTCTCAGGATGGGGGGTGGGTAGGGGACGGCGGGAGGTTTCCAGGAGCTACTACCACACTTGTTCCAGCAGCAATCGGCAAACGGTAAATCACTCAAAGGCAGCAATGCAAGCAGAGCTGGCACAGCTTTAAATATGGTGCCAGCAATGCTCCAGAATCATCTGACGCCATATAGAGTGCCTCAGAGCCAGGCCCAGAATCACAGAATTGTTACAGCACAGAAAGAGGTCATTTGGCCTGTCGTATCTGTGTTGGCACTCCAAAAGAGCAATTTACCTAGCGCCAGTCCCCTGTCTTCTCCCCGTAGCCCTGCACATTCTTCCTTTTCAGATAATAATCCAATTCCCTCTTGAATGCCTCGATTGAACCTGCCTCCACCACACTCTCAGACTGTGTATTCCAGAACCTAACAATTCACTGCACGTAAAAGTTTTTCCTCATGGCACCATTGCTTCTTTTGCCAATTACCTTGAATCTGTGCCCTCTTGTTCTTGAACCTGCCACCAATGGGAACAGTTTTTCCCCAACTACTCTGTCCGGACCCCTAATGATTTTGAATACCTCTATCAAATCTCCTCTCAACCTTCTCTTCTCCAAGGAAAACTGTCCCAACTTCTCCAATCTATCCATGTAACTGGAGTTCCTCATCTCTGGAACCATTCTCATGAATCCTTTCTGAACTCTCTTGAATGCCTTCATATCTTTCCTAAAGTGGCACCCAGAACTGGATACAATACTCCAGTTGAGGCTGAAACAATGTTCTATACAAGTTTCACATAACCTCCTTGCTTTTGTACTCAATGTTCCTAAGATGAAGCTTAGGATGCTGTATTAACTACTCTCTCAATCTGTCCTGCCACTTTCGATGATTTATGCAAATATACACCCAGGTCCCTCTACTCCTGCACCCCCTTTAGTATTGTACTCTATTTTATATTGTCTTTCCGTGTTCTTTTTACCAAAATGAATCACCTCACACTTCTCTGCATTAAATTTCATCTGCCACTTGTCTGCCCATTCCATCAACCTGTCTCTGTCCTTTTGAAGTTTCTACACTATCCTCCTCACAGTTCACAATATTTCCAAGTTTCATAACATCTGAAAATTTTGAAATTGTGCCCTGTACACCAAGGTCTAGGTCATTAATATATATCAGGAAGAGCAAGGGTCCTAACACCAAGCCTTGGAGAACTCCACTACAAACCTTCCTTCAGTCGAAAAACATCCATTAATCACTACTCTGTTTCCTGTCACTTAGCTAACTTTTACCCATGTTGCTACTGTCCCTTTTATTTCATGAGCTATATCTTTGCTCATAAGTCTGCTGTGTGACACTTTATCAACTGCTTTTTGGAAGTCCATGTACACCACATCAACAGCATTACCCTGATCAACCTTCACTATTACCTCATCATATACCTCCAGCAGAATAGTTCAACATGATTTTCCATTAAGATATCCACACTAGATTTCCCTAATTAACCTGCTGTTGCCCAGTGATTATTAATTTTGTCTTGAATTATCATTTCTAGAAGCTTCCCCACCACTGAGGTTATACTGACTGGCCTGTAGTTTCTGGGCTTATCTTTACACACTTTTTTGAACAAGGGTATAACATTTGCAATTCTCCAATCCTCTGGAACCACTCCTGAGTCTAAGGAAGACTGGAAAATTATGGTCAGTGCCTTTGCAATTTCCACCCTCACATCCCTCAGTATCCTTGGCTGTATCTCATCCAGTCTTGGTGCCTCATCAACTCTAAGTGCAGCTAGTCTATCCAATACCTTCTCCTTATCAATTTTAAACCCTTCAAGTGTCTGAATTACCTCCTCTTTGAGCATGACCTGCGTAGCACCTTCCTTTGTAAGAGGGCCCTGGCCTCCATTATGATCAGTGGCCGACTGCCGTGTGATCGCGGTTAGCCACACGTGACGAGCAGCGATGGCGCCCCCTTCTGGGTCCACTGATGGGACCCTCAACGGGCTCACTAAATTCAGCCCAAAAAGTGGGAGGCCAACCCTTTTTCAACCATGGAGTCAACTAAAAGTAAACTTGTTGAAGAATAGTTGAAAAATATGAATTTGCACATGGTAAATGTATGGTTTCCAAAGCTTTCCAACACTGGGAGTTTCCTGTGTCTCATGTTTGAATCTACTATAGACTAACTGATGGATTTATCACCATGAGTAATCAATGATACAGTAACACAGTGGTTATGTGACTGGCCGAATAATCCAGAGGTATGGCAGCTGGGAAATTTAAATTCAGTTAATTAAATAAATCTGGAATAAAGGCCGGTATCAGCAACACTGATCATGAAACTTCCGGACTGTCATAAAAACCAAACTGGTTCACCAATGCCCTTTAGGGAAGGAAACCTACTGTCCTTAGCTGGTCTGGCCTATATGTAACTCCAGACTCATAGCAATATGGTTGATGCTTAACTGCACTCTGAAATTATTTAGCAAGCTGCCACCTTCTCAAGGGTAATTAAGGATGGGCAACAAATGCTAGCCTTGCCAACGATGCCACATCCTGCGAATGAATAAATAAAAAAAAAACATTGCCATTGTATCATGCAACTACCAGGATTGTAGAAGGCTTTTTCTTTGTCTAACAATTCCTATGCATTTTGTCCCCATGCATTCTGCTCCCACTAAATAGTGATGGATTAAAAAGCACAGCCCTGGATACCTGATATATATGGCTGATATCAAGAAAAAGTCTACTTCCAATGTAAAGGGCAGAAAATAGTGTGGATATTAAAATTATGTCACATCCTCTCCCTTATCTCCAATCTCTTACTGGCTGTCACAATGCCTACTGAAAGTGTGCACCATGTGTTCTTTGACTGGTGGTTGAATGCAAGTGATCTTCCTCAATACTTATGTTTCATGATATTCCAATTGCACTCAGTTATAGGGTGTGACTGAGCTGAAGATTAAGCCCTCTAAATCATACATAACAATATAATAATATATTGTGCATTACATGGTATAATATTTCTGGCCTTATAAGGAAATGCTTCTTTTCACTTCCCACATGTAATGCTGGAGAGATCCACTAGTAAATTACTATAAAAAGTTGTAAAAAGTTCAAAACTTCCTGTAGGAATTTAGCAAAACATGCCTTTTCCAAAGTAATTACAAAGTTTCCACAATTGACAGTAACTTTGGGGGCAGAATTTTGCATTTTGGGTTGGGACCCTGAAGTCAGTGTCAAATGGGAGTCCTGATCACGCTCCCCCCTCCCACCCAATGTATCGGGAACAGTCACCCTGCAGTGATTTTCTCTTGACTGGCCAATTAGTGGCCAGAGAGTGCACTCACTGTTCAATTAAGAATGGCGGGCAGGCTCTCAAAGCTGAAGGGCCAATGGGAGCCCCTCCAGCATGGTGGGAGCTTCTGTCTTAATCCAATCATAATTTATTTTGCTATCTGAAAATTTAAATGAAAAGTGAAGGGATTCAGTGCTTTTAACTTCCTGGTTTGCTGTCTGCGAATGATTCAATATGATTGATTGCTTACCCTATTGATGACATCACTGCTGCTGGATGCCTGGAGATCCCTTTGACCTGCTGCCAGATTAAACTGCCATCGGGAAATGGGAGGTCTGTGGCACAGAGACCACTGGCTCTTTGTGGACAGTTTTTCTCAAGGTCATTGGCAAGCACCATTGCTTTGCCATTGGCCGCAAAATCCAGTCCCTGTGTGGCTGGTGGGTGAACCTCCTTCCCAGTAGCATGACCTCAGAAATCTGGCTCTAAAGTATTACATGATTACTGCTTTATTTGGGCTAACAAAGTTAACAAAGGTAACAAAACATATACTGTTAGTAAGTGTAACCTCATTAGAAAATTCTCACAGCATAAATTCTAGTGCATTAAGGTTGTAGTTTTTGTCTTAAACATAGTTTTGTTTTAATACATTTTGGAAATGAGCTCAAGAAAATCCTCCAGTCACAGAAAAGCAAAGTTTTGATACTTACTTGTAAAACAATGCTGCAATAGCCAAGACAAGAACTGCCATCAGGATGGTCCCCGCGATGGCACCTATAATAATATTGGTTCTAACTGATCCTGCGACAATAGGGGAGGAACACAACCAATTAATCTCCCGATAAATCAGTAAGTAACCATTTAAATTTAATTTGTATATGTTCCATATTGTTTCATTTCATGTCAAAGTATTTCACATTGTCATTCACCCCAGTCCTTGACACATTATGAATAGATACGTTAGAATGGAATATATTAGGATACATAAATGAGGCTAATGCCAATCTTCTGCCAAAGTTACGGCAACTGATCAGAGAAACCCCCAGGAAATTCCCAGTATGAATGCATTTTAATAGGTTTCATGAGGCCTATGGCCTACCCGTCTATTAGAAAAATAAACACTCTTTATCTAGAGTATTTCCTGATTAATTTTCAATACTATGAAACGTTAAAATGTGATTATTTGCAGACTGATATAGTCTAATATGCTGAACAATTCTTAACATTTTCCACTGAACTATTCAAAACAAAAAACAGGTAATGCTTTTAAAATAACTAAGGGTCACACAAAATATTGATATTCAAAGTCAGATCGGTCTATTGCGAATGTTTATTTAAGAAAATATCAGGCTTGCATGAGCCACTTACCTTTATTTATGACTATATCGCATTTAGGTAGAGGTCTCACAGAAAGTGCACTACACAGATATTTCACAGTGGCAAACATGCATTGTTCATTTTTTTTTCAATGATGAACTTTCTGGAAATTAATAAGACCCACTAACTGCCACCTTAGAAGAACACAAAGGATTTCCAAGTTTCAGATCCTTGAAGATCACAGGAATTCAGAAAATAGGAACTAAAAAATTCAAATGATAATTACATTAACATCTTTAAAGAGTAATGAATCACCAGCAAAAAAAGTACCAAATAAAAATAAAGGATGTGAAATATTTTAGGACACAAGAACACAAGAAATAGGAGCAGGAGTAGGCCATTCAGCCCCTGAAGCCCACTCCACCACTCAATGAGATCATGGCTGATCTTCTACTTCAGCAGTTTTTTCCTACACTATTCCCCATATCCTTGATGTTTTTAATATGTAGAAATCTATCAATCTCAGTCTTGAACATACTCAATGACTAAGCCTCCACTCCTGTCTGGGACAGAGAAATCCAACGATTCACTACCCTCTGAGTGAAGAAAAAGGACTAATGAAGTTTGATAGAAATTCAACAACAACTACTTATATTTATATAGTGCCTTTAATGCAATAAAACATACCAAGGCACTTCAGAACAGTATTATAAAACAAAATATGACACCGAGCCACATAAGGAGATCTTAGGGCAGGTGATCAAAAGTTTGGTCAAAAAGGTAGGTTTTAAGGTATGTCTTAATGGAGGAAAGCGAGGTGGAGAGGAGGAGAGATATAGGGAGGGTATTCCAGAACTTAGGGCCTAAGCAACTGAAGGCGCAGCCACCAATGGTGCAGTGATTAAAATTGGGGATGTTCAAGAGGCCAGAATTAGAGGATGTCACAAACATACCTCCATTAGTGCAGGGAACATGAACAAGATACCTGAGAGCGAGAGGGAATTCTTGTCAATAGGAAAAATTACTCCCTATCCCTCAAATGAGGCAGGCAAACCTATATTAATACTTCGGGATACAGGAGCCACCCAAACTCCTTTGCTGGTGAAAGGCATAACCTTTCCACCACAGAGTGCACTGAATGCCAAGGTTTTAGTGAAAGGTATTGGCGGGGAGTATATACCCATACCTTTGCACCGGGTGCACCTGGAGTGTAACCTAATGTCTGGAATGGTAACCAGAGGAGTTGTCCATAGTTTGCCTGGAGATGGAGTTGACATACTCCTGGGGAATGATTAGCCAAAGCGAAGGTATTAGTTTCTCCGGTTGTCATGGAAAGAACAAGTGAAGTTAAGGAGACAGAGCAATTGCAGGAAAAGGTTCCAGGAACTTTTCCTTCATGTGTAGTGACCCGAGCAGTCACTAAACAAGTTCAATTGTCGGTGGTCAAATTGGCAACACAGACAGACATTTGGCTATCTGAAACTTTTTGAGGGAGTTGGATCATCCGAAGGAAATATTCGGTAAGTCTTCTCTGATCGAAGCTCAGCAAGCCAATCCAGAGTTAACTAAGGTGGCACAATTGGCTCAAGCTGAAGCAGAGGGAGTTCCGGAATGCTACTACATTAAAAATGAGACTCTGATGAGCAAGTAGAGTGGAGACCTCCTCATTGACCTGCGGACGAAGAATGGTGGTTCACCAGATAGTGGTACCGCCCAAGTATCGCAAGGGAATATTAAGGATAGCACATAAAATTCCTATGATGGGATATGTAGGGATCTGGAAGACCAAAGCATGTATAAGTCGATATTTCTACTGGCCAGGTCTTCACAAGGACATGGTGCAGTTTAATAAAATTTGTCATATCTGCCAAATTGTGGGAAAGCCGCAACCTGCCATAAAACCGACACCTCTAATTCCCATTCCAGTTTTTGGGGAACCATTTAGTAGGGTGTTAATAGACTGTGTGGGACCTTTAGCAAAAACAAAAGCAGGACATCAATATATATTCACTATTATGGCTACTCAGTTCCCAGAGGCCATTCCCTTGAATGACATACTGTCATTAATATGTCCATGACTGGAACAAAGGGAGGGAATTTCTTTTATAGAGTCATAGAGCAATACAGCACAGAAACAGGCCCTTCGGCCCATTGTGTCTGTGCCGGCCATACAGCACCCAACTATTCTAATCCCATATTCCTGCACTTGGCCCATAGCCTTGTATGCTATGACATTTCAAGTGCTCATCTAAATACTTCTTAAATGTTGTGAGGGTTCCTGCCTCCACCACCTCTTCAAGCAGTGCGTTCCAGATTCCGACCACCCTCTGGGTGATAAAATGCTTCCTCAAATCCCCCCTAAACCTCCTGCCCCTTACCCTAAATCTATGCCCCCTGGTTCTTGACCTCTCCGCTAAGGGAAAAAGTTTCTTCCTATCAAACCTATCAATGCCCCTCATAATCTTGTACACCTAAATCATGTCCTCCCTCAGCCTTCTCTGCTCCAAGGAAAACAACCCTAGCCTATCCAGTCTCTCTTCATAACTGAAATGCTCCAGCCCAGGCAACATCCTGGTGAATCTCCTTTGCACCCTCTCCAGTGCAATCACATCCTTCCTATAGTACGGTGACCAGAACTGTACATAGTACTCCAGCTGTGGCCTAACTAGCGGTTTATATAGCTCCATCATAACCTCCCTGCTCTTATATTCTATGCCTCGGCTAATAAAGGCACGCATCCACATGCCTTCCTAACCACCTTATCTACCTGTGTTGCTGCCTTCAGTGATTTATGGACAAGGTCCTTCTGACTTTCTGTACTTCCTAGGGTCCTACCATCCATTGTTTGTATATTCCCTTGCCTTGTTAGCCCTCCCAAAATGCATTACCACACATTTTTCAGGATTAAATTTCATTTGCCACTGCTCCACCCATCTTACCAGTCCATCTATATTTCCCTGTAATCAAGGCATTTCCTCCTCACTATTTACAACACCACCAATTTTCATGTCATCTAATGAATCTACCGGTTTTAGTCCTTTTGGATTAGTTTATGGACATGAGGTAAGAGGTCCTCTTAAACTAATCAAAGTTGTTAGAACAGTGGACAAATCTTCCGAAGAAGGGTCACTGACCCGAAACGTTAACTCTGCTTCTCTTTCCACAGATGCTGCCAGACCTGCTGAGTGATTCCAGCATTTCTTGTTTTTGTTTCAGATTTCCAGCATTTCTTGTTTTTGTTACAAATCTTCCATGTTAGGTTATGTATCTGTGTTCCGGGAGCGGCCACAAGAGCCTGAAAAGTGGCTCAGGAACACCTAAAAGCTTCACAAACATCCTTAAAGAAATGGGCAGACAAGCGTGCCAAGATCTAAATATTTCAACCAGGGGATGATGTATTAGTACTACTGCCTTTATAGGGTGAACAAAGAACAAAGAACAAAGAAAATTACAGCACAGGGAACAGGCCCTTCGGCCCTCCAAGCCTGCGCCGATCCAGATCCTCTGGTGCCACATCCAGTCGTGAATGGTGGTGCACAATTAAACACCTGACTGGAGGAGGGTCCACAAATATCCCCCTCCTCAATGATGGGGAGCCCAGCACATCAGTGCTAAAGACAAGGCTAAAGCATTTGTATCCATCTTCAGCCAGACATGCTGAGGGGATGATCCATCATAGACTCCTCCTGAGGTCCCCAGCATCACAGATGCCAGTCTTCAGACAATCCTATTCACTCCACGTGAAAGCAAGAAATGACTGACGGCACTGGATACTCAAAAGGCTATGGGCCCTGACAACATTCCAGCAATAGTACTGAAGACTTGTGCTCCAGAACTAGCTGCGCCCCTAGTCAAACTGTTCCAGTACAGTTACAACACTGGCATCTACCCGGAAATGGGAAAAATTGCCCAGGTATGTTCTGCGCACAAAAAGCAGGACAAATCTAACCAAGCCAATTACCGCCCTATCAGTCTACTCCCGATTGTCAGCGAAATGATGGAAGGGGTCGCCGATAGTGATATCAAGGTGGCACTTGCTCAGCAATAACCTGTTCAGTGATGCTAAGTTTGGATTCCGCCAGGGCCACTCAGTTCCTGACCTCATTACAGCCTTGGTCCAAACATGGACGAAAGAGCTGAACTCAAACTCAAGAGGTGAGGTGAGAGTTACTGCCCTTGACATCAAGGCAGCATTTGACCAGCATTAAGGAGCTTTACCAAAACTGGAGTCAATGGGAATCAGGGGAAAAACTCTCCGCTGGTTGGAATCATACCAAGCACAGAGGAAGATGGTTGCGGTTGTTGGAGGTAAATCATATTAATCCTAGGACATCACTGTAGGAGTTCCTCAAGATAGTGTCCCAGGCCCAACCATCTTCAGCTACTTCATCAATCACCCTCCCTCCATCATAAGGTCAGAAGTGGGGATCTCCGCTGATGATTGCATAGTGTTCAGCACCATCCTCAGATACAGACAACATCCAGGCTTGGACTGATAAGTGGCAAGTAACATTTGTGTCACACAAGTGCCAGGCAATGACCATCTCAAACAAGAGAGAATTTAATCATCTCCCCTTGACATTCAATGGCATTACCATCGCTGATGGTAATGACCTCTACCACCTATGACCTCTACCACCTAGAAGGACAAGGGCAGCAAATGTATTGGAACACCACCATCTGCAAGGTCCCTCCAAGCAGCACACCATCCTGATCTGGAGCTATAACGCTGTTCCTTCACTGTCGCTGGTGTAAACCGTGGCGCGGAGTCAACTCCCCCTTGTCCCCTTTATTCCCTATTACCACTTGATCCTGGCTGTCACGTGGGACTGAAGTCCTCTTAATTGAGTCTCAGGCTGGGTGCTTGGGATATTGGGTTACAAGAGAGCCATCCTCCAGCTTAATCCACAGCTACAGTTAATGGCTTAGTACAAAGAGGAGGAAACTCAGTCCTTTCTTTAACTATCAATTTATTTTATTCACCTTGTTGTACAATGTAAGAATAAGGCTTATACGCTTAGTTAGACAAAAGCATGCAACTCCAACTGAGTTATACAGTTAATAACAAAACTAGCTAGAATTCATAAGCACACCCACTAGGTTCCTCTGATCTTTCCCTGACCGAGTCATAGAAAACTAAGGATAATACCCAAAAAAGGGAGAGTTAACGCTGGCCAGGCGTTCCGTTCTCTCTCTCTCTTCTACGTCGTCGCCGCGTTGCTCACGCAGGGTCTTCCACTTCCACGATGGTTGGTCTCCGGAGTCTTTGCTGGCTCTATGCCCAAAAAGCTCTCTTCTTATCCTCCCTCTTATCTCTCCAAATCTGAGCTGTGTCTTTCCGGTTGATTTAAGCCTGCTCACCTTGTTCACATCTTCTCCTAATTGGCCCAGGCCCAAAGACCCCGGTATCACACCATGTCCAAATAAGGCTCTTTTCCTGTGATTGATCCTTTGTCTTGTCTCATAAAGTAATTAGTTCAAACTGGTTTTTACCAGCACAGGCCAGTATCCGAGCTCCAGGTTACTACAGGTCAAACAATCCCAGCAGTTTGTAACTGATTCTGTATTTCTTGCAGCCCCTGGCCAACACTGGGTCAAAATCCTGGAACTCCCTTCGTAATAGCACTGTTGGTGCACCTACACCCCAAGGACTGCAGCGGTTCAAGAACAACTCACCACCACTTTCTCAAGGGCAATTAGGGATGAGCAATAAATGCTGGCCTAGCCAGTGATGCCAACATCCCTTGAACGAATAATAAAGAAAAGCACGGTTCAGTGGTCCATATAAAGTCGTCAAAAGGATTGGTAAAGTAAATTATTTCATGGATACCCCAGATTGCCGGAGAAAGAATCGGCAGTGTCACATCAATATGTTGAAACAATATCACCACCGGGAGGAGGATAAGCAAGAACAGGTATGCCAGGTAGTAAGGACAGTGAAGGATGAAAGGGATAGTCAGGATGAGGCAGAAGGAGGCCTAGACAATTCTCAAATTTAACCTCCTACTATCTGGTTAGCAAACACTGAATTGTTAGGGAGATTAGACACTGAGCTTTCATTTTTAGATGCTGAACAATGAGGAGACCGAACAAGGCTACTCACAGAATTTAAAGGAGTCTGTAGGGACAAACCAGCTTGTACAACCTTAGCCATACATGATGTGGATGTTGGAGAATCCTCTCCTATAAAACAGAATCCTTGTCGCTTAGGTCCAGAGAAACAAGCCCGGGTGAAAGCAGAAATCCAATACATGTTGGAAAACCATCTAATTGAACCCAGTCAAAGCAGCCGGAGCTCCCCAGTGTTGTTATTGCCTAAGCCTGATGGTTCAACTAGATTTGCATAGATTACAGAAAGGTTAATGCAGTATCAAAAGCAGACTCCTATCCAATTCCTCACTTGGCAGACTGTATTGATAGAGTTGGACGTGTTACATTTCTTACAAAAATAGATTTTTTAAAGGGATACTAGCAGGTTCCTTTAACACCCTGAGTTAAAGAAATATCGGCCTTTGTCACACCAGATGGTCTTTTCCAATACCGAGTAATGCCACTCGGGCTAATAAATGCCCCAGCCACTTATCAGACACGAATGACCCAAGTGGTAGGCAGTGTTCCTAACACTTGGAAGGACCATTTGGAATAACTAGAAGCTCTGTTTAGAAAATTACAGTTGGCTGATTTGGTGATAAACCTCGCCAAAAGTGAATTTGCAAAAGAGCTGGTAACCTATCTAGGGCATATAGTAGGGCAAGGACGTGTTGCCAAGAACAGCGAAAGCACAAGCATTGGTGGAGTTCCCTGCCCCAAGACTAAACAAGAAATCATGAGGTTTTTGAGGATGTGTGGTTTCTACTGCAAGTTTGTATCAAACTGTAGCACGATAGCTGCTCCACTGACAGATTTGCTACAAAAGAAAGTCATGGTAGTGTGATCAGGGGAGTGCCAAACATCTTTTGAGTGGATGAAAGCAATTTTGATCAATGAATCAGTGTTGACTGCCCCAAATTTCACTGAGCCCTTCAAGGTTGCAATTGATGCCAGCAATAGGGAAGACATTGTTATTGCTGGTTCTTTGTCTAGAATTTAACTTTGTTTTAAGTCATCTGGATATGAAAGTGGTACAGGGCAAAACTGTATTAGCTACATGTAAAGAGTGAATGAGAATGAGTGTATAAATGTGTTTTCATATTTTTTAATCCACACTTTGTCCACACTTTATAATGCAATGCATTTATGAATGGCATTTCATTCTCCAAGGGTGGAAGTGTCATGAATGTGCTTCCATTATTGATATTTTTTTGAGGACTTGTGTTTAAAAGACAGTGGAAATTACCTGAGGAGATGTTGGTTTGGTTTTTTATAAAATGGTCACTGGAAAGACACTTGGGACTTTGCTTAAAAACAAGCACTTACTGGAAGTCACATGTCTTAAGCTAAGTAAACGGGCGGAGTCTTATGAACTATCGAACTATTTGGAATTGTTTACAGAGAAGTCACATGCCTAGATTTATGGTGGTCAGGAGGTTTTGGTTTCGTTTTTGGATTGTTTGGAGTGCAGTTGGTGTGTATCCTGCTACGAGAGAGGCCACCCAACTCATCCTTTTCCACCTGAGTTGAAAACTCTTCTGAGAATCCAGTGTGATATCTGAATCCACTGATGCAGTAATTTTCCCCAAAAGTCTGCAAGACTACTCCTCAACATCTCCTGAACAAAACTGCTCCAGGAAGATCCCAGTAGCAGCTGTATATGTGTACCTAGATGCCAGACTGAAACATCTGGAACATTTCATATCTTATCCTTTTTTTCTTCAAGAATTATCAAGTATTTGGCTAAAATATTTTTGTTTTTGTAAAGCTGACCTCTGCAGAGAAAGCTTTTTTATTTTTTCTTTAACCGGTGTGTGTGTGTTGGGTTATTTAGAAGGGAATATATTTATACTTTCATATTTCAACCTGTGAGTTAATAAGCTTTGCATCTTTATTGAATAAATCTTGTTTTACAATAAATTAATAATTTTGCTGTTTATTAAAGAAACCTGGTTGGCGAATTTTTATTCTGAAACTAATTACCGTATCGGTAACCGGGTAAAACATTTAAATATATGTTGTGATCAGCGGAGTAGTGGAACTAGAGAAAGATAGTGCACTCCTCCAAGCTTGGTTGTAACAAGGAGCACAGATATCTTGGAGAGTTATGGGGCTGGAGGAGAGATAGGGAGGGACGAGGCCATGGAGGGATTTGAAAACAAGGATGAGAATTTTAAAATCAAGATGTTTCTTGACCTGGAACCAATGTAGGTCAGCGAGCACAGGGGTGATAGGTGAATGGGACTTGGTGCAAGTTAGGACACAGGTAGCAGAGTTTTGGATGACCTCAAGTTTACTGAGGGTAGAATGTGGGAGACCAGCCAGGAGTGCATTGGAATAGTTAAGTATAGTGATGTTGTTATTGTATGTCCTTCAAGACAAAGATGACCATGTCCATCATATAGTGTGTTTGCTGGCTCGGAACTTCCTCTCCTTGTGTTTTCTCTCTGGCTCTGATATTTGCTTGCTTTCAAAGCAGACCTCACCCTTTCTTATTTGGTTGAGCCAGGTGCAGTGATCCTGGGTGAGCTTCCCCCAGGACTCGGGTTGATATCAAAACTCCTAAGTGAAGCCTTCAGAGTGTCCTTGTATAGCTTCCTTTGACCATCATGTGAGCACACCCCAGACTCAAGCTCTCCACAGATTTGTTTTGCTAAGCAAGTGTCAGGCATTCTGGCTACATGACCAGTCCAACTCAATTGTGACTGTCTCAATGGTGTGGATACTTGGCATGCCAACTCGGGTGAGCACCTCAGTGTCTGGAATTATGTCCTACCATCTGATCTTTAGAAGCTTCCGAAGTGAAAGTGGTTGAGCTTCTTGGCATGATGCTGGTACACAGTCCAAGTCTCACATGTGTAGAGCAGAGTGGGAAAGACTATTGCTCTATAGTCTTTCAGTTTGGTAGCCAGGCTTACTCCTCTTCATTCCCAGACTGATGTTTGAAGTCTGCTGAAGGCTACATTTGCTTTGGCAATTCTTGCATGTGTCTCGTCATCAACATAGGCAGCTCGAGAGACTGTGCTGCTGAGATAAGTGAACTTATCTGCTGCTGACAGGTTCTGGTCATGGATTGAAACCTTGGACTTGAGATAGGGCTTTCCTGGAGCAGGCTGGTATAGTACTTCTGTTTTCTTTGTGCTGATCGTAAGGCCAAAGTTGTCACTTGCATTGGAGAACAAGTCCATGCTGCATTGCATGTCCAGCTCTGAACTGGCAACTAGTGCACAGTCATCAGCAAACAGGAAATCACGAAGTATGTCCTTGGAGACCTTGGATTTTGCCCGGAGTCATCTTTAATTGAGCAGCTTCCCATCCATGCAATATCTGATTCTGAAGTCAGGATCACCATCAAGGAAGGCATCGGATAGCATAGCGGAGTAAAACATGCTGCAGAGGGTTGGTGACATCACGCAGCTCTGTTTAACTCTATTAGTGACTTGGAATGGGTCAGAAGACTCACCTTTATCCAGGACACGTGCGAGCATGCTGTCATGGAACTATCGAACCATTGTGATGAATTTCTTATGGCAGCAAATTTCTAACTGACTGTGTCAAAGGCTTTGGTTAAGTCAACAAACATTGTGCAGAGGTCCATGTTCTGTTCCTCGCATTTCTCCTGGAGCTGTCGAACTGCAAACACCATATTAGTAGTTCCTTGACCTGTTCTGAAACTGCACTGACTCTTTGGCAACAGATCCTGGTCGAAATGTTGCACTAAGCAGTTTAGAAGGATACTGGAGAAGACTTTGCCGACGATGGAGAGGAGTGAGATTCCACTATGATAAGTTGTAAAGATCGCCGATCTTGTGACAATCACAGAGAAATCTCAAGTCTCGAGGTAACAAAGGCATGAATGAGGGTTCCAGCAGCAGGAGAGCTGAACCGGGGCAAAGTTGGGCGAAGTTACAGAGGTGGAAATAGGCAGTCTTAGTGATGGCGCGAATACGAGGTCGGATGCTCATCTCGTGTTCAAATGTGACACCAAGGTTGCGAGCAGACTGGCTTAATCTCAGACTGTTGCCAAGGCGATGGATGGAGTCTGTAATTAGGGAATGGAGTTTGGAACGGGAACCAAAAACAATGGCTTCAGTCTTCCCAGTATTTAATTGGAGGAAATTTCTGCTCATCCAGTACTGGATGTTAGATAAGCAATCTGATAACTTAGCAATGCTGGAGGATTTGAGAGAAGTGGTGTTGAGGTACAGCATGGTGTCGTCAATGTACATGTGAAAACTAATGCTGTGCTTTCGAACGATGTCACCAAGGGGCAGCATGTAGATGAGAAATAGGAGGGGGCCAAGGATAAATCCTAGGGGCACACCAGAGGTACGTGAGCAGGAAGAGAAGCCATTGCAAGTCATAGAATCATAGAACGTTTACGGTACAGAAAGAGGCCACTTGGACCATTGTGTCTGCACTGGCCGAAAAACGAGCCACCCAACCTAACCCCACTTTCCAGCATTTGGTCCGTAGCCACACAGGTTACAGCACTTGATGTGCATATCCAGACACCTTTTAAATGAGCTGAGGGTTTCTGCCTCTACCACCCTTTCAGGCAGAGAGTTCCAGACCCCTACCACCCTCTGGGTGAAAAAACGTTTCCATATCTCCACTCTAATCTTTCTACCAATCACTTTAAATCTATGGCCCATAGTCACTCACCTCTCTGATAAGGTAAATAGGCCCTTCACCTCCACTCTATCCAGGTCTCTCACAATTCTGTACATCTCAATCAAATCTCTTGTCAGCCTCCTCTGTTCCAAGGAGAACAACCTCAGCCTATCCAATCTTTCCTCATAGCTGCATTTTTCCAGTCCCGGCAACTTCCTCGTAAAGCTCCTCTGTACCCTTTCTAGTGCAATTACGTCATTTCTGTGATGAGGGTGATAGTAGTGACCAGAACCGCACACAGTACTCAAGTTGTGGCCTAACTAATGATCTCTTCCTCAAAAGGCAGTGGAAGTAGAGTCTTTGAATATTTTTAAGGCAGAGGTAGGTAGATAGATTCTTAATAAGCAAGGGGGCAAAAGGTTATTGGGGGTAGGCGGGAATGTGGAGTTGAGGTTGCAATCAGATGATCTTATTGAATGGTGGAGCAGTTCAAGGGGCCGAGTGGCCTACTCCTGCTCCTAATTTGTATGGTCATATACAGTTCCAGCATAACCTCACTGCTCTTGTATTCTATACCTCGACTAATAAAGAAAAGGATTCCATATGCCTTCTTAACCACCTTATCGACCTGTCCTGCTACCTTCAGGGATCTGTGGACATTCTCTACAAGGTTCTTCACTTCTTCTACACCTCTCAGTATTCTCCCATTTATTGTGTATTCCTTTCCCTTGTTTGACCTCCCCAAATGCATCACCTATACTTCTCTGAGTTGAATTCCATTTGCCACTTTTCTGCCCACCTGACCTGTCCATTGATGTTGTCCTGCAGTCTACAGCTATCCAAGTGATTCTCTGGGCTGGATTTTCAAATGCCGGTGGGGTCAAAACTGGGTCTGAACGTGATTTCAAAACTGTAGTCCCGGAGAGTGTCTCTGGATCCTGATACCTCTGGAACAGACTTCAATTTTTAAAGTGAGGGGGGGAGGGAGGGAATTGGGAACCCGCTCGCCTCCAATTAATGGCCCATTAAGTTCCAAGAGGAGCTTGCTAAGGGGCCGCGGAGGTTGGAACTGCAATTTTCAATTTGCATTTCAGCAAACTCGAACATTCTGGTGCACGTTAGTGCACAGTTGTCGGATTCAGAGTGGGGCAAAGGGAAACTTCATTTTGTAAAGTTAAAAATTATTGGGCATTACCTCATATTTGGATCTTTCAACAACGTCTTCTTTTGTGCTACTGGCCCTCTCCAAGAAGCTGCCTGCGGTCTTTGGCAAGGCAGCAGAGCTCCCTATCTTGGCTACCGTCTTCCCTTGCTGCTCGCGCTCTGCAGGCAGCTCCCACCTCCTGGAGATACTCAGTGGCATGAATTGGGCGCCGAGCTCGCCTTCTGCCGAATTAGGGCATTAACATATGAAAACAGTGTTGCATGAGCAATGCAGACAGGGCACGGGGTTGTGTCCCATAAATTATCTGGGCATCGTTTTGCTGACCTTGTTTTGAAAATTCAGCCCTCTGGCTCCGATTAGATAGAGAAGAATGGAACCAGGTGAGAGCAGTCCGCAGTGGAAAGGCGTTGGAGGAGATAGTGTGATCAGCCATGTGAAAGGCTGCAGACAGGTTGCAAAGGACGAGGAGGGAAAGTTTACCTTTGTCACAGTCATATCGGATGTCATTAGTGACTTTGATAAGAGCTGCTTTGGTACTGTGGCAGGGGTGGAAACTGATTGGTGGGTTTCAAACATGGAGTTCCTTGAAAGATGGGAACGCATTTGGGAGGTGACAGGGAAGCTGGAGAGAGGTTGGTAGTTTGCAAGGGTGGTGGAGGCATGGGTTGTCTTCTTGAGGAGGGGGTGATGATGGCAGATTTAAAGGAGGGGCAACACCTGAAGTAATTAACACTTATCATGTCGTAAAAGGGTACTTAGACTAACATGGACAAAACTTAACTTTCTGTGGTGAGTTTAATTCATACCTACTGCACAAATACAGCAACCACATGTCTTTCAATGCATTTCAATGGTGAGCAAGTCAGCGACAGCACAGACAGCAACTTTTGTATATCCGCACTTAACCGCACAAGTGCCTTCACCTGAAATAGCTGTAGCATTTGCGTATAGTATCAGTGTTATTTGCCTCACCATTATTTTGACAGAAAATTATGTCCCAATGTACTGCATTTCATGTGATACAAATAGAATGAGACAGCTTGTAAAGCCTCACAATGAATATGTGTAAAGCAATTACATTTTATAATACCAGTTAGATATAGATGTTTGTAGAATATGTAAGCTTTAATACAAATTAGGAACGGGCACAATGTGCAATATATTCTCAATCAAAATGCAAGAGACGTTTTATTAAATTCTCTTTTTGTCTTTCTGGATTATAACTGTTGTCTTTATGAAACAGCTCTGTTTTAGTGAATCACCTTCCCCTGGGCAAAATGTAATTACATTCTGATCTTGTCTGCTCTTCCAATTAGCAAAGTTATTATGTTAATAAAGCCATTTCTTATCTGCCTAAACCAGCTAAGACCACAGTTATTTTACTGTAATCATTGTGTAAAATCTGTTAGACAAATAAAAATTAGTTGCTATTTTCTTGCCTCCCCAGCAGTAACTGCTTCTGGCTGTCCCTTAACAAAGCCATCTTCTCATGACTTTTGTCAATACTCCTTTCCACTACTTTTTTGTTTGTTACAGTTTAGTTGCCAGCTCTCTAAGAGAATTATTGTGACTCAAAAACTCCAAGTTTACAAAGATAATAGGTTTTATGTATGTTACAATTAAATAAATTTGCCAGGCTGGATTTTCCATCCAGGGGCAAACAGTCACGCATTGGGATTTTCACGGGAGCGCCCCTTAATTGGCATGGAGACACGTTCTCTATCCAATTAAAGATGGTGTGGGCTCAAGAAGCTGGAGGGCCAATCAGAGGCCTTTCACCTTGGGAGGAGCAGCAGGCTGTAATGGAAGGTAAGTAACAGAGAGGACGTTTCAACATGGAGACACCCTCTCTCCAACTTTTTTACATATTTAATTAAAAAATAGATTCAGCAGCCAGGCCACCATTCTGGGGTGGGGGGAGACGGGGGCGAGGGAGGGTGGTGGAATCCCTCTACAGGGCAACCTGTAGCTGCTCTTGCACCCAGGCAGGCAGAGAGGGCCTCAAGGCCTACCTGGAACCCTGGCCCATCGGCCTGTCACCGGGTGCCCGCCTCCGGGCACCTGCCTCCGGGCACCTAAACTGGCCGCCATTGGTGCGGGAAACTGGAGACTGACTGGCCCATTATTGTTGCAGATTTAACTTTGAACAGTGTGAGATATATTTAAGATACTTGATGTATACTTAATTGTGAACCAAAGATTATCTATAAATAGAATGTGGTTTGTCTCTACCACACATGCACTGAAAGATCATTTATGTGCAGGGGGGATGAATCACACTGAGAATGGCACACATGTACAGTAAAGAAATTGCAATGGGTTGTAAAGTTGTGTAGGTGATTTTATAAATTCAGAATTCCACAAGTACTTCAGGCACAGATATGCAAAAAATTTACCGTCTGCTCAGAATGTAGAGTTGGCAATTAAACTGCCTTTGTTCATGGCTATTTAGTTTTTTCTTAAACTGCTTGACCTAACAGCTGATCTCTGTTCTGTCCTCTCACTACATCATTCCTTCTTATCAATGATCACCTTCACTGATCATCTAACCCAAACCAATCATTTGTCAATCTTTCTACATTAAGTTCATCATATTCCTTCAGATCAAAAATGAAGCGTTCTTATCATGTGGATGTATGATCTGAAGGAATATGATGAACTTAATGTAGAAAGATTGACAAATGATTGATTTGGGTTAGATGATGAGCGAAGGTGATCATTGATAAGAAGGAATGATGTAGTGAGAGGACAGAACAGAGATCAAAAATGAAGAGTTCTTATCATGTGGATGTATGATCTGAAGGAATATGATGAATGTCATGATATATATATGGAAATTCTTATAAACAAAGTTATTTGGGGGTACAGCTTCCAGAAACCCATATTGAAGTGATTCAAAGAGGCAGTGATGGAAGAAGTGGGCACAGAGCTGGATGGTGACAATATGGTAAAGCCCTTAGAACGAAAGGGGAGGTTGAAGATTGTAGTTGAGAGGACAGAAATATTAAGAGCTATTTTAGAGCTGGTGAAGGCCACAGTCTTGAAAGGTTGCAGGAGACAGTTTTAGAAAAATACAATCACTGATGATACAGTAAATATTGACCTGAAAAGGTATGAGAATGAGTTGGGCTGGGGTGGAGCCGAGGGTGCAGCAGGTGGCACTCATGATCGTACTGAAGGCCTTTGTTGATGTTGGAAGAGGTGGAGGAGAAGCTGGAATGCTGTTGGGTAAATTAATGTTTAGCCACCCGGCTAAGTGGAAGACCTGCCTAAGGCAGACCAATAAGTAGTCACAATCTTTGAGATGAAGAATTCAATAAGATTTTCACATTTGGCTTATAGAAAGTCAGAAAAGGTAATAGTTCAGAGGAGGTGATCTGTCATAGAACAGAGTTACTGTGTAGGATAATCCTGGAGTAGTGGAAGGATTTAGATCAGGAGAGGGAGGCAATTAAGCCACATCTGGTGGTGGATAATTTGGCTACTCGTGCATTAGAAGCATTCCAGCAGCAACCTCCAGGCTTAAGAGTGCAGAGGTGGAAATTATACAAATGAGAGTGATGGGAATGGGGAAAAGCCAGCTACTTGGAGGGGAGGGCAACATTAAAGATAGAAACAAAGGTACTGTTGAACAGGTTGAGAGCAGCAGCTATGCTGCGCAGAGGGTCAAAGGTAAGGAAATTTGAAGGGGTATTGGAAAGAGAAACAAAAGCTCCATATTGTTAGTATTTATAAGTCATTAACTTTGAACAATATCTTGCAAATGGTCTATAGGGTAGATTTTATGAATATATGGTTTGTTTTGCAGAGCTTCACACTCTGGGAGTGTACAGAAACATTTTGAAACATAGAACCATAGAAAATAGGAGCAGGAGTAGGCCATTCGGCTCTTCGAGCCTACTCTGCCATTCATTATGATCATGGCTGATCATCCAACTCAGTAACCTGTTCCCGCTTTTGCCCCATATCCTTTGATCCCTTTAAACCCAAGAGCTATATCTAACTCCTTCTTGAAAACATACAATGTTCTGGCCTCAACTGCTTTCTGTGGTAGCGAATTCCACAGGTTCACCACTCTCTGGGTGAAGAAATTTCTCCTCATCTCAGTCCTGAAATGTTTACCTCGTATCCTTAGACTCTGACCCCTGGTTCTGGACTCCCCCACCATCGGGAACATCCTTCCTGCACCTACCCTGTCAAGTCCTGCTAGAATTTTATAGGTTTCTAGGTATAGTGGATGGAAGATCCTCTGGGGCTTGATGACCTCTCTGCTCAAATTTTTGATAGGTCCACTCATGACACAAAACGTCCATGTCAGGAGTCTGAATTCATAAAATCTACCCTTACATGTCTCTAGACTTTGTGTCACTGCAATAATCATTCAATTTTGTGGTGTAATTATAAAAATAGGCATATGATCATATTGCTCCACAGGTCACTAGATATGATTAGATGAAGTGGGTCAATTTCCATGGGTGGTTGTGGGTGGTGGGGGGGAAATCACCCCTTGTTGGCCATAACTTCTGCAGGAGGACAATGGAAATCCTAGAAAAACTGTGAGTTATACAGTCCTTTCCACTGACAAAACAAAAAGGAAAGCACTGCAACTATAAGTGAACTACATGTCAATGATGACACTTGAAATTTAAGATATCCTGTTCAAGATTTCAAACTAATCTCAAATAGTTAGGACTTGACTACAAATAACAATACTCATTAATAACATAGGAAGCTAAAAGATTTTGAGGCGTACCATTTTTGGGAAATTTAGGGCATTAAACTATGTAAAATAGGGCAGTAAAGCCTGCTGTCTCAAAATTGCCACTGAAAGACTGCATTTGAATTGTAAATGAGGTTGGCTGGACATAATCAACATTCCCACTCAATTTCCAACCCAAACACAACCCATATTGACACCACTAATATAGTAATGGCAGTATAAACAGCACAACAGTATTCCTAAGGCAAATACTACATTCAGGTGGCCATTTTGATGTTGGAGTTTTCAATGCTGTTCTCCTGGTGAAAGTGGGCTGCAGCATAGCCTTTCTAAGAATTTACATTTTAAAAAATCCATCCCGGTCTGTAAATCCTATGGAGTATATGTACCTACAGGAACCAAACATCATCCATGATGCCTCACTAAGTGCTTCCGATCTAGTCTCTTGCAACTCATCATTCAGCTCTTCAAAATATAGGAATAGAACAATTCTCATTGTGAAATTCATTTCCTCAGTCCAAAACTATACTTTCTGCATAGCTGATTAAATAAGGCAGGAAAAGTGCTGACAGAACCTCCTGACACCAAACAGCTAAACTAACACAAATCTTAAGCTCCAGCGATAGAAATGACCATCTCAATGCACTATCTGGGATAGTGCTGTTCTGCTCATACTGCCACTTAATTAGGTCAGGTTTAGTGGCTGAAGTTGAGGAAAATGCAGTTGGAATGTTGGCTGCACCAATTCAAGCTCACCGATATACAGAGGTGCTTTGGTACAATGACAAATTTTAGGGAGGAAAGTTCCGATACATTTGTGTTGAGTATTTGTTGCAGTAAGCCTGACTGCCCATTTTACTCAAATTAGTGCCCCAAACTTGCCCTGAAATGAACAGTAATTCTAAGGATACTCCAGGCCTGTGTGTCATAGCAGGCCATTATAAATATTATTTATTTCTTATTAAACTCAATTACTTTATTTATGTTATCCACAAACTAGACATGACACTCTGATGCAGATACAAATGGAATGTGAGGAAGCACTTTTTTACACAACGAGTGGTAATGACCTGGAATTTATTGCCCACAAGGGTGGTGGAAGCGAAAACATCAATGATTTCAAAAGGAAATTGGATGGGCATGTGATGGAAATAAACTTGCAGGGCTACAGGGATCGATGGGGGGAGTGAGACTGACGAGACTGGTCCACAGAGAGCCAGCATGGACTTGATGGGCCAAGTGGCCTCCTTCTGTACTGTAAATGACTCTATGACTAGGGAGTAGAAATTGATCCTTGCTGCACCAGCTTTTTGGGCAGAAAACAAGGGCAAAAAAAGGACTGATTTCTCACAGCCAAACATGCCCGTAATATGTATGACTTCACACTGGATAAGATGATTTTTCAGGAGCCCTTAGCGGCTGCCTAAATCCGGTGTAGGCCCCCTCCATTTGGTAGAAGGGCTATGTGTTTTAGGACCTTCTTGAAATCGGGCTATCCTGAACTGAGCAGATGCCAGATTTGCTTCACTCAAATTTTCCTGGTATGGATGCAGCTAAAACTGCATTCAGTTCTGGACATTACAGCTCAGGAAAATTATAATGACTTTGAAGAGAGTGAAGCGCAGATTCACCAGAATTATACTGTGGTTAAAAAGGGTAAATTATGAGTACAGGTTACAGAAACTTGGTTTGCATTTGCTTGAGATTAGGAAGTTGAAGGGTGATCTAATTGGGGTGTTTAAAATTATAAAGATATTCAATAGCGTAGATGCAGAGAAACTATTTCCTTTAGAGAAGGAATCCAGCACAATGGAGAATAATCTTAAAATTAGACTGAGGCCAGTTAGGAATG
Organism: Heterodontus francisci; assembly: GCF_036365525.1. NCBI lineage: Eukaryota > Metazoa > Chordata > Chondrichthyes > Heterodontiformes > Heterodontidae > Heterodontus > Heterodontus francisci. Next base: position 161,285,053 of record NC_090372.1, on the reverse strand, counting down.
AGACTAGGAAGCACTTTTTCACACATAGGCTGTGGATGCTGGGTCACTTGAAATTTTAAGACTGAGACTGATAGACTTTTGTTAGGCAAGGGTGTCAAGGAATATGGAGCAAAGGTACAGATTAACCATGATCTAATAGAATGGCAGAACAAGTTCGAGGGGCTGAATGCACCTATCCCCGTTCCTACAACTGGAACTGCTATCTACCTGTGAAGTGCTCACAGACAATGCAAAGAGCACACTATTCCTTAGTTTACACAAACCTGGTCCTCCTGTTACTGTCTTTGGTGTATATATACTGCAGTCAGCGCCATCCCAATATAGGTCGCAGGCACACTTTCCTTCATTACTACAAATCTGTAAATGAAATAATAAAATGAAAGAGTATACTTACAAGTTTAATTCTGTTTTTAACTCATTGGGACACAAACAATGTTGACAAGGAATCAAAAGCTGTAAGCAATATTCAATTAACCATTTACTCTCATGTTAATATAGCTCTTAAGTGGCAGATGAAGTTAATTACTAAGTGGAAGCTTTCTGCTCTGAAAGTGAGACATTATTATTTTGTACTCTGCATTCCAAAAACAGGCCTTTTGTATTAACATGGTTACCTCTAATTGAGAGGATTTTAACCTTGCATCAAATGAGTAAAGTGGAATCTCAATTTCTTAATGCTTAGGCCTCAACCCAAGGAATCTACAATTGTCAACGATCCACTTTCCCAATATATTGTAAGGAAAGGGTTAATGTGAGACTATGATGGGTTCTAGATACCCCAGCCAGGGGAAAGATTTTCGCAGCATCTACCCTGTCAAGCCCCTTAAAAATTTTATACGTTTCAATTAGATCACCTCTCTTTTGTCTCAACTCCAGGAATACAGGCCTATATCGTAACTATACTGTAACACAGAAGTCAATTTTTACAGTATTCTCCTTTTCTTAATAACGAGTATAAGTTTAACCTGAATGCTCAGACTGTACTTAATTTTGAAATGTTAGATTAAATATCATTCTAAATCTGACATAATTCTTTAAGAAACGTGACTTATCTAAGTTAGTATGGTGCATTTAGTTTAGTTATGCATTTATCCAATAACACACTGTGGTTACATATGCTTATTTAGTAATGGCAATATGTAAATGATTGTGAATCTTTAAGTGTTCACCATTCCAGATACAAGTTAGAGTATAATATGGAGAGCTGTGAAATGTCTAGATATGTTTCACTAGTGAGAATATATGATATAGATTACCCTCATCATCAGAACATCGATAACATTTCAAACCTCCCATTGGTGAGGATGAGTTATGCAAATTATGTTCATTAATGAAAAATAAATAGAAATTTACAGTTACCTATTAGTGAAGGCAAACTAAGCAGATTTGCTTCATCAGCTTTTAGAAAAATAATGCTCCACACTTAAGTAGGTATTGTGAACCTGGAAGAACATGTGAAGATACACAGGCCTACTTTGTATCACATTGCCACTACTTTGCTCATTTATGCACAAATAGTTTTTTCTGAAATCATACTGAATTTAAAATAAAAGATTAAAGTAACAGCTCTTGTCAAAATAGCCCACTTATATTGAAAGAAAATGTTACCTATGCCATGCAATTCTGAATGGATCAGACCAGACCATTGAAAATTTCTGCTCAGTGTTACTCCACATGAGTTACAACCAATCTTAAAATAGCAATCAGAAAATCCAGACTTATGAATTCAAAGTACTTCAATAGATTCAAAATTTCTTCATTTAGACCTATTCAGTCCCCTAAAGTTTCCATTCAATTAAATTTACTTCAATGAATAGTTTTTTGAATTTCTTTAAAAGGAAGCTATGCAAAAGAACTTGCTGATTGACAACAGTGCTTTCCATTCAAAAGCTTCAGAAAGTCTTGCAGGTCATAAAAGGAGAGTGTAACATAACATAATTAGAAGAATTCAGCCCAATTTATTAGGGGAACGGCAAACCTCTTGAAGAATGTCAAAAGTAGATAGTGGAACTTCCTGTGAGTTATTCCTTTGAACTTTCAAAAAAGCTTTCAGCAAAGTTTTAGATCAACAATAACAACTTATTCTGTCAATTTGCTTATTTTGCCCAGTTCATTCTGTAATTTCTGAGCTTCCTCCTCCAATTCCACTGCTCCTCCTAGTTTGGTAGCATCACTAAATTTGACCAATTCTGAATCCTGTCAATTTGCACTGTTTTCTGAATCTGGCCAGAAACAACAATAGTCCTTATGTTAAGCTCAGATGTACCTCACTCTATTTTCCCCACTTTCAACCTTGACATAACTCCTCTAACAAGTACCCATTGTTTTCTACCTTTCAGGCGATAACCATGGGGCGGCACAGTGGCGCAGTGGTTAGCACCGCAGCCTCACAGCTCCAGTGACCCAGGTTCAATTATGGGTACTGCCTGTGTGGAGTTTGCAAGTTCTCCCTGTGTCTGCGTGGGTTTCCTCCGGGTGCTCCGGTTTCCTCCCACAGCCAAAAGACTTGCGGGTTGATAGGTAAATTGGCCATTATAAATTGCCCCTAGTATAGGTAGGTGGTAGGGTAATATAGGGACAGGTGGGGATGTGGTAGGAATATGGGATTAGTGTAGGATTAGTATAAATGGGTGGTTAATGGTTGGCACAGACTCGGTGGGCCGAAGGGCCTGTTTCAGTGCTGTATCTCTAAATAAAAAAATAAATTTCCAAGACTTACCCTGAATTCTCACAGCTCATATGGAACTTCTGTCAAACGCTCCAAAAGAACATGTAGGAATAATGACAGCAGTATACAGGCAATGTCAATTTGATGGACTGTTGGTCCCTTTTCCTTACCAATTTATGGGGGTGTGATAGCATACTGATTTGGTTACTAGACTAGTAATAAAGAGGCCTGGACTAATGATCCAGAGACACGGGGTGGAATGTTATCAGCTCAGTCCCTGCCAGAAGTGTGGGACCATTTTCTAGTTCGGAACCAAACACTCTGAATTGTGCGCCTAGCCATTGCTCTTTATTACAGCAAACCAATTATCATCCCACCTCCAGGATCCTCAACCAATTAGGGAGGGCAGGCGTGATGACACACCCATTCTGTCAAAGGAAGGATGTCTAATTAAAGGGAACATGACCTGAGTCTGAAAAACTCACCAACAATTGAATTTTTGAGGCTGGAGGAATGGAGAGGAGATGTGGGATGGCTCCCCACCGGCCCCCGCCACCCCCCACCCCACACCCAGGTCTCTCACTCTTACCTGGAGGCCCTGTTGCGGGATCTGAATAGTTGTAGTGAGATGAGCTCTCCCAAAGACAGGAGGAGGAGGACAATTTCTTCAAACAAGCAGGCATGGATGGTAGTGGCTGAGAATGTCAGCAGGAGTGTGGTCCCTCCAACCTGGAGACAGTGCATCAAGAGGATCTAAGACCCCAGGAGGGCATGACAGGTGAGTGGTGTAACACTTTCAGATGCCAAGCCCCATACTTTGATTTGCACAGCAATCTCCTGCCAAGCACATTTCAGGTAAACACACCTTGCAACTCCACTCATTTCTCTCCCTGCAGGCACCTCACATCCTCATCTGAGCAGCCAACACTCACACTCACCCTCAACCTATTCTGCTCTCATACCCATTCCTCAGAGTCACCCTTCACAAACGGTGTCCTTCCCTCTTTTCCACACAAGCTATTATGACCGTTCACACCTCTCTACTTCCTCTACTATCAGATCACAGCACACAACTTGGTGAGAGGCAGTGACCTCCAGTGACAGGCATGTTGTCAGCAGCAACCTGCTGTGGGAACCTGAGCCTCCTGAGGCAGTGGCGCTCAGACATTTCGAGAGAGCTGATCCTCTGCTGCTAGACCCTGTGTTGGGGGTCTTGCCTCCTTTCAGCTGGATCTCGTGTCTATCCCATCTGCCCTGTGGAGGGGCATGTGGCAGAGGAGAAAGCAACTGGTGCTGGTACTGGTGTTGCTCCTGCCACTGCTGGAGAAGTTGGCAGTGGTGTGGTCTCTGCTCCTGAACCTCAGCAGAGGTGGAAGGTGGAGCCGCATAAGCTGCTCCCACGCCACGATGAAGGCTGGCAGCAGGGAAGTGCAGCTGAAGGTGAACGATATGCAAGACAGGTGACTTTTTTTTATTCGTTCTTGGGATGTGAGCATCACTGGCAAGGGCAACATTTATTGCCCATCCCTAATTGCCCCTGAGAAGGTGGTGGTGAGCCACCTTCTTGTACCACTGCGGTCCATGTGGGGTAGGTACACCCACAGTGCTGTTAGGAAAGGAGTTCCAGGATTTTGACTCAACAACAGTAAAGGAATGTGATATAGTTCCAAGTCAGGATGATGTGTAACTTGGAGGGGAACTTGCAGGTGATGGTGTTCCCATGCATCTGTTGCCCTTGTCCTTCTAGGTGGTAGAGGTCACGGGTTTGGAAGCTGCTGTCGAAGGAGCCTTGGTGATTTGCTGCAGTGCATCTTGTAGATGGTACACACTGCTGCCACTGTATGCCGGTGAGGGAGGGAGTGAATGTTTAATGTGGTGGATGGGGTACTGATCAAGCGGGTTGCTTTGTCTTGGATGGTGTCAAGGCTCTTGAGTGTTATTGGAGCTGCACTCAGCCAGGCATGTGGAGAATGTTCCATTACACTCCTGACTTGTACCTTGTAGATCATGGAAAGGCCTTGGGGATTCAGGAAGTGAGTTACTCGCTGCAGATTTCCCAGCCTTTGACCTGCTCTTGTAGCCATAGCATTTATATGGCTGGTCCAGCTTTGGTTAATGGTAACTGCCAGGATGTTGATGGGAGGAATGCAACGTTGGTAATGCTGTTGAATGCCAAGGAGAGATGGTTAGATTTTCTCACGTTGGAGATGGTCATTGCCTGGCACTTGCGTGGCACAAATGTTATTTGCCATTTGTTAGCCCAAGCCTGGATATTTTCCAGGTCTTGCTGCACATGGACATGGACTGCTTCAGTATCTCAGGAGCTGCGAATCGCACTGAAACTGTGCAATCATCAGCAAACATCCCCATTTCAGACCTTATGATGGAGAAGCAGCTGAAGATGGTTGGGCCTACGACACTTCCCTGAGGAACTCCTGCAGTGATGACCTGGAGCTGAGATGATTGACCTCCAACAACCACAACCATCTTCCTTTGTGCTTGGTATGACTCCAACCAGTGCAGAGTTTTCAGTACTACAGCTGGGATGTTGTCAGGGCTCTTACCCTTTTCTGTATCCAGTGACTTTAACTGTTTCTTGATATCAGGTGGAGTGAATCGAATTGACTGAAAACTGGCATCTATGATGCTGGGGACCTCAGGAGGAGGCCAACATGGACCATGCACTCAGCACTTCTGGTGAAGATGGTTGCAAATGCTTCAGCCTTGTTTTTTGCACTCATGTGCTGGGCTACCCTATTATTGAGGATTGGGATGTTTGTGAAGCCTCCTCTTCTGGTTAGTTTTTAATTTTCATCACCATTCAAAACTGGATGATGCAGGACTGCAGGGCTTTGATCTGATCCATTAGTTGTAGGATCACAGTCTATTGCATGCTGCTTCTGCTGTTTAGCATGCATGTATTCCTGTGTTGTAGCTTCACCAGGTTGGCACCTCAGTTTTAGGTACGGCTGGTGCTACTCCTGGCATCCTCTACACTCCTTATTGAACCAGGGTTGGTTCCCTGGCTTGATGGTAATGGTAGAGTGGGGGATATGCCGGGCTATGAGGTTACCTATTGTGGTTGAATATAATTCTGCTGCTACAGATGGGCTACAGTGCCTCATGGATGCCCAGTTTTGAGCTGCTAGATCTGCACTATTTAGCATGGTGCTAGTGCCAAACAACACGATGGAGAGTGTGCTCAATGGGACTTCGTCTTTTAATGCCAAAGGGATTAAGGGACATGGGGAGAAAGCGGGAACTGGGTACTGAGTTAGACAATCAGCCATGATTTTTTTTGAATGGCGGAGCATGCCCGAAGGGCCGAATGGCCTACTCCTGCTCCTATTTTCTATGTTTCTATGTCTCCACAAGGACTATATAGTGCTAACTCCTACCAATGCCGGCATGGACAGATGAATGTGCGACAAGTAGATTTGTAAGGACAAAGTCAAGTAGGTTTTTCCCGTGTGTTGGTTCTCTTATCACCTGCCACAGGTACAGTCTGGCAGATACATCCTTCACGGCTCAGCCAGCCCGGTCAGTAGTGGTATTACCGAGCCACTCTTGGTGATGGACATTTAAGTCCGCCACCCAGAGTACATTCTGTACCCTTGCTACCCTCACTGCTTCTTCCAAGTGGTGCTAAACATGAAGGAGTACTGAATCATCAGCTGAGGAGGGATGGTAGGTGGTAATCTGTAGGAGGTTTCCTTGCCTCTGTTTGACCTGAGACTTCATGGGGTCCAGAGTCAATGTTAAGGACACCCAGGGCCACTCCCTTCCGACTGTATACCACTGTGCTACCACCTCTGGTGGGTCTGACCTGCTGGTGGGACAGAACGTACCCAGGGATGTTGGATAAGGAGTCTGGGACCTTGGCTGTAAGGTATGATTCAGTGAGTATGACTATGTCAGGCTGTTGCTTGACCAGTTTGTGAGACAGATCTCACAATTTTGGCACAAGTCCCTAGATAGTAGCGAGGAGGACTCTGCAGGGTTGACTGGGCAGGGTGTGCTTTTGTTGTTTACGGTGCCTTGGTTGATGCCGGGTGGTCTGTTCGATTTTATTCTTATTTGACAGCATGAGGTCTGGCAATGTTAACAGGTCTCACCATCACTAATGTGATGTCATTTGACTTTTCTGTAGTGGTTTGATACAAGTGAATGGCTTGCTCGGCCATTTCAGAGGGCAGTTAAGAGTCAACCATATTGCTGTGGGTCTGAAGTCACATGTAGGCCAGATCAGATAAAGACAGCAGATTTCCTTCCCTGAGGAACATTAGTGAACCAGATGGGTTTTTAGAAAAAAACAATAGTTTCATGATCGTTATTAATGAGGCCAACATTTTATTCCAGATTTATTAATTAATTGAATTTAAATTCTTCCAGCTGCTATGGTGGGATTTGAACTCATGTCTCTTGCCTTCTAAGAAGTTGACAATCACTTGTCAAGCAGTGATAGCACTCTTTAAGTGAAGAAGTGCTTTGACCAGCAGCCTCTCGATTGCCATGGCTGGAGCTCCAGCAGAGGGCCGCCACGCACCCCGATGCTGGAGAGGACCGGCCCGATATTGCTGGCGACGGTGAGGCCTCCTGGTGGTCCCCCCCTGCCACTCGGCGACGGGACCACTATTTAAATACGTAAAGAGCTACTTACCAGGCCGCATTATGCATCCCGCTGTGAGTTATCAAACAGTTTAGAATATTGAACTGAATGGGCGCCTCTCACATTCCTTCCCGTTCCCAGTGGGTCAGAGGTTGTAGTGCTCAGAGCCTGTGAAGGCGAGTGTCGTGAGATGGGTCTTAACCCTGCATACATGTAGGGAGGTGGGTGGGGGATAGTATTAAAGGGGGCGCAACTCTGCACGCATGTACGGAGGCACCGTGTACCCTCTCTCTATAAAGGGGGCCACTCTGTGCCATTGAATGTTTGTGTGAGTGAAGGAATAATGTCACTCCAGGAACCCTTTGTTTGGGGTGGGGCCACAAATGGTAGGCGGTTAAAGATAATGTCACTGGTGGGCCAATCCATGCAATCTGAATGTGGTCAAGCTGCCCCATTCTTAGTGAAAGCTAAGACAGGCAATGCCATGCCACACTATATAGTCGATGCATGAATGCACCTGATGTACTAATCCACATCATTCTTTGCCCTGTTAGGTGCCTTTGAAGTACTGAAGGAACTTAGTTTAACTGCAACTTTGAGATGGGGATGGTACATCCTGTATTCATTGATCCACATTCCGTGAGGAGCCGTATCCGCTGGAGGCAGAACCAAGAGGCAGATGCAGCCCATGTGGAAGCCCCCAGTCGTGAGTAGCAGCAGCCCCCAAGGAGAGCTCGCTACTACAGATCGCCATGCATCTACAGGTTCTGCATGACATATCTGCAGATGTCTGAGTGCCAGTGTTAGAGGTGACTGCGGATGTTGAGAGAGGTGGTGACACATCTCTGTGCCCTGCTGAACGATGACCTGCAGCTGATGGGTTTTGGTGGACATCCTATGCCTGTGGCCTTAAAGTGACAGCGGCTCTTAACTTCTACGCTTCTGCATTTCAGGGAACCACCGGCGACCTATGTGGGGTGACACTGTCAGCAGTGCACCACTGCATTAGGGAGGTCACCGATGCCCTGTACTGCTTCTGGACGGACCCTGAGAGTCGGGCCCTGAGGTTTATTGGATTTGGCTCCATCGCGGGATTCATAGACTGCACCCATGTGGCCATCAAGGCTCCCGCTGGGCAACCAGCTGCATACCTCAACCAAAAGGACTTCCACTCGCTCAACATGCAACTAGTATGTGATCACCATAGGCGCCTTATGCAAGTCTGTGCCTGCTTTCCAGGCAACTGCCATGATGCCTTCATCCTGCACCAGTCCCAGGTGCCATTGCTGTTCACTGAACTGGCTCACATCGAGAGGTGGCCTCTTGGAGACAAGGGCTACCCCTTGCAGCCGTGGCTCCTGACACCAGTGAGAAACCCCACCAGTGATGCAGAGGAGAGATACAACGTCTGCCATTGCGTGACAAGAGCCACCATTGAGCAGGTGATTGGCATGCTGAAAATGCATTTCCGCTGCCTGGATAGATCGGGTGGGGCCCTGCTGTATGCACCGGAAAGGGTAGCTCGTATAGTTACTGTTGGTTGTGCTCTGCACCACTTGCACTCAATAGGGGGGAGGCCTTGCAGGATGAGGAGAGATGTGAGCAGGACTCCTCCACAGATGATGAGGATGCAGAGGGCTTGCAGCAGGAAATGCACATAGGAGGACAGGCAGCAACCAGGCAGCACATGCAGGGCGAGCAGTGAGTAAGGGATGCACGACAACATCGGATTGATCAATGCTTCTCCAGACCCTGAAGTGCACCATGTGCTCTACACGCCACACACCACCCTCGTTCACCTGTTGTGCAGCCGTCCGCATCTGTAACATCTTCGTCTCCACCAATACTGGCAGCAGCTGCCTGAGCCATTGTCCATGTGACTGCATCCGTGGAGAGGCACATGAGTAATACTGGCATGGCAATGATGTTATTCCACGCATTGTCAATGCTGTCAGGTCAATGATGTAATGGGAGGAGACACGATTGGTACATGCTGGCACATATCATTCACACTGTAAAAACGATACACATGTTAGTGAAACACATTTAGTGAGAGTGAATTGTATATTGGAGTGTCACCCATGCAGACCCATTTGTGTCACGGTGTCTCTTTGAGACGTTTGCTCCTTCGTGGTGCCACTTCTTTGGTGGCAGCTTGACTGATGGAAAGCTGCTGATCAGAATGCCCTTTGGCTTTGGATGACTTTGGCAGTCGTCCTCTGTGCGCACTAGGCCTGGAGGACCCCGGCTGGCTGGGGGCCTCCTGTGATAGTGCAGAACCCTCCTCATATGTCGTGGCTGCTGGAGCTTGAATCACAGGCAGAGCAGCTGAGGGGCCGGTGTCCACATTGGAATTAACTGGAGGGGGGACCACAGATTTGACGTGTAGGCTCGCCTCCTCCCTCTCAAGGCTCGTCTGAACCTGGTTGCTCTCCAGGGAAAGACAAGGAGCAGGGACAGTCTCCATGCCCCGGTCCCTCTCATGCCTAGCCACTGTTGCGTCCAGCTCATGGCCGCGGTGAGGGTTTGCAGGTCAGTGTGGAGCATCAGAATGTGGTTCTCCATGTGCTCAAATGCCTGGGACATGGCAGCTGTCATGGCCTGATGGACTCCCCCATCGTCCGCTCAAGGCTGCGCATGGTCTGTGGCATCTCCACCAGATGTTGCCATGACTGCTGCTGCAGCTCCAGCATGCTCTGTGCTGTTGACAACAGAAGGTCATCATCAGCCTGGGGCTCAGCATGGGACTGGACACCCACAGCCCTCCGACTGTCAGGGGCCTCGGCTGTCTCAGCCTCTGTCAGCTGCTCGGGTGCTTGTGCGGTGCTCTCACCAGCTTGTGACCCAGAATCTAATGCCAATTGGATTCCCACCAAGGTAAGTATATCTGGTGGGAGGTGCAGGAGTGTCACAGGATGCTGCGTCCTCTGAGGATGTCTCTGCCTCAGAGGGATGGGAGGACTCCACGGCCTACAGGTCGGATCCGGAGCGTCGACCTGCAAGATACAATGTGAAGAGCACGCTGCCAGTCTTTATGGTGCACATGTAACGATAATGGTAGCATTGTCTCAAACAATAAATTGTTCTAATAATCATTGTGTATATCAAATGGCTGTCTGTTCACCCAGGACCCTGAGCTCCACTTCTGCAATGGCACGTTCTATATGGATCGCTGCTAGTTCCAGGGCCTCCTCCTCGGCCTGTGTAAGCGGATGTAGGTCAGGCACCCCTCTATCAGTCCTGGATGCCTCACGCGCATTGTGGGCCCTCTTAACCTCGAGGAGCCAGGAAACAGATATTGAGCTTTGCCAACAATAACATGACACATGTCACAACAGGAGTGCTGGACCCAAAGGTGGGGGAAGCTCGGTCTGTACTACTGAGTGAGCCAGACATGCAGGTGCCATGCTCTGATCAGAAAACAAGGGTGAGTTCTTTCATATATGCAGCCATTCCTGTAGCATCATTCCTTCTTGCCCAACTACCTGTCTTTGGCATGGCAGTGGCACCCATGTTCCACCCTGTGTGGGGACACCCAGGTTCAGCGGAGCCATGCAACAAAGTGCCACTTACCTTTGCAGAGTGCAAGAGATCATTCACCCTCTTGCGGCACTGCACCCTGTCCTGGCAGATGGCCCCACGACTACTAACCTCCTCTGCTATCTCCACCCAGGCATCTACTTACCGTTGCTGGGGAAAAGGACCTCCCACCTTGCCCGTACAGCCTGAAGGGGACTGAGCAGGAAGGCATCACTGAACTGTGGGGCCACCCTGCCTCGCGCCTCTGCCATCTCGTCTGCCTTGCAGGGACCTGGGTTAGATGAAGTGCCTGGACAGATTCTTCTGTGTTCAGCTCCAGCAGTGAGGTTTAAATGCAAAATTGGAATGAAGGTAGGCCTGGCTGCCATTTAAATATAACACCAGCACCTGCTGACCTGTCAGCTGGTGCCGTTCACGGCGGTGTCAAGCCCGCCCCTTCCACATCAGTGAGGAGTCGGCACAACCCGGGCATGCTAATGAGCCACCGCGCTGAATAACGCGGCAGCTCCTCGACATTGTTTTTGCGTGGCGAGACTATAAATTTCAGCCCTAAGGTGTAATAAAGAATTCTATCGGCTTATTTATTTTTGCTGTAGCTTTGGTTGATGATATCACTTACATTTGGACTTAGGTTTTGTAAATAAGTTTTATAAAGGTAATAATTGTTGCTGTTTGTGACAAACTACATCACATTAGTGGTGATGAGACCTGTTGGCACTGCCAGGTCTCATGCTTCCAACATAAATAATGTGCCCACTATGACCACCCACCTGCCCAAATCCAGTTAAATTTCCCCTTTTCTTTCTCATCAATCTGCTGTTCTAGATTACATCTACATACTTTGTTACTTATGCCCTGTTAGCACAAAGACAAACATTAAATGTATTCAAGGCTGCAGGAAAAATTATTTTGACTGCACTTCTGCCTGTATATTCTTGTATGTTTGTATTTAACTGTGATAAATGAATTAATCTTATGCAATATAGATTTAACAAGCATTTACTTGGATGCAGAAGAATGGTACTGTCACGGTTTGTTCAACTCTGTGGTTGCATGTCAATTCTAACAGCATCCAAATGAATATGTTCATTAAATTCAACTTTTTATTCTAAATTTGCTGCCATCGTTGGCATATGATTGGCTATATGCCACTCATCAATCATCAGCGATTGGCTGTGCTCTTTTGCTTGTCTATATAGCCTGATTGAATTAGGAAGCTGAACGTATTATCTGCTCCTGGAAAATTAAAGAAAGATTTTACCTACAGGGCAAATTCCACAAATAAACATTATTTTCTGGGATGTGGTTTTAAGCCAATGCAAAAGATGCACAAAAGGGGAATTCAGATGAGCAGATATGTCACAATTATTAACAACATTCCTAAATAAGTGCCATTACTTACACAATATCTTATATACTTAGAATCTTTTGGCTTCTAGGATCTGTTGTTCTCTGAGCTAACCATTCTCCCGATGGCAGATATTTTCCCAGTCACATTATGACTTTACAGCCAAGTGAACAATATTGTGTGGGGAACTTCTGCCAATTTTATTTTGAAAAACAAGAGCTTTTTCTTCTGTAAAGCTATAACCTCATGCTTAAAAGTCTCAGCTCCTACATTGAGTCTCCTACTATTCTTCAACTGGACAGCAAGGTATTCTCACTGGATAGCCACCACCCTGGGCCCTACAATTTGAAGCTACATATCACCATAGACATGGAATTGGCTTTTGGTAGTCTACACACACAATGGCTTATATTTTCCAGTCAGAGGCACAGCAACAGCTTTTGCTAGTGACCTTGAAGAAAGCTGCTCAGAAAAATCTAGTGATCTCTGTGGCGTGTATTTCACCTTCCCTGGTGGTAATTTGAATCTGGTGCTGAGTCAAGGCGATCTCCATGCATCCAGCAATACTGATGTCATCAAGCAGGCTAAGCTGCCAATCACATTGAAGAATTCTCATAGACAGTAAGTCAGGAACTAAAATGCACAGATTATCCTTCATTTTTTAAAATAAAATTTACAGAAAGAAACAATGATTGGGACATACACACTAGAACCTGAAATGTCATAAAGAAACTTTAAAAAAATATGCTTTATTCAACAACGAAATAATTATCGTAATGGAAAAATTTGACATTACACCAATATAAAATTAGTTTTCCTGGGCTAGAAAGGTTGTTCATTAGTATTTATGACTTAGTACAACATTAAAAATCCACTTACACCTCATTGACAAGATGTAACTTTATCACGGAGGTGTGGTTTAACAGTGATATGACAGTGCAAAAAGGGTAGTTCTCATCAGTTCAGCAATTTCTAAAGATTGCCTTCTGCAGGGAATTTAACAGTGCACCTATTGGAGGAGCAGAGAATCACTGACAGCAACTTCTGATTTCCATGTTTAACTACACATGTACAGACACGAGGGGCTGGATTTTCAATCAGGGATTAGGAACCTGACCCTGCACAACGTGCTTTAGGCATGCCTATGGGGATTTTCAAATCTTCAGCCAATTAAAGGCCATGGAGTGAATTCACTGTCCAATCAAGGATGGCGATGGTGATCCCGATGCTGGAGGACCAATGCGAGGCAGTCCCACCAGCTAAGGTGGAAGCTGCAGATCTGAAAATGGAAATTGTCATGCTAGGCCCCCAGCTGCCAAACATGAGGCATATTAATTTTGTCATGAACACTGATTTTAAACTGTTACTGGAGTGAAGAAAGGACTTGTTAAAGGACAAAAGACCATTCCCTGACACATTCAACCCCCAATGGACCTTGATCACCAGGTAGTGTGTGTAAGAGGAGCATTCCAGAGACTGCTAAGGTGATACAATACAAGACGTGGTCAGACCAGTTAGTCACATGACTAATCTGCTTGGCAATCTGGGTTTTTCTGTATACAAACAGTTTGAACTCAGAAAAGACTGTTTGCTCCTGGATTGAGAAGATCTCTCCTGTCTGCTCCCATCTCTTTTTCACAAGCCTCTGAATCCACTGAAGACACATGAACCCCAAGAGAGAAAAGTCTCCTACAGCGGACAAGGTTTAAGAAGAATACTGGGCCCCAACGAAAAGCAAGATCTATCTACAATCAAGGACTCTACAGTGAGCTCGAAGAACCGTAACAAAAACACTTCAGAGATTGCCTCAAACTTTTCCACTTTATTTTTCTTCTGCTCTATTTGCATGTATCGCAAATGCGGGTATCATGGGCGCGTCGTGTATCTGTGGGCATTAACCGAATTAGAGTTTAAGTTAAATGAATTTCAACTTTTCTTCTTAAACCTATGAAAGCCTGTTTGTGCAGGTTTCTTTGCCTTATAATTGGAAAGCAGTGAACAAGAATTCACCAAGGGGGAGCTAAAAACATGGTGTGTTTAAAATTAAAATCCTGTTACGGTAAGGCCAGGTGAAGACTGAAAGGGAACCCTAGACCTCTTTCTCACCGGGTCGTAACAAAATTGAGAGAGACAAATGAAGATAAGTTTATTTTTATGCTTTAAAATGTCTGGTCATGATCCTGGAACGGCAACCCCTCTAGGGGTTGGCCAGCAGCTACAGATGTGTCCGCGACGGCTGTTATGGTTCCAGGGGTGGTTCCTTCACATGATCCATCAGCACCCCCACCTCCAACCACAACCTCCCACCCTGAGCCCACCATGTTGACCATGTTGGCCTGGACATAGTCCAGGTCAACATGGGCTGCCGACACTGCCAACTGGAAAATCCAGATGGTGTGGGTAGGCCCCATAATTAACAATAATTGGCCCCAATCGACTGCCCTCCGGGAAATGGCGGGCAGCCAATCCAAGCCCGAGCTGCCCTCATTCAAAATGGCTCGGGGTCAGCATTGTGCTAGCGAATGAGCATGGAGGCTGGTGGTGCCAAATTGCACGCCCGTCCTCCTCCAATTCGGACTCCGAACTGTTCTAAAAATCCAGCCCCAGAAGCTGCTGTCAGTTTCACAGGGTAATGATGGTGAGCGCTGGCAATTTTGCAATCATTACAATTGCAAAATCCAGGTCATTATGCTTTGTATTGGTATGGTAGCTGGGTAATGAATTATTCTGACATCAATAGAATTTTGGAGCCTTTAATAATGGATAACTTGGTGCACTATATTTTAAAATACATGGAAACCCATTATACTAGAATGAAGATGAAAATCCATTAAATAATGTATTATTCAATATTCTCTGATATTCATGTTATTATTTAGGTAGAAGAGCTGAGAGCAATTTCCTACACACTCAGTTCTTAGAACTGCCTTGTTAATGCTCCAAAACTGGAATTGTTCAATAACTGTGTCCTTGCTGGTCCCAGATTTCATCACTATGGCCCGTAAACATAGAGGTATTAAAGAAAATTCTGAAGCAGCAAGGGCATTCCTATAATTGATTGGTTAGCAGTAAATCAAAAGAAAAAATACTGCAGATGCTGGAAAGTTGAAATAAAAACAGAAATTGCGGGAAATACTCAGCAGATCAGGCAGCATCTATGGAGACAGAAGCAGAGTTAACATTTCAGGTCTATGACCTTTCATCAGAACGCAGCTGGTTAGCAGTGAAGCCTGGCGCCTGCACTAGGGAAATCTGTTTCTATATTTCTAACATCAAGAATGTCAATAAGGAGTCAGGAAACTAAAAATATAACCTTCATGATAAACTAATAAAGTATTTAATTCTGCCAAGTGTACCTAACCAGAATTTCAAAATGTTGGCTGGAATTTTATCAAACCCAGGTTGTCCTGCTGCCGGGATCAAAAGTGGGTCCTGAGCCCACATGGACGGATGCTGGGATGCTGAGCAGCATTTTACCGGTGGTAGCCAATTAAGAGGCCGTCGACAGCTCAGCAGCCCTGGCAGCACCACCGAAAAAAAGTGGTCGCTGCTCAGGCTGTAGGAAGAAGACGACACCTTCGTGTTGAGGCATCCTCCAAGGCCAGGTAAGATTTTTTATTTAATGTGCTGGGGCTGGGCAGGCAGGCCCCGATGATTGGCGGGCGACCATTGTCAATGGTGGGGGCCCTTCTGTGGGCCATGGAGTGGCCAGGAAGGACAGTCCCCCTCCAGGAACCGGCTGGGAGGCCACCATAATTTACCTAGCAGTCTCCCCATGTGGCGTTGGCCCCTCCCGATGCCGGTAAGATACTGGCGGGGGCGGGAAGTGGTGATAATTGGCCAATTAATTGGTATAACTGGTTGATCGCCTTCGGTCGGCAGACAGCCGTGCCACTGAGGTTCCCACTGTTGAGGAAATCCTGTGACAGCGGGAAGATGTTGGTCTCCCCTCCCGATGCCTTCTGCCGCCATTTTACGGACCTCCCACCTCCTCCAGAGAGTTGGTAAAATCCAGCCCATTATCTTCACTTAGTATTTTCAAAATGATGGACAAAATCCAAAGCAAGTAAAAACTTCTCCACGTGAAAATGTGCATTTGAACTCTTAAAGTACCTTATATATTTGTAATAGTCTGGTCTAAAATACAATGGTTCTGTTAATACAAAATAACATCTTTGATACTATACTTGTGGCATAAAGGTGATGATACCCTGTTGAAAGCATAAATTATTGCACTCATGAATGGGGCATACACAATATCGCTTGTAACTTTAAAACCCAAATTACTCAGCTCCATTCACTTGTACAATAAATCATCACTTTTGTGAAATATGAAATAAATTGAAGCATTTATTTTAGATGGAATATATCATAGATAAGAGCAAATTAGTCATTTGAGGAGACATTTATCATGTCTCATTGCAATCTATAGCATATTATCTGTTTCTGCATTCATCTTAATACTTCAGCTCAAATAATACTTACCACTTTCTGCATCTGGCAGATATGCACATTCTATGGAAAATTAATCCTATTTCACAATGGAAGCAGCAATCATTAGGGAAGAAAGTTCTATTATTTCTGAATATATTTTCACCAACAGCAAGTGAAGCAGTGGTTGTTTAAGGTTCTTATTTTTCTGTAATAATTACTGTTCTTATATACAAAGCTTTTGTAAAGAAATTAAAACATTTGTTTTGGGGCAATTACTTTGGCGAAAGGAAACTGTGTTAAGATTAACATGTTAAAAAGATTAAAATAAATGCTATAATGCATATTCTATGTATGTCTGTGGTACCAGCTTTAGCTTTGATAGCAAAACTGAATTGTTTTATTATTACAAAAAAAAATCAGCACAACATAAAGAAAATAAACAAACAAATGTACATATGTATACAGGCAAGACCGGTCCAAAATAATAATGAAAATGACAGTATAATAATTTGGGCTTTTTTTTGGCAAAGTTTTAAACATGAGTCTCTCTCACTGCAGGTTACAATTAGAAAGCTGTTTATGTTCTATTATCCTGGACTACCAATGTCCGCATATCAGGAGAGCAAGTAGCATCACCAAATAGAACCTTGAGTGATCGTCCTGTAACAAATGATGAATGAAGAAACGGTGACCATTTTGCATGAAACAGATCAAGTTTGTATTTTAGCTGAACACATAATTTTTAACAGATGCATAGTTTGACCAATAAGGACATTACAAGGAATATTTCACTTAGCCTTCCAGGGTTTGGTGACAAAAATATACAGGCAAAAAACTCCACTTGAGAACTTAAAAGACATTTTTAATGTTTCATTGAAGGCCTTCAAACAAGTAGGCAGTTACAGTACCACAACACTGCATGTTGAAAAACGGAATGACACATATGGTAACTAGTCTCCCAATATGAAGAGAAAAACTCCTAAGGCAAAAGTATAAATTAATCCTTAGGAACATCACACTGACAGGCAGGCTAGAAAGCTCACCAATGCCAAACAATCTTAAATTTGTGCTTCATATATCAATTTTACTAAACATTTAAATTCACCAAAAGTGTACCTTTTTATACCTTTACACTGGATGAATCCATAATCCATGTACATTTTTCACAGATTCAAACTGCAGATGTATATATTTATGAATATTAATTGACAGTTTTATAAATAAAGGTAATTAAATAAAGTGACTTCCCAATACTCCATGAATTCTAGACCAAATTTAATTTTATCGTTTGAAACTTTTCTGAAATGCGTTAACAGTTAATTTTTACATTTTTAATTATTAGAATTTCATGAGTTTCAGTGTTTTTCAAGTGATATTGTCCAGCTAATTTACCTGCTTTGTTAGGAGTGTTTAAGTTCAAAATATGTAAAATTGAAACCATTCACCAATGCTTACTAGTGAATAGACTACCTTTTCCCATATATGATTTGAGGTAGTAGCTACATTATTCCACAACCAATCAGTTATTGACTCTTGCTAGGTCATGTTAACAGAACTAATAAGATTTTTTAAAAATTCATTCTTGGATGTGAGCATTGCAGGCAAAGCCAGCATTTATTGCCCATCCCTAGTTGCCATTGAGAAGGTGGTGGTGAGCTGCTTTCTTGAACCACTGCGGTTCATGTGGTGTGAGTACACCCACAGTGCTATTAGGGAGGGAGTTCCAGGATTTTGACTCAGTGACTGTGAAGGAACGGTGATATAGTTCCAAGTCAGGATGGTGTGTTACTTGGAGGGAACTTGCAGGTGGTGGTGTTCCCATGCGATGGCTGCCCATGGTCACGGGTTTGGAAGGTGCTGTCGAAGAAGCCTTGGCGAGTTGCTGCAGTACATCTTGTAGATGTTACACACTGCTGCCACTGTCCGCCAGTGATGGCGGGAGTGAATGTTTAAGGTGGCGGATGGGGTGTCGATCAAGCAGGCTGCTTTGTCTTGGAAGCTGTCGAGCATCTCGAGTGTTGTTGGAGTTGCACTCATCCAGGCAAATGGAGAGTATTCCATCACACTCCTGACTTGTGCCTTGTAGATGGTGGACAGGCTTTGGGGAGTCAGGAGGTGAGTTATCGCAGAATTCCCAGACTCTGATCTGCTCTTGTAGCCATAGTATTTATATGCCTGGTCCAGTTAAGTTTCTGGTGAATGCTAACCAGCATGATGTTGATGGTGAGGATTCAGTGATGGTAATGCCATTGAATGCAAAGAGGAGATGATTAGGTTGCTAGCACTGTCGACGACACCTTCCATCACTTTGGTGATGATTAAGAGCAGACTGATGGGGCGGTAATTGGCCATATTGGATTTGTCCTGCTTTTTGTGGACAGGACAAAGCTGGGTAAGTTTTCACATTGTCCAGTAGATGCCTGTGTTGTAGCTGTGCTGGAACAGCTTGACTAAGGGCTCAGCCAGTTCTGGCACCAATGCCAATTGGTGAAGGTAATTACTCAGTTTCCAGCATAGCCACCAATTGTCGAATAATGGAACTTTTTTTAAATTAACCTACCCCATGTCCTGAACATCTTCTTGCATCACTAGTTCCAAGGCAGGTACTGAAATTAAATGCTTTCAGGGGAAGACACTTATGATTGATGCACATTCTGTCCTGTCCACACGGGGTTCCATCTTGCACATATCCCAGATCTGTGACCTCATCTAATATGACATGGCCACCACTATAAAACACAAACAGAACAATATTACAAAATAGGAAATAATAAAGCTTTGGCATTTCTTGAGGCTATTTTTGATGCTTTAAGAATTTTGTGTCAAACTGTGTACGATTCTAACAGTTTTTAATTCATTTATTTCAGACTAAAAATATCAAGGAATTTCAACTCTGAGGAGGAAAACAAATGATCTATTTAAAATAAGCTCCCAACCTAAAGTCATAATGGCAAAATCTGAAGATAATCTCTGCTAAATAATAGATCCTTTATTAAAACCAATGTTGAAAAATTTCAAATCCTGCATCTCTGCTTTCCACAGTCAAATTTTTGTTACTTGCTCCATTCTCAAAGCACTGATATAATGAGATAACTTCAGTTATCATTTCAAAGCATGATACTGTTCTGTGTAATAGAGTATATATAAAACTGCAGAGATTTAGGACTGGATAAGGAGCCAACCAGCTTCTTGAATCTAAAAAATGTACTGATGACTTGAAGAGAATAACTTACTGAAAGACAATTATAATGGATTCAAAAATGGATGTCAGGGTGAATTTTTGCTTTCATAGAAATATAGAAATCGACAGCATGAAGGAGGCCATTCAACCTATCATGTCTGTGCCAGCCGACAAGTAATCGTTCGGCCTAATCCAAATTTCCAGCTTTTGGTCCACAGCCTTGTAGGTTACGGCATTTCAAGAGCATATCCAAGAATTTTTTAAATATTATGGCAGTTTCTCTACCACCTTTTCAGGCAGTGAGTTCCAGATCACCACCACACACTGAGTGAAAAAATTTCTCTCAAATCCCCTCTAAACCTCCTACCTCTTACCTTAAATCTATGCCCTCTGGTTATTGACCTCTCAACCAAGGGCTATACGGCTTTCCTATCCACTTTATTTAGACCCCTCATACTTTTATACACTTCAATTAGATCTCCACTCATCCTCCTTTGTTCCAAGATCCTAGCCTATCCAATCTTTCCTCAAAACTAAAATTCTCCAGTCCAGGCAACATCCTTGTAAATCTCCTCTGTTCCCTCTCTAGTGCAATCACATCTTTCCTATAGTACAGTGACCAGAACTGCATGCAGTACTTCAGCTGTGGCCTAACTAGTGTTTATACAGTTCCAGCATAACCTCCCAACTTTTACATTCTATGCCTTGGCTAATAAAGGCACAGATCCTGGATGCCTTCTTGACCACCTTATCTACCTGTCCAGCTACCTTCAGTGATCTGTGGACATGCACTCCAAGGTCCCTCTGCTCCTCTACACTTCTCAGCATTCTACCATTTATTGTGTATTCCTTTGTCTTGTTAGACTTCCCCAAATACATTACCTCACATTTCTCTGGATTGAACTCCATTTGCCACTGTTCTGTCCATATGACTAGTCTATTGATATCTTCCTGCAATCTATAGCTTTCTTCTTCATATCAACCACATGGCCAATGTTTGTATTGTCTGCAAACTTCTTAATCATACTCCATACATTCAAGTCCAAATCATTGATATATACCACAAAAGGCAAGGGACCTAGTACTGAGGAACCCCACTGGAAATAGCCTTCCTTTAACAAAAACACCCATCGACCATTACCCTTTGTCTCTGAGCCAATTTTGAATCCAACTTGCCACTTTGCCTTGGATCTCATGGGCTGTTACTTTCATGACCAGTCTGCCATGTGGGATCTTATCAAAAGCTTTGCTAAAACCCATACAGACTACATCAAATCGACCTTATCGACCCTCCTTGTTACCGCCTCAATCCTTGCTGACTGTTTTTGATTAATCTGTGTCTTTCTAAATGAAGATTTATCCTGTCGCTCAGAACTTTTCCAAGACTTTTGCTACCATCAAGTTTAGGCTGACTGGTCTGTAACTACTCGTTCCATCCCTTTCTTCCTTTTTAAAAAATGGCACAATGTTAGCTGTCTTCCAGTTCTTTGGCACCACACCTGTAGCCAGAGAGGATTGGAAAATGATGGCCAGAGCATCTGCGATTTCTTCTCTTGCTTTTCTTAACAGCCTAGGATACATTTCATCCAGGCCTGGGATTTATCCACTTTCAAAGATGTTAAACCCCTTAAAAATTCCTTTCTCATTACGTTAACTTCATCTAATATTTCACACTCCTCCCTGATTGCAATGTGTGTATCATCCCTCTCTTTGTGAAAACAGATGCAAAGGATTCATTAAGAACCATACCTACATTCTCTGCCTCGACACACAGGCTACCCTTATGGTCCCTAATAGGCCCTACTCTTTCTTTAGTTATCCTGTTGCTCCTTGTGCATTTATAAAAAATCTTTGGGTTTTCCTTGATTTTACTTGCCAACATTTTTTCACGCCCTCTCTTTGCTTTCCTAATTTCCTTTTTAATTTCACCCTTACACTTTTTATACTCCTCTAGGTTTTCTGCAGTATTGAGCCCTCGGTGTCTGTCATAGCTTCCCTTTTTTTTTGTTATCCTCTACTTTAAGCCCCTTGAAATTCAGGGAGCTCTGGATTTGTTAGTCCCACCCTTTTTCTTTAAAGAAACATACTTGCTCTGAACCCTCATTATCTCTTCCTTGAATGCCTCCCACTGATCTGGCACTGGCCAAATTGGTCAGAATTGTTCCTTTATTGTCAAGGTTTCAAATATCAGGTAACAAGTTAATGATTATGAATATTATCACCCAAAGAGTAACAGAATTGTGCATTGAGTTACCAGGAAAAGCCATTGAAGTGGGCAGATTATGTGTGCTCAAGATATTATAATATGTCTTTTTTGGAGAAGAAATTAAATTAAGCAATATGGTGATAATGTAAAAAAACAGCTGTTGAGCCTAATTGCTTTTTCCTGTTCCTACAAATTCTTATATGTTTAAATACTTTCGAATACATTTGATGTTTTATTGCAAAAGTGTACTATTTGTGCTTTCCATTTTGAAAAATGTGGGAAGTTAAGTTTGAATGACAAATAGTTTATTCAAAACATAAAATTAAATTTAATGATGTCACTATGCAAAACATAACAACTGAACTGAAATGTAAAGTAAGTGTTTGTGAAAATTTGATTAAATAAACAACTCAATTGTATTTAACTGCAAACACTATAGAGTGCAATATATGCCTAATCAAGGATGACAATGAATTCAATTAAAATGACTAAATGAGTAAATCATGGAAATGATTTGATTTCATTGTGAAACTACTGGCAGTCAATATTAACTGTTATCACTGATGGCTGGAGGCAGTTGAAAAAAGGCTTTCATCTTCCTCAGGGTCAGAACACCAGCAGTCATGATTATGCACCCCTGCTCAATTTTCTTTCCCTTTGAGGTCAGGGTGGGAATATAACAGGGAGGCTGATCCATTATCACCAAAATACTGCCCCAGCCAAAAGTAAAAATTACCCCCTGTCTCTTTTGTAAAAGGGGATGGGAGATTTACTATTAGAAAAATCAGTTCAGTGTGCAGCTGTGCTGCAGATGCACCTGTAGCCTGCATTGTGGGGACAATCTGTGCCAATTTTTCATCACAATGCCCAAAAATTTATGTTGCAAGTGCAGAAGAGTTTGGCCTGCAGCATGCTTGGCTGGGGAACGTAAAATCCAGTGTGGGAACAGGTCTTAAAGGGCTACGGCTTATCATTAAAGGGGAAGTTATGCTGGTGACAGAAAAGTGAACTAGCTATTAACAATGGCACAGAGGAGAGCTGTGGATAACACAGATTCCTTTGATGTTATAGAACTGGAGGTCCTCCTGCAGCAAGTGAATTAAAGGTGTTGTTGAATCTGATTTTTAAGAACATAAGAAATGGGAGCAGGAGTAGGCCATTCAGCCCCTTGAGCCGGCTCCACATTCAATAAGACCATGGATGAATTTCAACATCAACTCCACTTTCTCACCCGATCCCCATATCCTTTTATTCCATCATAGTCCAAATATTTATCGATTGCAGTCTTGGCTAAACATCCACAATCCTCTGAGATAGAGGATTTTAAAGATTCACAACCCTCTGAATGAAAGAATTTCTCCCCATGTCAGTCCTAAATGGCTGACCCTTTAACCTGAGAATATGACCCATAGTTGAAGACTCTCCAGCTCGGGGAAACAGTCTCTCAGCGTCTACCCTGTCAAGTCCTCTAAGAGTTTTATATGTTTCAATAAGATAACCTCTCATTCTTCTAAACTCCAGAGAATATAGGCCCGTTCTACTCAATTTCTCCTCATATAAGCCGCTCATCCCAGGAATCAATCTAGTGAACCTTTGTGGCACCCCTTCTGAGGCAACTATATCCTTCCTTAAGATGGACACCAAAACTGTACACAGTATTCCAGGTGCGGTCGCACCAAAGCCCTCACCAAATTGCAGCAAGATTTCCATAGTCTTATACTCCAATCCCTTTGCAATAAAGGATAACCTGCCATTTGGCTTCCGAATTGCACGCTGTACCTGTATGTTAACTTTCTGTAATTCATGTTCAAAGGCATCCAAATCCCTCTGAATCCCAACATTTACTAGTCTCTCACCTTCTAAAAAACATTCTGCTTTTTCATTCTTCCTACCAAAGTGGATGATTTTGCACATCCTCACATTATACTTCATCTGCCACTGTCTTGCCCAATCACCTAACCAGTCACTATCCCTTTGCAGCCTCCTTATGTCCTTGTCACAGCTTATTTTCCCTCCAAGCTTGGTAACATCAGCAAACTTGGATACATTACACTCAGTCCCTTCATCTAAGCCATTCATACAGATTGAAACCCAAGCACTGATCCTTGTGATATTCTAGTAGTTACACCATGCCATTCTGAAAATGACCTATTTATTCCTACTTTCTGTTTTCTGTCCCTCAACCAATCCTCAATCCATGTTAATATATCATCCAAATCCCATGAGTCCTAATCTTGTGCACTAACCTGTTGTGTGACATTACTGAATTACTTCCGAAAATCCAAATATACTATATCCACTGGTTCCCCCTTATCCACCATACTAGTTATACCCTCAAAAAACTCTAATAGATTTGTCAAACATGATTTCCCTGTCATAAAACTTTGCTGACTCTGCCTAATCATATTGTGATTTTTCAAATGCCCTGTCCTTAGTAATAAATTCTAGCATTTTCCCTACTTCGACAGGCCAACTGGCCTATAGTTCACTATTTTCACTCTCCTTCCTTTCTTGAACAGCAGAACCCTGCAAAACCCTCAAGGACTGATCTTCTTCATCTCAATATGAAGTATATTCAAAACCCCCATTTCCACATCTTCATAAGGTGCAACGTCAAAAGTCAGTAATAATGAAGAAAAGTAATCGCAAGGTGAAAAATAAAACAGAAATGCAAAACTGAACAGTGACACAATTAATGTACAGAGTAAAATGAAGCAAAGGCACATGAAAATTTCCCCCAAAACTCCAGAAAGCAACAATTCTCTTTTTAAGGACTCCTGGGATATCCAATTCTTCTAATTTTAAAGGTAAGGCTTGCACTGTGATGAAGCATTGCCTAAAGACATAAAATTGAGTGTATATCAGAAATAGGGAAGTTTAAAAAGGTTACACACAGCAGTAGTACAGTTTTATGAATTTAGCTCAAATTGCTCATTGGAAAATTGGGCGCCCTGTTTGCCAACTTACACCTGGATGTGAGGCCCTGGGCTGGAAAATTTACCTTATTGCATTCGTGAGATAGTTATGAGGAAAATAATACTGTGAAGTTATTTGACAATTTCTTCTCTTGGTTGTTAATTTTCACCATTGTCATAAACTTATTCTTATACACTTATTCCTGTAAGCCCACTTCATTATTACTAGGTAACACACAACTGCAGGAAGAAAACGTCTCCACCTGGTTATTTTGTGGCTCATGCATCAGAAATATAATTACCTGCAGTTGATATGCTTGTGTTTCTGCAAGAATGTAGAGATAGTCACATCACCCCAGAGTTCTCCTATTCTTGGCACAGCAGAGGTATCATCACATAGCAGATAGCCACAAAGTACGTCTCTGGATTAAATCAGAGGCACAGTCAGTCTCATGCTAAATGCAAGATTAATTATGAATATTCAAGTGCTCACACATTCAATCTGATCATTACATTTCTCAACTTCAATTTAAATAATTTGCTCTGAGTTCAAATTCTTATTTTATGAATCAAGTAACAGTGAATATTACTTGTGTGCAATGTCGTCAGAATTTCAAGTTAACAAACAGCATTAAAATCCAAATTTGTTAAGCTAGTATTTATTTACTTCTGTAAATACGTTTGGCCAACTTCACATTTTTTTTTACAAAGTGCAATACTGTAATGTAAATTGCGTTGAAATATAACATCGCATGTAGGTGACGTCATTGAGAAATTGTTGTTATAATGCACAAAGCATTTGTAACAAGACAGACAAACTAATGGCACAAATAGAGAGTAAATAGGTTTGATCTAATAGCTTTTATAGAGACATGGTTGCATGATGACCATAGGTTTGGTACTATATTTCCAGGATACACAATATTTCAAAGAAACAGACAAAATAGAAAGAGAGAGAGAGGTAGCATTGATGAGAAAGGATAACATAAGGGCAGTAGTGAGGAAGGATCTTGGACAGGAAGTAAAATCCATATGGGTGGAGAAAAGAAATAACGTCAGAAAACATGGGTAACATGAAGGACAAGGGCAGCAAATGCATGGGAACACCACCACCTGCAAGTTCCCCTCCAAGTCACACACCATCCTGACTTGGAACTATATCGCTGTTCCTTCACTGTCTCTGGGTCAAAATCCTGGAACTCCCTTCCTAACAGCATTGTGGGTATACCTACCCCAAATGGACTGCAGTGGTTCAAGAAGGCAGCTCATCACCACCTTCTCAAGGGAAATTAGGGATGGGCAATAAATGCTGGCCTGGCCAGCGACGCCCACATCCCATGAATGAATTTTTAAAAAACATAGTTTATAGGCTCCCTTATGTTAGCTATGCTGTTGGACAGAATACTAATCTAGAAATAAGAGGAGCTATTAAGAAAGCTAATGTAATAATCGTGGGGGGCTTTAATCTTCATATAGACTCAGCAAATCAAATCATCAGAAGTAATTTGGCAGATGAGTCCATGGAATGCACTTGAGACAGTTTCCTACAACAATATAATAAAAGCAAAATACTGCAGATGCTGGAAATCTGAAATAAAAACAAAAAATGCTGGAAATACTCAGCAGGTCTGGCAGCATCTGTGGAGAGAGGAGCAGAGTTAGAGCAGAGCAGACTCGGAGGGCGGAGTTCCAGAGCGGTAAGTATAAAAAACTTACCTCGGGGATTCTCGGACAAGACTCGGAGGGCGGAGTTCCAGAGCGGTAAGTTATCTCGGGTGGGAAAAAAAAACTGAAAAAGTGATGTCACAGGAAAGCTGTGACCTGATTGGCTGGTAGGGAATCTGTACCGAATTTGAAAATAAAACTGATAAAAATTGATTAAAAGACTAATTAACTAATTAATAAGTAGAGTAACTAAACCAGAGGGAGGAGATTACTGTATTTAGTTAGCATTTAGTATTTATTGCAGCACTAGGGACCATACAGTTAAGTGTATCATAATTTAGAAAGGATTTAATAAGTATTTTTATTTGTAAGGAGCATCCAGGAGGGTTTTCGAGAGCAGTATGTAAATAGTCCAACTCGGGAAGGGGCCATACTGGACCTGGTGTTAGGGAATGAGCCCGGCCAGGTGGTTGAAGTTTCAGTATGGGACTACTTTGGGAATAGTGATCACAATTCCGTAAGCTTTAAAATACTCATGGACAAAGACGAGAGTGGTCCTAAAGGAAGACTGCTAAATTGGGGGAAGGCCAACTATACCAAAATTCGGCAGGAGCTGGGGAATGTAGATTGGGAGCAGCTGTTTGAAGGTAAATCCACATGTGATATGTGGGAGGCTTTTCAAGAGAGGTTGATTAGCGTGCAGGAGAGAATTGTTCCTGTGAAAATGAGGGATAGAAATGGCAAGATTAGGGAACCATGGATGACAGGTGAAATTGTGAGACTAGCTAAGAGGAAAAAGGAAGCATACATAAGGTCTAGGCGGCTGAAGAAAGACGAAGCTTTGAAAGAATATCGGGAATGTAGGACCAATCTGAAACGAGGAATTAAGAGGGCTAAAAGGGGTCATGAAATATCTTTAGCAAACAGGGTTAAGGAAAATCCCAAAGCCTTCTATTCATATATAAGGAGCAAGAGGGTAACTAGAGAAAGGATTGGCCCACTCAAGGACAAAGGAGGAAAGTTATGCGTGGAGTCAGAGAAAATGGGTGAGATTCTAAACGAGTACTTTGCATCGGTATTCACCGAGGAGAGGGACATGACGGATGTTGACGTTAGGGACAGATGTTTGATTACTCTAGGTCAAGTCGGCATAAGGAGGGAGGAAGTGTTGGGTATTCTAAAAGGCATTAAGGTGGACAAGTCCCCAGGTCCGGATGGGATCTATCCCAGGTTACTGAGGGAAGCGAGAGAGGAAATAGCTGGGGCCGTAACAGATATCTTTGCAGCATCCTTAAACACGGGTGAGGTCCCGGAGGACTGGAGAATTGCTAATGTTGTCCCCTTGTTTAAGAAGGGTAGCAGGGATAATCCAGGTAATTATAGACCGGTGAGCCTGACGTCAGTGGTAGGAAAGCTGCTGGAGAAGATACTGAGGGATAGGATCTATTCCCATTTGGAAGAAGATGGGCTTATCAGTGATAGGCAACATGGTTTTGTGCAGGGAAGGTCATGTCTTACCAACTTAATAGAATTCTTTGAGGAAGTGACAAAGTTGATTGATGAGGGAAGGGCTGTAGATGTCATATACATGGACTTCAGTAAGGCGTTTGATAAGGTTCCCCATGGTAGGCTGATGGAGAAAGTGAAGGCGCATGGGGTCCAAGGTGTACTAGCTAGATGGATAAAGAACTGGCTGGGCAACAGGAGACAGAGAGTAGCAGTGGAAGGGGGTTTCTCAAAATGGAGACATGTTCCACAGGGATCTGTGCTGGGACCACTGTTGTTTGTGATATACATAAATGATTTGGAGGAAAGTATAGGTGGTCTGATTAGCAAGTTTGCAGACGACACTAAGATTGGTGGAGTAGCAGATAGTGAAGGGGACTGTCAGAGAATACAGCAGAATATAGATAGATTGGAGAGTTGGGCAGAGAAATGGCAGATGGAGTTCAATCAGGGCAAATGCGAGGTGATGCATTTTGGAAGATCCAATTCAAGAATGAACTATACAGTAAATGGAAAAGTCCTGGGGAAAATTGATGTACAGAGAGATTTGGGTGTTCAGGTCCATTGTTCCCCGAAGGTGGCAACGCAGGTCAATAGAGTGGTCAAGAAGGCATACGGCATGCTTTCCTTCATCGGACGGGGTATTGAGTACAAGAGTTGGCAGGTCATGTTACAGTTGTATAGGACTTTGGTTCGGCCACATTTGGAATACTGCGTGCAGTTCTGGTCGCCACATTACCAAAAGGATGTGGATGCTTTGGAGAGGGTGCAGAGGAGGTTCACCAGGATGTTGCCTGGTATGGAGGGCGCTAGCTATGAAGAGAGGTTGAGTAGATTAGGATTACTTTCATTAGAAAGACGGAGGTTGAGGGGGGACCTGATTGAGGTGTACAAAATCATGAGAGGTATAGATAGGGTGGATAGCAAGAAGCTTTTTCCCAGAGTGGGGGATTCAATTACTATGGGACACGAGTTCAAAGTGAAAGGGGAAAAGTTTAGGGGGGATATGCGTGGAAAGTTCTTTACGCAGAGGGTGGTGGGTGCCTGGAACGCGTTGCTAGCGGAGGTGGTAGATGCGGGCACGATAGCGTCTTTTAAGATGTATCTAGACAGATACATGAATGGGCAGGAAGTAAAGAGATACAGACCCTTAGAAAATAGGCGACATGTTTAGATAGAGGATCTGGATCGGCGCAGGCTTGGAGGGCCGAAGGGCCTGTTCCTGTGCTGTAATTTTTTTTGTTCTTTGTTCTTTTATTTATATTATATTAATTAACTAATTAGTGCTAGAAATGACAATTAGAGAGGTGAAGTGCTTCACCTGTGAGATGTGGGAAGTCCGTGACGCTTCCAGCGTTCCGGGCGATTACATCTGCAGGAAGTGTACCCAGTTGCAGCTCCTCACAGACCGCATGGATTGGTTGGAGCGGCAACTGGATGCACTTAGGAGCATGCAGGTGGCGGAAAGCGTCATAGACAGGAGTTTTAGAGAAGTGGTTACACCCAAGGTGCAGGCAGATCGATGGGTGACCGCTAGAAGGGGCAGGCAGTCAGTGCAGGAATCCCCTGTGGCTATCCCCCTGTCTAACAAGTATACCGTTTTGGATACTGTTGGGGGGGATGGCCTATCAGGGGAAAACAGCAGCAGCCAGAGCAGTGGCACCATGGCTGGAACTGTTGTTCAGCAGGGAGGGACAAAGCGCAGAAGAGCAATAGTTATAGGGGGACTCGATAGTCAGGGGCACAGATAGGCGTTTCTGTGGACGTGAAAGAGACTCCAGGATGGTATGTTGCCTCCCTGGTGCCAGGGTCAAGGATGTCTCTGAACGGACAGGGGGCATTCTGAAGGGGGAGGGTGCACAGCCAGAGGTTGTGGTACACATCGGTACCAATGACATTGGCAGGAAGAGTGATGAGGTCCTGCAGGGGGAGTTTAGGGAGTTAGGTAATAAGTTAAAAAACAGGACCTCAAAGGTTGTAATCTCTGGATTACTCCCTGTGCCACGTGCCAGTGAGGCTAGAAACAGCTAAACACGTGGCTGAGCAGCTGGCGTAGAAGGGAGGGTTTCAGATATCTGGACCATTGGGCTCTCTTCAGGGACAGATGGGACTTGTACAAGAAGGACGGGTTGCATCTAAACTGGAGGGGCACTAATATCCTGGCTGCAAGATTTGCTAGCGTCACTCGTGAGGGTTTAAACTAGTGTGGCAGGGGGGTGGGAATCAGAGCAGTAGGACAGCTAGTGAAATAAATGAGGAGGACATAGTAAATAAGGCCAGTAGGACTAAGAGGAAGAGCAGGCAGGGAGATGTTGCTGAGCACAGCGGGACTGGTGGTCTGAAGTGCATTTGTTTCAATGCGAGAAGTATAACAGGTGAGGCAGATGAACTTAGAGCTTGGATTAGTACTTGGCAATATGATGTTGTTGCTATTACAGAGACTTGGTTGAGGGAAGGGCAGGTTTGGCAGCTAAATGTTCCAGGCTTTAGAAGCTTCAGGCGGGATAGAGGGGGATGTAAAAGGGGTGGGGGAGTTGCATTACTGGTTAAGGAGAATATCACATCTGTACTGCGGGAGGACACCTCAGAGGGGTCATGCAGCGAGGCAATATGGGTAGAGCTCAGGAATAGGAAGGGTGCAGTCACGATGTTGGGGGTTTACTACAGGCCTCCCCCAACAGCCAGCGGGAGGTAGAGGAGCAGATATGTAGACAGATTTTGGAAAGATGTAAAGGTAACAGGGTTGTGGTGGTGGGTGATTTTAACTTCCCCTATATTGACTGGGACTCACTTAGTGCTAGGGGCTTGGATGGGGCAGAGTTTGTGAGGAGCATCCAGGAGGGCTTCTTGAAATAGTATGTAGATAGTCCAACTAGGGATGGGGCTATCCTGGACCTGGTATTGGGGAATGAGCCCGGCCAGGTGGTCGAAGTTTCAGTGGGGGAACATTTCGGGAGTACTAATCATAATTCCATAAGTTTTAAGGTACTTGTGGATAAGGATAAGAGTAGTCTTCGGGTGAAGGTGCTAAATTGGGGGAAGGCTAATTATAACAATATTAGGCAGGAACTGAAGAATTTAGATTGGGGGCGGGTGTTTGAGGGTAAATCAACATCTGACAGGTGGGAGTCTTTCAAACGTCAGCTGATTATAATCCAGGACCAGCATGTTCCTGTGAGGAAGAAAGACAAGTTTGGCAAGTTTTGGGAAGCTTGGATAACACGGGATATTATGAGCCTAGTCAAAAAAAAAAAGGAAGCATTTGTAAGGGCTGGAAAGCTAGGAACAAACGAAGCACTTGAGGACTATAAAGACAGGAGGAAGGAACTTAAGCAAGGAGTTAGGAGGTGGTGTTGGGTGTCTTGCAAAACATTAAGGTAGATAAGTCCCCAGGGCCTGATGGGATCTACCCTAGAATACTGAGGGAGGCAAGGGAAGAAATTGCTGGGGCCTTGACAGAAATCTTTGCATCCTCATTGGCTACAGGTGAGGTCCCAGAGGACTGGAGAATAGCCAATGTTGTTCCTTTGTTTAAGAAAGGTGGCAAGGATAATCCAGGAAATTATAGGCCAGTGAGCCTTACGTCAGTGGTAGGGAAACTATTAGAGAGGATTATTCGGGACAGGATTTACTCCCATTTGGAAACAAACAAACTTATTAGCGAGAGGCAGCATGGTTTTGTGAAGGGGAGGTCGTGTCTTACTAATTTGATTGAGTTTTTTGAGGAAGTGACTAAGATGATTGATGAAGGCAGGGCAGTGGATGTTATCTATATGGACTTTAGTAAAGCCTTTGACAAGGTCCCGCATGGCAGAATGGTACAAAAGGTGAAGTCACACGGGATCAGAGGTGAGCTGGCAAGATGGATACAGAACTGTCTCGGTCATAGAAGACAGAGGGTATCAGTGGATGGGTGTTTTTCTGAATGGAGGGATGTGACTGGTGGTGTTCCGCAGGGATCAGTGCTGGGACCTTTGCTGTTTGTAGTATATATAAATGATTTGGAGGAAAATGTAGCTGGTCTGATTAGTAAGTTTGCCGACGACACAAAGGTTGGTGGAGTTGCGGATAATGATGAGGATTGTCAGAGGATACAGCAGGATATAGATCGGTTGGAGACTTGGGCGCAGAAATGGCAGATGGAGTTTAATCCAGACAAATGTGAGGTAATGCATTTTGGAAGGTCTAATGCAGGTGGGAAGTATACAGTAAATGGCAGAACCCTTAGGAGTATTGACAGGCAGAGAGATCTGGGCGTACAGGTACACAGGTCACTGAAAGTGG
This sequence comes from Heterodontus francisci, assembly GCF_036365525.1. NCBI lineage: Eukaryota > Metazoa > Chordata > Chondrichthyes > Heterodontiformes > Heterodontidae > Heterodontus > Heterodontus francisci. The sequence goes on along the minus strand of NC_090372.1, from coordinate 161,252,697 downwards.
CAACGCAGGTGGATAAGGTAGTCAAGAAGGCATATGGCATGCTTGCCTTCATCGGTCGGGGCACAGAGTATAAAAATTGGCAAGTCATGTTGCAGCTGTACAGAACCTTAGTTAGGCCACACTTAGAATATTGCGTGCAATTCTGGTCGCCACACTACCAGAAGGACGTGGAGGCTTTGGAGAGGGTACAGAGGAGGTTTACCAGGATGTTGCCTGGTCTGAGGGGCATTAGCTATGAGGAGAGGTTGGAAAAACTCGGATTGTTTTCACTGGAACGACGGAGGTGGAGGGGCGACATGATAGAGGTTTACAAAGTTATGAGCGGCATGGACAGAGTGGATAGTCAGAAGCTTTTTCCCAGGGTGGAAGAGTCAGTTACTAGGGGACATAGGTTTAAGGTGCGAGGGGCAAAGTTTAGAGGGGATGTGCGAGGCAAATTTTTTACACAGAGGGTGGTGAGTGCCTGGAACTTGCTGCCAGGGGAGGGGAAGCAGATTCGATAGCGACATTTAAGAGACATCTTGACAAATACATGAATAGGAAAGGAATAGAGGGATATGGGCCCCGGAAGTGCAGAAGGTGTTAGTTTAGGCAGGCATCAAGATCGGCGCAGGCTTGGAGGGCCGAATGGCCTGTTCCTGTGCTGTACTGTTCTTTGTTTTTTGTTAACATTTCAGGTCAGTGACCCTTCATCAGAACTCCTAGAACAATATGTTGTGGAACCAACCAGGGAAGAGGTTATTTTAGATCTTGTGTTGTGTAATGATACAGGGTTAATTTGTAATATCATTGTCAAGGATCCTCTAGGTAAGAGTGATCATATGATGATGAATTTTACATTGAGTTCCAGAGTGAAGTACTTGAGTCCGAAGCTAGAGTATTAAACTTAAATAATGCCAATCATCGAGGTATGAGGGGCGAGTTGGCTCAGGTAGATTGGGAAATTAGATTAGAGGTTATAATGTTAGATAAGCAATGGTGAATATTTAAAAAGGAAAATTTCATAATCCTCAACAAATATACATTCCATTGGGAAATAAAAACTCCACTGGAACAGAGATCCATCTATGGCTAACTAAAGACATCAAGAATAATATTAGATTAAAAAGAGGTTTATAATGTTGCCAAGAACAGTAGTAAACCTGAAGATTTGGAGAGTTTGAGAAACCAGCAAAGGATGAACAAAAAATTGATAAAGAGTGGAAAATAGAATGAGAATAAACTGGTAAGAAATGCAAAAAGATTGCAAAAGCTTCTACAAGTATGTAAAAAGGAAGAGAGTAACAAAAGTAAACATGGGACCTTCAGGAAATGGCAGAATTAAACAATTATTTTGTGTCTGTCTTCAGTGTAGAAGACACACAAAAAAAACTGAAATAGTGGAGAACCTAGGGTCTAATGTGAGTGAGGAACTTAATGTAATGAATATTAGTAAAGAAAAAGTACTGGAGAAATTAATGAAAACTAGAAGTCACAAGTCACCTGGACCTGATGGCCTACATCCTAGGATTCTAAAAAAGGTGGCTGCAGAGGTAGTGGATGCATTGGTCTTGATCTTCCAAAATTGGGATTCTGGAATGATCCCAATAGATAGGAATGTAGAAAATGCAGCACTGCTATTCAAGAAAAGAGGGAGAGAGAAAACAGGGAACTACAGGCCAGTTAGCCTGACATCTATTATCAGGAAAATGTTCGAACCCATTATGACGGAAATGGTAACAGGGTACTTAGAAAACCATAATATGATCAAGCAGAGTCAATACAGTTTTATGAAATGAAAATCATGTTTGACGAATCTATTATAGTTTTTTGAGGATGTAACTAGCAAGATAGATAAAGGAGAACTAGTGGATATAGTATATTTGTATTTTCAAAAGGCATTCGATAGGTTACCACAAAAAAGGTTGTTATACAAGATAAGGGTACATGGGGTTGGGCAATATATTAGCATGGATTGAGGATTAGCTGGAGAACAGAAAACAGAGAGTAGAAATAAACAGGTAATTTTCAGGTTGGTAGGCCAGAGTGGGGTGCTGTGAAGATCAGTGCTGGAGCCTCAACTGTTTACAATCTGTATTAATGACATAGATGAAGGAACTGAGTATAATACGAACATTTGTATGAACATATGAACATACAAATTAGGGCCATTTGGCTCTTCGAGCCTGCTCTGCCATTCAATAAGATCATGGCTGATCTGAATGTAACCTTGACTCCACGATCCCGCTTACCGACGATAACTTTCCACCCCCTTGCTTATCAAGACTCTGTCTACCTCTGCCTTAAATATATTTAAAGACTCTGCTTCCACTGCCTTTTGAGGAAGTTCCAAAGACTCACGACCCCCTGAGAGAAAAAAATTCTCCTTATCTCTGTCTTAAATGGGCGACCCTTTATTTTTAAATAGTGACCCCTAGTTCTAGATTCTCCCACAAGGGGAAAGATCCTTTCCACATCCACCCAGTCAAGACCCCTCAGGATCTTTTACGTTTCAATCAAGTCGCCTTTTACTCTCCTAAACTCCAGCGAATACAAGCCTAGTCTGTCCAACCTTTCCTCATAAGACAACCTACCCATTCCAAGTATTAGTCTCGTAAACCTTCTTTGAACTTCTTCCAAAGCTTTTGCATCCTTCCTTAAATAAGGAGACCAATACTGTGTACAGTACTCCAGATGTGGTCTCAGCAATGTCCTGTATAACTGAAGCATAACCTCCCTATTTTTGTATTCAATTCCCCTTGCAATAAATGATTACATTCTATGAGCTTTCCAAATTACTTGCTGAACCTGCATACTAACCTTTTGTGATTCATGCACTAGGACACCTAGTTCCCTCTGCACCTCAGAACTCTGCAATCTCTCACCATTTGGATAATATGTTTCTTTTTTTTATTCTTCCTTCCAAAATGAACAATTTCACATTTTCTCACATTATAATCCATTTGTCAGAGCTTTGCCCACTCACTTCACCTATCTATATCCCTTTGTAGCCTCCTTATGTCCTCTTCACAAGTTACTTTCCGACCTATCTTTGTGTCACCAGCAAATTTAGCAACCATACCTTCGGTCCCTTCATCCAAGTCATTTATATAAATTATAAAAAGTTGAGGCCCCCAACACTGATCCCTGTGGCACACTACACATTACATCTTGCCAACCAGAAAATGACCCATTTATGCCTACTCTCTGTTTCCTGTTAGCTAGCCAATCTTCTATCCATGCCAAAATGTTACCGCCATACCATGAGCTTTTATTTTCTACAATAACCCTTGATTGGACACCTTATCAAATGCCTTCTGTAAATCTAAGTACAGTACATCCACTGGTTTTCCTTTATCCATAGCACATATTACTTCTTCAAAGAACTCCAATAAATTAGTTAAACATGATTTCCCTTTCACAAAACCATGTTGACTCTGCCTAATTACTGTGAATTTTTCTAAGTGCCCTGCTATAATGACTTTCATAATATATTCTAACATTTGCCCTCAGACTGATGTTAAGCTAACTGGCCTGCAGTTTCCTGCTTTCTTTCTCCCTCCCTTTTTGAATAAAGGAGTTACATTTGCTATTTTCCAATCTAATGGAACCTTCCCCAAATCTAGGAAATTTTGGAAAATTAAAACCAATGCATCAACTATCTGACTAGTCACCTCTTTTAGCACCCTAGGATGAAGTCCATCAGGACGCGGGGACTTGTCAGCTTGTCAGCCCACAGCTCCAATAATTTGTTCAGTACCACTTTTCTGGTGACTGTAATTTTCTTGAGTTCCTCCCTCCCTTCCATTTTGTGATTTACAGCTATTTCTGGGATGTTACTTGTATCCTCTATATTGAAGACTGATGGAAGATTCATCTGCCATCTCCTTATTTTCCCTTATTAATTCCCCAGACTCACTTTCTATAGGAGCAATGATCACTTTGTTCACTCTTTTTTAAATATCTTTAGAAACTCTTACTATCTGTTTTTATATTTCTAGCTAGCCTTCTCTCGTACTCTAATTTTTCCCTCCTTATCAATTTTTTAGTCATTCTTTGCTGTTCTTTATATTCTTTATATTTATATGCATCCAGGACTGCTGGCAAAACTAGGTGGGAAAGTAAGCTATGAAGAAGACAAAAAGGCCAGAATTTTAACATTTAGACCTGCTGAAAACTGGGGCGGCAGTCAGGGGCCCGAAAGTTTGAGCAGCATGCTTTGCCGTGGCTTTTTAACTCAGCCATGGCAATAGCATCCCGCCTTCTGGTTTCCTGACCAATCAGAGCAGGTAGGCATGATGACAATATTTAAAAGCGCTCTATTTAAAGGGACACTCTGAGGATCAGAATGCAAGAATTAGAGAATTGCCAGAAGAGAGACCAAGCACAATGACAGAGGTTCAACTTGGGAAGCCATCCCTGGAGGTCAGGCTGTGGGCTGTAAGGGCATGCAGAGAAATACTGTTCCTAGGAGTTGGGAGGAAGAGGCTAGTCTCTGAAGTCACCAAAGTGGCTTAGAGGTGAGCAGCCGGCATGTGGTATCTCGCACATGGATACAGTGCAGTAAGACGTTCAATGACCTTGTCAGAGCAGGAAAGATGAGTGGCATATCTCCTTCAAGTGGTAACGCCCATACTCTAAATTCACTAGCACTCTCCTGCACAACACTCCTCAGACCAACACACCTTGCAGCTCAACCCATTCCTCTCACTCAAGGGACCTTCTTACATCCTCGTCTGAACAGCTACTATGGATACTCACCATCATCTTATTTCCATCTCACACCCATCCTCACAGTCACCCTCCAAAAATGTTATCCTTCCATCTTCTTCAAATCTTCGATTTCTCACACTCATAACTGTCTGCTTTCCTCCTTGCAGATGAGAACAGAGAACACAAGGGAGAGGCAAAAAAAACTCGAGGTAGCCCTATAGATATAGCCACCCTAGCCACTGTGGAGGAGCAGGCCATGGAGATCAGCAGAGTGGCGGAGTGAATGGTCATTGTAGATAGAGAGATGGGGTGGCCTGGTGACAGAATTAGATATCACACAGCCAAATGGCACACATCACTCATGTTGAACTGATGTCATCTGCAAATGAAGACTTTGTACCCTATCCCCATGTCAGGTTTTATTCACGTCTTTCATCTCCTACTTGTCTTTCAAGCATCACACAGTAGCTGGTGCAGAAGGAAACCGAGGAGCCCTCAGAGGCAGTCGTGCAATCTGAGGAAGCACTGTTACATGACTCACGTGCACCCTCCATGAGCTCAAACACTCACACCTCATTGGGGGTTTCAGGCAGGGAGCTACCTTGTCACATGGTAAGCCAACATCACGTGAGCAGGAGCAGGTGTTAGAGATAGAGCAGCAATGGAGAGTCCCCGTCGGAGAACACAGGGCACTCTAAGCTCTGCTCAGTTGGATATTTGGGGAGCCACCTCCTCCATTTAGTTGTTTAATTGTCCACCACCATTCACAACTGGATGTGGCAGAACTGCAGAGCTTAGCTCTGATCCGTTGGTTATGGGATCACTTAGCTCTGCTGCTTATGCAGTTTGGCGCGCAAGTAGTCCTGGTCTGTAGCTTCACCAGGTTGACACCTCATTTTGAGGTATGCCTGGTGCTGCTCCTGGCATGCCCTCCTGCACTCTTTATTGAACCAGGGTTGGTCCCCAGCTTGATGGTAATGGTGGAGTAGGGGATATGCTGGGCCATGAGGTTACAGATTGTGGTTGAGTACAATTCTGGTGCTGCTGATGGTCCACAGCACCTCACGGATGCCCAGTTGTGCAATGCTAGACCTGTTCAAAATCTATCCCATTTAGCACGGTGGGAGTGCCACACAATACAATGGACGGTATCCTCAATGTGAAGGCGGGTCTTTGTCTCCACAAGGTGGTCACTCCTACCAATACTGTCATGGATAGATGCATCTGCGGCAGGCAGATTGGTGAGGATGGGATCAAGTATATTTTTCCCTCTTGTTGGTTCCCTCACCACCTTCCGCAGACCCAGTCTAGCAGGTATGTCCTATAGAGCTCAGCCAGCTTGGTCAGTAGTGGTGCTACCGAGCCACTCTTGGTGATGGGCATTGAAGTCCCCCACCCAGGGTATATTCTGTGCCCTTGCCACCTTCAGTGCTTCCTCCAACTGCTGTTATGTGGAGGAGTACTGATTCATCAGCTGAGGGGGCGGTGGGTGGGGGGGGGGGGGGTGCGGGTGGCGGTAGGTGGTAATCAGCAGGAGGTTTCCTTGCCTCTATTTGACCTGATGCCATAAGACATCATGGGGTCTGAAGTCGATGTTGAGGACTCCCAGGGCAACTCCCACCCGACTGTACACCACTGTGCCGCCACCTCTGCTGGGTCTGTCCTGCTGGTGGAACAGGATATACCCGGGGACATTGTCTGTAAGGTATGATTCTGTGAGTATGACTATGTCAAGCTGTTTCTTGACTAGTCTGTGGGGCAGCTCTCCAAAATGGAGGCACAAGCCCCCAAATGTTATTAAGGAGGACTTTGCAGGGTCGACAGGGCTGCGTTTTCCGTTGTTGTTTCCGGTGCCTAGATCGATGCTGGGTGGTGCGTCCAGTTTCATTCCTTATTGACTTCATAGCGGTTAGATACAACTGAGTAGCTTGCTAGGCCATTTCAGAGGGCAGTTAAGAGTCAACGACATTGCTGTGAGACTTGAATCACATGTAGGCCAGACCAGGTAAGGACACCAGATTTCCTTCCCTAAAGGACATTTGTGAACCAGATGGATTTTTACAACAATCGTCAATGGTTTCATGGTCACCATTAGACTAGCTTTTAATTCCAGATTTTTTTAATTAATTGAATTCAAATTTCACCTTCTGCCGTAGTGGGATTTCAAACCCATGTCCCCAGCGCAATACCCCGGGTCTCTGGGTTACTAGTCCAGTAACAATACCACGACCGTGTCCTTAGACTTTGTCTCCAAGCAGCCATCCGCCTACTCTCTTTGAAGGTTTAAAGATATGTGGGAGATATGACTGATGGAGAATGAAGGAATCATGGCAGCTTCCAGCGTATTTGGCATATCTTGCACAGACATTCATGAATACCTTCCGGTAGTTACATATCAGCTGAACGTTTATCGAGTGGAATCCCTTGTAATTGACAAAGACTCCTGGTTAATCTGAGAGTGCCTTGATTGCCACATGGATCCAATCTATGACTCCTTGGACCTGCGAGAATCCAGCTATTGCAGCAAATCCAAGAACCCTTTCATTCTGACTGGCCTCATCATTAGCAAAGTGAATGTAAGTGACAGCTCTGTGAAACATGGCACCAGTCACGTGGGAGATCCACTTGTGCGCAGCAGTTTGAAATCCTGCAGAATTCACCAGCATATCCCTGGAAGGGGCCAGAGGCGAAGAAATTCAAGGCTGTGGTGGCCTTGATGGTCACTGGCCCATCACATGCACTTGAAAGGAGGTCTTGTTCTAGGAAGCGGCAGATGACCTGCTGAGGAAGTCTGAGCTTCCTGAGGCACTGTTCTCAGTCATATCAAGAAAACTGATCCTCTTTATTGTAACAACTGAGAAGGGAGGAGTGCAGCATTTTTCTACTTCCACTTCTCCAAAGGTCACAACATATATTTAATTTTTTTTCCCAGTTACCGATACGGATATTCATAGACTCTATATTTATCCCAGAATAAAACACACCAACCAGATTTCTTTAATAAACAACAAAATCATCAGTTTATTATAAAACAAGTCTTAACCAGTAATTAAGCAAAGCCTTAACACGCAGATTGAAATATAAAAGTTCCCTTTTTACTTTAGCGCACACACACACATAATGTTATTTAAACGAATGCAAAACAGCAATTCCCCCATCGTGCAGGGATCCAAAAAAACACTTCCTGCCTAATAATATCACCCTACACGCCACCAAATCCACTGCGGCGGCCAGCATAAATTTCCCCCCATGATTCTATTTCTAAGCACTGCAACACAACCAGCTACTGACCTTTTTTTTAAAAAAACATTCCTTGACAAAGGTATAGCCTTAATGATATTTCTAATCAATTATTTTCCAGCCAGTTCAGCCATGACTCAGTGGGTTGCACTCATGCCTCTCAATCAGGTTCCAGTCCCTCCTCAGAGACTTGAGTACAAGAATCTAGGCTGATACTTCAGTACAGTAATGTTGGAGGTGTTGTCTTTTGGATGAGATGTTAAACTGATGCTCCAACTGCCCTCTTAGGCGGATGTAAAAAATCTCATTGTACTATTTTGAAGAAGCGCAGGGGAGCTCTTTACAGTGTCTTGGCCGTTATTTAGCCCTCAGCCAACATCACTAAAACAGATTATGCGCTATTTGTGGGAGCTTGCTGTGCGCAAAGTGGCTGCTACATTTCCTGCATTACAACAATGACCATAGGGGGAGATTTTACTGATGACTTGCGGGAAAGCGTCGGGAACCTGCAATTCAGGATTCCCCCACATGCTGCAAAGTTTAACGCAGTTTAACTCTACAGGAGAGGTCGGAGGCCTCTGGGGAAGGATGCGGGGTGATAGGGGGAGCCCAATCGTGGCTTCTCAGGCAGGCACCTGGAGCTAGGAGGTAGGTGTGAAGGCACTTATTTCATGAATCCACAAAGTCGTTGCCTTGATGAAGCTGCCTGGTTTGCTGATGTTTGGGAAATCTGGCCAACAGCAGTTAAAGTTAAAAAGAATGACAATGAGGCTCACAGCTTCATTATCATATTTAAAGTTCCAACCTGCCGGCTTGGAGCGGGTTGGCTGCCCATTCACTTTCTGGCCTCTGTTAAAGCTGGAAATGGGTAGGTTGGTGATGTATTTGGGTGGAAAGCAGATTTTTCAGACATTACCCCTCCGCTCGACCCCCAAACTCACCAATTTTTCTTAAGTTAAAATTCAGTCCCACACTTCAAAAGTACTTCACTAGCTGTAAAGCACTTTGGGACACCCTGAGGTCATGAAAGACGTTTATATCAATGCAAGTTTTTTCTTTCTGCCAACATCTCTTCATAACAAAACAGTTCAGTACTGGTATAAAATAATGATGATGAAAGGTCACAGACCCGAAACGGTAACTGTTTTTCTCTCCACAGATGCTGCCTGACCTGCTGAGTATTTCTAGCACTTGCTGTTTTTATTTCTGGTACCAGCCTTGCTGCTCTTCTATAAACATGCTCCAATTCACCAATAGTTAAGTGCTCCAAAATTCAACAATTGCAAATTGTGGTTTTATCAACAAGTTATATAGTCCTAAAGTAATTTGTTTAGACTCATAATCAACTGTCCACAACAGCTTTGGTAATATCACCAAAAAAAAGCACATCAACTGGCCTTTCTTCTTAGGACTGTTTGTGGGATCTTGCTCTGTAAATGGTTGCATGTTTGTCTAAATGACAACAATCATTTCACTTCCAAGATAATTTATTGTGTGAAGTGTTTTGAAACATTTTGCTCCATTAACACAAAATTTAAATGGCAGTATTATGATATGTGAAATGGTATGGAGTAAGGAGTCTACTTACTGTTTATTGCATTGGATCCAGGTGTCTTTGTTTTTGCCACAGTTGCCTTTCTCAGTCCCTTCAATGTTAAGTTTTTCATAACATAATTTGTCTGCAGCTGTTGCTTCTAAGAAACAAATTATTGCATTTCTTTTAGTTCCTAACAAGTGACATCATTTTGCTCCAAATGATAAATAAAAACCATTAAAAGAAATCAAAGGAAAAAAGTTGGAAAAGGCACTCCTATTGCCACCAAACATTACGAAAACAAGAGATTCACATCATGGAACGAAAGGGAGTGAAAAATTGTAAAACTACCTATTGATAGATCAACTTTGCTATAGAACCATGCAAAATGAATGCATATAAAAGGAAATATAAGAATTTCAGCAATTAGTGATTGAAGTATCAATAACATAATTGAATGAAAATATACAGGCCATTAAATTTGCAGCCTTTCCAGTGTCGACTTGGACTTACAGCAAGGATTTCTCAAAGGCCAGCTGGGGGCGCAGATCCATCCACCAAAATGGCCATTGTTGTAAAGTAGGGGTGGAGAATCCCCACATCAGGAGTTCCCATGTCATGGGCCTTTAAAGGGGACCTGGCATATACTTATATACTTGGCATATGGTCAGCAGAGGTACGCCTGGTCAGAACAGGCTTACCTCCCCACAACTGGTAGTTATGGGAACCATATAGCAGTTTAAACCATAATCTTGTGGCCTGGACAGAAAAGGAAAAAAATGCAATATTGATATTTCACAGTAGCACCTCTCTGCTGCTTTCAGGCGATGTGTGGGGGCGGGGAGTCCCTCCCTTCATGGCTAGGCTAAATTTTGAGGGGGGCAGGAACCTGCTGGTGTAGGTGCTCACCATTGGGCTGTAAATCAGAGAACCTTCCCTTTGCCCCAGAAAACACATTAGGACCAACAACAGAGATTCCCAGCAGGCACATCTTGGTGCTTATGTCAAGATGTGCCCCGTCACTAATTTTCAGGGCTATAGGATGGTCTTTCAGATAATTCAATAGCCAAAATTAACATGCCTGTGTGCTGATATCTGCTAATACACACCTGCAGTTCTCTGCTGTGTTTAAAATAGATGTGACAATGTCCATCTGCCATTCTTTATGACATATTTTTCACAACGTGTAAATGACATGATTGGTATGCCTCAGCACTGCTCACAGCTTTCCACCAATTGCCACAGGATTTCAAAACTGGAAGCTCACAATTTTTGAAAATAAAATAAAAATTAACATTTAAAGGGGCAATTTCCTCCATATCCACCTAGGGGAAACCAGCTAGGCAGCCAATTAAAATCAGTCTGGTGACTTACCTGCTACTGCCCCATACCCATCCCTTTGGCTTGAATTTTAACTTGCTCCTCTGAGCAGGTGGCTTGGACGTCCACCTAGTCAGTGAGATCATTCTTTAAATATGCAAATTGGGATCCGATGATGCCATCGAGTTCCGACGGCAATTTAACAGGAGGTCTGAGCAGGAAAGCTGCTGTGGCTTTCCTGCCAAGTGAAGATAGTGGCAGGAGGATCCAGGACCAGAAGGGACCCAAACAGGTATGCTTATTAAAAAATTGTCAATTTCCTTGTCAGAGGTTTAGGTCTCCCCTGTCCCAGGCTCCCCTCCATTTTCCTTCTTGAGAGACTCTCATTGATAGATTTTCAAAAGAAAACTATCCCTATGACTAGTTGCTGGCAACTGTTCTTTCAGTACTGGTCGAAGGCCTCCCTTCGCACCAAAAATCCACACCAACTGACTGAGCAGTTGCTGCTTCCTGTCTGTTTCAGATGGACAGCTGACCGACAGGAGAAATGACACCTTAGAAATGCAGCAAAACCCCGAGAAAAATCCACTGGCCAATAACATGTCATACACAGAAAGTTATCTCTTCAAGTGTGTAATTTTCTACCTAAGATACTTCAAAATTTCCAAAAAGAAGAGTTTAGTCATACCAGCCATAATAAAGACTGTAAAACGCACCACAATTAATTTAATAGCTGAAGACAATCTAATAATGTAGGGACTTACAGTACATGCAAGGTTAGATAAATCTAGGAAAAGAAGTTGGCTGACGAAAGAAGACAACTACAATGACCACAGATGACAACTTGCTACAGCTGTCCTCAGAGGTGAAGCCTGAACATACCAGAAGAGGGCAGAATTGTCCAACAACACAACAGTCAACTTACAACAAAAGGAAGAGGCTGTTTCTCATATGCTTATGTTACTTAGTAATATTTTTGTAAAGAAAGACTGATAGTCCATTTAACCTTCCCTTTCAAGGCATCCATCAATTTCCTAACCTGATTCTACAGCTAATGGCCCTATATCCAGTCAATTTTAAAAAACTGCCATGGTTTTCAGTTCCCATTTCCATCACCTTGTTTAAATCTCTGTATGGCTGTGAAACATGGGTGACTTACAACTACCAGGAAAAGAAGCTCAATAATTTCCATCTTCACTGTCTGCAGCGCATTACGGGTATATCCTGGCAGGACAAAATCACAAATTCAGCAGTCCTTTCAAAGGCAGACCTCCCAATTGTGTTGGTACTAATCAAACAGAGGCCGCTTCGGTGGATCGGACACGTCCGCAGGACGGAAGATGGTGGCATACCCAAGGACCTTATGTATGGTGAGGTAGCTGGGGCCAGACGATCAGTGGGGTGCCCAAAGTGCCGCTTCAAGGATGCTTGCAAGCGTGACATGAAGGCCCTAAATGTTGACTATTGCACCTGGAGTAACTAGCTGGCGAATGAGGGAAATGGTGACACATCCTTGTGGATTGGTGTGCACTACCATGATGACCAGTGGCTATAGCAACTTGGCAACAGGCGCCAGTGCTGAAAACAACAACTCAGCACCACTTGGCAGCTTCATGTGCAGCACTTGTGGCAGAAACTGCCTCTCAAGGATTGGACTTCACAGCCATCAGCAAAAATGCACCAAGTGAAGATACTCCACCTAAATAAGATTGTTTGCTGTATGCCCATCACCTTTCGTAGATGGAAGGATGCGAACCAACCAAGCAGTGGTATATCTACTTATATTTTTGTCCTAGCCAGGCTGGATATTCAGTATTCCATTGTACTAAAAACACTACTCATTATGATTTAAAGGTCTCAAGTTTTTAAAATCATTTTCACAAGAATTTCTTGATAGTAAGCAAAGCATTCCTGACGTAATAGAGAGCAATTCCCCATTTAATCTTGATTCCATTGCTGCTGAAACTGCACTGCTTATACTGTAGAGCAGTTCCAGCAAAGGAACAGCATGTTTACAGTTGCACCGAAGTCACAAACATGACGTTGAAGTAACTACGTGTGTGCAGATAGTTCAGTCACAATTGTGACTTTGATAATCTGATAAGGCTCTTTCCTGATGTGGATGAAGTTCCATAGCGACCATCATAAGGATGTGAAGGCATTAGAGAGAGTGCAAAAAAGATTCATAAGAATGGTTCCAGGGATGAGGAATTTCAGTTAGATGGAAAGATTGGAGAAGCTGGGGCTGTTCTCTTCAGAGAAAAGGGTTAAGAGGAGATTTGATAGACGTTTCCAAAATCATGGGGGGTCTGCACAGAGCAGATAGGAAGAAACTGTTCCCATTGGCGGAAGGGTAGAGAACTAGAGGACATCGATTGAAGGTTACTGGCAAAAGAGGCTTCAGCAACATGAGGGGAAACCTTTTGATGCAGCATGTGGTTAGGATCTGGAATGCACTGGCTAGAGTGCGGTGGAGGCAGATTCAATCAAGGCCTTCAAAAGAGAATTGGATAATTATATGAAGCAAAAGATTTTGCAGGGCTACAGGGAAAAGGCAGGGGAGTGGGACTAGGTAAGCTGCTCTTCCAGAGCGCTGACAGACAAGACAGGCTCAATGGCCTCCTTCTGTGCTGTAACCATTCTACGATATGAAAACTGGGTTGCTGGTGTGTATAGACAGATAGCGGTCTTTCTGTTTGTGGCCAGGCCCAAAACGGTAAACCCATCTTAGTTGCTGCCAGTTGCAGCTGTTTAACTATCTGGCCACCGGCACCTTGTGGTCAGGTGACCCCTGGAAAACTTCATTTTCAGGAGTGGTGGCTCCTGCTTTGAAAGTGGCTTTTGATTGGTTACTTGGTTGCCCCAGTGGGCAGACTTGTCATTACAGGCAGGGCTGCAAAGTAAATGGAATAATAAATGTATGTAAGTAAATATAAATATTGAAATTCTTACAAGCTAAACCAAAAATAACAAAGTAAAAGGTGAAAACTGACTGCCTATAGAATATGATTCATTCATCAATCTGACAGTTCATGCAGCCCAATTAAAAATACTTAGGTAGATGCTGCACATATAAAATAAAACATAGATGGATGAATAAACTAAAATATGAAAGGAAATAAAAACAAGAAATGCTGGAAATACTCAGCAGATCTGGCAGCATCTGTGGAGAGAGAAGCAGAGTTAACGTTTCAGGTCAGTGACCCTTCATCAGAACTGGCAGGTATTAGAAATTTAATAGGTTTTAAGCAAATAAAGCTGGGGTGCGGCAAGAGATAACAAAAGAGGTGTTCATAGGACAGAGGGTCACAGAGAATAACTGACCAAAAGGTCATGGAACAAAGGTCATGGAACAAAGATCTTCTGGTCAGTTATTCTCTGTGACCCTCTGTCCTATGAACACTTTCTCTTTTGTAATCTCTTGCCCAACCCCCGCTTTATTTGCTTAAAACCTATTAAATTTCTAATATCTGCCAGTTCTGATGAAGGGTCACTGACCTGAAACGTTTACTCTGCTTCTCTCTCCACAGATGCTGCCAGACCTGCGGAGTAGTTCCAGAATTTCTTGTTTTTATTTCAGATTTCCAGCATCTGCAGTATTTTGCTTTTATTAAAATATGAAAGGGTTTATTTTGCTCATCGTATAGACATTCTACTTACTTTCTCCCCATACATATTTGCATTGTCGCTCTCTAGTTTTACATCTCCCTCCATAACAACGTCCCTGAAAGAAATGCAATGAGGTAAGGACAGATAAGATAACCTTTAGAGGGCAATCTGATTCACCAAAGGAGAACTCGAACTCCACTATATACCTGATCATTGTCACAGATGTAGCCATCCATTTTATGCACATTTGGTGGACACTTTAAAAAAAAGAAGAGAATGGTTAGATTAATGGTACAAAATATTTCTAGAGGGGATATGATGTGACCAATATGGTCTGGTATATATACACATTATACTTCATTAATGTTGTGCATGAATCACATGAGGAAGGCAGACACAATGGGATTGGGCAAAGTCAGCATGGGTTTACAAAAGGGAAATCATGCTTAACAAATCGACTGGAGGATGTAACTAGTAGAATAGATAAGGGAGAACCAGTGGATGTGGTGTATTTGGATTTTCAGAAAGCTTTTGATAAGGTCTCACATAAGAGGTTAGTGTGTAAAATTAAAGCACATTGGATTGGGGGTAATGTACTGGCATGGATTGAGGATTGGTTGACAGACAGGAAACAGAGAATAGGAATAAACGGGTCTTTTTCCTGGTGGCAGGCAGTGATTAGTGGGGTACTGCAGGTATCAGCGCTTGGGCCCCCAGCTATTCACAATATATATGTTAATGACCTGGGTGAGGGAACTAAATGTACCATTTCCAAGTTTGCAGACAACACAAAGCTGGGAGGGGGAAAGTGAGCTGTGAGGAGGATGCAAAGAGGCACCAACGTGATTTGGACAGGTTGGGTGAGTGGGCAAATGCATGGCAGATGTAGTATAATGTGGATAAATGTGAGGTTATCCACTTTGGTTGTAAAAGCAGAAAGGCATTTTATTATCTGAATGGTGATAGATTGGGAAAGGGGGAGGTGCAATGAAACCTGGGTGTCCTTGTACACCAGTCGCTGAAAGCAAGCATTCAGGTGCAGCAAGCAATTAGGAAGGCAAATGGTATGTTGGGATTCATTGCAAGAGGAGTTGAGTACAGGAGCAAGGATGTCTTACTGCAGTTATACAGGGCCTTGGTGAGACCACATCTGGAGTATTGTGTGCAGTTTTGGTCTCCTTATTAGAACATTACAGCGCAGTACAGGCCCTTCGGCCCTCGATGTTGCGCCGACCTGTGAAACCATCTGACCTACACTATTCCATTTTCATCCATATGTCTATCCAATGACCACTTAAATGCCCTTAAAGTTGGCGAGTCTACTACTGTTGCAGGTAGGGCGTTCCATGCCCCTACTACTCTCTGCGTAAAGAAACTACCTCTGACATCTGTCCTATATCTTTCACCCCTCAACTTAAAGCTATGTCCCCTTGTGTTTGCCATCATCATCCGAGGAAAAAGACTCTCACTATCCACCCTATCTAACCCTCTGATTATCTTGTATGTCTCTATTAAGTCACCTCTCCTCCTCCTTCTCTCTAACGAAAACAACCCCAAGTCCCTCAGCCTTTCCTCGTAAGACCTTCCCTCCATACCAGGCAACATCCTAGTAAATCTCCTCTGCACCCTTTCCAAAGCTTCCACATCCTTCCTATAATGCGGTGACCAGAACTGCACGCAATACTCAAGTTGCGGCCTCACCAGAGTTTTGTACAGCTGCATCATGACCTCGTGGCTCCGAAACTCGATCCCCCTACTAATAAAAGCTAACACACCATATGTCTTCTTAACAGCCCTATTAACCTGGGTAGCAACTTTCAGGGATTTATGTACCTGGACACCAAGATCTCTCTGCTCATCTACACTACCAAGAATCTTCCCATTACCCCAGTACTCTGCATTCCTGTTACTCCTTCCAAGGATGTTCTTGCTATGGAGGGAGTGCAAAGAAGATTTACTAGACCGATTCCTGGGATGGCAGGATTGACGAATGAGGAAAGATTGGGTCGATTAGGCCTATATTCACCAGAGTTTACAAGAATAACAGGGGATCTCATAGACACCTATAAAATTCTAACAGGACTAGACAGGCTAGATGCAGGAAGGATGTTCCCGATGGCTGGGGAGTCCAGAACCAGGGGTCACAGTCTCAGGATACAGGGTATGCCATTTAGAATCGAGACGAAGGCAGTGGAGGCCATATCATTAAATATATTCAAGAAGGAGATAGATATATTTCTTAACTCCAAAGGGATCAAGGGATATGGGGAAAAAATGGGAACAGGGTACTGAATTAGACCTCAGCCACGATCTTTTTTGAATGGCGGAGCAGGCCCGAAGGGCCAAATTGTCTACTCCTGCTCCTATTTTTTTTCTATGTTTCTAATGCAAAGCACTAGAATTTCCTTTTGGCTATTCTAAAGGGAATATTAAATACTACTGTATTGAGCATGACTCAACACATGACCTGCATAATATATACATATATGGGAGCAAGAAAGAAATGAAGATATACAATACATCCAAGTCTTACCCACTGAATAAATTTTATTAAGCAATATTAGTTGCTCTCCTGTGGCACTGCTCAATAACAAAAGGAGATTGTCAGGCAGGAGTTCTTTACTTAGGGAGTAACAACAGGGAGGCTGGGCGCTAAGGTGTATGCCATTCAGGGGCAGATATCCAGGAAGATACCAAGTTTTGTCCAGAAGAGAGTCATGCTCAGACTTAAGATCAAGTTGAGATCGGGTGGTAGGGAACAGTATGTGTCAGGTTTGGCAGAACAGAGCCTGCTTTAGAAAGACTGAGCAAACTAGGACCTTAGCATGTGACCACACTAAGTGGGGAGGGGAGTGGAGAGTCAGGACTGAAAGAGATGATTAGTAGACTGGGACCTTACTATGTGGGAGACATAATGTATTTTTTTAAGGCATTCAAAATAATCTTAAATGACTAAAATAAATGTAGAAAATTTAAAAATAGCTGCCTTATATATTATTTTGGAGCTCTGACTGGACTATGGTGTTATACCATTAGCATGGGCCAATATTGATTAATGATTCTCCATGATCTCAACTTGATTAGTTAGCAGAGAGAAAAAATAATTTTTAAAAGGCTATAATTAAAGGGAAATTTTAAAAATCTATCTTGCGTTCATTTAGTGATTTGACACCAAATCACATTTGGTGTCATGTGACTTTCTTGGACTACAGATCAATCAGCAATGTAATAAACTCCCTATAATATTACCGAATCATTGATATACAGATAGAGTATCACAGAGATGCAGACAAAAGTACCTTTAAATTAAATTCTTTGAATATTAGTGGACAAATACTTAATGTGTTTGCGTAAAATTCCTTTGTCCATTATATTAACGAACAATGTTCATACAAATACATTAAGCATTCATACACTAATATTTGAAGAGCCTAGAAGGTTGTGGGTTCAAGTCCCACTCCAGCTCTTGAGCACAATAACCTAGGCTGACACTCCAGTGTAGTACTGAAGGAGTGCTGCACTGTCGCGTGTGCATCTTTCAAATGAGACATTTAACCGTGGCCTTGTCTGCTCTCAGGTGGGTGTAACAGATCCCATGGCACTATTCTGAAGAAGAGCAGGGGAGTTATCCCCAGTGTCCTGGCCAATATCTATCCCTCAATCAAAATCACCAGAACAGATTATCTGGCTATTATTAACATTGCTGTTTGTGAGAGCTTGATGTTCTCAAATTGGCTGCCACATTTCTTGCATTACAACAGTGATTACACTTCAAAAGTACCTCATTTGCTGTCAAGCACTTTGGGATGTCCTGAGGTTCTGAAAGGAGCTAGATAAATGCAAGTCTTTTTTTCTTTTAATTTTAAGGGATTTTTTTATAGCATAGATTTAATATTAAACTAGCAGACACTCGCAAAACAATTGTGGTCTAATTAGTATCTTTATTTCAAAAGTACTTCTTTAAATGCAGGATATTCTTTCACCAAAGACTTTAACAGAATCAAAACTTCTCATTTTGGAAAAAGATACATAAAGCGGTCCATGTGTAAAAACAGGCCTAGGAATATAAATACAAATTTTGTCAATAGTCTGGCCTTGTAACTTGATTATAGTCATAAAATATGAAAGTCTAATTGGAATTGTTTTCTCCTAAGTTGAAAAAGCAGGTTTACATCTGATGAGCTCAATATTACTCGAGGAATAAACACTCTCATTTCCTTGAAATCTGCCTGTTACACCTTCAGCATCTATCGGAGAAGAAAACAGCTTCCTAACTACCAATCTTGTTCCATGACCAAGTCCTTGTTTAGGATTCAAGTTTTGTAGCAACATTCTTACTGCTCCTTCCTTGAGTTTATGTTTGTGCAGTGGCATGCCCATTGGAGTTAGACTGTGCAGAAACTCTGGAAGGTTTAGACTGTTATCATCTTCTTCGTCTACAGAATCAACGCTGATGCATTCTTTTAATCCACCTGACACCTTTTCTAAAACATTTTTATTCAAATCCAGTGAATCTTCATTTTTAACACAAAGAATAGCTTTCGAATAATAAGTTGTATCAAATAATTGTCCCCACCATTTTGCCACACTTAACCAACTCCATCATCTCATGCCATCCTCTCCCTCCCATGCCATTTCATCCTTCCCATCCCATCCCCCATCCCTCCCATCAATCCCATCCCATCCCTCACAATCCATTGAGCCAGGGTAACTTAGTTGTTAGGCGCCCTTTACCTTCTGCTGTTTTTGTTCTTCATCAACAACCCCCACCCCTCCACCAGTCAGCAGCATGATGGAATACTCTCCACTTGCATGGATGGATGCGACTCCAAAAACACTCAAGAAGCTTGACACCATCCAGGACAAAGCAGTCCGCTTCATTGGCACCCCATCCACAAATATTCACTCCCTCCACCACCGACACACAGTGGCAGCAGTGTGTACCATCCACAAGATGCACTGCAACAACGCACCAAGGCTCCTTAGACAGCACCTTCCAAACCCGCGACCTCTACCACCAAGAAGGACAAGGTGCATGGGAACACCACCATCTGCAAGTTGCCCTCCAAGCCACACACCATCCTGACTTGGAACTATATCGCCGTTCCTTCACTGTCGCTGGGACAAAATCCTGGAACTCCCTTCCGAGTAGCACTGTGGGTGTATCTACCCCACATGGACTGCAGTGGTTCAAGGAGGCAGCTCACCCACCACCTTCTCAAGGGCAATTAGGAATGGGCACTAAATGCTGTCCTAGCCAGTGATGCCCACATCTCTTGAATGAATAAAACAAAACCACCACCAACCGCTGACAGCCCCATGTGCGTCACGCTATCCAGTCCTCCACACACCCCACGTGCCTCCGTGTTCCCCAGGCACAACCCGCCAATAGATGCACCCTTTAAGCTGACCAATCAAAACAGTGCAGACAGATAAAAACTGAGAATTATTATTATAGATACATAATAAGAAATCACCTCACTAGAATTTCCAGTGCAGGCCTCAGGAATGTCACAATCATTTACTTCTTCGCGACATATAAATTCATTTTGTTGAAACTGCAAAAGAATAAACAAGAGTCAATGTTTGAATTTCAATTAGAGAGGGATCATTTTTCTGAGAGTTGATAATTTTTATACTGATTGGGCACCATGTACAAAATAGGAGACTTAGTGAGAAGTGTATCTAAATTATGTTGTTTGCAATTATTATCATATTTTAGGAGGCAGGTTGAATGTAGTATGAGGCAGTTTTCAATAATGGGATAAAAACACTAATGTTATGGCATGGATCCAATCAACTAGTTGCAAATGGCAAAATTCAGGACAGGCATCAGAAATTCCTATAGAACAGGAATAATCAATGCGTTGAATAGTAGTATTCTGGAGGTAGAAGCCTCAAAATCCTATAAGAATCTACTGAATTCTACAAATGTTAGTTTTTTATAGATGCTAGGAAAACCAAATGGCCTTCCTCATCCATATCTATCTTACTGTCTTGCCAGAGGAGCAACTGCTGGTTTCTGTATAATTAAGCCTTTATACCACCTTGTAAATTACACTTGGGCAATTTTTAACTTCACAGTCTGAAGTCAATACATACATGATTTTAATCACAGAAGATTTATATATTCACTTTGATGGATCAATAATCTGTTTAAATTGTAACATTTCTACAGTGTTCTCAATGGATGCTAAAAAAACCTTAGGACTTTTGAGTAAATATACAAGTATATTTGGATATGACACAATGCTAGTTGAAGGGGTTAAGCAGAATTAAGCAATTTATTAGAAAAGCAACTCAGCAGAATATAATTAAGTCAGGATGAGAAAAGAACAGGCAAGCTGTTAGGGCAAAAGGCAGGATTAGGAAGTGAAGGTTGGTAGCTGGGATCGGTGCAGGCTTCACAATCAGCACACAATGGAATGTTTGATTAATGTGAAACAAAGAGATAATGGACTCAGGCTAGAGACATCTGGAGTGGGCCCTGATAAGACAAGAATGGTGTATTCATTAGACTGCATGATCAATCATCCATTGTTTGACTATATTGTATGAGAAGAACAGTAGTGAAGTTTTTATCCCTGTGTGTAAAATCAGAGCACTATCTCGGACAGCCCGAGGTGGACTCTCCTTGCATATACTCGAATAAATGATCAAAACCTGTACCTGAGTCT
Organism: Heterodontus francisci; assembly: GCF_036365525.1. Taxonomy (NCBI): domain Eukaryota; kingdom Metazoa; phylum Chordata; class Chondrichthyes; order Heterodontiformes; family Heterodontidae; genus Heterodontus; species Heterodontus francisci. The sequence continues at coordinate 161,231,625 of NC_090372.1, read as the reverse complement.
TCTCGTGTGGTGATTGAGTTGTCCTACAACACTAGTCAACCTTGAAATGAAAACAGGAACCGGAGAACCAACAGACTGAAACTATGCTACACATGAATAAATCTCAGAAGTTAACTGAGGGGAAACCCATCCTGTAACGATTTTCCAACTGTGTATAATATTGGAAAAAAGACTGGTAAAAGGGGAACAAGTCATAGAATCATAGAATGATACATCACAGAAGGAAGCCATTTGGTCCATCGTGCCTGTATCTGCTCTTTGAAAGAACTATCCAATTAATCCCATTCCCCTGCCCTTTCCCCATAGTCTTGCAATTTTTTCCCTCCAAGTATTTATCCAATTCCCTTTTGAAAGTTATCATTGAATCTGTTTCCACCACCCTTTCAAGGAATGCATTCAAGATCATAACAACTCGCTCTGTGAAAAAAAATTTCTCCTCATCTCACTTCTGGTGCTTTTGCCAATTCCTTAACACGAACTCGATATTGAAGTGATGAAAATAAAAGGCTTGATTTTACAAACCCTATGCTCCCTGTATGGAGTTTTGCCCAAACCAGGACAATTGCGAAATCTGTTCAAAGGAGTTTTGCAAAAAAATTATTAATACAGGTCAATAAATATATTCTTGTAGATTGAATTAGAATTAGAATATTACAGCGCAGTACAGGCCCTTCGGCCCTCGATGTTGCGCCGAGCTGTGAAACCATCTGACCTACACTATTCCATTTTCATCCATGTGTCTATCCAATGTCCACTTAAATGCCCTTAAAGTTGGCGAATCTACTACTGTTGCAGGCAGGGCATTCCACGCCCTTACTACTCTCTGAGTAAATCCTCAGTAATTAGTTTAAATTGAAGGTATTAGAATGGTGTGGAAAGCTTTGCAGTAGATGAATACCCTTGCTCCCCTCTCTAGAGAAAAAAAGTGAATACAAAGGAGTAATCTCAGAAACACAGGGCTGTGTGGAACATGGCCGCCATCCCCCATGGGACCCGTGCCGCTGCACCAACCCGATTATGCAGCGGGCAGCCATTTTACATATTCATGGCAGCCACCCCCTCCGTCACGTGGCAGGTGCGGCCTCGGCATCACCTTTTGAAGGAGCAGATGCTGGCGCCATTTTTAAATAGCTGTCAGCCCTGCAAGCAGTATACCATAATGCAGAGTTCACCCCTTCACCCCCTCCACCCATCAGAGTGCCGAGTTCACCCCATCATCCCTAACCCATCAGAGGGCAGAGTTCACCCCTTCATCCCTAATCTCTCAGAGGGCAGAGTTCACCCCTTCCTCCTCCCCCACCCATCAGAGTGCAGAGTTGTAAAAGGCAGATAGATCATGCTTGACTAATCTAATTGAATTTTTTGATGAAGTAACAGAGAAGGTTGATGAGGGGAATGCGGTGGATGTTATTTCTAAAGATTTTAAGAAAGTACTTGATAAGGTACCACATAAAAAGGCTGGTTAACAAAATTGAGGCTCTTGGAATAGGAGGGTCAGTGTTCAATTGGATAAAAATTGGCTTAAGGACAGAAAACAGCAAGTCGTATCAGATGGTTGCTTTTCAGCCTGGAGGATGGTAGACAGTGGTGTTCCCCAAGGCTCCGTGCTGGGACCATTGCTTTTTTTTGCCATATACAAATGACATGAATCAGTGTAGAATCTCAATATTTGCTAACAACACCAAAATTGGAGGTGAGGCAAACAGTGAGGATGATATGAACTGCCTGCAACAGGACATAGATAGGCTATCAGAATGGGCAGAGAGGTGGCAGATGGTATTTAATACTGGCAAAGTGTGAGGTGATGCATTTTGGCAGAAGGAATAGGGAGAGGCAATATATACTTCATGGCAGAGTTCTAAAGAGTGTGCAGGAACAAAGAGACCTGGGGTGCATGTGCATCGATCTTTGAAAGTGGCAGGACATATTGAGAGAGTGGTTAGTGAAGCTTATGGGATCTTGGACGTCATAAATAAAGGCATTGAGTACAAAAACGAGGAAGTTATGCTGAACCTTTATAAAGCTCTGGTTAGACCCCAACTGGAGTATTGCATCCAGTTCTGTTCACCACACTTTAGGAAGGATGTGAGGGTCCTTGAGAGGGAACAGAGGAGATTTACCAGAATGGTTCCAGTAGTTACAAGGTTATGTTGGAAAAGCTGGGTTTGTTCTCCTTAGAACAAAGGAGATTGAGGGGAGATTTAATAAATGTGTAAAAGATTATGACAGGCTTAAATAAGTTAGACAAGGAAAACCTTGGTATAAGGATTCAGTGACGCAGATTGAAGGCTCTGGGCAAAAGATGCGGGGGAATACGAGGAAGAACTTTTATATGCAGCAGGTGGCAATGACATGGAATGCGCTGCCTACAACGATGGTGGAAGCGGAGATGATCAATGACTTCAAGAGGAAGTTGGATGGCTACCTGAGAGAAATAGATTTGCAGGGCTATGGGGATTGAGCCAGGGAGTGGGACTGACTCCACAGCTCTATGGAGAGCTGCCATGAACCGGATGGGCCAAATGGCCTCCTTCTGTGCCATAAATGACTCTGTGACCAATGCTGATCCAAACATGGCTCAACTACCTACTGTTTAAATGTGTTAAGCCATTTTGGGGGATCAGTCAGAATTCAGATGAAAGCAACTAGTTCAGAGTGAAGTTTTTAAAAAAAGATATCACAATGGATATGAATGGATTAGAATTACGTTTTGTCTAAATTATGCATTTATTATGGTTTAGCTGTACTTTGAACAAAGAATATCAAATGAATACATTGAAAAGACTTCAATACAAAACTAACTCTATTAACTACAGCAAATAATTAGATTTTCACTGAGCAGTACACCTGAGATCGTGAAAACAGTGAATTAACGTTAGCTGTAAACAAGCACCATTGTTATTTGCTAACCCTTACATCTCATTGATCTCTATTCAAATCTCCTGTATGTGCACACACATGTACTTTTGAACAATAACAGTGCTTACAATAAAGGGACCCAATTAGCAATGACACAAAATTAATATCTGTACCAAAATATTATTTTAATAAGCGACTTAAAAAAATGATTGAGGCTGTGTGACAGATTTGCTTAATTTATGCTCTCAAACTTCATGAGTAGGAACCTATTTTTTGAAAACCGAAAAGGTGAAACATGTATTCTGATAAAACATTGTTATGATCATCTAATTCACAGTTTGTATTAATATTTTAGAGGTCACTTTTAGTTTTTGGGAATTAAATGTATAGTTGTAAGAATTTCATTGGTTGAGACCAATCAAGATTTAAAGTTCAATGATTCATCCATGAATGCTTACAAAGACAGAGTTAGAGAGGTGAGAGCCATATAACAGCAGGTTGGCTTATTTAGTTGACAGCTGTAGCCAGAAGGTCTGGTAGGTATTACACTGTCATCGTTTGCAATATCAATTATTCATGTGCGTATCAGAAATCAAAGGGATGCTTGGAATTGTAAATAATTAGTTTAAATTGCTATCATGGACATCCCACATGTACCATAATGCTATGGAGATAGATGATGCAGGGAGATGCATTTGGTCAGGTGCTGTTTATCTGAGTGCTTGCTGACACAGTCAGTTGGCTTTGGGAGCAGCTGGACTCAGGAGAAGAGACCATCAGGAACCAGGGCAGTTGCTGTGTGAGTAAGTCCCAAGCTCAAGCTGGGAAGTCCAGATTCGGGAGGTGTTGGAAAAGAACTGGAGGATTGCCTCGTGGATGCTAGCGGGAGAATCCCCAGGAGATTTCATTCCTCGGAATACAACTGAAAAATTTATGAAAATCGAAGTGAATTCCTAAGAGCTATGGTACACTTTGGATTGGTCCCAGGAGAAGTGAACAAACTGCTAAAATCCTGTAACTTATAGGGGAACTCCTGGGGTGGAAGTAACACTCAAACAGGAGTGTTATGTTGCAATTTGGAGTTTAAAGTATACATCTTCATGTTCTGTTAAGATTTTAAGTTGGAACTATAAGTGTTTCTAAATTGTAGTATTAAGTTAGTAGTGTTTTGCTTTGTTTAATTCTTGTACAATAAATGTTTTTGTTTAAAACATGAAATCCTGTGGTGCAATTCTTTCAGTAATAACTGAGAATTTGTCTTTCTTTTTTAAAAGTTAAAGATCCCTAATTGGATCATACCAACATATACTAGCTGATTGTTCTCGCCACTCCACCTGAGTGCAAGTCGAGTTGAGTGCAAAAGCAAAATACTGCAGATGCTTGAAATCTGAACTAAGAACAGAAAATGCTGGAAGCACTCAGCAGGTCTGGCAGCATCTGGGGAGAGAGTAACAGAGTTAATGTTTCAGGTCTGTGACCTTTCATTAGAAATGTTGACAGGTCACAGACCTGAAACGTCAACTCGAGTTGAGTGCACCTGGTGTGCTCAGCCTGAAGGGATGTCAACCCGTTTGTACTTGTGTGGCTTGCATAATTATCACGGCCCCAACATTACCCTCCAGCACAGCAGCACATCGGGAAGGGTCTTGCACCCAAAAGCTGGAACAAAAAACCTATGGGGTAGAAATTTCTTTGTGTTTCATTACATTTTTGTGTGAGAAATCGGTGTTCCATTTGCCAATTCTGAAGTGGAACATCCCGCACTGGAATTGTGTCAAAAAGTGCCTGCGGCTGTATTGGTTAAGGCTAGGCTCATTAAATATGTAAGTGAGGGCTCTGTGCTTGTATTAGAACCCCTTTGGGAAAATTGGTGCCTGAAAACATTTAATTTGCCCTTTTTTATACCCATCCAGAAAATGCAGCGTGAACACTCAAAAACCAGGCTGAAGCATCGAGATTAAAGGGATTCCAAACTCCATTCTGGGAACTCTCTGGATAGTTGTTTTGACTGCTGAGGAGTTTTGGAGCCATTTGTTTTAGCTGAGTGTTGGCAGTTTCTGATACAACAGAAGGGTGGGATTTCAGTTCCCGGGTTGGGACACCGGCATCATGAAGAGTTCCAGGTCCCGACCCCACGCCGATGGGAGAACACGCATCCAATGCAATATCCAGATGCAAATCTGTTAATTGAACAAGAGTCGCGTTCACCGCTCAATTAACAGCGGCACATGCGGGACAGGAGTGGGTCTGATTTAAAGGGTCAGTGGTAGCCATTGCTGAGGCTATGGCTCGTCAACATTATGGAAGCTGAGGTAGAGCAGCGGGCAGAAGGCAGGGAGGACCCCCTCTTCCAGGGCACTCCGTCCGGGTTTCAGATGAGTTACTTCAGGTTATGTTGGAAGCTATGACAAGCTGTGGAGCATTCTTTTCCCTGCCAGCGATCACAGGAGGTCGCCATGACAGACCAAGGGGGCATGGATGGAGGTTGTCATAAAGGTCAGCAGCAGAGAAGTGATGCGGAGGACCTGGGTGCAGCGTCGGAAGCGATGTGACCTCACTAGGTCTGGCAGGGTGAGTGATGGGAGAGATCCAGATGGTATGCTTCCCAGTTAGCAGTCACCAGAGTGCCAGGGAGAGAGGCATCCCTTGGGCACATAGAGAGCCAATCAGCATGGGTGAGGGGTGTGCAGTGGAGCCTCGCTGACTCACTGGCACAGGTCAGAACCCAAGCTGCTGCTCAGGAAGCTGCAGTGCAGTCTGTAATGTAAGCAGCAAGTAAAAGGTTACAATTGGAGAGGGAGGCATTGTGCTAATGGCATCGTTTTTCCCCTTGCAGGTGAAATGGGAGATGCACAGTAGCGAGATGGGAAGGGCATGCCTGGAAGGAGAGCAGGCACAGGTCGCAGTCCTCACTCACTTCGAGGAGCAGACACTCCAAGTGGACAGAGTGTCCATCTGCAAGGATGCAGGAGACAGTGGATGCATGTAGGTGCTCCCCGTGCAACCAGCTGTCATTGTAGAAGCTGTCATGTCATTATTTTAAACAGCAGAACCATCTGTTGTGTGCACTGATATTTCCTCACTTTCTTCTCTTATGTCTCACACAGGGTCAGCGGCAGAGGGCCAGCAGTCTCTGCATGGGCAATAAGTCCCCGAGGAAACTGAGAAAGAAGACACTTTGGAGGGTGCACCATCGCATCTTACCAGTGCACCGTCCACCAATGCTGACACTCACACCTCGGTGGGTCCAGGCGGGTCAGCAGAGATGGTGGAACAAGATGAGGTGTACTTCACCTCAGAGTTTGAAGATTCGGGGGAGGCAGATTCGACTGTGGCCAGTTCCCCGGAGGATGGGTGCAGCCCTGCTCGGTAGAGTCAAGGTGCTGAGCTTAGAATGTCACAGACCAGGCAGCTCTTCATTAAGAACAAGCGTGTGCCCACATGTTGGAGTTACCTGAGGCACTGCGGAGTCTTGCCGTGAGAATGAAGGAGCCCAGTCATCTTTTTTTTTATTTAGAGATACAGCACTGAAACAGGCCCTTCGGCCCACCGAGTCTGTGCCGACCAACAACCACCCATTTATACTAACCCTACAGTAATCCCATATTCCCTATCACCTACCTACACTAGGGGCAATTTACAATGGCCAATTTACCTACCACCTGCAAGTCTCACGGGCTTCACTGTGACTCAGTGTTTTGAGCACGCGAACTCATTCATTGAGAGATTGGAAAACTTCATGGAAATCCATGTGCGGCATCACTCAGAGTAATTGAGTGAGCAGTGTGCTGACATGCAGAGGATGCATGGCACACTCAGCAGCATTGACCAGGCAGTGGTGCAAATGGCACACATGGGCATGGAGCGGATGCCAGCTGCACCCCAGCTGGTGATTCCCCTCCCAGCAATCAAGGGCGCCATGAAAGGACTGAGGGGGTCACTCCTTAGGTGGCTCCATCGCCATCATCATCTGCCTCCATAAGTCCTCTGACGTGCACAGCATCTGTGGAGTCTCTGCTGTATGACAGTGGCTGCCCCCTTGATGTTGCAGGTGCAGCAGCGTTTGGAGGTGCCCCACAAGGCATGACCATAGCGAGAACGGCTGCCACGGCCAAGTTAATCCAAGCCTCCCTCCACCGCATCCTCTGCTGCAGTCGGAGCACTTCATAGGAGTGGCCAGTCACAAAGGCCTCCATGTCACTGATATCACTTTGTTGGTCACTCGGATGTGTAGAACGTGAAAGGCTGTTTAATGGTTAGAGAATAAAACACTTGAAGATTTTTTGCACTAGGGCTGACTTGTGATGCTGGCCAATCTCCAGGAGGCTTGAAACCATGTTATGCGGTGCCCTTACGAAGTTGGCAGTGGACTGTGCATTAGGCACAAGCCCCCCACCCCACCAACCCCTCAAAAAAAGCCCTTGTCATAAGCTCACATTTTTGAAAGAAACTTATCAATGAGTGAGACTACTTGGTGAGATGACATGAGAAGAAGTACAAGAGGGGATATTGGCAGTGCAATGGTGAGAGACAAAGTTAAGAGGAAGTTCCATTAACTCCCCGAAAGGGGAAAGATTACCTAACTTCTCAGGTGCAGACCCACAGAGTCACAACAGTGACAAAAGCTTCAAATTGTACAACCCTCTGGTTGTGCAGAGATATCCTACACGATTGCATCATGAGAAGTTAACCATGGAAGGGAGATAAGAGAGGATGGCCAGAAAAAGGGTTTGCAGTTTAAAAGACAGCCTGACCTTCCTCTTGTACTATTCTGATAGATTTGCCAACGTTGGACTATGATTTTCTGGCTTTATTTTGGTAGCATTGTGTCCTCCCTCTCCAATGTTCCTCTGCAATTTGCTGCTCCTGCTGCTGCCAACTTCCTGCTGCTAACACTGTGAGGAACATCTCACAATCTTCCATACTGGTGGCTGCCATTTGCCTCTGTCCTGACGCCACAGAGCGCTTCCCACAAAGACACTGCCCCATCCCTCATGACATATTTCTGATGGCGCGTCGAACACGACCCCTCCCCCCCCGGTTGAAGATTGCACTCTGCCTCCAGAGCGAGCCATTAATGGGCTCGGTTAGGGCCTTACAAGGCTAACTTAAAATGTTAGGGTTCATCTTCCACCTCCCGTTGGGCCGACTGAAAGTCCAAGCATGCTAACCTTGCTTTGGGAAACCATTTGCCAACCCAGGGGTGGGTTTCCAAGGACGCCCACCTCTGAACCCACCCTCTGCAGCTTTTGAAGATCCAGCCCGAGGTTTTGGAGAGCTGATCTCATTGGCTGCAGCTGAACTGTTTGATCACATTGTCATTGGAGTGTCAGCTGGTGCTCAGATGGTTGCACTCTTGCCTCTGAGTCAGGAAAGTTGTGGCTTCAAGTTCCACTCCAGGACTTGACCACAGAAATCTAGACTAATGCTCTAGTGCAGTAATGAGGGAATACTGCACTGTCAGAGGTGCTGTCTCTTAGATGAGATATTAAACCTAGGCCCCATCTGCCCACCATGGCATGATTTCAAAGAAGAGCAGGGAGAGCTATTCCCAGTGTCCCAAGCCAATATTTATCCCTAAATCAACATCATGAAAACAGATTATCTGGTCTTATCACATTGCTTTTGTGGGAGTTTGCTGTGTGCATGTTGGCTGCCACATTTCCTACATTACAACAGTGACTACACTTCAAAACTGATTCATTGGCTGTAAAGTGCTTTGGGGTGTCTTGAGGTTGTGAAAAGGCACTATACAAATGCAAGTTTTTTTTCACTGGCTGCAGGATTTCCAGAAAAGATGCTTAGTTGCTGGGATTACTATTGAGGCTTCACAGCAGCAGTGACAGCAGCAACAGCAGCACACGCCGATGGGAAGATCAAAGAAAAAGGCGAAGGAAACAAGGGCCAAAAAGGTGTTATAGCATCCGGTCTTGCAGAACAGGATGTCTCACTGTAACATTGCAGAGACACGGTGCATCAGGAGACTGCACTTCAGCAGGCTGCAGTCACTGACCCATGTCACCTGTTGCAGCAGGAATTGGAGTTAAAAACCAGGGCACACTCGTCACTGCCTGTGCCTCTGAAGCTTACGGTGACCCTCAACTTCTATGGCACAGGCTCATTCCAGGCTGCAAAAGGCAACATAACCAATGAAAGTCAGTTTACTGTCCATCAAGCAGGTGACTGGTGCTGATTTCACAATCAGACAGCAATACATTTGTTTCCCTGCTGATCTGGAGCAGAGACTGTCTCACTCTTTCCCCCTCACTGTTATGAAAGATTAAGTATCCAAACAATAAAAACACTGGCCTGGAATTGTTCAGTTGTTCCTGCAGACTCCTGCTGTAACCCCTGTGGGAGTCTGGTGGAATGGCCCAGATGCAGCTGGTTATGGACTAAATCTAGAAGTCCCTGTGGTCTTCTTTGGAGACACAGAATTATGGGCTTCAAACAAGCTGGACACAATGGGAGTTTCTACATTACCAGTTTCTCAGATGCCCTGCTTAAGTCTAGAGGCTGGTATGCTGAGTGAGTAGAAACATACCAGCCTCCTGAAGAATGCAAGTGGGCCAACTATGAGGTAACTCGCCTGCGGCCTGCAAAAAGGAGGCACAAACTCAAATCAGTGTGGCCTCCTTGTCACAGGAGCTGGAGACATAGACTGGCCCCAAAAATCCCCAAGTCTAGCATGCACTATATTTTACAGCCTCTCGGAGAAGGTGTGCTCCTGAGTTCCACAATTAGTGGGGGTCTATGCAAATAGGGTGACCTCCCACTGACCCTAACATACTCTGTCAGGTGATGGAGGTCACCAACCAACATGATCCTGTTGTACCTTTTTTTAGTCATTCATGGGATGTGGTGATCGCTGGCAAGGCCAGCATTTATTGCCCATCCCTAATTGTCCCAAGCAATTTGAGTCCATTATATTCATTTTAACCAATGTATTAATCACACAATCATTGGCATTAAATCTTTTACCTGACATTCTTTACAACAGAGTCCATTGCTGCATTTGGCTTCTTTCGTAAGAGTGCACTTTATACAGCAGTTTTCTCCTTCCTTGCTACATTCCTGTGCAGATGCGAGATAACTTAGTGTTATGCGTAGACAATTTAAATGTAATATTTTATAAATACATACACACCAGTAAGTACTGCTTAGGGAGAGTTGGAGGATGCACTATTTTCTGCTATGTAACATAGAACAGTGTTGTCCAACAGAAATCACTAACTAGCCACATGCTCTGATTTTAGTTGAAAATGTCTCACACACAGTTAAAATGTACATTACATCTATATTTATTTAACCAATTTCTACCACCATTCAGTGCAGTCTTTCTCTTTCATTAATTTTTGGAATTCTATATGAATTTAGCAGATGCACCACATCTTAGTGCAGCTTCTAGGTTTTAGTCCACCAAATGCAAGTAGTGCTTTGACTTCATCAGAGTGATTGCTGAGATGGTTGATGCGTGAGACCCATCAGATGCAACCCTGCTCTCCATCCACAACACGGTTAGATACTATTTGCTCTTTTCCGTGATATGCCCTTTCGAAGGTGCTTTCTTTGGTTAGACTTGGTTTTTTTCTACTGGCTTGGAGTGGCTATTCCCATTGGTTGAGCTGACCACAATGACAGTTCCCCTCTTCATACAATGTTGTTGGTGGTGTTTCCATGATCCCAATGTTTGACATTTTCACTCATGTTACACATTATTTTAGCAGATAATCAATAAGCAGTAAACAAGGAAGTAAAGCACATACAATCATCGAAAAACACTCACACGGTCTGCTTTTTGTCTTAACATTTTATCAACAAATGCATAAAAAGATTAAAGGAGACATCCATATGCTGTGCAAATGAATACTGAAACCATGATCTTAATAATGGGATTATTTACGAATCAAGAATACAATTAGTCACACCATATTGGACAGCATTGATATAGAATATACTACCATGACTACTGATTAACAATTACTGATTAAGTAGCATTTTCATACAGCAACAACAATTTTCATTTATAAAGAACATTGTACTAGGAAAAAAATGGGCCAAGGCACTTCAAAGAGGTGTCAACAGAAATAAATAGACGCCGAGCCAAAGCAGGGGTGACCAAAAGCTTGATCAAAGTGGTGGGTTCTAAGGAGGATCTTTAAAGAGGAGGGAGGTGGACATGCAGAGAGGTTTAGACAGGGATTATCAGTGTATGGGACCTCGATGGCTAAAGGCACAGCTGCCAAAGGTGGGTTGGGCAAAGGGAGGTTGCAATTTATTAAAGGTAAGGCCTTGGAATACAAAGTTTGGGAGTGGGTGTTGTTATAGGACTGGAGGAGATATAGAGCAAGGAAACCATGAAGGAATTTATAACATGCCAATAGGATGTCAAATAGCACAACCAGTAAAAGGGCAATTTTAACCCTACCAAATCAGCAGAAACTGGCTAGATGACTTACAACCATCAATGTGCAGTGACCTACTGTCTTGAATTTTAATCTGCTCTTCTGAGCAGGTGGTCAGGACACTTGCCTGAAGCCAGCTGGGTCCTTCTTTAAATATGCAGATCGGGATCTGATGACATCATTGGGCCACGGTTGCAATTCTAACTCCTGGCCCAACAGCTCAACGCAAATTTATATATCATGATCACAGCTGTAATATAGCTGTAGGTAAGACAACAACTTGCATTTATGTTAACATAAAAATGGCTTAAGGTGCTTTAAAGAGTGGAAAGGGAATATAGATGCTGAGGAATGGAGGGAGAGATTTGAAGGAGAGACTAAATACTGGCTTGAAAGCCGGGTTGGGGAGGGAGGTGTTCAGGGCAGCGGTGGTGTGACAGGTGATCAGAAGGCCTTTGAAGTTCGAAAAAGAGGTGAAGGGGTTGAGTGATAAAATTCCAGCAAGTAAGGCAAGGAAGCTGAAGATTCTGTCACTGATAGAAGAGTGAAAGTAGGGGCACAGAAAAGGCTGGAACCGAAGGACTGCAGGGTGCAGGAAGGATCATAAATCTGCAGGAGGTTGTCGGGATAGAAAGGACAAAATTCTTTGGTAACTCTGGCAGGTGAACCCCATGGAAAATGGTGGAACCTCTGTCTCCCCCTTATTTGGGCACCTGCATCAGGTGGGAAGAGCCCATGGGTGGGGTATCCCAAGACTAGATGTTTTAGCATACTATCTGCAGCTGGAGTGATGAGAGAGAAGATGCATACTAACATCAATCTAGGTCCAAGTAGGCCCAACCCACTGACAAGGGAAAATGGAAGGGAGTGAAGAAGAAGGTGCTAGATGGGTAAGACAAGAAGCCAAGGTAGGAGTTGGTGATAAAAGTGATATAAAAGTCTGAAACTACATTAATTGTTTCTCTTGCTCTTGATCAAGCTTTCAGAATGCAGCATGTGTGTTTTAATATATTGACAGGAGAGAAAGCCCAGGACGTATTTTTATTCAAAGTACTACCTCATCATTTCACTTGATGTCATTGTTGCAATGTCAATGCTCGTGAGGGCACCATGGCCCCAATATTTACTCAGGGCCATGAAGAGAGTGGGGGAAAGGATTTCTGGATGGGAAACTTGGCAGTACAGGCTTTTCAGATGTCCTGCTGAAATTAACTGCTGGGTGTCTTTTAAATTATTACAGTATGTTTCCTGCTTGACAGCCAGCCAGCCTGATGGTCAGACTATCTGTCTGTTGGGTAGGAAAGCAGCTCGAGAGAGGATGCTAGATATGTAGGAGATTGTGGGTGGGGTGGGGTGGGAGGGGATAGAGGGGTGCCTGAAGTGGGGTATTGGTGCAGATTTAGGAGATTGCTGGGGGTCGTGGGGCTGGAGTTGGAGATCAGGGACGTTGGACTTCGGGGTAAGGAGTGTTAGCGATTGGGTGGGGTGAGTTACAGATTGGAGATTGGGAGGTGGTCAGAGATCGGGACATATTGATTGTTGGGCTCCAGTATTGCTACTTACAGTTGGTGAGCCACAGTCACATTCTTCTCCTGTCTCTACAAATCCATTGCCACACTCCGGAGGATCAAGAAGCTGCATTAGTAAAAGAGCAAAATAGTTACAAACCACACTGCCATTATCAGTTAAGTTTCAACACGATGATTAGACCAAAGACTTTGCTTTATCTGCTGGAGAATTCATTAAGATGACCTTAGATTTCCTGATTGTAGCACTGATGGTGGACCATTCACTTTAATTAGTTTCCATCAGTGTTATGATCAGAAAACCCAAACTAAACACACACATCTTTTCTCTTTTTTTTCACATAAACAATAAATAATGATTTTTTTGCACGTAGTCCAGTTTGCTGAAGATCTCTAACAGGTTTATTAACATCGAAACTATTATATACAGTACAGAGCAAACTATTTCCAGAACCTTCATCTGGGTGTTACAGTTGCAGAGTGATGCTGGCTTCTAGTCACATGACTATATCCTGGTACTTAGCTCATTCGCATACTGAGATCTTAAAGGGACATCACTCTTAAAGCAATCATACAACACAATATTTTTTTTTAAATGAATATAAGCTTGTTTTCTGGTTTTCCAGGCCACAAATAAAGTGTGGTTGATGAGGTAGTCAGGTGACCTCCATCAAAGCTTTTAGGAGGAGCTGTTGGGCAGCCAGATGATGACTCCCCTGGTTTTGTCCCCTGTTCATACTTTCTCACTACGATGTGATTGTGATCAAGAACGCAGTACGTTGTGGTACTGCATGTTGTTCCACCAATGCTCCATACTGTCAAAGCACACTCAATATTGTTTTCCGACCATTGGTTTATGGCTAAATTTCTATAAGGAGTGAAATCTCACAATGTGATATTGACATACAAAATATTCACACATTAACAAAGGTGCTCTTCTGTTAAATTACCATTCTTTAGAAAAGTTCAGAATTATGAAGAACGTACATACATATTTAATCTCTTATGGAATTGTTTTCAACAATGTGGTAAACTGAAGTTCTGCAATGAAGGCATTTTTTCCTCTGTATAACATCTCATCCGAAAGATAGCACATCCAAAAGGGCATCACTTGTTCAGTACTGCATTGAAATGTCATCCTGAATTACGGGTTGAAGTCTCTGGAGTTGGAGTTGAATTCACAAGCTTCTAAGAGGTGACAGTGCTACTAAATGAGCCACAGCTGATACTGGCATTTATGTATAGGACAAGGTCATCGAGTCATTTATGGCATAGAAGGAGGCCATTCAGTCTCTCGAGTCTATGCTGACTTTCCACACAGCAATCCAGTCAGTCCCACTTCTCTGCTCCAACACTGTAGCCCTACAATTTTATTTCCTTCAAGTGCCCATCCAATTTCCTTTTGAAATCATTGACTGTCTCCACTTCCACCCCCTCGTGGGCAGTGAGTTCCACTCAATGCATAATAAAAGTTCTTCATCGCATTTCACCTGCATCTTTTGCCCAAAACCTTCAAGCTGTATCCTGTGGTCCTTGGACTATCAGTTAATGTGAACAGTTTTTCCTTGTCTAACTTATCTAAGCCTGTCATAATCTTGTACACCTCTATCAAATCTTCCCTCAATCTCCTTCGTTCCAGGGGGAACAACCCCAGCTTTTCCAACCTATCCTTGCAACTAAAATCCCCCATCCCTGGCACCATTCTGGTAAATCTCCTCTGCACCCTCATAAGGACCCTCACATCCTTCCTAAAGTGTGGTGACCAGAACTGGATGTAGTACTCCAGTTGAGGCCTAACCAGACCTTTATAAAGGTTCAGCATAACTTTCCTGCTTTTGTACTCTATGCCACTATTTATGAAGCCCAAGGTCCCATATCCTTTACCAACCAATATGTTCTGCCACCTTCAAAGATCGATGCACATGCACCCCCAGGTCCCTCTGTCCCTGCACACTCTATATTAAGTCTATATTGCTTCACCCAAAATGCATCACCTCACACTTGTCTGTATTAAATTCCATCTGCCACCTGTTCTGATCAAAGGTCACAGACCTGAAACGTTAACTCTGCTGCTCTCTCCACAAATGCTGCCAGACCTGCTGAGTATTTCCAGCACTTTCTGTTTTTATTCCATCTGCCATTGTCTGCCCATTCTGCTAGCCTATCTATGTCCTGTTGCAGGCAGTTCATATCATCCTCACTGTTTGTCATTCCTCCAAGTTTGGTATCATCAACAAATGTTGAAATTCTATTCTATATTCCTAGATCCAAGTCATTTATATATAGAAAAAAGATGGTCCTAGCAGTGACCCTTGGAGAACAACACTGTCTACCATCCTCCAGTCTGAAAAATAACCATTTACCATGACTCGCTTTTTTCTGTTCCTAAGCCAATTTTTTTATCCAAGCTACCACTGACCCTCCCATTCCATGAGCCTCAATTTTGTTAAACAGCCTTTTATGTGGCACATTGTCAAACACTTTCTTAAAATCAATATAGAGTCATAGAGAGATACAGCACTGAAACAGCCCCTTTGGCCCACCGAGTCTGTGCCAACCAACAACCACCCATTTATACTAATCTTACATTAATCCCATATTCCCTACCACTCTCCTACCATCTACGTACACCAGGGGCAATTTACAATGGCCAATTTACCTATTAAACTGCAAGTCTTCGGCTGCGGGAGGAAACTGGAGCATCCAGCGGAAACCCACACAGTCACAGGAAGAACTTGCAAACTCTGCACAGGCAGTACCCAGAACCGAATCTAGGTCACTGGAGTTGCGAGGCTGCAGTGCTAACCACTGCGCCACTGTGCCGCCCTAGACAACATACACTGCTTTCGATTCATCAACCTTCTCTGTTACTTCATCAAAAAATTCAATTAGATGAGTCAAGCATTATCTGCCTTTTACAAATTTGTGTTGGCTCTCCTTAATTAACTAAAACCACTTCAAGTGCCTGTTGATTGTTTCCCTGATTATTGTTTCTAAGCCTAACCCACCACTGATGTTAACCTCACTGGCCCTGTAGCTGCTCGGACTGTCCTTGCAACTTTTCTTGAATAAAGGTGTCACATTTGCCAATCTCCAATCATCTAGCACCTCCCCCATATCCAGGGCAGATTGGAAGATCATGGTAAGCCCTTCTGCGATCTCCACCCCCACTTTCTTTAGCAATTTGGGATGCAAGCCAGCCGGACCAGGTGACATATCTACTCTAAGCATAGCCAGCCTTTTTAATAACTCCTCCTTCTTAATTTTTACCCTATTTGTTGCCTCTACTCTCTCCACTTCTACTGATATTATGTCAGATTCCTCTTCCTTAGTAAACACTGACAAAATGCTCATTTAGTATATTAGCCTTACCCTGTATCTCTAAGCATACATTACCCTCTTTGTGCCCTAATAGGCCTCACTCCACCTCTTACTACTCGCTTACTATGTACATGGCGATAGAAGATTTTTGGGTTCCCTTTTATGTTGATTGCCATTCTGTTCTCAAATTCTCTCTTTTCCAGTCTTATTTTCCTCTTCATCTCCCCTCTCAACTTAATATATTTGGCCTGGTTCTCACTTGAAGAACTCACTTGACGTGCATCATACACCTTTTTTTGTTTCATCATTATCTCTATGTCTCAATGGCATCCAAGGAGCCCTGTTTTTGGTTCCCCTACCTTTCACCCATGTTGAAATGTACTTAGCCTGTACCTGAAGCATTTCTTCCTCAAAGATAATCCATTGTTCCATTACAATTTTGCCTGTCAGTCTTTGGTTCCTTTTTATCCTGGCTGTGTCCCTTCTCATCACATTGAAATCAGCCCTCTTCCAATCTAGCCACTCTACCTTGCTTTTCTGCATTACTAGTCTAAATCTTATGACACAATGATCATTTTTACCCAAGTGCTCCCCAACAGACACTTGGTCCACTTGGCCCACCTCATTCCCCAGCACCAGATCCAGCAATGCGTCCTTTCTAGTTGGGCCGAGAACATACTAATCAAGGAAGTTCTCCTGAACATATTTTGGAAATTCTTCCCCTCCTTATCCTTTAATCTGAAACTAACCCAATCAATATTTGGGTAATTAAAGCCCCCTAATATCACCACTCTATAGTTCTTGCACATCTCTGTCATTTCCCCGCAGATTTCCTCCTCTATCTCTCTTTCACTATTTGGAGGAGTAGAGAATACCCCCAAGTAGCATGATCATACCCTTTTTCCTTCTCAATTCTAACTAAATTGATTTTGTCTTTGCCCCTTCAAGGAATCCTCTCTTTCCAACATTACAATGTCTTCCCTAATCAGTACTGCCAGCCCACCAACCTTTTTCCCTTCTATATCTTTTCTGAACACTTCAACTGTGCAGTGATTGAACTAAAGCCTTTCATCTTTATGAAGTTGATGGAGGTATAATATGAAGATTTGAATGATAGATGCATTCCACTAATTGATCTTTGTATTTTGGGAACTCTGCCAGTTTGTAGAATAGTCACTATCGCTCTCTGTTTCTCTAGTTCCATTGGGTAGAAAACAAATTGTGTAACATTCCTAAACAGAGCAACAGTTACCTTTTTAATAAGGATTAGCACCAAGCATTCCAAAAAATGAGGTACCAACTTGGTGAAGCTACAGGACTACAGGCATGCTAATCAGTGGAAGCAGCATGTAATAGACAGAGCTAAGCGATCCCACAACCAACGGATCAGATCAAAGTCCTGCCACATCCAGTCGTGAATGGTGGTGGACAATTAAACAACTAACTGGAGGAGGAGGCTCCACAAACTTTCCCATCCTCAATGATGGGGGAGACCAAAACATGAGTGCAAAAGACAAGTCTGAAACATCTGCAACCAGCTTCAGCCAGATATGCCAAGTGGATAATCCATCTTGGCCTCTTCCTCAGATCCCCAGCATCACAGATGCCAGTCTTTAGCTACTTCAATTCACTTCAAGTGATATCAGGAAATGGCTGAACGCAGTGGATACAGCAAAGGCTATGGGCCCTAACAACATCTGGCTGAAGTACTGAAGATTTGTGCTCCAGAACTAACCACACCCCAAGTCAAGCTGTTTCTATACAGCTACAAAACTGGCATCTACCTGAGAATGTAGAAAATTGCCCAAGCATACCCAATGCACAAAAAGCAGGTCAAATCCAATTCAGCCAATTACTGCCATCAATCTACCCTTGATCATCAGCAAAGTGATGGAAGGTGTTATCGACAGTGCTAGGAAGTAGCACTTATTCAGCAATAACCTGTTCACTGATGCTCAGTTTGGTTCCGCCTGGGCCACTCAGCCCCAGACCTCCTCACAGTCTTGGTCCAGACATGTGTGAGGTAAGAGTGACTGCCCTTGACATCAAGGCAGCATTTGATCGAGTGTGGCATCAAGGAGCTCGAGTAATATTGAAGTCAATGGGAATCAGGGGGAAAACGCTCTGTGAGTTGGAGTCAGATCGAGCACAAAGGACGATGGTTGAGGTTGTTGGAGGCCAATCATCACAGACACAGGAGTTCCTCAGGGTAGTGTCCGAGGCCCAACTATCTACAGCTGCTTCATCAATGACCTTCCCTTCACCCCAAGGTCAGAAGCTATGTTCGCTGATGATTGTATAGTGTTCAGTGCCATACACAACTCCTCAGATACTGAAGCAATCTGTTCCCGCATTCAGCAAAACCTGGACAACATTCAGGCTTGGGTTGATAAGTGACAAGTAATATTTGCACAACAGAAGCGCCAAGCAACAATCATCTCCAACAAGAGAGAATCTAACCATTTTCCCTTGACGTTCAACAGCATTACCATCTCTGAATCCCCCACTATCAACATCCTGGGGATCAATATTGACCAGAAACCTAACAGGAACAGCCACATAAATACTATGACTACAACAGCGGGTCAGAGGCTGGGAATTCTGAGGCGAGTAACTCACCTCCTGACTCCCCAAAGCCTGTCCACCATCTACAAGGCATAAGTCAGGAGTGTGATGAAATACTGTCCACTTGCCTGGATGGGTGCAACTCCAACAAAACTCAAGAAGCTGGACACCATCCAGGAGAAAGCAGCCTGCTTGATTGGCACCTCATCCACCACCTTAAACATTCATTCCCTCCACCACTGATGTACTGTGACAGCAGTGCGTACCATCTACAAGATGCACTGCTGCAACTCACCAAGATTCCTTAGACAGCACCTTCCAAACCCACAACCTCTACCACCTAGAAGGACAAGGACAGCAGACACATGGGAACACTATCTCCTGCAAGTTCCCCTCCGTCACACACCATCCTGACTTGGAACTATATCACCGTTCCTTCACTGTCGCTGGATTAAAACCCTGGAACTCCCTCCCTAACAGCACTGTGGATGTACCCGCACTACAGGGACTGCAGCAGTTCAAGAAAGCGGCTCACCATCACCTTCTCAAGGACAATTAGGGATGGGCAATAAATGCTGGCCTAGCCAATGATGCTCACATCCCATGAACAAATCGAAAGGTATGCTGCTGCCTGACCAGACTGTCAATATTCTCCAGATGCTACCTGAAAGTATCCAGTTGCAATGAAATTCAAGGCTGTGGTGACCTTGAATGGTACAGATAATGCCATTTTCCTGGTGGAACTGGACTTCAGGTCTTCATCCAGCAGTTGACAAAACTTTCCAATAGCCTCTGGAAGATGTGCAGCCTTCTGAGGCAGAAATTCAGAATCTTTCAGTAAATCTTTCTTGGTCTATAAACGTTATGGAATGGTTATGCATGTGTAGGAATCAAACATCTTATGTGAAGCCTCACACTCAGTGTCTCCCACCTAGCCTCTTCCTTCTCATTGTCAAAAGAACACAAGAATTAGGAGCAGGAGTAGACCATATGGCCCAATGAACCTGCTGTGCCATTCAAAACAATCATGGCTGATCTTTGGATTCAACTCCACTTTCCCGCCCACTCGTCATATCCCTTGATTCCCTGACAGCCCAAAAATCTGTCATCCCAGCCTTAAATGTATTCAACGATGGAGCATCCACAACCCTTTGAGTGAAGTAATTTCTCCTCATCTCAGTCCTAAATGATCAGCCTCTTATCCTGAGACTGTGCCCCCATGTTTTAGATACCCCGACCAGTGGAAATAATCGCTGTGTCTAGCATATCCAGCCCCTTTAGAATCTTATATATTTCAATGAGATCACCTCTCATTCTTCTAAACTCCAGAGAATACAGGCCTAATTTACTCAGCATCTCATCATAGGTCATCTTCTTCTTCAGAAAACAGAAATTAGAGAATTAAAGTCCAAAACTGCACTAATTGAAGATTTAACTATAAAACATAGCAAAATCCTGACAGATCTTCCAAAATATGAAACAGTTCATTCCGCAGGCAAAGTAACACAAAACTTCAGTTGCACCACACAAAATTGCCTCCTTAATGTAATAGCCCCCTCTGGGATATCTTAGTGGTCCTCATAGCACTACTTATATTAAGGCAGTAATAATTTGGGGAAATGGTTCAGTGGAGTCAGCTACGCTCATCTGATTTCAGGTGGGTACCTGGCAGGTCTTAAAAGGAACTAGGAAAATTCTAGTGCAATGTTAAACAGGCAAGTCTGAGGTAGTGAGCATAACTGCTCCTTTTCTTAAGCTTTTTGTTTAAACTTAGTAAATAATAACATTCCAACAGGGTTATTCAACAGAAAGAGATCCATCTCAGCCTCTTCCTGAAGTCCCCAGCATCACTGATGCCAGTCTTCAGCCAATTCGATGCAGTCGACGTGATAGCTAGAAATGACAGAAGGCACTGGATACTGCAAAGGTAATGGGCCCTGACAACATTCCAGCAATAATACTGAAAACACTGTGCTCCAGAATTTGCCGCGCCCCTAGCCAAGCTGTTCCAGTACAGCTACAACATTGGCATCTACCCAGCAATGTGTAAAATTGCCTAGGTATGTCCTGTACACAAAAAACAGGACAAATCCAACCTAGCCAATTACCACGCTATCAGTCTACTCTCAATCATCAGTAAAGTGATGGAAGGTGTCATCAACTATGCTATCAAGCGGCATTTGCTTAACAATAACATATAATGAGAGAGGAAGTACTAGAGGGTCTGACATCCTTGAAAGTGGATAAATCGCCAGGGACAGATGGATTGCATCCCAGGTTGTTAAAGGAAGCCAGGGAGGAAATAGCAGATGTGCTGAGGATCATCTTCAAATCCTCACGAGAAACAGGAGAGGTACCAGATGATTGGAGGTCTGTGAACATTATACCATTGTTTCAAAAGGGTGTGAGGGATAGGGCAAATAATTATAGGCTGGTCAGTCTGACCTCAGTGGTGGGCAAATTATTAGAATCTATTCTGAGGGTCAGGATAAACTGCTACTTAGAAAGGCATGGATTAACCAGGGATAGTCAGCATGGATTTGTTAAGGGAAGGTCATGTCTTACTAACTTAATTGAGTTTTTTGAGGAAGTAACAAGAAGGATTGATGAAAGAAGTGCAGTGGATCTGGTCTACATGGATTTTAGTAAGGCATTTGACAAAGTCCCACATGGCAGACCAGTCAGTAAAATGAAAGCCCATGGGATACAGGGGAATGTGGCAGGTTGGATCCAGAATTGGCTCAGGGTCAGGAAACAAAGGGTAGTAGTCGACGGATGTTTTTGTGAATGGAAAGCTGTTTCCAGTGGCATTCCACAGGGCTCAGTGTTGAGTCCCTTGCTGTTTGTGGTATATATTAATGATTTGGACTTAAATGTGGGAGGCATGATTGGGACATTTGCTGATGACACAAAAACTGGCCGTGTAGTTGATAGTGAAGAGGATACCCGTAGACTCCAGAAAGATATCAATGGTTTGGTTGAGAGGGCGGAAAAGTGGCAAATGAAATTCAATCCAGAGAAGTGTGAGGTAATGCATTTGGGAAGGGCAAATAAAGTGAGGGAATACACAATAAATGGGAGGATATTGAGAAGGATAGAAGTAGTAAGAGACCTTGGAGTACATGTCCACAGGTCCCTGAAGGTGGCAGGACAAGTGGACAAAATGGTGAAGAATGCATATGGAATGCTTTGCTTTATTGGCCGAGGTATAGAATTCAAGCAGGGATGTAATGCTGGAACTATATAAAACATTGGTTCGGCCACAGTTGGAGTATTGTGTACAGTTGTGGCCACCACATTACAGAAAGGATATAATTGCTCTCGAGAGAGTACAGAGGAGATTTACAAGAATGTTGCTAGGGCTCGAAAGTTGCAGCTATCAGGAAAGATTGGATAGGCTAGGGTTGTGTTCCTTAGAACAGAGGAGGCTGAGGGGTGACTTAATAGAACATAAGAACATAAGAAATGGGAGCAGCAGTAGGCCATTCAGCCTCTCAAGCCTGCCCTGCCATTCATTAAAATCATGGCTGATCTGTCCCAGGCCTCAACTCCTCTTTCGGTCCTTCTCTGCATACCTCTCGATTCCCCGAGATTTCAAAAATCTATCTACCTCCTCCTTAAATACATTTAGTGGTCTAGCCTCCACAACTCTCTGAGGTAGAGAATTCCAGAGATTCACCACCCTCTGAGAGAAGAAATTCCTTCGCATCTCTGTTTTAAATGTGTGCCCCCTTATTCTGTAACTATGTCCCCTAGTTCGAGATTCCCCCACCAGTGGAAACAGATTCTCAACACCTACCCTGTCAAGCCCCCTTAAAATCTTATATGTTTCAATAAGATCACCCCTCATTCTTCTAAACTCTAATGAATAAAGGCCTAACCTGTTCAGTCGTTCTTGATAAGACAACCACTTCATCCCAGGAATCAGCCTAGTGAATCTTTTCTGAACTGCCTCCAATGCTAGTATATCCTGCCTTAAATACAGGGACCAAAGCTGTACGCAGTACTCCAGGTGTGGCCTCACCAACACCCTGTAAAGTTGTAACAAGACTTCCCTATTTTTAAACTCTAACCCCCTAGCAATAAAGACCAAAATTCCATTTGCCTTCCTAATTACATGCTGCACCTGCATGCTAACTTTTTGTGTTTCATGTACAAGAACACCCAGATCCCTCTGTACTGCAGTATTTTGTAATCTTTCTCCATCTAAATAATAATCTGCCTTTTTATTCTTCCTACCAAAGTGGATGACCTCACACTTTCCCACATTGAACTCAATCTGCCAAGTTTTTGCCCACTCAGTTAACCTATCTATATCCCTTTGCAGATTCTTTGTGTCCTCATCACAACATGCCTTCCCACGATATGTTTGTATTGTCAGCAAATTTGGATACACTACACTCTGTCCCTTCCTCCAGGTCATTGATATAGATAGTAAATAATTGAGGCCCTAGGACCGATCCTTGTGGCACCCCACTAGTTACAGCTTTCCAACCTGAAAAAGAGCCATTGATCCCGACTCTCTGCCTTCTGTGTGTTAGCCAATCTTCAATCCATGCCAACATATTACCCCCAATACCCTGAGCTCTTATTTTGTGCAATAACCTTTTATGTGGCACCTTATCGAACGCATTCTGAAAATCCAAATACACTACATCTACCAGTTCCCCTTTATCCACTCTGTTATATCCTCAAAGAACTTTAACAAATTTGTCAAACATGATTTCTCCTTCATAAAACGATGTTGACTCTGTTTTATTGTATTCTGTTTTTCTAAATGTCCTGCTATTTCTTCCTTAATAATGGACTGTAGCATTTTCCCAATGACAGATGTTAAGCTAACTGGTCTATAGTTTC
This sequence comes from Heterodontus francisci, assembly GCF_036365525.1. NCBI lineage: Eukaryota > Metazoa > Chordata > Chondrichthyes > Heterodontiformes > Heterodontidae > Heterodontus > Heterodontus francisci. The sequence goes on along the minus strand of NC_090372.1, from coordinate 161,208,092 downwards.
CAGCTTTCTGTCTCCTTCCTTTCTTGAATAGGGACGTCACATTAGCGGTTTTCCAATCCGCTGGTACCCTACTGGAATCCAGTGAGTTTTGGTTACAACCAATGCCTCCACTATCTCTGCAGCCACTTCTTATAAAACCCTGGATGCAGGCCATCCTGGCGGCTTGTCTGGCTTTAGTCCCATCAGTTTGTCAAGCATCTTTTCCCTCGTGATAGAGATTGTTACAAGTTCTTCCCTCCCATTTAAACTTTGCTCATCTATTATTGTCGGGATGTTTATAGTGTCCTCCATCGTGAAGACCGATGCAAAATATTGGTTTAAATTATCTGCCATTTCCCTGTTCCCTGATATTAATTCCCCAGTCTCATCCTCTAAGGGTTCCATACTTACTTTAACTACTCTTTTCCTTTTTATAGAAGCTCTTACTGTTTGCTTGCCAATTTATTCTCATAATTAATTTTCTCCCTCTTTATTAGTTTTTTAGTCATCTGCTGCTGGTTTCTAAAAAATTCCAATCCTCTGGCCTACCACTAGCCTTTGCTGTTTTGTATGCCTTTGTTTTTGATTTGATACTCTCCTTAACCTCCTTTGTTATCCACGGGTGGTTCATAGACGGGTGGTTAATAGAGGTGTACAAAATTATGAGGGGCCTAGATAGAGTAGACAGGAAGGACCAGTTTCCCCTAGAGGAGAGGTCAAATACCAGGGGGCACAGATTGAAAGTGATTGGTAGAAGGATTAGTGGGGAGATGAGGAAAAACCTTTTCACCCAGAGGTGGTGGATGTCTGCAATTCACTGCCAGGAGTGGCGGTGGAGCCAGAAACCCTCAATTCTTTTAAAAGGTACCTGGACATGCACCTGAAGTGCTGTAACCTGCAAGGCTATGGACCAGGTACTGGAAAGTGGGTTTAGATTGGGCGGCTAGTTTTTTCGGTTGGCGTGGACACGATGGACTGAGTGGTCTCCTACTGTGCCGTAATTTTTCTATGTTTCTATGGTTCTAACCTGCTCAGTGACAAAGCTCCTAGTCTCATTACAGCCTTGGTTCAAACATGGACAAAAGAGCTGAACTCAAGAGGTGAGGTGAGAGTTACTGCCCTTGACATCAAGGCAGCATTTGACTGAGTATGGCATCAAGGAGCCCGAGCAAAACTGGAGTCAATGGGAATCAGGGGGAAAACACTCTCCTGGTTGGGGTCATACCTAGTGCAAAGGAAGATGGTTGCGGTTGCTGGAGGTCAATCATCTCAGCTCCAGGACATCATTGCAGGAATTCCACAGGATAGTGTCCGAGTCCCAACTATCTTCAGCTGCTTCATCAATGACCTTCCTTCAATCATAAGGTCAGAAATGGGGATGCTTGCTGATGATTGCACAATGTTCAGCACCATTTGCGACTCCTCAGATACTGAAGCAGTCTGTACAGAAATGCAGCAAGACCTGGACAATATCCAGGCTTGGGCCGATAAATGGCAAGTAACATTCGCGCCACACAAGTGCCAGGCAATGACTATCTCCAACAAGAGAGACTCTAACCATCTCCCCTTAACATTCAATGGCATTACGATTGCTGAATCCCCCACTATCAACATCCTGGGGGTTACCATTGACCAGAAACTGAACAGCAGTAGCCATATAAAGACCATGGCTACAATAGCAGGTCAGAGTCTAGGAATCCTGAGGCGGGTAGCTCACCTCCTGACTCCCCAAGCCTGTCCACATTCTACATGGCACCAGTCAGGAGTGTGATGGAATACTCTCCACTTGTCTAGATGGGTGCACCTCCAACAACACTCAAGAGGCTCGACACCACCCAGGACAAAGCACCCTGCTTGATTGGCACCCCATCCACAAACATTCACTCCCTCCACCACCGACACAAAATGGTAGCAGTGTGTATCATCTACAAGATGCACTGCAACAATGCACCAAGGCTCCTTAGATAGCACCTTCCAAACCTGCGAACTCTACCATCTAGAAGGACAAGGGCAGCACATGGATGGGAACACCACCACCTGCAAGTTCCCCTCCAAGCCACACACCATCCTGACTTGGAACTATATTGCCGTCCCTTCACTGTTGCTGAGTCAAAATCCTGGAACTCCCTTCTTAACAGCACTGTGAGTGTACCTACCCCACATGGAGTGCAGTGGTTCAAGAAGGCGGCTCACCACCACCTTCTCAAGGGTAATTAGGGATGGGCAATAAATGCTGTCCTAGCCAGTGACACCCACATCGCATGAACAAATAAAACTGCAAATTACCGATAATTCTTTCCTGTATAAAACAGTAAAAGAATTTAAGGAACAGGAAAAGACCATTCGACACAAGAGCCTGACCTTTTCTCATAGATTACCCCATTTGCTCACCTTCTCAACATATCCCTCAAATTCTTCTCCAACCCGAAATGCTTTGAACCCATTTACACTCATCTACTTCAATGGCTTCCCTTATTCCATAATTCCAAAAGGCTTCTGATTAACTTCCCTTCTTATTCCCCAATGGTTAGTTTCTGTCCCTTATGATTTTAAATCCCTCACAATAATGAAAATTTTATCTGGATTCTTTTTGTCAATTCTTTTCATAAGTTGCTTCAAAGTCTCCTCTTTTCCAAAGAAAACAAGCCAAGCATCATAAAGTTTTCCTCAAACTTCATTCCTGATACCCACAATGTTGATAGCCTCTGCACCTTCTGAAGATCAATATCTTTACACAGATATATTATCATTCAAACTTCAAATATAAATTACTGTGGTTCTGCGTATCTACAACTGTCTAATTGTGGAATTAAAGCAAAAGAGTAATGGTTTCAGATTAAATTATTGTCTGTGAAGCATAACCCAAAATATAACTTTAAAAAAGTTTAAATTTGTAGTTCTTAGATTCACCTTATGAGGAAAAAGTGAGATAACAAACAATTAAAACTGCAGCAAAATGGTGCATACAATTCCTGATACTTACATGGGTAGGTTTATTGAACAGACAGTTACCACCACCATTGTTCAAAAATTCCTGGTATTCTTCTATGTTGCATTTGGAAAATTTCCGTGGAAGATAATACCTGCAGATATTAGTGCAATATAATAATGTCTTAGGAAGGAAGCGTGAAGTAAAATACAATTATCAAGGCTATTGATCCTAGTAACAGCTATTAGTGGAAAACTTGAAACACCATGGGGCCAGTTTTTCATTGTTCGTGTTTGGACATAAAGCAACAAAGAGGTGAAAAATATAAGGAAATAAGACAGGAATGTTCACATGCCAAAAAATGCAGCCCACCTAATTTTCCATCCATTAAATTAAATGGAGGAAAATTGGGTTGACTACATTACAGGTGAGTGATCATCCTTGCCTGATTTGCTTCTAGGTGTTCTACTCCTATGATGCTTTACATGCAAGCACTAAAGAAAATCTCCCTTCATATATCTTGTACAGTCTTCCATCAATCTGCAGTGTTTACTAGATGCTGATGTATCAAAGTTTACAAAAGCTAAAGCAGCACAAATTTTAACTTCATTTTTTGAACATGTCTATGCAAACATGTGAAATCTTGCGTTTGGCGCCACACTAAATATGTCATACCTGTGGTTTGTGTCACTTGGTAGGCTCAAGAATAAACAAAACAGCAACAAGAAACAATCGCATAATTAAAAACAAGTAATTAAAAAGGACAGGTGGAGGAGCTAGGGATTTAAAAGCACTTGCCCATTTAAAGATAAATTTCAATGCCAATTAGCCTCTACTTTGACCTCAAGTTATGCCTATTTCCAGCTAATAGATTTTGGGGTATTAATGGAACACAACTCCATCTTAAGAAAGAAAGAAACTTGCATTTTATGTAACAACTTTTTACATTCTCAGGATATCCCAAATCACTTCATAAACAATAACTTTGGAAATGCAGTCAACTTTGCAGACAGCATGATGGTCTCTTAAACAGCAAATTGGATGAATGAACAGTTAATCTGTTTTTAGGATTGTGGTTGAAAATAGGATGTTGGTTAAAATACCAACATTAAAATCTCAGGAGACCATCTCTCTCTTCTTCAAAGAAGTTAACCACGATTAACTCAGAGCCCTAATTACATGTCCTAATGTGCTTTAAAAACAGCATATCAATGGACTTACCATGATGTGTTCGTACTATTAATGAATTTAAAAATCCTTACTCACTTCTAAACCCACAACTGTATTAACAGCAGACAGATGTGACATGTGTGGATGGGACAGAAAATGAATACTGATTGCCCATTTTGCAGGAAGATACAGAACATGGTCTAAAAAGAGTTCTGAAGTAGATTAACTCTGGTCAAGTAGCTTCAACCGTAAAAAGGTTGATACACTATTAGTTTGAACAATCTAACAACAAGGACTAAAAGAACAGCAAATAAACCCAAAAAGCTTTTATAGGATTAAATCTGCTGACCTACCTCTTCCATCACACAGGAAACATCATGCAGCTAAAGCTACTGCGAATATCAATTGGAATTGTACTTACAAATTTGATTGTGGGTGCACTATTCGATGAGGTTGAACATTATCAAAGCAACTAATTACTGAATACTCATGAACCACTTGTTATCTGGTAGGGAACAGTATGTTTAACTATTATTCACTATAACTCTTTCATCATTGTACTGTATTTGAAGGCAATTAACAACCACTTAATCGCTTGTATTTTAGGACAACATATTGTGATAGATGAATGGAAAATAAATATAAAAATTTGTGATGAGACAATTTAACTGGATAAAACAATTAAAACAAAACTAAAATATCCCCTTTTGATGTTAGGCAAAAAACTCATAACTAAAACATCAATAGAAAAAGCAATGTATCTTTACAATAAATCACAGTGAACTAAACAAGCACTGATAAACCCGACAGATATAAAATGTACAACATGTGATTTGTAAAAGGTAAAGCAATGCATTTGATATTCTTATCACACACATCAAAACTAGATCTAAAGTGTAATTTAAATGACACATGGGGTAGGTTTTCCGGCTAAGCATTGTTTGGACAGCCACCCCTGTTCGTAGTGGGCTGTAGGACTACGAGCAGAAATCACATGCCATGGGATAGCTTTCCAGCCGCCGTGATATCGCAGAGCCCTTCTGGCTTCTGAGCTGGGGATAAGGTAGGTTCAGGTTGGGGGCTGTTTGGGCTTTTTTTATATTTGCTCAGGGGATGTAGGCATTGCTGGCAAGGCCAACATTTATTGTCCATCCCTAATTGCTCTTGAGGTGGTGGTGGTGAGCTGCCTTCTTAAACTGCTGCAGTTCCTGTGATGTAGGTACAGCCACAGTGCTGTTAGATAGGAAGTTCCAGGATTTTAACCCAGCGACGATGAAGGTACAGCGACATATTTCCAAGTCAGGATGGTGTATAACTTGGAGGGAAACTTGCAGGTGGTGATGTTCCTATGCACCTGCTGCCCTTGTCTTCCTAAGTGGTAGAGGTTACAAGTTTGGAAGGTGCTATTAAAGAAGCCTTAATGAGATGCTGCAGTACATGTTGTAGATGGTACATACTGCAGCCACAGTACACTGGAGGTGTAGGGAGTGAACAGTTAATATGGTGGAGGGGTGCTTATCAAGTGGGCTGATCTGTCCTGGATGATGTCGAGTTTCTTGAATATTTCTGGAGCTGCACATATCCAGGCAAGTGGGGAGTATTCCATCATACTCCTGACTTGTGCCTTGCAGATAGTGAAAAGGCTTTGGAGAGCTAGGATGTGAATGCTTGCCACAGAGTTCCCAAACTCTGACCTGCTGTTGTCGCCACAGTATTTATTTGGCTCGTCCAGTTAAGTTTCTGGCAATGGTGATACTCAGGATGTTGATAGTGGGGGATTCAGTGTTGGGAATGCAGTTAAATGTCAAGTAGAGTTGGTTAGGTTCTCTCTTGTTGGAGATAGTCATTGTCTAGCACTTAGATGGCACGAATGTTACTTGTTACTTTGAAGCCCAAGCCTGAATGTTGTCACCCTGCTGCATGTGGACATGGACTGCTTCATTATCTGAGGAGTTGTGAATGGTACTGAACACTATGTAATCATCAGCGAGCATCCCCACTTCTCACCTTATGATGGAGGGAAGGTCATCATTGATGAAGCAGCTGAAGATGGTTGGGCCTAGGACACTACCCTGAGGAACTCCTGCAATAATATTCTGAGGCGGAGATGATTGGCCTCCAACAACCACAACCATCTTCCTTTGTTTTAGTTATGACTCCAGCCGTTGTAGAGTTTTCCCCTCATCGCAATGACTTCCATTTCACTAGGTATCATTGATGCCACACTCGGTCAAATGCTGACATGATGTCAAGGGCTGTCACTCTTACCACACCTTTGGAATTCAGCTCTTTTGCCCATGTTTGGACCAAGGCTGTAATGAGGTCAGGAACCGAGTGGTTCTGGCAGAACACAAACTCAGAATTAGTGAGCCAAGTTATTGGTGGGTAAGTGCTGCTTGAAAGCACTATTGATGACACCTTCCATTATTTTACTGATGATTGAGAGTAGACTGATAGGGCGGTAATTGGCCAGATTGGATTTGTCCTGCTTTTTGTCCTGAAGAGACAATTTTCCACTTTGTCAGATAGATGTTAGTGTTGTAGCTGTACTGGAACAACTTGGCTAGAGGTGCAGCTAGTTCTGGAGCACAGGTCTTTCAGCTGGGATCTTATCAGGGCCCATAGTCTTTTCTGTATCCAGTATGCTCAGTTGTTTCTTGAGATCACATGGAGTAAATCGAATTGGCTTTAGAATAGGATCCATGATGCTGGGAAATCTTAGGAGGAGGCCATGATGGATCATCCGCATGGCACTTCTGGCTGAAGATGGTTGCAAACGCTTCAGCCTCAACTTTTGAACTTACATGCTGGGCTCCATCATCATTGAGGATAGGGATGTTCATAAGAGCATAAGAGATAGGAGCAGGAATCGGCCATTTGACCCTGCGAGCCTGCTCCACCATTCAACAAGATCATGGCTGATCTTCTACCTCCACTCTATCTTCTCACACTATCCCTACATCTCTAAATTCCCTTAGTATCCAAAAATCTATCTATCTCTGCCTTGAATATATTCAGCGATGGAGCATCCAAAGATTCACATGCAGCCTCCTCCTCCCGTTAGTAGTTTAATTGCCCACACCATTGACTGGATGTGGCAGGACTACAGAGCTTTGATCTGATCTGTTGGGTGTGGGATCGCTTTGCTCTGTCTATAGCATGTTGCTTCAGCAGTTTATCATACATGTAGTCATGTGTTGTGGCTTCACCAGATTGGTACCTCATTTTTAGCTATGCCTGGTGCTGCTCCTGTCATGCTCTTCTACACTTCTCATCTGAATACTGGTGAGAGTGACGGTTCCTCTGGGGAGTGCAGGCATAGCCAAGTCCATGGTACCATGGCTGGCTTAGCTGTATGTAAAGGCAGGAGGAAGATTGAGAAACAATAGTGATAGGGGATTCTACAGTTAGGGGAACAGACAGGCATTTCTGTGGACACAGACTTCAATCCAGGATGGCATGTTGCCTCTCAGGTGCCAGGGTCAGGGATGTCCCTCAGCAGCTGCAGAGCACTTTGAGGAGGGAAGATGAACAGCCAGTGGTTGTGATCCATATTGATACCAATGACCTAGGTGTAAGAGGGATAAGGTCCTGCAGACAGACTTTAGAGAGCTAGGAAATAAACTATCAAGCAGGTCCTCAAAAGGTAGTAATTCCAGATTGCTCCTGGCGCCATGCAGCAGATGAATGTGTGGCTGGAGAGATGGTGCAAGAGAGAGGGCTTTAGATTCCTAGGATGTTGGGATAAGTTCTGGGGGAGATTGGACCTGTACAGGCCAGAATGGTTCCACCTGAACAGAGCCGAGACCAATGTCCTTGCGGGGCTACTGGGCAGGGATGGGAACCAGGAGGTAACATTAGAGAGAAAAAAAATGCACAAAAAATTGGAGAAACATATAGCACTAGAGTGAGAAATAGGTGAGATCAGAGTAAGATGAAATAAATAAGGCCTGAATTGAGTTTATTGCGCATGTATGTGTATGCATAGAGTGTGATAATTAAGGTTGGTGAGTTGCAGGCGCAGGTAGCCACATGGGAGTATGTTGTAGTAATAACGGAAACCTGCCTCAAAAAAGGACAGGACTGGGTACTAAATATTCCTGAATACAAGGTGTTCAGGAAAGATAGGGAAGGAAGGAAAGGAGGAGGGTGGCAGTATTGATTAAGGATAATATTACAGTGCTATAAAGAGAGGATGTTCTAGATGGGTCCAGGACAGTATCTATTGGTTACAGCTAAGAAGCAATAAAGGTACCATTACATTGCTGGGTGTATTCCATGGGCCACCAACCAGTGGAAAAGATATAGAGGAACAAATTTGCAAAGAATACAGAGAGGTGCAAAAACTATCGAATAGTTATAATGGGGGACTTTAATTATCCTAATAGAGACAAGAATAGTAATAGTGTAAAGAGCAGAGAGGGGGAAGAGTTTCTGAAGTGTGTTCAGTAGAATTTTCTACCATCAGTATGTTTCTGGTCCAATGATGAAGGAGACATTCCTGGATCTGGTTCTGGGAAATGAGGTGGGACAAGTGGATTAAATGTCAGTTGGGGAACATTTAGGGGACAGTTATCATAGTATCATAAGGTTTAAGTTACCTATAGAAGAGAACAAGGTGCAATCCAGAGTAAAAATAATTAATTGGGGGAGGGTCAATTTCAATGGTGTGAAAACAGATCTGGAAATTGGAATCAAATGTTGGCAGGCAAAACTGTATTTGAACAATGAGCTGCCTTTAAAGAGGAGATAGTTTGGGTACAGTTGAGTTACATTCCCATGAGGGGGAAAGGTAGGACAAATAAAGCCGGAGCTCCCTGGATGATGGAAGAGATAGAGAGTAAGATGAAGCAGAAAAGGGTGTATATGTCAGCTGGCAGGCTGATAATTCAAGTGAGAACCAGATTAAATATAGAAAGTTGAGGGGGGAAGTGAAAAAAGAAATGAGAGTAGCAAAGAGAGAGTATGAGAAGAGACTGGCAGCCAACATAAAAGGGTATCTAGAAGTCTTCAATAGGCATATAAATTGTAAAAGGGTGGTAAAAGGAGGAGTAGGGTCAATTAGGGACCAAAAAGCGGATTTACGCATGGAGGAAAAGGACATGGCTGAGGTACTAAACAAGCACATTGCATCTGTCTTTACCAAGGAAGAAGATGCTGTCAAAGTTATAGTGAAAGAGGAGGGAGTTGATACACTGAATGGGCTAAAAATTGATAAAGAGGTGTTAGAAAGGCTGGCCGTACTTAATGTTGGTAAGTCACTAGGACTGATGGGAAGTATCCGAGGATACTGAGGGAAGAAAGGGTGGGAATTGCGGAGGCACTGACCATAATCTCCAAACCTCAATAGTTACAGGGGTGGTGCCAAATGTTATAAATGTTACAACTTGTTCAAAAAAGGATGTAAGGATAAGCTCAGCAACTACAGGCAAGTTGGTTTAACCTTAGTGGTGGGAAAGCCTTTAGAAATTATGATCTGGGACAAAATTTACAGTCACTTGGACAAATGTGGATGAATTAAAGAAAGCCAGCATGGAATTGGTTAAGGGGACATCATGTTTAACTAATTTGATTGAGTTTATCGGTGAGGTAACAGGAGAGAGTTGATGAGGGTAATGCAGTTGATGTGGTGTACATGGATATCCAAAAGCCATTGGATATGCATTTGGCAGAACAGGCTTGGCAGGAAAGTTGAAGCCCATGGAATAAAAGGGTCAGTTTCAGCCTGGGTACAAAGTTTTCAGACTGGATGACAGCATATAGTGAGGTTCCCCAGGGTTCAGTATTAGGACTGCTGCTTTTCTTGATATATATTAATGACCTAAACTTGAGTGCAGGCACAATTTCAACATTAGCAGATGACACAAAACTTGGAAGTATTATAAACTGTGAGGAGGATAGTGCTAAACTTCAAGAGGACATAGACCAAATGGTGGAATGGGCACACAAGTGGCAGACGAAATTTAATGCAGAGAAGTGTGAAGCGATCCATTATGGTAGGAAGAACGAGGAGAGGTACTATAAGCTGAAGGGTACAATTCTATAGGGGTGCTGGAGCAGAAGGGCCTGGGGGTATATGTGCACAAATCATTGAAGGTGGCAGGAGAGGTTGAGAAAGGGTTAATAAGGCATAGGGGTCCTGGGCTTTGTAACTGGAGGCATAAGAGTACAAAAGCAAGGAGGTTATGGTAAACCTTAATAAAACACTGGTTCAACTGCAACTGGAGCATTGTGTCCAATTCTGGGCACCACACCTTAGGAAGGATGTGAAGGCATTGGAGCGGGTGCGGAGAAAGTTTACGAGAACGGTTCCGGGGATGAGAGACATCAGTTACGAGGACAGATTGGAAAAGCTGGGTGTTGTTCACCTTAAAGAGGTTAGGAGATTTGATAGATGTGTTCAAAATCATGAGGGTCTGGTCAGAGCAGATAGGGAGAAACTGTTACCATTGGTGGAAGAGTCGAGAAACAAAGCACACCTATTTAAAGTGATTGGCAAAAGACCCATTGGCAACATAAGGAAAAGATTTTTTATGCAGTGATTTGTTAGGATCTGGAATGCACTGCCTGAGAGTGTGATAGAGGCAGATTCAATTGTGGCTTTCAAAAGGGAATTCAATAATTATCTGAAAAGCTTTGCAGAGGTACGGGGAAAAGGCAGGGGAGTGGGACTAGCTGAATTGCTCTCACAGAGGTGCACAGACGTGAAGCCTTCTGTGCTGTAAACATTCTATGATTGTATGAATTAGGGTTGATCTGCTGTCTTGATGGTAATCTTAGAGTATGGGATTTGCTGAGCCATGAGGTTATCGATTGTGGTGGTATACAGTTCTGCTACTGCTAATGATGCACAGTGCCTCATGGTTGCCCAGTTTTGAGCTGCTAGATCTGCTATGAATCTATTTCATTTAGCATTGTGGTAATGCCACACAACACAATGGAGGGCAGTGTGAATATGGGACTTTGTTTCCACAAGAGTGTGCGGTGTTAACTGCTACTAATACTGTTTTGGATAAACGCATCTGTGGCAGGTAGATTGCTGAGGATGAGGTCAAGTAGCATTTTCCTCCCGTATTGTTTCTCTCACAACCTGCTGAAGGGCCAGTCTGGCAGCTATGTTCTTCAAGACTCAGCCAGCTTGGTCAGTAATGGTTCTACTGAGCCACACTTGATGATGGACATTGAAGTGCCCCACCCAAATTCTGTGCCCTTGCTACCCTCAGTGCTTCCTCCAACTGGTGTTCAACATAGAGTACTGATTCATCAGCTGAGTGAGGGTGGTAGATCGTAATCAGTAAGAAGTTTCCTTGCCCATGTTTGACTTAATACTATGAGAGTTCATGGAGTCTGGAGTCAATGTTGCGGTCTCCCAGGGCCACTCCCATCTGACTGTATGCTTCTGTGCCACTACCTCTTGTGGATCTGTCCTGCCGATGGGACGGGACATACTCAAGGATGATGATGGAGGAGTCCAGGACATTGGCTGTAAGGTATTATTTGGAGAGTATGACTATGTCAGGTTGTTGCTTGACTAGTCTGTGGGACAGCTCTCCCAATTATGTCACAAGTCCCCAGGTATTAGTGAGGAGGATTTTGTAGGGTCAACTGGGCTGGGTGTGTCTTTGTCGTGTCCGGTGTCTAGGTCGATGCTGGGTGGTCCATTCCATTTTATATTATTCTTATTAGATGTTTTTGTAGCAGTTAGGTACAACTGGGTGGCTTGCTAGGTCATTTCAGAGGGCAGATAAGAGTCCACTACATTGCTCTGGGTCTGGAATCATATATAACAATAACAACCTGTATTAATGTCCCAAGGTGCTTCACAGAGTCATTATAAATCAAAATATGACACAGAACCATGTAAGGATATATTAGGGCAGGTGACTAAAAGGTTGGTCAAAGAGGTGGGTTTTAAGGAGTGTCTTAAAGGAGGAAAGTGAAGTAATTGTATATACACTCAGGAGTGACATTACTAGCTATATTTACTAGACAGGAGTGAAGTGCAATCTTTTGTTCAGTGTGTTAAAGTAATTTCCAAGACTAGTATAGTTAACAGGTCTAAACCACAGAAAGGATTATGGAGGGGATTTTCCCAGCATTTGTACCCAGGAAGGAAAACGGGATAGGTTTTTTTACCAGGCATGTGTTCAGGCCTGATTTTCTGATTTACTGCACCCTGATGATCCAATGGGACTCTGGTGCAGACCTAGAAAAATCTCCTGTTATAATTAGGAAAACCAGTCACCGTAATTATTAAGCATTGTGCAAAAGCAAAAATACCTGCGTCAACAACTATATGCTGTTTCAACCAGCACTGGCCCCAGCAAAACCTTCCAGCGATGCAATTTGGCCCAAACTCTGCTCCATTACAAATATACTTAAATTTAGCCCCATTTAATCAAGTTAAATTAGAATCATTTATTCTCTGGGGTAACTAAATACAAATGTACCTGGGCCAATACATGCCCTGAAGACCAAGAGAATGTAAATTTGTTTTTAGTGAAGCTTATACCATCAAAGAAAAACTTGGTTTTAACATAAGCTTAACTGTGGGAGTTGAGACCTTTCACTCCGATGGTTCTGCAGGCAGGAGTGCACTCCACTCACCCACACGCAGAACCACTCCAGTGAGAGTCTAGAACATTTGCAATGACATCAATAAAACATTCAACAGTGCATTCCATTTATTTCCTCTTGTTTATTATTTTCATCCTACTGTTACTTTGTTCAACACTGTCAACACTGCTCACTATTCCAGGATCATCCTGGAATGCAAAGGTAACTCCCGGCTTCTTACCTCTACTGCAAGCCATCTTCTTAAACACCTCTTTCCATCTCCTCCATCCTTACCTCCAACAAGTGCCAAGAGTTCATGAATTTCATTGTTACCAAGATTGAAACCATCTGATCAGCTGCCTCTGCCACTTCCCTCTCTTCCACACGAGCCCACTGGGCTAAACTTCCTCTCAGGGACCCCCTGCCCTAACTATGAACTTGTATCTTTCTCTACATTCTCTCCTATCTCTCCTCATGCCCTCTCTGAGCTCATCGTGCCCATGATACCCACCTCCTCCTCTCTCGACCCTATTCCCACTAAGTTACTGACCACACAACTTTCCTTCCTGGCTACCAAGCTAGCTCACATTGTTGTTGGTTCTCTCTCCTCAGGTTCTGTCCCTCTTTCCTTCCGATCCTCTGTCATCACTCCTCTCCACAATAAAACCCTTGACCACTCCATCCATCCGAAGTATCGTTCCCATCTTTCTCTGAACTCCAGTCAGGTTTCCTCCCCTGCCACAGTACCAATGCAGCTGTTATCAAAGTCACATGACATTCCTATGTGTCTGTGACAAAGGCAAACTATCCCTCCTTGTCCTCCTCGACCTGTCTGCATCCCTTGACACAGTTGATCACACTATCCTCTTCCAATGCCTCTCCATTGTCATTCAACTGGGTGAAATGGCACTCGTCTAGTTCCATTCATAGCCACAGAATGACCATCAATGGCTTCTCTTCCCATTCCCACACAGTTACCTCTGGTGTCCCCAAGGATCTATCCTTGGCCCCCTCCCATTTCTCATCTGCAATCTTCCAAGATATCTGCACTTCTCTAATTTTGGCTTTTTGAGCATCCCCAGTTTTAAGCTAAGGAATTCCCTCCCTAAACCCCTCTACCCTCCCTTAAGACACTCCTACCTCTTTGGCCAAGCTTTTGGTTGTCTGCCCTAATATTTCCTTATGTGGCTCAGTGTCATATTTTGTTTTATAATGCCTCTGTGAAGTGCCTTGAGACATTTTATTACATTAAAGGTGCTACATAAATACAAGGTTTTGTTGTAACGGTGTAGTCTGGATTGCAGGGCAAATAAATAAGAAAGGGAAATGGGTACTTAAATTGCACTCTGCCTTGTATTGTCATTTGTACCATAAGCCATGCTCTACAGATGTGTTAAGTATATTATGCTGTAAAGAATGAATTTAAGTTAATAATGATTATTTGAAAATAGATTTGTTCCAATAACTCAGCAAACAGGAGCCATTACTTATGAAGAGTGACTTGAGAAGTTAGGTTTTTTTTTTACTGGAAATTAGATGGTTAAGAGGTGACCTGATAAAGATATTCAAAATTATGATGGGTTCTGATAAAGTAAACAGTGAAGATTGTTTCTACTGGTTTGTGAGGCAGCATCAAGAGGACACAAGTTTAATATAAGCACAAAAAGTATTAAAAGGGAGGTATGAAAAACGTCTTTACACAGTGGATGGTTAGATCATTAAGAACATAACATAAGAAATAAAAGCAGGAGTAGACCATATGACTGGTTGAGCTTGCTCCACCTTTCAATATGATCATGGCTGATCTCAGGCTTCAACTCCACTTTCACCCGCCTGCTCCTTATATTCCTTGATTTCCTGAGAGACCAAAAAATCTGTCTATCCCAACCTTAAATGATGGAGCATCCACTACCGTCTAGGGTAGAAAATTCCAAAGATTCACAACCCTTTGAGTGAAAAAATGTATCCTCACCTCAGTCCTAAATGATTGATCCCTTATCCTGAGACTGTGTCCCCGTGTTTTAGATTCCCCAGCCATGGGAAATAACCTCTGTGTCTAACCTGTCAAGCCCCTTCAGAATCTTTTATGTTTCAATGAGATCACCTCTCATTCTTCTAAACTCCAGAGAATATAGGCCGAATTTACTCAGCCACTCATTATAGGACAACCCTCTCCTCCCAGGGACCAATCTAGTAAACTTTTGCTGTACTGCGTCGAATGCAAGTATATTCTTCCTTAAACATGGAGACCAAAACTGCTCACAGTATTTCAGGTATGGTCTCACCAAAGCCCTGTACAATTGTCACAAAACTTTTTTTTTACTCCAATCCCCTGGCATGTGCCAACATGCCACTTGCCTTCCTAATTGTTTGCTGGACCTGCATGCTAACTTATTGTGTTTCTTGAATGAGTACACCCAAGTCTCTCTAAACAGTAACATTTACAAGTTTCACACCTTTTAAAAATATTCTGCTTTTCTATTCTTACGACCAAAGTTAATAACCTCACACTTCCCCACATTATACTCCATCTGCCACCTTATTGCCATCTCACCGAACCTGTCTATATCTCTTTGCAGCCTCTTTGTGTCATCCTCACAGTTTACATTCCCACATAGCTTTGTATCAGCAGCAAACTTAGATACATTACTCTCTGTCTCTTTGTCTAAGTAATTAATATAAAATGTAAATAGCTGAGGCCCCAGCGCTGACCTTGTGGCACTCCACTAGTCATAGCCTGCCAGCTTGAAAGTGCCCCATTTATGCCTACTCTTTTCTTCCTGTCCATTAACCAATTTTCTATCCATACTAATATATTACCCCCCAATTTCATGAGCCCTTATCTTGCCTATTACCCTTCT
Organism: Heterodontus francisci; assembly: GCF_036365525.1. Lineage (NCBI taxonomy): Eukaryota > Metazoa > Chordata > Chondrichthyes > Heterodontiformes > Heterodontidae > Heterodontus > Heterodontus francisci. The sequence goes on along the minus strand of NC_090372.1, from coordinate 161,192,597 downwards.
TTGCTGCAAACCCTTGTTGAAGTAGAGCCCATAAATTATTTTTAAAAAGATATTTCAAAACTGCTGGAAATAGGGAAATATGAAAGGTGAAGGGAAATGATCAGGATAGTGAGATCAGACAAGCTAGCTCTTGTGTAGAAAGAAATAAGTACAGACTTAATGGTCCAAACCTCCTACCTCTGTATGTAACGTTCTATTATTCAAATCCTACCCAGAGATTCTGGACGGTATAACTGTTATGTAATTAAGGATAGAATTTGAATGATTTTGTTACTTACATTAATTTTTACATGGAAATTGGATTATGTAAAGACTAGATAATACCAAATTAAACAGTTATGCTAATCAGGCCTAATTTATATTTACTGATTAGGCAAATTGTGAAATCAGTCTTGTTTAACTGAAATCTATAAATGATTGTTCCACAGGTAAAGTGATGTTACATTGATATGCTTTCAGATTTATTTCTTTCATATTCAAATGTACTTTGTTGGCATCTTTTGTTGTTAGCAGATTGATGGACGTGCTTGTGCTTCCCTGTAAATGAACAGAGCAAACAATGTCTCCCTCAAACCACATCATCAGTCACTCCAATAAGTGACAGATTTGCAATGACTTTGTTGCCATTTCTGGGATATTTATTTTTAAAGCTCTACACCGTGGTTGTCCAACATACAGCTCGCAGGCCAGAGTCCAGCCCTCCAAGGGTCTCCATCCAGCCCGTGGAGGTAAACTGCCGGAATGTCATATGCACCTCAGCAGGCAGCTATAGGCTTGTTAGGACCCCGCTCCTACACAATATGGCTGTGGCCAGCAGAGAGGCAGCGTTCACAGCCTGCCTCTATAATCCACATTTATGGTGAGTGGTGAGTGGAGAGTGCAGAGTGGGGAGCGAGGAGCAGAGAGCGGAGAGTGAGGAGCAGAGAGTGGGGAGCAAAGAGGGAGGAGTGAGAGACACACAAAGAGGGGGTAAGGTAGAGAGACAGAAAGAGGGGGAAGACTGAGAGCAGGAGGAAAGAGAGAGGGGGAGAGAGACAGACAGAGGGAGGGAAAGAGAGAAATGGGCAGAGAGGGGGAGAGGGAGAGAAAGAGGGATAGAGAGGTGGGAGCGAGAGAGATAGAGAGGGGTAGAAGGAGAGAGAGACAAAGAGAAGAGGGAGAGGGGGGAGAAAGAGATCAAGATCACTTCTGACAGATGGACATCTATCCGGAATACTCCGCATCGTTACTTCAAGTGTATGGGCAGTGACTGAAAACTTATGCAAGCAAAAATAATGCCAGGTATGTCACTAAATCAGTGTTCAACATAGCGAAGAGAAAGTAACTCATTAAATTAGTCTTCTCATTTAAAGCTTCTTCATAAACATGCACATTTGTTCTTGTTTTGATAGTAAGATACATTTTTAATGTCTTTATCTTTCCAAAATTTTCTCACTGGCCCCCGCCACCACCCCCCACCCCGCCCCTACACCCCCCCCCCCGACCCACCACAACAAGGTTGGATACCCCTGCTCTACACTGTATTGAAGTGAAACACTGTAACTTCCGTGACCTTTGTGGCAATAAACCAGATATGACACTGACACCACTGCTCAGGGCAGCCCACTTTTCCTTCGAAGTCCTAAACAGGCATTAGGTCCCTTAATAGGTTCATATGGAGCACAACCTGCTGGAACAAATGGCCTGTTGCTGTGCTGTAAAAAGCTATGTTAAGTCATTACCATATGCATATATAAGCCATTCTTATGAAACTCATCTTCATCTTAGCCTTTTACCATAGCCCTATTGCATCCTATTTCCCATAAATAAGCCCTAATTTAAACTGGGGATATAAGTATGATATGCGAGGGCCGAAGTGAACAATTGGCTTGCATGGCCAAACTGGCGTGAGGTCTGGGCCATTTTAATTCATGGGCCCGACTTAAAAATTTGGAATGCTGATTTCTCTCCAAACCCAGAGACAATGAGATGGAGGCTGGCAGTGGCCAGAGGGGTGGGTGGGGTGGAGGGGAATGGGATTTTGGGCATCTGGAGGTTACCACTGGGGACCAAGCACTAAGGTAAGTCAAGGAAAGGATTGAGAGGCAATTGCAGTTTATGCAAACAAAATTGCCTCCACAATGCAGTAGTCCCCTCACAGATGCCTAGCTTTGCCTCTTCAAGCCCGAGATCCTTCCACCACCACCTCCCTGGGAATACTCAACATTTAATGAGATGCGCATGGTCAAGGATTAAAGAATGGTCAATGTCCAACTGATGTCAGTAGACCTTGACTAATGAATATTTATGAGCCCTGCTTGCATGGGGTTTAAAAGCACTTAATTTTTAAAATGTAGTAATGCTGAGACTTGAGCACATAATCTAGGCTGACACTTCAATGCGGCACTGAGAGAGGGCTGCACTGTTTGAGATGCCATCTTTCGGATAAGATATTAAACCGAGGCCCTGTCTGTCCTCTTAGTGGGACGTAATAGAATACCATGGCACTATTTCAAAGTGGAGCAGGGGAGTTCTCCTATTGTCCTGGCCAATATTTATCCCTCAATCAACACCATTAAAACAGATGATCTGGACATTTATTTTGGTGCTGTTTGTGGAAGCTTACTGCGTGCAAACTAGCTGCCTTGTTTCCAACAACAATGCCATGTCAAAAGTACTTCAATGCCTGTAAAGCACTTTGGGATGTCCCAAGATCGTGAAAGGTGCTATAAAAATACAAGTCTTTTTAACATAAAAGCAAAATACTGCGGATGCTGGAAATCTGAAATAAAAACAGTAAGTGCTGGAAATACCCAGCAGGTCTGGTGGCATCTGTGGAGAGAGAAGCAGAGTTAACGTTTCAGGTCTGTGACCTTTCATCAGAACTGACAAAGCTTAGAAATGTAATAGGTTTTAAGCACGTAAAGCAGGAGTGGGGGGTAATGAGAACAAAAGGGATGGTGTGTGATAGGGCAGAAGGTAGGAGAGATTCAATGACAAAGATGTTATGGCACAAAGGCAAAAGGAGTGCTAATGGTGTGGTGAAAGACAAAGCATTAGTCCAGAGAGAGTGTTAATGACAGAATAATAGACAACTCTGTCCAAAAGCACAAACATGAAAAACCAAGTGTAAGGCAGGCACATGGTTAAAAAATAAAATAAAACAAAATAATAATAATAAAAAAGGCTAGTCATGCTTTGAAATTATTGAACTCAAAGTTGAGTCCAGAAGGCTGTAGAGTGCCTAATCAGAAAACAAGGTGCTGTCAACCGTGTGCGACCCATTTCCCACACTTCTGTGCTCACCCCTTCCCCTCCCTCCCAGAACCGTGACAGGGATCCCCTTGTCTTCACTTTCCACTCCAACAGTCTACACAGCCAAAGGATCATCCTCCGCCATTTCTGCCACCTCCAGCGTGATGCCACCACCAAAAGCATCTTCCCGTCCCCTCCGCTGTCAGCATTCCAAAGGGATCATTTCCTCTGTGACACCTTGGTCCACTCCTCCATTACCCCCGACACCTCGTCTCATTCCCACGGTACCTTCCCATGCAATCGCAGTAAGTGTAATACCTGCCTTTTTACCTCACCTCTCCTCACCATCCAAGGCCCCAAACACTCCTTCCAGGTGAAGCAGCGATTTATTTGTACTTCCTTCAATTTAGTATGAATGTATTTGCTGCTCACAAATATTTGTTGTTCCTTGACAACGCAGATTGAGTGACCACTTTGCGCAATACCTCAGCTCAGTCCGCAAACATGATCCTGAGTTTCCAGTTGCTTGCCATTTTAATTCAGCACCCTGCTCTCACACCCACATTTCTGTCCTTGGTCTACTGCACTGTTCCAGTGAACATCAACGCACGCTCGAGGAACAGCACCTCATTTTCCGATTAGGCACTCTACAACCTTCCGGACTCAACATTGAGTTCAATAATTTCAGAGCATGACTGGCCTTTTTTATTATAATCTTATTTTATTTTTTAATCATGTGTCTGCCTTAAACTTGGTTTTTTACATTTGTGCTTTTGGATAAAGTTGTCTATTGTTCTGTCATTAACATTCTCTCCCAACTAATGCTTTGTCTTTCATTAGTACTCCCTTTGCCTTTGTCCTGTGACATCTTTGTGATTTAATCTCTCCGGCCCTCTGCCCTATCACACACCAACCCTTTTGTTCTCTTTCTGCCCCCACCCCTGCTTGACTTGCTTAAAACCTATTACATTTCTAAGCTTTGCCAGTTCTGATGAAAGGTCGTTAACCTGAAACGTTAACTCTGCTTCTTTCTTCATAGATGCTGCCAGATCAGCTGAGTATTTCCAGCACTTCTTGTTTTTGTTTCAGATTTCCAGCATCCACAGTATTTTGCTTTTATTTTAGTGTTTAATTCACTGCCACTTCTCTTCCAGGAATGCCTACCTTGAAGAAGTTCTGCTCTTCTCTCCAACAGGATTTCTGTTTGTCTCTTTTACCTTGTTCACCTTCATTGTTTTCTATTTCCCTCCTGGTGTTTGATAAGGTGTTTACCAAAACTCATTTTCACAACCACCTCTCCTGCCTCAGCGACTGATTCCACCTCTGACTTATTTCATGTGGATTCCAACTGAAGTACCACCCTTCATGTTTTGAATCCACCCAGGATTACCGATATATCTCCAAGATATACAATGTTGCTCCTACTGCTGCTCTCGCCGCATCCTGTGATCCACATTCAGTGCCATGCGGCGCCACATGTACACACTCGACCTCTCTCTCCAGAAGCACCAATTCACCTTGACTCAAAGCTGTCCTGCCCCACAGTTTCATTTCATCCTTCGTCTTATCAGATGCATTAACATTATGAGAGGCATTGATAGGTTAGATAGGAAGAAACTTTTTCCCTTAGCGGAGGGGTCAATAACCAGGGGGCATAGATTTGAGGTAAGGGGCAGGAGGTTTGGAGGGGAATTGAGAAAAAAGTTTTTCACTCAGAGGGTGGTTGGAATCTGGAACGCACTGCCTGAAGAGGTGGTAGAGGCAGGAACCCTCACAACTTTTAAGAAGCATTTAGAAGAGCACTTGAAACGCCATAGCATACAAGGCTACGGGTCAAGTGCTGGAAAATGGGATCAGAATAGTTAGCTGCTTGATATACGGCACAGACATGATGGGCTGAAGGGCCTGTTTCTGTGCTGTATGACTCTAATAAAATACTTTTTCTCTTCCTTTCAGATATTAAGGAACGCAAGCTCCAGCAGCTCATGGGGACTAACGCCCCTCCAGATCCTTCTTCCCCTTCACTTCCCTCTGACCCCATCCCTTCTACTAATCTCACCCTTGCCATGTATTCACAACACCCTCTGACCTTCCCATCTCTGACGCTGAACAATCTGTACTTAACAAAGGATTTGGTTTTAATCCCTTACACCCCACCTCAATTAATTTAGCGCTCAGTGTGACATTGAGCTCTTCGTCTGTCGCCATTGCCTCTGGGCTCACTTCTTTGGCCAGGAGTCCTCCCCCCTCACCAGCTGACCCATTCACCTGCCTCCAGTATTCTCCCTCCACCTGGACTCCTCCCTCTGGCCTCTTACCCGCTCTTGATCTTTTCATTGAGAACTGTTGGCATGATATCGGCCAGCTCAATTTCTCCCCTCCCCTCACTCTAAGCTGTCTCCCTCTGAACTTGCTGCACTCCATTCTCTCAGGTCGAACCCCGACATTGTCATCAAACCTGCAGACAAGGGTGGTGCTGTTATTGTCTGGCGTACCGATCATTATCTTGCAGAAGCTGAACTCACAGACACTTCTTCCTACCTCCTCTTGGACCATGACCTCACGAGCGTCAAGCCACTGTCTCCAGGACTGTCACTGACCTCATCTCCTCCAGAGCTCTTCCCTCTAGAGCTTCCAACCTCATAGTCCCGCAACCCCGGACAGCCCGTTTCTACCTCCTTCCCAAAATCCACAAACAGGGCTATCCTGGTAGACCCATCGTTTCAGCCTGTTCCTACCCCACCAAATTTATTTCTTCCTATCTTGACTCTATCTTTTCTCCCTTTGTACAGTTTCTTCCCACCTACATCCATGTTTCTTCTGACACCCTACGTCATTTTCACAATTTCCAGTTTCCTGGCCCTAACCACCTCCTCTTAACTATGGACATCCAATCTCTCTACACCTCCATCCCCCACCAGGACAGTCTGAAGACTCTCCGTTTCTTCCTTGAACAGAGGCCTAACCAGTCCCCATCCACCACCAACCTCCTCCGCCTGGCAGAACATGTTCTCACATTGAACAACTTCTCCTTCAACTCCATTCACTTCCTTCAAATAAAAGGTATTGCTACGGGTACCCAGATGGGTTCTAGTTATGCCTGTCTTACTCAGGCCCCCTCCCCAATTCTTTTTCCAGTACATTGACGACTGTATCAGTGCTGTTTCCTACTGCTGCCCTGAACTGGAGAACTTTATTAACTTTGCTTCCAATTTCCACCCTTCTCTCACCTTTACATGGTCTATCTCCAACACTTCCCTTCCCTTCCTCGACTTCTCTGTCACTATCTCTGGGAATAGGCTGTCCACTAATATTCATTATAAGCCTACCAATTCCCATGGCTACCTGACTACACTTCCACACACCCTTTTTCCTGTAAGGACTCTATTCCATTCTCCCAGTTTCTCCGTCTCTGATGCATCTGTTCTGATGATGCAACCTCCCACAACAGCGCTTCTGATATGTCTTCCTTTTTCCTCAACCAAGGATTCCCCCCACTGTGGTTGACAGGGCCCTCAACTGAGTCTGACCCATTTCCCGCACTTCTGCCCTCACCCCTTCCTCTCCCTCCCAGAATTGCGACAGGGTTCCCCCTGTCCTCACTTTCCACCCCACCAGCCTACACATCCAAAGGATCATTGTATGCCATTTCTGCCTCCTCCAGCATGATGCCACCACCAAATGCATCTTCCCCTCTCCTCCCCTGTTAGAATTCCAAAAGAATTGTTCCTTTTGCGATACCCTGGTCCATTCCTCCGTTACCCCAACATCTCATCCCCTTCCCACAGCACTTTCCCATGCAATCGCAGGAGGTGTAATACCTGCCTTTTTACTGCTTCTCTCCTCACCATCTAAAGCCCCAAACACTCCTTCCAGGTGAAGCAGCAATTTACTTGTACTTCTTTCAACTTAGTATACTGTATTCGCTGCTCACAGTGCAGTCTCCTCTACACTGGGGAGACCCAATGCAGATTGAGGGATCGCTTTGCGGAACACCTCTGTCCGCAGTCCGCAAGCATGACCCTGAACTTTCGGTTACTTGCCATTTCAATTCAGCACCCTGCTCTCATGCCCACATTTCTGTCCTTGGTCTACTGCACTGTTCCAGTGTACATCAACGCAAGCTCAAGGAAGAGCATCTCCTTTTCCAATTAGGCACTCTACAGCCTTCTGGACTCAACATTGAGTTCAACAATTTCAGAGCATGACTGGCCTTTTTTAAATTATTATTTTATTTTTTTACCATGTGCCTGCCTTAAACTTGGTTTTTCATGTTTGTGTTTTTGGATAGAGCTGTTCATTATTCTGTTATTAACACTCTTTCTCAACTAATGCTTTGTCTTTCACAACACCATTAGCACTTCCTTTGACTTTGTCCCATGACATCTTTGTCATTTAATCTCTCCCGCCCTCTGCCCTATCACTCCCAATCCCTTTTGTTCTCTTTCCTCCCACCCCCATGTCACTTGTTTAAAACCTATTACATTTCTACCCTTTGCCAGTTCTGGGGAAAGGTCACAGACCTGAAACGTTAACTTTGCTTCTCTCTCCACAGATGCTGCCAGAACTGCTGAGTATTTCCAGCATTTTCTGTTTTTAACCTTCCTTTCACTTTAGAACCATCTAGTGCTTTGTACCTCAACATAAATGTTCCAACTCTACACTGGAGGATGGTGGACCACTGTAGATCCAGCAAAAGCTTTGTTATCTGGCACTTTACCAAGCTGAAAGCTCTATTATCCAGAATTGCTGAAATCTTCCGAGGCTTGTCTCACAATGCTATGTTTTGCTGAGTGCAATCGACTGTTCTCGGCATTACTGTACTGTAGTTAGTGATGCTGTCGATAGTCAACCTAGTGGTGCTGCTAGCAGTCAAACTCATTGCGTTGCTGTGCTTATGCAGTATCACGATTTATCTCCCCATCACCTTCTACATCTCGTGCTTTAATGTAATCTATACATTAAATTTACTGTCCCTCAAGAATTCTATGCATCTTTACTGCCTCAGGATTTCTGTATTGTATATCATTTTCTTTGCACATAATAATTGCTCTTCAAATTAAAATTACTGCATTGGTAGTACGACTCTCGATTAACTAGAATTTTTGATTTTCTGTCACTTCTCAGGTCCGGCGCATGCCGGATAACAAAGCTTTTACTGTATTGTGCTCATAAAGCTGTGCTGGAAGGTGAGATTAGAATCGGTGGATAATTTTTCAGTCGGCACAGACACGATGGGCTAAGTGGCCTCTTTCTGTGCCTTAAAGTTTCTATGATTTCTATAATAAATAAGAACAATGGACCACATAAATCTTCTAGGGTGAACGCTGATTAATTACCGCTGTGATCTTGCCAAAGAGGTAGCTGCAATGTCCAGCACACCTATAAATCTTAAAGGGGAGGCCATTTCTTTTTGCAGCAAGGAGATTAGAAGCAAGAAATTTTTGCAAAATATTGCACCCAGTAAGAATTCCATCATACAATGATAAAGTAGTTCTGCTCCTTTTTGAATTGGGCCAAATGATGTTTCCATGTTTGGCATAGAAGCGAAGCTTCCCTACAGGAAGCAGGAAAGACTGAGTGGGAGGAGCTGGCAGAAGGGGTCAAAGCGGTGTCCATCATCCAGAGGACCAAGAAGCAATGAAGAAGGTTGCCATCCCATACAGCTCAACATTAGATGGGCAAACTATACATGTCTGAATGAGTTTTCTGATGTAAGAACATAAGAAATAGGAGCAGGAGTTGGCCATTTGACCCCTTGAGCCTGCTCTGCTATTCAGTAAGATCATGGCTGATCTGATCATGGCCTTAACTCCACTTTTCTGCCTGACCCACCTAATCCTTGACTTCCTTGTAGATCAAAGATCTGTCAAACTCAGCCTTGAATATATTCAATGACCCAGCCTTCATCGTTCTCTGGGGTAGAGAATTCCAAAGATTAACTATCCTCTGAGAGACGAAATTCCTCATTTCCATCTTAAATTGGAAACTGTGCTCCCTAGTTCTACATTCCCCACGAGAGGAAACATCCACCTAGAATCTGCCCTGTCAAGCCCTTTCAGAATCTTATATGTTTTAATAAGATCACCTCTCATTCTTCTAAACTCCAATAAGTATAGGCCCAGACTGCTCAACCTTTCCTCAAAAGACAACCCCTTCATCCCAGGAATCAACCTAGAAAACCTTCTCTGAATTGCCTCCAATGCAAGTATATCCCAGACAACCCAAGGCTACTTGAAAAGCACTCACACAACCTTATAGCTCTTTTCTAGCTTCACTAACATGCCCACACTGCAGGGCAAACTTTCTGGCTGCAACTTAAAATTGGAACTATTGTTGCATTTACATCTGAGCTCACAAAACAAACTTCTAATGACACCTAGATGCATGCTGCGGGTTGTTTTATTCACACACACTGGGACGTAGAATAGGCCTTGGTTATCACTTCAAACTTCCAATGTCTCAAAATTATTTATTTGCTTGGAGAACAAGGCAGCACATCATTGGAAGGCAAAAACCTGAATGAACTGAAGCCCCAGAAACTTTCCGCCCTTAATGCACTTGAAGAGGTCACTGTTACAATTCTAGCAATCTAGAGCATAGAGGGAGTGGGGCAAGTGAAGTCAGAGACTTCCATCTCATAATCCTGGCTAATACTCTCATTTTGTTCTTATTTTTTCTTGTCTTATTCACTCATATAGACACATCCTTAAGCACAACCCCAAGATGTTTATTGCCTAGTAATTACAATAAGTCTGACTTTAACCCTGCGCTCCCAGCAGGAACCTGGTGAGTGGGCAATTAAAATAGATTGTGTGACTTGATTTATCCACACCAATCCTGCTGCCTTCCTGTGGGCTGCAATCCTAACCTGATCTTTTGAGTAGGCAAGAGGTACGCCCTCTAGGAGAGAGTGGGGTCATTCTTTAAAAATGCAGGTGGGCTCCAATAATATAACGAGACCTGACTGAAATTTTAAACAGGGGCCTGCACAGGGAAGCCTAGCAGTAAGAGGAGCCAAGCCAGAAGAGACCCCAAAGAGTATGTTTTTTTCAAATTTATTGTCTAGCTTCCTTATCAACTTTTCCTATCCACGGCTTTCCTTCCACTTCCCTGACCATGAGCGACCTTCACCCTCGAACCCCTTCACATGAAAACTAGGGACCATTCATTCAAGTTCCGCTCCCGTCCACTGATCAGCTATCGCTTCCCGTCAGGTTTGGGCGGATGTCCGATGGAGCCAACGCAGAAAGCTGTACCGTTTGCCATCTGCCTCATCCCTGTGTGCAGGGTTCCTAGCCAGTAGTTAAAATTTGGACTTATTTGTTTTATAGCTACAATTCTAATATATGTTTCCTCTTTTATTTCTACAGGGCGACCCCAAGAACCAAACAGAGCTTCCAGTAGCACAGAAGAAGGTAGTACTGCATGCCACTCAGTGTCACTCAGAGGGATGGATTTTGTGCTGGAGGCGGGGCTCCTGGGGCCCAGCCAAAAAGACAGAGGGAACACCACCTCTGCATTTTCGTGTCCCCACCCAGAACAATCCTCCGGTCTTTTTTAATTAAAGCTTTAGGAGGTGGATCCCTGCCCCTTTAAAGACTTTAAAGAGACAGGGATCCCACCGCCAAGAGCTGCCAGCCAATTGGAGTGCTGGCAGCTCAGCAGTATGGGCAGCGCCACTGGGAGCAGTGGCCAATGCCGGTACTGAGGAAGCCTCAGACCCAGGCTCAGCGGTGGAACCCTGGAAGAGCTCGGTGAGGTGGTGTTGCCAGGGCCAGTCCGGAAGAGCCCGGCAAGGGACAGTGGGGGGGTGGCCGTGCAGTCCAGAGGGAGGGGAGTCCTGGGGGTAAAGTTGTTTCTGGTGGGAGTCCTCTGTAGGCCATTAATTGCCCATGAAGGAGGGTTCCATTCCCCCCAAACCCCCAGGGAGGGTACCTCATTTTACAAGGCATCCTCCCGGCATGTAAGAGGCTCCCCCCGCACCTAGTAAGATCCCAGCAACAGTGGGAACAGGCCCTTAATTGGCCATTAATAAGCCACGTAAGGGCCTCAATTGGCTTCTGGGCACGAAGGCCGTCGTCAGCTTATCCTGCCACCAGGAAGATCGCTGAGCAACTGGGAGATGACAGGCCCTACATCCCACCACCACCACTCCACCACCCATTGCGATTCTCCATGTGAATCCACTGGGTTTCAGCTCAATTTACCCTGCATCAGAAATCTTGATCCAGGGTATGGATGCTTCTTATACCTGATCCTCCACGTCCCAGCAGCAGTTGCTGATGGATGGCTAGGGGTGGGGGAATGGGGAAGTGCCTAAGTGCAGAAGTCTGCGGAAGTCTCAGACCCTGGCCCAGCAGTGGAATCCCTGGTGAGAATAGCCATGGGTTCTGCTGTCAGCCTTAAGTGAGGCCTACAGTGAAAGAATATTGTAATTGATCCCAGAAGGATGTGCACTGTTACCTCCTGATTGGCAGCTATAACTTTTGTTTGTGCCTTGTGTTATGAAAGTGCTTCCATTTTTTAATATTTTATTTTTTGAGGCCTTGTGTTAAAACTGAAAAGATTCCATGGATGTGTTTTTTCTACCAGGTTCACTGAAAGAACACTTGAGATGTTGCTTGCAAACAACCTGTGCTGGAAATCATGTGCTTTAAGCTCAATAAACAACAGAAATCTTGGTGACCTGAGGAAGATGTGTACAGAGAAGCCAGGTGTCAAGGCTTATGGAGGTCAGGAGATTGACTTTCTGTTTGGGGAAGGTATTGAAGACTTATTTATTGAAGACAGTTGGTGTTTTGTCTGCCAAGAAAAAAGAAATCAGCCAGCTCACCTCTTTCTCTACCTCTTTGAAGAAACCCTGCAAAGATCCATCGTGGGAGAGCTAAAATCCCTGGTGCTGCATCTCTCCTGAGAAGCTGGAATAACTTGCCAGATTAATTCTCAACACCACCTTAAAAGAATTGCTTAAGAAACAATCCCAATGACCTGACTCCGTATACCCAGACACCAGACCTGAAGGGACAACTGACTTCCTCCCATATCTTCTCTGCCATGGTATTCTTTTCTTGTCTTTTTTTGTAACAGATCTGTGCAGAGAGAATTTCTGTATTTTTTTCCAGTGTGTGTGTGGGGAATTTAAAAAAGAAACTTTCATATTTCAATCTGTGTGTTAATGCTTTGCTTTGTTACTGGATATGTCTTGTTTGATAATAAACTGATTATTTTGTTGTTTATTAAAGAAACCTGGTTTGGTGTATTTTATTCTGGGATAAAGGGTAGGGTATATGATATGGTAATGGGGTAAACATTTTTAAAATATACGCTGTGACCTGCCGAGAAGTGGGACTAAAAAAGATTCCTCCCACCTTGGTTGTAACATATAATTGGGGGCTCATCCCAGATAACCCAAAAGCTGACGACGTGCAATTGTAAGTAGTGCTAGAAAAGACAGTGCCGTCCTCCCAACTCTGTCGTAACAGATAACTGGGGGCTCGTCCGGGGGAATAATAATTGAAAAGAGGAAAAGACAGATGAAGTGGCCAAAGGAAAGTTGGACACTTCTTATGCAAAACAGATTGATGGCCAGAAGTTTATGCCATGCTTTCTGAGGAGGCTTCTGCAGATAATGAGATGGCAAAAAAGGCTATTCTTGCTGCTTATGAGTTGGTCCCTAAAATGTACAGGCAGAAATTTCGGAACCTCTGGCGATAGCCCGGGCAGACTTATATAGAATTTGAGAGGGTAAAGCAAATTAATTTTGATCGTTGGATGCAGGCAATAAAGGTAGAGGCCACGTATGAGAACCTTAGGGAAATAATTCTCTTGGAAGAATTTAAAAATTCACTCCCTCCATTGGTAAGAACCCATGTAGAGAACCAAAAGTTTCAACTGCCAGACAGTCAGCAGAAATCGCTGATGATTACAAGCTTGTTTATAAGCCCAAACCTTTTGTCTGACACCCCCATAAACCTGAGAAGGATAGAAGGTGGGAGGGTGAAAGGAAGACAAGAAGGGATAGCTGGGAACGCCCCGGGATCCCCTCCTCAGGCCAGAAAGGAAGATGCTGAGGGTGGAAGTGAGGTCCGAAAGCTTTAGTGTTATCATTATCAGAAGCTGGGACACCTTCGTGTAGAATGCTGGAAGTTGCGGGGTAAACCCATGGGACTTATTGGGTTACACAAGACGAATGCAGAGACCGAATGTACAACAGGCTGTAGCTCTGACTGCAGCTGTAAGGCCAAGTACAAAAACCACTGTGAATGTGGGAGACGTGAGCAAGATACCTGAGAGTTATAGGGAATTCTTGTCAAAAGGAAAAGTAACTCCTTATCCCTCAAGAGAGGCAGGTAAAGCTATCATTATACTTAGGGATACAGGAGCCACCCAAACTCTTTATCTGGGGAAAGGCATGACTTTTCCACCAGAGTGCACACTGAATGCCAAACCTTTGTATCGATTGCAGCTAGAGTGTGCCCTGATATTTTGGATGGAGTCACCAGCCTAGAAAAGGGACAGGCAGAAGTACTTCCCTGCTACACTTCAGAAAGGGTCTGTGGAATTTTGAGTACCCCAGGTGCATATAAATCATCAGTGCTAGAATATTAAATTTGGGTTCACTTTATTTTAGCACATCAAAGGATGAACAATCATGGTAACTGAAGTACAGCAGAGAATAATGCTGGTGACGAAGTATTGGACTACTGAATAGTGATCACATTCACACAGCTGTTATGACAATAGGATAGCTCAGGCACTCAGCAATGAGCTCAGGCACTTTCATCTTTGAGAGCCTGGCGTACTATGTTTTGCTGCTGTGAAGGCGTTTCAGTAGGGGTATCTTCATGGTGATGAGCAGTCTCCTGCTCTTAGGAGTTGTAAATGTGCCTCCTCTTTTTCCTGCTCTATGGTTGGGCCTCTCTGCATGGCAGAGCTGTGTAGCATGCAGCAATGATGAACTTGGTAGTGCTGTCCTATAATATATTTCCTCAAGTGTCACATTGTTTCAAATGCCTTTGTTATGCATAATGATATTCCTTGTGGCTACATGTGTGTCCTTTTGTATCTGCATTAATCTAAAATTCAAGGCTGCCAAGGCAGAAGGGTGTAGTCTCTATTTCCTAGAAGTTATTTTTCAACTCTGCCTTTTCCTTCAAATAACCCAGGCACTTTCTTAAAATAAAGGAATCATGTCTGCTACCTGGGAAGTGGGAATTCACTTGAATAATTCCATTTCTGTTCACTGACAAATTGCATATTGACTCAATGGAAGTTGTTGCAGTTCATTAATAATGGGGCTTTGTGTATAGGGACCTGGATGGCCATAGGGATGTCATTAATAAAGCCACCAACTCTGGAGAATCCAGCAATAAGGAAGAATTGCAGCATCTTGTCAAACAGCTGACAGTTTTCCATGGCAAATGCAAGAAAGTTGTTTAGACTGATGAATAATGCCTCATTGATCTGCCTGACATATCTGTACACTGCTGATTAGGTGATGCTGCATACATCTCCTGAACTAGATTCAGAGGAACTAGAGATGTGGCTGAACACATGTATAACTCAAAATAAAAACAGAAAGTGCTAGAAATACTCAGCAGGTCTGGCAGCATGTGTGGAGAGGGAAACAGTGTTAACATTTCAGGCCTGTGACCTTTCATCAGAACCGGCAAAGGTTAGAAATGTAATAGGTTTTGAGCAAGTGAAGCAGGAGGGGGGTTGAGGGGAGGGGCGGGGGGGGGGAGAACAAAAGGGAAGGTGTGTGATAGGGCAGAGGGCAGGAGAGATTAAATGACAAAGAAGTCACGGGGCAAAGGCAAAGGAAGTGTTAATCGTTATATTAAAAGACGAATCATTAGTCCAGAGAGAGTGTTAATGGCAGAATAATGAACAGCTCTGTCCAATAACAAAAACTTGAAAAACATGTTTAAGGCAGGCCCATGGTTAAAAAATAAAATAAAGAAAAATAAAATTTAAAAAAGGCAGTCGTGCTCTGAAATTGTTGAACTCAATGTTGAGTCCAGAAGGCTGAACAGTGCCTAATCAGAAGATGATGTGTTGTTCCTCGAGCTTGCATTGAGGATCATTGGAACACTACAGTAGGCCAAGGACAGAAATGTTGGCATGGGAGCAGGGTAGTGAATTATAATGGCAAGCAACCAGAAGCTCAGGGTCATGCTTGCAGACTGAGCAGAGGTGTTCCGCAAAGTGGTCACCCAATCTGTGCTTGGCCTCCCTAGTGTAGAGGAGACTGCATTGTGAGTAGCGAATACATTATACTAAATTGAAAGAGGTACAAGGAAATTGCTGCTTCACCTGGAAGGACTGTTTGGGGTCTTGGAATGGTGAGGAGAGAGGAGGTAAAACGACAGGTATTACATCTCCTGCGATTGCATGGGAAGATGCCATGGGAAGGGAACGAGGTGTCGGGGGTGATGGAGAAGTGGGCCAGGGTATCACAGAGGGAACAATCCATTCGGAATACTGACAGGGGAGGAGAAGGGAAGATGTGTTTGGTGGTGGCATCGTGCTGGAGGTGGCGGAGGATGATCCTTTTGATGTGGAGGCTGGTGAGGTGGAAAGTGAAGATAAGGGGAAGCCTGTCATTGTTCTGAGAGGGAGGGGAAGGGGTGAGGGCAGAAGTGCGGGAAATGGGTCAGACATGGTTGAGGGTTCTGTCAACCACGGTGGCGGGTGGGGGGGAGGGGGGAATCCTCGGTTGAGGAACAAGTAAGACATGTCAGAAGCGCTGTTGTGGAAGGTTGCATCATCAGAGCAGATACGTCGGAGATGGAGAAACTGGGGAAATGAAATGGAGTTCTTACAGGGGGCAGGGTGTGAGGAAGTGTAGTCAGGTAGCCATGGGAGTTAGTAGGTTTATAATGAATATTAGTAGACAGCCTATCCCCAGAGATGGAGACAGAGAGGTTGAGGAAGGGAAGTGTCGAAGATGGACCATGTGACGTTGAGAGAAGGGTGGAAAGTGGAAGCAAAGTTAATGACGTTTTCCAGTTTGGGGTGAGAACGGGAAACAGCACTGATACAGTCGTCAATGTACCGGGAAAAAGAGTTGGGGGAGGGGGCTTAAGTGGGACTGGAACAAGGAATGTTCAACATACCCCACAAAAAGACCGGCATAACTAGGACCTTTGCGGGTAGTCTTAGCAGCACCTTTTATTTGGAGGAAGTGAGTGGAGTTAAAAGAGAAGATGTTCAAAGTGAGAACAAGTTCAGCCAGGTAGAGGAGGGTGGTGGTGGATGGGGACTGGTTGGGCCTCTGTTCAAGGAAGTAGCGGAAAGCCCTCAGACTGTGCTGATGGGGGAAGGAGGTATAGAGAGATTGGACGTCCATAGTGAAGAGGAGGCAGTGTAGTTCATTCTGGTGGGAAAATTTATTCCCATTTTCCATTAAACGAAAGCAGAAGGGCAGTGGGTAAAGAATCAAGAAGATGGCTTGTTGACCTCATACTAAAACAGTAAGACCTGGCCTCCACCTTGTGGCAGTTGTTAGACGGTAGGACTATTTATCATTTAGCGTACATGGTAGAATGCAATTACTACACTTTATTAACAGAGATGGGGACGCTATGCCATCTACTGGTGTTTACCTCAAACAACAGGAATTTTGTAAGCCAATAATCTGAAAATATTCCACAGTGCCTTGAATGCAAAAAACTTTTTCAAACCAGTATTTTATAAATATAAATCAGAAAAAAACTGATGGCCGCGAAATTGGCCTCTGTAGCGCAGCTGAACTGAAAAAACGTTGGCTAGAATGCATGTGGAATCATGCAGAGTGGGTAGATCATGATGTCAAAGAGACTAACTCTGACTTGGCGCATGATCTACAATTTTCGACCGCATAGGTCTAGTTAACACTGCTCTCACAATCACTTCCAACTGAACATGCTTTCAGTTGCACGAGGGACCCCCAACTGGCGCTATTTAAAGGGCTACCATCCAACTTACAGATTTGATTTGCTTTTGAAGGTGCCGTGTTAGTGTAAGTACTGCACTGTGTTATTGGTGGAGTTTTGCTGATCTTTTGGATTTTCAAGGCAGTAATGCTGGATCCTGCAAAGGAGGTCAGAAGAGTTGTTTGGTCTGCCAGGTGAAAACCTGCATCAGTAATGTGGGCTACAGTTGCAGTCCTTCTTGGGCTGCAGCATGACTTGGAAATTCAGCACAGGCAGCAGAGAGGAGAAGCTGTGTTCAGAGAGAAGGAGGGCACTCAAGCAGAATACCCTAAGCACAAAGGGTCGCCCCCTACCTCTACCTCTGCCCGGGGCAATTTCTGAGACACCTGCTTTTCACCAAGAATGTGAGCATTAAACTGTGCCACCTTCTGCAACCCAAACTGCAGTCTCACATCAGGGCAAGGACGGCACTGCCAGTGGTTGTCAAAATCACTGTCACGCTATATTTATATACCACTGGATCGTTTCAGGCAGGAGCAGGCAACATCAGCAACATCTCACAGGCTGTGGTCCATTGATGCATTAGGGAGGTGACAGAGGCCCTGCATAGAAGGAAAGGGAATTTCATATTCTTATCACTTTGCAGAGAGAAGCTGGAGGAGAGAGCACATGAATTTGTCAAGCTGGCGGAATTCCTGATGGTGCAGGGTGCAATCGACTGCACGCATGTGGCTCTGCGGACATATTAATGGGGAGATGTTCAGTAACCGCAAGGCTTACTATTCTATCACCATCCAGTTGGTGTGCAACCATGACCAGAAAATCCTCTCAGTGAATGCCTGCCCTCCTGGCAGCAGCCATGATGCCTTCAGCCTGTGTCAGTCAACTATATTTGTCATAAAGTTCCGAAGAAGGGTCACTGACCCGAAACGTTAACTCTGCTTCTCTTTCCACAGATGCTGCCAGACGTGCTGAGCAGTTCCAGCATTTCTTGTTTTTATTTCAGATTTCCAGCATCCGCAGTATTTTGCTTTTATATAACTATATTCGTCATCCTTGGACCACCACAAAGAACTAGATGTTAACTGCTGGGTGACATGGGATACCTGCCTGACTAAGGACACCACCCACCCCCCAGCCAACCCCTGACTACATGTGGACAATGAGCCTATCATGAGTTATGCAGCAACAATAAGCACTGTAGAGCAAACTATCGGCATCCTGAAACAACAGTTCCACTACCTGGACCACTTGGTGGGCACCCTCCAGTACTCAGCAGAGTGCGTGTCCAAGTCCGTCAGGATTTGCTTTGTCCTCCACAACCTAGCTATCATGAGGGCGCAGCTCTTGCCACCAGGCATTTGGCGTTAACTTTGGGTTGAGAAGGAGGAAGGGGAGGAGGAGAAGGAGGAGGAGGAAGAGGAGGAAGGGCAGAGGTATCTGGGACCTGTTCACTCTGAACAAGATGTCCGTGAGGGGATACTCCAGTTCTCCCAAGATTTCATCCCAACATCACAGTTGTTTCACAATTCCCCACCTCTCAATCCATCTGCTACAAACTATTACAGCATCCTCTTGGCCAAAAGCCTGAAATAAAAGCCACCAACAAAAAAAAATCATTCCATAACAACTTTTCCAATAATAAATACAAATCTAGAATATTCATCCTAGTGCATTCCCTTAGGGTCTGTCTTGTGGGTGCCTTTGCCTGTCCTTGTGCTCCGACACAGTGCTATCCCAGTGGTTGCATGCAGTATTGTTGGTGGAAAGTTCTGACTTTCACTGGGGAAGACTGCACATGGCCTCGCAGGATGACCTCATGCAGCTCCAGGCCTTGTTAGATCGGCTTTAGACAGCGCCACCTTGGCATCGGTCTGGGCTGACTGGCTGAAAGGCAACAGTAAGGGCACTGGTGGAGTGGCAGTGGTGGGTGTACAAATGGTGTCATCCTGAGGAGGCCAGCAGGTTCATGAACCATGGGGAGCCACTGGCAGTCCCCCTGGAATGGAGCCTCAGCAATCCTTGTAATCTGTTGGAGGACAGATTGCTAGACTGCTATGAGAGTTTGCATGGCCCCTGAGCACTGGTATCCACAGCCATGATGTCAGCAGTCTCAGCTTGCATGGATCTCTTGACCTCAGTCTAAGCTTCCACTGCAGCTTTGAGGGGTTGGATGACTTCAGTCTGGGCAATGGAAAGCTGATACATTGGCAACCAGACATTGCATCTTGGGTGGGTGTGGAAATGCTGTCATGGAATTGTCTACCACTCCTATGCTGGAAAGGATGGGGCTACAAGCTCTGCACACAGCTCCATGATCCTTTCCAGTGACAACAGGCTGCCTGGAAGGTCTGCCAATGCACCAAGCACCTCGGTGTGCACAAACCATCAGCGGTCTCCAGTGCGAAGTCCTCATCTGAGTCCTGTGCATCAGAACTTGTATGCGACCTCGCCCTGCAGTGAGCTGGAACACAAGCTTTCCTTTCCACCTGGCCTTGCTGCAGCCCACTTGTGCCGGGTCACTCACCACATGCTGATCCTGACTCTATACCACCCTCTAAGGTACAGTATCTGAGCTGGTGGTTGCGAGTGTCAGATCAAGTGATGATGCTTCTTCATTACAGTTCAGTTGTAGCTCTCGTTTTTCCTCATGAGGCTGCACTGGTTGGCATGATGGCAGTTCTTGGGTATCTGAAAGCAGAAATGCAGAAGGGGAGGGTTGGGGTGAAGGAAGGGGGTGGGTGGAATGGAAAACCAGAAATCCATGGTCGCAAAATCTGCAGCTTGCACATCATGCCTGATAAGCGAATGAGGGAGAGATGGGATTTGAGAAGAGGCATACGGCAGGAATATTCTATCATGCATGAGATGAATGCATGGCTGAAAAGATGGTGCAGGAGGGCGGGCTTTAGATTCCTGGGACATTGGGACTAGCTCTGGGGAGGTGGGACCTGTGCAGGCTGGACCGGTTGCACCCAAACAGCCGGGACCAATTTCCTTGCAAGGCAATTTGCTAGTGCCATTGGGGAGGGTTTAAACTAACTTGGCAGTGGTGTGGGAATCAGAAAGTAATATCTGAGAGGAATACCAAAGTGTACAGAATACTGGGAGAGACAGATAGTACTAGAGTAGGAAATAGTAAGTTATTTGGTGGGTTCAGAGTAAGCGAGAAAGCAATAAAATTTAAATTAGGGTTATTGTGCATGTATATGAATGTGCAGATTGTGGTAAATAAGATGGTGTTACAGGTACAGTTTTCCATGTGGAAATATGATGTTGTGGCTAAAGCAGAGACCTGGTTCAAAGATGGGAAGAACTAGGTATTAAATATCCCTGGATACAAGGTGTTCAGGAAAGCTAGGAAAGAAAGGAAAGGGGGTGGGGTGGCAGTATTGATTATGGAGAACATTGCAGTGCTGGAGAGAGAGGATGTCCCAGAGGGGTTAGGACATAATCTACTAGGCTAGAGCTAAGGAACAAAAAATTGCTTGGTATAGTCTATAGGCCACCAACTCGTGGGAATGTAAAGCAACAAATTTGCAAGGAAATTACACAGAGGAGCAAGAATTATAGAATAATTATAATGGAGGACTTTAATTATCCAAATATAGACGGGGATAGTCGTGGTGTAAAGGGCAGTGAGGGGCAAGAGTTCCTAGAATATGTCCAGGAAATTTTCTACAGCAGTATGTTTCCAGTCCAATGAGTTTAACCTTGGTGGCGGGGAAGCTTCTAGAAATGATAATTTGGGACAAAATCAATAGTCATTTGGACAAAAGTGGATTAGTTGAGGAAAGACACCATGGATGTGCTAAGGGCAAATTGTGTTTAACCAGCATGCTGGAGTTTTTGATGATTTAACAGAGAAGGTTGATGAGGGTAATGCTGTTGATGTGGTGTACATGGACTTCCAAAGGCACTTGATAAAATGCCACACAATGGACTCGTGAGCAAAGTGAAATAAGAGATACAATAGTAACATGGATACGTAATTGACTGAGTGACAGGAAACAGAGAATAGTGGTTAATGGATGTTTTTTGGACAGGAGGAAGGTTTGTAGTGGAGTTCCCCAGGGGTCAGTGTTAGGACTCTTGCTCTTCCTGATAAATATTAATGACCTAGATCTTGGTGTATAGGACACAATTTCAAAATTTGTGGATGATACAAAACTTAGAAACATTGTGAAATGTGAGAAGGATAGTGTTGAACTTCAAAAGGAAATAGACAGGTTGTTGGAATGGGCAGACAAGTGGAAGTGAAATTTAATGCAGAGAGGAGTGAAGTGATTAATTTTGGTAGGAAGAATGCGGAGAGACAACATAAAATAATGGCCACAATTCTAAAGGTGTGCAGGAGCAGAGGGACTTGAATGTACATGTACATAAATCATTGAATGTGGCAGGACAGGTTGAGAGCACAGTTAATAAAGCATTCAGTATCCTAGGCTTTATTAATGGGGGCATAGTGTACAAAAGCAAGGAAGTTATGTTAAACTTGTATGGAACACTGGTTCGGCCTCAACTGGAGTATTGCATCCAGTTCTGGGCGCCACACTTTAGGAAAGATGTGAAGGCATTAGACAGAGTGCAGAAAAGATTCACGAGAATGATTCCAGGGATGAGGAATTTCAGTTACATAAATAGATTGGAGAAGTTGGGACTGTTGTCCTTGGAGAAGAGAAGGTTGAGAGGAGATTTTATAGAGGTCTTCAAAATCATGAGGGGTCTGAACAGAGTGGATAGGGAAAAATTGTTCCCATTCATGGAAGGATCGAGAACAAGAAGGCACAGATTTAAGATAATTGGCAAAAGAAGCTATGGCGACATGAGGAAAAACTTTTTCATGCAGCGAATGGTTAGGATCTGGAATGCACTGCCTGAGAGTGCAGTGGAGGAAGGTTCAATTGAAGCATTCAAGAGGGAATTGAATTGTTATCTGAAAAGGAAGAATGTGCAGGGCTATGGGGAGAAGGTGGGGGAGTAGCACTAGGTAAACTGCTCCTTTGCAGAGCCAGTGCAGAGATAATGGGCCAAATGGCCTCCTGTGATGTAACAATTCTGTGATTTAAGAAAGAGATGCTTCAGGTACAGGCCAGGTACATTCCAATGGAGGAGAAAGGTATGGGAACCAAAGGCAGGGCTCCTTAGATGACAAGGGAGATCGAGAATAGGATGAATCAACAAAAGAGAGTGTATTATGCATGTCAGGGGAATCCTTCAAGTAAGAACCAGATCAAATGCAATAAGATGAGAGGGGAAGTGAAGAGGAAAATACAACAAAGAGAGAATATGAGAACAGAATGGCAGTCCACATAAAAGGGAAGCCAAAAATCTTCTACCAGTATGTAAATAATAAGTGGATAGTAAGAGGTGGGGTGGGACCTATTAGGGACAAAGAGGGTGATATATGCTTACAGGTACAAGACAATGCTAGAATACTTAATGAGTACTTTGCACCAGTAAGGAAGAGGATGCTGACAAAATATCGGTAGAAGCGGAGATAGTAGGAGTAATGGATGGGGTGAAACTTGAGAGGCAGGAAATACTGGAAAGGCTGGCTATGCTTAGAGTGGATAAGTTGCCTGGATCGTGTAGCCTGCATCCAAAGTTGCTAAAGGAAGTCGGGGTGGAGATAGCAGAAGGGCTTACCATAATCTTCCAATCTTTCCTAGTACGGTGGTGGTGCCAGAGGATTGGAGAGTGGCAAACGTGACACCCTTGCTCAGGAAAGTGAGTAAAGACAGTCCTGGTAATTACAGGCCATCAGTTTAACACCAGTGGTGGGTAAAGTTTTAGAAACAATAATCAGAGAAACAATTAACAGGCACTTAGAGAGGTTTGAGCTAATTAAGGAGAGCCAGCACAGATTTGCGAAAGGCAGATCATGCTTGACTAATCAAATTGAATTTTTTGATGAAGTAACAGAGAAGTTAATGAAGAGAAAGCAATGGATGTTGTCTATTTAGATTTTAAGAAATTGTTTGACAAACTACCACATAAAAAGCTGGTTAACAAAATTGAGGCTTGTGGAATAGGAGGGTCAGTTTCAGCTTGGATAAAAAATTGGCTTAAGGACAGAAAACATCAAGTCATGGTAAATGGGTGTTTTTCAGACTGGAGGAGACAGTGGTGTTCCCCAAGGGTCAGTGCTAGGACCACTTTTATATGACTTGGATATTGGAATAGTGAGTAACATTTCAAAATTTGCTGATTGTACCAAACATGGAGAAGTGGCAAACAGTGAGGATGATATAACTCGACTGCAGCAGGACATAAATAGATTAGCAGAATGGGCCGACAAGTGGCAAATGGAATTTAATACAGACAAGTGTGAAGTGATGCATTTTGGCAGAAGGGATGGGAAAGAGGCAATATAGACTTAATGGCACAGTTCTAAAAGGTGTGCAGCGACAGAGGGACCTGGGGTTGTATGTGCAAAGGTCTTTGAAGGTGGCAGGACATATTGAGTGGTCAGAAAAGCATAAGGGATCTTGGGTTTCAGAAATAGAAGTATTGAGTATAAAAGCAGGGAGGTTATGCTGAACCTTTATAATGCTCTGGTTCAGCCACAACTAGAGTGTTACATCCAATTCTGGTCACCACACTTTAGGAAGGATGCAAGGGTCCTTGAGAGGGTGCAGAGGAAATACGAACATACAAATTAGGAGCAGGAGTAGGCCACTCAGCCCCAAATTTACCAAAATGGTTCCAGGTATGAGGGATTTTAGCTACAAGGTTAGGTGGAGAAACTGGGGCTGTTCTTCTCGATGGAAAGGTGATTGTGGCGAGATTCTATAGAGGTAAGATTATAACATGTTTGGATAGGGTAGACAAAGAAAATGTTTTCCCATTAGCTGATGATACAAGGACCAGGGGACACAGATTTAAGGTTTTGGGCAAGAGATTCAGGGGGGATGTGAGGAAGAACTTTTTTAATGCAACAAGTGGTAATGACCTGGAACTCGCTGCCTATGAGGATGGTGGAAGCAGTGACAATCAATGATTGCAAAAGGAAATTAGATGAGCGCTTGAAGGAAATAGATTTGCAGAGCTACAGGGATACAGCAGGGGATGGGACTGACTGGATTGCTCTACAGAGAGCTGGCATAGACTCGATCAGCCCAATGGCCTCCTTCTGTGCCAATAAATGATTCTCTAAGGTCAGTGGATGGTAAACAGCTCTTTTCATTCTTCTTTATCATTTTTCCTAATTATTTTTCCCTGTCTCCATGGCACACTTATTTCTTGACGAGGACAGCAGCCAAGCAACTGCTTCTGACAAAAACCAATGAACCAGCTAATAGCAGCTTTGAGAGCCATGCAATCAGACTCACATAAACAGTCCTGGATCACACCATGTAAGCAGTCACTGAAGTGAACCTAACTCTTATCACTTCAAAAGTACCTCACTGGCAGCAAGGTGTTTTGGAATGTACTGAGGTCATGAAAGGTGCTATATAAATGCCTGTCTTTTTTCACATGGCACATCTGTAGAGTAACATAATTGAACAAATAGAGTCGTGTGAGGGAATTAATCTCCACATGACTCAGATGTCGCACACAGAATGGTACAATTTGTCTAACAATCTGAATACTGTGACAACAATAACAACTCACATTTATATAGAACGTTGATGTAGTAAAACATCCTAAGGTATTTCATAGTTGTAGGTCAGACTTGCGTTGGTGTAGACCAATTTCACCACCATCCCTCCAAGAATGTAGCTGTAAATAAAGTATTTAAAGCAAACTGTTTCTGGGTCTTCTAAGAACTGAGTCTATTTGAAACTAAATCATAAGTTTCAGTCAGGACTCAGTGGTAGTACTCTTGCTGCTGTGTCAGAAAGTTGTGGATTCAAATCCTGCTCCAGTGGCTTGAGTATGTAATTTCGGCTGATACTCCCAGTGCAGTACTGAGGAAGTGTGGCACTATCATAGATGTTGTTGTTGGATGAGATGTTAAACTGAGCCCCCTCTGCCCTTTTAGGTGGATTTCTGCCGGGTTCCCTGGCCAATATTTATCTTTCGACCAACAGCACTAAAAATGATTATTTGTGATTATCACATGGGTTAGGGTAGTGCATTGGTTACGTTACTGGACTAGTGATCCGGAGATGAGTTTAAATCCCATCACAGCAACTGAGATATTTAAATTCAATTAAGTAAATAAATCTAAATTAAAAAGCTAGGATCAGGAATGATGACCATAAAACTAATGGATTATCATAAAAACCCATCTGGTTCACTAATATCCTTTACGGAAAGAAATCTGCTGTCTTTACCCAGTCTGTACGTGACTCCAGACTCACAGCAATGTAGTTGACTCTTAACTGCCCTCTGAAATGGCCAATAAGCCACTCAATTAAAGGCAATTAGGGATGGCCAATAAAATCTGGCTTTGCTAGTAACTTTCACATCCTGTGAATGAATAAAAGAAATTGCTGTTTATAGAAAAGTGCTAATTGGCTGCTGCGATTTCTACATTACAACAGTGACGACACTTTAAAAATACTTCATTGACTGTAAAGTGTTTTGGGACAACCTGAGGTCATGAAACACGTTATATAACTGCAAGTCTCTTTCTTCATAAGATGAAATATAATGACCAGGTTACTTCTCACAGAAATCAGTCAACAGGATGGCTACTGTTTTCTATGGAATTCTAGTACAGGTATACAGCGTATGGTTTCCTACCCGGAATCTTCCATTATGCACCCAGCCCATTTATCTTCACACTTGCAATCACCTGCAAGAAAAAAAAACTACTTATATCTGCAATATATATTTAGCATATTTCTAATCATTTCAAAGATTGGTATGAAGAATGGTATTCTGCATTAAAAACACCTTTTGTTTAAATTTGCAGCAACCATTATTTTTGACAATTCTAAGTCAATTTGCAAAAGACATACTCTGTCCAATGCCAAAAGCTCAGTAATAAATGAAACTCAATCGTTTGTCTTCACAATTCTATTGAGAAAACTGGTTAATAAATCAGAGCTGATTCTTAACATGTAACTGATCTTAGGTGACACTGTGAAACCTCATTACCTTTGCAGCCACCAAATGAGTTGAAACAAAGAACAAAAATTTCAAATTACAGTCAACGTTGAAGCTCTTGATTCACATTTACATTCAAGAATGGAACATGGGTGATGTACATCAGTCCATATGTTGCTTTCTTCCTGATATTCTGTCTGTACATTATTCCATTTATTGTGATCGCCTTGGGATTTCCTCCATGACAATCCCTATTTTCCTCACTTTTCAACATTGTTTCTCTGCTATTTTCTTTATGTTAGTGCATGCCCCACGAATTTGCCCATGGGAGGTGAGGACATAGCGTATTTCACACAAAAAAGTGTGAGAGCAATGCTGTATGCATAGGTATGGGGATTTTCAGCTTTGAACGTTTATGCAGCCCCATCTAGTGATGGATAAGGACTGCACGATATACATAGAAAATTCAATGCTGTACAGATTTTAGACTTTTTCTATGTGTATTGAAGTTTGCCTTTCTAAAGGGTGAAGTGTATTTCCTTTGGACATCACCGCCTTTTGTCTCTTTTTTGATGCTATTTCTTATAGTCTTCAAAATGTTTCTTTTAATTTGCATCTTTTATTAAACTTTTCCAACATTACATTATTAGTTTGTTTCCTTCTGTTCAGTCCTTGCTAAAATTAAAAGTGAGAATGAAAATTGATGCTCAGTGAATTTCATTTCACCTTAATTCTATGCTCAAGGACATGTGGGAATTTTAACTCCCAAAAATGAGTGGGCTGGGGTCAAGTGGATGTAAAAAAATTTTTAATCTCAAACTCGCCCACTTCCAGGTTTAATGAAAGTGGGGCCAGGGCGGGCAACCAGTGTTAAACTCCAGAAAGCTTGTTATGGAACGATAATGCTGGAGCCTATATTTACTCAGTTTCACATTTATTGTACAGAGTAAAAGGATTACAAACATGTAACTCCTCACTCAAAACCCTCCACCAGTCTCAGTCAGTGTCTGCTTTTAAGTGCTCAAGTTAGACCCCAATTAACACCCTCCACCTACATATAATCAAACAACTGATACACAATTCAGATTCCCTTCTTTCTTTTATAATACAACGTGGATTAATATGCTCAAACAACATTTCAAAATAAATTCCATGTTATGCACAAATTATTAACACGTTCAAAGAACATTTCAAAATAAATCAAAATAAATTCCATATTCGGTACTGAGACACCCCGCCTTTAGCACCCCTAATAATTTCTTTGTACTCGCATTTCTTTTTGTGAAACAATTGGATGACTGATGACTTGCATCTTCCCATTTAAGTTTGGAGATTTCCTTTCTTTCCAGCATTTGTTTCAATCCAGCAAGGTCAATACGTAGTCTTTACTCACTCACAGTTTTGCCAAGTGTACATTGTCCCACAACGAACGATTATCCACATAATATTCAATGGGTATCCTAGCTTCAATATGTCCCTTGTTCAGAATATCACCCAAAATATTTGACAAATAGAACCCCATTTCCACTGCCTCCACAAGACCCAATGTTTCCACTGCTGAAGTGCTTTTAGCAACCCATTTTATTTTCTTAGCCTCCCAAGCTAGAGGACAACATTTCCCATTTTCACCCATCAGAAATATTACAAAACCAGCTGCACTCGAATACCCATCCACAAGATTAGCATGTGAAGCATCACTAAAAATGATTAGTTTCATGTTCTTTGGGTCACCCAAGGATGGGAACTTCAGTACATATTCCTCCAGATTTAGTTTTTGAACTTTTCATTTGCCATTAAAACATTCTCAACTTTCGGATGTTTCATCATTGTCCTTAACTCCAGCACATCAAAACTAGCATCAAGCCTAGTTTGAGAGCACAACCAGTTTAACTGACCACTCTGCTTTAGATATATCATCTTTCTGTGATGACCTAACATGATTAAGCGTGTTACGACCAGGTGAGAAAGGGGTCTAGGGGTTCCCTCTCAGCCATTTTCTGGTTTGACCGTAACAGGGTTTAATTTTTAAAACACCATGTTTTTAGGTTCCCTTCAGTGAATCCTTGTTCACTGCTCTCCAATTGGAAAGCAAAGAAATCAACATGTGATTTTTGGGGAAGTTTTTCAGTTTGCACATTTCCATGACTGCCTAGGGTGTCTTTGTTCCTGTTGAGGTCTGCAGGGGGAGGGTTAGATTTAATTAGCCCTAAGTTGGAATTCTGCTCAGGACAGTCAGTAGTGGGTGGATCCATTCTGAGCTCTCTTTCAGTACGTTGATGAGTCATGCAAGGGCTTTTCACCTTAGGGGATAATTTGCTCCCTTTTCTCCTGACTGTGGGGGCAGATTCTTTGCTAATCTTCCTTTTCTCTTCTGGGACACTCTGGCTTGCAGGGATTTGTCCAGATTCTACTGCACTCCCCTGCGACACTTCAGCTAGGTGAGGCATCACCCTCATAGTTTCTCTGCCCTGTTGAGGACTTTTTTTGTCTCTGCCGGTCTCTGTCAATGATGTTAGCAACTCTGGTGGGGTGCTTCTGGTGTCTTCATTTACATAGGAGGATGTGGGGACTAATTTTTCCAACATTTCAGGGTTGACTGACCGGATAGTAGGGGTTTCCACTTGGGATTCCTCCCAGACTTCCTTTAACCTGCCCTCTTTGTCCCTTTTCCCTTTTCCTCTCTAACCTTTTGCCAGACTTGTACCTGCCTGACCCCTTTCATTCTCCGCAGGGATCACTTACAGTTTACCAGCCCCCTGCTGGAGGATCCTCCAAACAATGATACAGGATTTAGGGGTGCAGGTTTATCTGTAGGTTGGGTTTTCCCCTCAACCTGGCACAAGTAGCAACTCCTACAGTACTCCACCACATCTTTGTGGAAATTTGGCCAGTCAAACTGCTTTCTTATGCAGGCTTTGGTTTTTCATACACCGACAGGTACAGCCACTGCAATTTCATGGGCCATTCTTACTATTTCTTTCCGGTACCTCTGCGGCACCACTAACTGGTGAACCACTATCCACTCCTTGCTCTCAGGTCTGTGAGAACTCCATTTCCTCATCAGTACCTCATTCTTTAAATAGTAGCTATCAGGGACTCCCTCTGCTTCAATTTCAAACGGAAGCCTGTGCTAACTCTCTCAATACTGAGTTAGCTGGCTGAGCCTCAGATAGGGAAGATCCATTTAATTCAGTCCCTGGGTCTTCTAACCTTCCAAAGAAAGCTTTGGACAGACAGATCTCATGGTCATCTGCCTGCAATACCAATTCAGTCTCCTCTGGGTTTTGGTCTTGGCCCGATTCACTACACATTCAGGGAAACTGCAGGGGACCGTCTCCTGCCACTTCCCTGTCTCTCTGACCTCCTGCAGTCTCTCTTTCATTACTGGGGAAGCTACCACCTTCACCCCCACCAGATCATTACCTAGGAGCAGCTCAACCCCCTCCACAGGCAAACTAGGGACAATCCCTATGGTCACCGGTCCTGAAACTAGGTCAGATTCCAGATGTACCCGATGTAAAGGTACAGGTGTATACTGCCCTCCAATACCATTCATCACCATTCTGGTATTTACTGCACTCTCTGGGGGTAAAGTCAGTCCTTTTCCCAGTAAAAGGGATCTAGTGGACCCTGTGTCCCTGAGGATTACTATGGGCTTGCTTTCCCCACTCGAGGGGTATGGGATTACTCTCTCTTCAGACACAAAATCCTGATATCCTTCAGGAATCCTATTAAATTTTCCTGCACCTACAGCAGCATGCTTCCTGGGTCTTACTACTGATGCAGTTAAAGCTTGTTCTGCTGTGCTTTCCATCAGGGTCCCTTCTCCTTCATTGAGTGGGTGTGCCCTGATTAACCCTACAAGCTTTCCCCGTAGTTTCCAGCAGTCAGCTCTTAGATGACCTGCTTTATTACAATGGAAGCACACAGGTCTCCAGGTCTCAGTCCTACTTTCAGCACCTGCCTTTATGGCTGAACCAAATTATAGATGAAAGCAAACTCATCAGCCAGAACTGCAGCTTGCCTGGCTCTATGAACTTTTTGTTCCTCTACATGTATCTTTATGGAGAGTGGGAGAGAGTTTTTAAATTCCTCGAGCAAAATTACCTCTCTGAGATTTTCACAGCTGGGCTGCACTTTAAGAGCCCTTAGCTACTGGTCAAAAGCCAGCTGCTTGCTTCTCTCAAACTCCAAGTAAATTTGATCAGCTTGTTTCTTGAGGGTTCGAAACTTCTGGAGATAGGCTTCCGGTACTAGTTCATATGCCCCGAAGATAGCATTTTTTGTCAGTTCATAATTTGATGAACTCTCATCTGGGAACAGGGAATAAACCTCATGGGCTTTTCCTATTAACTTGCTTTGTAACAACAGAGTCCAAGTCTCAGCTGCCCATTTTAACTGCCTTGCAAGTTTTACAAAAGATACAAAAAACGCTTCCACGTCTCCCTCATTGAATTTTGGGATCAGTTGAGTAAATTTTAACAATTCAGTACCCAGCCCTGAATTATGATCCTCTATATTGGCTATGCTTTCACTGGGGTTACTCTGTCGCCCCCTAGTTAACTCAAGCCACCTCAGTGCTCTCTCCTCGCATTCCTTTTGGAAGGTTCTTTCTCTTTCTCTCTTTTTCTTTCTCCTCTCTCTCTCTCTCACTTTCTCCTTCTCTTTCCCTGTCTTCTAATTCAAGTTTCCTCTGTTCCAATTGTATTTTTGCTAACAATACCCTGTTGGAGTCTATTTCGAACCCTGTTTCTGCTTCTTCAGATTCAAGGGAAAAATGGTTGACCATTAGTCTTATGAGTTCAGACTTTCTAGTCTTGGCGTGGACAGTGATCCCACACTGCTCAGCTCTTTCTCAACTCTTCCATAGACACTGCTTTTAACTTATCCCAAGTTACTTCACCCTGGCCTGGGGAGTTACTAGCACACACAACCACAAGAAAACCTCTATTGAAATCTTTTCTCTTTTTTATTGGGATCAATTTGACTTCCCACTTCCAATTTCTCATTTGTCTGTGGGTCGAATCTGGATGCTAGTTCCCAAATACATTTGGGTTAATTGGATCAGGGAGCAGTTCTACTGTCTTCTCCTGGCACTGTCTCTTAGAATGCAAATGTTTCTAGCCACTACTGTGATCTCTTTAAACAAGTCATCTTTTCGGTCCAGCAACAGTTTAAAATTAATGTTTCATATGATGAAATTAGTATGCCTCATTCTTGGCAGGTGGGGTTTTCATGACAAGCGGGATAGGAGTAACACTCTCTAAATAGGATTGTTGATTTTAAGTTATTCCAGACTTAGTCTGCTTAATATCTAAACCAAAAGGCCCCACAAGCCTGACTCCCAATCTTAAATTCTGCCCTAATCTTATTAATAACGTATTTCTCAAAATCCACAGTACCACCCCGTAGGAAATCATCAACGTGCATCATGAAGTTGCCTGAAAGTTTCCCTTTATGATACCAGTAAAACATTGCAGGATCTGCTTTTAGTTGAACACAACTAATTTTCAACAAACAGATCTCATTGAGAAATACCACACCCTGGAAGTATCATTGACACATTTGTTCAGTTTCCATAGTTTTCCTTCTGCATCTGCTGCCTCTTTGCGTGGTTTCAGAAACAATTCTCTCTGAAAAGTATCACCCTGCAGAAATGTGGCTTTTATACCAATGGATCTACACTTCCATGAATATGTGGCCAAAAGAGCTAAAACAATTTTCAAGATTAGTGGCACAGTACGGCGGCACAGTGGCGCAGTGGTTAGCACCGCAGCCTCACAGCTCCAGGGACCCGGGTTCAATTCTGGGTACTGCCTGTGCAGAGTTTGCAAGTTCTCCCTGTGACTGCGTGGGTTTTCGCCGGGTGCTCCGGTTTCCTCCCACTGCCAAAGACTTAGGTAATAGTTAAATTGGCCATTGTAAATTGCCCCTAGTGTAGGTAGGTGGTAGGGAATATGGGATTACTGTAGGGTTAGTATAAATGGGTGGTTCTTGGTTTGCACAGACTCGGTGGGCCAAAGGGCCTGTTTCAGTGCTGTATCTCTAAATAATAATAATTACTTTTCCAGCTGTGGGAGAGTCCACTTTAACATCAGTATCACCCAGTTGCTCTTCAAGACTCCTCGCGACTAGCCTTGCTTTAACCTTATAGGTTCCATTGGAAAGGACTTTTTCAGTACAAATCCATCTATCTGACAAGGCTGGCCGTTCTCTATCTGGTTCTATTCTCTATCAGAATAAATTCCCAACTCTCTAATTCCTTACATTTTGCTTCTCTTATTATTTTATCCTCAAGATTATTGGCGGCCACTAAAACTTCACGGTCATTAGGACTTCTGCTTCTAATTCTATTCCGAGACTTCTCTGTAGCCGTTGTTTCATTGTGAAATCTGCTCAAACTACAGCCTCAATTAACACTTTGATATGTTTCGGGACTACTGCTGGACGATCTCCCTTGAACATTATCAGAGGCTCTGGGCTGAATTTTACTCACCCTCCGACATCGGGGGTCATGGCAGGGGGCCCAGAAAATTCTTCCGGGAGAAGCCCGTCATGACCCCCAATGCTGGGAAGGTCTTGCCGCATTTTACTGGCAGCGGCGAGGCAGAGCCTTCATTTAAATATGCTAATCATATTACAATTAATGAATAAACACTTACCAGGTACCGATGGCCATCCCATGCCGATATTCCAGCCACCGGCCAGAACTCCCGCCCTCGGATCTCCGTTCTGAGATTTGAGGTGTTACACTGGAGGGGAGGGGGTGGAGTGAAATTTGCAAGGTAGGGGGGGCGAGCTGGGAAAACCGCTTGGATTGGTTGTGAGGAAGGTGGGTTGAGGGTCAAAGGTACTGAAGTCGGATGGGTGAAAGTTCGACACATTAAAAAGTGGTTTTCCAGGGGCATATGTCACTTCATTTATTAAGAACTCAGTGGGGAGTATGGGAGAGAGGATTCAAAGTTTAAATAAAATTTTAATTCCAATTTTCGGACACCTGTCCCTTTAAAAATTTTAATTTACCTGGAGGGCTTGAAGCCCTTTAAAAATGGCACCAGCACCTGTGCGGTGGTGCCAGACGCCATTGACAGGGACTGAATGGCCGCCCCCGATGACGTAGCTGTTGTGCCCCCTCCATTTAAATGAGCCCCCAAGCGAAATATCACAGGGGCTCAGTGGCGCACAAGTTGTGCGTGCGCCGCACCTTCTTTCAAGCTCACCACCGTTCTCGGCAGTGAGCTTATAAAATTCAGCCCTCTTTCTCCAGTATGTGATCGCTTCCTTACGCAAGAATCAATTCCAGACCCACTATTAGAGCTTGCACTGCGCTTTCTTACCCTCCACTCTTTCACCCCCATTCTGCCAGTCCATGGACCTTGCTTCTTGGCCATCATCTTGAACATTTAACCAATATTTAAACTTGCCTGTAGATTTTCCTGCATGTCCCACAATTGTTGCTCCCCTCCATCTATTAGGCCCCTCTGGAATATATGTCACCAGAGTACTGACTTGGGGCAATTGTCCTTTGGCTGCGATAGCTCTTTCTTGAGTGTCATGATCCCTCACATTACTATGCAACTCTTGATCTACCTCATTCTGTTTCTCAGGACCTTCAGCACAAAACACATGAGCATTTCAGGTACAAGGTGCATCGTTTCCCTCTATCAACTGCTCAGATTCTGAGATTTTGTAATCAACCCTGATCAATCGCGAGGAATGAACCTTAACAGTTTGATTTCCATGCTTGATAACTACTGTCTTACCATCACAGCCAATTACCTTACCAGGGCCCTCCCAATACCTATGACCCTAGCTTTTATAATACACCAAATGTCCTGAATTAAATTCCACCCCAAATGGCCTTATACGATGCCTCAGAGATCTCCAAATTTTCTCAAAGCCCTCAGCCTTGATGAAAGCCCATTTCCCTGTATGTAAAGCATTCAAATGGGCAGAAAAAATGAATCTAATTGTATTAAACAAAAACTGCTGGAAATACTCAGCATCTGTGGACAGAGAAGCAGAATTAATGATTCAGGTCTGTGATCTTTCATCAGAACTGGCAAAGGTTAGAAATGTAATAGGTTTTAAGCAAATAAAGCAGGGGTGGGGGCAAAAGTGAACAAAAGGAGAGGTGTTGATAGGACAGAGGGCTGGAGAGATTAACTGACAAGGTGGTCATGGGGGCAATGGCAAAGGCAAAGAGTGTGCTCATGGTGTGGTGAAAGACAGTGCAGTCGTGCAGAGAGGGTGATAAATGATAGAATAATGAACAGCGCTAGCCAAAAGCACAAACATAGAAAGAAAAGTGGGCAGGCACATGGTAAAAAAAAATGAATGATGAACAAACTAAAATATAATAAAAATTAAAAATAAAAATAAAAAAGGGCCAGTCGTGCTCTGAAATTATTGAACTCAATGTTCAGTCCGGTAGGCTGTAGCATGCCTAATCAGTAAATGAGGTGCTGTTCCTTGAGCTTGATGTTCACTGGAACAGTGCAGCAAGTCCAGGACAGAGATGTGGGCATGAAATCTGGGAGTGGCTGGGGGGGGGGGGGGGGGGGGGGTGGTGGGGAGCGGGTGTTGAAATGGCAAGCGACAGGAAGCTTGGGGTCATATTTTTGGACTGAGCGGAGGTGTTCCGCAAAACAGTCACCCAATCTGTGTTTGGTCCGCAACTTCTGCCACCTCCAGCGTGATGCCACCACCAAATGCATCTGCCCCTCCCCTGGCAGCATTCCAAAGGGATTGTTTCCTCCGCGACACCCAGGTCCACTCCTCCATTACCCCCGACACCTCATCCTCTTCCCATGGTATCTTCCTATGCAATTGCAGAAGCTGTAATACCTGCCCATTTACCTCCTCTCTCATAAGGTCACATGAACTAGGAGCAGGAGTAGGCAATTCAGCCCCTCGAGCCTGCTCTGTCATTCAATATGATCATGGCTGATCTCATCTCAGCCTCAACTCCACTTTCCTGCCTGTTCTCCATAACCCTTCAACCCTTTACTAATTAAAAATCTGTCTATCTCCTCCTTAAATTTACTCAATGTCCCAGCATCCACCGCATTCTGGGGTAGTGAATTCCACAGACTCACGACTCTTCGAGAGAAGTAATTTCTCCTCATCTCGGTTTTAAATCTGCTACCTGCTACCCCTTATCCTAAAACTATGACCTCTCATTCTAGGTTGCCCCACAAGAGGAAACATCCTCTCTACGTCTACTTTGTCAATCTCCTTAATCATCTTATACATCTCAATTAGATCTCCTCTCATTCTTCTAAACTCTAGAGAGTAAAGGCCTAAACTGCTCAATCTCTCTTCATAAGACAAATCCCTCACCCCTGGAATCAATCTAGTGAACCTCCTCTGAACTGCCTCCAATGCAACTACATCCCTCCTCAAGTAAGGGGACCAAAACTATACGCAATACTCCAGGTGCAGTCTCACTAATGCATTGTACAGTTGCAGCAACACTTCCCTACTTTTATATTCTATTCCTTTAGCAATAAATGCGAAAATTCCATTTGCCTTCCTTAATACCTGCTGTACCTGCATACTAGCTTTCTGCAATTCATGCACGAGGATACCCAGATCCCTCTGCACCAAAGCATTCTGAAGTTTCTCTCCATTTAGATAATAATTTGCCTTTCTATTCTCCCGACCAAAGTGGATAACCTCACACTTATCCGCGTTAAACTCCATCTGCCAAATTTTGGCCCATTCACCTAACCTATCCATATCCATTTGTAAATTTCTTATTTCTTTATTGCAACTTACTATCCCACCTATTTTAATGTCATCTGCAAATTTGGTTATAGTACCTTCTATCCCTGCATCCAAGTCATTTATATATATTGTAAATAGTTGGGGCTCAAGGACCAAACCCTGTGGCACCCCACTGGTTACATCTTGTCAACTAGAAAAAGACCCATTTATCCCGACTCTCTGTTTTCTGTTGGTTATCCAATCTTCTATCCAAGCGAATAAATTGCCCCTAACCCCATGTGATCTTACCTTGTGTATTAACCTTTTGTGCGGCACCTCATCAAATGCCTTCTGGAAGTCCAGATAAACTACATCTACAGGATCCCCATTATCCACTTTGCTTGTTACAGCTTCAAAGAACTCTAGCAAATTAGTCAAACATGATTTACCCTTCATAAAACCATGCTGACTCTGATGGATTACGTTTTGACTTTCGAAATATCCTGTTATTACTTCCTTCATAATGGATTCTAACAATTTCCCAACGACAGATGTTAAACTAACTAGTCTGTAGTTCCCTACTTTCTGCCTCCCACCGTTTTTGAATAAAGGCATTATCTTAGCTTTTTTCCAATCCACTGGAACCTTTCCCGCATCCAGGGAATTTTGGAATATTATAACCAATGGATCCACTATCTCCGCTGCCACTTCCTTTAAGACCCTAGGATGTAGGCCATCAGGCCCTGGGGACTTGTCTGCCTTCAATCCCAATAGTTTGCTCAGTACTTTTTCTCTATTGATGATGATTTTTCCAAGTTCCTCTCTTTCTATAACCTCTGCATTTCCTGTTACTATTGGGATTGTACTAGTGTCCTCCACCGTGAAAACTGAGGCAAAATACTGATTTAGTGTCTCCGCCATTTCTGTGTTCCCCTCTATTAACTCCCCAGTCTCATCCTCCAAAGGACCAACATTCACTTTAGCTACTCTCTTACCTTTTATATATTTATAGAAGCTTTTGCTATCCGTTCATATATTTTGCGCTATCCAAGGCCCCAAACACACCTTTCAGGTGAAGCAGCAATTTACTTGTACTTCTTACAATTTAGTATACTGTACTCGCTGCTCACAATGCGGTGTCCTCTACATTGGGGAGACCAAACGCAGATTGGGTGACCACTTTGCAGAACACCTCCACTCAGTCTGAAAACATGACCCCGAGCTTCCTGTCGCTTGCCATTTCAAAACACCCCCCCTGCTCTCATGCCCACATCTCTGTCCTGGGCTTGTTGCAGTGTTCCAGTGAACATCAACGCAAGCCAGAGGAACAGAAGCTCATTTACCTAATAGGTACACTATAGCCTACTAGACTATTTTTTATTTTATTTTAGTTTGTTTCATCATTCTTTTTTTTACCATGTGCCTGCCCAATGTTTTTTTTCATGCTTGTGCTTTTGGCTAGGGATGTTCATTATTCTGTCATTTAACACCCTCTCTGCACTAATGATTTGTCTTTCACCACACCATTAGCACACTCTTTGCCTTTGCCCCATAACCTCCTTGTCAGTTAATCTCTCCAGCCCTCTGACCTATCAACATGTCTCCTTTTGTTGTCTTTTTCTCCCACCCCCACTTTATTTGCTTAAAACCTATTACATTTCTAACCTTTGCCAGTTCTGATGAAAGATTACTGACCTGAAATGTTAACTCTGCTTCTCTTTCCACAGATACTGCCAGACCTGCTGAGTATTTCCAGCACTTGCTGTTTTTATTTCAGATTTCCATCATCTGCAGTATTTTGTTTTTATTGAACTAATTGTCGTACCTTCTAGAGCAGGAGGACTGTCTCACAGTACTGAAAGCAATTTGGGATTCCACTCATAGACCAATTGATAGGGATTATATCCTCCAACCATCTGAAGCGAATTCTGTGCATGAACTGCCCATGCCAGGGCAGTTGTCAACTTGCAGTTTGGTTGGTCAGCCAAGATGTTATGCAGCATTTCATTAACAGCTGTGCGATTCCTTTCACAGAGCCCAATGCTGAAGGGACTTTCAGCAGCAGTATTCATAAACATAATGTTCATGTTTTCACACATGGCTCTGAACTCGTCATTGGCAAATTCCCCTCCATTATCAGTCAGAAACTTAGCTGGTGCCCCAAGTCCAGTCCCTACATATTTCTCCATAATTTTGTCTATAATCACACTTGTGGCCTTGTCATTTATTCTTGTAGAAAGACTAACTCTAGTTGCTAGATCTATAAAATGTAGAATGAAATATTCTTGTCTTTGTCCCACACCTTTAAATCCATGGGAACTACTTCATTAAAGTCACATGCCAATGGAAGGCTGATAATAGGATGTGATGGTGTCTTCCGATACTTTTTACAGATTTCACACTTTTCACTAACCTCTTCTATTATCCTCGTAAACTCTTCACCAATCACACCTGCATCCTTTAGAAGGGTTTTTAATCTCTGGAAAGAAGGGTCAGCAAATTGTCTGTGTAACTTTAAGACAATTTACTTTTTTATCTCTCTGATTCTTAGCACCAGATGCCATTAATACTGTTCTAACACTCTGACAAGAAGCATCAGGTTTTATTAAGGGGATACAACAATGCCCTGACGGGGTAAACTGCATATTCACTGACTTTCCAAAAACAACTGCCTTATCATGCTCCATATCAAGTTCCATTTGTGCCTTTTTCATTGAAGGCTTGCTCAACAGTAAAGGTATCTCACTAGAGATGACATCAGTACTGATAAAGTGGCTTACTCCAGCTATTTTACATGGAATTACTACTCTCTTCAGTGACTTCAATCAGTTGTCATCACCAAACCTAAAGCTGGTAGTACTTTCATACTCCTTAACCTTACGTCTATCCTCACTATTAAGTGAATCCAGATAACATTGTTTCACATATTGTTGACGTGCAAGCACTATCCAATACAACACAGTTGAACGAACCTGCAACTAACACATTCATCACAAGTTAAAACTCCTTGTGACTAGTACATTTCATTCCGATTCATCAGTATCTTCCTCTTCTGCCTCAGAATTCTCTGTATCGAGAGTTATTTTGAGGTCTCTGCGCCTCTGCTTGGGGCAATTCATTGCATAATAATACTTTGAGTCACATCTGAAGCACCTATCAACTGTTCCTTGGGCATTCCTGGGATTCATTCACCTATGACTGCTGTTCCAATTCTGTCTTCCACTGTCATAGACCTGCTAAAGGTGCTTTCATCCTCATTCCTCCCGTCTTTAACTCGTCCATTGTTGTTACGCCTGCATCGAGTATCTGGACCATTCCAAAATCTCGTAAACATTGTCACCACAGAATGCCCTGTTAATTCTACTAGTATTGCAGGAAATCACTGTTTCTCCAGGAATTTATTTAAGGCAGCAGACATTTGATCCAACAGGGAGTCTTTGTCCAAGAACCAAACCCCAGTTAGAACCAGGAGCCTGTACATATACGACACCCTAGCACAATCTAGTAATTTAAATGCTAGCTCTGAACCAGGGATCTCCAAATTGAATTTTCTCACTCTTCTATACAGTCTGTTGAAGTCCATGATCTATTCCTCCATTGCATTATGATCTGTATTCCAAAATCTATCAAAGTCTGACCATGCCTTAAGTGCATTTAATAGGTCGTCTTTCTTGTAAATTTCATCCAAGAATTCTAACAGAAGATCCAACCCTTCATCAGTATCCAACTGACAAGCATCCAGTTCACAAAACACTTTACTTCTGATTTTACTTTTGGTAGGAAGTGACAAAGCCAAGGCCTTACCCTTGCTTCCTCTTTGGTAGAAACTTAACCCGTGTCCACATATCCACTTCATTCTTCCACTGGTCATATGGTTCAGACTCAGAGAACATCGGAGGGTAATCATACCCTGAAAATTTACACTTGCTTTCTGCCATATTTTCCACAATAGACCTCAAGAATTTACGTTTTCAATGTCAAAATAAAAAAATCCTAGTTTCCAACCTTCAGCTTTAGGCAACTACCGTCTACTACCATGTTAAACTTCAGAAAGCTTGTTATTGAAGGATAATATTGGAGCCTATCTTTAATCAGTTTCACATTTATTGTACAGAGTAAAAGGATTACATACATGTAGCTCCTCATTCAAAACCTTCCACCAGTCTAATTAAGTGTCTGCTTATAATTTCTCAAGTAAGACCTAATCAACAATCTCCACCTGCATATAATCAAACAACTGATACACAGCTAACAGATTCACAGCCAACCCGCTCCTAGGAGGTGGATCGGTCATTTAAATATTATAAATGAGGCCCTCATATTTAACCTATCTTACAGGTTTAATCCTGGCAGGCCGGATTTCCAAGATTTAGGGAAATCCAGCAGCTCATGAAGGTGAAGACAGCTTCGGGGAAAAACTAAGCGCCCTAAGCGTCTGTCCATTCATCTTAATGGATGGAAAATCCTGCGGGACCTGATAACCTTCAGCCTAAATGATCAATGTTTTTATATCATTTACCAACTTCTATCAATTAAGATTGATGGACAGACAATTGTGAGAAATGTGTGCTTGAATTCCCAAAATATTCTCCAGTCAGGTAAGACTTCCAATGGGATTATTCTTTTTTAATTCTTTCATGGGATGTGAGCGTCCCTGGCAAGGCCAGCATTTATTGCAGTCCATCTGGCGCAGATACACCCACGGTGCTGTTAGGAAGGGACTTCCAGGCTTTTGGTCCAGTGACAGTGAAGGAACAGCGATACAGTTTCAAGTCAGGATGATGTGTGACTTGGAGGGGCACTTGCAGGTGGTGGTGCTCCTATGCAGCTGCTGCCCTTATCCTTCTAGGTGGTAGAGGCGTGGGTTTGGAAGGTAATGTTGAAGGAACCTAGGTGCATTGCTGCAGTGCATCTTGTATATGGTACACACTGCTGCAACTGCGCGACAGTGGAGTAGGGAGCGAATATTTAAGATTGTGGCTGGGGTGACAAGTGGGCTACTTTGTCCTGTATGGTGTTGAGCTTCTTGAGTGTTGTTGGAGCTGCACCCATCCAGGCAAGTGGAGAGTTTGGGGCTCCAGATTTACCTAAACACGTGAAGCTCTGTGCTGGAAATGCACAATTACAAAATTAGTCTTTGTAAGTTGATTATAGTCACGAGATTGCAGATCATCTAGTTTCAAATTTTTTGACTGACTGCAAAATTTGCAATTGTATGGCTGCAAAGTGGCTAGTGTAATTACACAATATCACTACATCGAGGAGCCGAGTGGTCCAGAAGTCTTGTAGGTAGAGTGTAAAGAAAGATTACAAAGACTGGTAGAAATACAGGACCTACTGTTTTAGGTCAGGACCAGAAGAAAGTATCTGACAGAGGAACATCACATCAGCAAATGCACACACTTGTTTTTGGGTCAGAGAAAATTTAAATTCACTCACAATGTATGCAATCTACAATAAGGTTTTTCTGAACATGCTGAACAGATGCCCATCTAATGAAATGGGAAGGCAAGAAAATAGAAATAGGAATAAATACAAATAGAAGGAAAAGTATTAAATTAGTGAAGAAAAACAAACAAACGGAAAGACACTTAAATTATGACAAGGACTTTTCTGGATTATGTGACAGTATTGCTGTTGCATTCTGCACTTGGTACTCATGAAAATACTCTCTGGAGAAACATCGATGCATTCAAGTTGTAAGTTATCTCACTGCACTTGGCTCTTCAAAGAAGATTACAATTAATTTTCTACACCGTCCTTCAGGTTCTGCTCATACATTTACTGCTCAATTCTCTGCTTTTTGCATTCATCATTAATTTGCACGATATTTCACTTGTCCTTCCACTTTGTACTCATTCCATTATACATCAGTTCAAATATCTGCTTTTGTTGCTATGTCTTCTATAATCTTCCCTGTCTATTGGCTGGTGCAGATTTCTATCTGGTCTTTCATTGCTTCCCTGAATTGTTTTACAACAAAGACAAAAGAAGCAAAAAAAATCGGAAAAAGATATTTAACTGATAAGGACAGATAAGAAGATAGCTGACCAAAACTTTAGGCAAAGCTGGGGCAGCTGATCAAAAAAAATATATATATTTTGGGTGGATATAGTTTAAGGGATCGCATAAGTAAGAAAAGAACTTCCAAGATTCAAGGAGGTGTTTTACACAATTGCTAGAATCATTAGGAATAAACTGATGGAACTATTGGTGTGCATGATATCACAGAAACATGGATCAGAAATACAGTGAAGGGCTTTAACATATTTTGGAGGATAGGTTAGATCACCAGAAAGTGGTGGGGGTAGGGATGGGGGGGAAATGAATGCTAAATTTGTAAGCTAAAAAATATCACCATTGAGAGGAATGATGTAGATAATCTGTAAAAACTGGGTAAAGCGGGAGCCCAGGACAGGTCACAAGTTGATATCTGATACAGGCCTCCAATACAAGAACAAATTAAAAAGACAGGGGCACTGATAATTAAGGGGAGGTGCAGTGAAGCATAGAAGAAACCTGTCAAGGCTGGGGATGCAGAGGTCCTGACAAATTTAACAGCAGGAATTCATTATAATTTATTTCTTCCATTTCCTGTCTGGAAGTCAGCCAAACTGACAGGCTAGCCAGCTGCCATGTGGGAAAACCAGCAGTCAGAAGCCGCAGCTGGGGGCTTTTGGGGATGCAAGGCAGGCTGCAAATCGGGGGTTGATGCTGTAGGGTGGGGATATCGGAGGGGGGGTGGGTGGTAGTTGGAATGGGTGCCGATCGCAGGAGTTAAAAGAGTGGCTGCAAATGGCAGTGACTGACAATATTGAAAATGCTGGTCCCTTTAATTAAATAGGACTCACTTCAGTGTTAATAGAGAGCGGGTGCTGCTCATCATAGTTTAGTATTTAAGGGCTGGGTTTTTGCCCAGTTGGGGAGTTGCCTCTGGACAGAAAGTTAGTCCAGAAGGAAAGAATGGGAATTGATGTTTGGACTGAACTATGAATTGCTGATAAAACAGTTGTGGATCACAGACTGTCATTTGCTTCCTCATTTTGGTGATGGGACATCTGCCTGTTTAACACAGTAGCAGAGGATTAACTTCGAACTCTTCAAGTGGGAATATAAAGGAAAAACATAGTTTCTTTCCCTAACCAAAGCAAGGCTCCTGGTGGCTTTTGGGGTGAAATGGCTGAATAACGCTGCAGGATCTTGAACTATGATTACCCACCAGGCTTTTTGGAATTGGTGCTATATGAACAATGGAAGAATGAGGTGGAAATGTGGACTCTGGTCACTTCCCTAACGAAGAGTAAGAAAGGTATGGCCTTGGCTTGTCTTTACCACGATGGGCCAAAGGGCTTGTTTCTGTGCTGTATAACTCTATGACTAAAAAGCAAGATTAGAAAAAGTATTTTTGGAACTGAACATTACTGACTTGGATACTGAAGAGGGATTGCCAATTCTAATACAATTTATGGACAAGATTTACAAAAAAGATGATTTATTGGAAGCCTATGAAGCATGGTCATTTTTTTTTTTGATATATTCTTCCATGGTCTTAAATTTGTCATGAAATTTGATAGGTTATTTAACAGACTAAAAAAATTCAGTCTAGAAATTCCTGAGCCTGTGCTTGTG
Organism: Heterodontus francisci; assembly: GCF_036365525.1. Classification (NCBI taxonomy): domain Eukaryota; kingdom Metazoa; phylum Chordata; class Chondrichthyes; order Heterodontiformes; family Heterodontidae; genus Heterodontus; species Heterodontus francisci. Next base: position 161,149,107 of record NC_090372.1, on the reverse strand, counting down.
TTTAAATTGTTTGTGCACAGATCTCTCATAGACTTTTGGTTTTGACAGTTCAATTCCATGGTAAAGATTCTCTTTATGAGCATATGACTGCAGCCCCAAAGAAATTTTTGGGAAAACAATCATTTCCAGCTCCCTTCATGACACAAATTGGAAATTCTGCAGTGATGTGGAGAATGGAGGACTCCATGATTACTGGCTCTCAAAATTGATGGGGGCCTAGTTGCCGGCATTTGTACAGAGAGAGAGTTGCTGAAAGACATTTTGAAGTGGGTCGCACTTATGATAGATCTATGGGTCAAAACTGAAGACGAGGTTGGGAAGATAACCAAAGGCGAATGAATCCCAGAGATGCGCAGGGAGTGGTTAATAAGTGTTTTCGCTGTGAATCTAAATATCACTATGCAAGGAATTATCCTAGAACCAAAAATCGAGTATTTGAAGTGACTCATGAGACAGACGGTTCTGCTGATGAATATGATAATGATGAACGACATGACTATCATATTGGTGACCGAAAACTTGAGTCAGGTCATGTGCATTTTGGTTGCCGATTTCATCCAATTATACGATTATTCGAAGTGGCTGTGCCTCAACAGTGCGTGGAGTCAATTGGCTGAACTGTTACTTGGAATCCCTTGACAAGACCGATAGCAGTAAAGTTAGAGAACATGAAAGTGCTACTTGCTTTAGGTTTGGAGATGATAATACGTTAACATCTTTAAAGAGTGGTCCTCCCGTGTGAAATAGCAGGAATGCGTCATTTCATTAGCACTGATGTGGTCCAGAGTGACATACCGCTGTTGAGTAAATCTTCAATGAAAAAAGCAAAGATGAGATTGGACATGGAGAATGACAAAGCATGTGTCTTCGGTAAAGCGGTAAATTTACAATTCACTGGATCAGGACATTATTGTATTCTGTTGAGGAAACCGAGCGTTTCTCGCCGAGAAGTAGTATTGACGTCTGGAGACCAGAGTCTGGCTAACAAGAGAAGGATTATCTGGACGTTGTACAGACAATTTACCCATCCTTCATTGCAGAATTTAAAGCTATTACTAAAGGATGCCAGAGTTGTGGATAAAGAATACAACTCTCTTGTTGAACAAATCACATCTCAATGTGACGACATATGTTTTAAATATCGGAAGACACCGCCGTGCCGGTTGAGTGTCCCATTAGCTCAGGATATGTATTTATCGAGTGCATTTTGTTTTTTATGGCAACTAGGTTCAGCATATCTACGGTAATAAGCAACAAGGAAAATGGACAATAGTGGACAAAAGGTTATGGAAAAGTGGGTTGGTACAGGTCTTGGAACGCCGGCAAAATTTCTGACCGATAACGCAGGGGAATTTGCAAATGATGAGTTTAGGGACATGTGAGAACTTAAATATTGTAGTTATGAACACTGCTGCAGAAAGTCCATGCAGCAATGGATTGTGAAAAATCATGGGATAATCGATGACCTGTTACACAAAATACTGGCGGATCAACCAACCTGTAAGCTACAAACTGCTCTAGAATGGGCAGTTACATGCAAAAAATCTTTACCCCCCTACCATTTGTATAGCCCATACCAATTGGTATATAGCCATAATCCAAAATTGCCTTCCAAACTATGACGATCCTCCGGCCCTGGAGGGAATGACTATTAGCTCTAATTTCTCCACTCAACTAAATGTGCTACATGCTGGCAGGAGAGCATTTATCCAAGCTGAAGCATCAGAAAAAAATTTCAGAGCATTAAGACATTGCATAAGACAGTCTGGGAACGACTTTAGTTCTGGTGATCCTCTTTATTATAAGAGAAGGGCACAGGGAATGGAAAGGTCTGGGAAAAGTTATCGACATGACGGGAAAATTTTAGTAATACAACATGAGAATCAAACCATAAAAGCACATTGTTCGCGAGTACTAGCAATGCGTTATGAATTTTCGAACACTAAGAACATGGGAGAAGGTGATGATGATGATGATGATGAGGCACCATCTACATTGCACACCCATGCATTCTGTTTTTTTTTCCAGAGGGACAGGATCTGAGAGATCAAGAAATCGATACTGATACCTCTATTATTTGGGAAGAACAAAAAGAAGCAATCTCATCAAGGGATCAGCTGCCCAAAGTAGGTTCCCGGGTGGTCTACCAGCCAGCCAGGTCCAATAACTGGAGGGAGGCTATGATAGTTAGATGAGCAGGGAAGTCTACAGGAAAATACATAAATTGGCTCGATGTCCAAGAAGAAGGACAAGAAGTGAAGGCCAGGGATTGGCAAACAGGAGTTCAAGAATGGAGAACAAGAAAACATAGCCAGAGCTCAGGTAATGATTCAAGAGATGCGTCTGGGATGAGAAAAAGGTCACATACAGTTGAAAGGACCTCTAGACATTTTGACAGGGGTCACCCAGAGATAGCTCAACGTGAGAGGCCGCAGCCCGACGAGGTGACAGTGTAGCCTAGATAGTGGAGAACCTTCTCTGGATAAGGTCAGAAGTTCCCCATGATAGGGAAGCATTCATATCCACGAATAGGTTAGATAGGGTGATAAGAGGATAAACAGAGTTAGATAGTTGGAGAGAATTTGTGGTATATTCAGAGGTTATGGATAGGGGCCAACTCTATCTCACAGATGGATTTGTACAGAAAAAGTCCTCCCAGATGGGACTTGAGGCCAACTCGGTTGGTGGCCAGAGGTTTTGAGGAGTGCTTGGCATAAAGATAGGGTAGACTCTTGCACAGTGGGGAAGGTGATTTTGTAAGTCTTTTTGGCTATTTTAGCAACTTATTCTTGAAGGTGCAAGTCCATAAATATCAAAGCGGCTTTCCTTCAGGGTGACCTGCTTCAGAGGGAAGTTTCTCCAGCCTGCGAAGGAAGCATCAGACATAGAAGGGAAGCTCTAGAAGTTGAATAAATGTGTTTATGGGTTGAATGATCCTTCCCGGGTATAGTATTTTTCGGTGAGGGCAGTTCTGTTACCATTAGGGTGTTCACAACTGCAGGCAGATCCTGCAATGTTTTATTGTCACTATAATGGAAAACTTTTGGGTATCTTTATGTTACATGTGGACGATTTTTTTTGAGGTGGTACTAATGAGTTTGAAAAGAATGTTCATCAAATTATGGCAGAATTTAAAATTTGGCAGTCCAGCTTCTGGGGCTTTTAAATATGTGGGTTTGGAGATGAAACAGGGTGAATCGGATGTAGTTTTACATCAACATTCTGACTTGGAAAATGTCACTCCCATCACAACTGGTCGCACCAGATTGAGACAAAGACACAGCTGCGTCCAAGGATGAAATGGAACAGCTGAAGAGTCTTGTCGAACAACACAATTGGTTAGCCTCGCAGACGAGACCAAATGCAAGTTTTGATGTGCTAGCACTTAGTCTTGTGATGAAACATCCTAAGGTTGAAGACACCTTAAGGGCGAACAAAACATTAAAAAATTTAAAAATAGAGAAGTGTATGCTTAAGTTATCCCTAATTTGGGTAATCCCATATATATGAAATTGATCAGTTTTAGTGATGGATTTTCCAGTACAGTAGGGTTTGTGATATTCCTTGTGGGAAAGAATGGGAAAAGTTGCCCATTGGCATGGGAGGCCAAGAAAATGAGTGGTGAAGAGCACACTAGCCACTGAAACTCTTGCACTCGTGGATGCTGTTGATATGGCGTTATATTTGTCCAAGATCTTGGAAGAAATCTTATAAAAGACTGAAAAGACAATACAAATTGAATGTTACATAGATAATCAATCTCTGGGATGATATACATCGACCAAAAAGCGTAAATGGAAAAAAAGGCTGAGGATAGACATAGCCAGTTTGAAGCAAATGTTGGAAAGGAAGGAAATCTCTAAGCTGAGATGTGTGGATTCCAGTCATCAACTATCAGGCTGTCTCTCTAAGAGGAATGCCTCTACTGAAAAGTTGTTGACCGTTCTAGAAGGAGGATGTCTCGCTATGCAACATTTGGGAATCTAACATTATATATTTAAGTGCGTGTGTGTGTATATAGTACATTTTTTTTTTCTTAAAAGGGAATCTGACAAAATTGAAATGCTGGTCCCTTTAATTAAATAGGACTCACTTCAGTGTTAATAGAACAGGTGATTCTCATTCTAGTTTTTATTTAAGGGCTGGGTTTTTGCCCAGCTGGGGAGTTCCCTCTGGACAGAGTAAGTCCAGAAAGAAAGAATGGGAACTGATGTTTGGACTGAACTATGAATTGCTGATAAAACAGTTGTGGATCGCAGACTCACTTGCTTCCTCATTTTGGTGACCGGACATCTGCCTGTTTAACAATGGGGAGATGGAAAGTTTGCTTGTGAGGGTGGGGTTGGGGGAGCACTCCTACACCTGCTGGCCCACAAGGAGTGCTGTTAAAAAGTACTTAACTTGTGGAGCTGGCAGCACCTGCCTCCATTTCGCTGCTGCATTTCTTGAGCCAGCAACTGTTTAAATTTAATATCAGGCTGCCAATTGCACTATGGCAGCCTGATTTAAATAATGATAATGGTGTCCTGCGTCTCCAAGACGGAACACTTGCAGGTTTGGAATCCTGCCGCAATAGAAACAGCAATGGGCAGATACGCATCAGTTTAACATTACTGGGAAGCCACTGTCTTTGGTCCCCACCACTAACTCCATTTCCTGGCTACTGACTTAATCTCTCTCTCCCTGGTAACTGTCTGAGGTTGAACTGGACTGTTTTGGTGTCACACAAGCTTCTGACCGCACAGCTGCACCATCTCCAACACCACCTATTTCCACTTCTAACATCGCCTGACTCTGCTCCTGCTGCAACTCATCGGCTGCTGAAAATCTCATCCACTTTTTTTTTTTTGTTACCTCTAGACTCAACTATTCCAATACACTCCTGTTCAGCCCCCCATAAATTTGAGGTTATCTAAAACTCTAATGCCCACATTCGAACTCTCATCAATCCCATTTTCCCCCATCGCCCTGTGCTCGCTGCTGTGCATTGGGATTCTCAAACATTTCTGTTCCATTTCCTGCACTTCTGCTGTCACCCAGACCCCTTACTCCCAGAACCACAATAGGGCTCCACTTGGCCTCTTCCACCCCACCAGCCTCTACATTCAAGGGATCATCCTCTGCCATTTCTGCCACCTCCAACACGATGCCACTAAACACATCTTCCCCTCCCCTCCACTTTCCAGCATTCCAAAAGGCCACTCCCTCCAACACCTTGGTCCACACCTTGCCCATTCCCAACATCTGCTCTCCTTTCCACAGCACTTTCCTACACAAGCTCAGGAGATGCAACATCTTCCTTTTTTTTAACCCTCTGACCTTCCCATCATCCCAGGTCACAAACACATTTTTTTTTTTTCAACTTGTACTTCTTTCAAGTTATTATCCTGTACTTACTGCTCACCATGTGGTCTCCTCTACATTGAGGAGATCAAACACCGATTGAGTGAAGAGTTTGTGGAACACCATCTTTCAGTCCGCAAGCGTAAACCTGAGCTTCCAGTCACATTTCATTTTAATTCTCCACTCCACTCCCACTCTCAGATCTCTGTCCTCCGCCTCCAACACTGTTACAATGAAGCTCAATGTCCGCTTCAGGAACAGCATCTCATCTTTCGAATGGGCAGTTTAAAGCCTCTGGACTCAAAACTGAGTTCATCAATTTTGGATCATAATCTCTTTGTACCACTGCCCCCCACCCCCCCCCCCCCCCCCCCCCACTCTTTTGGATAGCAGCTGTTAACGATTTTGCTATTTCTCATTTACACCTCCTCTAGCCCTATCTTTTACAATTACCATTTCCTTTTGCCTTGTACCATCATTCAGTTTGTCATTCAATGTCAGGCAAGACCCCACCTGTCAAGAATGAGGAAAATTGATTTTTGGACTGTTGGTGAAGAAAGCACTTGCTTTAAAAAAAACAATTGGAGACTTTGGCTGGAGAGAGATATTAGCATATCAACAGCCAGCACTTCAAAGGGCAAAGGGGCTATTCCCTGCTCCAATTTAATCCACAATGGACTTTTGATTACCAGACGTTGAAGGTGGAAAGGCTAGCATTCCAGGTTAACTGCTAAGATGGCCGAATACATAAACAGACATGGTTGGACTGGTTTGGGCCACATGACTGACTGACTTGGAGTTTTTTGCATTTGAACTTCCAACAAGGAATTTGAAATTAGAAGGCTGTTTGTTCCTGGACTGGAAAAGACCTCTCTCCTGTCTGCTCTCATCTTACTCTCGCTACAGCTTTGGAAACCATTGAAGACACATGATCCCCAAGAGAAAAGTCTCCTACAGTGAACAAGGTTTAAGAAGAATACTGGGCCCCAACGAAAAGCAAGACTACTTATAAAAGGACTACAGTGAGCTTGAAACACAGTAACAAGATATTACCTCAAACTGTTGTACTTATCTTTTCCTCTGCTCTTTTTTTGTCTCTATTTGCATATGTGTATTGTGTATGCATGGTGTGTATCCGTACGCGTTAACTGAATTAGTTTAAGTTTTAATAAATTACACTTTTTCCTTTAAACTAAGGAAACCTGTTTGTGCTCATTTCTTTGCCTTATAGTTGGAAAGCAGTGAACAAGGATTCACCAAGGGGGAGCTAAAAACAGTGGGTTTAAAATTAAACCCGGTTACAATAAGACCAGGTGAAGTCAGTACAAAACCCCTAGACACCTTTCTCACCTGTCATAACATAAATCTTCAGCCTTCCACCCTGTAACAGACTTTAACTTTTGTTCTTCTCCTCCCCATCTTTTTCTGATTCTGTACTTTTGCTTTCTTCATAACTTGATCTAAAGGCATGTAGGATTTAGAATGCTTCACTATAGAATAGCATTGGGTAATAATCATTAAAATGTAGAAAGAAATGAACAATTATTAAAATATTTTTGGAGAACTGGGTGGTCAGTTTGCTGTCACCTGTTTGCATTATCATCCAAGATTGATTTCTTCCCCATTTAGACCAGTTTTGGTCTTTGTATCTAGTGATGGATATTGCAGTTCTGGAGAGGGTATAGAGAAGGGAACTAGGGTAATACCTCAAACCTAGAAGGATTGGCATAGTTTATCTTGTGATTTTCTCATTTGGGAGAAAAATGGGCTCAGTGGGAATATGATTGAGGTTTTGAAAAGTACAAAAGTAATGGATATAGTAGATTCAGATATCTGAAATAGATATTCATAGTAGGACAAGAGGGCAGGCTGCTCAAGTGGCTAGAGACAGACCAGAAGACAGGAAGTACTTCCGTTCTCAGAACTTTGTCCTCTGCTGGAAAAGGTTAATGATAAGTGCTAAATGCAGCTGCACTACATTTTTGAGGATATTTGACAAGTTTCTGAAGGAGGATACTTTGGCATATTGGGGGTGTGTGGATTAACTTTTTTCCTAGTGATGCATCATGAGCAATCATTGTCCCCTGCAGCATGTTTGTTTGTCTTACATAGTCAGGCACAAATTTCTCAGAGCGTTCCCTCTAACTGCCAACAGTTGTCATTCTCTGTAGCTTTGCTTTGCCTTGCCTGTTTCAGGAGCTAGCATTACTAACAGTTGCCGAGGGTAGTGTATGAGGTTGCACTACCTAGTTAATAGTGAGCATTGATGAGCCTGGTGCATTTTCTTGACAATTCTTCATATTTCACAATGCACAGATTTATCCTATATATCCTTGTATCCTATGCATCTTGCTTCTTAATTTCAGAACAAAAATTGTTCCACCTCCTTTGACAAAATTATGGAGACGTACATAATTGAGATAACAAGAAGAATGACCATTTTTCTTATGTGCTATATGGAGATTGGTTTCCCAAATAAGGATTTGGTGCACACAAATCATATTTTTTTAAAATAAGATCCCTCTTAAACAAATTAAATGAAGTGTATCACTGCAAAAACTTACCATTCATTCCTTTCTTATCTGAAAACATGCCAAGGTTCTGGGCCAGGCTCTGAGCAAGTGTGACAGCCATTTCAGCAACACTTCCAAACTGAAACAAAGCATCAGACATCATCCGTGATAACCCTCCAAAATAAAAAAAAAACTCATTAACAAACTTGCTTCAGTTTTCAGTTTCTTTAATGCTAAAGGCATTAAGAGATAATTGTGAGGTAATGTATTTTGTGGAGGATAAACAAGGCAAGGGAATACACAATAATTGGGAGGGTTCTGAGAGGTATAGAGGAACAGAGGGACTTTGGTGTGCATGTCCATAGATCCCTGAAGGTAGCAGGACATGTAGATAAGGTGGTCAATAAGGCATACAGGATACTTTTTTCTTGGCCAAGACCTACAGTATAAGAGCATGGAGGATATGTTATAAGTGTATAATACACTAGTTATACTGCAGCTAGAATACTGTGTAGTTCTGGTCACTGCATTACAGTAAGGATATGATTGTACAGAAAGGAGAATTACAAAGATTTTTTTTATTCTTTCATGGGATGTGGATGTCACTGGCAAGGCCAACATTTGTTGCCTATCCATAATTGACCTTGACAACTGAGTGGCTTGCTAGGCAGTTTCAGAGGGCAGTTAAGAGTCAACCACATTGCTGTGGGTCTGGAGTCACATGTTGGCCAGACCAAGTAAGGATGGCAGATTATCTTCCCTAAAGGATATTCATGAACCAGATGGGTTTTTACGACAATCTGTGATAGTTTCATGGAACCATTACTGAGACTAGCTTTCAATTCCAGATTTTTTTTAATTAATTGAATTTAAATTCCACCAGCTGTGGTCGATGCGATCCTGAAAGGCATCCTGCTGAGCTGCTAGAAACCTGACTCCATCAGGAGGTAGGCCTTAAAATATGCAAAGTGCTTCCCTCCATTGGAATCAGACCTCATTTGGAGCTAGCATTTAATCCTTTACTGTATCTTTTATTGTATTTGTAAAAAGACAAAACAAACCTGGTGTTAAAGGAACTAAAATGCATGCTTTGAATTTCCTACTATTTCCTGTAAAAATACAAGCCTGATTTTTAACCAGTAAGTGAATGGGTTTTAAATGCATGAAAATGGAGCCCACAGAATCACTAAAATATGAAATAAATTTTGGCTATTCATTTTTTTTAAGAATCTAACCATTAAATCATTATGATTTGGGCAGATACTGTAGGAGGTTGATTCACAGCTGTCATTATGAAAATGTACATCCTTCAAAGTGATGGGTGTGAATAACGGCCATCATTTTTCACACAGAACAGGCTTTATTCATAGGTGCTACTTTGAAAATACTGAAGCATTGACTCTGAATAATAATGTTTCTCCTTGCACAATTTAAAGTTGAGGTTCAACATCTACCTCTCCTTCATTTTAAAATGCTAACAGCTATTCAAACTATTTCATTCCTCAACCTAGTCATGTACATTTTTACAACCTTCACCAATAGAAACAGGTTTATCTGCATGCCCATGAAGCAAATCTGCACATTGTTTTGCAGTGTACAAACTAAGCAAACAGCCTTGAACACAATGTCACTTACCACATTTGTACAGATCATATAACTATCTATTTACAGTCAAGGTGTATTTAGAGTTCCTGGACTGTGCTTAGACATTCCAGTCAAATACCACTGGATTGTCTACGAATGTTCAATAAATCACAAAATACTTAAAATTCCCTTATGATCTGCAATGTGCTGCTAAATTAAAGGAGATGGATGCATTCCTTTGGCACTCTTTGCATTGAACTACTAATAATCCAACTCTACCAGCAATAATCAACAAATTTAAAAAATATAATTTAAAAATAATTAGAAAACATTACAGGTGAGGGAGGGATAAGAGCTGGCTCCTGCCCACCTGCTGCCTGACTCCCACTCTCAGGCAGCTTTTGGTGAAGTAGGCAGTATAATAAACTCACTAGCACATCTGTCACTCACACTGACTTAGAGGGAGGTGTGACTGGCAGCTAGGTAATTAATTTCTTAAGTATTTAAAAATAAAAGCATATTTTAACAAACTGCACTCTGTCAAAATGAAATGAATTAAATATTCATCAAATAAACAAATGCTTTCAATAACTTCTACTGAAGTGACATTAGGGTATGAAATATCTTTTAATGTTTTTCCTCAGGTCCCTGCTTTCTTTTGGTCACATATGCTACCAGTGACCAAGGATGCAAGTATGAAATCTACTCTCAGACCTTCACTGCTAGAAATAGTAAAGGTCCAGAAAGACTTCGGAGTCTGTGTACATAGATTGTTATGAACAGGTACAGAAAATAATCCAAAAGGTTAATGGAATGCTGACCTTTATATCTAGAGGACTAGAATACAAGGGAGTAGAAGTTATGCTACAGCTATACAAAGTTATGGTTAGAACATACCTGGAGTACTGTGAGCAGTTCTGGGCATCGTATCATAGGATGGAAATATTTGCCTTGGAAGGGGTGCAGCACAGATTTACCAGAATTATGCATGGACCTCAAAGGGCTAAATTAAAAGGATAGATTACACAAACTACAGTAGTATTCCCTGGAATTTAGACAGTTAAGGGGTGATTTGATCTAAGTTTAAGATATTAAGGGGACGTCATAAGCGAATAAACTATTTCCACTAGTTGCGGTGTCCAAGACCAGGGGACATAGCCTAAAAATTAGAGCCAGGTCTTTCAAGAGTCAAGTTAGGAAAAATTTCTACATGCACAGGTTGGAAGAATTTTGGAACTTTTGCGAATGACAGTTGATCCTCGGTTTTGAAACTGAGATTGATAGACTTCTGTTAGTCAAAGATATTCACGGATATGGGCAAAGGTGGGTATATAGAAAGTTAGGTCGCAGATCAACCATGATCTCACTGAATGGTGGAACAGGCTCATGGGGCTATACGTCCTACTCCTGTTCCTAGTGCTGTTCTCAGTGATTCACTGGGAGGCAGCTGGTCTCAATTCTACTACTCACCAAAGCAGCACACATTCAGTGGGGCAACTTAGTGATATAGGAAACTGAACCTCCATCTTTTTTTCTTTTTTTAAAATCATACTTGTGATCTACGTGTTTCTGGCAAGACCAGCATTAATTGCCCATCCCTAATTGCCGTTGAGAAGGTGGTGGTGAGCCACCTTCTTGAACTGCTGCACCCTTTGGGGTGCAGGTAGGCCCACAATGATGTTAAGGGAGGGTGTTCCAGAATGTTGATCTGGCGATATAGTTCCAAGTCAGGATGGCATGTGGCTTGGAGGGGAACTTGCAAGTGGTGGTGGTCCCTTAGGTTTTCTACCCTTGTCCTTCTATGTGGTACAGGTCACAAGTTTAGAAGGTGCTGTTGAAGGAGCCTTGGTGAGTTGCTTCAGTGCATCTTGTAGATGGTACACACAGCTGACACTGTGTGCCGGTGGTTGGAGGGAGTGAATGTTTAAGATGGTGGATGGGGTGCTGATCAAGCGGGCTGCTTTGTCTTGGATGGCGTTGAGCTTATTGAGTGTTGTTGGAGCTGCAATCATCCTGGCAAGTGGAGAGTATTCCATCGCACCACTGCCTCATGGCCTTGGTACAGCCCACCTTGCAATTTCCCTATGGCTACCTAAGTGCAATTTTTAGAACAGGAGATTACCTCGTTCACTCCGCCACCTTTAGTTTGTGTACAAATTCCACCAACGTATGCTGCTCCACTCTGGCTACTTTTAAATGAAGTTCCCCTTAAAATAGAGAAAACAGTCTTCAACGTCAGATATATTACAAAAGGTATATCAGAGGAATAATGATTTGGCATTGCAGGTGCCATTACCTTTACACGTCTGATTCTATTCAATGACATACAGGATACGGTGAATGCACCAGATGGATTCCAGAATGGAACTGCTGACAGCACAATTAGGTTGCATTGTAACAATCTCATGAGCACGTTGACCAGCTGTAAGATATTGTTTATTCACTTTCTGAATTAAAGCTCTTTTTTTCTGCATGCAATTTCTGTCCATGCCATTTGACATTTTTGCCACATTTTTTGTTAACTATTTCCACTATAAATTCAAATGTCCACACAGATTATATCTTAAATTCGGAGTGTGAGGCAGATGTTTCACTGAAAACTCACTAAACTCCTGCTGGTGACACTGGTATCTGCATTGTTAAAGGTGTCACACTGTGATCCATATAAGCTGCTGGTTTACAGCTAAGGAGCTAGAATCACTGCAGAGGTTCTCCCAATCTCCCACTGTAAATGTGGCAGAAGATTGATGTAATTCCTGAATAAACAACCTAAATAGACTGTTCAGCCCGATCTCCTGAAATTCCACTAATTTATCATATCTAAAATATTACCTGGAAAGGCAATGAAATAAAATATTAATTTATGTAGTTGAAATATAAATTATGAAGTAATTTGAATGCTTTGTGGGAATAGCTTTCATAGTTCCATCAATATGACCGCATGTGATGTGAGAAATGGTGAAGAACTGTTTGGCTACACTTCCTGACACCCTGTTTCCTGTAAAGACTCATCCAGTTTCTCCGTCTCTGATGCATCTGTTCTGATGATGCAACCTTCCACAACAGCGCTTCTGACATGCCCTCCGTTTTCTTTAACCGAGGATTCCCCCCCGCGCTGTGGTTGACAGGGCCCTCAACCGTGCCCGACCCAATGCCCGCTCTTCTGCCTTCACCCCTTTCCCTCCCTCCCAGAATTGCAACAGGGTTTCCCTTGTCCTCACTTTCCACCCACCAGCCTCCAGTTCCAAAGGATCATCCTCCGCCTTTTCCACCACCTCCAGCATGATGCCACCACCAACGCTTCTTCCCTTCCCCTCTCCTATCAGCATTCCGAAGGGATCGTTCCTTCTGCGACACCCTAGTCCACTCTTACATCACCCCGACACCTTGTCCCCTTCTACGGCACCTTCCCATGCAATCGCAGGGCATGTAAAACCTGCCCTTTTACCACATCTCTCCTCTCCATCCAAGGCCCCAAACACTCCTTCCGGGTGAAGCAGCGAGTTACTTGTACTTCCTTCATTTTAGTACACTATACTCGCTGCTCACAATGCGGTTGTCTCTGCACTGGGGAGACCAAACACAGATTGGGTGACCACTTCGCGGAATATCTCTGCTTAGTCCGAAAGCATGACCTGGAGCTTCTGGTTGCTTGCCATTTCAAAACACCACCCTGCTCTCTTGCCCACATTTCTGTCCTTGGCTTGCTGCAGTGTTCCAGTGAACATCAAGCTTGAGGAGCAGCACCTCAGGCTGGATTTTAATAGCCACTGCCAATCTCAGCAGCGAGCACAAAAAATGGTGGCCCGCCCGCGTGGGCTGCACGGCAAAGAGCTGCCGCAATCTCCAGCGCGGCAGCTCATTTAAATAGCCGTGGCAGCCCGCCCCTCCCCCCCGCCCCATGCCCATGGAGGGGGCGGGCTGTCTGTCCCCAGCAATGGCATCAGCTGCTGGTGAACAGGCATGGTGCCATTTTTAAAGAGCGGCTAATCCGGCCGCCCAATTTAAAGTTTTAAAGTTCTACCCCCCCAAAATTAAATAAATAAATTTCTAACGCCCCTTTCTCACTCCCTAATAATAACTATTTGCCCTTCCCCCCACCCCCAAACACTTAACCTTTACATCTGACCTTCTCTCCCCAAACTGCACAAAGTTTAAGGTTCAACCCTTCCCACCATCCCCTACACCCATTACCCCATTCCCCCGCACTGACGAACTTAACTCCTCCCCCCTCCCTACCTGCGTGGCGCCATGTTTCCCCGGACGGAGATCTGAAGGCGCAGGAGTGGCGGCCGCCGCGCCAAAGATCGCGGCAGGCCCTCAAGATTGCAGGCAAGTCTATTTAAATTTAATAATTTTAGTCATTTGAATATTTAAATTGTGATCCCAGTGACAGGGGGGCTGCCATGGAGCCTCGCCGCTGCCGGGAAGATCAGGCCGGGCCCTCACAGCATTAAGGTCTGTGGTGGGCCTCATCCGGAGCCATCTACAGCACCCGCCCAACCCCCCCCCACCCCCTCCAACAGAACCCAACGCCTTGGAGAACAAAATCCAGCCCCCTTGTCTTTCGAGGAGGCACTCTACAGCCTTGTGGACTCAACATTGAGTTCAACAATTTCAGAACGTGACTGGCCTTTTCTTTGTTTTATTTTTTTATAAATATTTAATTTTTTAACCATGTGCCCGTTTTTCATGTGCTTTTGTACAGAGCTGCTCATTATTCTGCCATTAACAGTCTCTCTGGACTAATGCTTTGTCTTTCACAACAACCATTAACAGTGCCTTTGCCTTTGTCCCATGGCATCTTTGCTATATAATCTCTCCTGCCCTCTGCCTTATCACACACCTTCCTTTTTTTCTCTTCATCACCAACTCACCCCCTTCACTTGCTTAAAACCTAATACTTTTCTAACCTTTGCCAGTTCTGATGAAAGGTCATCGACCTGAAACATTAACTCTGCGTCTCTTTCCATAGATGCTGCCTGACCTGCTGTGTATTTCCAGCACTTTCTGTTTTTATTTTATATTGAAGAATTGTTTGGGTCTGCCTGCACTTCCACACACTGGCCACTGGGTGATAGTGTGGAGCACCACAGAAGTGCACTGCCATAATGCATAGCACTATGCCAGTTGAGTAATCTGTTGAGATCTGTAAATTCAACACGAGCAGAATTTCTCATCCACAGCTGTCATGCAAGTTTCTAAATTCACTTGAAAAAGCCCTCCAAAACACTCCCACAGAGGATGCAGAGACCAAGTGGGCCCACATTAGAGACGCCATCTATGACTCAGCAATGACCACCTATGGAAATTGTGTGAAGCGGATTGCAGACCGGTTTCAATCTCACATTGAAGAGCTGGAACCTGTCACAGCCGTTAAGCGCATTGCACTGCTGAACTACAAGAAAGCCCCCAGCGAGTTAACATCCGTAGCACTTAAAGCAGCCAGAAGCGCTGCACAAAGAACAGCCAGGCGCTGCGCAAATAACTACTGGCAACACCTATGCAGTCATATTCAGCTGGCCTCTGACACAGGAAATATCAGAGGGATGTATGATGACATTAAGAGAGCTTTTGGGCCAACCGTCAAGAAGATTGCCCCCTTCAAATCTAAATCAGGGGACACAATCACTGACCAACGCAAGCAAATGGACCTCTGGGTGGAGCACTACCTAGAACTGTACTCCAGGGAAAATGTTGTCACTGAGACCACCCTCAATGCAACCCTGTCTCTGCCAGTCAAGGATGAGCTGGACGTACAGCCAACAAAATCGGAACTCAGTGATGCCATTGATTCTCCAGCCAGCAGAAAAGCCCCTGGGAAGGACGGCATTACCCCTGAAATCATCAAGAGTGCCAAGCCTGCTATACATTCAGCTCTGCAAGAACTGCTTTGCCTGTGCTGGGATGAGGGAGCAGTACCACAGGACATGCGCAATGCCAATATCATCACCCTCTATAAGAACAAGGGTGACCGCGGCGACTGCAACAACTACCGTGGAATCTCCCTGCTCAGCATTGTGGGGAAAATCTTTGCTCGTGTCGCCTTAAACAGACTCCAGAAGCTGGCTGAGTGTGTATATCCTGAGGCACAGTGCGGCTTTCAAGCAAAGAGATCCACCATTGACATGCTGTTCTCCCTTTGCCGGCTACAGGAGAAATGCCGTGAACAACAGATGCCCCTCTACGTTGCTTTCATTGATCTCACCAAAGCCTTTGACCTCGTCAGCAGACGTGGTCTCTTCAGACTACTAGAAAAGATTGGATGTCCACCAAAGCTACTAAATATCATCACCTCATTCCATGACAATATGAAAGGCACAATTCAACATGGTGGCTCCTCATCAGACCCCTTTCCAATCCTGAGTGGCGTGAAACAGGGATGGGTTCTCGCACCTACACTGTTTGGGATCTTCTTCTCCCTGCTGCTCTCACATGCGTTCAAGTCTTCAGAAGAAGGAATTTTCCTCCACACAAGATCAGGTGGCAGGTTGTTCAACCTTGCTCGTCTAAAAGGGAAGACCAAAGTACGGAAAGTCCTCATCAGAGAACTCCTCTTTGCTGACGATGCTGCTTTAACATCTCACACTGAAGAGTGTCTGCAGAGACTCATCGACAGGTTTGCGGCTGCCTGCAATGAATTTGGCCTAACCATCAGCCTCAAGAAAACGAACATCATGGGACAGAACGTCAGAAATGCCCCATCCATCAATATCGGCGACCACACTCTCGAAGTGGTTCCAGAGTTCACCTACCTAGGCTCAACTATCACCAGTAACCTGTCTCTCGATGCAGAATTAAACAAGCGCATGGGAAAGGCTTCCTCTGCTATGTCCAGACTGGCCAAGAGAGTGTGGGAAAATGGCGCACTGACACGGAACACAAAAGTCCGAGTGTATCAAGCCTGTGTCCTCAGTACCTTGCTCTACGGCAGCGAGGCCTGGACAACGTACATCAGCCAAGAGCGACGTCTCAATTCATTCCATCTTCGCTGCCTCCGGAGAATCTTTGGCATCAGGTGGCAGGACCGTACTACCAACACAGAAGTCCTCGAGGCGGCCAACATCCCCAGCATATACACCCTACTAAGCCAGCGGCACCTGAGATGGCTTGGCCATGTGAGCCGCATGGAAGATGGCAGGATCCCCAAGGACACATTGTACTGCGAGCTCGTCACTGATACCAGACTCACCGGCCGTCCATGGCGCCGCTTTAAAGACGTCTGCAAACGCAACATGAAGTCCTGTGACATTGATCACAAGTCGTGGGAGTCAGTTGCCAGTGATCGCCAGAGCTGGCGGGCAACCATAAAGGCGGGGCTAAAGCATGGTGAGTCGAAGAGACTTAGCAGTTGGCAGGAAAAAAGACAGAGGCGCAAGGAGAGAACCAACTGTGTAACAGCCCCGACAACCAATTTTATCTGCAGCATCTGTGGAAGAGTCTGTCACTCTAGAATTGGCCTTTATAGCCACTCCAGGCGCTGCTGCACAAACCACTGACCACCTCCAGGTGCTTACCCATTGTCTCTTGAGACAAGGAGGCCAAAGAAGAAGAAGAAGATACCAGTTGAGTAATCTGTTGAGATCTGTAAATTAGGTGAATTTTAACTTTTATATTTTAACTACATACATTTTTTTTATCAAGTTTCTTTTTCTTTTACAGTTAATATTTTTCACAAATATATTCTTTGGCCAACCTCTGTCATTTTCATCCTATCCCTTGTGAGAAATTCATACTAAAATTAATTACATTTTTCTTTTCGTTTAAAGATCAATAATTTATACATTTTACCTAATTATTTTATACATAATTTTTTGATGATTCTGTGAATTATTCTCAGATACCTCTACTGCTTTCTGTTGCACTGTGGGTTTGTATTAGTAGCGTTGTAGGGTGTTTTTGAGAAAGTCTTAGACTTCGGTAAAAGGTTAACTATCAACTATTTATTTACAGTTACTATATACACTCTCTGCAAGCCACCTAAGGCAGCATCCTTCGTGCTGCTATTCCTTCTTCTCAAGCCCACCTCATGTGACTGTTCCATCATCGCTTGTACAGTGGGAGGGATCTCTCTCACTGGCTTCAGTATTAACCTTTTACATCCTTATACTACATCTTGCCCCCCTCCCCCAGTCTTATCCAACATTTTTCCAAACTTATGTACATTTATGACTCCTCTATTACTCTCTCTCCCCCCAAGTCTCTGACTTTACAGATTCAGTCTCATCGGAGGTTTGACAACTCTCCCCAATCTGGTTGTATACTGTCTTGGACAATCAGTAGTCTTCGTAGGAAGTCTGGGTTGCTGACTTGGTTTTTCGTTTCTACAGGTTGCAGTATTTCGTTTGGTTTGGGTTTGTTCACCTTCATCTAGATCTTGCAGATAGATTATTGGTTGCTGCTTTTACGGAATAAGAATGTTATTCCTCCAATTCCTTTGTATGTTCTCTTCATTCGTTCGTATAACACACGATTGCTGAGAGTCCTCATGTTTATGGATTACTGTACCTTCTTGTTCCAGGTCACGTATCCAAATTTTTGACCATTGTTTAATTTGGGTAAGCTTCTCGCTCAAAATCTCCTATTGTAATTCCTGGCTTGTTTTCTTCTGTTCCCTTTCTTGATATTTCTTGTGGTCTTGAGTCTTCAATCCTGGCATTAATTGTTGAGGAAATACTGGAAACTATGTCCTTACAGCAGTGGCATTGAACAATAAACGAGGAATGAGAGAGGAAGATCTGAATTTTCTTTGGTAAAGATTTTATGGTTCTCACACCTCATTCTGACTCGCCATTGGACTGTGGATACCTCAGTGAACTTGTAAGTTGCTGAAAGCCAATCTTCACGGCAAACTGGGTAAACATTCACTCACGAACCGTGGTCCGTTGTCTGATAGATTTTTTTAATTCATTCATGGGTTGTGGATGTCACTAGCTAGGCCATCATTTATTGCCCATCCCTAATTGCCCTTGAGACAGTGGTGGTGAGCTGCCTTCATGAATCACTGCAGTCTCTGAGGTGTAGGTACACCGACAGTACTGTCAGGAAGGGAGTTCCAGGATTTTGACCCAGCGACAGTGAAGGAACAGCAATGTAGTTCCATGTCAGGATGGTGTGTGGCTTGGAGGGGAACTTGCAGGTGTTTCCATGCATCTGCTGCCCTTGTCCTTCTGGGTGGTAGAGGTCGCAGGTTTGGAAAGTACTGTCGAAGAAGCCTTGATGAGTTGCTGCAGAGCATCTTGTAGATGGTACACACTGCTGCCACTGTGCATCGGTGGTGATGGGAGTGCATGTTGAAGGTGGTGGATGGGGTTCCAATCAATCGGGCTGCTTTGTCCTGGATGGTGTCTCGCTTCTTGAGTGTTGTTGGAGCTGCACCCATCCAGGCAAGTGGAGAATATTCCATCCAGAATCCCATGTGTCGCGAAGATGTGCGTAAGGATTCTGATAACTACCTCGGTCGTAGAATGTAACCGTCTGACTTCTATCCACCTGGAAAGTAGTTAATATTGAAATGACTTCCCATCAAACATGAATAAATCCATGCCTCACCTTTGCCATGGTCTAGTTGGAAATTGGGTAGTCAACAGCAGTTCCTGCTGTTCTGGCCTCTGTATCACACACATCTAACAGCGGTTGATCATGGTTGCGATATCCTTAGATATCCCATGCCACCATACCGCAGATTGTGCCCTCGCTCTGCACTTGGTTATGCCCAAATGGCCTTGGTGTAATCGATCTAAGACATCGGATCTCATTGAAGTAGGAATAACAATTTTGTCAGTGTAAGCTAGTAAGTCAATTATGGTAAAGTATTTCCTATACTCATGAAACGTCTTCATTGTTCTCCCTCCTTGGCTTTCATGTGGCCACCCACGTGTACAATATTGTCTAATGCAAATGTACTCTGTCATTCTTCTATGCTTGCCGTATTTCTCGCAACTTCTGTGTACTTGTTGACCAACTTTGTGTTTTGTGTTGCAGGTATGATTCTATGTCACCTACGAAAACCACGTCTTCCTGTGATGGATATTCTTCGGCTGCCCTCGATAATGCATCAGCTGATGATTAGGAGGAATTGATTATCTTTGTTTGCTTGACTTCAGCTATCTTTCCAATCAACTGTAGTTCCAAGCATGCATTCCTGCTCAGTGAAGGAAAGTCTTTATTGTGTAAGACATATTAGGTCTCTACCAGTTGTCTTCCTTTTTATGCTGAAGAGTTGCTTGGAGTTTGCCTTTTACTCGCAGCTGTGCCCCGCCTGGGCCATGCAATTGTATATCTGTCGGTTGCAGGTAATGTCTCTTCACCCAAGGTTCTTGGTCAGACAATACAGTGACACTAGTCCTGTGTCATGCTTAAGATTTGTGAGGTGTCACTCACTTAGATGTCTGCTGTCCAGAAATCTTGGTCTTGATTACTGATTTCTTCCAAGAACTCTCCTGGTTCTTTCACGTGAGTATTGCTATACATGATTCACTGCTCTTTTCGTGAATGTCTTCTGCTTTGTACCTTTAAGCAATTTTGCTGTGGCACATTTCCAGTGTCCAATTTTTCCACACTTAAAACACTCAGCTTTACTTGCTGGACACCGCTTTCATCTGTGGCTCATCTTGGCTCCACAAAGTTGGCAAGGCTTTCCTATGTCATGCGCCTTCTCATCTGTGTGTTTTTTCTGTTCCTCAAAGTATTTCCCTTGCTTTGGCTTAACCAGTTGGACAGGCATTGGACTCCTTCTCATCCATGGCTTGTCTTCAGCTCATAGGATGTCCCCATTCTCTTTGTGAACTTCAGCCTGTCTTACAATTTGAATGGCCTTTTCCAGTATAAGGTCTTCCTTGGATTGCAACAGGTCTGACAAGGATTTATCCACCATGCCAATAACTATCCTGTCTCTGATTAGTTCTGCCTTTAATCGGTTGTATTCTCAACCTTCTGCCAATCTACAAAGGTCATTAATATAGGAGTCTATAGATTCGCCAATCATCTGCGCCAGCTTATTAAATTTGGTTCTTTCCACGATTTTATTGGTACGGATATTAAAATATTTATCAAAGGCTTGGAGTACCTCTTTGAATTTATTGGTAGCCTCATTGATCCTTTTTCGGACAACTACTGTTGCCAGCTGTCACTGCTACTGAATACAGGAGGGTGTTCACTTGCTCCATTTCAGATTTGATATGGAGTTGAGAAGCAATTCTGAACCTCAAAAACTTTTTTCTCCATACTAGTTAAATTTGGACCTGACTGGGACCTTCTTGATTATGGAAACTTAGGCATTCCCAATTTTGGATCCATATTGCTTCCTTTAATTTGCTAGGCTTTTCGAGGGTGTTCCCCTTTAATTTTAAAATTTTCAGGCTTGGCTTGAGGTGTTCGCATTCTGTTTCGGACTTTCCTGCTTTCCCGTGCTCCCCAACCTTTCCCGCGCTGACAATTACTGTGTTTTTTCTCCCCAGCAAGGCCGAGCAATGGCTGCTGACAGTACTCTCCTTCCTCGTCGCCGATTCTAGCGAGATCACATTCTGCATCCAATTTCTTTTCCCCCAGTGCACCATTTAATTAAATGGCCAGTTTCACTGTCTCACATAGCCTGGATCATCACCCGGCATAAACACTTGGACCCAACCACTGGATGTGCTGGAAGTACCGACACAGAGCTCCACGCTGCTGCGGTGTGATCTGAGAGGCTGCAGAGCTCTTCACAACCTCTTCTGTCAGTAAGTAGTTTTCTTACTGTACCGGGCCAGTACTTTAACTTACTCTGTTGTTCCCCTGGTGTTCCTTCCAAAGGTAAGGAAATCTTCAAATTCTCCTGGTCGCTTTCGCCATTGCCACTATGTTGCATTGTTGGGTTTGTATTACTAGCATTGTAGGGCATTCTAGAGAAAGTTTAAACTCCGATAAAGGTTAACTTTTTATTATTTACAGTTACTATATACACTCTCAGCAAGCCACCTAAGCTAGCATCTTCGTGCTGCTATACCACCTTCTTCTCAAGCCTAGCTCATGTGACTTTACATCATCGCTCATACAGTGGGAGAGGTTTCTCTTGCTGTCTTCGGTATTAACCCTTTACATCCTTATACTATACTTTCAATCTCTCTAATCTGCCAGCTTACTTTTCCTGAGGCCGATTAATCTCCTGACCTCACCCTTTTATAAAATGGGCCATCCCCAGCCTGCCCTGCTTCTACAAGCTTTGCCAGTGAACCTGTCCTAGCACTGTTGTCCCCACAGTGCAGTGTCTCCTCACTCACCAGCAACCCATTGGCACCACCCTCCTCTCCGCCATGGGAAACCTGCTCACCAAAACCTCCCACTGGTATTAAATTTGTGCCCTCCACCTTACTGAGACCAGACTTGTGGACTACTGGTATAGAGGAAGCCAGGCTACACTTCACACCCTGCATTATGAGAGTTTGCTGACATCTCCTGTCTTTGATTCCCCCAACACCAACCTCTCTCTTGTTCCCCCTCTCCTCTACCCCCTTTTCCTCCTCTATCATCCTCTGCTTCCCTTTATCCTTACCACTCCTCTTTCCCAACACTCCCTATTCCTTTCCATCCTCCTCTATATCCCTCCACCCTCCCTCCATCTTCACCCGCTGAAAATTTTCCCACCTCCCCATTGAGGTAATTTCTCTCCTTCTGCACCCCTTCCCCCAACCCCTCTCCCTCACTCTCTCCTCCTCCTCCCCCTCCTATTGAATATACGAACATACATATGAACATACAAATTAGGAGCAGGAGTAGGCTATTCGGCAACTCGAGCCTGCTCCGCCATTTGATAAGATCATGGATGATCTGAATGTGGCCTCAACTCCACTTTCCTGTCCACCCACCCCCCGCCCCCCCCCCACCCCCAACCCCCATAATTGTGAAAGTAGGAGCTCATAGTGTAGTGGATAGAAGATGGCTGGCTGGCAGAAAACAGAGTATGCATAAATGGATCCTTTTCTGATTGGCAGGATATGACGAGTGGAGTCCTGCAGGGGTCTGTGCTGAGGCCTCAACTTTTTACAATTTATATCAATGACTTAGATGAGGGGAGCGTTGGCACAGTAGCTAACTTTGCAGATGACACAAAGATAGGTAGGAAAGTATGTTGTGAAGAGGGCATAAGGAGGTTGCAGACCGATATAGATAGGTTGAGTGAGTGGGCAAAAATCTAGCAGATCATAGAGAGACACAGCACTGCAACAGGCCCGTCGGCCCACCGAGTCTGTGCCAACCAACAACCACCCATTTATACTAATCCTACATTAATCCCATATTCCCTACCACATCCCCTCAATTCTCCTACCATCTACCTACACTATGGGAAATTTACAATGGCCAATTTACCTATCAACCTGCAAGTCTTTGGCTGTGGGAGGAAACCAGAGCACCCGGCGGAAACCCACGCGGTCACAGGGAGAAATTGCAAACTCTACACAAGCAGTACCCAGAACTGAACCCAGGTCGCTGGAGCTGCGAGGCTGTGGTGCTAACCACTGTGCCACCCAAAGATGAAGTATAATGTGGGAAAATGTGAAGTTGTTCACTTTGGCAGGAAGAATAAAAAAGCAAAGTATTTCTTAAACGGAGAACGACTGCAGAATTCCGAGTTGCTGAGGGATCTAGGTATTCTAGTGCACGAGTCACAAAAAGTTAGGATGCAGGTACAGCAAGTAATTCTTTTTTTCTTTTGGGCCTCCTTATCTTGAGAGACAATGGATACGTGCCTGGAGGTGGTCAGTGGTTTGTGAAGCAGCGCCTGGAGTGGCTATAAAGGCCAATTCTAGAGTGACAGGCTCTTCCACAGGTGCTGCAGAGAAATTTGTTTGTCGGGGCTGTTGCATAGTTGGCTCTCCCCTTGCACCTCTGTCTCTTTTCCTGCCAACTACTAAGTCTCTTCGACTCGCCACATTTTAGCCCTGTCTTCATGGCTGCCCGCCAGCTCTGGCGAACGCTGGCAACTGACTCCCATGACTTGTGATCAATGTCACAGGATTTCATGTCGCGTTTGCAGACGTCTTTAAAGCGGAGACATGGACGGCCGGTGGGTCTGATGCCAGTGGCGAGCTCGCTGTACAATGTGTCTTTGGGGATCCTGCCATCTTCCATGCGGCTCACATGGCCAAGCCATCTCAAGCTCCGCTGACTCAGTAGGGTGTACAAGCTGGGGATGTTGGCCGCCTCGAGGACTTCTGTGTTGGAGATACGGTCCTGCCACCTGATGAAAAGTATTCTCCGGAGGCAGCGAAGATGAAATGAATTGAGACGTCGCTCTTGGCTGACATATGTTGTCCAGGCCTCGCTGCCGTAGAGCAAGGTACTGAGGACACAGGCCTGATACACTCGGACTTTTGTGTTCCGTGTCAGTGCGCCATTTTCCTACACTCTCTTGGCCAGTCTGGACACAGCAGTGGAAGCCTTATCCATGCGCTTGTTTAATTCTGCATCGAGAGACAGGTTACTGGTGATAGTTGAGCCTAGGTAGGTGAACTCTTGAACCACTTCCAGAGCGTGGGCGCCAATATTGATGGATGGAGCATTTCTGACGTCCTGCCCCATGATGTTCGTTTTCTTGAGGCTGATGGTTAGGCCAAATTCATTGCAGGCAGCCGCAAACCTGTCGATGAGACTCTGCAGGCACTCTTCAGTGTGAGATGTTAAAGCAGCATCGTCAGCAAAGAGGAGTTCCCTGATGAGGACTTTCCGTACTTTGGATTTAGCTCTTAGACGGGCAAGGTTGAACAACCTGAACAATAAAGAAGGCTAATGGAATGCTATCCTTTATTGTGAGAGGAATTGAAAATAAAAGTAAGGATGTTATGCTTCAGTTGTACAGGAATTGGTGAGACCACATGTTGAATATTGTGTGCAGTTTTGGCCTCCTTATTTGAGGAAGGATGCATTGGAGGCGGTTCAGAGGAGGTTTACTCGATTGATACCTGGAATGAGTGGGTTGTCTTATGAGGAAAGGTTGGACAGACTGGGCTTGTTTTCACTGGCCCCACTCCTGCTTTACTTGCTTAAAACCTATTACATTTCTAATATTTGCAGGTTCTGATGAAGAGTCACTAACCTGAAACGTTAACTCTGCTTCTCTCTCCACAGATGTTGCCAGACCTGCTGAGTATTTCCAGCATTTCTTGTTTTTATTTCAGATTTCCAGCATCTGCAGTATTTTGCTTTAATTTTGTTTCTGTTTTCACTGGAGTTTAGAAGATTGAGGGGAGACTTGATTGAAGTATACAAGATCCTGAACGGTCTTGACAAGGTGGATGTGGAAAGGATGTTTCCTGTTGGGGAGTCCAGAACTAGGAGGCACTGTTTTAAAATTAGGTGTCACCCTTTTAGGGCAGAGATGAGGAAAATGTTTTTCTCTTGGAGGGTTGTGCGACTTTGGAACTCTCTGCCTCAGAAGGTGGTGGAGGCAGGGTCATTGAATAACTTTAAGGTGGGGGTAGATGGGAGTGTGGAATTCAAGACACAAACAGATCAGCCATGATCTTACTGAATTGCGGAATAGGCTTGACGGGCCGAATGGCCTATTTCTACTCCTAATTCGTATGTTCGTAACACTTGCCTCCCTTGCCTATCAAGAATCTAACTCCGCCTTGAATATATTTAATGATCCAGCCTCTACTACTCTCTGAAGAAGCAAATCCCACAGACTAATGACCCTCTGAGAAAAAAATTCTCCTCATCTCTGTCTTAAACGGGAGACCCCTTATTTTTAAACTGTGTCCCCTAGTTCTAGTCTCTCTCATAAATGGAAACATCCTCTCAGCATCCACCCTGTCAAGTCCCCTCAGGATCTTGTATATTTCAATAAGATCAACTCTCATGCTTCCAAACTCCAATGGGTATAGGCCCAACCTGTTCAACCTTTCCTCATCAGATAACCCCTACATCCCAGGCATCAGTTGAGTGAACCTTCTCTGAACTGTTTCAAATGCAATTTTATTCCTTCTTATGTAAGGAGACCAAAACTGTACACAGTACTCCAGATGTGGTCTCACCAAGGCCCTGTACAGCTGTAGTAAAATTTCCCTACTTTTATATTCTATTCCCCTTGCAATAAATGACAACATTCCATTTGCCTTCCTCATCACTTGGTGTATTTGCATACCAACTTTTTGTGATTCAGGTACCAGTACACCCAGATCCCTCTGTACCGCAGAGTTCTGCAATCTCTCTCCATTTAAATAATATTCTGCTTTTCTGCCAAAGCAGACAAGTTCATATTTTCCCACATCATATTTATTTATTTATAGATACAGCACTGAAACAGGCCCTTCAGCCCACCAAGTCTGTGCTGACCAACAATCACCCATTTATACTAACCCTGCAGTAATCCCATATTCCCTACCACCTACCTATACTAGGGGCAATTTACAATGGCCAATTTACCCATCACCTGCAAGTCTTTGGCTGTGGGAGGAAACCGGAGCACCCAGCGAAAACCCATGCGGTCACAGGTAGAGCTTGCAAACTCCACACAGGCAGTACCCAGAATCGAACCCAGGTCCCTGGAGCTGTGAGGCTGCGGAGCTAACCACTGCGCCGCTGTGCTGCCCTATCTGCCAGGCTTTTACCCACTCACTGAATCTATATCTCTTTGTGGACTCTTTTATGTCTTCTTCACAACTTACCTTCCCACCTACCTTTGTGTCATCTGAAAACTTAGCTACCATACATTTGGTCCCTTCATCCAAGTCATTGATGTAGATTGTAAATAGTTGAGTCCCCAATAATGATCCCTGTGGCACTCCACTAGTAACGGTTTACCAACCCAAAAATGACCCATTTATCCAAACTCTCTGCTTCCAGTTACCTAACAAATCCTCTATCCATGCTAATATGTTTCCCCCGACACCATGTGCTTTTATTTTGTGTAGTAACCTTTTGATGTGACACCTTATCGCCTTTTGGAAATCCAAGTACACCACATCTACAGATTTCCCTTTATTCAAATTGCTTGTTACTTCCTCAAAGAACTTTAATAAATTAGTCAAACACGATTTCTCTTTCACAAAACCATGCTGACTCTGCCTGATCGCATTATGAATTTCTCAATGTCCAGCTATAACCTCCTTAATAATGAGTTCTAGCATTTTTCCCTGACAGCTCTCAGGCAAACTGGCCAATAATTTCCCGCTCTCTGTCACCTTTCTTGAATAGAGGTGTTACATTAGCTATTTTCCAATCCGCTGGGACCTTTCTAGAATCTAGGGAATTTTGGGCAATCACAACTAATGCAACTACTATCTCTGCAGCCACTTCTTTTAAGACTCTAATATGCAGGCCATCAGGTCCTGGAGACTTGTCAGCCTTTAGCTCTAATAATTTTCCCAGTACCATTTTTCCCTGGTGATTGTGATTATTTTAAATTCTTCCCTCCCTTTTACCACTTGTTTTCCAAGTATTGTTGGGATGTTTTTTGTGTCTTCTACAGTGAAGACCGACACAAAATACCTGTTCAACAATTCCACCATTTCCTTTTTATCCATTATTAATTCCCCAGATTCACACTCTAGAGGACATACGCTCACTTGAGTTACTCTTTTCCTTTTTAAATACTTGTAGAAACTCTGGTTTTATATTTATAGCTAGCTTTCTCTCACACTCTAATTTCTCCATTATTATTTTTAGTCATTCTTTGCTGGATTTTAAATCTGTCCAATCTTCTGATTTACCATTGATCTTCACAGAATTTTTTTCTTTCAATTTGATGCTATCTTTAACTTCCTTTGTTTACCACGAATGGTGCATTCTCTCCTGGAGTCTTTCTTTCTCACTGGAATATATCTTTGCTGAGAATTATGAAATATCTCCTTAAATGTTTGCCACTGCTTCTCTACACTCCTATCTTTTAACCTAATTTCCCAGTTCACCTTGGCCAATTCTGTCTTCATACCCTTGTAATTGCCATTATTTAAGTTTAAAATGCTAGTCTTAGACCCACACTTCTCACCCTCAAATTGAATGTAAAATTCTATCATGTATGATCACTGTTGCCCAGAGGCTCTTTTACTATGAGGTCATTAATTAATCCTGTTTTATTGCACATTACCAGGTCTAGAATGGCCTGCTCCCTGGTTGGCAACTAGAACGTACTGCTCTAAGAAACTCTCCCGAATACATTCTATGAACTCATCTTCCAGGCTACCTATGCCAATTTGATTCATCCAATTGTATGTAGATTAACATTATCCATGATTATTGCAGTACCTTTCTTACAAGCCCACATTATTTCTTCCTGTATACTCTGTCCTACAGTGTTATGGGATCTATAAATTACTCCCACAAGTGACTTCTTTCCTTTGCTATTTTTTATCTCTACCCAAACTGTTTCTACATCCTGATCTTTTGAACTAAGGTCATATCTCACTACTGTACTAATGTCACTCCTAATTAACAGAGCTACCACCTTTTTCCTGGTTAGCATGAATTCAAATACAAATAAACTGTGGGAGGAAGTGATGTAGATCTTATTAGACTTATTAGAATGGAGCAGTCTCTACTTTCGCGCTATGTCAGCATTAAGCATTCTTGCTGTAGTGCTTCAATACAAGGTATGGCCTTCCTTACAGCACACCAACAATATACCTCATTCCCAATAGTTTTACTCTATAACTCTATTTCTCACGCCGAACATTCTTATAGGCCTATCAAATGAGATTGTTAACTCATACCACTTAGTGACACATTAGACGAGTTTTGATCTGGGGGATGTGCACTCCCACAAACTAGATTGAGGCTGAATAAATCATTTCTTATTAGGCCCCTTATATGCTTCAAAAAAAGAAATATTTTCATAGATTAAGTCTGGGCTGGATCTGAAATCAGCTTCTTGCAGAGATAGAAGTATTCTAGACTACTATACCATCCAGTTGTTATAAATTGTAGAATAAATTTTCAAAGGAATTCATCACTCAAGTTGAAAAATACTCTTCTTTGTAGACCACAACACATGGTCCTGCCATGTAGTTCTAGCATTTTTTGTTATTTCAGATCGCCAGCAATTGAACTTTTTTTTTCTCTACTATCAGCAAAGCCATTGTTGAGATCATAAGCAAAATCATTGTTGACTCCCGTGAATTACACCACCAGAACATTAGTAATCACTGGAACTAATGTTGTTTTTGGTCTCTGATACTGCCAGGATACAAACAGAAACAGTCACTAGGGAAAGAGATAGCATAATTGAAAGGCTTTCATATGACAATTGCAGTCAGATACCCAAAAGATCTAAAGATGCCAAAGCTCACATTAGGTTCAAGCTACTGATGTCATTCTTGTTTTATTCATAAACTAATGCTTCTGACTGTGGAAGAGCAGTTACGTAGAGTACCACGCAGACTGTGAAACACAGCACACAGAAACAAGCCCTGGCAACTAAAATATCAGTTGGATATATCATACACCAGTAGTTAACAGCATTATAGTGGAGCGGTTGGCTATAGTACTAAAGCTGTCAGTGCTTGGAGTCCTGCTTTTTCTAATGGACATTAATGACTTGATTATTGAAACTAACATTAGCTTATCAACTTCTCTGATGAAACCAAAACAGGGGAGCTGCAGGGACAGACATAACTACAAGCTTCACTGAAGAATGTAGATAGGCTAGGAAATTAGGTAGACAAAGATTGGATTAATTTTCACATATATGCATATTAATTATAAGAATCAGCATCATAAGTATGAAAGCGATTGAATTAGCAAAAGAAAAAGAGTGATGGCTGACTCATCACTTCCCAAATCTGGACAATGTGGTGAGCAATTAAAAAAGCAAACCACACTCTGTGATACATAACCAGACGGGTAGAGTACAGATCGTCAAGCATTATTATCTTGCTACCATGTAATACTTCTACTGGACCTCATTTCGAGCCATATCACTTCAAAGTAAACCAGGATTGTACAATCTGAGGAATTAAATTTATTTTTTAACTCAGGATGTAACAAATGTTTGGAATAACCTACCATGTGGGGCAGTAGAGGCAAGGCATTAGGGACATTCACAGTCTTAATAATCCATGGGAGCAGAATTTAGTGTGTTCAGCAGTCTTCTCATGATTAGCAATACAATCCTCTTTGACAGATTATTACATTTAATGAGCAGAGAGCCTAACTAGCCAACCTACTAAAACAAAAATAATTCTACCCCTGAATTATATACTGAGCCTCCAAATTCTTTGTAATTATCTTGGAGATTATTTACTTTATAAAACTGAAGTAAACATACCAATATCTTTCTCAGAATATCACAATATTTGATGTCTGTTTACCAGAGAAATCCATATGGGACTTAAGAATGACAGCATCTCTTTCTACTTACTAATGAGGATTTTTTTTTTAAATTATTGAGAAAGCAAAATGAAGAGTCAACTTACTCATCAAAGCTGAAAATCATAAAGTGGAAAACTAATTGACAGGATGGGGAGGGAAAGCTGGTTTTGAAAAATCTCTACCACTCACCACAGGATGCAGAAATATCCTTGTGGGTCTTAGCTGTGTTTATGAAGTATGACAGTGATACTATCACAATTAAATGCATTACCTATTTGTATAGAAGGCTCTACCCTTCCCAGGAAACGAAGAGAAACTATCCGATAATGATCTCACAATGCCGAAGCTGGGGACTCCCAAATCCATATCCAGGATACTTGTTATAAAGAAAATTTTGATAGAGGAAGGGTTATGAAGCTCGTGAAATCACTGATGGCATAAAATGGTTTGCAGCTCACTCGGAGCAGGATTTTCCCTCTCGGGAGGCTGGAAACAGAGGCCAGGAGGGTTTCCCAATGCCGAACCCACCTTGTGTGGAAACAGTCACTCATTGTGATTTTCACGGGGGAGCCCCATTAATTGGCATGAAGATGGATTCGCCATCCAATTAAAGATGGCAGGTGGGCTCTCGAAGCTGGAGGGCCAATCAGAGCAGCCTACAATGAAAGGTAAATAAGGGAGAGGGCTCTTCAAGCTGGATGTGCCCTCTCTCCAACTTATTTAAATCCTCCTCCAGACACCTAAACTGGCCCCAATGACTGTAGGAACCTGGGGGCACACTGGAAAATCCCAGCCTCCTATAATTGGCCTCAACAGGCTCTTAACGAACCTTGAAGGCTACCTGCTGCATGTAGGTGGATAACCCCGCTGCCCACCACCACCACCCCCCACACCCCCCATCCTGCCTCTACAAAAATGGCCCAGAGGTGGGATGGTGCTGGGGAACCAGCATGCCAGCCTGCAGGGCTATTTTAGTTCTTGCCTGCCTCTGATCGTTGCCCCGGTGGGGGCTGAAAATTAAGCCCCTTCGAGTCTGACCTACAAGAACACAAGAAATAGGAGCAGAAGTAGACCACATGGCCCATCGAGCCTGCTCCACCATTCAATACGATCATGGCTGATCTTGAGCTTCAATTCCACTTTCTTGTCCGCTCCCCACATTCCTTGATTCCCTGTGAGACCAAAAAATTATCCCAGCCTTAAATGTTTCAACGATGGAGCATCCACAACCTTCTGGGGTACAGAATTCCAAAGATTCACAACCTTTTGAGTGGAGTAATTTATCCTCATCTCAGTTCTGAATGATTGGCTTCTTATCCTGAGATTGTGCCCCCATGTTCTAGATTTCCCGACCAGCAAAAACAATCTCTCAGCTTCTACCCTATCAAGCCCTTTCAAAACCTCTACCCTCACCCCTTCTGTTCCCTCCCAGAACCGTGACAAGGATCCCCTTGTCCTCACTTTCCACCCCACCAGCCTCCACATCCAAAGGACATCCTCTGCTCCTCCATTACCCCCACCACCTCATCCCCTTCCCATGGCACCTTCCTTTGCAATCGCAGGAGGTATTATACCTGCCCATTTACATCCTCTCTCCTCACTATCCAAGACCCCAAAAACTCCTTTCAGGTGAAGCAACTATTTACTTGTACTTTCAATTTAATATACTGTATTCACTGCTCACTATGTGGTCTCCTCTACATTGGGGAGACCAAATGCAGATTGGGTGACCACTTTGCAGAACACCTCTGCTCAGTCCATAAGCATGACCCCGAACCTCCAGTTGCTGGCCATTTCAACACCACCCCCGTGCTCTCGTGCCCACATCTCTGTCCTGGGATTGCTGCAGTCTTCCAGCGAACATCAACACAAGCTCGATGAACAGCACCTCATTTATCGATTTAGGCACGCTTCAGCCTGCTGGACTGAACATTGAGTTCAATAATTTCAGAGCATGTCAGGGCTCCACTTTATTATTTTTTGTAAATTTTTCTTTTTGCTTTTTTTTTATTAGTTTATTTTATTTTAGTTTGTTTCTGCTGTGCCTACCCACTGTTTTTTTTTCATGTCGGTGCTTGGGGCCAGGCTGTTCATTTTTCTGTCAATTGACACCCTCTTGTACTAACGCTTTGTCTTTCACAACACCATTAACATACCGTTTGCCTTTGCTCCATGACCACCTGGTCAGTTATTCTCTGTGACCTTGTCCTCAACACTTTCTCTTTTGTTATCTCTTGCCCCACCCCCACTTTACTTGCTTCAAACCTATTACATTTCTAATATTTGTCAGTTCTGAAGAAGGGTCACTGACCTGAAACGTTAACTCTGCTTCTCTCTCCACAGATGCTGCCAGACCTGCTGAGTATTTCCAGCATTTCTTATTTTTATTTCATATTTCCAGCATCTGCAGTATTTTGCTTTTATTCCTTTCAAAATCTTGTATGTCTCAATTAGATCGTCTCTCATTCTTCTAAACACCAGAGAATATAAGCCCAATTTACTTAGCCTCTCATCGTAGGGCAACCCCCTCATCCCAGGGACCAATTTAGTAAATCTTCACTGCATCCCCTCCAGTGCAAGTATATCCGTTCTTAAAGGTGCAGACCAAAACTGTACACAGTATTCCAGGTACAGTCTCACCAAAGCTCTGTGCAATTTTAGTAAGACTTCTTACTCCAATCCCCTTGCAATAAAGGCCATCATGCCATTTGCCTTCCTAATAGCCTGCTGCACCTGCATGTTAACTTTATGTGTTCCTTGTACGAGTACCCCCAAGTCTCTGAACATCAATATTTACCAGTTTCACATCTTTTAAAAAAAATATTCTGTTCTTATTTTGAGCAAAGCGAACAACTTCACACTTCCCTACATTACATTATACTCCATTTGCCACCTTGTTGTCCACTCACTTAACCTGTCTATATCTCTTTGCAGCCTCTCTATGTCCTCCCCGCAGTTTACCTTTCCACTACCTTTGTATCATCGGAAAACTTAGATACATTTCTCTCATTCTGTTCACCCAAGTCATTAATATGGAGTGTATATAGCTGAGGCCCCAGCACTGATCCTTGTGGCACCCTACTATTCATTGCCTGCCAACTTGAGAATGCCCCCTTTATGCCCACTCTCTACTTCCTGTCTGTTAACAATCCTCTATCCACACTAGCCTATTAATCTTTTGTGTGGCACCTTATCGAATGCCTTTTGGAAATCCATGTATACTACATCTACTCATTCCCCTTTATCTACCCTACTCGTTACATCCTCAAACAACTCTAATAAATTTGTCAAACAGGAACTCCCTTTAGTAAAACCATGCTGACTTGTTCTAATCATACTATGCTTTACCAAATGCATTGTTAAGACATCTTTAATAGTTTCCAGCATCTTCCCAATGACTGATGTTAGGCTAACTGGACTGTAGTTCCCTGTTTTCTCTCTCCCTCCTTTCTTGAAAAGCGGTATAACATTTGTCAACTCCCAATTTGATGGGACCATTCCCGAATTGAAGGAATTCTGGAAAATCATAGCCAGAGCATCTCTGCAGCCATCTCTTTTAGAACCCTAGGGTGTAGTCCATCTGGTCCTGCAGACTTGTCAGATTTTAGTCCCTCAAGTTTCTCCAGTACTTTTTCTCAGCTGATATCAATTTCTTTAATTTCCTCACTCTTTTTAACCCCAAGGTTACTGCCTATTTCTGGTACGGAACTTATCTTTTACTGTGAAGACAGATGTAAAATATTTGATCTAAAATCTTGTGAGTCATAACTTCCTTCAGCGAAATATGAGGGTGCCCCAAGCATTTTTTTCAGCGCCAATCATAATCTCTGCTGCCTTGCCATTGATTACAATTCCCTCCACAGCCACTCATTTAAAACAAAACTGTGCACAACCTTGGCATCATGGTTGGCCCTGTGCTGAGCTTCATACCCCACATCCTGTCTATCACCAAGTACTCGCCTCTACCTCTGTAACACTGCCTGTCTCCACCCCTACTTCAGTCCACATTCCAGTGCGAAAATTCATTCAGATTTTTGTCACGTTCAGAATCAATTACTGCAATGCCTTCCTTGCCGGTCTTCTATTATCCATCCTGCACAAACTCCAATTTATCCAAAATATAGCCATCAACATTTGGTCATGCACTGAGGATTTGCTCACGAATCACTCCTGCCTTTGTTCACCTACATTAGCTCCCTATCCCCTAACCCATCTGATTTAAAATCCTTGTCAACAAATTCAAATCTATCCACAACATTGCAGTTCCATACCTCTGCAACCTCCTTGAGTTATATATTCATTCCTAACTCTTCAGGCCTCCAACTTCAGTACCCTATGCATCTCCCACACCTCAGCCCTAATCTCTGGAGCTCTCTCCCGAGATCCCTTTACCTCTCTAAATCTTCATTTTCCTTCACAAATCTCCTCAAAACCCACCTTTTCAACCTTCTGTCACCTCGTCTAACTTACCTCCCATGGCTTGACATCTATTCTTTTTATTGTTCATTTGTAGAGCACCTTGCAGCATCTTCTATGTTAAAAGAGCGATATAAATCCAAATTCTTGTGCAAGTCACAGCTACCTTCCAAAACTATTTGTTCCCTGAGGTCAAAGTTGTTCTTTTGCTGCCATGTAAAAGCTCGCATCTTACTAGATTAGTATCATAGTTGTTCTGAATAAACCAGCAGTCCTTGGCTCAGGAACTGGTGTTCTCAGAACATCACAAAGATATCTACACTTTATCTTAGGGAAAAAGTCCAATTTACTGCATCTAGACTTCTTAAATGGCCCACAGCGAGCTGGCAACTTCCAGGTCTGCATGAAAGTTGTTGCCTCACAGTTCGCTTTTGCTGGTAAAATGCTCTTTTGCTGACTCTAGGCTTCTGGAAAAGGACCTCAGGGAGATGGCCATCCTTTAGGTTAGCGTACAAACACAAGAACAAGAAATCACCAATAAAACAATTGCCAACTGCTGTTGTAAAACATGCTCCAATCAGATTATGATATCTGAATGACATCAGTATACAACTTCTTTCAGCTGATATAAAAAATCTTAGCATATGAAATTTAAAAATCTTAAAACACCTTAAAAATGGAATGAAGATTTTCACTTTAGTATTGTTACCTAATCCAAGAAACGATTCTAATCAGCTACTTACGAAAATAGATGAATGGCATCACTCTTCTCTTTAACGAAATCTCTCCTGTACTTCATAAACTCTCGCAGAGTTACCTGAGGGTTCCAATCAATGGTGAACTTGTTGTCAACTGACCAGGTTTCCATAGCAACTAGTACAATTCTGGTGTTAAGCTGTTCCTTGAATATCTAATGTATAACATGAAAATACAAATCTTGGCATTAAAAATTTTAAATCTGGTGCAAGGTCCAGTGTGTTGTAAAATATAAGCTCATTCAAGAATACAAGAATATTAATATTACATGATATCAATAGTCACCATGATTACCACAACCGTAGTTTGATTTTTTTGAGGGGTATTTCCTGATTGATCATCTACTGTAACTTTGATGAAAGGTTGGTTCAAACTGCAGAGAAATGGTGGAGTGGCACCTAAGCAATATTTCCTGAGTATTCGCAGATCTTCCACCCAATTTTGTTGGATGATCAAGAAAACCTCAGTGGAAAATCAACCCCAACTATATTATTGTACAAAGGTGGGGTGAGAGGAGTGGGTGATAGGGCCAACCTCAGAAAAATCACTTCTTGTTCCTTTACAAAGGGCGTTGATAATAAATATGTTAAAAATGCTCACCCTTTTGGACAATAGTATCCTTGGCATACTGGCCTCCAATCCTTTTCTGGATGCCATTAGAATTGGGGAAGCAGGAGCTCCCAGTAGAGGGTGTGCCTGCCCCCAGCCCTGTCTCCTTTATGTTAGCAACCTTGCTGGGTGGGGGCTCTGAATCTGTCAACTCCCTTTGAAGGCTAAGACCTGACCCATCTGAGTGCCAGTGGAGTTTTTGGCACTCTGCCGGACACTTGGCAGAGATTTACAGTACCAATCTGTTGGAATTGAATAAATTTGGCACTAATATTTTCTTTGAGATCTATACTAATTTTGCACAATCACAATGTTGTGGTCTTGCCAATCAGTTCAATTACAGTGATACATGGGGCCAAACGTACAGTGTCTACACCAAAAGCATTAGGACTGGAGACACAAATGAAATGGGCAACATATTGGAACTGTATTGGAATAATGCCACATGAAAAGTTCAGCGGTTTTTAGAAAATCCTCACTTAGCTTTAGAAAGACAGATCCTGCCTCATTAACCTGACTGAGTTCTTAGAGTGACTGAGCAAATTTGGGGGATACAGATATAAGATTTACTGTGGGAGTTTTTTTTATGTTGGTGGCAGCACCACGTCTGGATGCGACAAGCTTTATGGGCCAGATGTTTTTATCCCCATCCTTTTCACACATATCATGAATAAATTAACTGCTATGTTTCTCTTTTGAAGCAGCTGTTTTACAACACTTTTACATTGCCACTGGAAAAGGAACACATGCCGACTTCTAACCAGATGATGCATTTAGTCTCAACTCCATTTGCACTCCGAGGCTTCTGATCAGATCTATGTTTCAGGTCTAGAAGGGAGAAGAAACGAGATAGGTAAATCATTCTGGGGCTGGAAACCCACAGTGCACTCTTGCTGTGACCAGTGGAATGCTGGGAATTAGACCAGGACTACGGCCTTCTCCTCTAACTTTTGCATAGCCTTGTATGAAATGGAGTATCTACCCACTCCAAACACAATCACCTACACGGTCTGGGGTGGGGCGAGGGAAGGGGGCAATATTCCCATGATGGGCTTTTCCAAAACTCCAGGCTGAGACTTTATCAGCAGGCTGGTGTGGGAAGTCAGAGAGGGCATACAGCCCCGCTAGCCAGCAGAAACAGTACTTAACTTGGGATCCAGGCCTGAGTATCTCTAAGATTACTAAGTGAAAACTATGTTTGCTAATGGATTATAAAATTACATAATCATTATAATTGGCATAAACTATGGAATACCCCTCAAGACACTGGAAGTTTTGATAGATATGTTTAGGTAATTTATTTATTCCCATGTGCCCACATTCGGTGAAGCTTCTTCGTGTCACAGTACTGCTTTGAGCTACTCGTTTTCCCACTGCCAATAATATTTAGAGGTAGCACAAAAGTGAAAAAAATGCATCCAACCTCTTAATTCAGTTGTTTAATTTGAATTATTGTTAAATTGAATTCAAATGGAGCAGAAACACTTCCTGTGCCTTTTCTTCTAATTACTTAATTTGAATTGTTGGATAATTAATTAACAGTAGATTGTAATCTTATATATTTATCTTCCCTTCCCCTCCAAGCATAGAGAAATAAATACTATGTAGGCAGTAAAGAAAAATCAGCCCCATTTATTTTACCTATTAATGTTGTAAGATTTCCTTTAAGAGTGATATCTCTTTAAGATCTTAGTATGCTAATGAACTATGTATCAGGACACAGTCATGTGACTTGGAGCCAACTGTAACACCCCACAGGAAGGTTCTGTAAATAGTGAGCTCTGTAATGTATACAATAGTTAGCTGTAATAAACCTGTTTTGAGATCTTCAGCCAACTGGACTCCACACATCTCATATATGTTGCATCGGACAACATAAAAAGAACTCATTGCAAGGTGGCAACTGTGGTGAGAAAATTAAGTCTAAGCTTGAAGACCACAGGTAAAACAGCTTTGAAAATGACCATTCCTACATCCACTGGAGAGAAAAGTCAAAAAAAGTACTGGCTCAAACAGTGAAGAAAAAAAGGGATTTACCTCCAGCTGTAGCAGACAGAGCTCAGAACAACAAGGAAATCAGGTGAGTCATTGTGTCGATGGTCGAGGGAAAAAAAAGCTTTGAAATCCTTCAAAAGATCGTTTCTTTTCAAAAGCTCCATGTAGAAAAAAAACGGGCAAGACCCAACTCTTTTTCCGACCTGATCGAGGTTGATGCCATTACAGGAGGCGTCCATTAGAAAAAGTGCAGGAAAATCCAATCACTGCAGAGCCTCCTTCCTTGCAGTCAAAGTTTAAAAAAAAACATTAAACCACTCGAGCGTAAATAAGAGCTTCTATTCACAAAGCCAGAGTAAAAACCATTAAAACCACTCAAGCATGAAGAACATAAACAAACTCTAGCAGCTAGTGAGCAGCTGTGTAAGCAGAACAGCTTAAGTGCTGGAAGCAAGATAAACACACAGCACTAGCAACCCACCTGCTCCTGTCAATCAATGCAGCTAATAACAGACTGTTGCTTAAAGGGGAAACAGTGCAGAGTCATAGAGCAAGTCTTAAAGTAGTTTTTAAGCAAAAGAACAGCAGAAAGATGGATACCAAATTTCCCAGCATGAACTGGAAAGCCATGGATAGCCTATTCGAGTTCCAACTGTTCAAACAAAGAATGCAGTTATTCTTCACAGACCAAGCAATGGCAGAACCAGAGAAACAGGTTGTGAAGATACTGATAGCAATTGGAAATAAAGGATTACACAGAATTGATACCTCTTGCTTATC
Organism: Heterodontus francisci; assembly: GCF_036365525.1. Lineage (NCBI taxonomy): Eukaryota > Metazoa > Chordata > Chondrichthyes > Heterodontiformes > Heterodontidae > Heterodontus > Heterodontus francisci. The sequence goes on along the minus strand of NC_090372.1, from coordinate 161,110,825 downwards.
TGAAGAGGACCAGAAAGATCCTGAAAAGTTACAGAAAGTGCAGGAAGATCAACTCCAGCTCTGACTGAATTTTAGAATTCACCACCTGAAATTGATGTCCTACAGGCAACAGTCACAGGAATCAATAGACCAGTACATCGGCAGATGCTGTAGTAAGGGCAACGAATGCGACTTCTCAGAAACTGAGCTGTCAGACCGAATAATGGAGCTGGTAATTGTATCAACACCCACTGAAGCATTTCAGAAAGACCTGTTGGGGAAAAAGAAAGGTTACAGCATTGATGCACTGCTGGAAGATGGCAGGAAATACGAAGCCATTGTCGCTGGATAACAGCATCTGCAAGCACTAGATGCAGCCAATAGTATCGTCACTGTAACCAGGTCGAAAAGAGCTATCAAGCTGTGCAGTTAAGTGCGGTCTGTCCCCCTCATGGCGAAATTGCCCTGCATTTTGTGACCTGTGCAAGGCGTGTGATGCAAAAGAACACTGGGCCCGCCTATGCAAGAAATCTGGCTCCAAAGACACGGCCAGAAGCCGCAGCAGGACACAGACAAACAGAAGACAGGCACAGCAACAGGGCAACAGCAGCAATGACAGTGCCAGAGACCTGCGTAAGCGCAAGCCAATACACTAAGTGTACAGTGTAACAGATCTGAGACAAGAAGACGAACAGGCATTCTACATTGTGAACCTGACACATCATGTTGATGAAGTCAGCCAACTGGAAGTTTTTGTCACTATTAACATCATGTGCCCGAAGATAACTGGCAAATATACACTCAGGGTCAAAATTGCCATAGGCGCTAGTGCAAATATCCTACCAGTCCGAATACTCAAACGTATGTACCGGAATCGTTGGAAGTCAATGATACAACTGACAACTACTAAGTTAGCTTCATACAATGGGTCAACCATTCCTTGCAGTGGCACAGTAAGTATGCAATGTAGCTATGGTAAGACGGCATGGAAACCACAAACGACGTTCTACCTAGTAGACATGAGCAGACCAGCAGTGGCAGGACTACTAGCGTGCAAGGACCTCAACATCATAATTATACACAAGAGCACTCTCAAGGGGAAATCTCCAAGGACCGGAACCCACTCACAGACTGGAAACACAGCAACAGCACAACTATGCTGCGCCTTCACTTCTGCTCTCTAGAAAACTGCCAGTACCACAATGAGCCAGAACGAACAGGTATCTCCATGAGACCAAGTACTCTTCCCCCAATAATTGAGCCCCAAGCCTTCAGGCACGGAGGATGAGGAGAGGCAGAGGACACGCAATGTTCTGGAGAGGCAGAGGAGGAATGATTTGAAGCATTGTCTGTTGGCCAGTCGAGATGAAGTTCCGGAACTTTCCAAGAATGACAAGGCCTCAACGGTGGTCATTTTGAGAAAAGCAACAGAGTATATTAGCAGGGTGAAGGTAGAGCAACAGAAACGGAATGCAGAAAGGGAGAAACGTCAGAAAAAACAGCAACAACTGAGTCGCAAATTCTCCAACCAAGATTTGTCAAACCACCAAAATGATAAATGACCTCTTAAGCCTCTGTACGTGTAAATTTCACAATTTCTATCCATGTGTAAATAATTTTGATATCTAATGTTACGTGTTTTTACTTTTAGTATACAAGACTTATCTTTGGAAAGAAAGGGGATGTTATATGATTGCCTTTAAGAGTGATATCCCTTATGCTAATGAGCTATGTACCAGGGCATAGTCATGTGACTCAGAGCCAGAGTCACTCTGCAACTGTAATACCTAGACTAAGTTTCTGTAAATAATGAGCTCTGTACTGTATATAATAGTTTAGCTGTAATAAACCTGATTTGAGATCTTCAACCAACTGGACTCCACACATCTCACTTATATTGCATCAGACAACATAAAAAGAACTCATTACAATTAAGGTTAAGATTGAAGCAAATAACCTTCATTTAACACTCTCAGCTCTGACTCTTTGCTAGCGCATTTTATGAAAAAATCAGAACAGTAACCAACACTCACCATATCCGCCATGTTCACAATTGATTTTGCATAGTTGTTTGTGAGGCCCACTGATAAACGATGTTTTTTAAACTATAAAGGGAAAGAAATTGTTAATCTGTATAAGCCAAATCTTTCAAATACTACAAAGCAATATAATACGGAAATTGGCCAAATCAGGGCACATAATTTTATTCTTTATATTATCCAGTAGTTAATGTATTTCTACACATTTTACATAGAATCAGCTAACAGCAACAAAAAATGAAATGGGTAAAATATTCACTACACAAATACATAGTCCCAGAGTAATTGTAGCCTACAGCCACGTCTGGTGACATGTAAAGAATTCAAGGCAATTCCAAAAAGATAGATTAGCAATTACTGGAAGAAACCTTAACTCAAGAACCTATGCTTCTGCAGACATCTCCATGTAATGGATACCAGTAAGTGAGGTGTAAGGCAGTAATTCCATCATCAAGTTTATGATTGTTGTCGAAGTCAAAAATGGAATTACTTTTACACATCTGGGGTTTATTATTATGATATAAAATATACGTTGGCTCCCATAACCTGTTAACTGCAATCCCAGGGCTTACAATGGTGACATCCAGTGCTGGATTTGCATTGTTGGCAGTTGACCCTTAATTTACATAGGCCTGGCAGGCACAAATGCTACTAGAGGTAAATCTCCAGCATCTGCCTGGCCCATGTGGGCGTAACATCCAGTCCGGCCCACCACGGATGGTGGTGGGGAGCGGGGGTGGACTTTGTCCAGGCCTTACCCCCATACCAGCACCCCCTCAGACTCCACAGTACCTGTCTCAGCTCCCTGTCCAAGGGAACCAATTCAATTTTTTTTAAATTATATTTTCTTCAGGGTTCCATTTCCCTGAACACACCCTTGTGGGCCCACTTGCATGCACCTTGATTCCAGTATACCTCATCTCGTTAGATGCACCAACATTCTATAATAGGCTGGGACCCTATTGAACTCGAAAAACAGGAACTCCTAATTTAAGAAGAACCAACAATGGCTCCATCCCCATTACAGACCATTGATGTCATTGGTCTTGTAAGGGTGGGTTTAGGTTCTTTCCCCTTACAATGACAACTGAGAATTATTTTCAGGGATGTGGGGAAAGAGCAGGGGAGTGAGACTAATTTGATAGCTCTTTCAAAGAGGTATAATGGGGCAAATGGCCTCCTGTTCTATAAGATTCCATATATGTAGACATTACATATTAAGGATTTTAGATTCTGTAAAGGATCTTTTTGCAGTCAAAGCTTTAAAAGTAGTTTCACAACACTGAATGTATTTTATGGAATGTATCAACTAAAATAATTACAAATATTGTTGCAATCCCTAAAAACAAAAGAGAAAAAGGCTTCACTGCCTTTACTGGAACTGTGTGAAAATACATCTGTCTCATGAATAAACTATGATGACGTCTTCTGTGATTACAACAGTAGCTTGCTGTTCTTCCCAGGCCTTTTTGATCTGTCTGCCTCTTCATTGGAATGGACTATTCCATTTCCAGGGCAGTTATCCCTGTGTCTTGGCCAATATTTATCCCTCAATCAACATCACAAAAACAGATCATCTGGTCATAATCACATTGATGTTAATGGGAGCTTGCTGCACGCAAACTGGCTGCCGCATTTCCTACATTACAACCGTGGCTACTCTTCAAAAAAACTTCATTGGCTGTAAAACGCTTTGAAGCATCCAGTGATCGTGAAAGGTGCTACATAAATGCTAGTCTTTCTTTTTTGTTCCACTGCCTCTCATTCATGGTCCGATTCTATCCACTGATGGTCCCACTCCTACTCATCCCCAAGTATGGGGTTGATTTTAACTTCAGGGTGGCCAACCAGCAGATTGCTCTGGCAGCCCGCCCTTTCTGAGCAAAGACATTGGAATCATTTTGAAGCTCTTCTTGGCCCCACCAATAAAATTTAAAAGTTACCTTTCCAGTCCCTATTCATCCCTATCACCAGTGAAACTGGTTGGAGAGTGCACACACATGCTCCCACCAGTTCTTTCCTAAATTGACAACTAGGATGTTATGCAAGGCATGGGCTCCTACCCTGCATATTAAAAGGGCCTACTGCCTGAAACAGGCAGGCACTTTGACTGTACAGTGGTAGGCCCCGGAAAGTGGCAGTGAGCTGATCACAGACACTAATGGCGTGGTAAATCTACCAAGCCCATTACAGCTCCGTTAATGCTGATTTCTTTTCCCATGTCTGCATGGTTGCCTCCGATTTGCTATTATTTTCCACAAGCCCAGGACTGGCTTCCCCACTTATACTAATGACACAAACTCCACTTCTCCTCTAGAATTACTCACTCCTGTTTCTATAGCAGCCAAGTCCTGGATGAGTTGATACATCTTACACTTCAATATCAGCAAAACTGTTGCCGCCTGATGTCTATTGAGGATAAACCAATTGGTGTAAAATCGTGGTGTTCTGTTCAGTCCTGAGCTGAGCTTTCAAGTGCACATCTGGTACATTTCAACACTGCCTTCTTTTAACTTCTGAACATTGTCCGGTTATGCTCCTGTCCTCAGAAATTCTCATCTGTGCCCTCACCACTTCAGGGAAAGTATTTTCTACTTTTCTAATGATCAATTCCTTACCATCATCCATCACAAACTTCAGTTAATCCCTCTATCACAGAAAACCCTGTGCCCTCACTGTTCCTATCCTTGTCAAATTTCATGGCTTCCTGTGCCTTAACGAATCAACTTCAAGATCTTCATTTTCACTTGGCTTTGTCCCACTTTCCTTCTGGAATCTTCTCTAACTGTGCAGTCATTCTGCACCATCAGTTCCTCTGATGCAGGATTACTGTTTGCTCCTTGCTTCCTCTGCTCTGCCATCAGTGATAAATCATTCAGCCATTGCATCCCTGCTCTCTGGAACTCTCTTCCTGATTCACTACTCCTTGCTACCAATCTACCCACCTTGAAAACTCTTAAAAACCAACAGTTTTAACAATGCCTTCAGCGTGACTCCTAAATTTCTTCACTTCTTGTTTTGTGTCCAGCTTTGACCCTTGTAAATGGCTCTGAGATGTCCTTTTGCTTGAGGAAATCTAAATTCATGCAAGTTGTTATTCTTCAAATCATTTCAAAGAATCAAGGTTCAAATAATCCTGAATCAGATTAAATGCGGCCTTTACCATAAAATGGTCGTTAACAACCATCAACTCAATGTACTTTGTCTCGTCTTGAACATTCCGGCGAATTCGGTGTATCTGTAACGACAAACAGAGCTGCTAAGTAATAAAGAGTATTATATGCCTTTACCAGTCTCAGTTAAAAAAAAAATTGCTGGATGCAGAGCTAGCACATTTCAACCTATGGGTGGATGATGTGTTGATGGAGTTAGGGGAAGGAGCTGCCATTGTGATCTACATTGGAACTAATGATATGAGCACCTGTTGTCCAGAAGTCCTACGCGATAAATTTAGACTATTAGAGAGGAAACATAAGGAATGCTCACAGTAGCATTCTCTGCAATACTACAAAGTGCCAGGAAGAGAAGATAAATAAAAAGACACATTACTGTAGGGATATGGGGCTGGATTTTAAGAGCCCGCCATCACTCCCAGTGGTGAACTCAAAAAATCGTGGCCCGCCCGTGCAAGCTGCACGCCGAAGAACCGGCGTAATCTCCCACATGGCGGCTCAGTTAAATAGCCAGGTGGCCTGCCTTTCCCCGCCAATCATGTGGAGGGGCGCGGGCTGTCCGTCGCTGGCAATGCCGTCAGCTGCCAATGTGGAGGCGCTGCTGCCATTTTTAAAGGGTAGCCAGCCTTGCCAGCAAATTTGAATTTTTAAAGTGAACCCCCCCCCTCCACAAAATTTACAAAATAAAATTGTAACGCCCCTTTCCAACCCTCGAACAAAAATTACATTCAGTATTTGCCCTTCCTCTCCCCAAAACACTTATCTTTAAATGTGACCATCACCTAGACTGCACAATGTTTAAAGTTCACCCTTTCCCACCAACCCCTACACTCATTACATTTATTTGACCCCATCCCCACCTCCCCACACTGGAAATCATAACTCCTCCTCCCTCCCCACCAGTGTCACACTGGCTTTCCCCAGGTGGGGAATTGAAGGTGTGGGAGTGCTGGCCACCGCACTGGGGATCGTGGCGGGCCCAGGAGATTCAAGATAAGTTCATTTAAATTTATTCATCTCATTAAATATTAAATATATGTTTAAATATTGAAATTGAGATCCTGTCACCCAACGGCGCGGTGGGGGGGGAGGTGCAGAGGGGGGCCGCCACAGTGCCTTGCTGCCACCAGAAGAATCCAGCATCGAGCTCCGTGGCGGGCCTCTGCCACAACCATCTTTCAGCAGCAACCCACCACCCCCCCACCCCTCCACCACGAAGACCAACATAGTGGCTTGGTGAAATCCAACCAATGGTGTCGGGAGGCAGGATTTAGTTTTCGAAGGATCTAGGGAGCCTTCTAGGAAATAAGTAGCCTGTATCAACTAGGTAGGTTTCACTTAAACAGGTGTGGAACAGGGGTACTGTCTGATAGGATAGGCTGACCAATAGAGGGAAGATTGGTGACTATGGTGAGAGTTGTTCAAGAAAGCCAGGGAGGTTTAGGTGGCTAAACAACCAGGAGAAAACCAAACTACAGGAAAACAATGCAGAACAGCAAGAATTGCAGTTGAGAGAAGTAATAAATAGCAAGGGCAGAATTCAAGCACATGTGCACAAAAGTAAGGATATCTAAAGAGCTGCACAGAAATGCTAGAATTCTATAGCAAAGAGCACAGGATTAGAAGGGTTAGTGGATACAGAATACGTGGGCATCATGGCTGGTATTTTCTTCCCTCCCTTTGCTGTTTAGGGGTGCTGAGTTAACCAGATGTGGGAAATGGGTCAGGGACATGCTCCACCATCCTTCATGGCCTATGCATCCCTCCAACTTCCTGCAGGTAGGAAAGGGTGGCATACATTACGGGTGTGTTCATAATAGGCCAGCATATTGTAAGTATGTATAAATGGCAGAAACTAAACACATCATCCATAGTAACACTGGACATAAAGCCCTGAGAACAACTGGTGGTGAGCCATCTTCTTGAACTGCTGCATTCCATGTGGTGGAGCTATTCCCACAGTACTGTTAGATAGGAAGTTCCAAGATTTTGACCAAGTGATGATGAAGCAACAGGGATATATGTTCAAATTAGGAAGGTGTGCGACTCAGAGGGGAAGATGGAGTTGATGGTGTTCCAATGCACCTACTGCCCTTATTCTTCTAGGTGATGGAAATAGCAGGTTTGGGACATGTTTCTGAAAAAGCCTTGGTGAGTTGATGCAGTGCATCCCATAAGTAGTACGCACTGCAAGTATGGTATGTTAGTCGGGGAGGGAGTAGATGTTTAAGCTAATGAATGAGGTTCTGATCCTGGCTTTGTCCTGGACGGTGTTGAGCTTTCTTGAGTGTTGTTGGTGCTGAACCCATCCAAGCAAGTGGACTGTATACCATCACACTCCTGATTTGTGCTTTTTAGATGATAAAGAAGCATTGGGGAGTCAAGATATGAGGAATTTGCTGCAGTATACCCAGCCTCTAACCTGCTCTAGCAGCCACTACATGTCATTCTATCTAGAAGAAAATATAAAGCTACAGGAAAGGCAGACTGCCAAAGAGATGCTGGGATTACCAAATCACTCTGAATACAGTAAAATGAGACAAGTGAGAAGAGACTGCTGGTGAAAATTCACCTTGCACACTGTCAGGCCAAACAGCTACACATGATCAAATATTTTACAGAGAAAAGCATCCAGTAATGGTAATATTTTAATAATGGTGGATTTGAATTACCTGGACATTGAATGGAGTATGGCTAGAAGTAACAACAGTCACAAATTTCTAGATGTGCTAAGGGACTGATTCAGCATTTAAGGGATGGGACAAGAAAGGAAATTGTACTTAACCTAATAAGGGCATTATAGCAGTAAAATGGTAAGACAAAAAGCTGGGTGTGTGAATGTTTTTTTTGATCATTATACATGGGGTTTACTTCCTTGGTTACCTCTTTTTGATTATTGCATCATGGAAACACTAGCAACATATGGAGAAAGCTGTCATTGTGGTCTTTTTAGAGAAATATTACAAGTTGTGTGAAAAAAATGGTAGTAATGGAGTAAAAAGCCCATTAAAAGAATAAAGCAAGTAAGGATATGCTAACGCTAACAAAGAGGCATTCACTAAAAAGGACAGTAGTACTAGAGTACTGGAGAATGGCAAATGTATTGTTCTTAATTAAAAACGGATCTGGTGGGTACCCGGATAACTGAAGCCTAGTTAGTCTGACATCACTACCAGTAAAATGATGAAATTAGTTATCAAGTACAAGGTAGCAGAGCACTTAGGTATAAACTAAAATTAAGAGTCAGTATGGATTTACAAAAAGGAACTCATGCCAGAGGAACTTAATAGATTATTTTTTGATAATCTAACAAAAGATGAGAATAAGGAGGAGATATTGGATATATATATAATAATTCTAGCCATACTCTAGTCAATGTCCAAAGCCTTGAACTGTCTGAAGGAATCTCTTTAGCTTGTTGTCGGGCCCACTCAGATTCACCAAATGTTTCCTGGTCACCTCTGCCTCTGGGGGCCTCTGGGCCATGATGACCAAGAAATTGAGGCGGGCAACCAGAAAGACACTTCTTGTCTCATTAACATTGCTCTGCTGGACCTGCAGCAAATGCAAAAAAAAGCCAAGCTGTGTCCTTGGGGAACATCCTGATAATCCAAGGACAAAGGGGGCAAAGATTCAGAAAAATAAGTCTCCACCCACTTTTCCTGGCATTTGAGCTGGGGTTAAAGGTGTTCCTGGAGGGGCAAATGTCAGGAAAATTGACCCAATGATCTCTTCCAGTCTTGAGCACTCAGACAAACAGCACACTCTGCTGAATATTGCCACTAACTTTCTCATGCCCACCTAATGGCTGGATTCTGTTTTGAGCCTGACGTTGGGTTTCATGGCGGTGTGCCGCAGGAGAATTGGAACGGCAGTAGCCGCCACGGAACCCGAGCCGGGATTACCGGGCCTGATCTTCCCAGCGGTGGGCAAGCTCCATGGCAGCCCCTCTGCGACGGGACCCTGGTTTGAATATTTAAAATATCTATTTGCATACATTACTATGTCATCTGTCACGATCTTCCCATCGTTCCTGATTTCCAGCGCAACGTGTGGCACTCAAGCGCCTTCACTTTTCCGTCCAGGAGAAGCTGGCGCTACCGAGGAGGGGAAGGGGTCTCCGCTGCATTCTGAGTATAGATGGGGGAGAGGGATCAACTCTGCATTGTGTGTAAGGATAAGGGTGGGGAGAGGAGAAACTCTGTAATATTGAGTGTATGGGGGGGAGGGGTCAACTCTGCATTATTTTGAACTGTTTGCAGGTCTGGCAGCCTATTAAAAATGGCACCAGCACCTGCTCCGGCATCAGGTCGCCAATGCCGCCCCCACCACATGATTTGGGGGGGGGGTGGGCAGCTGCCGTCAATATGTTAAGTGGCCACCCGCCGCAGCACAGTGGCGCAGTGGTTAGCACCGCAGCCTCACAGCTCCAGGGACCCGGGTTCGATTCCAGGTACTGCCTGTGTGGAGTTTGCAAGTTCTCCCTGTGTCTGCGTGGGTTTTCTCCGGGTGCTCCGGTTTCCTCCCACAAGCCAAAAGACTTGCAGGTTGATAGGTAAATTGGCCATTATAAATTGTCACTAGTATAGGTAGGTGGTAGGGAAATATAGGGACAGGTGGGGATGTTTGGTAGGAATATGGGATTAGTGTAGGATTAGTAAAAATGGGTGGTTGATGTTCGGCACAGACTCGGTGGGCCGAAGGGCCTGTTTCAGTGCTGTATCTCTAATCTAAAGAAAAAATAATTGCAGTGGCACAGCTGCCATTTTCTGCAGGATAATAAAATCCAGCCCACTGTGTTGCTTTATAATGCAATGTTCCAACTGAAGAGGAAAAATGAACTGAACCCAAAATTCTATGTATAGATCAAAAGCCATGGAGATACTTCTTTTTCTATTTTACATTTTTATGAATTTGATGTGGTAAAAATATTGAACATACCTGTCGTTTCTTCCTTAAAAGGATAGTTTGCCCAGCATCAAACAGCTCATTCCTTTCAACTTCTTCTGAAAGAAATATACATTGCAAAACATTATTCATATTAACCAAGATGAATCAACAGTTATGTTCAATTACTCAACGAAATGCCAGTTGATAGCCTTTAAAACCGCTGTTACTTTAGAAGCCATGTGTCACTGACATCAAACGGTGAACTGAATATATTGCTGGCGCTACATGGTATACAAATTTTTCTCTGATGATAACTTTGCAATTCATGTAGAAAACTATTTATAATAGGAGTTATTTCCCAGAGAATTACGTTATGGTTTCTTTTTTCAAACAACCATAAAAATACGAGGAATTTCTAAGAAGAGCAGGAGTTAAATTCGAGTAGCACTATTTGCCATTCCATTACCACACTGCAGTAGGTTTAATCTTACTACTTTTACAGGCCACTGAGGCACCTCCTTGATTCAGGTGGTAGCCTCATCAATGTATCCTAATTGGGATACTATGCTGTACATAGTCTTTATCTGCCAGTATCAGCAACAACAATTTCTGGTTTTATAAATCAATAATCCTCAAGAACATATTATTTAAAAATATCCATTTAAATTGTTTCCTTTTAAAAATGTTACCTTCAATTATCTACATCCCATAATTTTTCCCACCAAGTGGATGGGCTATGTATTATTGTTCCTGTGCCATTGCTATTCTACGGGGTAGAAATTGGTATGCACTGCACCTGTTTTTTAGGCATAAAATGAGTGCAACGCTGACAAATTTACCAATGGGATGGCCTGTGCTCAATCTGCATGAGCATTTGGGCCACTGCTAAATGTGTCAGGCCCACTTGTAAGCCTTCTTGCCAGTCGCCTACAACAGGCCTGTTAATATGGCCTGAGCCTCAGTTTCAAACAGCCTGCAGCCTTTTTGGCTGGGGTACACACTGCTGGCACAGTGCTGAGTTTGGACTCAAAAAAAGGACACTAAGTTTTATGCCTATAGCTTGCCACTGGGAGTACGCCAGACACTCAAGTGATTCAAAGTTCTTTTTTGAACGAAAATAAGATATTAACTGTTTTCTTCCGTAATTTATAAGCTGCTGATAACATCATACATTCAAGTCAATATATTATTGGTTACAGGAAAAACAAGGTTGCTTTTCATTAAGAAAGGAATTTCAAGATTTTTGATTTCCTGCTTTTCTCAGTGAGGAAACTTGGCTTTAGTTCGCTGCTTCTACATAGCTCTAATTTTGACTGTGTGTGATTGTGTAAAATGCCGATAGAGAACCGGCAGCCTGTCTATCCAGGTAAAACCATGAATTTCTATGATTTCATTAGTGTGTCACACCACTATGTTGCCGTATGTAATGTAGTTTCAGAACATCACGCATTGAATCAACTCTGAACTTTCATATGATCTCATATATGCCTTTGTGCAAATATACTTTGGCCTGGATCTTTCTGTCAGCGGCAAAACTGTCGCTTATGCCACTGACAGCACAAAAAAATACAAACTTTTCTATTTCGTAGTTTTCAAAGAAAACTTCCTGTGCTTCCTGCAGCGTGCCCTATGGTTGGGACGAGAAGTGTGCAGAGCCAGCGCAGTGCATTGCCAGCAAAGCCGTGCCCCCTTTTGATGTCATGAGCTGGAGACCCGCCCCTTGAGGTCTGTGTTCAGTTCAATGGCAAGTAAGATTTTTTAAAATAATTTTTAATATTTTAAAGCAATAAGGCGCTTTTTAAAACTGTTATAAAAGTGTTACATTTATTTTAAAACTTACAACAATTTTAAAAGTCTGCCAGGGTTTGTCCCTCAGTCAGTATCACCACCTCTCCCCCCTACCGCCTCCCCTGCCAACCCCCCATACCCTGCACCCCTCCCCACCCCCAGACCCTGGCTCCCCCCTGCACTTCACCGGCACTCCCGACTCCCCCCCACCCTGCACCTTAGTCCCATTAATGTTGGCAACAGCTGATTGAGGGGAGCGGGCTGTTATGGGGTGGGGGGGTGGTGCTGGGAGAGGGGAGCCGGACGTGAGGGTACAGGAGTCGGGGGAGGTTGGGGAAGAGAAGCCAGGGGTGCGGGGTGGGAGGGGGGGTGGTGGGTGTGCAGGGTAGTGTGGAGAGGAGCCAGGGATACCGGAGAAACCATGAAGAACATATTTTTTTCAAAATCAATACCCTGCCTGACAGATCCCTACCTTTGCTCACTTATGCCTGTGCCTGTCAGCCCTAACTTTTTGCATGTTAAAATCCATGCAAGTTGCAGGAAAATAGGCAAAATTTACAAATTAATGCACCCTGCTACTTTAAGTGTAGGAACAGCGGAACCATCAACGTGGGCTCCTCTGGAGCCATTCAGGTACATCACAAGTTCCAGATTTCAATGTAAGTGAGCTCGCCGGAGGTTGTGGTTCCATTGCGGCCCTCAATGGCAGCAAACACTGCTATTTGGACTGCCAGATCTGAGCCGTTATCATGTCAATTTATTCGTCACACGTGCTAAGGTTCTGTTAGATAATTCTGAAATATACTGCATATCACTGTGATCTTACCATGTAGTAGAAGCTGCAAAGGAACATCATTGCCAGCGACCTGGTAAACTAAATGAGGCTCAGTCTCATTCTGTGAGGGGAAAGGGAAACAATGATGAACTGAATTAAACACCTTTACTATTTCTGCACAAAAAACAGAGAATGTTGGAAATACACAACAGGTCAGCCAGCAGCTGAAAATAGAAACAGTAGGTTAACAATTTGGGTGTGTAACATTTTGTCAGTTTTTCTGATTTAATTTTTACCTTTCAGCATTTAGTATTTATCGTTCCAGCATTTGTCATAAATTGTACATAACAATGTTGTGCTAGTAACCAGTGCATCATGAAGGTCACTGATACTCTCTCCAGCAGGACTGCACAATTCATACTGTGCCTGTTGGAAGCAGGCAGATTCAGTCACAAATAAACATCACTTCACACATGCCTTACAAAGTCACTTTCCGACAAAGATTCCTGCCAAATTCCTTCATAAACCAGAACCCTACATTTCCTCTGCCATCATCCTATTCCCCAAAATTTGAAAGCATACAGACATTTGAACTCAGCACCCTACGGGGGTGAAATTCAACGTCGGCAGGCATAAACATAGGAACAGGGTTAGGCCATTCAGTCGCTCTAGCCTATTCTATTTTTTAATGAGATCATGTTGGATCTGTATCTTAACTTCAATTACTGGCCTTAGCTCCAAATTCTTAATATCCTTCGCTGGCAAAAATCTCAGATTTAAAATTATTAATTGAACTATCATCTACTGTTTTTTGTGGAAGCAAGCTGCATACTGCTACCATCTTTTGTGTGAAGAACTGTTTCTTAACCTCTCTCCTGAATTCACTGGCTCTAATTTTAAGCTTATGTCCCCTTACTCCAGGCTCCCACATCAGCAGAAAATGTTTCTCTCTATCTACCCGATCAATTACTTTTAAAGTGTGAAAACCTCAATCAAATCACCTCTTCATTTTCTATAATACATGAAATACAAGCCTAGTTTGTGACAACGACAGCCTTCCTGCCCAGAGGCCAATTGTGGCCCTTAAGTGGACTATTAATGGCCAACTAAGAACTTCTTCCCACCACTGCTGGGATCTTACCAGCGGCAGGCGATGCCTCCGTCATGCGGAGAGAGTGCCTTGTAACATGAGGCGCAATCCCTGCCGGCTTGTGGGGGAGGTGGTGGGGGGGGGTGGGGGGGAGTCCCTCCTCCATGGGCAATCTGTGGCCCACGTAGGACCTCCGCCACGAACCAGTTTACCCCCGCAGGACAACCCTACCCCTGGACTGCACAACCACCCCTTCACCACGCGCCACCAACCCCACCCCCCACCCTCTCATCGCCGGGGCCTTCTAGACTGACTCTGATGACCCCACCTCACTTACCTGAGGTCCAGAGTTCCACCGCTGGACATGTATACAAGGCCTTTACAGTACCACTCCACTGGCACTGCCGATACTACTGAGCTGCTGACCCTCTGATTGGCTGGCAGCTCTTCTAGGTAGGATCTCCGTCTTCAAAAGGGACATGGATCCCGGCTCGTAAAACTTAGATTTAAGAAGACTGGAGGATCGCTATGCGGGTACGAAAAGTCAGAGGCAGGCCTTCCCTTGCCTTTTCAGCCCAGCACCAAGAGCCCCACCTTCAACAGAAAATTCTGGCCCAGATGTGGTCTAACCAAGACTTTATATAGCTGCAGCATGATTACTATCCCCTTGTATTCTAGTCCTCTAGATACAGAGGTTAACATTTCATTAGCCTTTTTGATTATTTTATGTACCTTACAACCAGATTTTAGTGATCTGTGTAAAGGACCCTAAACCTCTTTGGATCTCTGCTGTTCTTAGCTTTTCACCCTTCAAAAAACACACAGATGTAACCTTTTTTGGTCCAAATGGATGACCTCACACCTATTTGAGTTGAAATCCATCTGTCACAATTTTGCTCGCTCACTTAATCCATCATAGGTGAAGATGGTGGCATAGTGGTAATGTCAGTGGACTAATAATCCAGAGATCCAGGCTAGTACTCTGGGAACATGAGTTCAAATACCAGCATGGCATTTAAATTGGAATTGGTGGGATTTAAATTTAATTAATTCATTCATTAATATATGAAAATCTGGAATTGAAAGCTCGTCAGCAATGTTGACCATGAAACTACCATCAATTGTTGTAAAAACCCATCCGGTTCACTATGTCCTTTAGGGAAGGAAATCTTCCATCCTTACCTCGTCTGGCCTACATGCGACTCCAGACCCACAGCGAATGTGGGTGGCTCTTAACTGCCCTCTGAAATTGCCTAGCAAGCCATTCAGTTGTACAAAACCTCTACACAAAAGTTTAAAAGGAATAAAATTGGATGGAACACCCGGCATCAAACTAGGCACCGGAAATGATGATGTCGACCCTGCAAAGTCCTTCTCAGTAACATCTGGGGACTTGTGCCAAAATTGGGAGAGCTGTCCCACAGACTAGTCAAGCAACAGCCTGACATAGTCATACTCACCAAAACATTCCTTACATCCAATGACCCAGGCACCTCCATCACCATCCCTGGGTACATCCTGTCTCAACGGCAGGAAAGACTCACCAGAGGTGGGGGCACAGTGGTATACAGTCAACAGGGAGTTGCCCTGGGAGTCCTCAACATTGACTCTGGACCCCATGAAGGCTCATGGCATCAGGTAAAACATAAGCAAGGAAACCTCCTACTGATTACCACCTACCGCCCTCCCTCAGCTGACGAATCAGTACTCCTTTACGTTGAACACCACTTGGAAGAAGCACTGAGGGTGGCAAGGGCACAGAATGTACTCTGGGTGGGGGACTTCAATGTCCATCACCAAGAGTGGCTCAGTAGCACCACTACTAACGGAGCAGACTGAGTCTTGAAGGACATATCTGCCAGATTGGGTCTGCAGCAGGTGGTGAGGGAACCAACAAGAGGGAAAAACCTAACTGACCTTGTCCTCACCAATCTGCCTGCCGCAGATGCATCTGTCGATGGCAGTATTGGTAGGAGTGACCACCGCACAATCCTTGTGGAGACGACGTCCCGTTTTCACATTGAGGAAACCCTCCACCATGTTGTGTGGCACTACCACTGTGCTAAACAGGATAAATTTCAAACAGATCTAGCAGCTCAAAACTGGGCATCCATGAGGTGCTATGGATCATCACCAATAGCAGAACTGTATTCAACCACAATCTGTAACCTCATGATACAGCATATCCCTCACTCTACCATGACCATCAAGCCAGGGGATCAACCCTGGTTCAATTAGGAGTGCAGGAGAGCATGTCAGAAGCAGCACCAGGCATACATAAAAATGAAGTGTCAACCCGGTGAAGCTACAACACAGGACTACGTGCATTCCAAACAGCGGAAGCAACATACAACAGACAGAGCTAAGCAATTCCATAACCAACAGTTCATATCAAAGCTCTGCAGTCCTGCCACATCCAGTTGCGAATGGTGGTGGACAATTAAACAACCAGCAGGAGGTGGACGATTCTCAAATATCCTCATCCTCAATGATGGGGAGTCCAGCACATCAGTGTAAAAGGCAAGGCTGAAGTATTTGCAACAATCTTCAGCCATAAGTGCCGAGTGAATGATCCATCTCGGCCTCCTCCTGAGTTTCACAGCATCACTGATGCCAGTCTTCAGCCAATCTAGTTCATTCCATGTGATATCAAGAAACGGCTGAAGGCACCGGAGACTGTAAAGGCTATGGGACCTGACAACATCTCGGCTGTAGGACCGAAGACTTGTGCTTCAGAAGTGGATGCACCCCCAAGCCAAGCTGTTCCAGTAGAGCCACAACACTGGCATCTACCCGACAATGTGGAAAATTGCTCAGGTGTGTCCTATCCACAATAAGCAGGACAAATCCAATCCTGCCAATTACCAACTCAACAGCCTAATCTCGATCATCAGCAAAATGATGGAAGGTGTCGTCGACAGTGCGATCAAGAGCCACTTACACAGCAATAACCTGCTCACTGATGCTCAGTTTAGGTTCTGCCAGGGCCACTCCAATCCTGACCTCATTAAAGCTTTGGTCCAAACATGGACAAAAGAGCTGAACTCGAGGTGAGAGTGACTGCCCTGGATATCAAGGCATCACTTGACCAAGCGTGGCATCAAGGAGCCCTAGGCAAGCTGAAGTCAATGGGAATAAAGGGGAAAAGTCTCCACTGATTGCAGTCATACCTAGCACATAGGAAGATGGTTATGGTGGTTGGAGGCCAATCATCTCAGTCCCAGGACATTGCTGCAGGAGTTCCTCAGGGTAGTGTCCTAGGTGCAACTACCTTCAGCTGCTTCATCAATGACTTTCCCTCCATCATAAGGTCAGAAGCGGGAATGTTCGCTGATGATTGTACAATGTTCAATACCATTTGCAACTCCTCAGATACTGAAGCAGTCCATGGCCATAAGCAGCAAGATCCAGACAATATCCAGACTTGGGCTGATAAGTGGCAAGTAACATTCATGCCACACAAGTGCCAGGCAATGACAATCTCCATCAAGAGAGAATCTAACCATCTCCCCATGACATTCAACAGCATTACCATCACTGAATCTCCCACCATCAAGATCCTGGGGGTAACTATTGATTAGAAACTGAACTGGACGAGCCACATAAATATTGTGGCTACAGGAACGGGTCAGAGGCTCAGAATTCTGTGGCGAGTAACTCAACTCCTGACTCCCCAAAGCCTGTCCACCATCTACAAGGCACAAGTCAGGATTGTGATGGAATACTCTCCATTTGTCTGGATGTGTGCGGCTCCAACAACACTCAGGAAGCTCGACATCATCCAGGACAAAATAGACCGCTTGATCGGTACCCCATCCATCACCTTAAATATTCACTCCCTCCATCATGATGCATAGTGGCAGCAGTGTGTACCATCTAGAAGATGCACAGCAGCAACACACCAAGGCTCCTTTGACAGCATCTTCCAAACCCACGACTTCTTCCACCTAGAAGGACAAGGGCAGCAGATGCATGGGAACACCACCACCTGTAAGTTCCCCTCCAAGTCACACACCATCCTGACTTGGAAATATATCACTGTTCGTTCACTGTCACTGGATCAAAATCCTGGAACTCCCTTCCTAATGGAACTGTGGGTGTACCTGCACCAGATGGACTGCAGCGGTTCAAGAAGGCAGCTCACCACCACCTTCTCAAGGGCAATTAGGGATGGGCAATAAATGCTGGCCTAGCCAACGATGCCCACATCCTGTGAAAGAATTTTTTAAAAATCTCTTGGTATATTGCCTGGACTGGAAAATTGCAGCTATGAGGAAAGATTGGATAGGCTGGGTTTGTTCTCCTTGGAACAGAGGAGGCTGAGGGGAGATTTGATTGAGATGTACAAAATTGTGAGGGTCCTGGATAGAGTGGATGGGAAGGTTCTATTTCCCTTACCCGAGGGATCAGTGGCTAGGGGCCATAAATTTAAAGTGATTGGTAGAAGGATTAGATGGGAGATGAGGAAAGGTTGTTTTTAACCCAGAAGGTGATGGGGGTCTGGAACTCACTGCCTGAAAGGGTGGTAGAGGCAGAAAACCTCATCACATTTAAAAGATGCCTAGATGTCTGTTACCTTCCGGGAGCGGAGCGGAGAGGAGCAGAGCGGACCTGTGGTGAGAATGCTGAGAGCAGAGCCTATAAATCCAACCCGAGGATCGAGGCCCAGTCTCTTACCTTCCGGGAGCGGAGCTCTTCTAGCGCGCTGGAGTTTTTGAGAAAAAAAAGCCAACAGTGATGTCAGAGGAGAGCTGAAAGGTGATTGGTTGGTGAGTAGCAGCTGTTAGTGCATTTAAATATCTTAAAAAATAAGGGGAAAGTTTGATTTTTGTTGAAAAAAAAACCTCTGGTGATAAGGTGAGTACTACTAAAGTGTTTTTTTGAAGGAATTTAGATTGGAGTGGGTGAACAAGGCCCCTAGTGTAATTAGTATTTTTTAATTAAGTGAGTAACTAATTAACCTAAGGGTAAGTCATGGTAGGAGAGCTCAGCCCCGTGATATGCTCCTCCTGCGTTACGTGGGAAATCAGGGATGCTTCCAAGTGTCCCTGACGACCATGTATGCAGGAAGTGTATCCATCTGCAGCAGCTGGCTACCCGCATTACAGAGCTGGAGCTGCGGGTGGATTCACAGTGGAGCATCCGCAATGCTGAGGACGTCATGGAATAGCATGTTTAGTGAGGTGGTCACACCACAGGTAATGGCTGCACAGGCAGAAAAGAGATGGGTGACCACCAGACGGAGTAGTAGGTGTAGGCAGGTAGTGCAGGAGTCCCCTGTGGCCATCCCCCTCTCAAACAGATACACCGCTTTGGATACTGTTGGGGGGGGATGACCTCCCAGGGGAAAGCAGAAAGCAGTTCATGGCACCACGGAAGGCTCTGCTGCACAGCAGGGGAGGAAAAGGGGTGGAGGAGCTATAGTGATAGGGGATTCTATTGTAAGGGGTGCAGATAGGCATTTCTGTGGCCACAAACGAGACGCCAGGATGGTATGTTGCCTCCCTGGTGCTAGGGTCAAGGATGACTCGGAGCGGCTGCAGACATTCTGAAAGGGGAGGGTGAGCAGCCAGAGGTCGTGGTACACATTGGTACCAACGACATAGGCAGGAAGAGAGATGAGGTCCTGCAAACTGAATATAGGGAGTTAGGCAGAAAGATAAAAAGCAAACCTCTAGGGTTGTAATCTCAGGATTACTCCCTGTGCCACGTGCTAGTGAGGGTAGGAATAGAAGGATAAGGCAAATGAATGCGTGGCTGAAGAGCTGGTGTAGGTGGGAGGGCTTCAGCTACTTGGATCATTGGGATCTCTTCTGGTGCAGAGGTGACCTGTACAAGAACGACAGGTTGCATCTAAACTGGAAGGGGAACAATATCCTTGTGGAGAGGTTTGCTAGTACTACTCGGGAGAGTCTAAACTAGTCTTGCAGGGGAGTGGGACCCAAAGTAGTAGTCTCTCCGATGAAATAGTTGAGGCAAATGTAGAGGTTAAAGCAAGCAAGTCCAGTAGGCAGGACAGGGAGCGTGGAAGGTCTGGTAGGCTAAACTGCATTTACTTTAATGCAAGAAGCCTTACAGGTAAGGCAGATGAACTCAGAGCATGGATCGGTACATGGGATTGTGATATTATAGCTATTACAGAAATGTGGTTGAGGGATGGGCAGGACTGGCAGCTCAATGTTCCGGGGAACCGATGCTTCTGGCATGACAGAGGTGGAGGTAAGAGAGGACGGGGAGTTGCACTATTGATTAGGGAGGACATCACGGCAGTACTTAGAGAGGATATCCCGGGGGGGTAAGGTCCAGCGAGGCCATATGGGTAGAACCTAGAAATAAGAAAGGGGTGATCACTCTGATGGGATTATACTATAGGCCCCCCAGTAGTCAGAGAGAAGTGGAGGAGCATATATGTAGGGAAATCACAGATAGATGTAGGAATTATAGGGCTGTAATAGGTGATTTTAACTTCCCTAATATTGACTGGGACTGCCTTAGTGCTAAGGGATCAGATGGAGAAGAAGTGTGTCCAGGATAGTTTTCTGAAGCAGTATGTGGATGGCCCTACTAGAGAAGGGGCTACACTTGACCTCTTTGGAAATGAGGATGGGCAGTTGGTTGATGTGTCAGTGGGGGAGCACTTTGGGACCAGTGACCATAACTCTATTAGCTTCAAGATAGTTATGGAAAAGGATAAGACTGGTCCTCAGGCTGAAGTCCTAAATTGGGGGAAGGCTAATTTCGATGGCATCAGACAGGAACTCTCAAAAGTTGAATGGGAGAGGCTGTTTACAGGTAAAGGGATGTCTGGCAAGTGGGAGGCTTTTAAAAGTGAGATAGGAAGAGTTCAGGGCCGGCATGTTCCTGTTAGATGGAAAGGCAAGGCTTGCAAGTTTAGGGAACCTTGGCTGATGAGTGATATTGAGGGTCTGGTCAGGACAAAGAAGGAGGTATATGTCAGGTATAGGCAGCTGGGATCGAGTGAGTCCCTTGAGGAGTATAGGGGATGTAGGAGTACACTTAAGAAGGAAATTAGGAGGGCGAAAAGGAGCCATGAGATTTCCCTGGCAGATAAGATAAAGGAGAATCGTAAAAGATTCTATAAGTATATTAAGAGTAAAAGGGTCGCTAGGGAGAGAGTAGGTCCCCTTAAGGATCAGTGTGGTAATCTATGTGTGGAGCCAAAGGAAATGGGCGAGGTCTTAAATGAATACTTCGCGTCTGTATTTACCGTGGAGAAGATCATGGAAACTAGTGAGTTCAAGGGAGGGAACAGCAATATCCTAGAGCATATCAACATTACAAAGGAGGAGGTGTCGGAGGTTTTGAAGCACATTAAGGTGGATAAATCGCCAGGGCCTGACCAGGTGTATCCTAGAATGCTATGGGAAGCAAGGGAGGAGATTGCATGGGCCCTGGCAGAGATATTGGTATCATCGTTAGCCACGGGTCAGGTAGTGGAAGACTGGAGGATAGCTAATGTTGTGCCTTTATTTGAGAAGGGTAGCAGGGATAAGCCAGGGAACTACAGGCCGGTGAGCCTTACATCAGTGGTGGGAAAGTTATTGGAAGGGATTCTGAGAGACAGGATTTATATGCATTTGGAAAGGCATGGTCTGATTAGGGATAGTCAGCGTGGCTTTGTGCTAATAAGTGGCAAGTAACATTTGCGCCACACAATTGCCAGGCAATGACTATCTCAAACAAGAGAGAATCTGACCATCTCCCCATGACATTCAACGGCATTACGATCGATGAATCCCCCATTATCAACATCCTGGGGTTTACCAGTGACCAGAAATTGAACTGGAGTAGACATATAAATACCATGGCTAGGAACCCTGCGGCGAGTAACTCACCTCCTGATTCCCCAAAGCCTGTTCACCATCTACAAGGCACAAGTCAGGAATGTGATAGAATACTCTCCACTTGCCTGGATGGGTGCAGCTCCAACAAAGTCAAGAAGTTCGACACCATCCAGGACAAAGCAGCCCGCTTGATTGGCGCCCCATCCACCATCTTCAACATTCACTCCCTTCAGCACTGACGCACAGTGGCAGCAATGTGTACCATCTACAAGATGCACTGCAGCAAGTCACCAAGGCTCCTTAGACAGCAGCTTCCAAACCCGCAACCTCTACCAACTAGAAGGACAAGGGCAGCAGATGCATGGGAACATCACCACCTGCAAGTTCCCCTCCAAGCCAGACACCGTCCTGACTTGGAACTATATTGCTGTTCCTTCACTGTCACTGGGTCAAAATCCTGGAACTCCTTCCTAACAGCACTGTGGGTGTACCTACCCCACACGGACTGCAGCAGTTCAAGAAGAACACCACCACCTTTTCAAGGGCAATTAGGGATGGGCAATAAATGCTCTCCTAGTCAGCGACACCCACATCCCATGAAAGAATTTTAAAAAACAGTGGGCATGGGCAAATTTTCTTCAGTAGTCAAGGCTCCCTGCTGGGTGCACAAGACCAGAAAATTGCCCTGTAAATACCTGGACCTTCAGAGAGTTGCAAATTGTGTAAGTAATTAGCTAGCTAGTAAACAACAGTGGATAACTATCAATTCTAACAGTTCTAATTAGAAAACCATGACCAACAGATTCCCCAAGGATCAGTCAAGAGTACCTTTGAGCCTCACAACCTTAATGAATAACTTTAATGAGCATCTTGTAAGTAAAATAGCTATCTTTATAAATGACACTAAGCTGTGTGGGAAATTAGTGTATGGAGCAAAGGTATAACATGCAGAAGTTTTTACAGAGAAATAACTACTAAATTAATGAATGACTCGTCTGCAAAATGGGAAATACGATTGCAGAATTGAAGTGCATATCATTTGACATGGTGAAACATAATATGAGTCGGACGTGATAATTTAATAAAAGACACACAGGCATTAGATCAGATGATTCTAATTCTTAAATCAAGGTTTACAAAAACAAGCTATGGGTCCTCAACCTGAACTCAACATTGTGCAGCCGGTGCTGACTTAGGTAAAGCATTCAAAAACAAAAAGGCTACTAACTCAACAAGCAACACAGGCATACGGGTTTGATGCTGAAGAAAGATAAAAGTAACCTGTGAAGTTCCTGCCAGTGGACCAACACAACAAAGCTATTTGAGAGGTTAAGTGGCCTCTACTCATTTCCACTTTACGCTTTTACAAGTATGGGAGAAAATTGCAGCTCGAGATTGCCAATCCTCAAATTGGCTACTGTTCAGCAGCAAAAAAAAAGTCCATAAATCATGAAGTAATACAGAACATGCCATCTATTTTCACAATAAAAATTTGTTCTAACTCAAACTGATTAACGTTCAAGTTGTGGGTGAAAATTCTCATGTGTAGATTGAGTAGGATTCAATTTTGAGAGCCTTGTTTCCAAAAAGTGCAACAAAAGTGCCATTTATACACACAATCCAAATTAGATCAGAGATCAGGGCAAATTCAATTTAGTCATTATTTTCACTGTGGAATTTTCATTTCATGGATTATGGATAAGGGGAAACTTCGAGCCCCCTACTAGCCTTTACTGGAATGAAGCAAAGTCCAAAACAGAACGACAGATGAATCATAGGGAATAAAATTGTATGTAAACTAGAAAACTACTGTCAAAACAACATGCAATGCTAGCAAATAGGGATCAGCATTTGGGTCAACTTTAAGAAAATCTATCGGACTGCCAGGATCAGACCCACCAGTGCCCTTCCACACAGAATCTGCCGAAATTTGTGGGGTCACCTATTCTAATTCATTCTTTCCAAGGGCTTCAAAACTATGGTGATTCTTCCCTCCCCCATCTTCCTTTCTTAGTTTAAAGTTTGTTAACATGTAGGTTTGGTACAAAAACAAGAAACTCTGGAAATACTCAGCAGGTCTGGCAGCATCTGTGGAGAGAGAAGCAGAGTTAACATTTCAGGTCAGTGACGCTTCTTCAGAACTTTAAGGTTTGGTGTTGCCTAATCTCTATTTCTGATTTATTGAGTCTCCTCTTATACCATCCTCCATCAATATGCCAGGCCCTGACTCAGTCAAAGGAGTGTAATGAGTGACTACTTCTGTCTCCTCCTCCTTGCCATCATTTATCTTAAAAGGGGTGGTGGATGGAGGTGCCCAGAAACGTTGACTACCTGATGCAACTGAATCTCTACTGCTTTCCAGAAGTTCCACAGGTCTCCTGCAAGAGTTATGGTGGGAGAATAGCAAAGCTCCCAAGAAATCCTGGCCCTTAACTTTCTTGAAATCTGGCTTTGTAAGAGTCTATAATTCTCTTTTACTGAGAAACTCTAAATGCGGTACCAGCAAGATGAAGAGCACACAAGAAGACACATGCCAAATCAGAAATAGAGATTAGGCGTTGCCAAACCTAGATTTTAAGAGGCTTTAGACTAGGAAGAAAGGAAGATGGGGGAGGGAATCACCACAGTTTTGAGGTCCTGGGAAAGAATAAGTCAGAATAAGTGATCTGTGCAATCAGTCTTCATTCCAATAAAATGAGATGTAGGGAGAAGGAAGATTGTATAGGCCTATGTATTTGACACTTGCAAGGAACAAGAGGAGCAGTGGCAAAAAAAAAGATTGTGTTAACTAGGATCAAGAAAAGCTACAAATGAGAGAGACAGCGTTTCAACACAGAGGCACCCTGTGAAGAGGAGGTCAGTTATTTATAAATTTAAAATGGCCATAGCTGCCTGGCTGTGATCGGCCAATCACAGGGCTGGCAGCTCAACAGTATCAGCAGTGCTACCAGCAGCGGTGGCCACTGCTGGTACTGCAGAGGACTTGGACCCAGGCCCAGCACTAGAACCCCAGACCTGAGGTAAGTGTGGCAAAGTCACCAGAGCCAGTCCGACAAGGGGGGTTGAGAGAGTGGGCATGAGGTCCGGGGCAGGGGGGGCCATGGAGTTGTCGGTTTTCCCGGTGGAGCTCCTCTGTGGACCACAGATTGCCCATGAAGGAAGGACAACCCCAAGCCCACAGGGAGGGTACCTCATTTTACAAGGCACCCTCCCCACGGGGCAGAGACAATCCTGCAGCTGGTTAGATCTCAGCGACAGTGGGAAGAGGCCCTTAAGTGGCTGTTAATAGGCCATAGAAGGGCCTCAATTGGCCTCTGGGTGAGAAGGCCTTCATCGGCCTATCCTCCTCCCAGCAAAATCGCTTGGCAACGGGCTCTCTGCCCCCACTGCGCATTGCAATTCTATGGACCCTCCTGTCTCCGACCCACCTCAGGGGGGCCCATAATATACAACCCAAAACTTCTGATTATGGATCCAGTGGAATAGCACCCAATGAGGCATTTAACATTTATCAGTAGCTGCTTTTATAAGCAGATTTTGTTCACATTTGCTACCTACAAAATTTTCACATGCTTTTAGAAGGTTTTTTAACTAAATTTGAAGGGATGTGAACAAATTAGAAAATAACTCAGAATGTATTTAGTAAAACATAAGTATTTCACTTCTGAACTGGCGAACTGACATATTCTATCACCGAACTCACAATTCAGCTGTACAAGCAAATAAATTTGAAGGAGGCAATAAATGGCAAGGAAAAAGGTGGAGGGAAAGGACAAGTGAGGTCAAGGAAGGAGCAGAGCAAGAGGATATAAATTATTTTGTGGATTAATAATCATACTGTTTAAAAAAGCATATTTCTTGAAGTTTAAGTCACGATGTTAAATGTTGCAATTACTTCTGCACAGTCATATAAATTAGGGTAAAAGTGATGTTTTTTTTTAATTGACCAACTCATAATTTAAAGATAAATGACTGCATAATTGTTCCATGATTGTTTGATCTTTGTAAATCATTGGCCCCAAAAACCAGCAGCTGTTTCAGTGGACCCACAATCTTACTTCAGTGGGACATAGATATGCCATGCTCCAATGATTACTCAATATGTATTTTGGGGTAGAGCCCTCCCCTCTAACACCAAACATAGCCGTCATTCTAAGAGTTGCAAGGCCAAGAGAGGAGATTGCCTATTATTAGGAGTTGATTGTAAAACAAGATTTAACAGAACTTGGTGCTTTTACTTCATTTATAAGGTTCATCTTTAAATGGAAGGGAGCATCTTTTTTTCTTCCCTTATAAAACCTATCTACACAAGACCACAGTCAACATTTGCATGAAACCTACCACTCACAGAATAGTGAGGACCATATTAGAACCATAGAACCAAAGCCATTGACAACACAAATGGATGCCATTTGGCCCATTTTCAGTCTGGGGTCAGGAATCGGAAGTCAGGACCAGATGCAGGTCCTGACCCCGCAAGGCGTGTTCCAGACACGTCCAACCAGATTTTTAAAAGGCTAACTAATGGCAGGGAGTGGGCTCGTCATCCAATTAAGGACTACAGGCTGGCTCCCGAGGCTGGAAGGCCAATCGGAGGCCCTCCAGCACTGACACATCGGCAGCTCCACTGGCCGAGGTGGCAGCTGCTGATTTGTGATTGTGGGGGGGCAGAGAGAGAGAGAGCGTTTCAACATAGAGGCACCCTGTGAAATACTTGGTTTCTGTGCTGCAAAAATTTCCTAATCTAATTTTTCTAATGCAATTAATGGCAAAGTAGAGCAAAACATTTTTTAGGCACGCTTAAGTATTTTTTAGGATAAATCATTTGCATTTTATATTTTTAAAACTCTTGTTTCACCCCTTGAAAAGCCCTACACCTACAATTTCGGAGAGCACAAAAAGATACTCCACTTTTTTGCATATCTGAAATATTTCTGGAGAAAGCATCAAATAATTATGTGAAGCTTGAAAGGGCAGAACTTCAAAAATGCTCATTAACTTTCAGTTGTGCTGGCAACCTGTGGGTGTGCAATAAATCAGTAATGACATCAGAATGCTTTTGCTGGATCATTGGACCAAACATACTCTCATTTGTTGCTATGTTTAAATAACATTTCTGCAAACAAGGAGCTCTGATCTGAGCTGCTTTATTTTAAAATCTGGGACCAAAATTGCAGGATCCTCATTTCACCACTAGAAATATGGCTGGCCCAAATCCCAGGAAAGGAGTCTTTTTAATAATCAAGGGGAGGGCCTCCCAACTGTAAAGTGCCTGCCTTGATTTGCCAATGGAAAATGATTTCCCTGCAGAGAATCAGAGGCCCTGCAGTCTGAACGACACTTCCCAGTTGTCCACTTGATCGGCACTACCAGTTATTACATCAATAGGCCCCTGATGGTATTTTAACTGCTGTGGCCACCCGGCTCAGTAAATACTGCTCTGAACATTCAGAAGGCCACAAAATATTAAGTGATAAATTTCCCTTTATGAGACCAAGAGGAGCCAAAAGTGCTCACTCTGGCACACAGAAGAATTCTTGGCCTCGCTGAGCCGCCTTCGCTCGCACCTTCCACCTGCCGAAATCTCCTCCCCACCACTCACCTTCTGGCTGGAGAGTGGCCTCAGAGCTGCACGAATAGAAACCAGGAAGTTTCGTCTGTGTCCCCATGCTGCAGGAGGCCATGGTGAACTATCCCATGAAATCCATCTCCGAAATGGCAATACCTCCAAAACTTAAAAGGCCATTGATATAACAATGCAACCAGATTTGGTAAGGCAGTGACTGTTTATTTCTTACAAATAAGGAAGATCCCCATTTCACTCTCTGGTTTGTGCTGAGTTAGTTGATTTTAGCAGAAAGCTTACAATTGATTGCAGCACACTCATGGTGGGGGAGGAAATGGCCAGGGTTATTACTCTTTGTTGATCAGTGCCCTCCAATGGAGGTGTGCATATTTGGGCTGAATTTTGGAGCCACTCTGAGGTCCGGAACAGAGGTGCTCGGGGCCCGAAAATACCAGCGCCAGCCAGCATGCCAGTTTCCCGACGCTGTTCCCAACACCGCCCATTTTTGTCGAAGGGGGTTCAGGGCTGGCAGAGCTACCTGCCCCTCCCCCCCCCCCCCAAGGCGGGTAGCCAATTAGACTCATAAAGAACTTTGTTAAGCATAGTTAAAGGAGGCCGAATGTGATTTTCCAGTCACCCTCCAGTTTGCCAACATGACAGGGGACAGTTTAACTGCCTGGAGGTGGACACCCAGTGGCAGGCTGGGGGCTGCCGATGCTCCAGGCAAGTCTACAGGCTCTCCTTGCTTGCTTGGGTGCGGGTGCAGCCAAAAGCCACCCTGTAGAGCGATTTTGCCCCCACACCCCCCACTCTACCCAACAGTGGTGCCCTGGCTGCTATTTCTGTTTTTTAAACAATTTTTTTTTTAAGTTGTTGAGAGAGCTTTGTCATGTTGAAGCGCCCTCTCAGTTGCTATTCCTCTCAAACTGGTTGGCCCTCCAGCTTCGAGAGCCCAACTGCTGCCCTTGATTGGAAAGGGAACCCGTCTCCATGCCAATTAAGGAGCTGCCTCTGTGAAAATCCCAATAAGTGACTGTTGACCCCTCAGGGGCCTTTTCGGGACCTGGAAACAGTCCCGGCTCCTGCTTTCCACCCCCAAAGCAAAAATTCGTCAAATGTGAGTGAGAACCCAATGAGACTCATTCAGATGCCCTCTCTCTGGGCTGCAAAATATCTATTTGAATGATGTACCCATAAGGTAAATGTTACCCATGGAATGATATTCCAGCAAAGAAATAGTGCTTTCAATAGCACTAAAAACAAGGGGTAACAACACATATTATCAAAAAGGCTCTTGAATATTAATAACAAATGGTCTATTTTTATTATTCTTTAATTCCCATTTTCTTCATGAACGCAAATATTAATTTTATGGAACTGAAACAAAGCCGATTCTTTAAACCTTGATGCTATTACTACAGAAAGAGTTTGGGATTGCCACTTTATACTGAAACTTGTATTTGGGTTAAAAGGAGAGCTATTGCCAGAAAAGGCAATATTAAAGATTTTG
Organism: Heterodontus francisci; assembly: GCF_036365525.1. NCBI lineage: Eukaryota > Metazoa > Chordata > Chondrichthyes > Heterodontiformes > Heterodontidae > Heterodontus > Heterodontus francisci. Next base: position 161,082,210 of record NC_090372.1, on the reverse strand, counting down.
TACTGCAACATCATAACATCATTTAACTCCATATAAGTCTACAAAACAAGACCTACCAGTAGGCTGTTATCATTCCTTGGTGCTGGTTCAACCATGTAAGTATAGTTTCCATCGTAGAACATGCCACTGAGGATACAAAACAAGAAAAACTCTTTGTAACATGTAAGCTTTTAGGGAGTAGTATTCGAAGGAGGTTCTCCCGCTCGCCCACCGTCATTTCAGCGGAAGTTATGAAGATCGATCAGGAGAACCTCAGCAAATCTTCACTCTAAAATTCAGGACACAAAACTTAAATGAGGGCATTGTAAAGAAAGCAGAATAATTTCATAAATTATTACTGTTCACTCACAAAAGGGAATCAGATAGATGTTGCCCGGCCCCATCCCACTGTAAGTGTCATGCATGCAGGTATGTTGTCTGTGATTTTCCTGGTATGCACTGGCTGCATGCTAGGCCCCGCCAGCTGCTTAGCAGCCTCCTAAAAGTTACCCTAAATGTTTCTGGTGCTGACAAAGAATGCATAAAAATCATGGCCATGCACCAGCCTGACAGGTTTCTGGCTGTCCACTAGACCAAAGCAAGGTGGTTTTTGTTGTTCTAAATTGCCCTCATACTTTCACCTCCCCTGAACAGCAGTTCTATAAAACTTACATTTGGGCAATGTGAGGGTAGGAGCAGTTAGCAGAGGGGCCAGTAAGGCCTCTGAGCTGGCCTATGATCATCATCTCAACAATGTGTCTGTTCACCAAATAAAAGGTGGCATCTGAATGATGAAAGGACGAAATGTAATTTAGTAAAAAAAACTGAATGGATTCAGGTCCAGTCCTCTGGCCCCAGATTCTTGGATTAACTGCTGTACAAGTACACATGGAATTTACTTTTTTGTTTCTGCCTCTTTTTATTCTTAAAGAGATGTTTCATAGTTACTTAAGCACTCACCTTTTGCTCTGCATCTGTTATCTAATTTTCATCCTCCACTACCATGCAACTGGAAAACCAAACACAAATAATGCCCTGGAGTGGAGAGAAAATCATTGGTTTTGGATCCCCCATCATGAGATCAGCATTACCACGGGCACTGCACTTGATGGGGAACTCCATTCAAAAAAAGATACGCAAAAATCAACCCCGTGATTATATCAAGCATGCGGATGTTAAATATGTCCAGGGATATGGGGATAGTGCGGTAAAATGGCGTTGAGATAGAAGATCTGCCATGATCTAATTGAATGGCAGAGCAAGCTCGAGGGGCTAAATGGCCTATTCCTGCTCCTATTTCCTATGTTCCAATGCTCCACAATTCAGCTTGGTCTGTAATGAGCAAGGTACAATTAGCATCAGGAGCATTGCTCCTTCTAATTCTCTTTTGGAGTAATGGGTGATTTATTTAAACGTTCGGCTCTTTTAAAGACCACACATGAACGGTAATTTAAAGGGGCCGACTTGTGTGCGGCCTGGAAGCGGACTTTCGAGTTGCTACGTGCAGCTTACAGGGAATATTGATCACAATAGAGATATTTATCATATTTAGTGACACATAACATGGTAACCTTTTACATTTAGTTACAAAGTTACTTCTGTTGTTTGAAATAAAAACTAACATGTGAAACAAGAAAAAAATTGCCCTCCCAGCTTAGTTGTTCCAGCAGACATATAACTTGCACTGGTATGGATTCCGCCTAGCCCCTTTAAGATCATAATGGAAATAAATATTAATTCCTGTGATTTCTAAGGTTTCTTTCTCACTCCAGAGGATGACAGAATGAAAACCGTTCTGCATAGGCTACTTTATCACTGTGGTATTATATTGGAGGAATTATAGGGTAAATTCTTGCCCTTAGCTCTCCCAGTGTGCAAAGGTAGGAGTACTATAGATGAAAATTTTCTCTAGGGCGCTTTTTATTTGCACTGGTAATTTATCAGATAAGAGTTCCCTTCCAAGTCAGACACCATCCTGACTTGAACAGATATCGCCATTCCTTCATTGTCACTGACTCAAAATCCTGGAAATGCCCACTTAACAGCCCACACAGACAGTAACAGTTCAAGAAGGCAGCCCTGTGCAACCTTCTCAAGGGCAACCAGGGATGGGCAATAAATGCCAGCCATGCCAGCGTCACACACATCCCCAGAATCAACTTTTAAAAATAAGAGTGTTATTTAAATGGCATATAAATAATAAATTAATTAAACAACCTCAAAACAGGTGAATAAATGGGTTCCAGAGTTTTTGACCCATAGTCTATCAGACTGTGGTGCAATCTTCCTCATCTCCATATTGCAGGGAAAAAATGCGACCCATTTGTTTACCAAACATGATAAGGTCTTCAAGCTATAAATAAAATATATGGCAAAACATTCAGCAATAAACTTTTTATGAAGCATACAGGAGGACTTTGAAAGTACTGTGCAACACTTTGTAGTTCTGAGATTCTGTTGCAAAAACTGCCCCTGAACATATGTACCAAAAAACACTGCAAGTTAAAAAATTAACCACTAGGGAGCCATTTTGTGGCTGGGATTTTATGAGTCCCACGGCGTTCCCAACAGCGGGACCGCAGTTGGTTTAACTTCTGCTTCTGCCGCATTTCCCGTTTCACACATGATTTTATATGTAAATGAACCGTGCGGCGACGGGCATGAGGGACACGTAGGATCATGCGGCCGGGGCAGCCGTTCATTGATGGAAGCTGCCATCACTGGCCCAAACACCATGATCACCACAGATATAAAATAATTTGTGCTTTCAGCCTCAAGGAGCAGCAGTCTTCCTTTCATGTATGCATCTTCAGATTAACCTAAATTGAAGCTTTTACTTAATTCTAAATGTTTTTTCCTCCCTCATTTTGTGAAAATCACCAGCAACTTCACATCATTTATTTTCCCTGCAGCAAAGGTATGTCAAATGTCAGCCAGTATGGTTCAGCGATGTGCAACCCCCCACCCCGCTTTGCAGGTTCTCCTCAAGGCTGTCAGGGAAAGGCAGGAGGTCCTTTTCCCTGCTGATGGAGTCTACAGACCCTCCCACCTCACCACAGTGACCTGGATGAAGGTAGCAGAGGAGGTCTCGAACTGTGGGGTGACATGCAGAATATGGGTGCAGTGCCACAATGACTTGCTCAGTTCGGCGAGTTAAGTGGTCTTGGTGAAGCATCTCCATTGTTTTCTTCCATGGCTCTGTGTCTTTAAGGCAGAGGGTACACAAGGAATGCAGTGGAATGCATGAGCAGCCTTGGTGCCATTCACCAAATGATTCTGCACCAAGATCAAGACTGGCATTGTTTATGTGATTGGATGTGTCATGGGAAAACCACCAGAATGAGTGACTTTGATGCATGCATGCAATGGTTGCGATGCATCATTTGCAACGTAATTAAATCTGCACTGTCTCCTAGAGGATAAACACAACGACAAACTGCGTGATTGTGCTAGAACAGGAGGAGGAGGTCCCTGACATCAGGGTCCTGACCATGGCTGAGGAGGAGGTGTTGGAGATCACGAGAGGGGGAGGCAGGGCGAGAGGGGGAGGCAGGGCAAGCGGAGATGGTGAGACAGGAGCCATAAGGCATAAGGATGAAGTCTCATCTCCATTCTTGCATTCATATGTGGACACCAAAGGAAATTGTATGAACTCATGTGCATCAGATGCTTAAAGTACCTCTGTTTGTGTCTCCACTGCAGGTGCCCGCACTCGAGTGGCAGAACGCCATGTGGCCCAAGAACCCCTCCGGCGAGGACGAAGAAGCCAATGTCCCAGAGGGTGCACCGTCACCTGCCTCTTCTTTCACCTTTGCCAGCGCAGATACATCCACATGGCCCGCAGGAGGTTTATGATTAGAATCTAGGTCACAAGCTGGTGTGCACAACACAAACACGTCCTAGCAGCTGAGGGAGAATGTGCCAGCTGGGTCCCCAGACAATTGGAGGACAGCTGGGGACCAGGCCCCTGCTCCGCCCCATGCTCCTGATGATCTTCTCTTTGCAGCTACGAGAAATCTGCTGGATGTGCAGCAAAGCTGTGTGGAAAATATGTCGGAGATACCTGAGGTCAGGCATAGCTTTGCACGTGCCATGGAAGAGTCTATGCAAGCAATGACATCTGCCATGTCCCAGGTACTGCAGTGTAGGACTTCCTCAGTCGAGAGTTTGGCGAGATCCATGACGAGTCTAGTTAACAATTGGGCCATATGCGATCTGATCTGCACTCCATCACTGCTGCCGTGGGCTCCATGCAGCAGAATCTAAGTGAGAGGGCGACGAGGAACCTGAACTTCCCTCCAGGTGCTTCTTTCCCTCAGGAAGGCGGGCAGGTGCTAACATGCGCACAGATAGAGGAGGAGCACGTGCCAGCTGCTCCGGGGCCTTCCTCTCAGGCCACCCTGAGGGTAAGCAGCATCTCGTCCTTCCCCCGCACCCCCCAACACTGGCCCCCATTACCTCCAGCAAGTGAGGACATGGGAAATACCGAAGCAGCATTGCTGCAGACCTCCAGTAGGATGGAGTCATCAAGGCCCTGTTCCTCCCCGCCATGGTCATCCACAGCAACGGGATAGCACACTGTGCAGACTGCCTCCACCTCAGCAGTGAATGTTAGGGTAGCAACTAACCGTAGTACACAAAAAGCAGGGAAAATCCACCCCAGCCAATTACCGTCCCATCAGTCTACACTCGATCATCAGTAAAGTGATGGAATGTGTCATCGACAGTGTTATCAAGCAGCACTTGTTTAGCAATAACCTGCTCAGTGATGCTCAGTTTGGGTTCTGACAGGGCCACTCAGCTCCTGACCTGATTACAGTCTTGGTTCAAACGTGGACAAAAGAGCTGAACTCAAGAGGTGAAGTGAAAGTGACTGCCCTTGACGTCATTTGACCAACTATGACATCAAGGAGCCCTAACAAAACTAGAGTCAATAGGAATCAGGGGGAAAATTCTCCTCTGGTTGGAATAATACCTAGCACAAAGGAAGATGGTTGTGGTTGTTGGAGATCAATCATCTCAGCTCCAGGATTTCACTGCAGGAGTTCCTCAGGGTAGTGTCCTAGACCCAACCATCTTCAGCTGCTTCATCAATGACCTTCCTTCAATCATAAAGTCAGAAGTGGGGATGTTTGCTGATGATTGCACAATGTTCAGCACCATTCGCGACTCCTCAGATACCGAAGCACACCATGTAGAAATGCAGAAAGACCTGGACAATATCCACGTTTGGGCTGGTAAGTGGCAAGTAACATTCGCACCACACAAGTGCCAGGCAATGACCATCTCCAACAAGAGAGAATCTAACCATCTCCCCATGACATTCAACGGCATTTTGACCACTGAATCCCCCACTATCAAGATCCTGGGGCTACCATTGACCAGAAACTGAACTGGAGTAGCCATATAAATACTGTGGCTACAAGAGAAGGTCAGAAGCTAGGAATCTTGCAGCAAGTAACTCACCTCCTGACTCCCCAAATCCTGTCCACCATTTGCAAGGCACAAGTCAGGAGTGTGATGAAATACTCCCCACTTGCCTGGATGGGTGCAGCTCCAAAAACACTCAAGACGCTCGACACCATCCAGGACAAAGCAACCTGCTTGATTGTCACCCCATCCACAAACATTCACTCTCTCCACCATCGACACACCGTGGCAGCAGTATGTGCCATCTACAAGGTGCACTGCAGCAATGCACCAAGGCTACTCAGGCAGCACCTTCCAAACCTGCAACCTCTACCCCCTAGAAGGACAAGGGCAGCAGATGCATGGGAACACCACCACCTGCAAATTCCCCTTCAAGCCGCACACCATCCCGACTTGGAACTATATCGCCGTTCCTTCACTGTCACTGGGCCAAAATCCTGGAATTCACTTCCTTACAGCACTGTGGGTGTACCTACTTCACATGGGCTGCAGTGGTTCAAGAAGGCAGCTCACCATCACCTTCTCAAGGGCAATTAGGGATGGCCAATAAATTGTGGCCTGGCCAGCAATGCCCACATCACATGAAACAAATTAAAAAAAAGAAAATTGAAACGGTTTTGAGCACAAAGGTGGCCTGGGTGATGTAAATATTGAGAATAAAAAAAGGTATATCAATACATACTTATTTCATTTAAAATTTGTTCCACTTGTTAATTTTTTTGCGTCATTTCAGATAGAAACAAAGATGCTTTTTGGAAGCCTATGGCAGGAACACAAAGATACTTGCAAAGCATCTCAGAAATTTGAGCCTTCAGTCTTCAATGATGGCTGATTTTCTATTAATGATTATTAACTTTTTCCACTACTGTATTGCCTTACTTTCGTGTTTCTGCTTTAACTTAACGCTGCTTGCTATGCTGTGTAGTCGTATTCATCATAGCCCATAGATGATTTCAAATACCAATTACACGAAAGTGCAGCAACGCTTCAATAAAATTCCAGAGGTGAATAAGACCTCAAGCATAAGTGAATTTCTGTGGGGAATTGTTATGCTTCTCTTCCCAACATTCCTTGATGATGTGGTTTATGGTTGGCTGAAAACATGCATAAATGAGGTTCTCCCTGATGTCCCTTGCATATCTCTTCAGGGTCCTCAAATCGATGATGGCATCATTGTCATCCTCCTCCTCACCCTCTTCGTAGTCACCCTCATCTGAGAATGACTGATGTTCCTTCCTCTTGTTCCTCTGCCTGCAGAATGTTGCCGCATCTAATTGCAAGGTTGTGAAAGGCACAGCAAATGATTACTCATGATACCCTCCGTAGTGCGCACTGAAGAGCCCCTCCAGACCAGTCAAGGCAGTGGAATCACATTTTTAGCTTTCCAATGGTGTGTTGAATGATGGCTCTGGTGGATGTGTGAGCAGCATTGTATCTCTCTACAGCAGCGCTTTGGAGATGCCGCACTGGTGTCATCAACCCTATACAAATTGGGTAAACCCTGTCACCCAGGATCCATCCATCCACTTCAGCTGGTTCTTCGAAAACTGCTAGCAGCTGGAAGTTCTTCAAAATGTATGAGTCATGACAGGTCCCTGGGAAACGTGCGCAAACATGCATGATTCCTCTCCTGTGGTCGCAAACCAGTTGAACGTTTAAAGAGTGGAAGCCTTTACGATTCACAAAGACAGGTCCCAAGGATCTCTAATAGCCACATGAGTACAGTTCATCACCCCTAGGGAACCTAATGATGGCACCGAGGGCCACAGACCTTGTTGCCTGGCTGTCCTCTTCTACAGGTAAATAGATAAAATCATTAGCATGTCGAAAAGGGCATTGGTCTCCCTTTGATGCACATGTGGGTTGCAGACCGTGAGATACCACATATCTCATCCTTGGATCCCTGGAAAGACCCGCTCGCAAAAAACTGAGTGCAGCAGTCACCTTAAGGGCAACCAGCATGAGATTCCCACCAAAGCCAATCGGCTGCAGGACATGCCATAGGATCCTACAAATTTCTGTGACCATTTCACATGACATCCTTAGGCGTCTCTGGCATTGCCTCCCTGACATTTGAAGGTAATTTGTCCTTGCCCTGAGGATGCGATGATGTGCCAGTGCCTGTCTTCGATAAGGATGTTCCTGGATATTATCATTTGGAACATCCTCACCTTCCTGTTCTGTCTTTTGCTGATGCTGGCATTCAGGCATCATGAGTTGAGGGAAAAGAGCCCTCCTTAGTCTGTCCCTTTGCTCTTCTTCCCATATACTAGACAGATTGGTGTATGAGACCCATGTCATGTGGCTTTTCTGAACAATAAATAAGCAAAGCACGACGATTCAGCCCTCTGTTGACACTGAGCTGAAACATCGAGGCAATGAACAGCCTCCTTATATCTGCCTTCAAATTGCAGCCAGGTAGAAACATACCCACAGTCGTTTGCCTCCTCCCACTCTCCTGGCTCTCCCGAAGTGGCCACATAGTTTCCATTATCGTTGGAGAAAATGGTGCAGGTGGAATTCAGTACGTGTCTCCCCACCTTGCAACTTTCTCCTGCAACCTTCCAGCCTGAATCCATCATCCTTGACCCACCCAATGTTACTATCCTTCCCTCCGTAACCATTGAGCCTCCCTCCATTACCATGCACAGTGTAATCATCAATGTATTCATGCCATCCCTCCCCCCGTTCCTACTCCCATTACTATCAACATGCCAACCCTTACCCTTGAACCTCCTCACACCGAACTGACCACTGTTGCCGAGTCCCGTTCCCTTCCATATGTAGCTGTCAAATTCCCACCCATTAGGCTTGACCTTTCCCCCTACAGAATCCATTTGCCCCCATTGAATGTGACCATTCCCTCTGCTAGCCAGTACCCTCAATTTGCCCCACAGCTCCCCGATGTCGACAGCACTCATCCTTCCATTTCGGCCCTTGCCAAATATCTTTACACTGTAATGCTCGAATCCACCCACCACCCCCGCAGTCGACAAAATGCATTTCAATATCAACATCAACCATTCAACAACCTGGACACTGCACTCCACCCTCCCCTGCTCCTCCATGCACCTGATCGACCACAACCTTCCCTCCCCGACTACCCTCTCCTGCTCCTCCATGCACTCAATCACCCCACCCTTCCCTCCTTGAGTTCCCCGCCCTGCTCCTGCACGTACTCAATCAACCGCACCCTCTCCTCCCCAAGTACCCTGCCCTGATCCTCCATGTAGCTCCCCCGCCATGCCTTCGCCCCTGAAGATTCACCCTTATTGTTGGAAGCCTGCAAGCAAACATCCATTCAAATGCTGGTGTTAGCTTTGCGGATGAGTTAAAGAGAGAACAGCACAGACCTGAGACTCAACTGCACAAATCCGACGGCTGCACACTATGGTAAAACAATCATGAACCGTGTGGCATGGGAATAGCGCTCACCGTTCACTTAATCTGGCAGGTAGGACTGAGTTGTAACTATAGATGGGGTAATGAGTATTCATGTTCTTTAAAGGAATACAAAGCTGCAATCCGCCACCGCGATGGGGGAACCCCGGAACGCCACAAACCCGTTGCCGACTTAATTTCTCTAAAATATCCCATCATCAGGAATCCGAGAAAACATCTCCCGCCTAATTATATCACCCCGCACGCCACCAATTCTGCTCTTGCAATCCAGTCTTTCTCAGACTACGCTGGCATCTATAACTAAAAATTTCTTATTGAACGGCAGAAATAAGGGACCAGCCATATATGTCATTTTCACAATCCAAGGCCCTTCAACGCAGTGTGATTGGTAAGAGATGATAATGTTCATGCAAAAACTCATCTTTCTACAGTACAATTTTGGGAAAGTGTGGAATTAACAAAAAAGAGAGTACTCCTTTGTAGTTGTGAAGGGTTAATAATTATAGATGCTCCCTAATGGTGCTAAACAGTGATGATAAAATATCAGCAACACAAAACACTGCTGACCTGAACAAATCAGATAGCCAAACCTTAACTGTAACCCTCTCCCTCACGAGTAAGTACTAAATATTTCAAACAGATGATGGGGTAATTTTAACTTAAACCACCCAAATTTCGCAGGAAGTAAAATTGGGCAGAGTATAAAATGAGCAGCCACACCAATCCAGTCAGTTATTTTCCAGGTGGGTTAGATTAAAATTACCCCCATGTTTTATTTATTGATAGAAAATGGCAGGCCTAACTCTCACTACAGTTCTTCTAAGCAAGCATTTATTGTGGCTGAATCACAGTCCGAGGGACTACTCTTTACCAATTTGCAGCAAAGGGCAGGATTGAATCATAGAATGGTTACAGCATAGAAGGAGGCCATTCGGCTCATCGTGTCTATGCTGGCTCTCTGAACGAACAATTCACCTAATGCCACTCCCCCACCTCCTTCCCATAGCCCTGCACATTCTTCCTTTTCAGATAATAATCCAAGTTCCTCTTGAATGCCTCGACTGAACCTGCCTCCACCATACTCTCAGGCCGCTCATTCCAGATCTTAACTACTCGCTGTGTGAAAACTTTTTTCCTCATGTCGCCATTGCTTTTTTTGCCAATTACCTTAAATCTGTGCCCTCTTGTTCTCGATCCTCCCACCAATGGGAACAGTTTCTCTCTATCTATCCTGTCCAGACCCCTCATGATTTTGAATACATCTATCAAATCACCTCTCAACCTTCTCTTCTCCAAGGAAAACAGTCCCAACTTTTCCAATCTATCTACATAACAAATTCGTCAGCCCTGGAACCATTCTCGTGATTATTTTCTGCACCCTCTCTAATGCCTTCACATACTTCCTAAAGTGTGGTGCCCAGAACTGGACGCAATACTCCAGTTGAGGCCAAATCAGTGTTTTATACAAGTTTAATATAACTGTCTTGCTTTTGTACTCTATGCCCTATTGATAAAGCCTAGGATACTGTATGCTTTATTAACCGCTCTCTCAACATTGTCCTGCCACCTTCAATGATTTATGCACATTCCTGCCTACCCCACCAATACCCTTTGACTCCCTTGTTAGTCAAGAATTTATCTACCTCGGTCTTTAAAATATTCAATGACCCTGCCTCCACCGCTCTCTGGAGCAGAGTTCCAAAGACTCATAACCCTCTGACAGAAAAAATTTCTCCTCATTTCCATCTTAAATAGGCGACTCCTTATTTTTAAACTGTGTCTCCCAGTTCTAATCTCTCCCACAAGGGGAAACATCCTTTCAGCATCCACCCTGTCAAGTCCCCTCAGTACTTTTTATGCTTCAATAAGATCATCTCTCATTCTTCTAAACTCCAATGAATAGACTCAACCTTTTCAACCTTTCTTCATAAGATAACTGCACGCCCATCACTCGTGCCCCCCCCCATACCAGCCATCAGTTGAGCGAACCTTCTCTGAACTGCCTCTAATGCATTTATATCCTTTCTTAAATAAGGAAACCAAAACTATACACAGTACTGTAGATGTGGTCTCACTCTATACAACTGGAGCAAAACATCCCTACTTTTATATTCCATTCCTCTTCTATATTCAGCATCGTTCTCGGTTGCATTATCTACCTGGCATCTGTCATAAGTACACTTTTTCTTCTTCATCTTAATCTCTATCTCTTTTGTCAAACAGGAAGCTCTGGATTTGTTTGCCATACCTTTCCCTTCATGAGAAAATACCTTGACTGTGCCCGAACTATCTCTGCTTTAAAGGTGTCCCATTGTGCAGTTACAGTTTTGGCTGCCAACCTTTGATTCCAATTTATCTGGGTCAGATCCATTTTTACCCCACTGAAGTTGGCTTTGCCCCAGTTAATTATTCTTACTCTGGATTGTTCCTTGTCCTTTTCTATAGCCAACCTAAACCTTATGATACAATGATCACTCTCCCCTAAATGTTCCCCTACTGACACTTGATCCATTTGGCCCACCTCATTCCCAAGAATCAGATCCAGCAATGCCTGCTTTCTTGTTAGACTGGAAACATACTGCTGTAGAAAATTTTCCTGAACACACGCTCAGAACTTTTGCCCCTCTCTGCCCTTTAATTATCCAAATATAGATTGGGATAGTAGTAAACTCCACCATTATAACTACTCTATAATTCTTGCACCTCTCTGCAATTTCCTTGCAAATTTGTTCCTCTACATCCTTCCCACTAGTTGGTGGTCTATAGACTATGCTGACCAATGTAGTTGCATCTTTTTTGTTCCTTAGCACTAGCCAAATTGATTCTGTCTTTGACCCCTCTGGGATATCTTCTTTCTCCAGCATTGCAAAGTTCTCTTTAATCAATACTGCCACCCCTCCCCTTTCCTTCCTTTCCTATCTTTCTTGAACACCTTGGATCCAGGAAATATTTAATACCCAGTCCTGCCCTTCTTTAAGCCAGGTCTCTGTTATAACCACAACATCATATTTCCATGTGGCTATCTGCACCTGCAAGTCACCAATCTTATTTACAACACTCCGTGCATTCACATAAATGCACACTAGACTTAATTTAGACCTTATTACTTCCGCCCTTACTCTGAACCCACCTAATAACTTACTATTTCCTACTCCACTGCTACCTGTGTCTCCCAGTAGTCTGTCCACCTTAGTATTCCTCTCTGATATTTTCTCCTGGTTGTCACACCCCTGACAAGTTAGTTTAAACCCTCCTCAATAGCACGAGCAATTCGCCCCACAAGGAAATTGGTCCCGGCTCTTTTTCGTGCAACCCTGAAGCAGAAATGATTTTTAAAGATCTTTTGACTGTTGAGAGTAGCAATTCAGCACAGAAAGTCTTAAATATTTCAGAACTACATTAGTTTTTAAATGAAAAGAAGATTTTAATCAAAGTTTAATTTAGACCTGGACTAGGAGATTAGAATCTTACAGCAAGAATGAGACCATTCAGCCCATCATGCCTGTGCCAGCTCCTTGAAAATGCTATCGGATTAGTCCCATTCACACGCTTTTCTCCCATAACCTAATGCACATATATTTACCTTAACTATGTGCATATAGCATATATGCACACCTGCACCACCTTTTATATTCTAGAACTCAGCATCACGAGTGCAGCTTAGAATTCTAGGTCACTGTCTAGCGAATACCCACAACTCAGAAATAAAGGCACATCAGTCTTGCCCTGGTAGTTTAGATTTTTTATTGTAATTGCTGTAGTATTTTCCTGTTAGATTCATTTTATATCTTCAAAAAGAGACGAATAGTAAAGTGAGAAACTATGAGGTTCTCGATTAATTTCAAACATGCAAGGCACTTTTCCGGGTGGCTCTGGTAGCAGGGAACCTTGCTTGCCATGCGCAGATGCAAAAATTGCAGGCACATCGCCCAGATGTTCTGCCTATTTGAATGGAAAATCATACACTGCATTTTTGGTGTGCCCATCACAAATTTAGGCCATAAATTCAATTTACTCCATTTGTGTACAGCAACAAATTTCTTCAGTGTGGCAGATACTCCATGAACATCAAAATTGATGCTTCCACTTATGGGGGGAGTCCAAAACCAGAAGCCATAAATATAAGATAGTTACTAATAAATGCAATAGGGAATTCAGGAGAAAGTTCTTTATTCAGAGAGTGGTAAAAATGTGGATCTCCTGCATGGAGTGGTTGAGGCAACTGGCATAGATGTATTTAAAGGGAAGCCTGATAAGTAAACAAGGAACAAAGGAATAGAAAGAAATGTTAATAGCGTGAGATGAAGTAAGGTAGGAGGAAGCTCATGTGGATTATAAACACCCATCTGTCAAATGCCCTGTTTCTGTGCTGTAAATTCTATGTAAAAATTACAATGAACTACAAGGAAATATACACAAAGGTATTGTTTAAAATGCTAAAATAGAAATACACAGTGATAAAATGAGTTGACAAATAATATAAACAATCATATTCAAACTCAGATTCAGGATACAGTGGCCTGCAACTTAGATATCTTACACAGTGAGAGCGAAGGAGCACAAAATGCAGCAGAACATGTTACTGCCACATTTCTGTCCTTTTCCAGCTATAAAGTCACTGTGAGGAAGTGGAGATTTTTCCATCTGCTTCCTCCCTGGCATGACTTCATTTTTGGTACCTAAATCTCAGACTTCCCTGTAAACCAGTGGGAAATATGCCTACGTGAAACAGTGTGGGTTGGATTGAGCCAGATTCCAGGAGTGAAAGTTTCAGTACCTTAACCTTCTGCAACACCCAGTCTTCTGTCTAGTAAGTCTACCTGTGCCCACAGTATTCAAACAATTCGCCCCAGTTGTCTACTTAGCGTAGTCCAAAGAATTTTTACTTTGAAGCTCTATTTCCTATCTATTAATCGATTTGTCTGTACTAGATTTATCCTGAGCAAACTTGTTCTGAAATTTAGCATAGGCTGCTGCTATTTCATGGTTCTTGAACCATACTGAGCACGTACACAGCCAGCCAGGGATGGCACCAGTGTGTAAATGCAAATTAATAAGATTATGAGAAAAGCTTTCGGCTATCATTAGTAATTCAGTAATCCTTCATCTTCTAAATGCTTGTGGTACCAAACTTGGAGGTTGTTATTTGTTCAAATATATCAAAAGGGTCCGAATACAAGTATTTAAATTTGATACAGCATTTATCTGTGTACAAAGTGCTTGGATTTATTCATCACACCAATGATCCCTCAATCTAAATAGAATGAAGATATTTTTAATTGAAACCAGTTTAATCACTTGGATCAATTACAAAATCATTAAGGACCTTAAGTGAAAAGAAACAGTGGAAATACATGCCATTTTCGATTATATAAAAATTGCTTTAAACAGCTAAGATACTAAAGGTCTGTAATAGTTTTCTATCGCAATCCATTCTGTCATTCTTTAAGTTTATCGATACAGATCATAGAATCATAGAATGATATGGCACAGAAGTTGACACTTCAGCCCATCGTGCCTGGGCCAGCTCTTTAGTAGAGCTGTCCAATTAATCCCACTCCACTATGACTGACTTGAAATATTAACTTTTTTTTTATTCGGTCATGGGATGTGGGCGTCGCTGGCTAGGCCAGCATTTATTGCCCATCCCTAATTGCCTTTGAGAAGGTGGTGTTGAGCTGCCTTCTTGAACCACTGCAGTCATGGGGTGTAGATACACCCACAGTGCTGTTAGGGAGTTTCAGGAGTTTGACCCAGCAACAGTGAAGGAACGGCGATATAGTTTCAAGTCAGGATGGTATGTGGCTTGGAGGGGAACTTGCATGGTGGTGGTGCATCTGCTGCCCTTGTCATTCTAGGTGGTAGAGGTCACGGGTTTGGAAGATGCTGTCGAAGGAGCCTTGGTGAGTTGCTCCACTGCATCTTGTAGATGGTACACACTGTTGCCACTGTGCATCGGTGGTGAAGGAAGTGAATGTTGAAGGTGGTGGAAGGGGTACCAATTAAGTAGGCTGCTTTGTCCTGGATGGTGTCGAACTTCTTGAGTTTTGTTGGAGGTGCACCCATCCAGGCAAGTAGAGAGTATTCCATCACACTCCTGACTTGTGCCTTGTAGATGGTGGACAAGCATTGGGGAGTCAGATGGTGAGTTACTCACCACAGAATTCCCAGCCTCTGACCTGCTCTTGCAGCTAAAGTATTTATGTGCCTGCTCCAGTTAAGTTTCTGGTCAATGGTAACCCCCAGGATGTTGATAATGGGGGATTCAGCGATAGTAATGCCATTGAACATCAAGGGGAAATGGTTAGATTCTCTCTTGTTTGAGATGGTCATTGCCTGGCACTTCTGTGGCGTGAATGTCAGTTGCCACTTTATCTGCCCAAGACTGAACGTTGTCCAGGTCTTGCTGCATTTGGACACAGGCTGCTTCAGTATCTGAGGAGTCGTGAATGGTGCTGAACATTGTGCAATCATCAGCGAACATCCCCACTTCTGACCTTCTGATGGAGGGAAGGTCATTGATGAAGCAGCTGAAGACAGTTGGGCTTAGGACACTACCCTGAGGAACTCCTGCAGTGATGTCCTGGGACTGAGATGACTCACCTCCAATAACCACAATCATTTTCCTTTGTGCTAGGTATGACTCCAACCAGTGGAGAGTTACCCCCTGATTTCCACTGACTCCAGTTTTGCTAGGGCTCCTTGATGCCATACTCGGTCAAATGCTGCCTTGATGTCAAGGGCAGTCACATCTATGTTTCACCACAGATGCTGCCTGGCCCGTAGAATGTTTTCAGAATGTTTTGTTTTTATTTCGGTTAAGTTTGTTGTTGTTCTGAACATTCTCTCTAAGATCCTATGATAATTTACACAATCTTCCTCTTACCTGCAGCCTCACTATGTTGAAATCAATCCAATCATGCTGGGGGCCAAAATTCCAATATTATTTTGATGGGAAGTAGTGCTGGCATAGAGAACTAGAATTTAAGGCTTATGTCAAACATGCCAGAGTAACATACTGTTACGGACAAATGGTAAGGGGGTGTGGGTAGTTCCCACTGTTTACCTCCCAAGTAACTGCATCATGCTTTGTTTAAAATGATGAGTTAAACCGAATGCTTTTTAGGGTCAAACAAACAGACAAATGATAGATTTTCTCTTAGGCTAACCAAAATATAACTATTTATTTTCACACAATTCCTGAAAATGGTCGCAATGTCACTCACGCACATAAACACTCACACGGATACTCAAGAATAGACAGAGAGGAAAAGGGTAAGTGATTTAAAGTGAGGTAGGTGTTTATGGTTCACAGTAAACCTGCTGAATCTTCTAAGGAGGACAGTCTCTTTTAAAAGGTGCAGGCCTGGGTGTTTGTCATCTTCTGGTGTTTAAGACTTCAGACTGGAGGTGGTGGTCACTTTAAATTCTCAGTTTCAGCAAGCTGAAGTGTAGAAGTAGCAGCAGGACTCCTTCCTTGCCTGGCTGGACTTCTTTCCACAGCCACACACTGGACTGTTTCTCTGATGTTATTGTGATCTCCCATCTCTCCAGAGGATTACCTTTTAAGGTCAAAATCCATCACATTAGCATTTCTGTTAGTTGACACATGACCTTCTCCCTGGTGTGACCACACAATGGACCAGGATGCGGAATGCATGGTTTTCTTTTGATATCTGGATGGGTAACATTCTGTTATGACGTGGCTACTTCACCCCTTTGTCTCAGAAGAACCCACAGAACCATAGATAAATTATGGCACACAAGGAGGCCATTCAGCCCACCAGGCCTGTGCCGACCAAAAAAAATGCCGCCTAATCTAATCCAACTTTCCAGCAGCTGGTCCACAACCTTGCAGGTTACAGCACTTCAGGTGCATGTTCAAGTACCTTTTAAAAGAATTGAGAGTTTCTGCCTCCACCACCATTCCTGGCAGTGAATTCCAGACTTCCACCACCCTCTGGGTGAAAAAGTTTTTCCTCATGTCCCCTCTAATCCTTCTACCAATCACCTTAAATCTGTGCCCCCTGGTAATTGAGCTCTCTGCTAGGGGAAACAGGTCCTTCCTGTCTACTCTATCTAGGCCCCTCATAATTTTGTACTCCTCTATTAAGTCACCCCTCAGCCTCCTCTAGGAAAACACCCCTAACCTATGCATTCTTTCCTCATAGCTGCAACTTTCAAGCCCTGGTGACATTCTTGAAAATCTCCTCTGTACTCTCTCCAGAGCAATTATGTCCTTCCTGTAATGTGGTGAGCAGAACTTTATGCAATATTTCAGCTGTGGCCTAACCAGCTTTTTATATAGTTCCAGCATTACATCGCAGCTATTATATTCTATACTTCGGCCAATAAAGGAAAGTATTCCATATGCCTTCTTCACCATTCCAACTACCTGTCCTGCCACCTTCAGGGACCTGTGGACATGCACTCCAAGGTCTCTCACTTCTTCCTCCCCTCTCAATATCCTCCCGTTTATTGTGTATACACTCACTTTATTTGCCCTTCCCAAGTGCATTACCTCACACTTCTCTGGATTGAATTCCATTTGCCACTTTTCCGCCCACTCAACCAAACCATTGATATCATTCTGGAGTCTACGGCTATCTACTTATGAACTACATGGCCAATTTTTGTGTCATCACCAAATTTCCCAATCATGCCTCCACAAACAGCAAGGGACCCAACACTGAGCCCTGTGGAATGCCACTGGAAACAGCTTTCCATTCGCTAAACATCTGTCGACTACTACCCTTCGTTTCCTGTGACTGAGCCAATTTTGGATCTAATCTGCCACATTCCCCTGTATCCCATGGGCTTTCATTTTACTGACCAGTCTGCCATGCGGGAATGCCTTACTAAAATCCATGTAGACCACATCCACTGCACTACCCTCATCAATCCTCCTTGTTAATTCCTCAAAAAACTCAATTAAGTTAGTGAGACATGGCCTTCCCCTAACAAATCCATGCTCACTATCCCTGATTAATCCGTGCCTTTCTAAGTGGCAGTTTATCCTGTCTCTCAGAATTGATTCTAACAATTTACCCACAACCGAGGTCAGACTGACCGGCCGATAATTGTTTGGCCTATCCCTCGCACCTTTTTTAAAGAATGGAACAACATTCACAGACCTCCAATCATCTGGTACCTCTCCTGTATCTAGTGAGGATTTGAAGATTATCCTCAGCGCATCCGCTATTTCCTCCCTGGCCTCCTTTAATAACCTGGGACGCAATCCATCCGGCCCTGGTGATTTATTTACTTTCAAGGATGTCAGACCCTCTAGTACATCTTCTCTCATCATGCTTATTGTATCTAATATTTCACAATCCTCCTCTTTAACTACAATGTCTGCATCAACCCTCTCCTTTGTGAAGACAGAGACAAAGAACTCATTAAGAACCCTGCTCACATCTTCTGCATCCACGCATAAGTTCCCTTTGTATATCTCTGATAGGCCCTACCCTTTGCTTAGTTATCCTCTTGTTCTTAATGTACTGAAAAAACATCTTCCAGTTTTCCTTAATTTTACCTGCCAATAATTTTTCATGTCCTCTCTTTGCTTTTCTAATTTCCTTTTTTACTTCACCCCTGCACTTCCTATACTCCTCTAGGCTTTCTAAAGTATTAAGATGTTTGTGATCATCATAAGCTTTCTTTTTCTGCTTTAACTTACCCTGTAAGCTTCGAGATAGCCAGGGGGCTCTAGATTTGGCAGTACCACCCTTTATCTTGGTGGAGACATTCCAACACTGTGCCTGTAGTATCTCACTTTTGAATGCCTCGCACTGGTTTGCCACTGATTTTCCTTCAAGTAGCTGTCGCCAGTCCACTTTCACCAGGTCACATCTCAGCTTTGTAAAATTTGCCTGCCCCCGATTTAGAGCTTTAACTCCTGTTTTATCATTGTTCTTTTCCATGATAATGCTAAAACTAACTGTATTATGGTCACTATCTCCAAAATGGTCACCCACTGCGACTTCATCCACTTGCCCAGCTTCATTACCGAAAACTAAATCTAGAATTGCACCCCCTCTCATTGGGCTTGTTACGTGCTGGCTAAAAAAGTTCTCTTGAATGCAGTTCAAGAATTTTGTGCCCTCTGTGCCCTTCACACTGTTTGTATCAAGTTGATATTGGGATTGTTGAAATCCCCAACTATTATTGCCATATAGTTTTTGCACTCAGAAATTTGCCTACATATTTGTTCTTCTATCTCCCTCTCGCTATTTGGAGGTCTATAGTACATTCCTAGTAATGTGGCTGCCCCTTTTTTATTTCTGAGCTCCACCCATATGGGCTCGTTTGATGATTCATTTAGCATATCAACCCTTCTCAAAGCTGTTATTGATTCCTTAACTAATAATTCTACACTGTCTCCTTTTTCATACATTCAGTTCAGGAATGTCTCTTTATGGTTTATACCTCTTCGTCTGGAATGTATCTTTTTGTCCTTTTCAGACAGTGAGACAGTTTTTGAATACACAGGTCAGGTCATCTGACCTTTGGCAGCCATCTTAGCAGCACACTGTCCACTTTTTTAAAGGAAAAGTCAACTTCAAAGAGTCTGATGAAGGGTCACTGACCTGAAATGTTATCTCTGCTTCTCTCTCCACAGATGCTGCCAGACCTGTTGAGTATTTCCAGCATTTCTTGTTTTTATTTAAGAAACTTTCTCAGTTGTGTAACTAAAATAGGATTCCGCAAGCTGTATTTGAGCAGTTTCAGGCTGATTAACAACTGAATATGTTGCCAGAAAGACTGTTTGAATCCAGGACATTGATTCATTTAAGAAACAACTAGATACTGAATATGAAAATGGTAGATTTAATAATCTGAAGCATGAGATCAAATGAGCATAAAGGGCCTTCTTCATCTGAATTTATCTTGTGATATTAGATCCCAATTCTGCAACCCTGATTAAAATGTCTGCTGTGTGGGGCCCAAATCATATGACAGCTTTTTCCCAGGGTGGAAGAGTCAGTTACTAGGGGACAGAGGTTTAAGGTGAGAGGGGCAAAGTTTAGAAGTGATGTGCGAGGCAAGTTCTTTAGACAGAGGGTGGTGAGTGCCCGGAACTTGCTGCCGGGGAAGATGGTGGAAGCAGGTACGATAATGACATTTAAGAGGCATCTTGACAAATACATGAATAGGATGGGAATAGAGGGATACAGTCCCCGGAAGTGCAGAAGGCTTTAGTTTAGGCAGGCATCAAGATCGACGCAGGCTTGGCGGCCGAATGGCCTGTTCCTGTGCTGTACTGTTCTTTGTTCTTTGTAACTAGCCTCCATGGATACTGCAAAAGCAGTTTATAAGTATCATTATTTTACGTTCTCTGCACAGCTTCCACCTTGTGCAGGTAGCAATAGGCATTCAGCCTTTACAAGGCAGAATGGCAGGAGAAATGTGCACAAAAATCCCAATCGAACAAAAACCAACGGAACAGAGGACAGGATACTTAAGGTGGAGACATGAAAAGAAGAGGTAGAACAATGCCTTCCTTATGCTGTTTGATATCTGCTGAAGTAAATGTTCTGCTGCATTAGCTGAGTGCTAGAAGAATTGCCTAGTTTGGAACTGAAAGACACCCTGCCCAGAGGACAAGTGCACATGTGTTTAAGAGAAGGTGGTGGTGATGTCAGTGATGTCTACAGTATCAACAAAATATGGGAGAATATGGTACACTTTAAGGAATCTAGCAAGGTAAGGTTACCCAAGAGAATATGTACCAACTAGATGCTCAAAGATTCCAAAGCACAAAATTGCTAGTAACATTTGTGCCACACAATTGCCAGGCAATGACCATCTCCAACAAGAGAGAATCTAACTATTTCCCCATGACGTTCAATGGCAATACAATTGTTGAATCCCCCACTATCAACATCCTGGGGGTAACCATTGACCAGAAACTGAACTGGAGTAGCCATATAAATACTGTGGCTACAAGAGCAGGTCAGAGGCTGGGAATCCTGCAGCGAGTAACTCACCTCCTGACTCCCCAAAGTCTGTCCACCATCTACAAGGCACAAGTCAGGAGTGTGATGGAATACTCCCCACTTGAATGGATGGGTGCAGCTCCAACAACACTCAAGAAGCTCGACACCATCCAGGACAAAGCAGCTCGCTTGACTGGCACCATATCTACAAACATTCACTCCCTCCACCACCAACGCATAGTGGCAACAGTGTGTACCATCTACAAGATGCACTGCAGCAACTCACCAAGGCTCCTTCGACAGCACCTTTCAAACCCGTGGCCTCTACCGCCTAGAAAGACAAGGGCAGCAGATGCATGGGAACATCACCACCTGCAATTTCCCCTCCAAGCCACACACCATCCTGACTTGAAACTATATCACTGTTCCTTCACTGTCGCTGGGTCAAAATCCTGGAACTCCCTTCCTAACAGCAATGTGGGTGTACCTACCCCTACACGGACTGCAGTGGTTCAAGAAAGCAGTTCACCACCACCTTCTCAAGGGCAATTAGGGATGGGCAATAAATGCTGGCCTAGCCAGCGACGCCCACATCCAACAAATGAATAAAAAAATTGCCTCCATCCTTCATTCATTCCTTCATCATCGCTGAGTCTAAATCCTGGAACACCCTACCTAACAGCAATGTGGGAATTCCTTCACCATATGACTGCAGTGTTTCAAGAAGGTGGCACACCACCATCTTGTCAAGGGCAATTAGGGATGGGCAATAAATGCTGACTTTGTTAGCGAAGCCCACATACCATGAAAAAAAAAGTTCCCTGTCAATTAGTTTCATACTAATTAATATTCATTTGTATCAAGCTCTGTCATTGGCATACCCATATCTCAGTGGAGTATACGGACACAATGCAATGTACAATTTAAAATGTAGTCAATTTTCATTCTTGAGCTTAGTAAGTGCAGAAGAGTGATAAATTGCAGCTTTGTAGGAAAATGCTCTTCCTCTCCCTGTGCCAGTTGTGTGCCTGCACTCCCTATGCAGCATGCCACTGAATCAATCCTCTTTATCGGGAGAATGACTGCTGATTACATCATTTAGTGAACTCTTAGGCAAGACTGTGAAGGAGCTGAATCGACATATATGGTTGAAGTGCCAAGCCTTGTCAAGTGCCTGGGTTAATAAGTGTAGCTACTGATGTTAATTCAGCTGCCTCACAATGATGCATTCAGTAACTTCTCCCAACCAGTGTCCCAAGGTTTGCTGTATAATTCATAGAATCAAAGAATCATAGAAAATTACAGAACAGAAGGAGACCACTTGGCCCATCATGTCCACACCGGCTGTCAAGCTGTCATCCAGCCTAATCCCACTTTCCAGCTCTTGGCCCAATACCTTGTTGGTTACGACACTTCAAGAGCATATCCAAGTACTTTTTAAATGTTTTGATGGTTTCTGCTTTTACCCCCTTTCTGGCAGTGAGTTCCAGATCCCCACCACCCTCTGGATGAAAATAAAATACCCTCAAATCCCCTTTAAGCCTCCTATCTCTTACCCCAAATTTATGCCCCTGGCTATGGACTTCTCAATCAAGGGGAAAGGGCCTTCCTATCCACTCTATCTAGACCCCTCATAAATATATACACTTCAATTAGATCTCCCCTCAGCCACTTCTATTCCAAAGAAAACAACCCTAGCCTATCCAATCTTTCCTCATAATTAAAATTCTCCAATCGAGGCGACATTCTCGTAAATCTCCTCTGTACCCTCTCTCGTGCAATCACATTGTTCCAATAGTGCAGTAACCAGAACTGCACTCGGTACTCCAGCTGTGGCTTAACCAGTGTCTTATACAGTTCCAGCATAACCTCCCCGCTCTTATAGTCTATGCCTCGCCTCATAAAGACCAGAAACCTGTATGCCTTTTTGACCACCTTACCTGTCCAGCTGCCTTCAGGGATCTGTGGACATGCACTCCAAGGTCCCTGTGTTCCTCTCCACTTCTCACTATCCTAACATTTATTATGTATTCCCTTGCCTTGTTAGCCTTCCCCAAATGCATTACCTCACACTTCTCCAGATTGAACTCCATTTACTACTGTTCCACCCACCTGACTCATCCATTGATATCTTCCTGCAGTCTACAGCTTTCCTCTTGATTATCAACTACATAGCCAATTTTTGTATCATCTGCAAATTTCTTAATCATACCCACTAAATTCAAGTCCAAATCATTGATATATACTGCAAAAAGCAAGGAACCCAGTACTGAGCCCTACACAACCCCACTGGAAACAGCCTTCCAGTCACAGAAACATTCATTAACCATTACCCTTTGCTTCCTGCAGCTGAACCAATCTTAGATCCAACTTGCCACTTTGCCTTGAATCCCATAGGCTTTTACTTTTGTGACCAGTCTGCATGTGGGACTTTCCCTTAACACATCTGTTCTGACTGTCTTTGATTAATCTGTGGCTTTCTAAACTAAGATTTATCCTGTCCGTCAGAATTTTTTCCAATAACTGTCCCACCACCAAGATTAGGCTGACTGGCCTCTAATTACTCAGTCTATCCCTTTCTCCTTTTTTAAACAATGGTACATTGTTAGCTGTCTTCCAGTCGTCTGGCACCATGCCTGTAGCCAGAGAAGATTGGAAAATGATGGTCAGAGCCTCTGCTATTTCTTCACTTGCGTCCCTTAACAGCCTAGGATACATTTCATTTGGGCCTGGGGAATTTATCCACTTTCAAAGATGTTAAACCCACTTAATACTTCCTCTCTTACTATGTTAATTTTGTCTAATATTTCACACTATTCCTCCCTGATTGCAATGTCTGTATTGTCTCTCCCTTTTGTGAAAACTGATGCAAAGTATTCATTAAGAACCATACCAACATCCTCTGCCTCCACACACAGGTTCCCCTTATGTTCCCTAATAAACTCTACTCTTTCTTTAATTATCCTCTTGCTCTTTATTTATTTATTTATTTATAAAAAATCTTTGCGTTTTCCTTCATTTTACTTGCCAATTTTTTTTAACATACTACATTTTAAAAAACTGAACATAAATACTTCAGATTACAATTCCTAATTGCAGGTCGTTAATTCATTCATTGACCAATTTAATTTGTAAAAATATAGCTAAAATTAACTATAGAAAATGGTTAAAAATATAAACGTCCAAGCACACTGTCAAGAAATCATGCTCATGGAGGAAACCTCCATTAAACTTTTAAAAAGGAAAGCTGGGATCTTACATTTACATTTTAAAAAGCTGGCAGCCAAAATGATCACCACAATTTGCACTGAAATACCTCACATTCCTGAACATCAAATCGGAGATGCATGTCTAATGAGGTTACATTCAGGACAATGCTTCATGCTTCACTTCTAATGGCAAAATATTCAGAACCATCTTGGAACATTAACAGTGCAGACGTACCTCCAGGGGTTTAACACTGAAACAATGAGACCCGAGAGAGATTGAGAATTCCTAATGTGTATCCTATGTGGGCTTGTCCAATCTACACCTTCTCCTTTGTTATCTCTTGCCCCATCCCCACCTCACTTGCTTATAACCTGTGACATTTCTAATATTTGTCAGTTCCGAAGAAGGGTCACTGACCCGAAACGTTAACTCTGCTTCTCTTTCCACAGATGCTGCCAGACCTGCTGAGTGGTTCCAGCATTTCTTGTTTTTATTTGATAATTCCTAGACTTGAATCTAATTAAATTGTAAACGAGGACACTACACAATCATGTGATCGCCTCCCCATCTGTGAAAAATTAGCAGTCTTTTGCAAAAGGACAAGCTCCTGAGACTTCGAATGCGACAAGCTTGGAGTGCTAACCAAACAAGACCCCGGTGGGACTATGCGTGTCTCTCTGTCTCTTTTTCTCCAGCAAGTTTTGAAACCTGTCTGCAACTGTGGACCATCCAAGTCTACCATTTCTACAGACTGAGACCCTGGGGAAGAAAGCCACCTACAAATCGGTTTCCAAGAAAAACCTGAACCAGGTGGGCCAGCCACAGAGTGCACTTCTACCAGCCAGAGACTTCAAGGTCACAATTTCAGCTGGAAGACAACAGAATGACCAGACCCCACAAACTGTACGAAGAAGGGTCACTGACCCGAAACGTTAACTCTGCTTCTCTTTCCACAGATGCTGCCAGACCTGCTGAGTGAATCCAGCATTTCTTGTTTTTGTTGTATATTATTTTTACTTGTTCTGGATTCTCATCCAATCCAAACTGTTCCTTATCACTCTGCAATCTATTTGTTTGTGTATTATTCTCATGTGCGTGTGTGAGTGAAATGTAGCGTAGTTAATTACTTCTTGGTTAAGTACAAGAAACTCACCCCGTTCTTGTTTAAACTCAAGAAAACCTGTCCGATTGGTTCTTTTATGAACACAACAAAGATAAAAAGTAAAACACTCACTGAAGTGGTAAGCACATCCACTGTTTTAAAAGGAATCAACCCTACTGTGGTCAAGCAAAGAGAAGGGCAAAAGGGGAGCCTTGTGACCCCTCCTGATCGTAACACCACTAAGATAAAACTGCAATTTTCCAAATGCTAAGTTACAGCAAAATGTTTACTCAAAAGATGAGTAATGAAGTTTTATTTCATAACCTCTACAGCAGCTGACACACTGGAATTGAACTCCAGGAAGTTTTAGAAACAGTTTGTTTGAAAATGTAATTTGTAGTATTATTTTCTTCAGAGTTTGCCCTGTTTGTGCTCACAAAATTAAACTGTATTTTACAGTCAGATTGCTGCCACTAGGTTAGAATTTAATGAGCCTGCTGCTGGTCCTGGCGGCGGGCCCAGAAAAAGGCACTGTTCCCACTCATCACATGGGCAGCTGCCCCACCTCGATTACGTGACGGGCAGTCATTTTGCATTAGGGAGGCACAGGACTCCCCCTATCATGTGGTGGGGGTGGGAGGCAAGTCATTGATTACAACCTCTGATGTCTCCAGAACAGGTACTGGCACCATATTTAAAGGGCTGCCAGCCCTGCATTCACTCCTGTCTTGGATTCATTTTCAGCTTTGTGCAGCCTAAAACTCTGTCTGACTGGTTCCTGTACCCCACCATGCAACGAGGAGGCAGAAGACGGTGGCCAAGGCATGACACAGGGTGGTCCCACTGTTCAATGATGCCTCCCTGCAGATTCTCCTCCAGGCTGCAAGGGAAAGGCAGGAGGTTCTCTTCCTCCACAATGGCAAGGAGAGGTCCTCCCGCCTGACCAAGCAAGCCTGGGTGGAGATCACAGAGGAAGTCAGCAGCCATGGGGTCACCCAAAGGAACTGGGTCCAGTGCAGGAAGAGTGTCAATGACCTCCTGCGTTCAAGTTGCGTGTTCCACATCAACTTCCTTTCTGAGCATTGCATGTGACTACGCGAGAGGTTGTGCAACATGGGGAAGGTCGCAGTGCTGCGGCATTGGCTGAGTGGCTAGGGTTCTGTCTCCTCCTGACAGATACATGGCTGTCTCTTGGCCACATGCCATCTTCCTTCATAGCTCACCTCCTTTAACTCTCCTGACTGCAAGTGTTGGCATGAGAGATATCAGATCCCCCATTAGGGGAAGAGGGGCTGACATGATCAGAACTGTCTGTCATTCTCTATGATCTCCTTCCTTCCTCTTGCAGGATAAGATGGCCCATAACAGGAGGGAGATTGCCCGGACTGGCAAAGGACTCCCAGATCTGTGCCCACTCCCTCTGGCAAGGAACAGGCCTTGGAGCTGGCGGGCACCCAGGGCGGCCATGCATTATCAGACAGGAAGACGGGGACTCCTGTGCAAGAGTATGAGTATTGACTGCTGTCGGCATTCACATTATTGTTGGCGACCCACATCACACATGGTTGGCATCAGGAGATATACGCAGCCTAACCCATATATTTTTGTGTTCTGTCATACAGGTTGGCGTTTGCAGGGGTCCGCAACCACAAGAGGACAGTCATCCACCTCTGACAAGGATGCACACTCAGAGGATGCACCATCCCATGACTCTCTTGCACCCTCCACCAGCGCAGATACTTTCACCTCAGTGGGTACCCACTCGACATTAGAATCAGGGTCACAAGCTGGTGAGAACACTGCAACGCACCCGGGCAGCTGGTGGAGACTGAGATAACCAAGGCTTCCAACATTCAGAGGACTGTGGGTTGCCAGGCCTAAGCTCAGCCCTAGAATGATGACGAGCCTCTGGTGTCAACAGCACAGGCCATGCTGGAGTTGCAGACAGAGATAAGGCAACTTTTGGCGGTGATGCCAGAGGTCATGCGCAGCCACGAATGGATGATGGAGGAGTTCATCCATGCCATGACTACTGCCATGTCTCAGGCTTATGAGCGCATGGCTTCCTCCAATGAGAGGGTGGCGACTCTCATGGAGAGCCAGATCCTACAGATGTCTGTAGACCTGCACACCATTACCTTGGCCATGAGCTCAACGCAGCAATGGCAAGGCAAGAGAAGAAACAAGAGCCTGGATCGTTATCCAACTTCTAGTCCTTCTCTGGTGAGTAGGGAGGCTCAAGAGAGCCTTCAAAGGGAGAAGGAGGAGAAGCTGTGATCCCCATCTGGGGGCTCCCCTCAGGGTGCCCAGAGTGTGGACGTCGGCTCCTCAGCCCCTTCGCCAGTGAGCCCAGCTCCAGTAGCCATGACGCCTGAGCAGAGTCCTGCGCCTGTGCAGGCCACAGGCAGCCTAAGGAGACGTGCCCAAAGTCATCACAGGCCAGGGGGTAGCCTGCCTCCAACCCAGCTGCTGCTGCAGGTATCACACTGCAGAGCAGCACCTGCAAAGGTATTAAAAAGAGCACATAGCCACACTTACAGTGCCATGGGTGAAGCATATATGTTTTGTTGTAGATAATTAAAATATCCTTTGTTCCAATCATTATGCTTCATTGCCTGAAAGCTCTGTGCTATTATGCCTTAATTGTGAACTGCTGACCTCCACCTTCCCACTTAGAACTGTGCCAGTGTGACCACAGCCCTGATTAACATACCAATGTGATGACAGTCCTCTAACACATGGTCTCCCATGGTCACTAGCATGCATTGCAGCCGCTCGCAAGATACGGACCACAAATATAGCAGAGCCGACATACTTCAGGCATTAAAACGAGCCTTTATTTCACTCTTTGTGAATGGACACGAGGAGGACTGTAAATGAGTCATTATGAAGTTGTCTCTTGCCTCCTTCGCACATTGCTTCACCCTGCTAGCCCTCTGCCTTGGCACCTGAGGATGTGACAATTCCGACCTCGCAGTCGCTGATGGAGTTCAGGGACCAACCTTGATGTTGGCCCACCCAGCAGCGTAAGCAAACAGACCCATCACACAGCAGTTTGCTAACCCTATACTGATACCTCGCGAAACCCAACCCCACCCCCGCAACTCACACTTATCCCCCTTGCAGAGCCCCCATGACCCCGGACCCCCTTGCAGAGTACACAGCAACACAGTCCCACACTGGCCTTCAAACCCCCTCTTCTCCTATGCAGCAGTGCTCAAATCTGCCTACCCGTCGTGGCACTGAAGCCTTTCTCCTCAGTGCTACCTATTTTCATCAGTTGGGAATCCGGAGCCGCTTGACTGCTGCCCACCATTCACAAAATCACTCATTACATCACTTATAATTATATTTTAATGCATGTAAATTGCCATTTCAGCAATTTTGTTCCTGGTGCTTTGCGGCGGCAATGCCGACATTGTCTCTCCCCGCCACTGACAAAATCCGAAACTGATGTCATAATGCCAGATTTCCGGGTGGGCGGTTGCGTTGCGATTCTCCATCCCCCCCACGCCACCAGGCCTGCCCTCAATTGCGGCGTTAAATTCAGCCCACTATATTCAACTTTGTAGCTTGGGTGAATGGAAGAAGAAAGAAATCATCATACACATGTTAAACATGTAAAAATTAATTTTTAGCTAACATTCCCTTAAGGCATGGTTATAAGATTTTGCTTGGAGAAACAATGATAGTGTCTTAAATGTGAATTCTTGCTATGTGCAGTAGTATTGTTATTTTTAAATCTTTGAACCTTTACAATGAACCCTTTGTAATGTATCATTTCAAGAACACTGCTTTTGCAATGCCATGTAAAGAGAATATTCAGAGCTCTCTCAGTGCTCACTATGCTTTCCAATTAAATCATAAAGAACTATTTTGGTCAATGAAAAGAGAATTTTTAGATCTTTAAACATGCATATGAAATTCTTCCCTTTATCCAATTTATAAATCTCTTGCATTGAATTTAAATTACAGTAAAACCTACAAAATTCTGATAAGTTCAAATTCTACTCAGTTTTATCTTTTTAGATGAGCAACTTATCATCACTCATTGAAGTGTAATTTATACAAAATATGATGGCTAATTGATGTAATTTTTTTATGGCACAGTGATTAGAACAATTTCTCAAAATGGTCCCTGAGCTCTGAGCGTTGCGATGTGGACATTAGCTCAATGTGAACATTAGTAAAAATTATGGATTTGGTTCTAAAATTGTTAACTGTTCTTATAATAGACTAAGTGCTAACTTACATCCATGAGTCTTAAAGAAGATGGGGAATGAAATGAATTACATTTTAACTGAGATTTTCATAAGCTCAGGAAAAAATCCTCAGGAAATTAACACAGCCTCATTATACCTAGAAATGTCTGCTGCCTGCCCTCAGGGAATCAATGTAAGTTGACAGGTGCTACACAAACAGATTTCTCCCCCGATCTGCATACTAAAGGAAAACGGAAGCCAGGATAGGATCAAGTAACTTCAACGGCTTCACAATTCATCACAGAGCAGAATATAAGAATCAAAACACCTCCCCACTCCTCTCACCCCCTTCCCCTACGAGCAAAACTTTGACATAAGCAACATAATTTCAAATGGATCCCCCACACTAATTGCACTAATTCTATGCTATAAATTCTATGTTTGCCAGGATGAGATCAGAACAAAGCAATTTAAAATAATATGAAAATTCTAAATGTCTTGCAACTTACTGTAGGCCATAACATGTTGAAAGGGCCACAGCGGATTCTGCATTTCCTTGGATTTTGCCATGGTAATAACAGTGTTCTCCACCCTGTAATTAAAATGAATTAATGTCACTATGCATCATGCTCTGTACATTTAGAGATTTCACTGGAAACCATCAGTATCAACACTAAAATGTCGAATTACAAAATTAACACTAGATTTTTTGGTTATATCTGCCCAAATTAATCTAAATCACAGTTTGACATATATAATAATCAGCTATATTCAGGTGGAAAATTTCATCATTTATATATCAAAAAGACTACTTTTCCGGTAGTTGCAGGAAAAAATATCAGATACTAATGCTATGGACTTGGTACTGGTTGTCCTGCAAGGTGAGATTCCTTTCAGCTAATAAAGAAAGTACTGATGACTGTTATGAAAATGTAAACAGCTCAGACTATCCCTCAGTCTCAGCATAAAACAAGATATAGGCACAAAGGCAGCACAATTATAGAATTAAAAATATAAACATTGGCCATGAAATTTTAAGTAGTTGAAGGCATGCAGCACATTGATATGAATGTTAAGAACAATCTCCTGACATCACAGCACAAGTTAACCAATTTTAAATAAATGGCTTCACACCTTGGCTATAAAAAGGGGAGAAGAATTCCAGGCATTTAAACTTTATGTCTCTTGATATAAATTCAAGGTTTATGGAAGTATGAAACGAGAAAAGATCAGCTGTCGTATCAAGCCTGTTTTTTCCAGTTTGTACCTTCTCCTCAACTCATATAAGCTCCTCTAATGAGACAAATTACCACAGGAACATTTAAAACTTTTTTCTGACCCAGTATAATGTAGAGAAGTGCAGTATATTGTGCTAATATTGCAATCCATATTCTTCCCATAATTCCAACAGGACTACAGCCACAGTGTTTCCTCTTTTGTTGAATCATTGATGTCTCTAAATACTTTTATAGTTTTCGGTCCTTTGCTAAACAATACTCAACCAGTTCCTTTTTAAATGAGTCGATGCAGCACCTGCTTTTGATGGAGGAATTCGTAACTAGGAAACAAAATCTCCCAGTCTCTAGTCAAATCTTCTATTTAGCATCGTGACCACAATTTAATTGAATAAACAGCTTTATTATATGGTCTTTAAAAATCTTAATTATGCTTTCTCTCAGTCACCTTTTCTCATAATGAGATTCTCAGCAAATGGCCAATTAGCACACCCAATCTGTCACTTCCACCTGTTTCAATGGACACACATCTGTTGTGGGCACAAGTCATAGCTCATGTTCCAATATGCATCATCTTACATTTTTACACATTAAAGGACCAAATCCCCAGCCGCATGTGCCAAAACTGCAGATGTGCAAGTGGCAAAATGGAAGTGAAAACCCTGGGCCAGGGCTGAAATTCAGGCTCTTCCTGTTAAGTGCTTACTGAAGTGCTCACATCCATTTCATGTGTTAGCGTCACTAAGCCCCCAGATTTAATTCAAAATTATTCAAATAAGCACCACCCACAATTTGCCAGGACTTGTGTTGGATTTGCTCTTTTTGCTTTGAATGGAAGGGAAGTTTTGTGGGAACTCAAATAGCCTTTGAAGTTTTTTTGTAACAATGGTGACAGTACCTTTTTTGTGCAGTGTTCTTGGTGAGATTTCCACCATTCAGAAATGTTTATGAAGATGTTAATTTGGCAGCCTTCTTTGCTCACTGAAAGGAGGCATGTCAGAGAAATGAGCACGCTGATCATTCTACAGCTTTTGGCACATTAACTTACCAATTATGCAGGACAACTGCCTTAGCCTGCTGCAGGTCAGCTGGACAGAGATGGCAGTACAAGTGGTTGGCAAGATTACCACTAATCTCAATTGTTATGAATATAGCCCTATCCCAGCTAGCACTGCAATGTCGGGCACTGTGCTCCCCATATATGCTTCACAATGGTGATTAATGCACTGGTGAGAACCTTTATATCCTTTCCCACTGGACACCATAACAAGATGTCCAATATCCCGTGGGAAAGTTCCCAGGATGAGTTTCCCCCTGCCAGCTCAGCTGATTTATTTTCTTAACTTTGATAAGTAGGTAATGTTCAATAAGTGCATTCAAACTACAGAAGGATATCGTACGTGGAAGAAGGGTCCTTAGCCATGGTAACAGGATAACTTGAATTGGCAAACTCATAGATTGCCTAGGGAGGAGGTGTGCAGAGATTAAGAATTCTGAGATTTTAATTGATGTCTTGCTTACAAAATGGCATCAGAGGAAACGGACAAAAATATTGTTTTAACAAAAGGATTTTTCTCTTAGATCGTGAGAAAAGAAAGGTAGAACTCTGAAACAAGACAGGCTAACAGGGAAGATGTGAAGACATCGAGGGAATTTCAGACTTCCTGGTATGAAAATGTTAAGTGGTTAATGGGCAGTGCAGTAGTTAACAGGCTACATTGTCGGTGAACATTGCATAGCAGTAAATGATTTAGGAAAGAGACTGAATAAGTGATAGCGGATTTCGAGGAGACAGATTGAACGGTGAATGATTTACGAGAAGACTGGACTGAACAATAGAGATTTGGAGAGGGGATGACTGGGATTTCGGAAAGTTGACTGAAGACTCGGGCAAAAGGGTATGTTTCCAGTAAGTTTTTAAAGGTTATCCTTTCAAACTAAACATGGGGCATTTGGGGACTGAAGATCCAATTTTGTCATAATAGGTTTTTGTGGCCATATAGCTTATGCCTCGCCTGTCAAAAAGATCTCCAGCCACCACAGCTGGCTTCTCTCCAAGTTCTGATAATTACATTATGAAATCAGTCACTTTCTTTCTCTTGAAAACTGTTTGGATCTATAATGTATGACAGACACATTTTAGAGGCAATACATATATCTGGAGACTCCATCCCCCTAATTGCCCACAAAGAAAAACGAACTTGCATTTATTTAGCACCTTTCACATTCTCAGGACAACCCAAAGCACTTCACAACCTGTGAAATACTTTATGAAGTGTAGTCACAGTCTTAATGTAGGAAATCACAGCAGCCAATTTGCACAGAATAAGGTCCTACAAACAGTAATGAGATATATGACCGGATTGTCTTTTTTAGTAAGTTTGGTTGAGGGATAAGTGTTGGCCAAGATACCAGGGGAATACCCTCCTCTTTCTTGAATGGTGCCGTGGGATCTTTTACATCCAACTGAAAGACAAATACAGCCTTGATTTAACATCTCATCTGAAAGACAGCACCTTTGATTGTGCAACACTCTCTCAGTACTGCATTAATGTCAGCCTAGACTTTGCATCGATGACTCTGCACTTGAGCTTGTGGTGTATATGGACTTCCAAAAGACATTTGATAAAGTGCCACATAATAGGCTTGCCAGCAAAGTTAAAGCCCATGGAATAAAAGGGAGTGTGCAGCATGGATACAAAGTTGGCTGAGTGACAGGAAACAGACAGGCATGGTGAATGGTTGTTTTTCAGACTGGAGGAAGATATATAGTGGGTTCTCCAGGGGTCGGTATGAGGAAGACTGGTTTTCATGATATATATGAATGACTTAGACTTGAGTGTACAGGGCACAATTTCAAAATTTGAAGATCACACAAAACTTAGAAGTATTGTGAATTGTGAGGAGGATAGTCATAGTAGAATTCAAGAGGACATAGATGGAATGGGCAGACAAATGGCAGATGAAATTTAATACAGAGAAGTGTGAAGTTATGCATTTTGGTAGGAAGAATGAGGAGAGACAACATAAACTAAAGGTTACAATTTTAAAGGGGATATATGTGCACAAATCATTGAAGGTGGTAGAGCAGGTTGAGAAAATGGTTAAAAAGACATATGGGATCCTGGGATTTATAAATAGAGGCATAGAGTACAAAAGCAAGGACATTCTGATGAACCTTTATAAAACAATCATTCAGCCTCAACTAGAGTATTGTGTCCAATTATGGGCACTGCATTTTGGCGACCACATTCTGGAAGTGGTTCAAGAGTTCACCTACCTAGGCTCAACTATCACCAGTAACCTGTCTCTAGATGCAGAAATCAACAAGCACATGGGAAAGGCTTCCACTGCTATGTCCAGACTGGCCAAGAGAGTGTGGGAAAATGGCGCACTGACACGGAACACAAAAGTCCGAGTGTATCAAGCCTGTGTCCTCAGTACCTTGCTCTATGGCAGCGAGGCCTGGACAATGTATGTCAGCCAAGAGCGACGTCTCAATTCATTCCATCTTCGCTGCCTCCGGAGAATACCTGACATCAGATGGCAGGACCGTATCTCCAACACAGAAGTCCTCGAGGTGGCCAACACCCCCAGCTTATACACACTACTGAGTCAGCGGCGCTTGAGGTGGCTTGGCCATGTGAGCCTCATGGAAGATGGCAGGATCCCCAAAGACACATTGTACAGCGAGCTCGCCACTGGTATCAGACCCACCGGCCGACCATGTCTCCGCTTTAAAGACATCTGCAAACGCGACATGAAGTCCTGTGACATTGATCACACGTCGTGGGAGTCAGTTGCCAGCGTTCGCCAGAGCTGGCGGGCAGCCACAAAGGCGGGGCTAAAGTGTGGCGAGTCAAAGAGACTTAGCAGTTGGCAGGAAAAAAGGCAGAAGCGCAAAGGGAGAGCCAACTGTGTAACAGCCCCGACAAACAAATCTTTCTGCAGCACCTGTGGAAGAGCCTGTCACTCTAGAATTGGCCTTTATAGCCACTCCAGGCGCTGCTCCACACACCACTGACCACCTCCAGGCGCTTACCCATTGTCTCTCGAGATAAGGAGGCCAAAGAAGGATTTTAGGAAGAATATAAAGGTATTAGTGAGGGTGCAGAAAAGAATTACGAGAATAGTTCCAAGGATAAGGAACTTCAGTTATGTGGATAGATTGGAGAAACTGGAGTTGTTCTCCTTAAAGAAGAGAAGGTTGAGAGAAGATTTGATAGAGGTGTTCAAAACCATGAGGGGTCTAGAAAGAGTAGGTTGAGAGAAATTGTTCCCATTGGTAGAAGGGTCAAGAACCAGAAGACAGATATAAGGTGACTGGCAAAAGAACCAAAGGTGACATGAGGAAAAACTTTTTTACACAGCAAGTGGTTAGTGTCTGGAATGCACTGCCTGAGAGTGTGGTGGAGGCAGGTTCAATTGTTGCTTTCAAAAGGGAATTGGATAAGCTCCTGAAGACAAAATATTTGCAAGGCTGCAGGGAAAGGGTGGGGGAGTGGGACTAACTAAACTGCTCTTGCAGAGAGCTGGCATGGACTTGATGTCTGAATAACCTCCTTCTGTGCTGTAACCGTTCTATGATTCTATTATTCTATGTTTAAACAATAGGGGGATTCCCAGTCACAGTGGTGAGTCACACTTCCAAATGACAAACTGGCACATTCCTGGTGGTGATCAAGAACCAAATAATGTTGGTTATGTGCTTTTAAATATGTTCAAGTGCCTTTTAAAAGCATTTAATTAGCAAAAAGACGGAAGCGCAAGGGGAGAGCCAACTGTGTAACGGCTCCGACAACCAACTTTATCTGCAGCACCTGTGGAAGAGTCTGTCACTCTAGAATTGGCCTTTATAACCACTCCAGGCGCTGCTTCACAAACCACTGACCACCTCCAGGCGCTTACCCATTGTCTCCCGAGACAAGGAGGCCAAAGAAATCAATTTAAAGCTCATTCTTGGTCTCTGTGGGAATGAATTTATTTTTTTATTTTTTTTTTTAGAGATACAGCACTGAAACAGGCCCTTCGGCCCACCGAGTCTGTGCCGACCATCAACCACCCATTTATACTAATCCTACACTAATCCCATATTCCTACCAAACATCCCCACCTGTCCCTATATTTCCCTACCACCTACCTATACTAGTGGCAATTTATAATGGCCAATTTACCTATCAAACCTGCAAGTCTTTTGGCTTGTGGGAGGAAACCGGAGCACCCGGAGAAAACCCACGCAGACACAGGGAGAACTTGCAAACTCCACACAGGCAGTACCCGGAATCGAACCCGGGTCCCTGGAGCTGTGAGGCTGCGGTGCTAACCACTGCGCCGGTCTTAATTTGGGGAGGGGTAGCATGGGGGGAGGGGCGGTGCCATTCTGGGAAGCTGGTTACAGGAACGGTCCAGCTGCAGTTTTTGGTAACGACAGGAACAGGTGCTAGAGGGAGCTGGGAGAAACAAGAGACAAGCACAGGAGAACGTACCTTGATGGTGGAAACTAGCAAGGACTCGATCAGAAGTATGTAAATAGTAAAAGTGGATAGGTGTCAACATAACAGGAAAGCATGCTGGCACAGCATGATGGTAATTTACATGGCAGGAAAGTGTTCAGGAACTACGCATGTCATTTACAGGAACAAACAATGAAGTAATTTTGAAAAAATGTGACCAATTTCACTGGTTAATTCTGTGGCACTCACGAGTTCTTCATTGGTAGTCTTTTGGTATTACAGCTTATGTCACTGGTTCACTGGTATATTTTATGCTGCTTCGTTGTTAAGGCTAGACTATTTATTATGAATGCAGGTATTTTATAATTTGAAAACAAATGTTATCTAACTACATCCCAACTTCTGAATATTTAAAATAATTATTCACCAATATATCACAATAGGCTGGATATTGACATGGGTGGGCTGTGTAGGCTGAGGGGAGGCTGGGGATGAGCAAGTTTCTGTCGGGAAAACTGGATGTTTCCCATACGCTTTGACTCCACAGCATGTAGAGTTTTACTTTGACAGCTTCACTAGCCAGAAGTCAACCTGATTGAGAGGCTTGGCCTCCAGTCAGGCAGTGAGCACTCTGGAGGAGGTTGCAGCCAAAGGTAAATTGCATACTGCAGCTAGTGGGAGCATGGGGGAGTGGGGGGATCGGATCACTGACCCTGGAAGGGGGAGGGGGTTGCAAATCTGGGGGGCAATGGTGTATGGGAGGGGGGTCAGATTGGGGGGGGGGGGGGGGGGTGGAGGGAGAAGCACTTACTTTCCCCCATAGCTGTCCACAGCTTCTTTCAGCTGTTGGGTATCTCGAGGCCTAGGAAGCCAGTTAAACCTGCAAAGCAGGTTAAATGAGAGTCTCCCAGCCTCATTAAAATATTTAGTTGGCCAACCCGCCTCCTGGGAGCAGCTTGGTTGCCTGCCCTGTCTCCATTAAGCCCAGAAGTGGACAGACTGGAGGCAGGTTTGAGAATATTAAATTTTTAATATCGCACCCAACGTCAACCCACCCATTTTGGGGCTTAGATTCCGCCCAATGTTTCAATCCCAAATACGACAGGGCTCCTCAGCCTAAGTTATGGCATGTAATGGACCAGAGACAACAAATCAATAAGCACTTGAGCAGAAGCCATTAGTGTCAAGAGAAGGTAAGAAGGGTTATTTTACTGAATCTCTTTTTATATGTTAAAAATTATTCTCAGGGTACTTTTGTGAGGAAATTCATTGATCCAATAATGATTTATTTTAGATTGATCACTGAACTATTTAAAGAGTTAAACATGATAGTCCAGATGACAAGAGCATGAACATCTTGCCAATCTTTTTCTGATGGAAGAGACAGCAAGGAGGAAGTGAGAAAGTAACCAATCAGTAGGAAGCCCTCGCATAAATAAAACAGAAAATGCTGGAAATGCACACCAGGTCAGTGCTGAGAGAGAAAGATCAATTATGTTTTGGATGAAACACTTCTCCAGAACTGTTCCAGGTCATATTCCAAATTTCTGCGGCATGCTTTTTAAAAATTTCTACTTGATGTCGAAACAGTTATTCTTTCTCTTAATGACTATGTGTGCAGAAAACATCTGGCAAGGGTCATACATAATGTTCCATTTATCCCTAATAGTTACTAAGATTATATTTCCGCTCAGCACTGCTCCATTCACTGACTGCTGTTCTGTCTCAGTCTGTGTGCAGCTGTCAGGTGTCAGCTGAAGATCAATTACCTTGCCCTTGCCTTTGGGAATATGGTGCCAACATTCTCTATTTCCCTCATCACAGAAAAAGAGACAAATTATCCTCGCCAAACTGATCATTGTTTATCCGGTTCACCTCAACCCAGATTCTTGAAGCATCAGACCAAAATAGATTCAGGGGTGATTTTAATCCTGCCTACCTGACAGAAAATGGGCAAGCAGTTAAATTCACCCAGGTTATTTACCCACCAGAAAGCCACCAGTATCCTGCCAGATAGATTTTAACCTGTTGCCCTGAGCAGGCAGCAAGGTCACCCGCCCAAAGCTGGCATGGTCATTGGGACCTGACTGCAATTTTAACTGGAGCTTTGGTGCCAGTTGAAGTTCAGTCAGCACCAGATGGAAAGAAGAGGCAAATAATGTTTCTTTTTCTTTCCTTTGTGGGACCAGCAGAAGCAAGAATGCTTCTTCAGGCCCCACAAGGGAAGCTTAGACCACCCCTACTACAGACTCCCTTCCCTTCCCAAAGGTGAGATGTCCACTGAAACACTTATCATGTGTTCAGTGACTGCTATGCTATGCAATTTACCGTCACTTCTCATGACTTCCCATGTGGAACAATGAGATTTGAATGAGGCCCATGAGTAAAAATAGCCAAACCCTCATTTCTGTGACAGTGGGTGAGTTTCACACTCACCTCTTTAGCCACCCACCCACTCATCCATAACAACCACCGCCCTACAAGGAGTTAATATCAGCACCTCAGTATCATAATCTATGATTGTAACTCAGTAATGGCCTAATCACCCAGACATTTTCCATATGTTTTCTGGTAAACAAAACCTTTACAGTACAATTGTGCGGAAATTACAAATAATGTTGACAACGGATACATTGGGCTGAATTTTTGCTTACCTGACTGAATGGGAGGGTGGTGTGTCAGGAAGTTCAGGGAAACCCAGAAATTGGGATTCCCACACATAGGGCTGAATTTTACTGGCCCCTCGACGCTGCGAGTCACGGCGCGGGGGCCAGTAAAATGCTGCGGGAAAGGCCCGCCTCGACCCGTGACATCAAGAAGGGCCCGCCATATATTACCAGCATAGCGGCGGCACCACAATTAGCATATGGTAAAGTGTACTTACCTTTGCTGATTATGCAGCCCGCTGCCTCTCCACTGACACGGATTTTTCGCTGAATGGGCGGCCGTCGGGTGCCGTCCCATTCACAATTTGAAAAGCCAGCAGGTCCTCAGAGGCAGAAGTAGTTCGCTAGCGAAGGTAAGTTCTGCTATTCCGGGGTCTCACTCTGCATTCTGGAAGGGAGGAGGGAGGGGGGGATGTGCAGGGATGGGGTCTGGGATTACTGGAGGGAAAGCTGTGCTGGCATGAAGGGAGGTACCGTGTACCATCCCTCCGTTAACAGTGTACACTCTGTGTTTATGAGAGGGCAACGCACACTAGGCACCCTGTGTGTGGGGAGGGTGCCAGAAAGGGCAGGAGCATTAAGGTTATATGGATAGTGGGGACAATCGATTCAGCTGATAGGATCTTGATGTGGTCATACTGCGTCACACTGAGTGTTGGCCAAGATGGGCAATGCCATGGCATACCATATAGTTGATCCAGGAAAGCAGCTGATGTACACGTCAACACCAATCTATGCCCTGTTAGGAACCTTCGAATATATGCAGGGTTCAACTTTATTTATCACATGGAAATAGGTATGGCTCATCCTACATTGTGTGATCCTCTGCACGTGAGGATCCGTTTGCGCCAGAGGCAATACCAACAGGCAGGTGCGATCCATGTAGAGGCCCCCAGTCGTGAGCAGCAGTCCCCAAGGGGAGCTTGGCATTACGTTTGCCGGGCATCTACAGGCCTCACACGACATGCCATTGGATGTCAGAGCACCAGTGTCACAGGAGATTGCACATATAGAGAGGGTGGTGACATGTCTCTGTGCCCTGCTCAAGGATGACCATGGGCTCATGGGCTCCGGTGGACATATCATGCCTTTGTTCCTCAGAGCGACAATGGTTCTCAAGCTTGACGCCTCTGCAGCCTTTTAGGGGCCACCAGAGACCTTTGTGGGGTCACACAGTCAGTAGGTCACTGTTGCATCAGGGAGGTCACCAATGTCCTGCACTAGAGCGCCAGTGAGAATGTCCGCTTCAGAACGGACTCTCACAGCCAGGCCCAGAGGGCCATTGGTTCTGGCACCATAGGCTGTAATGTTCATAGACAGCACTCATGTGGCCATCAGGCCTACTGCCAGGCTACCACCTGCAGACATCATCATTAAAGCAGCCCTCTCAATCTAGGTGAAGCTGGTATGTGAACACCGCAGATGCTAGCAGCAAATGTGTGACCACTTCTCAGGTAGCTGCCATGAAACCTGGGTCTTGTGCCAATCCTGGCTGCCACCACTGTTCACTGAACTGGTTCAGATGGAGGGGTGGCTTCTTGGAGCTAAGGGCTATCCTTTGCAGTCATGGCTGCTAACACCAGTGAGAGACTCCACCACTGCTGCAGAGGAGAGATGCAATGCCAGCCACTGAGCTATATGAGCCACCATTGAGCAGGAGATCGGCATGCTGAAAGAGCACCTCCAATGTTTGGATGGATAGGGTCGAAAAGGCCAGCTCCTTTCTTTGCTGCTCTGCACAACTACGCACCCAATAAGGGCCAGGCCTGGCATGATGAGGAGAGATGTCAACAGGATTCCTCCTCAGACTATGAGGACGCTGAGGACCTACAACATGAAAGACGCATGGGAGGGCAGATTGCACCCAGGCTCTGCCCGCAGGGCTAACAGCGAGGTAGGGATGTACAGAAGTGGCTTATCAGACAAAGGCTGACTGCTCCATAAGAATTGATATGAGCTCTGCAAGCCATAAATCCCCCTCGTTCACCTGTCATGCACAAGTCCACACCTGCAGCATCCCTGTGAAAACTATTAGGGGCAGCAGCTGACTGAGCCAGTGTCCATGTCACTGCATTCATGGAAATGCTCATGAGTAATGGTGGCATGGCAATGATGATAGTGCATATGTTGGCTCTTCTGAAGGGCCAACAGTGCAAACGGATTTGACATTGGTGCTATATGCTGGCACATATCATTCACACAAAGAAATGGACACACATGTTGGTGAGAAACATTTAGAGTAAGTCGTATTTACATTGCTGTGACACCCATGTATTCCCATTTGTGTCAGTGTGTTCTCTGTAAACCTCTGTAATACCTTTTATGGTGTACTTAAGTCTCAAAAGTCTCACGTCCTGGAATGTGCAAATTTAAGATTATTCACCCAGAGGCAACATGCCTACAAGAAGGAATGTTACACTTGAGTGGAAGAAGAGGATCGCAACTTCACAGGACACTGGGACACAGCAGGGTAAGTATGTGGCAGCAAAGCAGAAAGTGCTGGGGTAACTCAGCAGGTCAGGCAGCACCTGTGGAGAGAGAAGCAGAGTTAACTTTCAGGTCTGTGAACTTGGACAAGTTAACTCTGCTTCTCTCTCCACAGATGCTGCCTGACCTGCTGGATTTCTGCAGCACTTCCTGCCTTGCTGGCAGATTGACAGCAGCCCCACTCTTCAGCAGTCAGGTAAGTATTCTTTGACAGCTGTCAGGAAGCAGATGCTGGGGCGCTTAAAATAGGGCCGCAGCACCTGCTGCACAGCTGTCAAAAATTCTCTCACTGCGCCGAATGTCCCACCTCTCCCCACATAATATGGGGAGGGCAGATCGGCGCCGTGATTCTAATGAGCCCCCGCGCGTAATATCACGGGAGCTCTGTGGCGACTGCTAAATACGGGCACCCTGCTGAGTTAGAAGGGCGCCGCCGCGCAGCGCGGAGCCCTAATAAAATTCAGCCCATACTGTGGAGTTTTAATACAGTATCTGTATTCTAGGACCGCGGTGACTGCAACAACTACCGTGGAATCTCCCTGCTCAGCATAGTGGGGAAAGTCTTCGCTCGAGTCATTTTAAACAGGCTCCAGAAGCTGGCTGAGCGTGTCTACCCTGAGGCACAGTGTGGCTTTCGAGCAGAGAGATCCACCATTGACATGCTGTTCTCCCTTCGCCAGCTACAGGTAAGTATGTGGCAGTGAAGAGCAGATGCCCCTCTAAGTTGCTTTCATTGATCTCACCAAAGCCTTTGACTACGTCAGCAGACGTGGTCTCTTCAGACCACTAGCAAAGATCGGATGTCCACCAAAGCTACTAACTATCATCACCTCATTCCATGACAATATGAAAGGCACAATTCAGCATAGCGGCGCCTCATCAGACCCCTTTCCTATCCTGAGTGGCATGAAACAGGACTGTGTTCTCGCACCTACACTGTTTGGGATCTTCTTCTTACTGCTGTTCTCACATACGTTCAGGTCTTCAGAAGAAGGAATTTTTCTCCACACAAGAACAGATGGCAGGTTGTTCAACCTTGCCTGTTTAAGAGTGAAGACCAAAGTACGGAAGGTTCTCATCAGGGAACCCCTCTTTGCTGACGATGCTGCATTAACATCCCACACAGAAGAGTGTCTGCAGAGACTCATCGACAGGATTGCAGCTGCCTGCAACGAATTTGGCCTAACCATCAGCCTCAAGAAAATGAACATCATGGGACAGGACGTCAGAAATGCCCGAGCCATCAATATTGGCGACCACATTCTGGAAGTGGTTCAAGAGTTCACCTACCTAGGCTCAACTATCACCAGTAACCTGTCTCTCGATGCAGAAATCAACAAGTGCCTGGGAAAGGCTTCCACTTCTATGTCCAGACTGGCCGAGAGAGTGTGAGAAAATAGTGCACTGACATGGAACACAAAATTCCGAGTGTATCAAGCCAGTGTCCTCAGTACCTTGCTCTACGGCAGCGAGGCCTGGACAACGTATGTCAGCCAATAGCGATGTCTCAATTCATTCCATCTTCGCTGCCTCCGGAGAATACTTGGCATCAGGTGGCAGAACCATATCTCCAACGCAGAAGTCATCGAGGCGGCCAACATCCCCAGCATATACACCCTACTGAGTCAGCGGCACTTGAGATGGCTTGGCCATGTCAGCCGCATGGAAGATGGCAGGATCCCCAAGGACGCATTGTACAGCGAGCTCATCACTGCTATCAGACCCACCAGCCGTCCATGTCTCCGCTTTAAAGATGTCTGCAAACGCGACATGTAGCCCTGTGACAATGATCACAAGTCGTGGGCGTCAGTTGCCAGTGATCGCTGGCGGACAGCCATAAAGGCAAGGCTAAAGAGTGGCGAGTCGAAGAGACTTAACTGTTGGCATAAAACAAGACAGAAGCGCAAGGGGAGAGCCAACTGTGTAACAGCCCCGACAACCAATGTTATCTGCAGCACCTGTGGAAGAGTCTGTCACTCTAGAATTGGCCTTTATAGCCACTCCAGGCGCTGCTTCACAAACCACTGACCACCTCCAGGTGCTTACCCATTGTCTCTCGAGACAAGGAGGCCAAAGAATAAGAATTCTTGGACAGCAGCTATCTTTGAGTCTAACGTGGTACCTTTAATTCCAATCATTGTAAACTTCACAAAGAATCATCTATCTGAAGGCTTTCCTACTCAGACTCCTTTGGTCCACTGATATGGAAAGGAATATAATACTCTGCTGCTATTATAGAATGTACAATTCC
Organism: Heterodontus francisci; assembly: GCF_036365525.1. Classification (NCBI taxonomy): domain Eukaryota; kingdom Metazoa; phylum Chordata; class Chondrichthyes; order Heterodontiformes; family Heterodontidae; genus Heterodontus; species Heterodontus francisci. Next base: position 161,038,854 of record NC_090372.1, on the reverse strand, counting down.
TTTGTTTTGTGTAGTCAAAGATTATGTTCTTGCTGGCAGAACCTGTGATGACAATGCACCTTAAATTCTAACACAATAGAAAAATATGCTTACTGACATGCAATCACACCACATCCACATAAAAGGTTTTGCAGCAAATCTCACTGCCATTGTGCTTTGGAAGCCTAAGTTAATTTCATTAAGGTTGCATGAATAACATGCCCCTGATAATGGTAAAAAAAAATCCATCGCCCTACCCCCTCAAAACCATGCCTTTAGTCAGGATAGCTGAGAAAGTTGAAGTTGCTCTATGCAATATTTGTGAAGAATTTGGATGAAATTTTATTGCCTATTTCAATGCGAGCAATAGCCCAATTAAAATAAATCAGCTAACGCCTTTGATAAAATAGCAGAAGAAGAAATTTCATGCAAACATATTTTAACCCAAATATCTGAAAGCAGTAGCAAGAGAAAGAGTATCCAATGGGTCACCTCACTGCATACTTTCTTTTCATTTATAAATAATACAAGGAAATAACTAGCTTCACATCAAGAGTGTTTCCTGAGTGTTGAGACTTTATTGACCTGAGCAGTATTTTTATTTTAAAATCCCTAAAGTAATTTTATTTCAGAGATATTAAAGTGAATCTGTTACTTTGACCAGTAATAAATTCTGGCAAAAACTAGTGTATGTTACTGTACTGTTGATATAATTGCCTTTTGTTCGTCTAGCACGCAGATCTAAACAATGCCAAATGAAACAAGTGTGGCTTCAACATTACTTGCCAAGTCTTACATCTCGATCTATAATTCTTCTTATTTCTACACATAAACAAATAACAATGGTAGAAAATAGTTTTAGTAAATGTGATAATTCCAGAGAATGAAATCTTTATACCGTTTCTGAAGGCTCCTTAACTTATATAGATTTTTAAATCTAAAGTCCAATGTATGCATTTTGCAGGATGTACTGTAACTTCTTCTCAGACTAATTTCTGGAGATGCATTAATGCTAATATCAACCTATTTATAATAAACTTTACTAAGTTTCTTTTTAATTTTACATTTACACTAATGTACACTGACAGACTTCATCAAATCATTAGTTCTAGCAGAACATGGATATGATTTTAAGAAAGCTCCCTGCACAAGGAGCGTGACTATACTTGAGGGAGCCTATGGGGAGTGTTAGGTTGGGCGAAAGAAATCATGGAAGCTTGCAGCCATGGAAAGCAGCAGCTTCAACTTACAGATAATGCAGCAAATTAAGGGAACGTGCAGCATATGGAGAAAAAAGAAAATCTGTCAGACCTTTTAAAGGTTCACAAATGATTTGGTGTAGTAGGTAGAGAAGACAGACATGGCTGAAAGAAAGGAAAAGTTAACCTGGAGATATAAAATGGAGTCTTTGTACATGTAGTGGAACAACCCTGTCTGACATCTGATGAAATGGATGTGTTGCTGCATGAGGTAAGTGCAAGGTGGTTTACCCTGTTTGGCACTCCAGTGCACCATGTCCGACAGGAAATAATAGCCAGACTCAATGTTGCTCAATGTACAGGAAATAGGCACTTTATGAAATCTCACAAGGCATCTCATCCCTACGGTATTTTGTACCAGATAGGTGGTTTAAGATTCCGTGGCACAACATGTCACCTGTCAATCTGTTTGACATCTGCTGCTTGCTCATGCCAAGTCCTCACATAACCTTACAGCTCTGTTGTTGCATCTCATACAAATCCCGAACTCAGCAGGACAGACAGTAAAGATGTAATGTAGAATTGAAAGCCTAGTTAAGTTCACATTTTCCAAGGGCTTCCACACCAAACCATTGAAATGGTGCCAAGCTGCATGATGCATAGTTATTTACTGGCACAGGTTAGCATGCAGGTTAACCATGTCTGTCATTATGTATGTGCTCATTTAATTTACAGCTTCTCAAGACTAGCTTTCTGCTGGCCCAACAAGGAAACACAAAATTGAAGGGAGCATGTCTCATCTGGAGAAAAGCTCACAAATCACATGTGCTAACTCTCTTGAAGAAGGTGACCCTGGCAATCTGCCATACCTGACTATAGAAGAAATAGAAAAAGTGGAGTAGCACGCCTCCCCACGTTCAGGCCTAAAACCACCCAGCTCTTAAGACTTGTCCCCTTATCTGAGTCAGCCTTGGCTCAAGTTGGTAGCACATTTGCCTCTGAGTCAGAAAGTTGTAGGTTCATGTCACACTCCAGGACTTGAGCACAAAAATCTAGTCTGATACCTCCTGTGCATGATTGAGGGAATGCTGTATTGTTGGAGATACAGTCTTTCAGATGAGATATTAAACCAAGGCCCCATCTGCCCTTTCAGGTGGATGTAAGAATGGCATTATTGTGAAGAAGAGCAGAGGTGTTATCCCCAGTGTTCTAGCCACTGAACTAACATCACAAAAATACATCATCTGGTCATTAAGACATTGCTATTTGTTGGAGCTTGCTGTGTGCAAATTAGATGCTGTGTTCCCTACATTAAAACAGTAACTGCAATTCAGAGTACCTCATTGGCTGTAAAGTACTTTGGGATGTCCTGAGGTTGTGAAAGGTTCCGTATAAATGAAACTTATTTTTCTGCTTCATTCTTACTTGAACTTATCAGCAAATATCACACACAGCATTCGAGAATGCAAGCTTTGTTTTGAGGGTCATTGGGAGGCAGCGTTCCAACATTTGTTCGTTTCCCACCATTGTATCCTTGAAGGTGTAGCCTGTCAACATTGCTAGTGACTCAGAACATCACACAGCACCTGCATTCCTATAATAAAAGTTTGCAAGCAACAATTCAGTCACAGACATCCTGATACTGAGCATGAGGGCATAGCATTGGCTGTGGAAAAATTTAGAGGTAAAGGAATAGCAAGTGTTGAAGTTAGTGGAGGAGCAGTAGCCTGCTGGCCAGGTGACCACATGGATGCTAACTACAATACCCTGCTCTCTTGGAAACGCAGTACTGGGAAATGTTCCATGTTATCCTTTCCATGGGAAACATGATAAACCTGTTGCGCCTTGTAAACAAAATCTCTATCAATTCCTTCGTGCACCCACAGACAGATGATTGACTGATTTGGCACTTTCATCAGTGGTGTCTTAAAAGGATTCAGTGGCAATAAAAGTTGTGCCTACCAGTTCATCTCCAGATGACTTAGCTATATCAGTCTCTCTTGTTAAGCAGAAGCACCTAAGTCAATCTCCTCAGGCATGCCTAGAGAACAGTGGCTAGATCAGTAAATGTACATCCTAGGTATGTACTTAACACCTGAGGTGTAGTCATGCTTGCTTTTCTTGCTTCCTTGAGAAGTAGGCATTTTCCAAATCTAAGAACACCATTAAAAATCCCAAAAGGATTTCCCATTCTGGCCATTTTGCTTGCTGCAAGTGAAATGATAGTTGAAAGCAAGATTTATAGGAAAAGACGATGCAATTCAAATAAAATGCATTAATGAAAACACTAATATAGCAGCATCGGCCCAAAATTAGGAGTGTCATGACTTGAGCATGTGGAAATACATGGTGGATACTGCAATCCATGCCAATAGCAAGGTTCCACAATAATACCAGAGATTTGAAAAATCAAGCAAATTATCTTTGCATTATCTTGAAAAATGCTTCGTGTAGCCTTTTGTAAAACTGGATTACATAAAATATACAGCTCAGAAACAGGTCATTCAGCCCAACTTGTCTCCACTAGTGTTTATACACCACATGAGTTTCCTCCCGTTCTATCTAAATCAGTTTTGATCCCAAAGGTATAGCTGGCCCAAATGTCTAGCTTTCAGAGTAATTTCCGCATCACTATTGTTCCTATCACTGATTATAATACATAAATTTAACGAGGGACAAGCTCTAAAATTGTCTAGCTAGAACACACCACCAACTAAGTAACATTTTCCTTTCAATATCACAAACAAATTCATGGAGAGAAAGAGACAGAGAGGAGGAGAGGCCGTGAGATAGATAATGGGGGAGGGAATTTTGAAAGAGAACAAACGAGAATGCACCATCTGTATCTAATCGCATAGCAAAAGATCTTCTGGGAAATAGTGATCATAATACAATTGAATTCCATGTTAAGTTTGAAGGCAACATACTCCAATCACAAGCAAGAATCTTAAACTTCAAAAAAGCCAAATACATAGATATGGAGGGAGAGCTGGCTGAGCTTGATTGGGTAATTAGGCTAAAAGGTATGGCAATAAACAAACAATGGGAAACATTTAAAGAAACAATTCAAAATTTTCAACAGAAATACATTCCATTAAGAAATAAAAGCTCAGCAAGAAAGATCCATCTGTGGCTTACTCAGGAAGTTAAGAATAGTATTAATTAAAAGAAGAGGCTTATAATATTGTAAAGAATAGTAGGAAGCCTGAGGATTGGGAGTGTTTTAGAAACCAGCAAAGGGACACCAAAAAGTTGACAAAAAGGGAAAACATAGAATATGAGATCAAACTAGCGAGGATTATTAAAACAGATTGTAAAAGCTTTTACAAGTATATAAAAAGGAAGGGAGTAGCTAAAATAAACCTTGGTCCCTTGGAAGCAGAGATAGGAAAAATTATTATGGGGAATGAGGAAATTACAGAGACATTGAATTGAGACGTCGCTCTTGGCTGACATACGTTGTCCAGGCCTCGCTGCCATAGAGCAAGGTACTGAGGACACAGGCCTGATACACTCGGACTTTTGTGTTCCGTGTCAGTGCGCCATTTTCCCACACTCTCTTGGCCAGTCTGGACATAGCAGTGGAAGCCTTTCCCATGCGCTTGTTGATTTCTGCATTTAGAGACAGGTTACTGGTGATAGTTGAGCCTTGGTAGGTGAACTCTTGAACCACTTCCAGAGCGTGGTCGCCAATATTGATGGATGGAGCATTTCTGACATCCTGCCCCATGATGTTCGTTTTCTTGAGGCTGATGGTTAGGCCAAATTCATTGCAGGCAGCCGCAAACCTGTCGATGAGACTCTGCAGGCACTCTTCAGTGTGAGATGTTAAAGCAGCATCGTCAGCAAAGAAGAGTTCCCTGATGAGGACTTTCCGTACTTTGGACTTAGCTCTTAGACGGGCAAGGTTGAACAACCTGCCTCCTGATCTTGTGTGGAGGAAAATTCCTTCTTCAGAGGACTTGAACGCATGTGAAAGCAGCAGGGAGAAGAAAATCCCAAAAAGTGTGGGGGCGAGAACACAGCCCTGTTTCACGCCACTGAGGATAGGAAAGGGCTCTGAGGAGGAGCCACCATGTTGAATTGTGCCTTTCATATTGTCATGGAATGAGGTGATGATACTTAGTAGCTTTGGTGGGCATCCAATCTTTTCTAGTAGTCTGAAGAGACCACGTCTGCTGACGAGGTCAAAGGCTTTGGTGAGATCAATGAAAGTAATGTAGAGGGGCATCTGTTGTTCACGGCATTTCTCCTGTATCTGACGAAGGGAGAACAGCATGTCAACGGTCGATCTCTCTGCTCAAAAGCCACACTATGCCTCAGGGTAGACGCGCTCGGCCAGCTTCTGGAGCCTGTTCAGCCGTCTCAATTCATTCCATCTTCGCTGCCTCCGGAGAATACTTGGCATCAGGTGGCAGGACCGTATCTCCAACACAGAAGTCCTCGAGGCGGCTAACATCCCCAGCTTGTACACACTACTGAGTCAGCAGCGCTTGAGATGGCTTGGCCATGTGAGCCGCATGGAAGATGGCAGGATCCCCAAAGACACATTGTACAGCGAGCTCGCCACTGGTATCAGACCCACCGGCCGTCCATGTCTCCGCTTTAAAGACGTCTGCAAACGCGACATGAAATCCTGTGACATTGATCACAAGTCATGGGAGTCAGTTGCCAGCGTTCGCCAGAGCTGGCGGGCAGCCATAAAGACGGAGCTAAAATGTGGCGAGTCGAAGAGACTTAGTAGTTGGCAGGAAAAAAGACAGAGGCGCAAGGGGAGAGCCAACTGTGCAACAGCCCTGACAAACAAATTTCTCTGCAGCACCTGTGGAAGAGCCTGTCACTCTAGAATTGGCCTTTATAGCCACTCCAGGCGCTGCTTCACAAACCACTGACCACCTCCAGGCACGTATCCATTGTCTCTCGAGATAAGGAGGCCCAAAGAAGACATTGAATAAATATTTTGTATCTGTCTTCATAATTGAAGACACAAGTTGCATACCAGAAATAGCAGGTAATTCGGGGCTAATAAGTGTGAGGAAATTAATATAATTAATTATCAGCAGAGAAAAAGTATTGGAGAAACTTAAAGGACTAAAAACCAACAAATTCCCAGGACCTGATGGTCTACATCCTAGGCTTCTAATAGAGACAGCTGCTGAGATAGTGAATGCGCTGGCTATGATTTTCCAAAATTGTCTGCATTCTGGAACGGTCCCACCAGATTGTAAGTTAGCAAATATAACACCACTATTCAAGAAAGGAGGGAGAGAAAAAACAGGAAACTACAGGCCAGTTAGCCTGACATCAGACATCGGGAAAGTGATGGAATCTATTAGTAAGGAAGTCTTAACAAAGCACTTTGAAAGTCATAGCATGTTCAGACAAAGTCAACATCGTTTTATGAAAGGAAAATCGTATTTGACAAATTTATTAGAGTTTTAACTGGTAGGGTAGTAAAAGGGGAACCAGTAGATGTAGTATACAAGAAATTCCAAAAGACATTTGATAAGGTGCCACACAAAAGGCAAGATAAGGGGTCATAGAGTTGGAGGTAATATATTAGCATGGATAGAGGATTGGTTAACAGACAGGAAGCCAAGAGTAGACATTAATTGGGCATTTTCAAGTTGGGAGGCTGTGACGAGTGGCGTGCCGGAAGGATCAGTGCTGGGGCCTCAGTTATTTACAATCTATATTAGTGGCTTAGATGAAGAGACAGAGAGTAATGTATCTAAGTTTGCTGATGATACAAAGGTAGATGGAAATGCAAGCTGTGAGGAGGACTCAAAGAGGCTGCAAAGAGATATAGACAAATTAAGTGAGTGGGCAACTAGGTGGCAGATGGGGTATAATGTAGGCAAATGTGGGTTATTCACTTTGGTAGTAAGGATAGGAGAACAGAATATTTTTTAAAAGGCGTGAAACTTGTAAATGTTGATGTTCAGAGAGACTTGGGTGTGCTCATACAAGGAACACAAAAAGTTAGCATGTAGTTAAAGCAAGCAATTAGGAAGGCAAATGGCATGTTGATTAGATTAGAGATACAGCACTGAAACAGGCCCTTCGGCCCACCGAGTCTGTGCCGACCATCAACCACCCATTTATACTAATCCTACACTAATCCCATATTCCTACCAAACATCCCCACCTGTCCCTATATTTCCCTACCACCTACCTATACTAGTGACAATTTATAATGGCCAATTTACCTACCAACCTGCAAGTCTTTGGCTTGTGGGAGGAAACCGGAGCACCCGGAAAAAACCCACGCAGACACAGGGAGAACTTGCAAACTCCACACAGGCAGTACCCAGAATCGAACCTGGGTCCCTGGAGCTGTGAGGCTGCAGTGCTAACCACTGCGCCACTGTGCCTAAAATGACACAAAGCCGCTGTGAGCAAGGTTTGAACCTGCGCAGGGAAATTCCCCATTGGATTTCAAGTCCAACGCCTTAACCACTCGGCCATCACAGCTGAGCTGCTTGGTCTTTATTGCAAGGGAATTGGAGTACAAGAATAAAGAAGTCTTGCTGTAATTGTAGCAGGCTTTTGTGAGACCACACTTGAAATACTGGACTGAATTTAGTGCGGCCATTTGGAGTGGGAATGGAGGAGTGGGGGGGCCGGAGAATAGCGCAGACGAACCTGCGCGAAAATCTGGCGTGGTTGCAGATTTAGTCAGTGGCAAGAAAGCACCGAGGTGGCATCAAATTAAATGGCAGAATATAGAGATATAATACATTAGTTAGCATGCAATTGTAAGTGATTCAATGGGAGCCTTGGAATTAAGTAGACTACAGGCAGATTGCACATGTCTTTGGATCCCCACCCATTGAAAGTTGGCGACACCGAGGCAAGGTCTCAGTGCAGCGACGGGTAGGCAGCCATGACCAGCACTGCATAGGGAAAGAGGGGGGAGTGGAGGTCATTGTCGGCCTACCGTGCTGTGTACTCTGCATGGGTGGGCTGAGTCTCAGCAGCCAGTACCAGGTGAGCTGGGTATCAGGTGCCAGTACTGGGTGAGCTGGGTCTCAGGTGGAAATACCGGTGGGCTGGGTCTCGGGTGGGCTGGATTTCAGGTGGGAGTACCAGGTGGGCTGGGTCTCGAGTGCCAGTACTGGGTGAACTGGGTCTCAGATGGTCTACAAGGGGAGGGGGGGGGATGGTGGGGAGGGGGGGGGGGGGGGTTTGTTATGGGTAGCTGTACCAGGTGGCCAAACTGTTGGGTGAGAGGGTCAGGTGCCCATACTGCTGGATGAGAGGGTCAGCTATCAGCAAGGGTGGGCACTGAAGGCCATCAGGGATTCTGCTGGGAGAAATAGCTAAGGGACAGCTGCCAAGGCAGGATCATTGCTACAAGGACAGCACTCTGGAAGCCTACTGAGCGCTTGGCATGGGTCTCATACACCCTGTCTTTTTGGACCCCCCGTGAAGTGATGCAGCGCCTCTGACGGAGGGAGGGCCAGGATGCAGCTGTGCTTGCCCCTTGAAGCTTCACAATGAGAGCAACAGCAGCCAGCTATGCCAAGAAGGGCCCAGCTTATGTAGTGCTCAGCTGAATGACACGGTATGGGCCATGGGGGACCCTTTCCAAATGAGGGCTGTGCCTACATTGACATCCACTAAGGGGGAAGGAGGAAGTCACAGCTCACAATTAAGGCATGATAGAATAATCATTTTCCACAAGAAAATTAATGCCAAAAATGAAAACAAATGTGACCCCTGTGCTAGCAGCTGGGCTGGAGGAAAGGCTGCCCCTTGGCCTGGGATGATTTTGGTGGCCATCCTCTGGCTGCCTGAGGCCTGGAGGGCCCCGGCTGCGAGAGGGTTTCCTGCACAGGTGCAGGAGTCTCCTCAGGCATCGTAGCTACTAGAGCTGGGTTCACTTGAGGAGGGGCTGAGGAGCTGCTGATCCCACTCAGAGCATCCTGAGAGGAGCTCCCATTTGTGGAGGTCAGCCTCCCCTCCTCCCTTTCAAGGCTCACTTGAACCCCTTGCTGAGCAGAGAAGGATGAGGAGCTGGAAAAGACTCCATGGACCTTGCCATGCCACTGCTGTGTGGAGCTCATGTCCAAGGTGATGGTGTGCAGGTCTGTGCGAATTTGGGGATCTGGCTCTCCATGAGGATCGCCAACCTCTCCTTGGAGGAAGCCATGTGCTCACATGCCTGAGACATGGCAGCACTCATGGCATGGATGGACCCCTCCATTGTCCACTCATGGCTGCGACGGCCTCTAGCATCTCCACCAGATGTTGCCTTACCCCTCTCTGCAACTCCAGCATGCCCTGTGCTGTCAACACCAGAGGCCCATCATGAGCCTGGGCTCAGCCCGGGCCTGGCTACTCACAGTCCTCTGACTGTCAGAGACTTCGGCTGTTTCAGCCTCAGCCAGCTGCTCGGGCACGTGTGCGGTGCTCTCACCAGCTCGTAATCCTGACTTTAAAGCCGAGCAGAAACCCACCGAAGTTAAAGTATCTGCGCTTGTGGAAGGTGCAGGAGAGTCACGGGACGGTGCATCCTCTGACTGCGGTTCTTCCTCAGAGGTGGAATTATGCCCCCCTTCTGCTGGTGACTCCTGCGGACACCAACCTGCCCGAGAGAACACAAACGTGCAGATTAGTATGTGCAGATCTCAACATGCCAACCATGCATGATGTGGGTCTCCAGAAGTAAACTGTATGTCAATGGAAGAAAATCCTTACTGTCTTGCGCGAAGACTCCAGTTTATCAGCATTTTTTTATTCATTCATGGGATGTGGGTGTCAATGGTTATGCCTGCGTTTATTGCCCATCCCTAATTGCCCTTGAGAAGGGAGGAGTGAGCTGCCTTCTTGAACTGCTGCAATCCTTGGGATATAAGTGCACCCACAGTGCTGTCAGGAAGGGAGTTTCAGGATTTTGACCCAGCAACAGTGAAGGAACGGCGACATAGTTCCAAGTCAGGATGGTGTGTGGCTTGGAGAGGAACTTGCAGGTCGTGGTGTTGCCATGCATCTGCTGCCCTTGCCCTTCTAGGTGGTAGAGATCAGGGGTTTGGAAGTTGCTGTCGAAGGAGCCTTGATGAGTTGCTGCAGTGGATCTTGTACATGGTACACACAGCTGCCACAGTGTACCAGTGGTGAAGGTGGTGGATGGGATGCCAATCAAGCGGGCTGCTTTATCCTGGATGGTGTTGAGCTTCTTGAGTGTTGCTGGAGCTGCACCCTTCAAGGCAAGTGGAGAGTATTCCACGACACTCCTGACTTGTGCCTTGTAAATGGTGGACAGGCATTGGGGAGTCAGGAGGTGAGTTACTCACTGCAGAATTCCCAGCCTCTGACTGCTCTTGTAGCAGTGATGGTAATGCCATTGAACATCAAGGGGAGAGGGTTAGATTCTCTCTTATTAGAGATGGTCATTGCCTGGCACTTGTGTGGTGCGAATGTTACTTGTCACTTATCAGCCCACGCCTGGATGTTATCCAGGTCTTGCTCCATCTGGACATGGGCTGCTTCAGTATCTGAGCAGTCACGAATGGTACTGAACATTGTGCAATTATCAGCGAACATCCCCACTTCCAACTTTATGATGGAGGGAAGGTCATTGATGAAGCAGCTGAACATGGTTGGGTCTAGCTATTAAGTGGCCGCCCTGGGTCCCCGTTAATTCAAGTGCCTCCTCCTCAGCTGTCGAGAGAGGCCAAAGATCTGGATGCCTCCACCAGTCTGCAATGTCTCCTTTGCTGTTATGGGCCGTCTTGTCCTGCAAGTGAAAAGAGGGAGATAGTCATATTTCGCAGAGAGATCAACATGACAGTTCTGCTAGTAGCAGCCCCTCATCCCCTGCTGGGGTATCCAAGATAGCTCATCCTCCCGTACGCTGTAGGGGTATTAATGGGGATGAGCTGTGAAAGAAAGTGGCCTGCGGCTGAGATGTAGCCATGCATCTGTCAGGATCAGGTGATACTTACCCCTTGAAATAAAAGCAAAATACTGCAGATGCTGGAAATCTGGAATAAAAACAAAAAATGCTGGAAATACTCAGCAGGTCTGGCAGCATCTGCGGAGAGAGAAGCAGAGTTAACATTTCAGGTTAGTGACCCTTCATCAGAACTGGCAAATATTATAAATGTAATAGGTTTTAAGCAAATAAAGCGGGGGTGGGGCAAAAGATAACAAAAGGGAAGGTGTTGATAAGACAGCGGGTCATAGAGAATAACTGACCAAAAGGTCCTGGAGCAAAGGCAAAGGTGTGGTAATGGTGTGGTGAAAGACAAAGCGTTAGTGCAGAGAGGGTGTTGAATGACAGAATAATGAACAATAATGAACCCCCTCTGCCAGCGCCTATGTGCTGCCTTCCTCCCATATCCACTTCCTCCTGCTTAGCCACATGCAATCCCTAAAAAGGGGAGGTATGGAGCACTCACCTTGGCGGAACAAAGGAGGTAATTGATCCTCATGCGGCACCATACCCATGTTCAGGGGGATGGCGGGGGGGGTGGGGGGGGGGGGTGGGGGGGGGTGACCCCACAGCTGCTGACCTCCTCTATGATCTTCATTCAGGTTTGCTTGGTCAGGCAGGAGGACCTCTTCTTGCCATCGCTGTGGAAGAGGACCTCCCAACTTTCCCATACAAACTGGAAGAGAATCTTGAGGGAGGCATAGCTAATCCGTGAGACCACACCGTGTCTTGTCTCTGCCATCCTGCAGAGTCCTGCTCCATGGCCTGGGAGCTCCAGGAGTCACCACAGCAACGGCTTCACCAGAGAGCAATGCAAATGAGTCTAAGGCAGAAATGCAAGCAAGGCTTTAAATAATAAGTGGCCACCCACCACGTGACAAGCAGTAACAGTGCCCATCTCTGGGTCCACCATCATGGCCTGTACTGTACTCATTAAGTTCAACTCACTGTGTGCAGTTTTGGGCACCATATTTGGGGAAGGATCTATTTGCATTGGAGGCAGCACAGCGAAGGTTCACTAGATTGGTTCCTGGGATGAGAGGGTTGTGCTATGATGACAGGCTGAGTAAATTGGGTCTATGTTCTCTGTAGTTTAGAAGAATGGGAGGTGATCTCATTGAAACTTACAAGATTCTGAAGGGTCTTGACAGGGTCGACACTGAGAGGTTGTTTCCTCTGGCTGGGCAATCTAAAATACAAGGGGCACAGTTTCAGGATAAGGAGACAATCATTTAGGTCAGATGAGGAGAAATATCTTCATTCAAAGAGTTATGTATCTTTAGAATTCTCTACCCCAGAGGGTATTGGATGTTCTAAATATATTTTGGTCTCTCAGGGAATCAAGGGATATGGGGAGTGGGAGGGAAAGTGGAGTTGAAGCCGAAGATCGGCCATGATCATACTAAATGGTGCAGCAGCCCCGACAAGCCTTATGGCCTACTCTTGCTCCTATTTCTTATGTTCTTAACTCAAGTAAACTGCTGGAAAGCAATGCACAGATTTTTTTTGCAGAATATCATTTAGATATTCTTGTAGTTACAGTAATAATATCTGAAGTAGGTCAATACACTCCTTTTAAATTTGATATATTTGGTATACATGTTCAATTATTGGCTATTGACCTTCAACAGGTTAGCTCTGCATTGCCTAAAGAATTACATTAAAATAAAGTGCTACAAATGCTTTTATTGTAAATTCTTTAGAGGCCAGTATTTCCACAAGAAATTACACTACAGATGCTTCGAAATAGTTTGGTTACCTGGGGGTCCATTTTCCTGTATTTGCTAACTATAGTGAACACGTCATCACCTGCATGAACTGGGGAGGCAGTTTAATACTCCTGCTAACTTTTTTACTGAATGTAGGAAAATACATTCTCTCTGGTAAGAAAAACTTTTGGAGAAATACATAAAATAACAAGGCTCTTAATTAATAACTATACATTAAAATGAATCATTTAGCATTGAAGTTTGGAAGAAAAACCTTGGGCTGAATTTTACGAGGGGAGTCAGGACATCGACGTCAGGGTAAAAAGCGGGCCCCAAGCCCGCAGTTGCCGGCAGCAGAACCTGCTTGACAATTTTACCACAGCAGCCTCCTAATTATGCGCCTGCGGGCCTGCTACCCAATCAGAGGGCCAGCAGTTTCTGAAGCCTCAGCAATGCCACCGAGAGAGTTGGTCGCTGCTAAGGAATGCAGAAGACCTGGGGCCTACAGCAGGTAATTAAAGAAAAAAGTTTTTAAAAAATCATGGGGCCCAGTGTCAGTGGGAAAACCCCTCTGGAGAAATCGTTGGGGTTGTGCGGCTGCCTTCCTTGCCCGCAGCCACCTCTTTGTTCTATTAAACCCTCCCTACCACTGGAGGCCGCCTCCATTTAGCTGGCAGCCTGCTCATGCAGCAGGGCATCATCCCGCTGGCAGCAAGACGCTAATGGCACCGTAAAATGGGCCTTAATTGGCCTTTAATTATGGGAATTGGCTGCCTGCCTCCTTGGACAGTGGGACTGTGTCAGGAAGCCGATCTGATAAGGCTCCCCACGATTCTATCGGCAACCCCCTGCATCTCCCATCCCACCTCCCATGGGCCAGTAAAATCCTGGCCATAGGGTTAACTCACAGGAAAGTCAGTTTGAAGGTCAGTTCCAGTCACATACTGGTCCCGATATTTATAGGGAGGTGGAGACAGAGTGGTAGCACTGGGGAAAGGTCGTGCCAAATTTAGTGGCAGGACCTCATAATTTTATTCTTCCATTTTTCACCTGGTAGCTGGCCAAATTCACAGCTGGGGACCCTTGGGGACAGTCACCAGCAATCATGGGTCAGGCATCAACTGGGGAAGGGGCAGCAGATTGCAGGGCGGGCTTCAGATCAGGGCTAGGAGGGGATGGTTGCTGATTGAGGCAGAAGCTAGAGAGAGGCCATGATTGGCAGAAGGGAGGCCGAAGGTTTGTTTGAGGGGTCAGGGGAAGCACTCATCTCCTCTGGGCCCACAAGGAATGCTAGAAAAAAACTTCTGGAACCGACAGCTCCTGTCTCCATTTTGCTGACAGGTATCCTGAGTCCTGGAAACTTGTTCTTCAATTGTTAAATTTAAATCAAGCTCCCAAATCCACTGAGGGAGTCCGATTTAAATATGATAATGAAGTGCTCTGCTGTCCCAACAGACGCATTTGTTTTTTTAAGGGTTCAACCACCTCTCCAACCTTCTCCTGTTTGTTGTGGATGAGAGGAGCAGTAAGTATTGAGGACATTGTTTTATTGAGAAACTTAGCTATGGGGCCACATCCCATAGTTCTAAAGAATATGGGGTAAATATTGTTTTTTTCTGCTTCTGTCACAGAGCTTCATGTGACAGGGATGTATATTGGGAGTTCAGCCACAGGAATCCATTAGAAAGTGCACCCGAAGGAAGAAGGCCTCATGCCCTGCTCAGAATGGAAGCTCTCTTACGGGCAGGCAGCAAGGCCATGGAGGTTGGAAAAGGAATGTGGAATCTTTTTTCTTAGACAAGTCCAGCAAGAAGACTCTCTGGATGGAGGTAGCCAGTGGCCATTTGGACAGCAGCTGGAGTTCCACTCCCAAATTTGTCCTGTTAACTGCTGAATGTGAAAAGATCATTTGATGATTATGAGGAAAGAGTAGAACATTTTTGGCTCATGGTCCAAAGTAACAAATGGAGAGATTAATCTCAACTATAATGAACAATTATAGCCCACAAAATTAAAATCAATATGAAACAACTGAATCACCAGGTTCTGTATGCGTTCTCACTGGCAGCATCCCACAAAACTTTTCCTTTGATCTTTCCACTTTAACATAAGAACATAAGAACTTTACTGGAGGATCAACTTAAGAGAAATGAATTTGCTACACAGAAAGTAACTTACTTAATATCTATGGTGAAATCCAAGGCCCCTTAATTGTCTGGGCCTACACACAATAAAGAATTGAGCCAATAGCCTTTCCATATAAGCATGTGCTTACTTCTAAAGCACAGAAACTGGCTCAAAACTTAATGAAGACATCTGTTGTGAAGCAGATGCCCTTCTCTCTCATGAAGACAGACTGCAAACTTCTGCTAGAATACTTTCAGCTCAGCTGCTGAGCATGACTACTTCCTTTAAGGGTACATTCAAAATACAAATCTGGCACAGGAAATTGTGCAGTGTGATTGACATTACTCTTATTTTATCCAAACTCTTACATGCAGTACTCCAGCGGAGCTATCGCAACGTAGCCATCAGAAGAATCCCACCCATGAATGAGATGGGGCGGAGTCCTGAAACATTAAAAATGTGAAACCATGTTGCAAATTCCGACCTGCAGTAGATTTTGTAGCAGCCTGTGCAGATTTTGCAAATGTACAATGAATATAAACCTTTGCTCTAAATGAACAACTAAGATGCGCTAATTTTAGAACAGCTGCAGCTTCTTACAGATTGTTACGACCGAGGCAGGAGGAGTGTACTGTTTTTTCTAGTTCCACTTCTCCACAGGTCACAGCATATATTTTACCCAGTTACTGATATGGTCAATCATAGACTCTACTCTTTATCCCAGAATAAAATACACCAACCAGGTTTCTTTAATAAATAACAAAATTATCAGTTTATTATGAAGCAAGACTTAATCAGTAACGAAGCAAAGCATTAACACCCAGATTGAAATAAGAAAGTTCCCTTGTACCTTAGCCCCACACACACACACACACACACACACACACACACACACACACACACACACCAGTTAACCAAAAAATAGAGATTTTCTCTTTAGAGCTCTGTTACAAAAAAAGGACAAAAAATACATTGGCCAAATACTTGCTAATTCTTGAAGAAAAAAAGAGAAGATATCAAAAGATGTCAATTGTCCCTTTTTGGTTTGGCATCCCAAATACGCATAGACAATTGTCACTGGGATCTTTCTAGAACAGTTCTTTTCAGGCAATGTTGAAGATCAGTTTGACAGGCTTTCCAGGAGAAATGCAGCAACAGGGGTTTCTGGCAGGATTTTCAGGAGAAATGCAGCATCAGATTCTCTATTTCTTACACTTAATTCTCAAGAAGTTCTCAAAGAGATGGAAGAGGGTGCTGATGGTGACTGCTCTCTTGGATGGTTTTCTCCAACTGCCTTCAAAACTGTTCACACCCCAGGACACTGTCCAAAGCAAAACCAAAAGCAATATCTCAAGAGCCAAGCCTCCTGATCCCTTTAAATCTTGACCTGTCATTTCTCTGTAAACATTTTCTTCAGGTCACCAGAACCTTCTGATGAAAGGTCACTGACCTGAAACGTCAACTCTGCTTCTCTCTCCACAGATGCTGCCAGAATTGCTGAATATTTCTAGCACTTTCTGTTTTTATTTACTCATTTATTACACAAAAGAGCTGAACTCAAGAGGTGAGGTGAGAGTGACTGCCCTTGATATCAAGGCAGCATTTGACCAAGTATGGCATCAAGGAGCCCTAGCAAAACTGAGATCAATGGGAATCAGGGGGAAAACCCTCTGCTGGCTGGAGTCATACCTAGCGCAAAGGAAGATGGTTGTGGTTGTTGGCAGTCAATCATCTGAGCTACAGGACATCACTGCAGGAGTTCCTCAGGGTAGTGTCCTAGGCCCAACCATCTTCAGCTGCTTCATCAATGACCTTCCTTCAATCATAAGGTCAGAAGTGGGGATGTTCGCTGATGATTGCACAATATTCAGCACCATTCGTGACTCCTCAGATACTGAAGCAGTCCTTGTAGAAATGCAGCAAGACCTGGACAATATCCAGGCTTGGGCTGAGAAGTGGCAAGTAACATTCGCACCACACAAGTGCCAGGCAATGACCATCTCCAACAAGAGAGAATCTAACCATCTCCCCTTGACATTCAACAGCATTACCATCACCGAATCCCCCACTATCAACATCCTAGGGGCTACCATTGACCAGAAACTGAACTGGAGTAGCCATATAAATACCATGGCTACAAGAGCAGGTCAGAGGCTAGGAATCCTGAGGCGAGTAACTCACCTCCTGACTCCCCAAAGCCTGTCCACCATCTACAAGGCACAAGTCAGGAGTGTGATGGAATACTCTCCACTTGCCTGGATGAGTGCAGCTCCAACAACACTCAAGAAGCTCGACACCATCCAGGACAAAGCAGCCCACTTGATTGGCACCCCATCTACAAACATTCACTCCCTCCACCACCGACACAAAGTGGCAGCAGTGTGTACTATCTACAAGATGCACTGCAGCAATGCACCAAGGCTCCTTAGACAGCACCTTCCAAACCCGCGACCTCTACCAACAAGAAGGCAGCAAATACAAGGGAACACCACGACCTGCAAGTTCCCCTCCAAGTCACACACCATCCTGATTTGGAACTATATCACCGTTCCTTCACTGTTGCTGGGTCAAAATCCTGGAACTCCCTTCCGAACAGCACTGTGGGTATACCTACCCCAAATGGACCGCAGCGGTTCAAGAAGGCAGCTCACCACCACCTTCTCAAGGGCAATTAGGGATGGGCAATAAATGCTGGCCTTGCCAGTGACACCCACATCTTATGAATGAATAAAAAAAAACATCAGCCATGCCCTCTGCCACCATGTGTAAATCCCGTTTTTGGTCCAAATCAGTCTTGCTCCTCCTTTTATCACCATTTTACTATTTATATTCCTATAGAAGACTTTTGGATTCCCTTTTATGTTGGCTGCCAGTCTCTTCTGATAATCTCTCTTTGCTGCTCTTATTCCTTTTATCAATTCTGCTCTGAACTTTCTATATTCAGCCTGGTTCTCACTTGTATTATCAACCTGACATCTGTCATAGGCACTCTTTTCTTGCTTCACCTTAATCTCTAACTCTTTTATCATCCAGGGAACTCTGGCTTTGTTTGTCCTACTTTTCCGCCGCATGGAAACATACCTCAACTGTACTCGATCTCCTCTTTAAAGGCAGCCATTGTTCCGTTACAGTTTTGCCTGCCAATCTTTGATTCTAATTTACCAGGGCCAGATCCGTTCTCAACCCATTGAAATTGGCCCTCCCCCAATTAATTATTTTTATTCTGGATTTCTCCTTGTCCTTTTCCATAGCTAATCCAAACCTTATGATACTATGATCACTGTCCCCTAAATGTTCCCCTACTGACACTTGATCCACCTTATTCCTCAGAACCAGATCCAGCAATGCCTCCTTCCTCATTGGACTGAAAACATAATGCTGTAGAAAATTCTCCTGGACCCACTTTCGAAACTCCTTCCCCCTTCTCTTCCCTTTTTAGTATGAATTTCCCAGTCTATATTAGGATAATTAAAGTCCCCATTCTAACTACACTGCAGTAAAATACTTTTCAATGATGTGCAGCTAGGAAAACTACATAAGCTTGCCATTGAAAAAGCTTAACAAATATCAACAACAAAAAAATCCTTTTGGTAATGGTTGTTCATCTATTTTGGAGGTGGAGAGAATCCTTGAGCAGTGTTAGATATTGACAAGAGGTATCTTGGTATTATCTATTCACATTCCACCAGTTATTATTTCAACTTTTTCATAAAATTAAATCCTCATGTTGTTTTCATGAGTCGGAAACAGAAAATAGGAAATATGACCGCTGTGTGAAATGATTTTTGGAGGTCAATCATCTCAGTTCTAGGACAGCACTGCAGGAGTTCCTCAGGGTAGTGTCTTCTCCCATCTTCACATGCACCTTCCCTCCATCATCAGGTCAGAAGTGGAATGTTCGCTGATGACTGCACAATGTCCAACACCATTCATGACTCCTAAGTTACTGAAGCAACCCGTGTCCAGATGCAGCAAGATGCAGAAAACACCCAGGCTTGGGCTGATAAGTGGCAAGTAACATTCACGCCACACAAGTGCCCGCCAATGACCATCTCAAACAGGATAATCTCCCCTTGATGTTCAATGGCATTACGATCACTGAATGCCCCACTATCAACATCCTGGGGGTTACCATTGACCGGAAACTGAACTGCAGCAGCCAAAATTAATGGTGTGGACACAAGAGCAGATCAGAGGCTGGGAATTCTGCAGCGAGTAACTCACCTCCTGACTCCCCAGTGCCTGTCCACCATCTGCGAGACACAAGTCATGAGTGTGATGGAATATTCTCCACTTGCCTGGATGGGTGCAGCTCCAAAAACACTCGAGAAGCTCGACACCATCCAGGAAAAAGCAGCCCGCTTGTTTGGCATCCCATCCATCACCTTCAACATTCATTCCCTTCACCACTGATGCACAGTGGCAGCAGTGTGTACCATCTACAAGATACACTGCAGCAACTCACCAAGGTTCCTTTTACAGCACATTCCAAACCCGCAACCTCTATCACTAGAAGGCCAAGGGCAGCAGATACATGGGAACACCAATATCTGCAAGTTTCCCTCCAAGCCACACACCATCCCAACTTGGAACTATATTGCCGTTCCTTCACTGTCACTCGGTCAAAATCCTGGAACTCCCTCCAGCACTATTGGTGTACCTACACCCAAGGACTGCAGTGGTTCAAAAAGGCAGCTGACCACCACCTTCTCAAGGGCAATTAGGGATGGGCAATAAATGCTCGCTTAGCCAGCGATGCCCACATCCCACAAATAAAAAAAGAAACATCAAATTTGCAACAAATATAATACATGGCAACATTGCATGCATGTGATGGGATGTTTTCCAACGTGAATTACATTTAATTGCATATCTGCATAACACAAAAGAAATGTCATGTATTCAAGTGCTATACAAAATTTAAACTCCATGCAATGTTGGCTTCAATTGATGGTCATATGGTCATAATGGCACATTTCATCAGATACTGGGTAAATGGTTGCTGAAGCAGTCTTGATGCGAGGCAAATGCACTGACCCATCTGGAATTTCAATCCTAAAAGGTACAATATCTAGGAAAGGCTATATGATTTATCATTTTGAATACGCAATACTGGATCATTCCATTTTACATTACTAATGGGATGACAAGAAAATTTAATCTTGATAAGTTTTATAATTTAAGACGGTCTAATGTGTTTACTTGTTGCAGTTTCACATTAAGGTCCATATCCACACCAGTTGTCAGACTTGGAAGAGAAGGTGCATTCTGGGGAATCTTCATTAACGGATGACAGTTAATGTTTTTATATGAACATCATATCTCCCTGGGCTGTGTTCGCTGACCGACATTGGGTCCTGGTGCAGCAAGACTAAATTTAAAATTCTCACCTTTCTGTTCAAATCCCTCCATAACTTCACCCCTCCCTATCTCTGTAAGCTCCTCCAGCTCTACAACCCTCTGGTTTTCCAATTCTGGTCTCCTGTGCATCTCTGATTTGTATTCTTCCACCACTGGTGGAAGAGTCAGTTACTAGGGGACATAGGTTTAAGATGTGAGGGGCAAAGTTTAGAGGGGATGTGCGAGGCAAGGTTTTTACACAGAGGGTGGTGAGTGCCTGGAACTTGCTGCCAGGGGAGGTGGTGGAAGCAGATACGATAGCGACGTTTAAGAGACATCTTGACAAATACATGACTAGGATGGGAATAGAGGGATATGGGCCCCGGAAGTGCAGAAGGTTTTAGTTTAGGCAGGCATCAAGATCGGCGCAGGCGTGGAGGGCCTAATGGCCTGTTCCTGTGCTGTACTGTTCTTTGTTCACTGGTGGCCATGCCTTCAGCTGCCTAAACCCCAAGATCCAGAATTCCCTTCTTAAATCTCTCTGCCTCTTTACTGTTTTCTGCTCCTTTAAGACACTCCTTAAAACCTACCTCTTTGGACAAGCTTTTTGTCGCTTGCTGTAGTATCTTATTATAAGGCTCTGTGTCAAATTTTGATAATGCTCCTGTGAAGCACCTCAGAACATTTTACTATGTTTTAGGCAATATATAAATGAAAGTTGTTAAGGGCAATGAAGATGAGCTGTCCATGCCTATTATGCTTTCTTGAGAACCTGTGGGAAGCCCAAGGCTTTTTATACATATATAAAGAGCAAGAGGGTAACTAGGGAAAGGGTTGGCCCGCTCAAGGACAGAGAAGGGAATCTACGTGTGGAGCCAGAGGAAATGGGCGAGGTACTAAATGAGTACTTTGCATCAGTATTCACCAAAGAGAAGGACTTGGTGGATGATGAGCCTAGGGAAGGGAGTGTAGATAGTCTCAGTCATCTCATTATCAAAAAGGAGGAGGTGTTGGGTGTCTTGCAAAGCATTAAGATAGATAAGTCCCCAGGGCCTGATGGGATCTACCCCAGAATACTAAGGGAGGCAAGGGAAGAAATTGCTGGGGCCTTGACAGAAATCTTTGCATCCTCATTGGCTACAGGTGAGGTCCCAGAGGACTGGAGAATAGCCAGTGTTGTTCCTTTGTTTAAGAAGGGTAGCAAGGATAATCCAGGAAATTATAGGCCAGTGAGCCTTACATCAGTGACAGGGAAATTATTAGAGATGATTCTTCGGGACAGGATTTACTCCCATTTGGAAACAAACAAACTTATTAGCGAGAGACAGCATGGTTTTGTGAAAGGGAGGTCGTGTCTCACTAATTTGATTGAGTTTTTTGAGGAAGTGACAAAGATGATTGATGAAGGAAGGGCAGTGGATGTTATCTATATGGAATTCAGTAAAGCCTTTGACAAGGTCCTGCATGGCAGACTGGTACAAAAGGAGAAGTCGCATGGGATCAGAGGTGAGCTGGCAAGATGGATACAGAACTGGCTCTGTCATAGAAGACAGAGGGTAGCAGTGGAAGGGTGCTTTTCTGAATGGCGGGATGTGACTAGTGGTGTTCCGCAGGGATCAGTGCTGCGACCTTTGCTGTTTGTAGTATATATAAATGATTTGGAGGAAAATGTAGCTGGTCTGATTAGTAAGTTTGCGGACGACACAAAGGTTGGTGGAGTTGCGGATAGTGATGAGGATTTTCAGAGGATACAGCAGGATATAGATCGGTTGGAGACTTGGGCGGAGAAATGGCAGATGGAGCTTAATCCGGACAAATGTGAGGTAATGCATTTTGGAAGACCTAATGCAGGTGGGAAGTATACAGTAAATGGCAGAACCCTTAGGAGTATTGACAGGCAGAGAGATCTGGGCGTACAGGTCCACAGGTCACTGAAAGTGGCAACGCAGGTGGATAAGGTAGTCAAGAAGGCATACGGCATGCTTGCCTTCATTGGTTGGGGCATAGAGTATAAAGATTGGTAAGTCATGCTGCAGCTGTACAGAACTTTAGTTAGGCCACACTTAGAATATTGCGTGCAATTCTGGTCGCCACACTACCAGAAGGACGTGGAGGCTTTGGAGAGGGTACAGAGGAGGTTTACCAGGATATTGCCTGGTCTGGAGGGCATTAGCTATGAGGAGAGGTTGGATAAA
Source organism: Heterodontus francisci (assembly GCF_036365525.1). Taxonomy (NCBI): domain Eukaryota; kingdom Metazoa; phylum Chordata; class Chondrichthyes; order Heterodontiformes; family Heterodontidae; genus Heterodontus; species Heterodontus francisci. Next base: position 161,016,365 of record NC_090372.1, on the reverse strand, counting down.
CTCGGATTGTTTTCACTGGAACGACGGATGTGGAGGGGTGACATGATAGAGGTTTACAAAGTTATGGACAGAGTGGATAGTCAGAAGCTTTTTCCCAGGGTGGAAGAGTCAGTTACTAGGGGACATAGGTTTAAGGTCAGAGGGGCAAAGTTTAGAGGGGATCTGTGAGGCAGGTTCTTTACACAGAGGGTGGTGAGTGCCTGGAACTTGCTGCCGGGGGAGATGGTGGAAGCAGGTACGATAATGACGTTTAAGAGGCATCTTGACAAATACATGAATAGGATGGGAATAGAGGGATACGGTCCCCGGAAGTGCAGAAGGTTTTAGTTTAGGCAGGCATCAAGATTGGCGCAGGCTTGGAGGGCCGAATGGCCTGTTCCTGTGCTGTACTGTTCTTTGTTCTTTGTATGTGATAACAAGCAATCCTGATATTTGGTAATAGTAGAAAAATGGTGGGATCCTGTTTGTGGTTTCTTGCTGCATAGCATAGATGGAAATTTTCTAATGAAATTTATCCAGGTCCCCAAATGTTACTTGCTGACAGCTCACTTTTCAAGATAAATCTCTTGCTGATCAAAGAGGTCTGTTAAAATGAATTTGCTTGCCAAATAACTAACTGTAATCTGATACAGGTGCAGAAGCACTTGCATTGCAAGTCTGCTAAGGACTGCACTGTCTATTATCTTACGTTTTCAGATAAGACATAATTCTCAGTCTATCTGGAAAATAAAAAGAAATCAAAGGCCAAAGCTGCTTTTGAATAGAATGCAACACCAAGAGGTCAACTGATATTCCTTTTCAGTCATGACCAACATCTGAGGTTGTCTGACTTGTTCTATTCTTTCAGGGGAGTGTGTATCAATAATATTAACACAGGTATTTTATAGCAAAAAATAAATTCAGAGAGAACAGTTTAACAACAGGTGCAACTGGAGAAATTATAAGCCTTGAAGACACAAAAGTAGCTGTTATAATTATTCTAAGATGTGAGGAAAAAGATGCACCTCAATCTGTTCTTCTTGCTAGCTCTGTCAATGAGAACATTTTGATCCCTTAAGGAATGTTTGAAAGCATTGTGAGGAAGACTGGCTGCTATATGGAGGTTAAATTAGACTGGAAAATTAATATTAAAACCCATACTAATGAGTGCTGAGGAGTTTCTGATTACTTTAGCAATTCTGCTGATGGAATATCCTGCCCTTGAGAGCCAACCAGAATATTGGTAAAGGTGTTATCTTAAAAGAAGGCATGGAATATTTAGACCCAAAAGAAAGAAGCACAAAATTCATTTTTAAATTCACATAGTATCTGGTACTTGAGGGCAGTTGTAAGTGTTCAACTTATCTTGATATTCAATTACAACCATATCTCAAAAATCAAAGTTGAAAACAGCATTCATCACATGGGCCACATAGGTCAGCCTCTCTAAGCTTTAAACTAAATTCATTGTTACCACTAATACAATTGCTCCAAGTTGCCGATTTTCTTCAGTTTTTCATTACAGCCATCAGGTCACATTACCTGGTATCGTGGGAAGCTGCATTTTCAGGCAATTAGCTATCAGAAATCACTGCTTGCGCTAAAAAAGCTGCTGGAGTAACACCCAGCCGAAAGGTTTTGGAGTTAAAAACAAATTATGGCAATCCATTGCACAACCATGAGCATTTTGTAATTGAAAAGAGATGACTGTCTTATCATCAGTATTTAAGAACCTGCTGGTGAGCAGAGTTCTGCACATGTCAATAAATAATGACATCATCCTTCCATCCTTCACATGATATATCACAGGCAGTGAAAACCTGGCTCTCAATTGTATTGATTAAAAAAATGGAGCTGATATTTTATCCTTCAGTGCAGTGGAAAAGTGGCATTTGCTTTTACAGATCAAGTGTATGCCCCTAAAGTACTGAAGCAACACAGTTCTCAAGCCTTAGTGAGTGGCCAAGGCCAGATTGAGATCATATTACAGGTCACTCCATCCTAGAATTTAGATATTTAAGTCCATTCTTCTAAATGGCTTGATACTTGACCTGAGTCTCAAAACCAACTCTATGGTAAAGTCTCACATTTTGCCCAATATGGTGCAATAGAGACATGATGGGCAGTTTTTACTTAGCTGACCTGCAGGCAGCAGGTCGGTCAGAACGTCATGGGGAACCTGCAATTCGGGATTCCCCCTCATGCTGTTGTCATCTATCGGTTCCCCTCCTGGAGGCTAGCCTCATTGACAGGCTTGGCCTCCAGTCGGGCTGGAGAAGGCCGCATGAGCAAGTAAGTCCACACTGTTGGGGTGGGGTGCGAGGGGGGTGAAATTGGCAGTTCTGGGGGCTGGGGGTTGGTGGAGGATTGGGGGCCTCATGGTGAGATCGGAGGCCTCGGGATGGGATGGAGACACGAGGAAGTTGTTGGGGGAAGTGCTTGATCATGGAGTCTCCTCAGGCAGGGACCTGAATCCAGGAGGTAACTCCTGGATCCAAGTCTTCACCTTAATGAAGCTGCCGGGTTTTCCAACACTTGGGAAACCCAGCTGACAACAGTTAAATTCCAAAAGTACAATGACAGCGAGGCTCACAGCCTTATCATGATATTTAAAGTATGAATCTGCTTCCTTGGAGCGCTCACCCTCTGGCCTCAGTTAAGGCCGGAAACGGGCAGGTTGGGGGCAGATTGGAGGCAGGTTTGGCTTGGGAAACAGATTTCTCAGACTTTAAGACCCACACTAAGCCCAAACCTGTCTATTTGTTTCAGTTAAAGTTCCCCCTGATAATCTTTAATTACTGCCTGAATACAGTCTGTAGTACAGAGAGGTACAGAGTCAGAGAGGTTTAGGGAGGGAATGCCAGAGCTTAGGGCCTTGGCAGCATGGCCACCAATGGTGGAGCAATTAAAATCGGGGATTTTCAAGAGGCCTGAATTGGAGGAGCGCAGATATCTCGGAGAGTTGTGGGGCTGGAGGAGATTGCAGAGATCAGGGGCAGGGTTTTCCTTCCGAGGACAGGAAATGGATGTTGGGACTGTTCGGGCTCTGACCCCCCACCGGGGAGAAGCAATCCCAGCCTCAGATTTTCATGGAGCGGCCCCTTAATTGGCTGGAGGGTGGGTTGGGTGACCAATTAACGGCCACATTAATTGGAGGCAGGACAGAAAGAGACTGGACCCAATTTAAACCCATCACACTGTGGCTGCCATTTCACTGAATCAATTGCTGTGGCACTGTTACTGATGGAGCAAGAGATGCAGAGGGCTGGCACCCGAGGTAGGGCTGCCCCTGGAGGTCCTCCTTGACACAATGAAGAAGAGGAGGGATGTCCAGTTTCCAGGTGATGGCAGGATAAAGCAACCCTCCCTGACCAAGCAGGCCTGGACTGAGGTGGTGGAGGCAGTGTGCAGATGGAGTGTGGTCTGCAGGAACCGGGTTCAGTGTTGGAAGAAGTTCAATGACCTAATTTGCTCTGGCAAGATGAGTGCAATGCTGAACCTTTAGGATAGGCATCTGGGTACTCAACCTCCAGCACTCAAACTGAGGAGTCTGAGGGTGCATGCTGCTCCTGAACATGGGAGGAATGTGTGCCCAGGGTACTTGCTGACCCATCAGTAAGGCTCAGAGCAAGAGTGCAGCTGAGGACCTGATAGCACTGATACATGCAGCTTTATTTATTTATTATTTTTATTTAAAGCTGTTGGCACTGGCCATAGAAACCAGCAGATCCTTATCTCTCTCTCTTTTGTCCTTGCAGGAAAAACAGGCTCACAATGCCTGTGAGAGGGACCAGACAGCAGGAAAGGTTTCCTTCCAACACGTCACATAATCACACTGGGAGAGGGAGCCATGAGATCATCAGTGTCGTTGACCAAGAGCAGGTCGGGGAAGGCAAGATGGGCATCGCTGGTGAACAGGATGAATAAAAATTGGAATGCGTGCATTAAGGGAGTGCACTGCACTCCAGCCCATCCAACAGTATGCCAAACAAGGGGTTGCATTGGGAAGCCTCAGCACTGCAGAGGCTTCTGCTCTCGAAGGCTAGTTTCCATGATCTATTAGTTTAGTTTCGAGATACAGCACTGAAACAGGCCCTTCGGCCCACCGAGTCTGTACCGACCATCAACCACCCATTGATACTAATCCTACACTAATCCCATATTCCTACCACATCCCCACCTGTCCCTATATATTTCCCTACCACCTACCTATACTAGGGGCAATTTATAATGGCCAATTTACCTATCAACCTGCAAGTCTTTGGCATGTGGGAGGAAACCGGAGCACCCGGAGGAAACCCACGCAGACACAGGGAGAACTTGCAAACTCCGCACAGGCAGTACCCAGAATCTAACCCGGGTCGCTGGAGCTGTGAGGCTGCGGTGCTAACCACTGCGCCACTGTGCCGCCCTCTCTTCTTGTGTCTTCCACAGGTGCTGATGTTGAGGCCTAAAGGCCTATTCCTGCACCATCACAGGGCCAAGTGCTGCCGGAGCAGACCTCAGACCAAGCACCATTACACCTTACAAGCGCACCCTCCACCAACGCAGATAGTCACTTCAGTGAATCCTCACGCGCGTTTAGATTGGATGGCAGTGGGTGAGCAGCATGGCACTAGGAGGAGGTGCCAGCAGCAGAGTAAGCTGTAGGCAGTTCCCTTTGGAGGATGGAGGACAGCAATGGCCATACTCAGCTGGGCACAGATGCATGCCTCGGGGGGTCGCAGTAAAGGAGGCACTACTTAGGCCAGCAGCAACAACTTTGCTCCCACATGTCAGAGTTCCATGAGGCAATGCAGGGTAATGGGCTGAGAATGGAGGCATCTATCCAGTTCATGTGCGCCACCATGGCTCAGGGTTATTGAACGCATGTGCTCTTCCATGGACAAAGTGGTCGACCTCATGGAGAGCCATATGTGGCAGCCCTCGGAGTACATGCAGGAACTACACACTGATGTTCACAAAATGCATGCCACACTATCTAGCCTGGACCGATCAGTGGCACTGGTGGCGCAGAGATGTTTGGAAGGAATTCCAGTGACGTCCAAGCTGGTGCGCCCCTCCAGCCATCCAGAGTGCCTGCCAAAGGCTGATGGTGTCACCAAGGAGGATGAGGGTGCCACCCCTCATGGGGTGCCTTCAACATCCTCGGCCTCCTTGGTTCCTCTGACAGTCAGAACATCTGTGCAGTTGGGCCAAGTAACAGAGGCTGCCCCAGCAATGGTGCATGTGTAGTGGCCTCTGGAGATGCCCCCACAGGCACCTCCATGATGAGGAAACTGCCACATGCATCTCAGCCGCAAGCCAAGGCAAGTGTACAGGCTGCCTCCATCTCCTCCAAGGCCACAAGGGGAGAACTGCATAGAAATGGCTGAGCGCAGAGACAATGCATTGCACAGAGCCTGAGGGAGTCACTTGAGTGTCTTCTTGTTGTAATTGTGCACTGATTCCTTTTCTGAGCAATGTGTTAATAATGACACTTTAAGCCACATGTCTGAGACTCCTTTTATTCATGGTGGGACAAGAAATGAGGTATGAGGTGGTGTAGGAGATCAAAGATCCCTCAATGGTGACAGGAAAGCCTCTGGGCAGATGTGCTTCCTTCATTGGCATTAAGAGTTTAGATGTTCCGGGCTGCGGCTTCAATGGATGAGCTAGTACAGGTACCTCAGAGTTACTTGCATACCATGCCCTTCGATCTAGGTCAGAGGAGCTCCTGTTGAAATGTTCCTGAAACAGATGATCCCTGACATTCATGGCATCTTGACAAAACCTTCATGCCCCACACAGTGCCCAGCCACCTCCCTGTGCAGCTGGTGCATCTCTGTGTTCTGCATCCTCCCCGCTCTGTCTCCTCCTCTCCCACGTCCTGTCCCTCCTCTTCCTCCAATGAATTGTCTTCTTCTAGGGCCTCACTGTCCTCAAGGGCCACACCCCTCTGGAGGGCCATGTTATGGAGAGCACAGCAGAAAATCACAATGATCAAGACTCTTGCAGGAGTGTATTGCAGGGTACCACCCAACCAGTCCAAGCACCAGAACCTCATATTCAGAAACCCGATTGCCTGCTCAATGGTTGTCCTGGTGAGCAGGTGGCATGGTTGTATCTCTGTGCCTGTCTGGGGCTCTCGTACAGGGGTGAGTAACCATGTCTTCAAGGGATATTCCTTGTTCCCGAGGATCCACCTACAGACTTTGGGGATTGGAGTAAAGATCTGCGGCAGCCTGGACTGGAGGAGGATAAAGGAGACATGGCAGTTGCCAGGAAAACAAGCACACACATACAGGAAGCTCTTGTTATGGTCACAGACTAGTTGAACATTGAGGGTGTAGAAACCAGATGGGTGCAATCAATATAATAAAAGCAAAATACTGCGGATGCTGGAAATCTGAAATAAAAACAAGAAATGCTGGAACCACTCAGCAGGTCTGGCAGCATCTGTGAAAAGAGAAGCAGAGTTAACGTTTCAGGTCAGTGACCCTTCTTCGGAACAATCCGTGCAATCAATGATGCCCTGCACCTGGGGGAATCCAATGATTGTGGCGAAACCCAATTCTCTCTTTGCTTGCGAGTCCTCGTCTGTCATGAACTGAATGTATTGTCCAGCCTGATGCAAAGTGTGCAGCCATTTGCGAGATGCCACCAAGGTCTGCAGTTGATCCTTGGAAGGTTCCAGAAGCGAAGAAGTCCAAGGCCACAGCGACTTTAACAGCTACTGGCAGGGCATGGCAATCTCATGGTGTGAGGTCTTCGGTGACGAGGGCACAAATGTCTGTGACCATCTGCCTGAAGAGTCACAGGGCTGTATTTAGGAACCCATTGTGGATCCTGGCAGCGGACGTGGAAGTGGGCGCTGTTGCTACTCATCACGTGTGCAGCTGGTCCACTGTGATCACGCGACAGGCAACCAATTATGACAATGGAAGCGCAGGGTCGGCCAATTACGTGACAAGGCGGGATTCAAGGTGCCAAATACAGCATCAGATGACTCTGGAGCAGGTGCTGGCACTATATTTAAAGCCCTGCCAGCATGTTTGCATTGCTGCCTTAGAATCATCTGCTGTTTCGTGGTCTCTGCTGAAACCAGTGTTGGAATAACTCCTGGACCCTCCCACCCCTCAGTGAATGCACCGCAGTATGGCAGAGTCGAGGCATAGAATGGCCCCATGGTTTAGCGATGCCTCCCTCAAGATGCTCCTCCAGGCTACAAGGGAAAGGCGGAAGGTCCTATTTCACAGCGATGACAAGAAGAGGCCCTCCCCCCTGACCAAGCAAACCTGGATGGATATCGCAGAGGAGGTTAGAAGCTGTGGGGTCAAGCTCTGAACATGGGTACAGTTCCGCAAGAGGGTCAATGACCTCCTTCATTCCGCCAAGGTGAGGGCTCCATACCTCTCTCCTTTTTAGGGAGTGCATGTGGTTATGTAGGAGGAAGCGGGTCACAAAGGCGCTGGCAAAGGGCATTAGGCATCACCTCATCCTGACAGATGCATGGCTGCAACTCGGCCATGGGCCATCTTCTTTCACAGCTCACGCATATTAACTTTCCTGAGAGTTGACGTGAGGATAAGCTGTATAGGAAACCCCAGTAGGGGTCAAGGGGCTTCCACTAGCAGAACTGTCATGTTGATCTTTCTGAGAAGTATGACTAGTTCCCTCTTTCCACATGCAGGACAAGACCGCCCAAAATAACAGGGAGACCATGTAGACTGGCAGAGGAATTCCAGACATTCGGCCTGTCTCAACAGCTGAGGAGGAGGCACTGGAGTTAGTGGGGACCCAGGATGGCCACTCAATAGCAGATGGTGAGACTGGAGTCTCCGCACAAAAAGTGAGGATTGTCTTCAACCTGACATATGGCACACTTCCGGAGATCCACGTCACACATAAAAATAAAAGCAAAATACTGCGGATGCTGGAAATCTGAAATAAAAACAAGAAATGCTGGAACCACTCAGCAGGTCTGGCCGATGAAGGGTCACTGACCCGAAACGTTAACTCTGCTTCTCTTTCCACAGATGCTGCCAGACCTGCTGAGTGGTTCCAGCATTTCTTGTTTTTAATTCACGTCACACATAGTTGGCATGACGAAATCTGCAGTTTTGTGTTCTCATGCAGGTCGGCATTTGCAGGAGACTCCAAGGAGGACATCATTCAACCTTTGAGGAGGAGGAGCAGTCAGAGGATGCACCGTCATATGACTCTCCTGCAACTTCCACCAACACAGATACTTTCACCTAGGTGGGCTTGCACTCGGATTTAGAATCAGAGTCACAAGCTGGTGAGAGCACCCGAGCAGCTGGATGAAGCTGAGACAGTCGAGGCCGCTGACAGTATAAATTTCATTAAATTTAGCCCACAGTCTCTTGCGGCATTGGTAATCGATCATGTCAAGGTAGCTCCATCTTCATTGGTATGCTGAGGGTAAGGCCCCCGTGTCCTTACTGCCCTCATCTGTCTCCCCTGCCCCCTGTAAGCTGGGTTCTACCCTTCCTGTGGAGGGTGCTTCTCCTCATTGATACAGGGCCCAAAATCTGAGAGTCATGCCCCCATTGCCAGTTGTAACCTTACTTGTGGTCAGATGGCCACCCAATTCTCCTTGAAAGTCTTGCCCATTGCTCTTGTGCCCCTGCAATGCCAAGATGGTGATGAGCCCCTGCACTACCCGTCCGCTGACTGCCTACTCCCCCCACCACCTGCATTGCACCAAGAGCACCGGTTTGTCAATGGACGAGTCTACCTCTGCACCATTCACCCTTTTATGGGGCCCACCTAATTCCCTAGGGTGGCCATGACTGGGTCATATTGTGTACCTGCCTCCCTTCACCTGGTCTGCCCCTGACATCACATGCACCCCTGTGAAAATCTCAACAACCGCCCCCCCTTAACAAACTCTTAATGAGATCGTCAACCATCTTAATTGGCCTTCTTAATTAGGGATTGGACAGGATTGCAATCCCGCACCCCCCACCCCCCGCCCTAGTTAACATGGCTAACGTGGGAAACAGCATCAGGAAACCTGCACACCGGCTGGTGCTGGTATTTTCAGGCCCCATCTGCCTCCATTCTCGCTCCCGGCAGGAACTGAAAATTCAGCCCAATGTTTCAGTCCCATTTAGAGTCTGAGGGATTGTTTTTATAGGCTCTGATTTGTCGGTACTTGTTCCATCAGCATCCAAGGGATGTAACAAATTTCCAAGCAATGATAATGGAAAAATAGATATCAAAAGAACCCTTTCAGCACAATTACTGCCATGACATACGTTATAAAAATAACTTCAGAAACATTCCATGCTGCATAATAACATGATCAAATTTGTCCATTGAAATATGTTTTGTATCTATTAATGCCTTCATTATAGCTTATATTTCAAAGCCCTCAGCTTTTCTCATGAAACCTAGAATTGCATTTCCTCCAGAATATTGAATGGTAATTACCAATCATATCTTTGCATTCTGGTGCTGGACAGTCTGACCATAGAGTTCCACAGGGACATTCTGGGGTGGGGCAGTTTAAGGGGGGGGGGAGGCAGGGGGATGTGACTATACACCGGTCCTGGGGGAAGTCTGGCGACCCTCTCTTGGCACAGGGCAGTCGTTGTCCTGCTGCCCAAGTAGGGGGATCTCTGCCTCTGACGCACTGGCGCCCTGTCGCCCTCCTCAGCACTGACTTGATTTGAAGTGGCTGCTCCTAAATTTCTGGTAGCACTTCAGTTCTACACTCCTGATCTTTGGCCACGTGGTGCGGACAGCAGCGGGCAAGTCAGAGGATCTCCTCCTGGAACAGCTTCTGGGCCTGGCCACAGTGGTCAACCATAGGTCCAGGCAGTGTGCAGTCAAGGCCAGAACAGTCATTTGGCCCAAATGCCTGCCTCTCTTCTGTAACTCAGTTCGTTCCCAGGCGTCCCTGGAAATGGAGCACTCAATGACTGGTGGTACTCTTGAGGCCTTCCCCAATGGGTGGGCACCTGAGGGAGCAGAGAGCATCATTACCCGACCCGGGACCAAATTTTAATTTGACTTGTTAAGTTTCATTTATAACATTTTGTCAAATTTACAATTTCTTAACAATGATGACATTTTCAAAATAAAAGCTGCTGCATTCTGAGCATGTGCAGTTTCTAGAATTTCCCAGCATGCAGTAGATTCCCTTTAGTTGACTTCGAGGTTTCACCTCACCTTGTGAAAATTTGGTCAGTACTTTGCCTTTTCCAAAAGGACTTCCATTTTATCACCTCCAAATCACAAAATCAAAAACATTAGACACAAAAGCAAAATCAAACATTCTAAGATTTTAGGGCTGAAACCCAGCTGGTTTACTTGTGAGATCAGCATTAACATTAACAATAAAGGACCTCTGGTAAAATTATTCTTACTATATCATTTAAATTATTTATACAGAATAAGTCGCCTCCTGTCATAATGGTAACTGCTGTCAAATGCCATCAATCGTCTAAATCAATACAAAATTGCATTGCAATTCAGAGCTGTCTAACAACAACCAAATTCCACCAAACTGTTGTACAGGTAAAATGAATACAGAAATATGCCTTTCTTGGTTTGTCAAACTTGTGCTCATCGATGTGAGAGAAGTCTATATCACATGCACTTTATGTCTCCACATTGTTTGGGTTAGATGTAAAGGTCCACCTACACTGAATTAATAGCAAACTCAAAAAGCACCTTGTGTTGTATCTCCTACGTCAGGTTTTTCTGGCCTCCTTGGGGCAGACTGCCAATACAGTGTGGAATTATAGGCAGTTCTGAACTGTAGAATTGTGTCCATTAAGAACTAGAGAGAAGTTGCTCAAAGCTCATTTCACTCCAGACTCTTAAAGCCAACAGAGAGATGAGGACATTTTTCTCCCCTCAGTTTAAACCAGATTCAAACTTGGATCCCAGAAATGAATGATCAGAGCTTTAGCAGACTCCATCATCCAGTCTTCTCCATGTTGTCTCCTTTTCCTATGCGTAAACAAAAAGCCGGATAAGTAGCTGAAATTTTTCTTCCCATAAAGTAGCATAATCAACATCTTCAAAAATAATTGTCAGCAATGGCACAATTACTGCTTTCAATGGCAGGCAAGTCAAGACCAATGTTTCCTGGTCACCCAGGCAGCCAATTTGTATCAGCTAAATCGAATTTTTCATCGGAATCAAGCTGGTTGGTACATACATATGTCTACTGCTTCTGGCTTTTAATGCAATTGGCAAGTGATGCCTGCCAAACGTAGAGTTATGGTCATAGAGTTATACAGCACAGAAACAGGCCCTTCAGCCCACTGTGTCCGTGCCGGCCATCATGCCTATCCATTCTAATCCCATTTTCCAGCATTTGGCCCGTTGCCTTGTATGCTATGGCGTTTCAAGTGCCCATCTAAACACTTCTTAAATGTTAGAGTCATAGCGTTATACAGCATAGAAACAGGCCTTTCGGCCATCATGTCCATGCCGGCCATCAAGCACCTATCTATTCTAATCCCATTTTCCAGCACTTGGCCCATAGCCTTGTATGCTATGGCATTTCAAGTGCTCATCTAGATACTTCTTAAATGTTGTGAGGGTTCCTGTCTCTACCAACCCTTCAGGCAGTGTGTTCCAGATTCCAACCACCCTCTGGGTGAAATTTTTTTTCCTCAAATCCCCTCTAAACCTTCTGCCCTTTACCTTAAATCTATGCCCCCTGGTTACTGACACCACCACTAAGGGAAAAAGTTTCTTCCTATCTACCCTATCAATGCCCCTCATAATTTTGTATACCTCAATCAGGTCTTCCCTCAGCCTTCTCTGCTCTAATGAAAATGACCTTAGCCTATCCAGTCTCTCTTCATAGGGGTGTTGCATCACGTCAGGAATTTTAACTCTTCTCATTCGTCTGGAATGGAACGTGTGAGCAGTTAGAATATCTCAAGACAACTAGGGACAGGCAATAAATGCCAGACTTGCCAGTGATGTGCATACCCAAAGACTGAATTTCTAAAAAAAATGGAAAACCAGGTGGGTTCTTTTACAGACATGCACTGTGTCCCACTGATTTCTGACATTGCTGTAACCAGCCAATAAAGTGCCAGGGAGCAGATTCAGGAAAATCTCCCTACTATCTTTTTCTTTATTCATTCATGGGATGTGGGTGTTGCTGCCGATGCCAGTATTTATTGCCCATCCCTAATTGCACTTCAGAAGGTGGTGGTGAGCTGCCTTCTTGAACCACTGCAGTCTATGTGGGATGTAGGTACACCCATAGTGCTGTTAGGAAGGGAAGTCAGGATGGTGTGTGGCTTGGAGGGGAACTTGGAGGTGGTGGTGTTCCCATGCATCTGCTGCCCTTGTCCTTCTAGGTGGTTGAGGTCATGGGTTTGGAAGGTGCTGTCTAAGGAGCCTTGGTGAGTTGATGCAGTGCATCTTGCATATGGTACACACTGCTGCCACTGTGCGTCGGTGGTGAAGGGAGTGAATTTTGAAGGTGATGGATGGGGTGTCAATGAAGCGGGCTGTTTTGTCCTGGATGGTGTTGAGCTTCTTGAGAAATGTTGGAGCTGCACCCATCCAGGCAAGTGGACAGTATTCCATCACATTCCTGGCTTGTGCCTTGCAGATGGTGGACAAGCACTGCGGAGTCAGGAGGTGAGTTACTCGCTGCAGAATTCCCAGCCTCTGATCTGCTCTTGTAGCCACAGCATTTATGTGGCTGGTCCAGCTCAGTTTCTGGTCAATGGTGGTGGAATTCAGTGATCGTAATGCCATTGAACATCAAGAGAAGATGGTTAGATTCTCTCTTGTTTGAGATGGTCATTGCCTGGCACTTGTGAGGCCTGGATGTTGTCCAGGTCTTGCTGAATATGGATTGCTTCAGTATCTGAGGATGTGTGAATGGTACTGAACATTGTGCAATCATCAGCAAACATCCCCATTTCTGACCTTATGATGGAAGGAAGGTCATTGATGAAGCAGCTGAAGATGGTTGGGCCTAGGATACTACCCTGAGGAACTCCTGCAGCGATGTCCTGGGTCTGAGATAATTGACCTCTAACAACCACAACCATCTTGCTTTGTGCTAGGTAGGACTCCAACCAGCAGAAAATTTTCCCCCAATTTGCACTGACTCCAAATTTGCTAGCTCTCCTTGATGCCATACTCAGTCAAATGCTGCCTTGATGTCAGGGGCAGTCACTCTCGCCTCACCTCTGGAGTTTAGCTCTTTTATCCATGTTTGGACCAGCAGCTGAGTGGCCCTGGAGGAACCCAAACTGAGCGTCGGTGAGCAGGTTATTGCTAAGCAACTGCCACTTGATAGCACTGTCAATGACCGCTTCCATCACTTTGCTGATGTTCGGGAGAAGACTGATACTGTGGTTATTGGCCAGATTGGATTTGTCCTGCTTTCTGTGCACAGGACATACCTGGGCAATTTTCCACATTGCTGGGTAGATGCCAGTATTGTAGCTGTACTGGAACAGCTTGGCTAGGGGCATTGAATCTCTCCCATTTAGCACAGTGGGAGTGCCACCCAACACAATGGATGGTACCCTCTGTGAAGACGGGACTTCATTTCCACAAGGACTGTGCGGTGATCAATACTGTCACTGATAGATGCATCTGTGACAGGTAGGTTGGTGAGGATGAGGTCAAGTAGCTTTTTCCCTCTTGTTGGTTCTCTCACCACCTGCCGCAGACCCAGTCTAGCAATTATGCCCTTTAGGACTCAGCCAGCTCTTGGTCGTGGTGCTTCCGAGCCACTCTTAGTAATGGATATTGAAGTCCCCCATCCAGAGTACATTTTGTGCCCTTGCTACCCTCAGTGCTTCTTCCAATTGGTGTTCAACATGGAGGGGTACTGACTCATCAGCTGAAGGGGGAGGTGCAGTATGTGGTAAACAGCAGGAGGTTTCCTTGTCCATGTTTGATCTGATATCATGAGACTTCATGGGTTCCGGAGTCAATGTTGAGGACTCCCAGGGCAACACCCTCCCGACTGTATACCACTGTGTCGTCACCTCTGCTGGGTCTTTCCTGCCAGTGGGACAGGACATACCCGGGGATGGTGATGGTAGTGTCTGGGACATTGTCTGCAATGTATGATTCTGTGAGTATGACTATGTCAGGCTGTTGCTTGACTGGTCTGTGCGACAGGGCTCCCAATTTTGGCACAAGCCCCCAGAAGTCAGTAAGGAGGACTTTACAGGGTCAACAGGGCTGGGTTTGCCTTTCGTTTCTGGTGCCTAGGCTGATGCCGGGTTGTCCATCCAGTTTCATTCCTTTTCTTAGGCTTTGTAGCAGTTTAACAATTAAGTGGCTTGCTAGGCCATTTAAGAGTCAACCACATTGCTGTGAGTCTGGAGTCACATGCAGGCCAGACCAGGTAAGGACAGCAGATTTCCTTCCCTAAAGGACATCAGTGAATTAGATGGGTTTTTACAACAATCGAAAATGGTTTCATGGTCACCGCGAGACGAGCTTTTTTTTTTAATTCCATTTTTTTAATGAATTGAATTCAAATTCCACCATCCGTTATGGTGGAATTTAAACCCATGTCCCCAGAACATTAGAGTTACTAGTCTGGTGACATAACTACTGCACCACTGCCTCCACATGTGCAGCTGAAACAGGGGCACACAACCAAATCCCAGAAGACTCATGGGCAGAACTTTACCGGACCCCAGTTAGCGGGAACGGAGGTAGGGGGAACCAGTGAAATAGTGGGAAGCCATGTCGGGACAACTCCTCGACATGGTCCCGCCACCAGGGAAGTTTCGCAGCAGCAGACTGCAACGCAGATCAGCTGCCTGCTCAAAGGGGGCAGGCAACCGATTTGCATAATTAGAGGCCTATTAAGGGCCATTTTATGTGGTCACCAGCATTTTGCTGATAACAGAGACACTCCCCCCCCCCCGCCCCCACCACGTGGGGAAGCCATCAGCTTTGTGGAGGTGGCCTCCCTGCAGCAGTCCAGGGGGGCCATCGGAGCCAGGGGTTCTATGCCCAACAGAAGCCAGGGCCATGGACAGGAAAGGCAGCCCCTGCAATCAGTGGGGCCTTCCACCTCGGTCATCCTGAATTTTAATTTGTATTTACCTCTACAAGGGCACCACCATCTTGAGGCGCACCCCTTGCACCCCCCCACCCCCCCCGGACGCCCAAAGTCCCCTAGCTGTCTCAGCAGCGCCCAGCTCTCCTGATGGTGTTGCTGAGGCTTCAGAGCTGCTGGCCCTCTGATTGGGCCCGCAGCATCAGGAGCTCACTCATCATCCTTAATTGGATGTCAGGCCCGCAAGGCGGCCAACTAGGAGGACGCCTCTGGTAAAATCGGCAAGCCAGTCCCACAGCCGGCAAGTGAAGGCTCAGGACCCGCCTTTCATCACAACATCGGGGTCCCGAAGCCCGCGGTAAATCCAGCCCATAAAGTCATGAGGGTACTGGAACCTCACTAGTTGGTAAATCTTAATACTTAGACATACAATGACTTCATAAAATATGTATGTGAATGTAAAGTATGAATAGATTCACTTTGTTACTGGATGTTTATTGGCAAAAACCATGAAAGTAAGGGATTTTACATATGATTTGTGCAAGGGGGCGAGTACAGGAATGACTTGCAGGAGTAATAATTTTTATAAAGATGTATTACTCAGCCCTCTGCCCCGATTCGTAAAATGTCAACACTTGTGAGTCTTCTGGGATTTAGTTCTGTGCTTCTGTTTCACCTGCACATGGATACTTGGAAAGATTGTCCTGGGTCTGCTCCCAGGTGCACTGCCTTCTTACCACAGCACTGCAACCACAGAATCATAGAATCATTGAATGTTTACAGCAAAGGAGGAGGCCATTCAGCCCATCAAGCCTGTGCTAGTTCTCTGTAAGATCAATTTAGCTAAACCCAATCCTCCCCTTTTCCCCCATAGCCCTGCATTTCTTTCCCTTCAGGTGCTTATTCAAATCCCCTTTGAAAGCCATGATTGAATCTACCTCTGTCACCCATTCAAGACAGTTGTTTCCAAATCGTAACCATTCGCTGCACAAAAACATTTCCTCATGTTGCCTTTGGTTCTTGTGCCAATCACTTTAAAGCTGTGTCCTCTGGTTCTTGACCCTTCTGACAAGGGGAACAATTTCTCTGTACCCGTTCAGTTTAGACCCCCCATGATATTGAACACCTCTACCAAATCTCCTCCCAACCTGTCTTCTCTAAAGAAATCAGCCCCAGCTTCTCCAATCTACATGAAAGGCAATAACCCAGAGAAACCGGTTGAGAACAAAAGATACCAGTGGTCACTGTTGTATCTGTTCAACTTTGCTCCACTTTTCACATTATTTGCATATGATAGGGTAGACAGTTTGTGACTATCCTCATAAACATATGGGAGATAACATCAACACCATTATTTGAAAATTCCAATAGAACCCATGGAATTCTAAAGCTTACCACATGAAAAAACAATTTACTGTCAGACTTACCCTCGAGTGAACAAATTTTCCCTTTGCTTCAACAGTTTGTTCCACATACTGGGATGAGAGCAGATCACTAGGAGTTAAGAAAAGTAAATACATTAGTCAACAGAAAAATACTAAATATGGTTAGGGCAAAGGATATAATATTAACTGCATCCACTTACAAATTGGTACTTTCATTACCTCCGGGATTTTATATGGAATTGCAGTACTCGGATGATAATTGTGCTAAGTGCAGAAATTTGGAAGATTTGTTGAGAAATGTCACAGCAGTCCAAATGGCTTATTTTGTATGTGATCAACCCTCTGAAGTTTTTAATTCACATGATGTGGCTGGGGGCAGGGGCGGGCCTCAAACAGGAGCAGGTTTCAGGTGGGTGAGACCAGTGCAAAATCTGCTTGGTATCATCAGTTTGAGACCCAGGCTATTTTAAATCCTGGACATTATTTGTATCCCAGTCGGTTGCCCACCCAAAACAGGCAGAAAGAAAGAGACAGCTGAACAGTTTAAAGCAGCTCGAAACCACATTACCCACTGGCTCCTAGTTAATTCGGGTGTTGGGTGGGGGTGGAGTGCAGGACAATTTCATAGTTGGGAAGGGAGCATGGTGGGACAGCAGAGGCCTAAACTTTCCTTATTGGGCCCAAAGTAGCACTCCTGATCCCTTGACCTCACTAAGGGAAGTTTTTGACACCTTAGAGAGCCTCCTCTGCTTCTCCAGAGGTACTTTTGCCGTCCCCACCAAAAAAAAGGCGCAGTTAAGATACAGCAGTCAGGAGCCAAATGGGAAGTTTATAACAGCAACAAACCAACCCCTACCAAGCGGAGGCTGAATGCCAACTCTCTGACACTTCCTTGTACCACTTCTGGACCATGGCCTCACCATCAGACATCAAACAATCGTTTCCAAGACAATCAGTGACCTCCACGGTCTCCAACCTCATAGTCCCCCAACCCTGAACAGTGCACTTCTACCTCCTTCCCAAAATCCACCAGCAGGACTACCCTGGTAGACAGAACATTTCAGCCTGTTCTTGCCCCACAGAACTGATTTCTTCCTATCTTGACTATATTTTTTCTCTCCTTCTCTAGTCTCTTCCCACCTACATCTGACTTTCCGAAGTCTTTGTTTAGCAATTTCCAGTTTCTTGGACCTAACCGTCTCCTTTTCACCGTGGACATCAAATCCCTTTACATCTTCATCCCCTACCAGGACAGTCTGAGGGCTCTCCACTTTTTCCTTGAATGGAGGCCTAACCGGTCCCCATCCACCATCATCCTCTTCCGGCTGACTAAACTTGTTCTTTTATTGAGCATTTCTTCTTCAACTCCACTCACTTTCTCCAACTAAAAGGTGTTGCTACGGGAATCCATGTGGGTCCAAGCTATGCCTGCCTTTTCATGGGGTATATGGAACACTTTTTGCTCCAGGCCCACAGATTGGACAGGCTACGAATGTATTCCCTGGAATTTAGAAGAGTAAGAGGCCACTTGATTGAAACATATAAGATCCTGAGGGGTCTTGACAGGGTGGATGTGGAAAGGATGTTTCCCCTTGTGGGAGAATCTCGAACGAGGGGTCACTGTTTAAGAATCAGGGGTCGCCCATTTAAGACAGAGATGAGGAGAATTTTTTTCTCTCAGAGGTCGTGAGTCTTTGGAATTCTCTTCCTCAAAAGGCGGTGGAAGCAGAGTATTTGAATATTCTTAAGGCAAGAGGTAGATAGATTCTTGATAAGCAAGGGGGTAGGTGGAAATATGGAGTAATCAGTTCAGCCATGAACTTATTGAATGGCGGAGCAGACTCAAGGGGTCGAGTGGCCTACCCCTGCTCCTAATTCATATGTCCGTATGGACACAGATCCTGTTCCTCAGGTCTTTTTCTGGTACATTGATGACTATCAGTGCCATTTTCTGCTCTCACCCTGAATTGGAAAATTTCATCAACTTTGCTTCCAATTTCCACCCTTCCCTCGCGTTCACATGATCCATCTTCAACTCTTCCCTTCCTCAACTTCTCTGTCTCCATTTCCAGGGATGGACTGTCAGCCAATATTCACTATAAGCCAACTGACTCCCACAGTGACTTTAACTACACTTCCTCACACTCTGCTTCTTGTAAGGACTCTAATCGACCAGTTTCTCTGTTTCCGTCGCATTTGTTCTGATGATGTAGCCTTCCATACCAGTGCTTCCAATATATCTTCCTTTTTCCTCAACTGAGGATTCCCTTCCATTGTGGTTGATACGACCCTCAACCGTATCCATTCCATTTCTTGCAATTCTGCTTTCACCTCTTCACTCACAATGCATATTCCCATGGAACCACAATAGGGTTCCCCTTGTCCTCACCTTCCACCTCACCAGGTCCCACATTCAAGTGATTATCTTCTACCATTTCCACCACCTCCAGCGCGATCCCGCCACCAAACACATCTTCCCCCTCCCCTTTCTGCATTCTGAAGGGACCATTCCCTCCGCGATATCCTGGTCCACTCCTCATCACCCCAACACCATCCCTGTTGCACGGCACCTTCCCATCCATGCACAGGAGATGCAACACCTGCACTTTTACCTCTTCCCTTCTCACCATCCAAGCACTACTTCCAGATGAAAATGCTATTTACACAGAGTACACTGTATTTGCTGCTCACAATGCGGTTTCCTCTACATTGGAGAGACCAAATGCAAATTGGGTGATCACTTTGTGGAACACCTCTGTTCAGTCCACAAGCGGGACCCCGAGCTTCCCGTCACCTGTCATTTTAATTCCCTGCCCCACTCTGACCTCCCTGTCCTCAGCCTCCTACACTATTCCAACAAAGTTCAACATAAGCTCAAGGTACAGCATCTCATCTTTCGACTAAGCACTTTACAGCCTTCTGGGCTCAACATTGAGTTCAACAATTTCTGATCATAACCTCTGCCCCTTTTTTTTGTTTTTGGACATGTTGGTAATGATTCTGCTTTTCCCATTGCATCTCCTCTAGACACATCTTTTGTTTCTTTACTTGTCCCATTACCATCTCTTTTTGCTTTGCACCATCATCCCTTTTGTCATTTAGTCTCTTCTGCCTTCCATCCTATCACAGACCTTCCCTTTTGTTCTTCCCTCCCCTCCCCCACTTTTCCCTGCCTTACTTAAAAACTGTTACATCTCTAAGTATACCGAGTTCTGCCAATGGGTCATCAACATAGGGCTGAAGCCATACAAAATGGTGGCCCTGCATGCACAGGCTTTAATCTGCAGAGCTGCCACAATATTATACGCTGTGGCTCATTTACATAGTCGGGGTGGAGCTTCTCCCACCCCTGATGACATGGAGGGGGTGGACAGTTCATCCCCGGCAATGGTGTCCGGTGGCACTGCACAGGCACTGACACCATTTTTAAAGGGATTCAAGTAATTTGAATTTTTAAAGAAATAGTCACTTAGAATTTATTCAAACAAATTAAATAAATGTTTGAAGCCCCTCTCCCACCCCACCAAATGACCAAACAATTCATTCCTTGCCCTATCCCCCCCAAAATACTTACCTTGTGCACCTGACCTCCCACCCCCAGAAAGTTCACAAACTATAATCTTTAACCCTTCCCACAACTCCCTTGACCAATGAAATTAGTTTTACCCTGTTCCCCCACCTCCGACACGAGAAACTTACCTGCTCCACCTCCCCCCCCCACCCCCCCCACCAGTGCTCCGCCTTGTATCAATGGTCGGAGATCCGACAGCATGGGAGTGCAGACCGCCAGCCCCGATATGGCACCGGAATGGATGGCAGGAGCGGTTAAGTATTTAATTCAGTTATTAACATTTTTTAAAATATGTAAATGTGGCTCCCATCGACGAGCGGCAGGGAGGGGCGCCATGAGGCCTCTCCACTGCCGGCAGTATGGGGCTGGGCCTTCCTAGCGTCGAGACCCTTGGCAGCCCTCTCCCGGAGCCATTTTCCGGGCCTCCCTGCCATAATCCCCGACATCGGGGGGTGGGGGTCTGTAAAATCCAGCCCAATAACTCGGTTTCTCTCCCCACAGAAGATGCCAGACCAGCTGAGCATTTCCAGCACTTTCTGTTTTTGTTCCAAATTTCCAGCATCGCAGTATTTTGCTCCAGTACAAGGCTTCATTTGGCAAGGCCTCACCAGCGGCACCATAAAATTTTAGGCAAGAAAATGCGTCTGCACTACTGGCATGTGTGAACATAAATGGGCAAATATTTAAATCAGGTCAACAACTGAATCATGTGACATTGATTGAGGCTACACCAACAGTGTGCACCTCACTTATGTAAAATGGGCACTTGGATCAACTCTGCAATAAAACTTACTAGCACAAAAATAGACAACAAAGGAGAGAATGGAAAGACAGCATTTCTGTGCCTTCCAATCATTGGAATAGATCTATTTTAAAGAGCTAACTCAGTGTTTCATTCTCTTTTTATTCTGTCCATTCATAAATTATGGACCATAACACCAGCAAAAACTGAACAGTCTGTTTCTGTGCTCTAAACTGTATGTAATACATTGGCCCAGGTTTTGCAAACAGCAGTGAAGCAATGGTGTTCACCACTGTACTCGAGGAAAGCTTCCGACAAAGATCTAATGATCTCTGTGGCATGGATTTCCCCTTTCCTGACGTTAGTTTGAATCTGGCGTGAAATCACAGGGATCTCCAAGCACCCAGCAACAGTGATGTCATCAAGCAGGATAAGCTGTCAATCACATAAAAGGATTCTCACAGTCTGCAAACCAGAAAGTAAATTGTACTGATTATCCTATACTTTTTAATATCATTTTACAGAAAGATAAATAAAGATTGGGACATGCACATGGGATTAAGGTAGATGAAATATCATAAACTTTAAAAAAATAGTTTTAAAAATCTGTGGAATTTTTTGATTATAATGAAAGAAATTGACATACCACAAATATAAAATTAGTTGTTCAGGGCCAGAGAGGTTGTTTGGCAGTAATCATGAATGTAATCAGCTGTTAAAAACCCACTCACACCTCATTCAACACAGGATTATTCAAGAATTATTACAGCGAGACTATCAGTTCATTTATGTCTAATTGGTTGCAGTCTATGAGGACTTCAACAGCCCACCCTATGGAGAAGCTGAGAATCATTGACAGCAAGTTCTGGATTTCCATGTTTAACTGTGCATGTGTAAACTCTAGGGACAGGATTTTCCGTGCAGGCTTTGGGATCCCAACGTCAGGGTTCAGGGGGGTCAGAAGTCCGCACTGTGTGAGAAAGCGTCACCCGGCTGTTATTTTCCCTGAATTTGCCAATTGGTGGCCAGAGGGCAGTTTCGCCATCCAATTAAGGATGGCGGGTATACTCTCGAAGCTGGAGGGCCAACAGGATGCCCTCACCCCTGAAGAAGCAGCAGGCTGCCTTTTCAGGTAAGTAAGAGAGGGTGCCTCCATTTTGGAATCAATAGGCCTTAGGTGGCCTTTAAAGAGCCTTGATTGGCTACCTGCCGCTTGCAGGTGGGTAGCCTTGCCACCACCCCCAACCCCCATCCCGCCTCCGGGAAAATGTCCCAGGGGCGGGTGCCGGCGGGCGGTGTGAAATTCGGCTCCCATTTGACTCCATGTTTGTCCCCATCATGGCCTAAAAGTCCAGCCCCAGAAGAGGCTGGCAGTTTCAGAGGAGTGAAGACGGTGATCGCCGACAGTTTCACCATCATACTATGACAACATCTGGGCCATTATTGTCTCAGTACATTTTAGTTCAATACAATATTGCGGTGATACAAATGTTTCTTGCAGCAAATACTGTACCACATTAAAATCACCTAATAAGGACTGTCTTACAAAATAATTACTGACAAGGTGTCCTGCCACTCATCCTGAACATTTGACACAATTTACATCTAACAGCAAGTAAATCAGCTCATTTGGTTTTGAGCTCAGATGATTCCTGACAATATAACAGATTTCAAAACCTTACAATTCAAATTCACTGGAATGATAGCCTAGTGGGAATGAGACCAAACTAGGCCATGGGGAGTGAGGTGGACTGGGACAGGACCAGGACACAGTCAGTAAAGTGGACAGAGACAGGGCCAGGCCATAGAGAGTGGGGTGGACGGGAACAAGACGAGGCCACGGGGAGTGAGGTGGACAGAGACAGGACGAGAACACAGGAAGTGAGGTGGACTGTGATAGGACTAGGCATTGGGGCAGTAAGGTGGACAAGGACAGGACTAGGACACGGGCAGTAAGGTGGACAGGGACAGGACTAGGGCACAGGCAGTAAGGTGGACAGGGACAGGACTATGCATTGGGACAGTAAGGTGGACAGGGACAGGACTATGCATTGGGGCAGTAAGGTGGACAGGGACAGGACTAGGGCACGGACAATAAGGTGGACAGGGACAGGACTATGCATTGGGGCAGTAAGGTGGACAGGGACAGGACTAGGGCACGGACAATAAGGTGGACAGAGACAGGACTAGAGCACGGGCTGTAAGGTGGACAGGGACAGGACTATGACACAGGCAGCAAGGTGGACAGGGACAGGACTTGGACATGGGCAGTAATGTGGACAGGGACAGGACTATGCATTGGGGCAGTAAGATGGACAGGGACAGGACTAGGGCATGGGCAGTAAGGTGGACAGAGACAGGACCAGGCCATGGGGATTGAGGTAGACTGTGAGAGGACCAGGCCATGGGGAGTAAAAAGGATTGGGGCAGGACTGGCCATTTGCAGCAAGGAAAAACAGGACCAAGATCTGTGCAGTAAGAAGGAGTGGTACAAAGAGCAAGCCATTGAAAGCAAGGGAGAATGGAACTCACCTAAAAATTTTATAAAGTCCCATCTTGTGTAAGGACTGGAATAGCATAACAGCGTATTTCAAATGGCTTCAAATGTAACAGAACATACTAGTTATTACATGGTCTTTTCTGGTTGCTATTGTATTTTTAAGCTTATTCTTACATTTTTGGGGTGAAACATAGGAACCGGAAAAGACCATTCAGCCCCTCAAGCCTGTTCTGCCATTCAATTATATCATTCCCGATCTGTATCTCACCTTGATTGACCCGCCTTAGCACCATATCCCTTGATATCATTACCTAACAAAAATCGATCGATCTCATCGTGAAAGCTCCAATCGTACCAGCATGCACAGCCTTTTGTGGAGTGGGAAGGGTGGGCAGACTTCCAGATTTCTACTATGCTTTGTGTGAAAGTGTGCTTCCTGGGTTCCTTCCTAAATGGTCTATCTCTAATTTTAAGACTATGTCCTCTCGTTCTTGATTACCCCATCATAAGGAATAGCTTCTCTGTAGCTACCTTATTGAAACCTTTACCATTTCAAACACCTCACTCATCTATACTCAAGGGAATACAAGACAAGTTTACACAACCAATCCTCATAATATAAACATCTAAGCCCTGGTTTTATTCTAGTGAATCTGCACTATACCCATTCCTAGACCAATATATCCTTCCTGAGGTGAGGTGATCAAAACTGACACAGTACTCAATATGGGATCTGACCAAGGCTCTATACAAATGAAGGATAAGTTCCTCCTCTTTGTAATCCAGCTCCCTTGAGACAAAAGCCAACATTCCATCAATTTTATTGATTGCTTTTTGGACCTGAATTTTTGGACTCCTTAATCTCAGATGGAGTGGGGAAGCAGAATTTTTGACGATAGAGCAATATTCTGGGGCTCCCTTTCAAGACGCCAAGTTATCAGTACAATGTAATTTTCTTTGACCTCTCCTCAACACCCGGGGTTTTCACAAAGTGTCTGCTCGAAAGGTACAACAGGGCCCCTGACTTGGAAAATTTTCTATACATAATTAATAAATGGGATATTTAGGACTAACCAATTTAAACACAGTGCTAAAAACGTTTTTATTAGTGAATGCTCCACAGGAATTGATGAACTGTACTACCAGAGACTGTGATCCAACTCTTCCATTTCTGTGAATATCAGCCATGACTTGAATGAAATAATTTGCCATTATATTGCCTAGATTGGTTCAATACAAGATTGGTCTTTTTGTTCGGTGCTTTCAGGCAAACACTTTGTGAAAAACCTGGGTGTTGAGGAAAGGTCAAAGAAACTGTACCAATAACGTGGTGCCTCGAAACCAGGGCCTGAGAATGTTTACTGCTAAAATACACCAGGCTTCATTCTGAACCGGTGGATAAACTTCAAACTCATTACTGCTCACCTGCCGAAAAGTGGTCTGGAGTTGAAATCGTGGCTTTAGTCACAAGCTTAATTTGTCAACAACAAAGCAACTTGCATTTATGTGGCATCAATAATGTAATAAAATGTGTCAGATAAGTAAATGAGACTGCAGGCAATTTTTGTGCAAGATTTCTAAATAATGTAATTCTAACAAATTTTTGTTTTTCTATTTAATCAATATAGTAATGCAATGAGCAGACACATCACTATGATTAATCAGTAATCTCTACCTTAGTTTATATTTCAAGCAATGCCTTATCGTTGTCATATACTGAAGACAAACCATTTTGCATTACAGAATTACAAACAACCTTAATGTAGGTGGCACATTCCAAATATTTTGAACTTTCTGCAGTCAATTACAAACGGCCTTTTATATGTCTTCAACCATCCAGAGAAAATGGAGAACTTTTGTGCAGTATGCATTATTTGTGAGATGTTAAATATTATTTGATATTGGTTCGTTAAGTCTTTCTTTACTACCATAAACTATACATTGGCTGATGCTTTGCATTTAAAAATATAATCATTCAGATGTTTCAAACACAATTTCTACACAGATGACAAAGGGTCACACTTTTCTTTGTTGCATTCATTCCAGCTAAAGAGTAGGCATGCATAGACATGAAAGCAAGACTGATAAATAAAAAAGCAGCAACAGGATTTTCATCCATTTGTACTGCTACTCCAAGTCTTGCTTCTGTCCTAAAACACGTTAACAGCAATTAGCAAAGAAAAAAAAGTGCTTGTTACAACTGTTAACACCAATCATGATAACTATGTGGAGAGGGATATGAACAAAAGTCGATCTTAAACTGACAACTCAACAGTATCAGTCAGCTGAACGAAGAGTTCAAACCATTAACAAGGCATTGAATAGTACAGAGGAGTTTTCATACCCACAGCATAGCCGAAGAGGCCACTGCCAGCTATCTTTTAATGCAACAGGAGGAGAAGACACTCTATGAGCCACAAAATCTACCACAACAGTCAGCTACATGATGAAAGAGGATTGCATGATGCAGCCATATTTTGGGGGCGAGGGGTGGCAGTTAGAGAGAGGAGTTTAAGTGTAAATAAAATGATTCATTATTCTAATGCAGTGATGTCCTTTACTTTTAGTCTAGTAAGGCTACATAAACAATCATCAAACATATATACAATCAATTCTCTAACAGCAACATAATTGGATGACAACCACAATGACATTCAAGGGGTGTGGTTACCAAGACTGCATATTGGAAATTCAAGTTTTTCATCCTTACATTTTAATTACTGCTATAGAAAGCAGCATCTTTTCCAAGCTTCCATTTAGCAGCCATCTCTTCCTCACTATGACTCCCAAAATAACCAGTTCTCTCTACATTTTCATTAATAGATACAAACTTTTATTTCCTAAGATTCCCAGACTTTCTCCACTGTACGCCACAATGTAGCCTGAACAAACTTGTCAATACCACAATATAGAAGCAACTGCTGCATGCAAACATGCTGCAATTTTTTTAAAAACGAATTAGTTAAACCTGGATTCTTTCATCTCTGGAAAGGATATGGGGTACAATCTGATATGATTTCACATTCAGATCATTCACTTTCTGCTTACAGTAATACTCTGGAGTACGTGCTTCCTCACATTTTTGTTTGCTTAGTGCTACCTTCAGGGATATAAAGAACACTTGAACAAAGGTTGAACTTTCAGAAAAGTGGCCCTGAAGAGCATTACACCTTCCAACACCTTCAGAATACAAATGAGCTGCAGCTTGTTACAATTCATAATAGAAAATCATGTCCAAGCTACACAATGCAGTTTAGTCTGTGTTTGAATTCTGTTTCAGATTAACTGTGGGATAATTGTCAATGTTATTGCTTCACACTACAGTAATATAAAAAAGTTCCCCAACCCCACCAAATGGAGTTCTATATCAGTAAGGTGCTGAGGTGTATTATTTATTCTCTTTGTTAAGATGAATTGAAAAATCAATGTGAGTAAACTGCTGAGGAAAATATAAGAAAACAATTAAAAAGCTTTCTTCCATTATTGACCAGTGATTCCAATTTTGCTCTTGGGCTTAGAATCCTAACCAGAAAATCTTGGTTGTTTTATCTGATTAGTTGACCAGAACTATTCTACTCAATTCGGTGTACATTTGGACAAAAGAAGTTTCCATTACAGCATATTTAAAGAATGACAACTACAGTAGATTGCAAGTGATGATATTTTGTTTAGTGAATTATATTGTTATATTGAGAGATTAATGCAGTTTATATAATGTTACAGTTCATGAAGGGTTAACATCCATCTAGTTTTTGTACAGCAACCCTTTTGTTTCATGTACCTACTTCTCTTCATGTGCCCCATTATGTGTTCCCCTAGTTACGGGTGAAGCACTAGGGAGCTGAGAGCTGAGCTAACTGTTCAGCTGCCTGAGATTACAAAGATTTGTCTCCTGCATGTGCATTTAATTGTAATGAATCTACTACAGTGTCATGAGTGTCATGTGCACTAGTTACAGGTACTCAGCACTTTGAGATGGCATCCAGAGTCACTTGTGTAAGACACAGAGCTGTGTCTGGCATCACTGTTACTCCTGTGCTCTCTACATGCAACAGTGCTGGAGCCCAGCTCTATGTGAGGCAAAATGCTCTGTTTTTGTGCAGAATTCACATTCTGCAAAGTCTTTGAAAGTTTTCTTGTTGACTGTGCTCATGGTTGGTTCAAGGCAGCTGAAAGAATCCTTTTCTGCTTCTTGGAATTTGGACCCCAAAGCATGAGAAATAATCTAACAGTATCTTTGGCCCCATATTACATCGGTCACAGGTGCTACTCTCTTCTCAATTGTAGACTGCATCACATATCTACTCTTTCAACCTTTGTAATGAATTGAGTATGGAATCACATACCTGCTCAATATATTCCACGTTTGGATAGCTCTGCCCAAATATGATGGCTCCTTCGCACTTCATCAACTTCATCATACGTGATGTGTGTTTCACTATGTGCTTTCTGATTCATATCACTAAATAATAACCATATGTTCTCTGTGTCAGGCTACTGCATAGTGACAGTGTAAGTGATGATGCTAGATGGTCTGGTGAATGATGCTGTTTCAAGTATTGCTGCAAATCACAGCATTCACACTTTGTGAAAAGAGTAAATAAGGCCCGATCAGTATCTAAGCATAATTCCTAACTTTACTATTGTTATTTTAATATATGGCCTTTGAAACACCTGTGAACAGAACAATGTAACATCAGCTTCCAACAGCTTCTATTGTGTGCTGCTAAGATTTTTATCATACTCCATCACCTGTTCCTTGTTAATTTGACATTACAGAATCACAGAATAATGCATTGCAGAAGAGGCCCTTCAGCCCATCGAGTCTGCACCGATGCATTAAAGACACCTGACCTGTCTACCTAATCTCATTTGCCAGCACTTGGCCCATAGCCTTGAATGTTATGACGTGCCAAGTGCTCATCCAGGTACTTTTTAAAAGATGTGAGGCAACCTGCCTCTACCACCCTCCCAGGCAGTGCATTCCAGACCGTCACCACCCTCTGGGTAAAAAAGTTCTTCCTCAAATCCCCCTTAAACCTCCTGCCCCTCACCTTAAACTTGTAACTGACCCTTCAACTAAGGGGAACAGCTGCTCCCCATCCACCCTGTCCACGCCCCTCATAATCTTGTACACCTCAATCAGGTCACCCCTCAGTCTTCTCTGCTCCAGCGAAAACAACACAAGCCTATCCAACCTCTCTGCATAGCTTAAATATTCCATCCCAGGCAACATCCTGGTGAATCGCCTCTGCACCTCCTCCAGTGCCATCACATCCTTCTTATAATGTGGCGACCAGAACTGCACACAGTACTCCAGCTGTGGCCTTACCAAAGTTCTGTACAACTCCAACATGACCTCCCTGCTTTTGTAATCTATGCCTCGATTGATAAAGGCAAGTGTCCCATATGTCTTTTTCACCACCCTATTAACCTGCCCTTCTGCATTCAGAGATCTATGGACAAACACGCCAAGGTCCCTTTGTACCTTGGAACTTCCCAGTGTCAGGCCATTCATTGAATACTTCCGTGTCACATTACTCCTTCCAAAGTGTATCACCTCACACTTTTCAGGGTTAAATTCCATCTGCCACTTTTCTGCCCATTTGACTATCCCGTCTATATCTTCCTGTAACCCAAGACACTCAACCTCACTGTTAACCACTCGGCCAATCTTTGTGTCATCCGCGAACTTACTGATCCTACCCTCCATATAGTCATCTATGTCGTTTATATAAATGACAAACAATAGGGGACCCAGCACAGATCCCTGTGGTACACCACTGGACACTGGCTTCCAGTCACTAGAACAGCCGTCTGTCATCACTCTCTGTCGCCTACAGCTAAGCCAATTTTGAATCCACCTTATCAAGTTACCCTGTATCCCATGTGCATTTGCTTTCTTGATAAGTCTCCCATGTGGGACCTTGTCAAAGGCTTTGCTGAAATCCATGTAAACTACATCAACTGCACTACCCTCATCTACACACCTGGTCACATGCTCAAAAAATTCAATCAAATTTGTTAGGCATGACATCCCTCTGACAAAGCCATGCTGACTATTCCTAATCAAATTTTGCCTCTCCAAGTGGAGATAGATTCTCTCCTTCAGAATTTTCTCCAATAGTTTCCCTACCACTGACATGAGACTCACTGGTCTGTAGTTCCCTGGCTTATTTCTGCAACCTTTCAAATAGTGGGACCACATTAGCTGTTCTCCAGTCCTCTGGCACCTCCCCCGTAGCCAGTGAGGAATTAAAAATTCAAAGTGATTCCTGACAACGCAGCTCCCCACTGACGTCATCAGGCTGCGCCGCGGTGCGCACATGCGCAGACGGTCTCCTGCTCTCTGCGCATGCGCTGCGTTCCGGCTTGCCAGGACTGGTTACCGCATGCGCCGATGCCGTCATCGCGTTACGTGGACTTCCTCAGGCAATGCGCCTGGTCGGCCTCTGCACATGCGCTTTATGCAACACCAACGGGTATTCACGCATGCGTGAATCTTCCGATATTCACGCATGTGTCAAAGCTTCGGCGCGAGTTTCTGGAAGTGGAAGGAGGAGAGGTTTCGTCAGGCATTTTCTCGCAATTATTTAGTCGTTTTGGAGATTTCAGTCTGCTTCATTATTATTAGACAGAGGAGATTGCTCCAAGGTAAGTTGCTCTGCTGTTGTATGTTGCTCTGATAACATTTCCATTGTCTGGGGCACAGCATGTGCTTCAGTCCACTGCACTGCACTAAAATCCTTTCCATTGATGGGACTGTGTGCAGGCAGTACATGTGCTCCAGTCCCTGTTGTAAGTTGCTCTGAAAACATTTCAGTGAGGCTGTGCTGTGTACACTATGGGCAGCCATGTATCCGTTCTACTGGGGTGAGACCGAATCAGAGGGAGGTGCTGCGGTCACTACATTTCCACTTGTGTAGCTTGTCAGTCCTGTAAAGCTGTTCCTTGATGCACATCGAAGCAAGATTAGATTTGCAGTATCAATACATCTCGTCAGTGAGATCCTGTGCCCACAAAGCCACGCGCATTCCACCCCCGTGTCTACGAACTGCCTTTGTTGTGATTTCTTTGATGGAGCAATGGCTGGTCGACCACCTCTGTGCAACCTCCTCTGCACTGCGCAACAGGTGCGCACCAGATGTTGGGACCTTGTCATGGTGCACATGTAAACTGCTGCCAACAACACACCTGGGGATGGCTGACGTTTTAGTGAGGGCACGAGGAACTTGGGGCGTGCTCATTGAATGTCTGTGTAATTTTTCAGGTATCTCGCCCTGGGCTGTGAGGTCTTCATCAGTGTGAAATTCAATACGAGCAAGAACAAACTGTGTGTCAGCTCCTACCATCTTGTACATACCGGTCATGTTTTGCATCCAGAATGTTTACGCTTCTATGCAAGGAAACGACAACTGAACCATGATGAAAGGCAGAAGGTAGAAGAGTTGGTCAAGCTGCAGGCTGGGAACAAACAGCTGAAGGATTATATCGAGCGTTCATTCAATAAGACCGTACCCTTAGTGACATTAGAAATGTAAAATCCCAGCTCAAAACAGGGGATGACAGCATGGATGCGCTGTGTGATACGCTGGAGAAGATTCATTAGGACGGGGCTGCAGTGTGGGTTGGCCTGCAGGGAAGCAACATCCTCTATATTGCCTTCATGACACCAGCCATGAAGGTCCACATGCAGGCCTTTCCTGAACTGCTGTTCATGGACGGAACGTACAAAGTGAACAAATGCGGCTACCCTCTGTACCAGGTGATGGTGCAGGACAATGTTGGTAGGGGCAGGGCTGTGTTCTATGCCATGGTGAGGAATGAGACGGCTCAGATGCTGGACGAGATTGTGGGTGTTTTTGTCGATTTCATGGGATCCAGCGCCTGCCCCGTGAGATCAGCCATTGTGGATAAAGACATCAATGAGACCAATGCGATCAGGAAGCATCTCCCAGCTGCACCCATCAGAGCAGTGCACATGGACACACCTGTTCCTGCACCCATTAGAGTCGTGCACATGGACACACTGCCACCTGTTTCCCCATCCGCCCTTGAAACAACCATGCAGAGCCTTATGAGACTCCGCAATTGCCAGCTGCTGCCTGTCAAGCAGAGAGGGCGTCCAAAGGGGTCAAGCACTTGGGGAACATTCAGCAAGAAGAGACTGAGCACTAAAAGAAACAAGCATGCCGTGTCCAGTGGTAGCACGAATGTGAATGCTCTTGCTGTGTACACAACTGGTGAGGTGGGAGTGCAGCCACACCGTTCTCCATCCTCAATGTTGCTTTAAGGCAAAGGTAGGTAAGAGTGAAAGAAATGGAAGGTGATGCTGATAGGAGTAGGCAGGATTAAATGGGAGCGTATGGGAAGGCGCAGGAGTAGCATAACCACTAGCAGGGAACAGCTGGGCTAAATGGCCTGCTTTATGTTCATAGTCCAAAAGAAATGTGCTTCTTTTTCCAGCACCCTCACATCATTCATGTTTTCCCTGAGAGCAGCATTGAACCATCACGAGATAGGGGCAGTTACATCATCCTGACTCCTATAGCTGAGGTGGGCACTAAGTGATTCATTGGCGGTGTTATCAGTACATGCCTATACTGCAGAACATAAAGCATGCTCAACAGTAATTTCATTGGAGGGAGGGAAGCTCTGACACTCATGTTCTTTCCTTATTTCTTTTCATGTAAAACGTGCCCTTGAGAAAACAATCCTTGACACTTAAGGACGGCATTCAAGCAAAGGAGGCAGTGCAGGAGAGGACGCAAGGATGTGCTGATTCCTGCATCTGAGGTGGGTAATAAGTGCTTCATTGGCGACGTTATCAATTGGTGCCTTCACTGCAGAACTTAAAAAGGTGTGCACAACAGTAATTTCAGTGGAAGGAGGGAGGCAAGCTCTGACTCTGATTTGCTTTATTTCTTTTCATGTAAAACATGCCGTCGAGAAAACAATCCTTGAGACTTAAGGTCAGCATTCAAGCAACGAAGGCAACTGGATCATGCTGCGGAGCTCGTCACGATGTGGAAAGTAACATTGCATTTATGGATGAATTGGGAATGCACATTGGGATGTGCTTGGGGAACATTCACCAAGAATAGACTGAGCTCAGACTCTTGTGACTTTGCCTTCTTCACATGGACAATACAGTAGTGGAATAGAGAGCAAAGCGTTCATTCACCACAAGGCTCTCCAGGAACAATCTCTTTCGCTGTGCAAAGCAGAGACTCGGCCTGTCTGTCTCAAGGGAATGCTGGACACAACACTCATGTATCCATGCACAGCAGTGCCTCGGATGCTTAATGAACTTAATAAAACTTCTCAATAATTAAACCCAGAATTGTTGAGGTTTTGTTTTGGATGCTATTTCCCCAACTTTGCAACTGCACTTCAGATATTCAACTGTGGTGGAGGGGTGGAGGTAGGGGGTTGGAGGGAGGGGTAGAGGTAGGGGGGTAGAGGGAGGGGTGGAGGTAGGGGGGTAGAGGGAGGGGTGGAGGTAGGGGGGTAGAGGGAGGGGTGAGTGAAGAGGAGGAGGGAGGGGTGGGTGAAGAGGGAGAGGGGGGAGGGGAGGGGTGGGGAGAGGGAGCATGCAAAAGGCAGGGACCAGACAGTTGCAATGCCTGAAGTACAGTTGAGAAGTAGGGGAGAAAGCAACTGGATTGGGGATCCGTAGCTGGAGGGAACGGCTGGATGGAGAGGGCCGGAAGCGAGAGGCCGTAGAGAGCCGCGGGGAGCGAGTGGCCGAAGACCTTGGTGTCACCGGGTGCGGGGACCGGCCAGTAAGTCTTTTGCTGTTGTGTTTATGGCGCATGCACAGAAAAACGCACTCCTCTTCCGCTCCGCTGCTTCCCCCCCGCTCTCCCTCCCCCCCTGCTCTGCCCCTGCCTCCTGCCCCGCCCCCTCTTCCCCCCCCGCTCTTCCCCCTTGCCCCCCCAGCTCGCCCCCCTCCTCATGCCCCTCCCCACCCCTTCCTCATCCCCTCCTCCCCACCTCCTCCTCCCCCTCTTCCCCACCTCCCCCTCCCCCCCCACCCCCCGCTCTTCCCCCCCTCCTCCTTCCCCCGCACTTCCCCCCATCCTCTGCCCCCCTCCCT
The DNA here is from genome assembly GCF_036365525.1 of Heterodontus francisci. Lineage (NCBI taxonomy): Eukaryota > Metazoa > Chordata > Chondrichthyes > Heterodontiformes > Heterodontidae > Heterodontus > Heterodontus francisci. The sequence continues at coordinate 160,983,064 of NC_090372.1, read as the reverse complement.
CCCCCCCGCTCTTCCCCCCTCCCTCCCCCTACCCCCCTCACCCCTCTCCCCTCGCTCCCGCTCTTCCTCCTCCGCCCCCGCTGCACTCCCCGCCCCCCCTCCCCCCCGCGCTGCTCTTCCCGGCCCGCGCTGCTTTCTCTGGCCCGCTCCACTCTCTCACTCCGGCCATTGTATGCTGCCACGTGTTTGTTAGGTTGCCTCTGTGTGATTCTTTGAACAGAGCCATCTTTAGTCCTGGCAGCTGCTACAGTCGCAAGCTGTGACTTTTTAGTGGCACATGCTGTATTTGCGCATGTGCCACAACAGCGCCACCTACCCATAAATGCAGTCTTAAAAATTTGGGTCAGAGCCCCTGCAATCTCCACCTTCGCCTCCCACAGCATCCTGGGACACAAATCGTCCGGACCTGGATATTTGTCCACTTTTAAGCCTGCCAAAACCTCCAATACCTTGCCACTCACTATTACGTAAGGTGAAAAACTAATAAGACTCATACTTGATTATATTGATTAAATTACTACATTTCAAGCTACATTTATAAGGACAAAAATGAATCCCATGTTTGCACAGCCTATTTTTCTCGCAGCATATTCAAGAATATGAATGTTTCTATAAGACCTATTATGTGGTGGTGGGTACCCAATGTACCTGCCAACAGAAAGTGGAGGGCAAAGGCTTGAGGTGCCCCTGCATGCTCCAAATGCAAGTGGTGAATGGAAAGTGCACTGCAAGACTTCGCATTGGATCACTGACCCCCAATTTTTATACAAATTAGACAACTACCCCATAGTGTGGCTGCAGTGCCCGATCAGTGCTCCAGGTGGAAGGTGCCTCCAAATAGGAAAAAAAATAAAAGTTGCCTCAAACATTCAGCTACCTCATGTCCAGCATCCCCACAAGAACCAAAGTCACTTTGACAAATACCTCTTGCGTCCAGTGCCCTCTTTCCCCCAGCCTATTCTTAGTGTGTCTCCCTACACACCCCCACTGTGCACACCCCCACCCCTACCATGCCGGAAAGGTATTTACATCTTTCTGCCTTTCTATCTCATAGATATGTGCAGGTAGTTGCACATCTGCAAGTTCCTGTCCAAGCCACACACCATCCTAACTTGGAACTATATTGTTACGACCAGGTGAGGAAGGGGTCTCAGTCTCCCCTTCTCTGGTTTGACCGCAACAGAGTTTATCTTTTTAACACAGTGATTTAACTGACCACCTCAGTAAGCACTTGCTCCTGTTACTCTAATTTAATTGCAAATGAACCAGACAGGTTTTCTTGAGCTTAAACAAGAAAAATGTAAGTTTATTAACCTTATTAACCTAAACAGGTTAAAATTACTAAAATACACGACGCATCCACACTCACATTCATATGAGAGACACACACACAAATAGATTACAGAGTGAAAAAAACAGAGTTGGGAGGATGGAGTAGAGGTCTGTAATAAATGGAATTTAAATACTCAGTATCTTTAGTTTAAATTGTAGTTCTGAAGTCCTCGCTGAGCCATGTGCACAATTCGGGTTTGCTGCTCTGGTCATGGAAGGCAGAAGAGGGGCTTTATCCACGTTCCCTGGTTGTTGACTATAAGTATCTGTAGTCTTGAGGCTTAGTAGCTGCAACTAAGGATTCTCTGAGAACTTACTGGAGAGAGGGGGAGAGAGAGAGATGCTTTCTTGCCGGGTCTCAGTTACTCACTGATCTTTGAGTCACCACTCACAAATTTCCAGAGTGGCTCAAACAGTCATGTGATGTAACCATCTCTTTGTGTTTGAATCAAAAGCTTCGGGAGGTCTTTGAAATTGAAGGCTCTCCTCTCAAGCTGTTCAAACACACTTGATGGCGGGGTGGGGGGGTTGGCTCTTTCAAAGTCAATGGGTGTCGATGGCTTTTGATGACCCCCATTGATAAGATTATCCCAGATAAGTGAATCAGAGAGCACTCCATTGTTCTGGCTAGACTGGATAATCACCTCTGTCTCCAGCCTGCCTTTGGCTTTTCGTGTGCAAAAAGTGTGTGGCCATCTTGGCTGCTCGTTGTTCTGTTTTTTAAAAGTTATTTGTAATAGTGTCAGTAAAAGTCTCAGGCAAAGTTCCACATGATGAAATGAATATTTTCTACTTGGCATGTGGGGTTTTCATCACAATATCATCCTTTCTTCACTGTCGTTGGGCCAAAATCCTAGAACTCCCTTCCTAACAGCACTGTTGATGCACCTACACCACATGGATTGCAGCGGTTTAAGAAAGCGCCTCACCACCACCTTCTCAAGGACAATTAGTGATGGGCAACAAACGCTGGCCTTGCCAGTGACGCTCACATCCCATGAACGAATAAAGAAAAATGTGGATAAGAGTGTACTGAGAAGTGAGGAGTCTGTCTCCGGTATAGACTGACCTACCTGGCATCTCTCCACTGCGCCTCATATTCTCCTTATAAAGAAACATAAATAAAGTGGAATACCCATTTGGTTTCCCAACGACAGGCATATGAAAAAAAAAATGGCAATGTCTGAGCACTTGACTCTTGACTAAATAAGTGGAAAGTGAACAGAAACCCCCGAAAGCCAAGAAAAAAGATTGAGAAATAGGCTAAAAATGCTGTTTCCTATTTGGCTCTTTAACAGCAATTCCACCATTGGTACATTCCAGCAGCCCTGGATGGCTATTTTATATGGGCAGATAGATGACCCAGTGCTATAACTGGCATAAACACCGGTAAACTGTGTGAACATCTAAATTACCCCATTGGGGCCTAATGTTAATGTAATTAACTGCAAGCTATTGTGCATTTCGGACTTGACCAGAAATTTAAATGGGATGCCAAATGGGTAAAAATCTGGCATCATGAATTTCAGCTCATTTTTCCAATCAGTCATGCCCATTTGACACTGAGTAAATGAGGGAAGATGACTGGAAAATCTATCCTAGTGTACTGGACTGAAGTGTGATCTAGGGTTTGGCACTGCTTAGCAATAACCTACTTTCCATGCATGTAAATAAACAGCTTTTGTTTTATCCAGCTATGTTCAATACTCCATCTGAACTTGGTAACTGAAGCAAGGCTTGAAAGGATTAAAGAAGTGCTACAGGCCAAGGACCCCCATTACATAATCATAGCTTTTAAGTGATTCCATTATGTTTCGTAGACAGAGTGCACTGGAATTGGTCCAGGGACTAATGGAAATAAGGTTGACCAAGCTGATCAATAATTTTGCACTTTAAAACTAAGCTGATTGTTCCAGTATCAGCTAAATTTAGACTGAGTAAGCGTTATTTCGAATTCAGTTCAATTCTTGTCGAGAACTTGCATATTCCCATTTTTGCTTGGAAAACCTGGATATTACTCCTGAAAAGTGTACACAAGTCCTGTGCCACCTCAAATCATCTGTAGTCTCAAATCTCTACTGCAACATTTTTTGTCTTTCTCAATTTAATCAAAACTACTTTGGTCAGTGTTCATTTGAACTCTGCTCTCTTGATTCCCCTAAGCAGCTTGTCCTCCATACTGGGGTAGATTTTAAATCCTTGTCCATTGGGAAGTCATGGATACTGCCCACAGTTTTTCAATATGCATGTGGGCACACAAGTACTTCACTGCCGACAAGGGCTCAGAAAGTTTATCTAAACTGCATCCTCCCTATGTTGAAGATTCATGGCATAATCACCTACTCTAACTTATTCTTTCCCAGGAGCTCAAAATTGTGATATTCCTTTCTGTTCCATTAGCTCTTTTAATCCCATTCTTAGCTTTTTTTCATTCACTCATGGGATGTTAACATAGCTGGCAAGGCCAGCATTCATTGCCCATCCCTAATTGCCCTTGAGAAGGTGGTGGTAAGCCACATTCTTTAATTGCTGCAGTCCATGTTGTATAGGTACACCTGGAGTACTGTTAGGGAAGAATGTCCAGGATTTTCACCCAGCGACAGTGAAGGAACAGCATTACAGTTCCAAGTCAGTTTGGTGTGTGACTTGGAGAGAAACTTGGAGGTGATGGTGTTCCCATGTGTCTGCTGCCCTTGTTCTTCCAGGTAGCAGAAGTCGAGGGTTTGGAAGTTGCTGTCAGAAGAGCCTTCCACGAGTTGCTGCAGTGCCTCTTTTATATGGTACATGCTGCTGTCACTGTGCACCTGTGATGGACGGAGTGCATATTTAAGGTGGTGAATGGGGTGCTGATCAAGCCGGCTGCTTTGTCTTGGATGGCGTCGAGCTTCTTGAGTGTTGTTGGAGCTGCATCCATCCAGGCATGTGGAGAGTATTCCATCACACTCCTGGATTGTGCCAAGATGAAAGGTCACAGACCTGAAACGTTCTCTCTCCACAGATGTTGCCTGACCTGCTGAGTATTTCCAGCACTTGCTGTTTTTATTGCCATAAAACCCCCTGTTTTAATGCTATTGCTTGGAAGATGGTGCTGTAGTTTGTTTGAAGGAGTTATGTCAGCACATCTCAGGCTAGCTTGTTCCTTTAAGCGTCTTGGCATCTGGCCTTTCTCTCTTGCTGGCAAGAAGCACAACAGCAAAAATAAAACAAATAAAAGGGTGTCACCTTCAGACAAAACAAGTTCATCACCTGAACTTCTAATATCTTTGAGACAGGTATCCATTGCTGGTGACCAAAGGATAATATTTAGAGTTACATATTGGAAATTTACAAATGGCACCACATGTTGGAATGGGATAATGTGGTTTTGTAATTTCAATTCCCAAGATCTTCATGCAACTGTGCAAGTGTTGTGAAATCTAGCCACAATCAAAGGGAAGGAAAATTGGAGGACTGGATGGAAGAATTTTGACTTTGGGCAATTGAGTAAAATGAGCTCCCGTTATACATCTTTCCCAATTATCAGTTCCATTGAAATCAATATATGGGGAGAGATGTTTAATGAGCTGTTGATCCGATATTAGCCGTTTTACGCTATCGTCCAAAGTCAGAATTCCCCCAAGCAGTCCTCCAATTTTCTTTCCCTTTAGTCACAGTCACACATTTGGCTAGCTGAAAGAAGACAGAGGGTGGTGGTTGATGGCAAATGTTCATCCTGGAGTTTAGTTACTAGTGGTGTACCGCAAGGTTCTGTTTTGGGGCCACTGCTGTTTGTCATTTTTATAAATGACCTGGATGAGGGTGTAGAAGGGTGGGTTAGTAAATTTGCGGATGACACAAAGGTCGGTGGAGTTGTGGATAGTGTCGAAGGGTGTTGTAGGGTACAGAGGGACATAGATAGGCTGCAGAGCTGGGCTGAGAGATGGCAAATGGAGTTTAATGCGGAGAAGTGTGAGGTGATTCACTTTGGAAGGAGTAACAGCAATGCAGAGTACTGGGCTAATGGGAAGATTCTTGGTAGTGTAGATGAGCAGAGAGATCTTGGTGTCCAGGTACATGAATCCCTGAAAGTTGCTACCCAGGTTAATAGGGCTGTTAAGAAGGCATATGGTGTGTTAGCTTTTATTAGTAGGGGGATCGAGTTTCGGAGCCACGAGGTCATGATGCAGCTGTACAAAACTCTGGTGAGGCCGCACCTTGAGTATTGCGTGCAGTTCTGGTCACCGCATTATAGGAAGGATGTGGAAGCTTTGGAAAGGGTGCAGAGGAGATTTACTAGGACGTTGCCTGGTATGGAGGGAAGGTCTTACGAGGAAAGGCTGAGGGACTTGGGGTTGTTTTCGTTAGAGAGAAGGAGGAGGAGAGGTGACTTAATAGAGACATACAAGATAATCAGAGGGTTAGATAGGGTGGATAGTGAGAGTCTTTTTCCTCGGATGATGATGGCAAACACGAGGGGACATAGCTTTAAGTTGAGGGGTGAAAGATATAGGACAGATGTCAGAGGTAGTTTCTTTACGCAGAGAGTAGTAGGGGTGTGGAACGCCCTGCCTGCAACAGTAGTAGACTCGCCAACTTTAAGGGCATTTAAGTGGTCATTGGATAGACATATGGATGAAAATGGAATAGTGTAGGTCAGATGGTCGGCACAACATCGAGGGCCGAAGGGCCTGTACTGCGCTGTAATGTTCTAATGTTCTAACATCTAGAAATTGGCTACACAACAATGTCAGCAGCAGCCTGGGAGCAGGTTTGTCCTCCCAGATGGGGGCATCTGCATGGTGCAGTGAAAATTCAGGAAGGATACAAAAAACATTTACTATTTGAGGCATCTAGCAGATCAATTACATACATTATACTATTGCTGTGAAGTGAATAGGCATAATTTATTGTGGCACAGGACAGCTCCTGCTTTTTTTGGAATAGTTTCCACCTGGCCTGGGTGGGGAGAGGGGTTGAGTCAAGGAAATCAACCCACATTTTGTAATAGTTGAGAGAATTTTATGTATTTTAGTTTACAAAATCAAGAAAACTGCTTTTAATTTTGATGTACATTTAATTTTACTAATATTTTTAGAATTAATCTTTTGCACAGATTCTAATAATATGCTATTTCTTCAGAATTATAGAAGTTATCTTCCTACAGAATGCACAGAACTTGTAAAACTAAGGGCTGCATTTTATAGAGGCCTCGACATCAGTGAGGGGGGGGGGGGTGGTGGGCGGGAGTTGAAGATTGCCCTGGATGAGACCCACCACGGACCTCGACGCCTGTCCCGATCTTGCTGGCAGCGGAGGAAGGTCAAGTACAGAAGTGGGGGGGGGGGGGGTGGGGGGGGGCAGTCTGCCCCGGCCATGCTATTGGGCTGCCACATATAAAATCGTGGCGGCTCCGCGGAGTAAAACACGCGCGTGTGGGCCGCCATCTTTTACAGTCACTGCCACACTCGGCAGTGGCAACATAGAATTCAGCCCTAATGATCAATTCTTGAAGTGGGCTATTAACAACCTTCATTGATGGTATGTTTGTAGAATAAATTCTACACTATATATCTCCATGTTTAGTTGGTATTTTTGTGTAACAGAAATGCTACAGGAAATATTTCTGCCAGAAACTGTTTAATCACTATTGCTGCAGCACAGCACTGTCAAGATGGACCAGTTTCTCAAAACATAGGCTTATAGGCCACTGGGAACAGCACTGACAGAAATGCAGCAGAATGTTTTTATCACGAGGACATGTACTATGTTGGATTTTTAAAAAAGAAACAAATGTGCAGCCATTTGGTTTGTCACAAAGATTGTGTTATTTGATGGGTTGCCATGATATGGAAATACCACAGCACAAGCAATGTGGCAACAAAAGAGCAAAATTGTTGACACATCTGAGATACTGGTATGGAATTTAGTCAACCAAATGTTTCACGAAATGCTTTAGAAATAGAGGGTCCGATAATTCAGTAAGATCCTGTCACTAGTGCATTGGCTAATATTGCCTGTTGCTATTATACATTGAAAAGTTTGCACTGGACAAGGTGCAACTAAGCTTTCGAATTACCCTTTTGCGTCTCTACCTCCCTTTCCTCCTTTAAGATGCTCCTTAAAACCTGCGTCTTTGACTAAGCTTCTGGTCTTCTGCCCTAAAACTCATTATGTCACTTGGTGTCAAATCTTTGCTTTATAATGCTCCTGTGAAGTGCCTTGGGATGTTTTATTACATAAAAGGTTCTATATAGATACAATATATAAAAATACAAGTTATTGTTGAAGGTAGCACAAAGTTTCATCTGGCCTGGCTTGCACATCTTCCCGCTCCAACCACCGGTACTCGGCACTAAGTGGCTTAACCAGCAGTCTTACAAGGGACTGTTGCAGGCCGCTCCAAAGAGTTAGTGAATGCTCCTCCTGGCCCACAAAGTTCAACACTTGAAATGTCCGATCCTCCATGTCCTTCATCGATTTCACCTCCCCACCCCAATTACAGTTGACATGGCTTGCTGGGCTCCAGTAGATTTACTGTCCTTTCTGATCAGAATGGGGGGTAAAGAGGCCGAATCGTGAAAATTGATAAGAACTTAGACACTTCCAATCGGCAGGTGGTGTGTTTGCTCTGCCAGCCTTTTACTCAATGGAAGCAGTCACATGAAAATCTACCTCTGTTTTTGAATTTCTGGGGCTGGATTTAATGGGCCCCCCCGGAGATGGTCTAGGAGGTGGGGGAGGCCCATAGAATTGAGATAGGAGGTGGGGCACAGAGTGCCCGTCGCCTTCCTGACACTGCAGGATTATGTCAGGGCGGGAAAGGCCAATGGCAGCCTTCCACTCAGAGGCCAATTAAGGCCCTTAAATGGCCTATTACTAGCCACTTAAGGGCCTCTTCCCACCACCGCTAGAACTAAGCCAGCGGTGGTGGGGGCCTCCGCCACGTCGGGAGGTCACCCAGTGAAATGAGGCGACCTCCCTGCGGGCTTGGGGGGGGGGGGGCCTCCTCTGTGGGCAATCTGTGGCCCACGGAGGGTCCCCACCAGCAAACAACCACCTCCAGTAACACCCTCTCCCCCTGCATTCATCACCCACCTTCACCCCCAACCCTGCTCTCGCCTCCCCACCTCCCACCATCATCAGAGCCTGCCAGACTGGCCCTGGCGACCCCACCTCACTTACCTTCTCTCCAGATCTCCAGAGCTGGGCCTGCTCCCAGGCCTCCTACAGTACCTGCAATGGCCACCGCTCCCGATGGCTCTGCTGAAACTACTGAGCTGCCAGCCCTCTGATTGGCCATCAGCTCTTGCAGGTGGGATCCCCTTAAAGGGACGGGGATCCTGGCACCGGGTATCTAAGTGCCTGAGCACTGCTGAATCGCCCTTGGGGGTGGGGGGGGGGGGTGGGTGGAGGCCGAGGTGGGACTCCTACTGTCTTTTCGGCCTGCGTCAGGAGCCCTGCCAGTGCCTCCAAATGAGCCTCTAGTGTGCAACATTGTATACTAGCAGCATAGACTCATAGAATTTATATATTGTCTTTCATGAACTCACGATGTCTCAAAGCACTTCACAGCCAGTGAATTACTTTTGAAGTATTGTTACTAGTAATGTATGCAACCACAACACCCAATTTGCACTGAATAAGGTCCCACAAACTCCACTGAATTTAATAACAAGATAATTTGTTTTTGTGATATTAGTTGAGGGATACATGTTAGCCAGGACGCCAGAAGAGCTCTCCTTCACTTCTTCAAGTAGTGCCATAGAATATATTGTGTTTATCTGGGACTCTGTTTAATGTTTCATTTGAAATACAAAAGATCTGATGATCCCATTGTGCAGCATACTCTCAGTATAGTACTGGAGTGTAAACCTAGATAACACACTCATATTCTGAAATGAAGCTTAAAACCCACAATCTGCTGTTACAACCGAGGCAGGAGGAGTACACTGTCTTTCTCTAGTTCCACTTCTCCATGGGTCACAACATATATTTATGTTTACCCAGTTACCGATACGGCCAATTATATACTCTATTTTTATTTCAGAATAAAACTCACCAACCAGATTTCTTTAATTCACAACAAAATTATTAATTGATTGTAAAACAAGACTTATTCAGTAAAGCACTAACACACAGATTGAAATAAGGAAGTTCCCTTAAATTAGCCCAACACACACACACACACACACACACAAAGGATATCTCAGAGAGGTGGAGAAACGATGAGCTGGGTGCTTTTCTCAGCAGGCAGCAAACCCAACTGACTCAGAACAATATCCAAAGCGAAATAAACTCTTCACAACCATAAATCTTGACATGTCACTTCTCTGTAAACAACTACCATAGTCAGAAGGCACTTACTGTTTACTTAGCTGAAGACATGTGACTTCCATTAAGTGTTTTTAAACAAAGTCCTTCCAGTAACCTTTAAAAAAACAAAATCTACCATCTATGGAATCACTTCAGTCCTCCAAAGGAATTAATTTCCACAATTTTAAAACACAAGTCCTCACAAAAATATAAAAAAAAGGAAGTACTTTCATAACACTGTGAACTCAGAGGCAAGAATGCTACTCACTGAGCCAAGACTGACACCTTGAATTACCCTGAATAAGTCCTCTTTCTCTTTATAAATCCCACTGCTTGTGTTCTCGCATTTCTACGTCGAAGGAAGGAATACCTTAAGAAAGGTATTATAACAAAGGCAGAAAAATGAAGGCTAGAATTAACAAATCCAAACCTGAGCACAGTGGGATGTGAGCTTGTAATAATGTAAGCTGTAGGTACATCTCCCTTGTAGGGAGAGTGGTTCGGAGAATTGGGGGTGCAACGATGCAGGTGCATCTTTTTTAGATTAGAGATACAGCACTGAAACAGGCCCTTCGGCCCACCGAGTCTGTGCCGAACATCAACCACCCATTTATACTAATCCTACACTAATCCCATATTCCTACCAAACATCCCCACCTGTCCCTATATTTCCCTACCACCTACCTATACTAGTGACAATTTATAATGGCCAATTTACCTATCAACCTGCAAGTCTTTTGGCTTGTGGGAGGAAACCGGAGCACCCGGAGAAAACCCACGCAGACACAGGGAGAACTTGCAAACTCCACACAGGCAGTACCCGGAATCGAACCCGGGTCCCTGGAGCTGTGAGGCTGCGGTGCTAACCACTGCACCACTGTGCCGCCCTCACTCCAACTGTGATCCCTTCATGTTCAAACTGAATAAAACTGATGTATCCTGGAAAAGTAAGTATGCTGCACATGCTCATCAACAGTCTGGACAAAAATATCAAATCAAAGAAGTCCAAGCTGAGGCCTTCAAGGAAAGTCTTTGATAATGCAGTAAAGGACACAAAAGACAAGTCATTGGATACATTTATAAAAGAAGCAATTATTGTCCTATTTTGTTTAATCCGTGGGGCACAGGGTGCCCGATCAGGAGTGACCACCCCCCCTCGCCCCCACCAGCCTGCAAGAGGGCCGCCTGGTTTTACCAGGTGGGGTTCTTGAGGTTTTTTCCATTTGGCTGCCGAGGGTAAAATACCACGGCGACGGGAGAAGGCCCATAAGTGGCAGTTAATTGGCCACTTACGGGCCTTAATTGGCCTGGGACAGCAGGGCCGTTTCCCGCTGCCGCCGCCCCACATAAAATTGCAGCGGGGGCGGGAGGGAGTCGGGAACGCACCCCCACCCACCAACCCGCTCATTTGGAGGCCATAAAATTCCAGCCTTAATTTCACATTATAGTTTTCAGTTACTGAGAAACAAAATAGTGACAGACAGCATTTTGAGTGATTTTTGCAAACCCAGTAGCCAGACTGCATGTTCTCAAGGCAATATACTCACAATATAGTGTGACACCCTTAACAGTGAAAATCCTATCACAGCAGGTCTAACAGTAAGTAGGCAAAACAGCAAATGAATGCAATTGCCAATCCACAACCATTAACTACCACAAAACATCCAATCAATTAAATCATTGAAGAAAACAATGAATCAAATAATTCAAAAATCTCAATCAAATCACTCAAAAATGTTTTGCAACTTGTTGTGCAGCCATTTTCCCATTTACTTCATTCAGGATACAGCTAAAAGTAAGATTTATGATATAGCAAATACATTAAATTACAAAATTTTGATAAATATTAAAATTACTCATAAAATTGGCCATTTCAATTCAGAAATGTTCCAACAATTTTTCTCCTCCCAGGTGTACATTTTGTTCTCCAGTGCCAAAGTTTCCAGACTTTTTCTGGTCTTCCATCCCAACATTTCCTGGGCTCTGTGCATGCAAATGATTTATGCCCTTCATTTGGGACCTTTGCACATGTGTGTCTGTTACCCTAGCTAAAGGTTGGATTCCAAATGAGTAACTCAGTTTGTCATGCATTGCTTCAGCTACTGTTGACGGTTCTAGATTGTGCAGTTGTATCTGGTGCCTAAACAATCCGCAATCTGCATACTACTCCTGCGCTCTCAGCCTTCTTCTCCTGGGCCCTGACTCTCCCAATTCACAGCATGGTTATTTAAAAAAAAATATGATGAGTTGCTGGGCTGACTCTCAGCATAATTCCAATTTGTAATGCAAAATGTATGATTTCACTTGAACCAGCAGAAATGGCAAAATTCATCCTGACTGAACTTGGGTCTCCATCCTCCACATTTAGAAGGCTCTGAAGAAAATCCGGATAGTGAATGAATTCTACTGTTTACCGATACAAACAGTGAAACTGGATGAAAAAGGTGAATAAAGTGATATCTGGACATTTTCCATTTTGGTCAGACCCAATTCTACCGGAATGCTGTCATCTCCCAGCCCCTTACACTCAGGGCAAGCTGCCATTAGCCAGCCTCTGTCCCCTCAGTTTTGTAACTCCCAGATGCTGCCAAATCACAGACCTGTCCAAGTGCTAGCTATGACCTGGTCTCAGTTCCCCTTGGCCACCCATGTATTGGTCCTGGTCTCACTCTCTCTTGCTGTCCATGGCCTAATCCTTTCACTGTTCTCTTTCCTCCACATGTCCCAGTTTGTTCTTGTTCCAGCTAGGTTATGGTTTCAGTGAATTTGACTTGTAAGAGCTTGAAATTTGATATATTGTCAGGAATCATCTGTTCTGAAAACCAAATAAGCTGCTTTAGAAACTGTTAGATGTAAATTGTGACAAATGTTGGGGGCGATGTCCAGGAGTCCTCGTCAGTAATTAATTCGTAAATTGAGCTTTATTAGTCAATTTTAATTAAATACAATTGGTATCTTTGCTGCAACAAACAATTCCATCAAAGCAATATTTTGCTGAACAAACAACATTTACCCAGCATGTTTTTACAGTTGATCCAAGAGCCGATAATGATCTCAATTAATGTTTCAATGTAACAGTAGATCAAGCAGGATGTGTGAATCCATCAACACAACTTTCATCAACCAAAGACCTAAATCAACGGCAGTTTGGCAGGTTGTGCTCATAGGTATTAATGCCACAGAGACACCTGCATCCCATTTTCCTGTTTCCACACCACATGACTTACACTGGAGTGCTTGTTTGTCATTGCCCAATATGCCTGCTTCCTGTGTGCCATTTTGGGGCCTTGGGAAGCTGCTTAATGCCTGAAAAACAGTGGTAATGCAGCCCAATTTAACCCAACATTATGTTCTTTGCCTGCCATGCGGACAACCCCGATATTTAAAGTAGCATTACTGCTTGCGACCAACAGTTCAATAGTTTAGGTCCACAATTGGCACCCCCTACCAAATGCCTCAGAATAGATCAAGTGAAGATGGCACAATCTCAGTAGAACCCAGTGATGTTCTAGGGTGTGAATATAACAAGGAGATTCATTGAAGAAATGTTTCACCAATCCTGTTGCCTCTATCATTCCTAATAAGGCCAATCCTCTCTATCAAATATGTTGTCAGCATCTAAAGAGTGTGCCAGACTAGTGCCATCTGACACAGTTCAGATGTTGAGAGGCTGCTTGACATTATTAAGAGTATGAATTTTTTTGTTGAATGAATTTTAATTACCATTTTAAAAATAGAAGTCTTCCATGTGTCACAGCTTCAATAACTCAAAAAAATTAACTGAACAGTGATTAGATTTGTGCGAAAATTGTAAAATTGTGATCCTTCACTTAAACATTAGCATGGCTTGAAATTGCATAGTATGCAAAACTATGTGAAAAAAAACAGAATATCTGAATCAGCTTGCAAAGGGTGAATTTAAAGATGTTTGACTTTGACTAAAGGATTGAATTCAAGCTTCTGTCTATTTCTTTTGAAGTTCAAGAGTTTGAATCAAAATCCATTAATGTTCCAGACTTCATATATTGGGCTGGATTTTAAGGCTGCAGGTGTGTAGATGATACACACTGCTGCCACTGTGTAGCAGTAGTGGAGGGAGTGAATGTTTAAGGTTTAGTTTAGAGATACAGCACTGAAACAGGCCCTTCGGCCCACCGAGTCTGTGCCGACCATCAACCACCCATTTATACTAATCCTACACTAATCCCATATTCCTACCACCTCCCCACCTGTCCCTATATTTCCCTACCACCTACCTATACTAGGGGCAATTTATAATGGCCAATTAACCTATCAACCTGCAAGTCTTTGGCATGTGGGAGGAAACCGGAGCACCCGGAGGAAACCCACACAGACACAGGGAGAACTTGCAAACTCCACACAGGCAGTACCCAGAATTGAAGCCGGGTCGTAATGAATGGGGTGCCAGTCAGCTGGGCAGCTTTGTCCTGGATAGTGTCGAGCTTCTTTAGTGTTGTTGGAGCTACAGTCATCAGGCAAGTGCAGAGTATTCCATCACACTCCTGACTTGTGCCTTGTAGATGGTGGATAGGATTTGGGAAATCAGGAGGTGAGTTACTCCCTGCAGACTTCACAGTTTCTGACCTACTCTTGTAGCCACAGTATTTATATGGCTGGTCCAGTTAAGTTTCTGGTCAATGGTAATCCCCAGGATGCTGATGCTGGGGGATTCAGCGACAGTAATGCCATTACTATCAAGTGGAGATGGTCAGATTCTCTCTTGTTAGAGATGCTTATTGCCTGGCACTTGTGTGGTGCCCAAGCCTTAATGTTGTCCAGGTCTTGCTTCATGCAAACTCGGACTGCTTCAGTATCTGAGGAGTTGTGAATGGTATTGAATACTGTGCAACCACCAGTGAACATCCCCACTTCTGAGTTTGTGATGGAGAGATGGTCATTGATGAAGCTGCTAAAGATAGTTGGCCCCAGGACACTACCCTGAGAAACTGCTGCAGTGATGTCCTGGGGGTGAGATGATTGGCCTCCAACATCCACAACCACCTTCCTTTGTGCTTGGCAGTGGAGAGTTTTCCCCGTCATTCCCATTGAGTTCAATTTTCCTCGGGCTCCTTGATGCCACACTGGATCAAATGCTGCCTTGATGTCAAGGGCAGTCACTCTCACCTCACCTCTGGAATTCAACCCAAATCCAACCACACCCACTTCCCGCAGGGTTTGGAGGACAGGCAATTGGGAATACCAAACCTGGGCTCCGAGCACTGGTAGCAACTGTAATTCCCGCCATCACCACTCAGCTTTATTTTTATTTTGCTCTCTGTAAAGCATCTAGAACATTTTTCTATGTTAAATGTAGTGGCAATGGTGGCGAAGAGCACTACCTACTACAACTTTTTTTATATAGTGCCTTTCAATCCAAAGGTACTTTAGAGAGGTAAAAGCAAAATACTGCAGATGCTGGAAATCTGAAATAAAAACAAGAAATGCTGGAAATACTCAGCAGGTCTGGCAGCATCTGTGGAGAGAGAAACAGAGTTAACATTGCAGGTCTCCTCATCCATTATAAAAATCTATTACAAACACAAATTCATATGTCATATCCACTTAATTCTCTGCAGAAGATGCTCTTCAACTAGAAACTGAAAGTCAAAATTATTTTTGCAAAGTCTGACCACAGGCACAAAATTTGATTTGTGCCCAATAATCATTGTTGAAGTCCCAAGTAACTTGTATCTCTTGTCATGAAGGTGCTTCCCTTATTAATATTTTTTGAGGACTCGTGTTTAAAAGATTATGAAAATTGGTTCATTTGAAAGACTAAGGAGATGCATGGATTTGTTTTTTTTTAAGGGTTACTGCAAGGACACTATGTTTTTTTTAAAAAAACATTTACTGGAAGAGACAGTGGAGTGCTAAATAAACATAAGGAGCCTTGCTGGCGATTGGAGTCGCATGTCTAGGTTTATGGTTGTCGGGGGTTTTGGCTTTTTGATTTGGCTTGGACTGTTTGAATGCTCAGCTGGCATGTAGCCTGCTAAGACAGAAGCCAACCAACTCAGCCTTTTCCACCTGTTTTGAAAAATCTTCTGAGAATCCAGTGTGATAGCTGAAACCACTGATGCAGTAATTCTCCCAAAAAGCCTGCAAAACTACTTCTCGATGTCTCCTGAACAGAACTGCTCCAAAAAGATCCTAGTGACAACTGTCTACGTGTACCCAGACACCAGACCAAAGGGCATCTGGAGCATTCCATACCTTCTCCTTTTTCTTCAAGAATTGACAATAACTTGGCCAAAGTATATTTTTTAAGTTGATCTCTGCAGAGCCAGTTTTTTTTCATTTTTCTTGAACCAGTGTGTGCGTGTGCATTCAGTTATTTTAGATGGGTATATATTTATACTTCCATATTTCAAACTGTGTATCAATATGCTTTGTATTTTTATTGAATAAGTGATGTTTTATGATATATCAATAATTTTGTTGTTTATTAAAGAAACCGAGTTCGCGGATTTTTATTCTGAAACTAATATAAAGTATATAATTGGCCGTATCAGTCACTGGGTAAAACATTTAAACATATGTTGTGACAAGTGGAGTCGTGGAACTAGAGAAAGACAGTACATTCCTCCAACCTGGGTCATAACACTCTGCTTAGGAGAAGGAGTTGATTGACTAAAGCAGAACTGGTCATCCTTGCCTATTGATGTTTCCCCTTTTTCAACATATAAAACAAAGAACAAAGAAAATTACAGCACAGGAACAGGCCCTTCGGCCCTCCAAGCGTGCGCCGATCCAGATCCTCTATCTAAACACGTCGCCTATTTTCTAAGGGTCTGTATCTCCTTGCTTCCTGCCCATTCATGTATCTGTCTAGATACATCTTAAAAGATGCTATCGTGCCCGCATCTACCACCTCCGCTGGCAACGCATTCCAGGCACCCACCACCCTCTGCGTAAAGAACTTTCCACGCATATCCCCCCTAAATTTTCCCCTCTCACTTTGAACTCGTGACCCCCAGTAATTGAATCCCCCACTCTGGGAAAAAGCCTCTTGCTATCCACCCTGTCTATACCTCTCATGATTTTGTACACCTCAATCAGGTCCCCCCTCAACCTCCGTCTTTCTAATGAAAATAATCCTAATCTACTCAACCTCTCTTCATAGCTAGCGCCCTCCATACCAGGCAACATCCTGGTGAACCTCCTCTGCACTCTCTCCAAAGCATCTACATCCTTTTGGTAATGTGGCGACCAGAACTGCACGCAGTATTCCAAATGTGGCCGAACCAAAGTCCTACACAACTGTAACATGACCTGCCAACTCTTGTACTCAATACCCCGTCCGATGAAGGAAAGCATGCCGTATGCCTTCTTGACCACTCTATTGACCTGCGTTGCCACCTTCAGGGAACAATGGACCTGAACACCCAAATCTCTCTGTACATCAATTTTCCCCAGGACTTTTCCATTTACTGTATAGTTCACTCTTGAATTGGATCTTCCAAAATGCATCACCTCGCATTTGCCCTGATTGAACTCCATCTGCCATTTCACTGCTCAACTCTCCAATCTATCTATATTCTGCTGTATTCTCTGACAATCCCCTTCACTATCTGCTACTCCACCAATCTTAGTGTCGTCTGCAAACTTGCTAATCAGACCACCTATACTTTCCTCCAAATCATTTATGTATATCACAAACAACAGTGGTCCCAGCACGGATCCCTGTGGAACACCACTGGTCACACGTCTCCATTTTGAGAAACTCCCTTCCACTGCTAGTCTCTGTCTCCTGTTGCCCAGCCAGTTGTTTATCCATCTAGCTAGTACACCCTGGACCTCATGCGACTTCACTTTCTCCATCAGCCTACCATGGGGAACCTTATCAAACGCCTTACTGAAGTCCATGTATATGACATCTATAGCCCTTCCCTCATCAATCAACTTTGTCACTTCCTCAAAGAATTCTATTAAGTTGGTAAGACATGACCTTCCCTGCACAAAACCATGTTGCCTATCACTGATAAGCTCATTTTCTTCCAAATGGGAATAGATCCTATCCCTCAGTATCTTCTCCAGCAGCTTCCCTACCACTGACGTCAGGCTCACCGGTCTATAATTACCTGGATTTTCCCTGCTACCCTTCTTAAACAAGGGGACAACATTAGCAATTCTCCAGTCCTCCGGGACCTCACCCGTGTTTAAGGATGCTGCAAAGATATCTGTTAAGGCCCCAGCTATTTCCTCTCTCGCTTCCCTCAGTAACCTGGGATAGATCCCATCCGGACCTGGGGACTTGTCCACCTTAATGCCTTTTAGAATACCCAACACTTCCTCCCTCCTTATGCCGACTTGACCTAGAGTAATCAAACATCTGTCCCTAACCTCAACATCCGTCATGTCCCTCTCCTCGGTGAATACCGATGCAAAGTCTTCTTCTTCTTTGGGCCTCCTTATCTCGAGCGACAATGGATATGCGCCTGGAGGTGGTCAGTGGTTTGTGAAGCAGCGCCTGGAGTGGCTATACTCGTTTAAAATCTCACCCATTTTCTCTGACTCCACGCATAACTTTCCTCCTTTGTCCTTGAGTGGGCCAATCCTTTCTCTAGTTACCCTCTTGCTCCTTATATATGAATAAAAGGCTTTGGGATTTTCCTTAACCCTGTTTACTAAAGATATTTCATGACCCCTTTTAGCCCTCTTAATTCCTCGTTTCAGATTGGTCCTACATTCCCGATATTCTTTCAAAGCTTCGTCTTTCTTCAGCCTCCTAGACCTTATGTATGCTTCCTTTTTCCTCTTAGCTAGTCTCACAATTTCACCTGTCATCCATGGTTCCCTAATCTTGCCATTTCTATCCCTCATTTTCACAGGAACATGTCTCTCCTGCACGCTAATCAACCTCTCTTTAAAAGCCTCCCACATATCACATGTGGATTTACCTTCAAACAGCTGCTCCCAATCTACATTCCCCAGCTCCTGCCGAATTTTGGTATAGTTGGCCTTCCCCCAATTTAGCACTCTTCCTTTAGGACCACTCTCGTCTTTGTCCATGAGTATTCTAAAACTTACGGAATTGTGATCACTATTCCCAAAGTAGTTCCCTACTGAAATTCAACCACCTGGCCGGGCTCATTCCCCAACACCAGGTCCAGTATGGCCCCTTCCCGAGTTGAACTATTTACATACTACTCTAGAAAACCCTCCTGGATGCTCCTTACAAATTCTGCTCCATCTAGACCTCTAACACTAAGTGAATCCCAGTCAATGTTGGGAAAATTAAAATCTCCTATCACCACCACCCTGTTGCTCCTACATCTTTCCATAATCTGTTTACATATTTGTACCTCTATCTCACGCTCGCTGTTGGGATGCCTGTAGTACAGCCCCAACATTGTTACCGCACCCTTCCTATTTCTGAGTTCTGCCCATATTGCCTCACTGCTCGAGTCCTCCGTAGTGCCTTCCTTCAGCACAGCTGTGATATCCTCTTTGACCAGTAATGCAACTCCTCCACCCCTTCTACCTGCTCCCTGCCTACTCTTTCCCTTAGTCACGCTGACTTCATTATCTAGTTCCTTACAGGCTTTAGTTACTACCTCCTTACTGTCCACTGACCTCCTCATTTGGTTCCCATCCCCCTGCCACATTAGTTTAAACCCTCCCCAACAACATTAGCAAAAGCACCACCAAGGACATTGGTTCCAGTCCGGCCCAGGTGTAGACCGTCCAATTTGTGACACAACAGCAAATTGAGAGATTACGAGGCTTTTTATCCTCAGAATTTTGTTCTGCAGCGAAGTCCTATTCCACTGAGACCATATGCAATGTCTGCAATGCACTCATAGCCATCTATTATGGCACAAACAAGATTCTGGGCTGAATTTTACAGGCCCCTCGATGCCGCGAGTCGTGGCATGGGAGCCAGTAAAATTCAGCAGGGAGAGGCCCACCTTGACCCGCAATATCGAGAAGGGCCCACCGCATATTACCGGCAGCGGGGGGACCTTGGTGCCGCGCCCTGCGTCTAAATATTCAAATGAACCTAAATTAGATGCTAATAAATTTATCTGCAGGCAGCGAACGTTCCACTGCGATTTTACCGCCTCTGAACGCAGCCTGTACGCCTTCAGAACGCCGTACGAGGCAAGACCCTGGTGGGGAGGGGAGAGGAATAAAATTTTCAGGGCGGGAAGGGTGGAGGAGCAGGGAAAACATTTTTCATTGGCTGTGGGAATGGTGGGAAGGGGTTGAAGGGCAAAGAGTGCAAAGTTTGGCGTTTAAAGTTCGGGACTGTCAAGAGTGGTTTTTAGGGGGTGGAGGGGGGAGAGGGAAATAAATCTATTGTGTGATCATCGGTTGGGGGGGGTGGAAGTGGCGCTTTTATGTGATATTTACTGTTTGTATTAAAAATTAAATTCCTGGTCCCTTTAAAAATTAACATTTCTGCTCAGGGCTGAAAGCCCTTTAAAAATGGCGCCACGCCTGCGCAGTGGCACCGGATGCCGTTGCCAGGGACGCAGCGGCCGCCCCCTCTATGTCATCGGGGGCGGCTGCTCCACTCCTACTATTTAAATGGGCCCCTGCGCATAATATCGCGGGGGCTCCTTGGCGGCACTTCCATGTCGGAAGGCCGCCGAGTTGAAAGCGCGCTGCTGAGTAGCGCAACGTGCAGATGAAATTCAGGCCTCTGAGTGGACAATTCTAAGTGGCACTATGAAAATAAACAAAAATATGGATGAATGTCAACAAGACTTTCTCGATTAAAGTTTCTTCAGAAGATATGCTTATTTACAAAAATAATAGGAAGCCAAATTGGCCTCTAATCTCCCACCCAGTCCAGTTGCATGCAGGGTATCTGATATTCCTGTAGATATACTGTGATATCAGATCTATTATCAATTTAATTTTTGAATTATTAAAATTTTTCATTTTGAATCACCAATCACAAAATCACATTCACTTGAATCACATGATTCAATTGCATGGACATACCAATCGTTGAGACTAGCCAAGTGGATTGCAATGGTTGCTTCTAGCTTTGTATATTCTTGCTAAAAACTGTCAGCTTGACTAAGTAGGTGGTACTCTCACCTCTGGGGCAGTGTTATAAATGCTGGAACTTTAAAATGATTATGTTTTTAAAATTGTGATTTTTAAAAGTTCACGATGAAGTCTGAAATGACAGGTGGCCTCACCTCCACTCTGCGAAAGGCTACCAGGTCAACAGAGAATACAGATCAAAGACTTTCTTCTGAAAAATAGAGACTACAGGGCTAACACCCGAAGAACAATGGGCTTCGCCCTCCCAGACGTAAAACAAGGAGTCAGTAATTCCGAAGATGTAAATGTACCAGGCAGCTGTTAGCACTTTGGAACAATGGGAAGGGCCAAGTGGCTTTGTGAAACCAGACTCTGGACGCTGCATTTTTGGAACAATACAACAAGCTATTGACTTCTGAATTCAAATAAATTTAACAGACTTTCTAAAGGAAAACAGGCTGTGAGAGAAGAAACCAATGGTTGTGGCCTCCAAGCAGGCTGGAGGAAGGGAACACAGTGGTTGCAGCCTCACAGAAGGCTAAAAGAGAAAAAAACAGTGGCTGTGGACTCAAGAGAGAGATGAAACGCCTGATCTTGGAAGCCTCTTAGAGTAAGTTTCTGCGAGAACTTGAACCTGTTTTGAAAGTCGAAGACCAGCAGGCTCACCAGGAAATGCCTTATTCACCAACGTCCAGGTCAGACGTGCTCGGAGAAGTAAGCAAAGAGAACATTGACTTTTGAAATAGTCTGGAGATGCAACCCATTGCAACTGGAGGGAGTCTGGGACTTGTAACCTCAAAGGATTTCGCCATCCAAAAGGACCGTGTAATACTTAAGTGTGGTGTGAAGTTTTCAAGTATTTTAATAAATAAAGAAAATGCCTTTCTTTTAATTTGGGGCATCAGCTCCTTACAAAGTGCTATTCAGTTATTTGGGGATTTCTTTTAGTTTAGTTATTATAATAAGTCTTAAAATGTGAAATCTTGTCGTGTAACTCTCGAAGTTGGTCTGGGGCTTCAGACCTCATATTTTTCATGTTAATGATCTCGCTGAGGTTGTAACAGGCGAGAGGTTGTGGCTTCAAGACCCACTCCAGAGATTTAAGCACATGATCTCACTGACTTTTCAGAGGTGTTGCCTTTTGGATGCAATATTAACCAGGACCTACCTACTTTGGTGCAGAAATACAGGAGAAACAGTGTAAGCAGTTGAAAAACGCATGTACACCGTTTCGTTTGGTTACAGTGGTTGACCAGCGGTAACTCTGCAGAATTTCAGGCAAGTAATGTTTTGATATGCTGGTTAAAAATATATCAAAGTTACCAAGGGACATAAACATGCCAAAGTTTAGCAACAAATTGCAGACATGGTGAGCCAATGCCCACAGTGCAACATATACAGACAGGAAGTTTACAAACAGGCAATGGGAGCACAAGCCAGCTGTGGCAGGAAGTTGGCATTGATATATTTTGAATTTAATTCAAATAAATATTTAACCACCATAAACTAGCAGCATAGGAACTGCTAGATGAGAAAGCAAGAGCCCTCAAGTTTGCCTTCTACCATCTTAGTAGTTGTTTGATACAACGATAATGGAGTTGTTGACTAATCATAGCAATCAGCTGTTAACGTATCACAGCAATCAATTTCTATCAAGTAGTCTACAAAAGACCCCCACAGAAATGAATACTGATGATCTTATCATAGCAAGTGGTTACTCATCTAAATGGTCCACTAATCCTGATCTAATGGTAACCATAAAAACCAAGATGAGAGAAAAAAACTAACTTGTATGTAAATTTTACAAATAATAAAAAAATGAATTAGAGAGGTCTCATCGGTTAAGAGAATGTACGTAAATAGGTAGCAGCATCAACTACTTGCAAGTAGTACTTTCCTGTTACTCAACTGAAAGACAAACTTCTAGCTGTAGCTCAATGTGTAATCTAAATACCTGGCAAAATTCAGCATACAGCTAAGTTACTGGAAACTTAAAAGTTCAGTCAATAAAAATTAAACTTATAAATGGAATTATTAAAATACCAATCAAGTTGCGGGGAACTAGACTGCTTTAGTACAATCCTGGAGTTCATATAATGTAAAAAAATTACTAAATTTACTGTTCTAGTTTATGGCACATATCTCAATTTTTCCCTTAACTACAATGGATAGTTGAAGTATTCACTGAAGCCTAAGAGAGCATGGGATTGCTCTGAACACCAGGAAGACCAAAGTCCTCAACCAAGCCACACCAAATGTACCAAATCAAATGCCTTCAATTGTGATTCATGGCGAAGTGTTGGAAAATGTTCCTCACTTCCCATATCTTGGGAGCTATCTATCACATTCATGAAGAGGTACACCACCAAATCCAATGTGCTAGCTCAGCCTATGGTAAATTAGAGAATTTCAAGAATCATGATATCAGACCCAACACTAAACTCAAAGTCTATCGGGTGGTGGTTCTCCCCATAATTTTCTATGGTGCTGAAACTTGGACAACTTATAGATACCATATCAAGGCCCTAGAATATCATCAATGCTATCTAAGAAGGATCTTGTGAATCGAGTGGGAGGACAAAAGAATAAACTTGAGCATTTGCCAAGACACCAACATGCAAAGTATAGAGGCCATGTTAATCTCACATAAGCTGAGATGGACTGGACATGTCAATAAAATGCCCAACTCAAGACAGACCAAACAGGTGCTCAACTCAGAGCTACACCAGGGAGACCATTCATACAGGGGTCAAAGGAAACGTTTCAAAGACAATCTCAAAGCCTCCATAAAGGTCTGCTTTAGTAACACGAACACATGGGAAGCAGATGCGCAATCGCAACCAAAATTGCATTCCATCATCAAAAATGGTGTCAAGACCTTCCAATAAACAAGTGCAGCTATTGAAATGCGAGAGACAGAGGGAGAGCAGCTTTTCGAGCCAACAATTCGCAACCACCTCCATCGGCCAACAACCGATGTCTTTCCTGTGGGAGAGGCTGCAAGGCTAAAATAGGGTTCATAAGCCATCTGTGAAACTACAGCCAACACTGACATCTCACTTCCACCCAGCCATCTGCAAGGAAGAATCATCCTCGGTACGAGGGATTGACGATGATGATCTTGCAAATTTTTCAATTTTGCCCTTTTATTCCTTCTGTGGTGTGGAGAAAAACTTTAAGAGTTTGTGAGAATCATAATCACTTTATCTCACCTATAAAAAAAAACGCATCTGCTTTCAGTTACTAAACACTGATAATTTGGAGAGATTTTGATTGTTTATTTTAGCAATTATTTTAAGATCACATATTTAATTTCAATATCCATTTTAAATGAGGAAATCATGAATCCATCTTTACTTACAAACTTTAATGGTCAACTATTAGATACATGCTCAATATTTTGGGAAAAAATTGTCATTGCATAGCTTTTAATACCTCTTTAATTACCTTGTTGCATCGAACCTGAATATCACTCTGACTGACCTTCAGTTACAGGAAGTGTCATGCTAGTTATTGAGGTTAATATGTCAGCCTACAGTACATGGCATAGCTCTATCAGTATCATAATGTAACTGTAGTAATATTTCAAATGTACCTTTTCCATTTGCTCTACAAGATCACCTCTCAGACCTGTCCTTGCTGAACTGAAAACCCCAGGTTTCAGCAGTCTTTTGTTCGTATTCATTTAGTCATTGACACTAGCCATCAGCCTTGTGATTCTTCTCTGCATTGCCTCTAGTGTTTGAATATCTTTCTGTGTCGCAGAGACCACAAGGTGCAGCCTTTCGAAAACACTCTACACTTGTGAGTTCCTCTGATTTGTATTCTATTGTGATAACTGTGTAGTTCACCATCCTATTAGTTTTGTTAATTGTTCCCCTGCATTTGTTGGTTGAGTGTTGAGTCGACTAAGACACCTGAGTCCCTTTCAATTACACCTTTCACTATTTGGGGGGAATTTATGTTCTCCACCATGGCAAGTTCGGAGGTGGGGAGAGCTTTTAATTGGGCGGGATGGTGGTGGGTGCAGATCCCACAACCAGCCTGCCTCCACCCCAATTAAGTCCATGGCGGGAAGGCCAGCAGTCAGCCTTGCTACCCCGCTGCCAATGGAAGCCCTAAGTGGGCAATTAATGCCAATTAAGGGCCTCATTTCACCTTCAATGGTATTAGCTCAGTGACGGGGGGGGGGGGGGCCTGTTGCCACGCGGGCAGCATGCCAAGCAAACCCGTGCGAGTTGCTTGCCGGCACAGTGGGGGGCAGTCCCTCGTTCAAAGGTATTTAGTGCCTGATCAAGGAACCCAGCATTGGGAAGGGGGGGGGGGAACCGTTGAGACCTTGCTGCCGACCCCCCTACAACCCTCCTCCGTGACCCCAACTCTGACAAACCCCTCCCGCCATGACTCACCTATGGCCTGGGACCCTCGAATGCTCCTAGGCCATGGGTGGGTGCTCTACCGGCAGCAGCCATTGCCTTCGCAGTGGTGCTGCTCAGTAAAAGAGCTACTTGCCTCTGATTGGCCGCCAGCTCTCAGCAAGCGGGTCTTCCGTTGCCAGGGTGCTGGGGGAAGGCCCCGTCCACCTAAGTGCCTAATTGGAAGGTAATGTACTGGGCCTTCCCCAAACAAGGTGATGGAGGGCTCTCGCCGGCTCTTCAGCCGGTGACCGAGACCCCCGTTGCCTAGATAAAATTCCACCCTTTAAATACCATTTTGTTTTCCTGATGTATAGCAGTTTACACTTGTATTAAGTTTTGTCAGCCATTGTTCTACTCATACATTTTTTGATCCAATTCATTCTGTCATTGCAGAGCAGCCTCCTCAAATCCCACTGTCCCTCCGACTTTGATATCATCTGCATGTTTGACCATGTTGCATTGAATCTAGGTCATTTATGTAACGCATGAACAGTAATGGTCACATCCTGAAGTATCCCACTTTTCCCTACCCTAACATGAGTCGTCTAAAGAATATTCATTGTTTTCTACCCTTCAGACAACTTTTTTTTATCCATTCCTAGCATTTACCCTGATTTCATAATGCTTTGAGTCTAACTGATAGACTTTCTGTGGATCTTTGTCAAATGCATTTCATTTTGTAGATCTTCCCACAATCAAAGAGATTGATCAGGTAGGATCTTTCCTTTTAGATTCATGTTGAAAGCTGTTTATTAGGTTATAATTGTACAGATAGCTCTCAAATATATTCCTGAAAGTGGATTCCATTCTGTTTCATGAACAGTTAGAGAAATGCTCAATGTTTAAAACTAGATTTTAGCAGCAACTGAAATAACAGCAACCTCATTTTAAGATTCACTCTGCCGCAGGCCTGGCCCACTGATTGGTCCCACACCCATTTTAAATGCTATGGCAAGGCACAGCCGCAGCCAAAATTATGACCTTTTACATAGGCCTGATTTGCATAAACATTTCATTGAAATGAGGCACATGCATTCTTGCAACGTGACCTCTTTGCTCAACCCAAAATTTAGATATTAGAAAATTGAGCACGAAGCAAATCAGGCACATAAAACTAGTGTCCTGATATTCTGGCCTCTGCCTGCCCTACTGAGGCTTCATACCATCAGCAGAAGCTAATATAATTTACCCTCATGTTTCCTGTATAAAATATTTACATTAGTTTACCATTCCTGTCCTGCGGTTTGGTTGCACGTGCTCCTGTTACATAACTCAGTCAGCCTCCTTCGTGAATATGAACCTACAAAGTAATTAGTCCCGTTTAGCCAGCATGTGGCAATTGCCCTGCCTGTAAACACAGTCAATTAAATCCATTTTACAGTAAACTCCACCTATTCTGAAACCATAATCTTGCTAGCTTGTATGAGTACTGAAAGATAATCATTCAGCATTTCTAATTTAATTTGATGCAAAATGTTACTTTCTTTCTTAATAAGTACAAATATTATTTGCATATTAAGCCACATCTACTGACCGTTTTTGTTTAAACTAGCAAACAAAAATTATCTTTGCCTAAAATAAGTCTCCTCCTTACTCCTGGAAGCAATGTGTTAAAGAAAGTTGCTAACAATTTTGCTTGGTGTAAATAATTAAATAACACCTATTTTTCTTGTTGGTGTTTATATTAAGGCTTAACTAAAGATCTGACTTTTGCTAATAATATATCATAGATCTCCAACATAGGTGATTCAGTCATCAGGTTCTAGGTTGAGCCAAAGCAGTTGCAGAAAGATGTGGACATTGCAGTACCCTTTTATAAAGCATTTGCCTACTTCTCAGTATTGATGTGAGACAGCTACAGGAATGACAGAATTGAATAATCGACAAAGGAATCTCACTGCTCTTGCAGACTTTGCACCAGCAGTGTAATTATTACTGTACACTTTTATGAAATAGAAATTTTCAGTCATAATCCACATGTAGGAACATGAATGAAAACTAGAAGCTTTTTAATTATTTACACTAAGTGATTTTTATTTTCAAATGCAGCACGTAGAGCACACATTATAGTGCTGCCGGCTTTAACAATTGTTTTTCAGTAATTCAGACTTCAATGTTATTAGATCCCCAGGTATCTATCAACACAGTACTGACAGCTTCAATTAGCAAGAGTTAAAAGTACAGTGAAAGTACAGGACTACCAATGAATAATTTAAATACTGTATAGAATTCCTAAGTTTATTAAAAATTGTTGAAAATTGTCATTGAGATCCTTTAATTTTTAAAACCATAGTTAAAAAGCAAACTATCTGAACTCCAATGCCATTGCTTACAGCTTGGAGCATAGTTGTAATGCTTAACTAGTAAGGTGCAACTCTATTTAATCAGGCTGCTGAGCTGGTCTCAGAGTGAATTTTTAGGTCAATTACAAGCTAATGGCTGGGAGATATTTTTGGAGTGTGGCAGCTGTTTGTCAATAATCATTAACGGTTTCCCTCAGGGAGGGAGGTAAAGCCAGGTTATCGAGGTCAGAAAAGCGAGCAAGAAATGACTGATCCTGGGATTTCCTCAAAGCTGTTCCTGCTTCGCCAGTTTAAATTTGCCAAAAGTGTGCCAGAGGCCTGTTTACACGTGTTCATACTATTGACACTTTCAACGTTTGGGGTGAAGTTAGTCTTCACCAGTCATGCAAAACAGGCTCATAGCAAATTAGCAGCCTATTTCATACAGCGACCGATTTTCTTTTCTACTGAAGTTAATGGGCTGCCAATTCACTGATTTGATTTCAGGCTACAGGCCTAAACCAATTTTATCTCATGATGTCCTAAGACTGATGGATGCGTACTAAATGCAAAACTTGTAATATGGATTCCCAGGAACTATCCTGGGAATCCATATTACAAGTTTTGCATTTAGTACGCATCCATCAGTCTTAGGACATCATGAGATAAAATTGGTTTAGGCCTGTAGCCTGAAATCAAATCAGTGAATTGGCAGCCCATTAACTTCAGTAGAAAAGAAAATCGGTCGCTGTATGAAATAGGCTGCTAATTTGCTATGAGCCTGTTTTGCATGACTGGTGAAGACTAACTTCACCCCAAACGTTGAAAGTGTCAATAGTATGAACACGTGTAAACAGGCCTCTGGCACACTTTTGGCAAATTTAAACTGGCGAAGCAGGAACAGCTTTGAGGAAATCCCAGGATCAGTCATTTCTTGCTCGCTTTTCTGACCTCGATAACCTGGCTTTACCTCCCTCCCTGAGGGAAACCGTTAATGATTATTGACAAACAGCTGCCACACTCCAAAAATATCTCCCAGCAATTAGCTTGTAATTGACCTAAAAATTCACTCTGAGACCAGCTCAGCAGCCTGATTAAATAGAGTTGCACCTTACTAGTTAAGCATTACAACTATGCTCCGTTTACATGAAACTTAGCTGTTCGTTGCCGATGTAAAACAAAGTTTAACAAAAGAAACTATTTTGCAAGTTCAAGAACAAGTCAATTCCTTTTGAAGTTGGGTAATCTCTCTTTCTTTCTGAACTGCTGAATTTAGGGACAAATTAAAGGCCAACTTTTTCAAAATGTATGGAATAGCTGTTCTGAATTCCTCAATTGTTCTGGTACTGATAGCTAAGAGCTAAGCAATACATAACCTTATTTGTCAGACTTTGGTGCCATGTGCAAACTGCTTTGTCACAAACACACCTGACTGGCTCAAGTTTCAAATTCACTGAACAGTCAGTCACAAATCACAACTGAACAGGTAGCGACCCTACCAATTAGAAAACAGCAAACAGGAATGAAAACTATTGAGTTCAAAAAGTAATGTCAAAAATAGGCAACAAAAGTACTTACATGCCAATAATAAGAGGATAAATCAATAAAAACATTTTTTGAAAATCCTTTTGGAAATCGTCCTGGGTGCTTCATGAAGCTGTGGAATTAGTACAGTCCCCACCAATAATAGCGGATGTCTAGACATTATTTCAATTTCATAGAATCATAGAATGGTTACAGCACAAAAGGAGGCCATTTGACCCATTGTGTCTGTGCTGGCTCTCTCCAAGAGTCCCACTCCCTTGCCTTTCCCTTGTAGCCCTGAAATTTTTTCTTCTTCAGATAACTATCCAGTTCTCCTTTGAAGGCCTCAATTGAATCTGCCTCCACTACACTTTCAGGCACTACGTTCCAGATCCTAATCACGCACTGCATAAAAAAGATTTTCCTCATGTCACTGTTGCTTCTTTTGCCAATCACCTTAAATCAGTGTCCTCTGGTTCTGGATCATTTGGCCAATGGAAACAGTTTCTCCCTATCTACTCTGTCCAGACCCCTCATGATCTTGAACACCTCTATCAAATTTCCTCTTAATCTTCTCTTCTCCAAGGAAAGCAGTCCCAGCTTCTCCACCCTATCCACTTAACTGAAGTTCCTCATCGCTGGAATCATTCTCGTGAATCTTTTCTGCACCTCTCTAATGCCTTAACATCCTTCCTAAAGTATGGTGCCCAGAACTGAAAACAATACTCCAGTTGAGACTAAACAAGTGTTTTATACACGTTTATGATAATTCCTTGTTCTTGTGCTCTGTGCCCCTACTTAAAATGCATGTGATTCCATATGCTTTATTAACCACTTTCTCAACCTGCCCTGCAACCTTCAATGATTTGTGCACAAATACCCCAGGTCCCTCTGCTCCTGCACCACCTTTAGAATTGTACCCTTTAATTTATATTGCCTTTCCTCATTCTTCCTACCTCACTTCATAATTTTCTGCATTAAATTTCATCTGCCACTTGGCCACCCATTCCACCAGTCTGTCCATGTTCTCTTCAGGTTTATCACTATTCTCCTCACATTTCACAATATTTCAGAGTTTTGTGTCAACAGCAAATTTTGAAATTGTGCCCTGTACACCCAAGACTAGGTCATTAATAAATATCAAGAAAAGCAGGGGTTCTAACAATGATCCCTGGGCAACCTCACTATATACCTTCCTCCAGTCCGAAAAACAACTGTTCATGACTACTCTGTTTCCTGTCACAGCCAATTTTGTATCCATGCTGCTACTGTCCCTTTGATTCCATGGACTCTAACTTTTCTGACAAGCCTATTATTGACACTTTATCAAATGCCTTTTGTAAGTCCATGTACACCACATCAACAACATTACCCTCAACAACCCTCTCAATTCCCTCCCGAAAAAACTCAAGCAAATTAGTTACACACAATTTGCCCTTATCAAATCTGTGTTGCTTTCTTTAACTAATCCAAATTTGTCCAAGTAACAATTAATTTTGTCCCGAACAATCATTTTGAAAAGCATTCCCGCCACCAAAGTTAAACTAGCTGGCCTGTAGTTGCTGGGCTTGTCCTTACACCCTTTTTTGAACAAGGATGTAACATTTACAATTCTCCAGTCCTCTGTCACCACACAAAGGAATCTAAGAAGGATTGGAAGATTATGGTCAGTGCCTCTGCAATTTCCACCCTTACTTCCCTCAGTATCTTGGATGATTTGCCTGCCATACACATTGGCTTCAATATAAATAACATTCAGGAGAGATGCAAATCGAGCTACTGACTCATTGTTAACCGTTTAACACTGATGCAAAATGGGCTGCTGACTCATTATCACCCATTTAACACTGGGCTGCATTTGCTGACAATACAACCACTAGATGGCGCAGTACTGGCACATGCGCAAATGCAGTCTCTTCAACCGAAACATCACTGTCTGCAATGTCTCAGGCAGCTGCCAGAAATAAAGATGGCACTGCTCAATTTGTCACAAAAAACAAATTAAACCCAAACCCCCTCAATGGCTATGATCACCACCTCCATCCCACCCCCAACAGTATCCCGCTCCCTCCTGCCATCAAGCTTCTCTTCGCCACTCCCTCCCGAGCCCATCTGCTCGCCGCTCGCTCCTCACCACCTCCCCACAGCCAATCGCTCGCACCTCGCTGCTGCCTCCCCTCAGCCACTCACTCCCCACCTTGCTGCTCCCCCCCCACCCCTTCCGCTGCTCGCTCCACCCTCAGCAGCTCATTCCCCATCACTTCTCCAGGCGGCGCAACAGGGAGCAAGGAGTCAAGGGGGTGAAGTGGCGAGGCGGGAAGCGACTGGCCGAGGGGGGGAAAGCGGCAAGCTAGTGACTGAAGCTGCGAGGCTGGGAGGGAGTGGGCAGTGGCATGAAGCAGCGAGGTAGGGAGCGATTGGCTGGGGATGTGGGGAGCAGCGAGACTGGGAGGGAGCAGCCGGGGCGGGGGTGGGGAGGGGCGGGGAAGAGGCCAGGCCAGCAGCAAGCGGTGAAGAAGCGAAGCCGGGAGTGAGCGGCCAGCGGGGGTGGGGTGGAGGGGGGGGGGGGGGGGGAGTGGGGGGGAGCAGCAAGGCCAGAACCAAGAGGCCAAAGCGGGGTACTGTTGGGGTGGAATGGAGGTGGCGATTGCAACCATTGAGGGGTGAGGTAACGCTCGGAAGTCATTACGTCTGGCGTCATCACGTTGTGACGTCAGTGCGCATACGTGCAGATTCATACAGGCAAGCTGGCAAATGTTCAGATGCACTAATGACATCAGTGATCGTGCTCCTGTCTCAGGAGATACTCCCTCAACACTATGGCACAAAATCAAGATCTACCGCATGATGTTCAGAAGGAATTGAAATTTCAATGAAATTAGATTTAATGCTAAACCATTCACTTTGGACCTAAAAAGGATAGAACAGGGTACGGTACTTTCTAAATAGTGAAAAGCTAGAAAGAGTGGAGGCCCAAAAAGACTTGGGGGTCCAGGTACATAGATCATTAAAATGTCATGAACACATACAGAAAATAATCAAGAAGGCTAATGGAATGCTGGCATTTATATCTAGAATAGAATACAATGGGATAGAAGTCATGCTTCAGCTATGCAAAGCCCTGGTTAAAACACACTTGGACTACTGTGAGCAGTTCAAGGCACCATAGGAATGTAAAAACATAAGAAATAGGAGCAGCAGTAGGCCATTCAGCCCTTCGAGCCTGCTCAGCCATTCAATGAAATCATGGCTGATCTACTTCATCATTTTCCTGCACTCTCCCTTAACATTTTTGATCTGTAGAAATCTGTCACTCTCAGTCTTGAACATACTCAACGACTGAGCCTCCACAGCCCTCTGGGGCAGAGATTTTCAAATTTCACCACCCTCTAAGAGAAGAAATTCCTCCTCATCTCAGTCCTAAATGGCGTGCCCCTTATTCTGAGGCTGTGTCCCCTAGTTCTGGGCTCTCCAGCCAAGGGAAACATCCTTCCTGTATCAACCCTGCCGAGTCCTTTAAGAATTATGTGTGTGTTTTTTAAAAATAAAAAAATAAAAACCCTGCCGAGTCCTTTAAGAATTTTGTATGTTTGAATGAGATCACCTCTCATTCTTCTAAACTCCAGAGAATAAAGGCCCAGTCTATTTAATCATTCCTCAGAAGACAATCCCTCCATCCAAGGATTTAGTTTGGTGAACCTTTGTTGCACTCCCACTATGGCAAGTATATCTTTTCTTAGGTAAGGAGACCAAAACTGCAGACAATACTCCAGGCGCAGTCTCACCAAGGCTCTATATAATTGCAGTAAGACGTCTTTACTCCTATACTTAGATCCTCTTGTAATGAAGGCCATCATACCATTTGCCTTCTTAATTGCTTGCTGTACCTGCATGTTAGATTAGATTAGATTAGATTAGATATACAGCACTGAAACAGGCCCTTCGGCCCAACGAGTCTGTGCCGACCATCAACCACCCATTTATACTAATCCTACACTAATCCCATATTCCTACCAAACATCCCCACCTGTCCCTATATTTCCCTACCACCTACCTATACTAGTGACAATTTATAATGGCCAATTTACCTACCAACCTGCAAGTCTTTTGGCTTGTGGGAGGAAACCGGAGCACCCGGAGAAAACCCACGCAGACACAGGGAGAACTTGCAAACTCCACACAGGCAGTACCCAGAATCGAACCCGGGTCCCTGGAGCTGTGAGGCTGTAGTGCTAACCACTGCGCCACTGTGCCACCCATGTTATCTTCCAGTGACTCATGAACAAGGACTCTCAAGTCCCTTCGAAGTTCAACACTTCCCAGCATCTCACCATTTAAGAAATACTCTGTATTTCTGTATTTCCTACCAAAGTGCATAACCTCACATTTCTCCACATTGTATTCCATCTGCCAAATTTTTGCCCACTCGCTTAGCCTCTCCAAATTCCCTTGAAGCCTCTTTGCATCCTCCTCACAACTCACACTTCCACCTAGTTTTGTGTCATCTGCAAACTTGGAAATATTACATTTAATCCCCACATCCAAATCATTGATAGAGATTGTGAACAGCTGGGGGGCAAGCACTGATCCTTGCGGTAGCCCACTAGACACAGCCTGCCAACCTGAAACTAACCCATTTATTCCTACTCTGTTTTCTGTCCATTAAACAGTTCACAATCAATGCCAGTATATTCCCCCCAATCCCATGTGCTCTAATTTTGTTTACTAACCTCTTGTGTGGGACCTTATCAAAAGCTTTCTGAAAATCTAAATATATCAAATCCACTGGTTCCCCCTTATCTATTCTGCTAGTTACATCCTCAAAAAACTCCAACATATTTGTTAAACATGATTTCCCTTTCAAAAATCCATGTTGACTCTGCCCAATCTTGCCATTATTTTCTAAGTGACCTGTTATCACATCCTTTATTATAGATTCTACCATTTTCCCTATGACTGACGTTGGACTAACAGATCTGTAGTTCTCTGTTTTCTCTATCCCTCCTTTCTTAAATAATGGGGTTACAACTGCCACCATTCCAGAGTCTATAGAATTTTGAAAGATGACCACCAATGCATCTACTATCTCTACAGTCACTTCTTTCAACACTCTGGGATGTAGATCATCAGATCCAGGGGATTTATCTGCTTTAAATCCCATTAATTTCTCTAGTTTTTTTAAGAATATTATTTTCTTGCAGTTCCTGGTTTACACTAGTCCCTTGATTCTTCATTATGTCTGGGAGGTTTTTAGTATTTTTCCCTCCGTGAAGACAGACATAAAGGGCTGGATTTTACGCCGCCCCAGCGGGTCGATGGCGTGGGGGTGGTGTAAAATTGGGCGGGAGGCTCCGGGAGGCCTACCCTCCCTGTTCCCGCCTCCGTTCAACTTTACGGCGGTCGGGCAAGGCGGGAAAATCGCCCGCCCGCCTGAGGCCAATCAAGGCCCTTAAGTGGCCGTTAAGTGGCCACTTAAGGGCCCTCGCCCGCCTCCACGGATGTTGTACCCATGGCAAGCGAACATGCTGGGGATCTGAAAGGCTGCCCAGTGATAGCTGCTGGCATTTCCGCGCGCCGGGGGGTGGGGGGGCCATGGCAATTGGGCATAGAGAGCTCAATTGAGGGCCACCTGCCTCCCAACCCACCGCCCGGAACAAGGTGCCCCCCCACCCCCCCAAACGACCACTCCAGCCTCACCAGGGAAGGACCGATCTGCCTGGTGAGGCAAGCCCAACTTACCTTCGCTCCTGGCTTCATCTGAATGGCTGGGCTGCAGTCCCAGCAATGGCCACCGCTCCTGGTGGCGCTGCTGGGATTAAGAGCTGCCGGGCTGCTGATTGGCCGGCAGCTCACAGAGGCGGGACCTCCTCACTCAAGCGGGTGGAACTCCCACCTCAGGGCAATTAAAGCCCGGAGACCCGTAAAATGCGGGACAGATCCCCGGGCTAGGCGGAAGCGGGTTCGCCACCGACTTTTATGCCGGTAAAATCCAGCCCAAAGTAACTGTTTAGTTTCTCTGCCATTTCCTTATTCCCTATTATAAATTCTCCTGACTCCACTTGTAATGGACCCACATTTGTTTTTGCTAATCTTTTCCTTTTTACATACCTATAGAAGCTTTTTCAGTCATTTTTATGTTTCTCGCTAGTTCAACCTCATATTCTATTTTCCCTTTCTTTATCTTTTCCTTGGTCCTGCTTTGTAGAATTCTAAAATGCTCCCAATCCTCAGGCTTACCATTTTTTAAGCAACTTTATATGCCTCTTCCTTTGATCGAATATAATCCTTGATTTATTTTCGTTAGGCACAATTGGAACACTTTTCTTGCTGGTTTTTTTTGAGCATTAAAGGTATATATTTTTGTTGTAAACTATGTATTAGTTCTTTAAATGTTAGTCATTGCCTGTCTACCATCATACCTTTTAACGTAGTTTCCCAATCCACCACAGCCAATTTGCCCCTCAGACCTTCATAGTTCCCTTTGCTTAGATTTAAGAGTCCAGTTTCTGATTGGACTACATCACTTTCAAACCAAATGTAACATTCTATCATATTATGGTCACTCTTTCCTAAAGGCGCCTTTAAAACAAGATTATTAATTAGCCCTTTCTCATTGCACAATACTAGATCTAAAATAGCCTGTTACCTAGTTGGTTCCTCAACATACTGCTCAAGAAAACCTTCTTGCATACATTACAAGAATTTGTCCTCCACAACATTAGTATTAATTAGTTACCCAGTCTATATGTAGATTGAAATCCCCCATGATTACTGTATTACCCTTGTTATACGCACCTCTAATTTCATGATTTATACTGTGATTTACATTACCAGTTTTGTTTAGTGACCTCTAAACAACTCCCACTAAAACTTTCTGACTCTTGCTGTTCCTTAGTTCCACCCAAACTGATTCTACTTCTTGATCTTTAGAACTAAGGTCCTCTCTCACTACAGTAGTAATGCCCTCTTTAATTAACAGAGCTACCCCACCAGCTTTTCCCAGCTTCCTGTCCTTCCTGAATGTCACGTACCTTTGGATATTCACAGTTTGAGAAAGATATACTGGCCTTGGAAGGAGTGCAGCATAGATTTATTAGAATGATACTTGGACTCCAAGGGTTAAGTTACGAAGAGAGATTAAACAAACTAGGGTTGTATTCCTTGGAATTTAGAAAGTTAAGGGGCAATTTGATTGAAGTTTTCACGATATTAAGGGGAACAGATGGAGTAGATTGGGAGATACTATTTCTACTAGCTGTTGAATCTAGGACTAGGGGGCATAGCTAAAAAAGTAAAAATCAAAAAATTAGAGCCAGACCATTTCAGGAGTGAAATTAGGAAACACTTCATGTGAAGGATGGTAGAAGTTGGGAACTCTCTTCCGCAAACAGCAATTGATTCCAGATCAATTGTTAATTTTAAAACTGAGAATGCTAGATTTTTATTAATCAAAGGTATTAAGGGATATGAGACAAAGGTAGGCATTTGGGAGTTAGGTCACAGATCAGCCCTCATCTCACTGAATGGTGGAACAGGCTCAGCGGGCTAAATGGCCTGCTCCTGTTCCTCTTCCTAAAATGTTGATAGCTATGTATAAAAAATGATTTTTATCAAAGTTCAGCTATTCCTTTGTAGAAGTGCATAATGATTTTAGATATTTTAGAATATTCTTTCAGGTAAAGTGTAGTCAAAAGCTAAAAAAAATGTGAAATGAAGTACAGTTCTAAGAATAAACGATGGTAGTCATACTGCAGTTGAGATGAAAGACCATCTTTGTATTTTGGACCTCTGCAAGGTGCTATTGCAGTTATTTGATAAAAGCAAAATACTGCGGATGCTGGAAATCCGAAATAAAACAGCAAGTGCTCGAAATACTCAGCAAGTCTGGTGGCATCTGTGGAGGGAGAGACAGAATTAACATTTCAGGTTTGTGACCTTTCATCAGAACTGGCAAAGGTTAGAAATGTATTAGGCTTTGAGCAACTGAAAGGGGGAGTGGGGAAGAACAAAAGAGATGTCACGGAATAAAAGGCAAAAGGAGTGCTAATAGTTATGTTGAGTAGCTCAAGCTGTAACGTGATGCCAGCCATAACTGATTGAACATATCAAGTAAATGCACCTTACAGAGGTGCAAACTGCTGAGTCAACACTCAGCGTGCTGTAACTGCCAACTTTGTAACGGACAGTAATGGAAATGAAAAATGATTAGCACTTTTTGGCTCATTAAAACAATCAATTTAAACATGGGCAGTTTAAGTGATGGGGTCTGTATGAGAAACAAAGCTTCCAGTAAAGTGACACTGCAAAATCTGCAAGGGCAGCACAGTGGCACAGTGGTTAGCACCGCAACCTCACAGCTCCAGCGACCTGGGTTCGGTTCTGGGTACTGCAGTGTACTTGTGGAAGCTGATCTCATGTCTGCAAATGATGTTGCTAAGGGGCAGCATGTGAAAGGGGAAAAGAGGGAAGCTAAAATAGTAGAGAGATTCTAGCTAGTATTGGATAGTGCAGTCCTAACAAGATGAACAATGGAAAAGAAGCATTGGAGAATGATAATGTGGTCACCCAAGTCAAAGGCTGCAGTAATGTCGAAGAAGACAAGGAGAAATAATGCACCACAGTCACAGCGAATGTTGTTCATGAGTTTGTTTGGGGAGATTTTAGTGCTTTGGAGAGGACAGAATGATCAATGTAACTTGTAATTTGAAGTCTGAATGATGCTTAGCTTGTTCTCACTAACAATATTTCTGATCATTCTTGACCCCATCTTTCTTTCTTTGGCCTCCTTGTCTCGAGAGATAATGGGTAAGCGCCTAGAGGAGGTCAGTAGTTTGTGGAGCAACGCCTGGAGTGGCTATAAAGGCCAATTCTAGAGTGACAAGACACTTCCACAGGTGCTGCAGATAAAATTGGTTGTCGAGGCTGTGACACAGTTGGCTCTCTCCTTGCACTTCTGTCTTTTTTTCTGCCAACTGCTAAGTCTCTTCGACTCAACACTCTTTAGCCCCGCCTTTATGGCTGTCCACCAGCTCTGGCGATGACCGACAACTGACTCCCATGACTTGTGGTCAATGTCACAGGACTTCATGTCACGCTTGCAGATGTCTTTAAAGCGGAGATATGGAGGGCTGGTGGGTCTGATACCAGTGATGAGCTCGCTGTACAAATGTGTCCTTGGGGATCCTGCCATCTTCCATGCAGCTCACATGGCCAAGCCATCTCAAGCGCCGCTGGCTCAGTAGGGTGTATATGCTGGGGATGCTGGCCGCCTCGAGGACTTCTGCGTTAGATACACTGTCCTGCCACTTGATGCCAAGGATTCTCCGGAGGCAGCGAAGATGGAATGAGTTGAGACGTTGCTCTTGGCTGACATACGTTGTCCAGGCCTCGCTGCCGTAGAACAAGGTACTGAGGACACAGGCTTGAAACACTCGGACTTTTGTGTTCCATGTCAGTGCGCCATTTTCCCACACCCTCTTGGCCAGTCTGGACATAGCTGCGGACGCCTTTCCCATGCGCTTATTGATTTCTGAATCGAGAGACAGGTTACTGGTGATAGTTGAGCCTAGGTAGGTGAACTCTTGGACCACGTCCAGAGTGTGGTCACAGATATTGATGGAGCATTTCTGACGTCCTGTCCCATGATGTTCGTTTTCTTGAGGCTGATGGTTAGGCCAAATTCGTTGCAGGCAGCCGCAATCCTGTCGATGAGTCTCTGCAGACACTCTTCAGTGTGAGATGTTAATGCAGCATCATCAGCAAAGAGGAGTTCCCTGATGACGACCTTCCATATTTTGGTCTTCGCTCTAAGACAGGCAAGGTTGAACAGCTGCCATCTGATCTTGTGTGGAGGAAAATTCCTTCTTCTGAAGACCTGAACATATATGAGAGCAGCAGTGAGACGATCCCAAACAGTGTAGGTGCGAGAACACAGCCCTGTTTCACGCCACTCAGGATAGGAAAGGGGTCTGATGAGGCACCGCTATGCTGAATTGTGCCTTTCATATTGTCATGGAATGAGGTGAAGATACTTAGTAGCTTTGGTGGACATCCGATTTTTGCTAGTAGTCTGAAGAGACTACGTCTGCTGACGAAGTCAAAGGCTTTGGTGGGATCTATGAAAGCAACGTAGAGGGGTATCTGTTGTTCGCGGCATTTCTCCTGCAGCTGGCGATGGGAGAACAGCATGTCAATGGTGGATCTCTCTGCTCGAAAGCCGCACTGTGCCTCAGGGTAGTCACGCTCAGCCAGTTTCTGGAGCAATTTTGCTCCATTTTAGAATGGGCAAGTTTGACCTAGCTCACCAGTTGCAAAACAGACAAGATCAGATGCAACGTTGGTTTTACCCCAGCATGATTTTTCTCTCCATTGAATTCAATGGAGTGTAATATAGTGCAGGGTATAAAACTACCATTACGCCCAATCCTGTTGGTTTTCCATCAGGTAAGTTAAGTTAAAATTTCCTCCAAAGTTTCTGTTTATTCAACTCAGACTAGCATCTTTAGTATTATGCACCTTTACTCACATAGCTAGTTAGGAGTTCATTGTTAGGTGTATGATAAAATGACTGTATGCATTGGCTGCCAGTATAAATGCGGTATACAATGTTTCCCCTCTTTCTAACTGAATAACTTAAATGTTATTAACTAATATGTATGTATTGAAGTGGAAGCAAAATTATCAGAAAATACAAATAGCTGAATAAATGTTTTAATTTGTAACTGTTTTCAAGTAACTCTCTGATCCTAACTTAATGGCCCACATGTACAAACAACTTCAACCTAACCTTCGAGGTCCACAGACTAGATTAGCACAATCGACAATGAGGGTTAATAAATACTCCAATCATCTAGTGGACATGAATCAGCGAAACTATCCTGTCAATTCTGAATTGACAAATTGAAGATGTTTTTAAACTGATTGGAACCTCCACACACTAAAACAGTTCTAGATGGGATAAAACTGGCTCCAAAGTCCTGTTGATCAGATCACACGACTAATTGTTTATAAAGTTTTAGACCACTTCTGCTGAAATAACCAGTGCAGTGTTGAGGAACTCACCTCCAATAAACTGCTCTATTGGTTGGGACTATTTAAGTATGAACACAGTCCTGGATTATAAGCAGTATCTAGTAATTAAGACTTTTAAAAATGAATGAAGGTTTACAAAGCACTTAGGAAAGGACGACGTCAGCAGGAAAAATCACAGATTTCTTTTCCCGAAAAGCTTTATCATACTGTCACCAATTAGTTCTTACTGTCTAGATGAATAATCATTTAAAACTGGCAGACATAGAAACAATATACACACTGCAGACATTCTAGGGTGGAAGTGGTGGTGGTGGTGTTGGTGGTGGATAAGGGGTGGTGGTTTCGGCTCCCAAACCATGAAATAAAGCTTAGTCTTCTGTAATAATGCTTCTCAGATATCAGTATTATATTACTCTAATATGAATCTTTGTCACAAAAAGGTGCGAAAGGTGTCTACGGGTCTTTTACTGTCTTCACCTGATCTTATTGTAACACGGTTTAATTTTAAACACACTGGGCTGAATTTTATCGGCACCTCGACACTGCAGGTCACGGCGCGGGGGCCGGTAAAATGTTGCAGGCAGAGGCCCGCATCAACCCTCAACGTCGAGAAGGGCCCGCCGCATATTACAGGCGGCGGTGGGACCTCGGTGCAGCCCCACCACTGCACGGCAGCGGCACCACAATCAACATATGGTAATGATTACTTACCTATGCTGATTATGCAGCCCGCCACCTCTCCACCGACACTGCCGGACTTTTTGTTGAATGGGCGGCCACCACGTGCCCTCCCGTTCACAATCTGAAAAGCTGGCGGAAGGGAGGAGGGAGGGATATACACGGGTCTAACTCTGCATTCTGGAAGGGAGGAGGAAGGGTGGGAGATATGCGGGGGTCTAACTCTGCATTCTGGAAGGGAGGAGGGAGGGTGGGAGATATGCAGGGGTCTAACTCTGCATTCTGGAAAGGAGGAGGGAGGGTGGGAGATATGCGGGTGTCTAACTCTGCATTCTGGAAGGGAGGAGGGAGGGTGGGAGATATGCGGGGGTCTAACTCTGCATACTGGAAGGGAGGAGGGAGGGTGGGAGATATGCAGGGGTCTAACTCTGCATTCTGGAAGGGAGGAGGGAGGGTGGGAGATATGCGGGTGTCTAACTCTGCATTCCGGAAGGGAGGAGGGAGGGTGGGAGATATGCGGGGGTCTAACTCTGCATACTGGAAGGGAGGAGGGAGGGTGGGAGATATGGAGGTGTCTAACTCTGCATTCTGGAAGGGAGGAGGGAGGGTGGGAGATATGCGGGGGTCTAACTCTGCATTCTGGAAGGGAGGAGGGAGGGTGGGAGATATGCAGGGGTCTAAATCTGCATTCTGGAAGGGAGGAGGGAGGGTGGGAGATATGCAGGGGTCTAACTCTGCATTCTGGAAAGAAAGGAGGGGGGGGGATATGCAGGGGTCTAACTCTGCATTCTGGAAGGGAGGAGGGAGGGTGGGAGATATGCAGGGGTCTAACTCTGCATTCTGTAAAGAAGGGGGGGATATGCAGGGGTCTAACTCTGCATTCTGGAAGGGAGGAGGGAGGGTGGGAGATATGCAGGGGTCTAACTCTGCATTCTGGAAGGGAGGAGGGAGGGTGGGAGATATGCAGGGGTCTAACTCTGCATTCTGGAAGGGAGGAGGGAGGGTGGGAGATATGCAGGGGTCTAACACTGCATTCTGGAAGCGGGGGGGGGGTGGAGGTGGAAAGATATGCAAGGGTCTAACTCGGCATCCTGGAAAGAAAGGAGAGGGGATATGCAGGAGTGTAACTCTGCATTCTGGAAGGTGGGGGGAGGGGGTGGGGAGATATTCAGGGGTCTCATTCTGCATCCTGGAAAGAAGGGGGGGAGGGATATGCAGGGGTCTCACTTTGCATTCTGAAAGGGAGGGGGTCTGGGATTACTGGAGGGAAAGCTGTGCTTGCATGAAGGGAGGTACCGTGTGCCATCCCTCCATTAACAGTGTACGCTCTGTGTTTGTGAGGGGACAACGGCACACTAGGCACCCTGTGTGTGGGGAGGGTGCCAGAAAGGGCAGAAGCATTACGGTTTTATGGATGGTGGGGGCAATCAATTCAGTGGGTAGGATCTTGATGTGGTCATGCTGTGCCACTCTGAGTGTTAGCCAAGATGGACAATGCCATGGCACATAGTTGATCCATGAACGTAGCTGATGTACCCATCAACGCCAATCCATGCCCTGTTAGGAATCTTCAAATACATGCAGGGTTCAACTTTATTTATCACATGGAAATAGGTATGGCTCATCCTACATTGTGTGATCTTCTGCACGTGAGGATCCATATGCACCAGAGGCAATACCAACAGGCAGGTACAATCCATGTAGAGGCCCCCAGTCGTGAGCAGCAGCCCCCAAGGGGAGCTCGCCATTACAGTTGCCGTGCACCTAC
Organism: Heterodontus francisci; assembly: GCF_036365525.1. Taxonomy (NCBI): domain Eukaryota; kingdom Metazoa; phylum Chordata; class Chondrichthyes; order Heterodontiformes; family Heterodontidae; genus Heterodontus; species Heterodontus francisci. The sequence goes on along the minus strand of NC_090372.1, from coordinate 160,940,717 downwards.
AGGCCCCACATGACATGCCATTGGATGTCAGAGGAGATTGCACATATACAGAGGGTGGTGACACGTCTCTGTGCCCTGCTCAAGGATGACCTGCAGCCCATGCCTTTGTTCCTCAGAGTGGCAGCTGTTCTCAAGCCTGGCACCTCTGCAGCCTTTTAGGGGCCCACCAAAGACCTCTGTGGGGTCACACAGTCAGTAGTGTACCACTGCATCAGGGAGGTCACCAATACCCTGCACCGGAGGGCCAGTGAGGATGTCCGCTTCAGGAAGGACTCTCACAGCCAGGCCCAGAGGGCCATTGGTTTATTTAGAGATACAGCACTGAAACACGCCCTTCGGCCCACCGAGTCTGTGCCGACCAAGAACTACCCATTTATACTAACCCTACAGAAATCCCATATTCCCTACCACCTACCTACACTAGGGGCAATTTACAATGGCCAATTTACCTATCACCTGCAAGTCTTTGGCACTGAGAGGAAACCGGATCACCCGGCGAAAACCCACGCGGTCACAGGGAGAACTTGCAAACTCCGCACAAGCAGTACCCAGAATTGAACCCGGGTCCCTGGAGCTGTGAGGCTGCGGTGCTAACCACTGCGCCGCCCCATTGCCGGAGAACCATAAGTTGTAATGTTCATAGACTGCACTCATGTGGCCATGAGGCCTACTGCCAGGCTACCACCTGCAGACATCACCATTAAAGGAGCCCTCTCAATCTAGGTGAAGCTGGTATGTGAACACCGCAGATACTTGCAGCAAATGTGTTACCGATTCTCAGGCAGCTGCCATGATAACTGTCTCCGTTGCCACCACTGTCCACTGAACTGGCTCAGATGGAGGGGTAGCTTCTTGGAGATAAGGGCTATCCTTTGCAGACATGGCTCCTGACATCGATGAGACTCCACCACTGCTGCAGAGGAGAGATACAACGCCAGCCACTGAGCTACATGAGCCACCATTGAGCAAGAGATCAGCATGCTGAAAGAGTGTCTCGAATGCCTGGATGGATAGGGTGATGCCCTGTACTACAGGCTGAAAAGGCCAGCTCCTTTTTTGTTGCTCTGCACAATTGCGCACCCAATAGGGACCAGGCCTGGCATGATGATGAGTGATGTCAACAGGATTCCTCCTCGGACTATGAAGATGCTGAGGACCTACAACATGAAACACGCAAGGGGGGGCAGCCAGTTTCTGCACGCAGGGCTAGCAGTGAGGTAGGGATGTACGGAAGTGGCTTATCAGAAAAATACTGTCTGCGCCATAGGAACTGACATGAGCTCTGCAAGCCACACATCACCCTCACTCGCCTGCTGTACACCAGTCCACATCTGCAGCATCCCTGTGTAAACCATTGGAGGCAACAGCTAACTGAGACAGTGTCCATGTCACTGCATCAGTGGAGACGCTCATGCGTAATGGTGGCATGGCAAGGTTATTGCATACGTTGGCTCTTCTGAAACACCAACGGTGCAAAGGAATGTGACATTGGCGCTACATGCTGGCACACATTTTTCGCACAGAGAAAAGGACACACATGTTGGTGAGGAACATTTAATGAAAGACATATTTACATTGCTGTGACACCCGTGCATTCCCATTTTGTCAGTGAGTTCTCTGTAAACCTCTGTAATACCTTTTATGGTCTATTTAAGTCTCATGTCCTGGAATGTGCAAAATTTAAGATTATTCACTCAGGTGCAGCACGCCTACAAGAAGGAATGTTACACTTGAGTGGGAGAAGGGGATTGCAACTTCACAGGACACTGGGACACAGCAGGATAAGTATGTGGCAGCAAAGTGGAAAGTGCTGGGGTAACTCAGCAGGTCAGGCAGCATCTGTGGAGAAAGAACCAGAGTTAACTTTCAGGTCTGTGAACTTGGACAGGTTAACTCTGCTTCTCTCTCCACAGATGCTGCCGCACCTGCTGGATTTCTGCAGCACTTTCTGCTTTGCTGCCAGATTGACAGCAGCCCCACTCTTCAGTAGTCAGTTAAGTATTCTTTGACACCTGTCCGGAAGCAGGTGCTGGGGAGCTTAAAATAGGGCCCCAGCATGTGCTGCACAACGATCAAAGGGTTCCCCATTGCGCCAAATGTCCCGCCTCTTCCCACGTAATATCGGGGGGCGGCTTGGCGCAGTGATGCTAATGAGCCCCCGTGCATAATATCGCGGGGGCTCTGCAGCAGCTGCTAAATGTGGGTGCCACACTGAGTTGAAAGTCTGCCGCCGCACAGCGCAGCGCCCAAATAAAATTCAGCTCACTGTGTTTTAAGCTACCCCTTTGTCAATCCTTGTTCACAACTTTCCAATTATAAGGCAATGAAATGAGCACAAACAGGTTTTCTGTGGTTTAAAGAAGAAAGATTAAATTTATTAAACCTTAAACTGAAGCTCTAATACGGTTAACACCTACGGATATATGACGCGCCCATGCTAACACACTTCTGTGTATTGGGGAAGCAACTATGGGTCCCCATTGTTTCAACGTTGTCTGGTACAATGCAAATGTCATTCCAGTCAGGGCTTGCAATTTTAAGTCTTTGTCCATGTGGCAAAATAATGTGTGCCTAAGTCTTGGCAGGTGGGGGCGGGGGATGGGGGTTGCCTGACATCTTGCACAACTAAAATAAATTATCTTAATATTCTTATATAAAAGTAGAGGGTGGAACTTTCAACCTCGGCAGATGTGTAAAACAGGCCAAATCAGATCAGACCAGCTGAATGTATACAATCCATCCATATTTGTTTTCCACAATGGAAAGAATAATTGAGTCCGGTATATAACAGGCAGTTGATCTGATTGCACCCATTTTACATCCTCGAAGTTGAAAGTTCCAACGGGAATATTTTCGAATCCTTACTTCTGCTCTACCTGGCTTTGCTTTTCCTCATTCTCTTTTCTCCTCTTTCCAACTATTTTAACTTTGCTTTCAAGTTTTTTTAACGTTTAAATAAGTTTCCTACCTAGTTTTCTCTGTCCCCTCCACCTTCATGGTTTCAAACCAAATGGAACCTCTACAGTTTTTGACTGGCTAAACCTGGTGCCAAAATCCAACCGTTAACACTGTAGTTTGGCCTTGCCCTATCAGTAAATTTGTAGGTGAGACTATTTTATTAACAGTCTGGTGATAGGTAATTGGCCTGAAACGTTGGGCTGGATTTTATCTTAGGTGGACGGCAATTCACCACCGACGTAAAAGTCGGTGGCGAATCCCCTTCTGCCTAGCCCAGGGATCCGTCCTGTATTTTACGGGCCCCAGGGCTTTAATTGTCCCGAGGCAGGACTTCCAACTGCCTCAGGGAGGAAGTCCTGTCTCATTGAGCTGCCGGCCAATCAGCGGGCCAGCAGCTCTTAGTCCCAGCAGCGCCACCGGGAGCGATGGCCACTGCTGGGACTGCAGTCCAGCCAACGACAGGGATCCAGGAACGAAGGTCAGTTGGGCTTGCCTCACCAGGGAGATCGATCCTTCCCTGGTGAGGCTGGAGTGGTCGTTTGGGGAGTGGGAGGGGGGGGGGCGCGTCTTGGGTCCCGGGGATGGGTTGGGAGGCGGGGGCGGCCCTCAATCGGGCACCCTTTGCCCGACTGCCATGGCCCCCCTCCAGGGTGCGGAAAGGCCAGCAGCTTTCGCTGGGTAAAATACCCGTGGAGGCGGGCAAGGGCTCCTAAGTGGCCTTGATTGGCGTCGGGCGGGCAGTTTCCCCCCACCCTGCCCGACTGTTGTAAAGTTAACCGGAGTCGGGAGCAGGGCGGGTTGGCCTCCTGAAGCCTCCCTCTCAATTTTACGCTGCCCCCACGCCACCAGCTGACCCGCTGGGGCGGCGCATAATTCAGCCCATTAATTCTGTTTCTCTATGCATAGATGCTGCCTGACAAGCTGAGTATTCCCAGCATTTTCTACTTTAATTTCAGATTTCCAGCATCCACAGTATTTTGCTTTTGGTAGACTTAGTGGTGTTTTCTTATTCCGCTTTCTCTGGTTCCAATATGCAGATTCTGAAACTTCAATTGCAGTTGAATAACTGCTGCTGCTTCAGCCACAGCTATAGCACAATATTACATTTATTCTAAATGTTATTCTTTATTTTAATGATATAGTAAAGGAAACAATGTTTTAATCCAAAAATTATATCAAAGATTGAGAGTCAGCAGAATAACTAGACAACGCCTTGGAGGATAAAGATATTACAAAGATGAAATGTTTCAGTTCTGGTGATGCCAATGGAAACAGAATATTAGACACGTGGGGGCACGTTTTGAACTCGGCGGCGTGCCCACATTCAGCGGCCGCCACCGTCGAGCCTCTGCAATATTATGCTCGGGGGCTCATTACCATTGAGGCCATGCGCAGCTGCCCCCATATTATGTGGGGGGCAGGACTGCAGGCTCCGTGCTTCACGCCAGAACAGCTGCGAGTCATATGCTGGGGTCCTATTTATAGGGCAGCCAGTATGGCGGCTATGCCTGCACCCAAAGAGGATCCCTGCAATAGAGAACAGTGACTTTCAAGGACATCTATCGTAATGGAGAGACAGTAGCGTGCTAGGATGACACCACGGTTCAGTAATGCCTTCCTGACCGCTCTCCTCCAGGCTGTGTGCGCAAGGCAGGAGGTCCTCTTCCCCAGCGACGGCAAGAACAGGCCCTCTCGCCTGACCAAGGCAGCCAGGCTGGAGGTGACACAGGAGGTGAGCAGCCATGTTGCCATCCGTCGCAACTGGGTGCACTGCCACAAACGGATGAATGACCTGCAAGGAAGCATGAGAGTAAGTGCCAATGTCTATCAGGGCTCCAATGAAACTGGGTGCTCTCACACAGAGCAGCAAATGCGTGCCACTGCCATACCAAAGAACGGGAGGTTGGGTGGGGAGGGAAGGAGCAACATGAATGGTGCAATGTATGACAGAACTTACCCTTGTCCAGTGCTCAGGAAATGGCACCTACATGAGTGGCTCACTCAGTAGTGCACACTGAGAACTCCCCACCTTTGGGTCCAGCAACCGTCTTTTGACATGCGTTGCCCTGTTAACATGCCATTTTTAATAGCTGACTGCTTGCCCCTCCAGCGAAGAGGGCCCACAATTCAAGGGAGTCATCTGCACAAGTGGAGGTACCCCACATATGCTTACACTCACAGATGCCGAGGAGGAGGCCCTGCAGCTGGCATCAAGACAGCAGGCGCGCTCATTCGGGCAAATTAACATCAGGCTCCAAGGTGAGCAGAAGCAGACGTCCAACTGACATTAAAGATGGGCACTGTGGATTGTTGGTTCGGTAATGCAATGCTGCTGTAATTGTGAAATGTGTTACATCAGAACTGACAATGTCCTCTTCCCATTGTGTCTTCCAGGTGAAAGAACAGAGTCAAACCCGGCTGCGCGAGTGACATCTGCCACCTCGGAGGAAAAGCTCCAAGGAAGCAGCGTCCCAGGACACTAATGCACCTTCCACCAGCGCAGATACTGTCACCTCGGTGGGTATCCGATCGGCCTTAGAGTGTGGGTCACAGTCTAGTGAGAGCACTGCACATGCGCCCAGGCAGCTGACAGGCTGAGACAGCTGGGGCCCCTGACAGTCGCAGGCCTGTGAGTGGCCAGCACCATGCTGAGCCCCAGGCTACTGATGACCTTCTGCTGTTGACAAACCAAGGCAGGCTGGAGCTGTTGGCTAAGTTATGGTAACTGCAGGTGGAGATGCCACAGGCCATGCACAGCCTTGCATGGATGATAGGGGAGTCTATCCATGCCATGACTGCTGCCATGTCCCAGGCATACGAGTGCCTGGCATCATTCATTGAGGTGGCGGCAGCCCTCATGCTGAGCCAGAATCAATTAATATGCTCAGACCCGCAATCCCTCACCACTGCCGTGACATCCAGTCAGCAGTGGCTCGGCGAGAGTGGAACCAGGGGCATGGGGATTGCCCCTGCCCCCTCCTGGGAGAGCAGAGCGGTTCCAACGAACCATGAGATGGAGGAGGTGAGCCAGGCTACCATATCTGGGGTCCCCCCTCCAGGCGATTCCAATGTGGATGCTGGCCCATCTGCTCCTCTGCCTGTGAGTGAAACTCTAGCAGCCGCGACAGCTGAAGAGGGTTCTGTGATGGCGCAGGATCCCCCAGCCATCCGGGGCCCTCCAGACCTCATGCACGCAGAGGACGACTGCTGAAGTCATCCACAGCCAAGGGGCAACCAGGTCAGCAGTCTTCCTTCAGTCAGGCTGCTAGCGCAGAGGTTGCACCGAGAAGGGCCACTCGCAAATGTTTAAAAAGAGCACACTGACACAAATGAGAATGCATGGGTGTCACATCAATGTACATAATTCTTGCACTAAGTCTTATTCACCAACATGTGTATCCTGTTTTCCTGTGTGAATTATGTGTGCCAGCATGTCGCACCAATGTTGCATCCCTTGCTCCGTTGGCCCTCCCGGAAAGTTAATGTGTGCAATAAAAGCATTGCAAGGCCACCATAACTCATCAGCCTCTCAACGGATGCAGTGACACGGACATTGGCTCACTGCATCTAATGGTTTACACAGAGATGCTGTGGATGTGGACTGCCACACAACAGGTGAACGAGGGTGATGTGTGGCTTGCAGAGGTCATGTCTGCTCCTATGGAACAGACAGCCTTTGTCTGCTAAGGCACTGCCATACATCCCTAAATCCCTGATAGCCCTGCATGTGGAGCCTGGGTGGCATGTGCCCTCCCATGCACCTTTCTTGTTGTAGGTCCTCAGTGTCCTCATAGAAATGCAGGCAATGTCTCTCCTCACCATGCCAGGCATGCTCCCTATTGGGTGCGTATTTGTGCAGAACACTGCGAGCAGGAAGGAAAGGTGCTGTCCTTTTTGGCCCTAAGTACTGGACACCATCCTATCTATCCAGGCATTGGGAGTGCATTTTGAGCATGCTGATCACCTGCTCAATGTTGGCTCTTGTAGCTCAGTGGCTGACATTGTATATCTCCTCTGCAGCAGTGATGGAGTCTCTCACTGGTGTCGGGAGCCACGTCTGCAAGGGATAGCCCTTGTCTCCAAGAAGCCACCCTTCCATCTGAGCCAGTTCAGTGAACAGTAGCAGCAGCTGGGACTAGCGCAGGGCCCAAGGTGTCATGGCAGCTGCCTGAGAAGTGGGCACTGATTTGCATGAAGCATCTCCGGTGATCACGTACCTGCTGCTCCTAGATTGAGAGGATTCCTTTAATGGTGGCATCTGCAGGTGGTAGCCTGGCAGGAGGCCAGTTGGCCACATCAGTGCAGTCTATGAACCCTAAAACCTATGGTTCTCCAGCAATGGTGCCGAAACCAATGGCCCTCTGGGCCTGGCTGTGAGAGTCCATCCTGAAGCGGACATCCTCACTGGCCATCTGGTGCAGGGCAACGGTGACATCCCTGATGCATTGGTGCACTGCTGATTGTGTGACCTCCACAAAGGTCTCTGGTGGGCCCCTGAAATGCTGCATAGGTGTCAAGCTTCAGAACAGCTGCCACTATGAGGACCGCAGGCATAGGATGCCCAGTGAAGCCCATGGGCTGCATGTCATCGTTGAGCAGGGCACAGAGACGTGTCATCACCCTCTCTACATGCGTAATCACCTCTGACACTGGTGCTCTGACATCCGATGCCTGTAGGTACATGGAAACCAAAATGGTGAGCTTCCCTTGGGGCTGCTGCATACGACCGAGGCCCTCTACGTGTACCGCACTGCCTTCCCTTAAGCACTTGCTCCAGCCTCGCTGTTCCCCACCGGTAATAGGCTGTGGCCCTTCTCGATGTTGCAGGTCAAGACGAGCCTCTCCCCGCAGAATTTTACAGCACCCCCCCCCCACCGCCCTGCCTCAACCCAAGGTGCCGAGGGGCTGATAAAATTCAGCCCATGTTTCTGCTAAATGCCTCAGTACAAAATCCTCCCAGCTGCAACTCATATGGCATAGTTTTAAAAGTGCAAAACAAAGATCATTTAAGGAAAAATTGGTGCAAGACACACAGCAAACTCCATTTTTTTCATCAACTTTCTCCCCCTTCTCTTCATTTCTTGAAGTTGTTGAATCCTTGCTAGGGTACCGTTTCACTTGTGTCGGATATCTTCTGGTATCTTATTTGACTGACAATTCTTTTGATGCAATCCTAGCTAGTGAGAAGCTTCAGGATATTCAACTACTGGGACATCACAGCCAAGCATCACCTTAGCCTCATTTAGCATCAAAATCCATGTTTTTCCAACACAAATGGCATTATAACAACGAATACAGGAAAACCTGACCAAATCTCAAAACCCTACGGCAGAGACACTTTGACTTAAAATGCCCCAGTGTACCTCGCAAAAGTCAGCTATTTCAGCCAAGATCAGGGATCATAGCTAAAGTTTTGCTGATGTGTGGCTCAATTATTTACTACCTTAACCAACTTGACCATTTGCTGTGCAAGCTCATTTTGAATGCTAACGTACATGGACAAAATCTCAGAAACCTTTTATCTATATGGTCCCATTCTTGCTGCAGATATAAGTCCACCAGGATTCATCAAAGTATACTGAAAATCAATGAAATTGACATAGACTCTCAAGGACTGGAAGGTTTAGAAAACATTAATTGAAAAAAATTGATTAATAACCATTACAATTGTTCCTCCTCAAACAATTATCATCCAGCAGCACTGTAGGAAAGGGGGATCCCATTTTTTATACAGGCCATGTGGGATTACAAACAGCTGATTATGTTTTTTTCCCTTTAACTGCTGTCACTCCTTTCAATTCATTATTGATTCCTAAACAAAAAATCTAATTTTGGGATCAAGGGTCAAAATAGAAATATAATTCAATTAAAAATATTTTTAAATTGCGGTCAAGAAATCCAGGAGAACATGCTTCCTCAAGCCCTGCCATCTCATTACCATTTTTGGACTCCATTTCGCATCCACAACCAACCAAATTGAGAGGCTGGCTGACTTCCAGGTGAGTAGGCCTGGGGTACCAGGCTGCAACCAGGGAGAGGAGAGAGTGAGAGATCCGGGGTCAGGGAGGACATGGATGGGGATCCGGAGAGATCAGGAGAACAGAGATGGGGCGGGGTGGGGCTGGGAGAGATTAGGTAGGGGGTGTGGGTGGCAGCAAGAAGATCACGGGGGGTCCAGTGGGGGGATGGGAGGAGATCACTGGCTGAGGAGGACATTAGAAGGGCACTGGATCACAGGAAGCCTCTTTGTGTTTCCACTGTCACCTCCCTGCCTAATTCTCTGTTCTCTCTTCATACCCATACTTTGTAAAATTTTGGCATCCCTAATCCTCCTTCCAAGGACTTCAACCTTGTCCTGAAGTCTTTCCTTTCAATGCAAAGTAGTGAAGACTCCCCCACACCGCTCCACCACAACTACCTGAAATTCTACAACCTTGTAGGGGTAGGCAGAGACTCCCCCCCCTACAAGGCTATCCCGGCCAGGACATGGTGCATCTGAGTCCCAGCCATGTTTGTGGCTATTCTGATGAATTCCCACTAGATTTACAGCAAGAATCCTTGGGAACAGCTCCAGATTTTTGGTATCATAGTCTTTTGCAACCATACTATTCTCTTCTTGCCTACGGAAGCCGTTAAGTATAGCTCCCAGGTAACTTTGTAAGTAGTATCAAGGTCAACTCTACAAATTAGTCCACTCTAAGAGAGAGGCTTTCACAATGAGACATTGGACTTCTCCATTCCTTTTCCTTTCATTCCTCAGAAAATTCATTTGAAATTAAAATCACATTAAACTAAAGTAGAAACAAGTCACTTACGACTGACATCAAAAAGGCATCTTCAATCCAAGTCTATCCTCAATGGCTTTTCAGCTCACAGTGGCACAGCAGCTGCAGTGCTAGAATATTGGACACTCAACTGAGAAACCCAATCTTGAAGTCCAAGGCTAGTAAAGTTATGACACAGAGCTGCATGCAGCTCAACACAAAAGGCTGAAGGATACAGACGGAGTTAAATTGTCCCACAACAAATGGATTAAGCTCTGCAGCTCCATCACATCAAGCCAAGAATGGTGGTGAATTATGGGAGCAGGCTCCAGAAACATCCCCATCCTCAACCATGACAGAGCGCAGCATGTAACTGTAAGAGATCAGGCTGCAGTGTTTGCAAGACTCTACAGGAAAAGGTCCTAGTGGATGGTCCTACTTGGCCTCTTTCTAGGGATCCCTCCATCATAGATGCCAGGTGATTTGGCACAAGGAATGAAGTAAAATGCAGGTGGTAAGGCCAACTGTCTCTTAACCAATATTTTTCTCTACTAGCCTGGCCAAGACAACTGTTAGTCTCTCCTTTCTTGCCTACCAGATGTAAATGGCTTCCCAGAACTGCCATGGGGAAGGTGCCAGTAGGCCCCAGGAAGCAATGGTAACAGCCCAGAGGTCCCTCTATGGTGTGAAAGTGACAAGTAGTGGCTTCCTCTCCCACCAATCAGTTACCCAATCCTTTTTTTGAAAGGATGAAAGGTCACTGACATGAAACGTTAACTCTGCTTCTCGCTCCACAGATGCTGCCAGACCTGCTGAGCATTTCCATCACTTTTTGTTTTTATTTCAGATTTCCAGCATCTGCAGTATTTTGCTTTTATTACACAATCCTTTTCCCTCATCGCAACTAAGACCTCCTTGGAGACAGTGAATCCAAGCTTTGGGGTAAAGGCCTGCTCAAGTGACAAAAAAAATCCTGACCCGAACCTGACGGAATCACATGGGACCTGAGCCCGACCCGGCCCGAGTCCCTCCATTTTCCCCCCAAGCCCGACCCACCCCGACCACCACAATGTTCCCTTCACTTACATTGCAACTCCGAATCTGCCGGAAGATGCAGAATGAGCATGATGACATCATAGAGACGTTCACACGCTCACTGCGCAGACTCAGTTTCCCTGCTTGACGTCCCAGACTCACAGCTGAGGTAAGTTTTTAACTTTTAACACTTACCATGCTGTGTGTATCTGACCGGGACCCGGGCCGACTTGGACCTGGCTCGACCTGACCCGAGCCCGAAGGCCGGACCCAGAAGAGCAACCCGACCTGACCCGAACCCCACACATGTCATCGGGTCCCGTCGGGTTTGGGTTGGGTAGCAGGCCTTTACTTTGGGGTGCTTCTGCCCTTTTAAATATGGCTCACTAGCTGTTTTGATGGTGCAGAGGATTTCCCGATACAACACAATAATGATTCTCATTTTTGCAATGGCAAGCTCCTCCTTAGTGGCAGGAATCCTGCCATCTATTTCTAATGAATCCCAATCCAGGGAAATGGGTCAAGGTTGGATCGAATCAGAAAAGGTGAGTAGAAATCCGGCCCCATTCTACCAGAACTCTATTCCAAAGAGGAGAATCCAGCATTACAGTCTTTCCTTCATTGACACTTAATGAAATATCTGGAATTCCCTACATAACATCATTGGAGAAGCACCATCATCACAGGACTGCAGCGGTTCAAGAAGATGGTCTACCTTTTTCTCAGAACAATGAGCAATAAATATGGCCTTGCCAGCATTGCCCACATCACAAGAACAACTAATGAAAACAGATAGCAAGTAACTTTGATTTGTCAGTATGGTTTCTTGGATGTACATCCACACATAAAAACGGGAAAATGAGATTACATTTTTCCTTGGGCAGTACAATATTCATATGAACGATCACATTTATTTGCAGCAGCTAAAATGTAACGTAAGGTAAGACTGTCCTGATAAGGCTTCCCCCAAACAACAAGGAATTAGCATTGAATATTATATGACACAGAGAACAGCATAATCTAGATTAGGTTAGACAGCAGAGAGAATGATGGGCAGGTCATGTACCTGCAGGGTAAAATTGCACAACCTTTCTCACCCAGAATGAGGTAGACAGATTTTTGGTCTCTCAGGGAATCAAGGGATATGAGGAGCAGCAGCAAAGTGGAGTTGAGGCCGAGCATCAGCCATGATCATATTGAACGGCAGAGCAGGCTCGAGGGGCTGTATGGTCTACTGCCACTCCTACTTCTTATGTCTTTATGAAAAAAATTTCAACTAAATAAGCCACTTTTTAATAGGCCAATATTGATTGCAGCTCACCAAAACATTGATATAAATACAAATTAGACCTTTAATATTCAAGACTCCAACTTCCATTACTATAGTTAGTTTTGGGTTTCAGATTGGCTTTGTAATATGATGATAATCTGTCTTTGCTTTAACTACAAGTTTCCTAAATATCGTTTTCATATTATCTGAGGTAATGTTGCTAATGTTTAGCACAGCCAAGTCATACAATCATAGCATCATATGTACAGCAGAAGCCCGTTCAGCCCATCATGTCTGAGCCAGCTCATTGAAAGAGATATCCAATTAGTCCCACTCCCCTCCTCTTTCTTCTTGGTTCAACAAGTGTTTTGTTTTCAATTATAGATCCAATTTCTTTTGAAAGTTACTACTGAATCTACTTCCACTACCCTTTCAGGAAATAGATTCCAGATCATAACTTGCTGCGTAAAAGAAATTCTGTTCCATGACAATTATATTAATTTGAAGACAGCTTAAATTTGAATTCAAAAATTGAACACATTTAGGCAGTAATTTATATACATTACACATTTATAAAACAGTATATAAATTTATGGTATGAAAATAAACAAAAATGACCATAATATACTGATGAAGATCCTTGATATTTAAAACAGAATGAGATAATACTCAGTAAAACGCATGTATTTCATACTTTCTATTCTTATCTTGGCTAATGATTGCTGGATAATCAGACATTTTCTCCTCTGCATTGAGTGACAGCATCAAACACTTACCACACAGCTGTAGCTGGCTAAAATGCTGTATTGTCTATAGTGTTCAAAAGAGTCCTTCCCCACCACCCTCCCCTCACCCCAATATAGGCTCTAAATCCCCTTCATTCTTCACACTGTCAGTCCATGGTCGCTCAGAATTTAAACTCTCACTTAACACAGACAGCCTAAATTACCTAACCAGCAACAGTAGTAATACCAGTCACCTATATCAAGTAATTTACATCTCTGAAATGAATTAAAATCAGTAATCCAATCTATGGATTTAGAAAGTAATGGTAAACCACTTCAGCTTTGCTCTTGCAGAACTTCAAAACTTGGTTCCGCTGGTCCTCTGTATAATACATGGAACCTGGTTAGGTTTTCTTTATCATTAAGAGATCGTTGTAATATTTTATCAATGACATATGTAGAACTAAGCGAGAGGTTCTGCTGAGAGAGCATGAGCAGCTAGGGGCTAAATTAAAAAGCAGAACCACAAAGGTAATAATCTCTGGATTACTACCTGAGCCACAAGCAAACTGGCATAGGGCAAATAAGATTAGAGAGTTAAATGCATGGCTCAAAGATTGGTGTGGAAGAAATGGGTTTCGATTCATGGGGCACTGGCACCAGTACTGGGGAAAGAGGGAGCTATTTTTTGAGATGGGCTTCACTTGAACTATGCTGGGACCAGTGTTCTGGCAAATCGAATAACTAGGAGAGGGCATTAAACTAAATTGGGGGGAGGGTTCGAGTGAGGGGAAATTTAGAAAGTTAAAGAGAAAGGACAAGGCAAGAGTGCAGGGTAGCAATATGGGTAATGATAACCAGAGTGTGACAGGAAGGGACAGACTGTACAAACATAAGAGTGCACCAGCAAATAGGGTCAGTGTAGGGAAAAATGGTTAAAGGGCAAAATTAAAGGCTCTTTATCTGAATGCACATGGCATTCGTAATAAGATGGATGAATTGATGACACAAGTAGAAATAAATGGGTATGATCTAATAGCCTAAGACCTAAGGTACAACTTTTAGCCCCTGCCGAGGCCAAGGACTAGGCGAGTGGGTGCAGACGGGGGACAGTTTAGTTGCCTGGAGGTGGCCTCATGGCAACAGACTGGGGGTGGGGAGGGGGCTGCAAACAGCACTCTAGAGAGACTTAGAAGCCTTGGCTTACCTCCCACACCACCCCCACCCCCCAAACCCACAACAGTGGTGGTCCGATTGCAAAGGCCATTTTTTATATTAAATTTTTAAAAATCGGAGAGATGGCACCTTCATTTTAAGGCACCCTCTCTTTCACTTACCTGTCATGGCATCCTGCTGCTACTTTCAAGCTGGAGGGCCTCTAATTGGCCTTCCAGCTTCAAGAGCCCTCCCCCCATCCTTAATTGGACAGCATGCTCACTCTCTAGCCAGTAATTGGCCAAATCAGGGAGCATCACCCATGAATGACTGTTTCCCACACAGTGGCCGGGATTTTACAGGCTCCTCACCCCCGAGGCGGGATCAGAGGCGGGGGGCACGGAGAATTGTGACAGGTGGCATGGGGGTGGGGGGGGAGGTGCAGCAGGGCAGTGGGCCCATCACCTCCCTGTCGCCCAGCGATCTTTCCATGAGCAGCGTAAATCGACAATGGCCTTCCTGCCCAGAGGCAAATTGAGGCCCTTAAGTGGCCTATTAAGAGCCAGTTAAGGGTCTCTTCCCGCTACCACTGGGATCTTACCAGAAGCATGGGTGTGTCTCCACGCGTGGGAGGACACCTCGTAAAATGAGGCACGCTCCATTCTGGCTTGGGGGAGGACCCCACCGAGAACAACTTTACCGCCCTGGACCCCCATCTCCCTGGACTGAACAACTACCATCCCGTCACCCAGACCTTCTGGACTGGCCCCTGTGACCCCGCCTCACCTACCTCTGGTCCGGGATTCCACTGCTGGACCAGGGTCCAAGGCCTCTGCAGTACTGGTAGTGACCACCACTCCCAGTGGCGCTGCCAATGCTGCTGTGCTGCCGGCCCTGTGATTGGCCGGCAGCTCTTAGAGGCGGAATCCCCATCCCTTTAAAGGTAGAGGGGAGGTTGCCTCCTAACAGTAGCTACACTGTACGACGGAGTATAAATCAAAAGGCTGTGGGTTTACTGACAATGTTAACCATTAGGTGGCGCAGTACTGGCACATGTGCAAATGCAGCCTCATGGACTGAAACGTCACAGTCTGTGATGTCTCAGGCAGCTGCCAGTAGTAAAAATGGCGCTGCTCAATTTGTCACAAGGCGAATTAAACCCAAATCCCCTCACTGGCTGCCAATCGCTGCCTCCATCCCACCCCCCACAGTTTAACTGTTCCCTACCACACCGTTTGCTTGCCACTCACACGCCATCTTGCCGCTGCCTCCCCTCAGCCGCTCACTCCCTACCTTGCCACTTCTCACCCCCACACCCCCCCCCACCAGCTGCTTGCTCCTGGCCTCGACCCCCTCGGCCGCTCACTCCTGGCCTTACCGCTTGCCCCCCCCCCCCCTCGGCTGCTTGCTCCTGGCGTCGCCCTATGACCCCCTCGGCCGCTCGCTCAACCCTCAGCAGCTCGTTCCCCACCACTTCTCCAGACAGCAATCAGCCGAGGGGGGGGGGGGGAAGTGGCGAATGAGCAGCTGAAGCGGCGAGGCGGGGAGCAACTGGTCAAGGGGGGGGAAGCAGCAAGGCGGAGTGCGAGTGGCTGAGGGGAGGCAGTGGCAAGGCAGGGAGCGAGTGGCTGAGGAAAGGCAGCGGCGTGCACACAGGCGCAGGAGGAAGCGGGATACTGTTGGGGTCGGGCTGGTCGCAGCCATGGGGGGGTGGATGCAGCGAGGCTGGGGTCGGGAGTTAGCAGCCTGGGGCGGTGGGGGGGGGGGGGGGGGGGGAGGGGTGGTCAGGTAGCGGAGATGCAGCACATTCATTCCGGTATAATGTGGTGGATCATGAATTCTCACCTGTGATTCCGCACCACAAGGAAGATTTCCTTTGTGCTCTATACGTAAAAGCATTCTTTTTAAGCCAGATAACAATTTGTTATACATAGCTACTACGAGGAAATCTTCCACTAAGGTGAACTTTAATTCCTGCTGTGCCATCATAGCACAGAAATCAAACAGAAGTCAGACTTCCTCACAGAAGGTAAAGGTCAGCAGGTAGGCTATTCTGTGATGCGTCTGTTCATCTAAGAGTTCAACTCAATCTCAGAGATGACAGGGTCCTAGAAATAAGTTGAAGAGTTATGGTACAGGTGGGATAAGATTTAGAAGGCCAAACATTTTGTTTTCCCTACTTTATATTCCCGACAATGAAACAGTAAATAGAGAAAGGAAATATTAAAAGGGAAACTGTTTTTCAAATAATACAAATACAGAATTATAGGGCAGGTCTCACTTTGTCTGCTATTTTATAATTAAATGTATGACTGATTATCTTAATGTTGATGTCAATCAGATAAACATCAACAGCAAACTGCATCGTTACATGATAATATATATCAAATCATCCTTAATACGTATTTCTGGCAATGTTTTTTCATCAAGATTACCAGAGAAAAGAATAGCAGTCTTGCCATCGGTTATCAGGCAACAGCAATTTGAGACTAAACCTCACAAAGCAAAGACTAAAAACAAAACAGGATTTACCCTTAAGTAAAAATTAAGGGAACCTGTCATTATACTTCACTAAAATAGATTGAAACAATCCAAGACAGTAGTGGTCCAGTGTTTCAATGGGTATGATCAACCAATATGCTGCACTGCAGAATAGGAAGGCATTAGGTGCCTCCTGTGATTCTCCATATGTTAACATTGCAGCCAGATCATTAGAGAGACCAGGTGCTTACTCTCAGTAAACAAAGGATATTTGTGAACAATGCAACACCTCTTACTCACTGATTACAGCCATGTAAGCAAAAACCCAGGTCAAGGTCATGTGAGTCCCTCTCATTTGAAGAATACTGCTTGGCACAGGAGAATGCTAAAAAGGTCGGGCGGGGGGGTGGGGGGGGGGGGGGGTGGCGGCGGGATTGGCGAATAAAATGTAGGAGATATTCTGTAATGGAGAAAGGATATAAAATGTATTTAAATACTCCAGTATGTGAATATAATCCTGCATTTCACAAACAAATTCATGACCATCATTCTCCAGTTTAGCTATTTTGTCACTGGTGAGCGTTTTTGCTCCTGTAATCTTCACTACAACAGTGTAACAAAATGACTGAAAGGCAGCCACTGGGATCTCCTCAGTTAGGAGATCAAGTTGTGATTTCACAAATGATAGATGTAGCAAAATATTTAAAGGTAATGAGAATTTAGACATTTTCAATGCATATTATATGTTTAAATTGTTATTGGTCGCTCCACAAATAAACATTTTCAATGCATATTATATGTTTAAATTGTTATTGGTCGCTCCACAAATAAACAACGGCAATTATGTAAGTAGCCACTCCACAGGCAGTTAAAGAATCAAAGGGACTACCGACATACTGAAAATAGCACAAGAGCTTAATCATTTTGCAGTTATCTTTTTAATTGTTGGAGGCAAAGTACTGAAATTTGTTCATCACAGCTAATGGAACTTTTAGTTTTTGCCACTCACTGTATTAAAACTCTGGACTCTTATTTTTTATTTGTTCTGATTAAGAGTTACATCAAAATAGTACTGGCCAGGTGGATTAGGTTAAAATTATCCTCCATATCTTTCTTATTAAGATGCTGATTCAGCTGGTGTGTGTTCTGTATCCAATGCGCCACTCCAGAGCGAGCTTCTTTATAAATATTTTGCCGACAAGATTTCATAGGCTTGACTCTTTGATCACTGTGAAGGCGTTAAGAATCAGAAAGACAATGCTCAAGTCAGGATGAGGAAGAGACAAACAAGCTGCTGGGTAAAAGGGCAAGGTCAGGGATGCAGTCTAGACTGTGGATGCGCTCTGGACTGTACAATCGGCAAATTATGGAAGCCTGGTCAAGGTTAAACCGGGAGATAGGGAACTAAGACCAAGACAACTGCTGAGTACTAACAAGAATAGAATTATGTAATCATAAACTTGCAGCTTTGAGTGTAAGATTAGTGTGCTATCTAGGACTGCCTGAGATGGTCTCTCCCTGCGTGCATTTGAAAAACGATGGAAACCTGTTCCTGAATCTCCTCGTGCGGTGATTGAGTTGTCCCACAACAACTGGATGCACCACAATGAAAGATTAAACCAGCATGTTTCAAAGGAAAACAGAATTACCATTTAGTGCAGAAAGAACTATTTTCCATATAGGGATTAAACTGTTACCTAGTTATTTTTATATTAACTTTAAATAAAACATCGAACAGGAAGAGCATGACTGCTACTGTTAATTCATTACATCAAACTTTGTCAAGCACAAACCATAATCTTAACAGCTGAGCATTGTTGCTATACTATGTTAAATTGAACCCAGCTGAAGCTGTAACACTGCAACCCTGCTATGTTAAATAATGTACAATTGTTTTCTTATTGTAACTCAATTGAATTACTGTTCTATTCAGTGATGAAATTAATAAATATTTTATCCATAACTATTCAGAGGTAGCATAATAAAATGGTTATTTGTTGTACACCAAATTGGGAATGTCAAGATTTAGATACATACTTATAACTAAACTAGGTTGCGTAGGATGACTCAAAAGTGAGCCAATCTAGGTATCACAATAACACCATAGAAAAAATTTAAAGTTCAAACTATTATTCCTACAATCTCCACCTTTTTATTTGCTTTCATTCCCATTTAAAACCCTAGGCTATTTCCAAATAGTTGAAATCTTGACTATTCCTTTTAAATCTGTTAACACCATTTAATTTTATTTCATAGCTATTTTTCACCTTACAATATAGAGATACATGAACAATTTGATATCATTTCCATGTAACACTAATCCAATAGAAGTGTGCCTTAGTTCTCTTGAACATAAAAAATAATCAAAGTCTGTACAAAATTACAGCCATAGTCACAGAAAAAAACGTCTGTCTTTATATTGTCTTTACTGTAATATGATTCATCTGGATTGATCTTTTGAAGTAAACGACGGAAACATTAGAGTGAAACGCGATTATTCTCACTTCTCATTTATTGCCATTTAGCAAGCAAACTGAGTCCAAGAAAAATGATTGCAGCATCTTAATCTTTCTCTCCATTTCAGATGACACCTAAAATATAAGTTGATTAAAAGGCATGGTAGTTACTTGAGACAATTAAAAGAAAATGTAGGAGTGGCCCATAGTTCAAGTTTACAGAGACTGCTTTCTTGCAAATATATTTTAGTGCTTCTTTAATTGTCTTATATGCAAACAACAATTGGTGTGTCATCTTCAGAAAAGTACTTGAGTTGGAGATCATCCATCATGAGTTTTCAAATTAGACCCGGGGAGGGCATCAAATTACTGTCCATTTGGGTCCAAGTATAACTTGCACAGCATGTCTTGAGAATTCTGTGTTCTATATTGTATTCATTCATAGCATACTGCCTCTTGACATATAATAATAGAATATTTTATGTCATGGGAGCAGTGTTTTATGTTGGGTAGCTATCTTTCAGGAGTTGGGACGGGGGTGGGGGGGGGGGGGGGGAGTCCCTAGGAACAGGTCCATATTTACACTGAATATATGAAAACTACTGCCATAGAGGAAAAGGCCTCACCTGTTTTAAAAGTGAATTTCCTTACGTTTCTGCATACACTTTGATGTTTAGAGGTTACTCCTTGATTGTCAGAAGACTGAATGAAAGATCTTACATACTTTGTAACTAGGGTGAAAACACTTGCATTGTACTGCACTCTGCGTCAAAATTCTTCGGCACCTCGCCTGAGTGCATTTCACACATATTACATTAAACTCAGTACAGTTACTTCTTGAAGTATTTAATTCCATCCTCTTCACATATTTTCGAAATGAATCGTATTGTGCTCTTTTAGACCTTGGTGGTGTCTAAGCCACTTCTTTACAGTGGTTGTTGAAATACATGATTTCAATATACGGCCAACTCAAAGGATTAATAAAATAAAGGTTAAAATTATTCGCTTAAAGTTCAGTGAGGTTTCATTTGAAAGGTCTGCCTGTTCCACGGCACCTTTTTACATTTGTAATGTTCATGGCCCCTAAATTAAAGTATTTTCTATCACACTGCACCGATGCAAGCGTGCCCTCACAATGTACGACTAGTAGCTGGACAATTCCACAATAACAAAACAGTGAGAGTCATTCTGAAACTTTGCCAATCAATAAATCGTCGATAATACCAAAAACTGAGTCCGTGCAGGAAAATCGCAACACTAACAGCGAGAGCAACCCGTAAACTCTAAACCCTACTTTCATTCTTGCATTCATAGAGCGACATAGAAATGCATATGTCAAGACCGAAAATGTGTAAACCAAAGCAAGTCCCTGCGATGTGGACAGCTGTTACATTTGGGCTTTCCCCCCTTCACACACATACTTACTGGTTTAGCTCAACGTCAAGAATGAAGGATGAGTCGAAAGCATCAACCTGGAAGGTAGCCTGGGCAATATGCGTGGACTGCAAAAAAGCAAAGAGCTTTTAGTAACCTGGCTGATAGAGATAATACATAAACGTCAGCAAAATGAATCGTGCAGACTGAAAAACGCCTTGAAATTTTGTGCAAACCCAGTTAAGATTTTATAGGCTCGGCAATAAAAAATAATTGAATAAACTGTAATGAATGCTAATCATTTGTATCCTGTGCTTGAGAATTACATGTTTAAAAAATCGTTTGATTTAGTTAATTGTGCAAGCATGATGCAGTGGTTGGGGGGTGGGTTACTTGTTTTTCAAATGCGGCCAAGGTCTCCAGGGAATGGAATGCAGAGAGCGCTGTTTGTATCTGCACATTCAAACACAGTAAATAAATACAATTCAACTCTTAGCGGCACTCACTGGGTGTGGGGCTGCTCGCTCTGGTGTCCTCCTCACTCGGGTATCCAGGCCAAGCCGGCCGCCTCGCTCCCTGCTGTCCGGACGGTAGATGAGCCGAAGCGGGCTGGTTGTCTGAGGATGCTCCAAGCTGCGCTGCCTCCAGCCGGCAGCCGCCTCCTCCTCTCTTCTCAAGGCGTCGTCACCTTCAGCCGAACCTGCAATGTGCACGGGTCCCGGATACAACACTGCCGTCAGTCCCGTTCATTTGCTGGCATCATTTTTAACCTGCTTAAATCTGCCACCTGAGCCGATCACTTGACCCAAAGTTAAAAGCCAAATCATACAGCTCAAGGTCGCAAACACCTCTAATAATTCCATATTTAAATCATTATTCCTTTCGTTCGTTCAAGAAAAAAGCCCACCCTGGAAAATGCCCAGCATGCAAAGATTAAGAAGGTGCCAATTTTCGCTTGATAATCTTACCGGGTTTTCTGTTGGCGTTGCTATATTGAGCGAGGTAGACTACTCCACACAGATATACCGAAACAATCTGACCCGGTAAAGGCTTCATATTTCATATTCTATCAGCCTGCAAGAGAAAATAACACCAAAAAAACCTCTTTTTTTTCCTCACAATGTTTCTTGGCTGGATCCAACCGAACGTTTTGGATCTCGTTCGTATTGTTTTCTATGTGTTTTTTTGCTCTGCTTCCTTCAGAGTGCAGGCTACAGCACTGGATGGCAGTGACAGGCTCAGAGCATCTGAGCACCTCCCTCCCTCCCTCCCTCCTATACCTCATCTCTCCCAGTCAGCCAGATCTCCTCACTGCTGCTCCACGTTCACGTCAATTCCCATCCCCGCACCCGCCCCCGCCCCGCACAACTCGCCGGCTGCAGAGTGCGGGGCCCATACTGAGCATGGGCAGCAGCATCGGAGCCAGCTCTGGGAGATGCCCTCTCTAGCAAGCTGCAGCAAGAGGTAATGCTGATACAACAGCAGATCACATGTCGGTATTAATACTTTACTCCATTGAACCCTTTCAAAGATCATTTCTGAGAAAGTGAATTCACTTCCAAGGCCAAATGTGTTAATTGCAACGCACTGCAGGCAGTTAATTCTGTCTCCTGTTCTGATATGGTACAAACACCCTGAGATGAACAAGTCTCTTTTTTTCTGATTTTGAACGGTTTCCCTATTCATGTCACACGCAAAATCAATTGTAAGCAACATGTATGTGTATGATCGTGTAATAAGATTCTGCAATATATTTAGTACAGTTCCGCTCACAATAAGATCATTTTCTTTTTTGACATCGCATCCTAAGTATTAAAATTGATCTGATCTGTACTGAAAGGTTATTAATGATGACAATGCATTGTGTTTATATAAATATATGGAAACGTAATGACTGATCGCCGATTCTTCGACCATTACATTCAGCTTTTGTTACTAAAATAATTCCTATCAAAGTAGACCAAATATAGTATAAGTCTCGGCACCGCACCTCAGAAAGGATATATTAAATGGTGCAGCACGGATTCAATAGATTGATACCAGGACTAAAAGTTTTTTTTATGAGGACAGGTTGCATAGACTAGCCTTGTACTCCCTTGAGTAAATAAGACTAAGGGGTTACCTGATGTGTTTAAAACGATTAAAGAATTTTGCAAGGTAGATAGAGATAAACTATTTCCTCTGGTAGGGGAATCCAGAACAAGGCGGCACAAACTTGAAATTGGAGCTAGACCATTTAGGAGTGAGGCAGGAAGCAGTTCCTCACAGAAGGGGTTGTGGAAATCTGGAACACTCTAATCAAAAAGATGTTGAGGCTTGGTCAACTAATAGATTTTTGTTAGCTAAGGGTTTAAGGGATATGGAATCAAGGCAAGTAAATAGAGTTGAGATACAGATCATCCAAGACTTAACTGAAGGCAGAACAGTCTTGAGGCGCTGAATAGCCTACTGCTGTCCCTATGTTGATATCAGTGAATAACTTAAAGGAATCTTAATTCCCATCAATTGAGCAGGAGTGACAAATATAATTTTGTCATTTATGATGCACTACTAATAAACAGGGAGGCAGGGGGGTGGTCAGTTAGCTCAGTTGGCTAGACAGCTAAAGTGTGACATAGAAAAGCACCAACAGCACAGGTTCAACTCCTATACCAGCTGTGGTAGTTCATGGAGGCCTGCCTCCTCACCTTGCCTCATGCTTGTGGAGTGGTGACCCTCAAGGTATACATCACTAACTGTCTCTCTCTCTCATGGGAAGAGCTGTCTATGGTCCTTTGGGATTATGACTCAAACAACAAGTGGAAAACAGGGATTGGTTGAAAGCTTGCAGCTCTAGGGCCACATGCAGCTCCAACCAACACCCCCCACCCAACCCCAGGCCCTGGCAATCCAGCCACTGAAGCTCAGGAGATTCAGCCCTCTTGCGCTGGTTTCCAGACCAACACTTATACCTTAACTAACATTGCTCAAACAGATTATCTAGTCATTTAATTTGTTGTTGTTTGTCAGACCATGTTGTGTCCAAATTGGCTGCTACTTTTCCTTATATTACAACAATGAGAAATCAACAGGCACTTGGAGAGTTTTGAGTTAACTAAGGATAGCCAGCTTGGATTTGTAAAAGGTGGATCATGCTTGACTAATCTAATTGAATTTTTTGATGAAGTAACAGAGAAAGTTGATGAAGGGAGTGCGGTGGCTGTTCTGTATATGGATTTTAAGAAAGCATTTGACAAAATACCACATATGTCCTAAAGATCATAGCTCCTAGACTGCATCTGTGGCAGGTGGTGAGGGAACCAACAAGAGAGAAAAGCCTACATGACCTCATCCTCACAAATCTGCCTATCGCAGATGCATCTGTCAATGACAGTATTGATAGGAGTCACCACCGCACAGTCCTCATGGAGACAAAGTCCCGTCTTCACATTGAGGATACCCGCCATCGTGTTGTGTGCCACTACCACCGTGCTAAATGGGATAGATTTCGAACAGATCTAGCAACTCAAAATAGGACATCCATGAGGCGCTGTGGACCACTAGCAGAATTGTATTCAGCCACAATCTGTAACCTCATGACTCGGCCTGTTCCCCACTCTGCTATTACCATCAAGCCAGGGATAAACCCTGGTTCAATGAGGAGTGCAGGAGAGCATGCCAGGAGCAATATAAGGCATTCCTAAAAATTAGGTGTCAACCTGGTGAAGCTACAACGTAGGACTACATGCATGCCAAACAGCAGAAGCAGCGTGCAATAGACAAAGCTAAGTGATCCCACAACCAACGGATCAGATCTAAGCTCTGCACTCCTACCACATCCAGTTGTAAATCGTGGTGGACAATTAAACAACTAACAGGAGGAGGGGTCTCCACAAATATCCCTATCCTCAATGACAAGGGAGCCCAGCACATCAGTGCAAAAGACAAGGCTGAAGCATTTGCAACCATTTTGAGCCAGAAGTGCCAAGTGGATGATCCATCTTAAGTCTCCTCCTGAGGTCCATAGCATCACCGATGCCAGTCTTCAGCCAATTCGATTCACTCTATTTGATATCAAGAAATGGCTGAAGGCACTGGATACTGCAAAGGTTGTGGGCCCTGACAACATTCTGACAATAGCATGAAGACTTGTACTCCAGAAGTGGCCACGCCCCTAGCCAAGCTGTTCCAGTACAGCTACAACACTGACATCTACCTGACAAATGTGGAAAATTGCCCGGCTATGTCCTGCAGTGGCAAGTTACATTCCCACCACACAAGTGCCAGGCAATGGCCATCTCCAACAAGAGAGAATCCAACCATCTCACCTTGACATTCAATGGCATTACCATCGGTGAATTCCCCCACTGTCAACATCCTGGGGGTTACCATTGACCAGAAACTGCACTGTGGCTACAAGAGCAGGTCAGAAGCTGGGAATTTTGGAGAGTAACTCATCTCCTGACTCCCCAAAGTCTGTCTACCATACACAAAACACAAGTCAAGATTATGATGGAATACTCTCCACTTGCATTGATGAATGCAGTTCCAACAACACTCAAGAAGCTTGACCCCATCCAGGGCAAAGCAGCCAGCTTGATTGGCACCCTGTCCACCACCTTCAAGATTCACTCCCTCCAATACCGACACATAGTGACAGCAGTGTGTTCCATCTATAAGATGCACTGCAGCAACTCACCAAGGCTCTACTGACAGCACCTTCCAAACCTGAAACCTCCACCACCTAGAAGGACAAGGGCAGCAGATGCATGGGAGTACCACCACCTGCAAGTTCTCCTCCAAGACACACACCATCCTGACTTGGAATTATATCGCCATTCCTTCACAGTTGCTGGATGAAAAGAGCATTGTTGGTGTACCTATGCCACATGGACTGCAGTGGTTCAGGAAGGCAGCTCACTACCACCTCCTCAAGGGCATTTAAGGATGGGCAATAGATGCTGGCCTAGCCAGCGATGCCCACATCCTGCAAAACAATAAAAAAAGGCTGGTTAACAAAATTCAGCCTCATGGAATAGGAGGTTCAGTGTGCAATTAGATAAAGGAATTGGCTCAAGGAGAGAAAACAGCAAGTCATGGTAAATAATTGTCTTTCAGACTGGAGGATAGCAGACAGTGTTATTCCCCAAGGGTCAGTGCTGGGACCATTGCTTTCTTTTGGTATATATAAATGACTTGGATCTTGGAATAGGGAGTACAATTTCAAAATTTGCCAATGTTACCAAACCTGGAGGAGAGGCAAACAGTGAGGATCATAAGAACTGCCTGCAACAGGACATAGATAGGCCAGCAGAATGGGCAGACAAGTGGCAGATGGAATTTAATACAGAGAAGTGTGAGGTGATGCATTTGACAGAAGGGATAGGGTGAAGCCGTATAGTCTTAATGGTGCAGTTCTAAATAGTGTGCAGGAACAGAGAGGCCTGAGGACCCAAATGCATCAATCTTTGAAGGTGGCAGGCCATATTGAGAGAGTGGTTAGCAAAGCATATGGGTTCTTGGGCTTCATGAATCGAGGCACAGATTACAAAAGCAGGCAAGTTATGTTGAACCTTTATAAAGCTCTGGTTAGGCCCCAACTAGAGTATTGCATCAAGGTCTGGTCACCACAGTTGAGGAAAGATGTGAGGGTCCTTGAGAGAGTGTTGTGGGACAACATTAAGAGGGTCACCTGGAGAAGTTGCAAGTGAAGGTCACCGGAGAAAAGTAATGCCGCATCACACATGACCAGGGCTTTGTGGGTGTGGCCCGACAGCGATATGTTTTTAGATGTGGTTCGTCAGTAACTGTTTATATATATATATATATATATGTTCTAGTTAAGTTATAATAAAAACCCACTGTTAGTCCTGTGAGTCTTACAATAGTAAGTACACATCAGTCTGATCTCTATCATCAGTAAAGTGATGGAAGGTGTCGTCAACACTGCTATCAAGCCGCACCTGCTGAGCAATAACCTGCTCAGTGATGCTCAGTTTGGGTACTGACAGGGCCACTCAGCTCCCGACCTCATTACAACTTTGATTCAAACATCGGCCTAAAGCGCTGAACTCGGGGTGAGGTGAGAGTGACTTCCCTTGACATCAAGGTAGCATTTGACTGAGTATGGCATCAAGGAGCCCGAGCAAAACTGGAGTCAATGGGAATCAGGGGGAAAACTCTCCGCTGGTTGGAGTCGTACCTATCGCAAAGGAAGATGGTTGTAGTTGTTGGAGGTCAATCATTTCAGCTCCAGGACATCACTGCAGGAGTTCCTCAAGGTAGTGTCCTAGGCCCAACAATCTTCAGCTACTTCATCAATGACCTTCCTTCAATCATAGGGTCAGAAGTGGAGATGTTCGCTGATGATTGCACAATGTTCAGCACCATTCGTCATTGTCGACAGGAATAGTGCCGGAAGACTGGAGGATTGCAAATGTTGTCCCCTTGTTCAAGAAGGGGAGTAGAGACAGCCCTGGTAATTATAGACCTGTGAGCCTTACTTCGGTTGTGGGTAAAATGTTGGAAAAGGTTATAAGAGACAGGATTTATAATCATCTTGAAAAGAATAAGTACATTAGAGATAGTCAGCACGGTTTTGTGACGGGTAGGTCGTGCCTCACAAACCTTATTGAGTTTTTCGAGAAGGTGACCAAACAGGTGGATGAGGGTAAAGCAGTGGATGTGGTGTATATGGATTTCAGTAAGGCGTTTGATAAGGTTCCCCACGGTAGGCTATTGCAGAAAATACGGAAGTATGGGGTTGAAGGTGATTTAGAGCTTTGGATCAGAAATTGGCTAGCTGAAAGAAGACAGAGGGTGGTGGTTGATGGCAAATGTTCATCCTGGAGTTTAGTTACTAGTGGTGTACCGCAAGGATCTGTTTTGGGGCCACTGCTGTTTGTCATTTTTATAAATGACCTGGAAGAGGGTGTAGAAGGGTGGGTTAGTAAATTTGCAGATGACACTAAGGTCGGTGGAGTTGTGGATAGTGCCGAAGGATGTTGTAGGGTACAGAGAGACATAGATAGGCTGCAGAGCTGGGCTGAGAGATGGCAAATGGATTTTAATGCGGAAAAGTGTGAGGTGATTCACTTTGGAAGGAGTAACAGGAATGCAGAGTACTGGGCTAATGGGAAGATTCTTGGTAGTGTAGATGAACAGAGAGATCTTGGTGTCCAGGTGCATAAATCCCTGAAGGTTGCTAACCAGGTTAATAAGGCTGTTAAGAAGGCATATGGTGTGTTAGCTTTTATTAGTAGGGGGATTGAGTTTCGGAGCCACGAGGTCATGCTGCAGCTGTACAAAACTCTGGTGAGACCGCACCTGGAGTATTGCGTGCAGTTCTGGTCACCGCATTATAGGAAGGATGTGGAAGCTATGGAAAGGGTGCAGAGGAGATTTACTAGGATGTTGCCTGGTATGGAGGGAAGGTCTTACGAGGAAAGGCTGAGGAACTTGAGGTTGTTTTCGTTGGAGAGAAGGAGGAGGAGAGGTGACTTAATAGAGACATATAAGATAATCAGAGGGTTAGATAGGGTGGATAGTGAGCGTCTTTTTCCTCGGATGGTGATGGCAAACACAAGGGGACATAGCTTCAAGTTGAGGGGTGATAGATATAGGCCAGATGTGAGAGGTAGTTTCTTTACTCAGAGAGTAGTAAGGGCGTGGAACGCCCTGCCTGCAACAGTAGTAGACTCGCCAACTTTAAGGGCATTTAAGTGGACATTGGATAGACACATGGATGAAAATGGAATAGTGTAGGTCAGATGGTTTCACAGGTCGGCGCAACATCGAGGGCCGAATGGCCTGTACTGCGCTGTAATGTTCTGATTCTAATTCTAATTCGTGACTCATCATATACTGAAGCAGTCTATTTAAAAATGCAGCAAGACCTGGACAATATCCAGACTTGGCCTGATAAGTGGCTGGTAACATTCGTGCCACACAAGTGCCAGGCAATGACCATCTCCAACAAGAGAGAATCTAACCATCTCCCCTTGACATTCAGTGGCATCACGATCACTGAATTCCCCACTATCAACATTCTAGGGGTTACCATTGACCAGTAACTGAACTGGAGTAGCCATATAATACCATGGCTACAAGAGCAGGTCAGAGGCTAGGAATCCTTCAGCGGGTAACTCACCTCCTGACTCCCCAAAGCCTGTCCACCATTTACAAGGCACAAGTCAGGAGTGTGATGGAATACTCCCCACTTGAATGGATGGGTGCAGCTCCACCAACACTCAAGAAGCTCGACACCATCCAGGACAAAGCAGCCCGCTTGACTGGCACCCCATCCACAAACATTCACTCCCTCTACCACCAACGCACAGCGGCAGCAGTGTGTACCATCTACAAGATGCACTGCAGCAATGCACCAAGGCTCCTTAGACAGCACTTTCCAAACCATGACCTGTACCACCTAGAAGGACAATCGCAGCAGATGCATGGAAACCACCTGCAAGTTCCCCTCTAAGCCACACACCATCCTGACGTGGAACTATATCGCCGTTCTTTCACTGTCACTGGGTCAAAATCCTGGAACTCCCTTTCTAACAATACTGTTGGTGTACCTATCCCACATGGTTTGCAGCAGTTCAAGAAGGCAGCTCACCACCACCTTCTCAAGGGCAATTAGGAATGGGCAATAAATGCTGGCCTAGCCAACGACGCTCACATCCCATGAACGAATAAATAAAAAAGTTCACTTATCGAATGAGCAAGTAATATTACATGGTGGCAACGTTTGGGATATTTTTTTTTTCTGAAGACCACCAATTGTGGCAATGTTTGATATTTTTCTGAAGAACACTCTAAGAGATAACAGAGAACAGCCGGTTGCCTACCTGGAGTGGCTGAATATCGTGGAGTGCAGCTGGCAGGAGACCCCACAACAGTGCAGCGACCTAGGACCAGAGACAGAACCCTGGGAGATGTTGAAACCTAGTGACTACAGTAGGCAACTTGCCAGGAGACCAGTGCTTTCAACTAATCTGATAGTGGGTTGAAAATTTTGAAAATCTGTAGATAAAGCCATTACTATTTTAGTTTTCCTGTTTTTTTGCTTCATGGATGGGGCCTAAGCCAAAAAGGGCAGGAATAACTCAAAAGCGCCACTGGGGGTCCACAGCACTGTGAGAAATGCTGATGGTGGCAGCTGGTGGTACTGCAAGCTGCAGCTGGCTGCAGACAAAGAACTGCTACCTCTGTTTAAAAAAGAAATGCAGTGTCACTCGCAGGATCATTAAGACAATGGCTTTTAGATATCCAGTTTAGATTGGAAGGTGTCAGACATAAAGTCTGAATTTAAACTGTTTTGACAGAGAACGGAACTGTGTCCCTTGGATCAAGAGGTGAGCAAACCAGAGAAACAAGTTATCAAGATTAAGATTGCACTAGGCAACGAGGGCCTGCAATGGATCAATACATCAGGATTGTCAGCTGAGGATCAGAAGAACCATAGCAAGCTAAGGGCATTCCTGGAGCAGCAACTCAAGGTGAAAGTAAATTTCCAAGCACGTAGGCTTGGGCTTATGACCTACCGGCAAAGGCAAGATGAGTCCATTGACCAGTTTGTTGCAAGGTGCCAAAACAAAGCTCAAGATTGTGACTCCACAGATAATAAATTGTCGGAACAGGTTTTGGAGCTAGTGATCGCGTCTACCCCACCAGAGGCCTTTCAAAAAGAGCTGCTAGAAAAGAAGACAGGACACATCATAGATGCACTACTCAATGATGGAAGGAAATTTGAAGCATCCAGTGTCAATTATATTCTGAGCTTATGCTTGCCACTCTTCTGCGGTTACAAGCATTGGGAGCGGCTACAACAATTGGTGTGGTAACCAAGGCTCAGAAGTCGACTAAGCATTGTGGCAAATATGGCCTGACTCATTAAAATCGCAGTTGTCCAGCGTACCAGGACCAGTGCAAAGCTTGTGGCACGTGAGGACATTGGGCAAGGCAGTGCAGAAGACCAAGATCAGATACTGCACACAGAAATGGTGGCAGATCACATGCAAAGAGAATGTCTGCAGGACAGGATGACAAACACAACAAAAGGTATGCCAACAGAAAAAAAACCCAAGCAGGTACATCAGGTCAGCTGTGAGACAGATTGCCAGGAAGACGTGGATGAAGAGTGCACTCCTGCGAACAGTGAGCGAGCATTTCACATAGTCAATTTGGATCAACATGTCAATGCTATTACGCAATCTGAGGCATTCGCCATGATTGGGATTATATGTCCGCAGAAGAGTGGCAAGCATAAGCTCAGAATATAATTGATACTGGAGCAAGTGCAAATATTCTGCTCTGTCGAAAACTGAAAGACATGAACTTAAAGAAATGGGAATCTATGGTATGACCCACCACAGCTAGGCTGACTGCCTACTCCAATCAAGTGCATTGGAATGATAATTTTAAAGTGCAGCTATGGGAGCTCCGAATGGCTACCGCAAATGTTTTATATTATAGACACAACTGGACCAGCTGTCGCAGGACTTCCAGTATGCCAAGATTTACAAATTGTCACAATACATGAATTCAGTAATGCACTGAAGATGGTAGAAAATATCCAGGTTGAGTGTATTGGGTCAGTCCATGTAAAGGATGACACAAAGGCTGGGAGTCTTGACATGAAGAGGTGATATGACCAGGAGTCTCTCCTCGGGCTTCAGTTCGTTGTAGCAAGTACCCAGAGGCCAGAGAAATTGCCAGTGATTGGTGATGTTGCCGGTTATCATTTTTCTAAGCTTTCTAAACAAGGGAAGCTGAAGGCATCGTATGACAGGCAAGCAGGACCAGAATTAGCTTGCTGTGAGTAGGACAGAAGGTCAGAGTCCTCAAGCATGAGTGGGGAACTTGGTATCCAGCCAAGGGTGCTCTGATCTGTGACCAGCCCAGATCATACAAGGTCCAGATACCCAATGGTGTGATTCTCAGATGGAACTGGAGTCAACTAAGAGAGCTGTACGATAACACTACATTTGACAACCCTATGACTTCGCTGACACGTTCAAGAACACAATAGCACAAGAAATAGGAGCAGGAGTAGACCCATCGAGCCTGCTCTGCCATTTAAAATGATCATGGCTGATCTTAGGATTCAACTCCACTTTCCCACCCGCTTGCCATACCTCTTGATTCCCTGAGAGACCAAAAATCTGTCTATCCCAACCTTAAATGTTTTCAATGATGGAGTATCCACAGCCTTCTGAGATAGAGAATTCCAAAGATTCACAACCCTTTGAGTGAAGTTATTTCTCATCTTAGTCCTAAATAATCGTCCCCTTATCCTGAGACTGTGCCCCCATGTTTTAGATTACCCGACCAGTGGAAATAATCTCTCAGTGTCTACCCTATCCAGCCCTTTTAGAATCTTATATGTTTCAATGAGATTACCTCTCATTCTTCTAAACTCCAGAGAATACAGGCCCAATTTACTTAGTCTCTCATCATAGGACAAACCCCCCAACCTAGGGACCAATCTAATGAACCTTCGCTGCACCCCCTCCAATGCAAGTATATCCTTTCTTGAATGCGGAGACAAAAACTGCACACAATATTCCAGATGTGGTCTCACCAAAACCCTGTACAATTGTAGCAATACTTCCTTATTCCTGTACTCCACTCCACTTGAAGTAAAGACCAACATACCATTTGCCTTCCTAATTGCTTGCTGTACCTGCATGTTAACTTCTGCATTCCTTGAAGAAGCACAGCCAAGTCTCTTTGAACATTGGCACTTACAAGTTGCACACCTTTTAAAAAATATTCTGTTTTTCTATTCTTATGACCAAAGTGAACAACTTCACACTTCCCCACATTATACTCCATCTGCCATCTTGTTGCCCACTCACTTAACCTGTCTATATCTCTTTGCAGCCTCTCTGTGTCCTCCCCACAGCTTACCTTTCCACCTACCTTTGTATCATCAGCAAACTTAGATACATTACTCTCTGTCTCTTCATCTAAAATGTGAATATAGCTGAGGCCCCAGCACTGATCCTTGCGGCACTCCACTATTTACTGCCTACCAACTTGAAAATGCTCTGTTTATGCCCACTTGTTGCTTCCTGTCTGTTAACCAATCCTCTATCCATTCTAATATATTATGCCCAACTCCATGAGCCCTTATCTTGCCAATTTACCTTTTGTGTCACACCTTATCGAATGCCTTTTGGAAATCCACATATACTACATCTACTGGTTCCCTTTTATCTACCCTACTAGTTACATCCTCAAAAAAACACTAATAAATTTGTCAAATAGGATTTCCCATTATTAAAACCATGTTGACTTTTTCTAATCATACTGTGCTTTTCTAAGTGCATTGTTAAGACTTCCTTAATAATAGATTCCGGCTTTTTCCCAATGACTAATGTTAGGCTAACCAGCCTGTAGTTTCCTTTCTCTCCTGCCTTTCTTGAAAAGCAGTGTAACATTTGCCAACTTCCAATCTGATGGGACCGTTCCTGAATCTAAAGAATTTTGGAAAATCATTGCTGGCGCAGCCACTATATCTGCAGATATCTCTTTTACAACCCTAGGATGTAGGCCATCAGGTCCTGGAGATTTGTCAGATTTTAGTCCCTTAGATTTCTCCAATAATTTTTCTCTGTTGATATGAATTTCCTTACGTTTCTCACTTTTTTAGTTACTGTCTCTGATATGGAACTTATATCTTTTACTGTGAAGACAGACACAAAATATTTGTTCAATGCTTCTGCCATTTCCTCATTTCCCATGATAATTTCTCCTGTCTCTGTTTCCAAGGGACTAATGTTTATTTTAGCTACTCTCTTCCTTTTGATATACCTATAAAAGCTCTTCCAATCTGTTTTTATGTTACTGGCTAGTTTACTGTCATATTCTATTTTTTCCTTTTGTATCAACTTTTTGTTGGCCCTATGATGGCTTCTAAAACACTCCCAATCCTCAGACTTGCTGCACTTTTTGGCAACATTTTAAGCCTTTTTTAATCCAGTACTATCCTTAACTTCCAGAGTGAATCACGGATGGATCTTTCTGGCTGAGTTTTAGTTTTTCAAAGGAATATAATTTCGTTGAACATTTTGAATTGTTCCTTTGAAGATTTCCCCCTGTTCACTGACCACCATACCTTTTAGTCTATTTACCCAATTTACCTTAGCCAGTTCTCCCCTCATGCCTCCATAATTGGCTTTGTTTAAGTTTAAGATTCTTGTTTGTGATTGGCGCATGTCACTTTCAAACCTAACATAGAATTCAATGGTATTATGATCACTGTTTCCCAGTGGATCTTTACTATGACATTGCTTATTCACCCTGCTTCATTACGCTGCATGGAGTTCCGAGGCAAGAACCTGGTGGGGATAGGGGAATAATAAAAATTTCAAAATTTCAGGGCAGGAGGGGTGGAGGAGTGGGGAAATCAATTTTTATTGAATGTGGGGATGGTGGGAAGGGGTTATAGGCCAAATGTTATAAGCTTAGGGGGTAAAGCTCAGGCATTGAAATAACCATTGGGGGGTTGGGGAAGGGCCATCCACATATTTCTTATTGTTTAATAAAAATTTAATACTGCTGCCGGTTTAAAAATTTAAAGTAATTCTAAGGGCTTGAAGCCCTTTAAAAATGGCGCCAGTGCCTGCACAGTGGCACCGGACGCCGTTGCCAGGGACGCAGAGGGCACCCCTACATGTCATCGGAGGCGGGTGCTCCACCCCACTATTTAAATGAGGTCCCACGCGAAATATCATGGGGGTTCTGCGGCGACCGCTGAATGCGGGCACCCAACCAAGTTCAAAGGGCGCCACCGCGGAGCCCTAGATCTAAGATAGCTTTATCTCTAGTTGGCTCCACAACGTATTGCTCCAAGAAACTGTCCTGAAAACATTCTACAAACTCATCTTCTAGACCACTCCTGCTAATTTCATTTTCCCAGTCTATATGAAGATTAAATTCCCCCACAATTATTACATTGCCTTTGTTACAAGCTCCAATAATTGCTTGTTTAATGCTCTTTCCAACAGTATAACTACTGTTGGGGGGCCTATAAACTACTCCCACTAGTGTTTTCTGATTCTTGCTATTCCTTATTTCCACCCATATAGATTCTCTTCATGATCTTCTGAGGCCAGATCCTTTCTCACTATTGCCCTTACGTCATCCTTTACCATCAGTGCTACCCTTCCTCCTTTGCTATTCTCTCTGTCTTTTTTGTATACCCTGGAATATTTATTTCCCAACCTTGATCACCATGTAACCATGTCTCTGTGATGGCGATTAGATCTAAATCATGTACCTCTATTTATGCCACTAGTTCATCTATCTTATTGCTGATGCTTCACACATTCAGATATTCTTTGGGCCTCCTTATCTCGAGAGACAATGGATACGCGCCTGGAGGTGGTCAGTGGTTTGTGAAGCAGCGCCTGGAGTGGCTATAAAGGCCAATTCTGGAGTGACAGGCTCTTCCACAGGTGCTGCAGAGAAATTTGTTAGTCGGGGCTGTTGCACAGTTGGCTCTCCCCTTGCGCCTCTGTCTTTTTTCCTGCCAACTACTAAGCCTCTTCGACTCGCCACAATTTAGCCCTGTCTTTATGGCTGCCCGCCAGCTCTGGCGAATGCTGGCAACTGACTCCCACGACTTGTGATCAATGTCACACGATTTCATGTCGCGTTTGCAGACGTCTTTATAGCGGAGACATGGACGGCCGGTGGGTCTAATACCAGTGGCGAGCTCGCTGTACAATGTGTCTTTGGGGATCCTGCCATCTTCCATGCGGCTCACATGGCCAAGACATCTCAAGCGCCGCTGACTCAGTAGTGTGTATAAGCTGGGGGTGTTGGCCGCTTCAAGGACTTCTGTGTTGGAGATATAGTTCTGCCACCTGATGCCAAGTATTCTCCGGAGGCAGCGAAGATGGAATGAATTGAGACGTCGCTCTTGGCTGGCATACGTTGTCCAGGCCTCGCTGCCATAGAGCAAGGTACTGAGGACACAGGCCTGATACACTCGGACTTTTGTGTTCTGTGTCAGTGCGCCATTTTCCCACACTCTCTTGGCCAGTCTGGACATAGCAGTGGAAGCCTTACCCATGCGCTTGTTGATTTCTGCATCTAGAGACAGGTTACTGGTGATAGTTGAGCCTCGGTAGGTGAACTCGTGAACCACTTCCAGAGCGTGGTCGCCAATATTGATGGATGGAGCATTTCTGACATCCTGCCCCATGATGTTCGTTTTCTTGAGGCTGATGGTTAGGCCAAATTCATTGCAGGCAGACGCAAACCTGTCGATGAGACTCTGCAGGCACTCTTCAGTGTGAGATGTTAAAGCAGCATCGTCAGCAAAGAGGAGTTCTCTGATGAGGACTTTCCGTACTTTGGACTTCGCTCTTAGACGGGCAAGGTTGAACAACCTGCCCCCTGATCTTGTGTGGAGGAAAATTCCTTCTTCATCTCTGTGATGGCGATTAGATCTAAATCATGTACCTCTATTTATGCCACTAGTTCATCTATCTTATTGCTGATGCTTCACACATTCAGATATAGAACCTTTAATTTAATTTTTTTTTGCTCTATTCCCATCAGTGACCTTATTTGCTGATGTACAATTTCTGTGAAACACTCTGCCCTTTCCTGTCCCATTCTGCTTGTCTTTAGCCACAAATCTATACTGTTTTGATGCCTAGGCCTTTCTCTTTGGATTTCTTAATCTCACCTCTCCGGAACCCTCCCCACACTCTGTTAGTTCACAATCTCTAGTCTTATCTGCTGGTTCACACTTGAATTTGTACACACTGACCCTTCCTGTCATCCCCTGATTATCATTATCCTTATTACTATCTTGCTCTCTTGCCTTCTCCTCTCTCTTTAAAATATCATATCTTCTCTCACTTGATCCCATGCCCCCACTATTTTGTTTAAAGCCCTCTCGATTGCCCTAGTTATACGACTCGTCAGAACACTAGCCCCAGCACAGTTCAGGTGTAGACCGTCCCAATGTTACAGCTCTCATTTTCCCCAGTACTGGTGCCAATGCCCCATGAATTGAAACCCATTTCTCCCACATCAATCTTTGAGCCACGCATTTTAATGTCTGATCTTATTTACCCTGAACCAATTTGTTTGTGATTCAGGTAATAACCCACAGATAATTACCTTTGAGGTTCTGCTTTTTAATTTCGCCCCTAGCTGCTCATACTCGCTATACGGAGCCTCTTTCCTAGTCCTATCTATGCCATTGGTACCCATGTGGTCCACAACAACTGGATCCTCCTCCTCCCACTGCAAGTTCCTTTCCAGCCTCGTGCAGATGTCCAAAACCCTGGCACTGGGCAGGCAACATAGCCTTCTGGACTTTCAGTCTTGGCTGCAGAGAATGGTGTCTATCCCCCCGACTATACTGTCCCTTCCTACCACTACATTCCTATTTACTCCCCCCACCGCTTGAATGGCTCCCTGTACCACGGTACCATGGTGAGTTTACTCATCCACCCTGCAGCCCTTGCTCTCATCCATACAAGCTGAAAGAACCTCAAACCTGTTGGACAGTTGCAAGGGCTGAGGCTCCTCCACTTCTGCCTTCTCGATCCCCTTACCTGCCTCACTTGCAGTCACACCCTCCTGTCCCTGACCATGGACCAAATCAGAAGACCCCATCCTATGGGGTGTGACTGCTTCCTGGAACAAAGTATCCAGGTAACTTTCCCCCTCCCTGATGCATTGCAGTGTCTGTAGCTCAGCATCCATCTCACTGACTGTAAGCCGAAGCTCTTCAAGCTGCAGACACTCACTGCAGACATGTTTGCCATGGATCACACTGGCATCCACCAGCTCCCACATACTGCAGGCACAACACATCATCTGCCCTGCCATCCTGATTGTGTTTTAAATAACTAATTAATTATTTACTTAATTAATTAATAGGAAATATTCACCAGCCAATCTATTAAGCTTTACTAGTATTAGTAAATAAATCCTTACATTTGGTAAATATTACCCGAGTTTTGAAAGATAAACAATAAAAAACTCACCAACCAATCAACTACCTTTTTTCCTGTGATTTCACACATTGATTTTTTTTTCTCCTCAGATCGAGGTCGGTTTGCTCTGGTGGCCTGGACTGAATAGGATAGCTCTCTTTCTCTCTGCCTTCACTCTTTTAAACTGCTCACTGGCCCTGCTCGCTCTCTCTCTGTCTGCCACCATTTTATTGAAGTGCCTGCTAGTCCCGTTCGCTCTCTCTCTCTCTCTGCCGCCGCTCTTTTGAAGTGCCTGCTGGTCCTGCTCGCGCACTCTCTCTGCTTCCCGCCGTTGTTCTTTTGAAGTTCCTGCTGGTTCCGCTCGCTCTCTCTGCTTCCTGCCACCGCCGCTCTTTTGAAGTGCTCGCTCGTCCCGCTCTCTCTCTCTCTCTCTCTATCTGCTTCTCACTGCTGCTCTTTTGAAGTGCTGGCTGGATGAAGATGAACATACCGAGGCTATGAGCACAGAGGAAGAACATGCTAACCAGAGTTCAGAGTCACCAGAGTCTCAAAGGAATCATCAAGACAAGCTCAGCTCTGGGAAGAGGTTTACAATAACAAGACCAGGACAAATAAGCAAACCTTCTCTACATTTTAGAGAGTGTTAAATTTGCTTGCTTGCAAATAACATTTTGT
This sequence comes from Heterodontus francisci, assembly GCF_036365525.1. Taxonomy (NCBI): domain Eukaryota; kingdom Metazoa; phylum Chordata; class Chondrichthyes; order Heterodontiformes; family Heterodontidae; genus Heterodontus; species Heterodontus francisci. The sequence goes on along the minus strand of NC_090372.1, from coordinate 160,902,872 downwards.
TTTAATCATGTATAGTTAGTCTGAACCGGAACATCATTGTATATTGTACATATGTTTTTATCTTTGGTACAAAGGGGGATGTTGTGGGATCACCTTAGAGGACCACCTTAAGAAGCTTTAAGTGAAGATCACTGGAGAAAGTGATGTCGCATCACACATGACCAGGGAGTGTGTGAGAGTGAGATGTGTTTAGATCTGGCCCATGCAGTAACTGTTTGTATATAAATGTTCTGGTTAGGTTATAATAAAAACCCACATTTTCTTTAGTATTACTTGTAGTCCGGTGAGTCTTACAATAGTTCACATATCAAAGGAACAAGTAATATTATAGAGGGTGCAGAGGAGATTTACCAGAATGGTTCCAGGGATGGGGGATGTCAGTTACAAGATTAGGTTGGAAACTCTGGGGTTGCTCTCCCTGGAGCAAAGGAGACTGAGGGGGATGGATTTGTTAGAGGTGTACAAGATTATGACAGACCTAGATAAGCCAGATAAGGAACAACTGTTTCCATTAACTGACAGTACAAGGATTAGGAGACACAGATTGAATGTTTTGGGCAAGAGATGCAGGAGGAATGAGAAAACAACTTTTTTATGCATTGAGTGGTAATGACCTGGAACTCACTGCCCACCAGGATGGTGGAAATGGAGACAATCAATGACTTCAAAAGGAAATTGGATGGGAACTTGAAGGAAATAAACATGCAGAGCTGGGGATTGAGCGGGGGAGTGGGACTGACTAGATTGTTCCAAGGAGAGCCAGAATGGACCCGATGGGCCATATGGCCTCCTTCTATGCCATAAATGACTCAATGACTTCAAAAATATTTCATGATTATAAAGTGCTTCGGGATGTCCTGATGGTACTTTTGTTAAGTCTTTCATGGGATGTTGGGGAGGGGGGGCATCACTGACTAGGACAGTATTCATTGCCCATCCCTAATTGCCTTTGAGAAGGTGGTGGTGAGCTGCCTTCTTGAACCGCTGCAGTCCTCGGGGTGTAGGTACACACACAGTGCTGTTAGGAAGGCAGTTCCAGGATTTTGACCCAGCGACAGTGAAGGAACGGCGATATAGTTACAAGTCAGGATGGTGTGTGGCTTGGAGGGGAACTTGCAGGTGGTGGTGTTCTCATGCATCTGCTACCCTTGTCCTTCTAGGTGGTCGAGGTCGCGGGTTTGGAAGGTGCTGTCAAAGGAGCCTTGGTGAGTTGCTGCAGTGCGTCTTGTAGATGGTACACACTGCTGCCACTGCACCTCAATGGTGGAGGGAGTGAATGTTGAAGGTGCTGAATGGAGTGCTAATAAAGGGGGCTGCTTTGTCCTGGATGGTGCCAAGCTTCTTGAATGTTGGTGCTGCACTCATCCAGGCAAGGGGAGAGTGTTCCATCACGCTCCTGCTTTGTGCCATGTGGATGGTGGATAGGCTTTGGGGAGTCAGGAGATGAGTTACTCTCTGCAGAATTCCCAGCCTCTGACCTGCTTTTGTAGCCACAGTATTTATATGGCTGGTCCAGCTCAGTTTCTGGTCAATGGTGACCCCCAAGATGTTGATAGTGGGGGATTCAGCAATCATAATGCCATTGAATGTCAAGGGGAGATGGTCATTACCTAGCATTTGTGTGGCACGAAGGTAACATGTCACTTATCAGTCCAAGCCTGAATGTTATCCAGGTCTTGCTGCATTTGGACATGGACTGCTTCAGAAGCTGAGGAGTCGCAAATGGTACTGCACATTGTGCAATAATCAGCAAACATCCCCATTTCTGACCTTATGATGGAGGGAAGGTCATTGGTGAAGCAGCTGAAGATGGTTGGGCCTAGGACACTACCCTGATGAACTTCTGCAGTTATGTCCTGGGACTGAGATGATCGACTTCCAACAACCACAACCATCTTCCTTTGTGCTAGGTATGACTCCAACCAGTGGAGAGTTTTCCCCCGATTCCCATTGATTCCAGTTTTGCTAGGGCTCCTTGAAGCCACACTCACTCAAATGCTGCCTTGACGTCAAGGGCAGTCACTCTCACCTCACCTCTTGAGTTCAGCTCTTTTGTCCATGTTTGGACCAAAGCTATAATGAGGTCAGAAGCTGAGTGGCCCTGGCGGAACCCAAAGTGAGCATCAGTGAGCATGTTATTGCTGAGTAAGTGCTGCTTGATAGCACTGTCCATCATTTTGCTGATGATTGAGAGTAGACTGATGGGGCAGTAATTGGCCGGTATGGATTTGTCCTGTTTTTTGTGTACAGGACATACCTGGGCAATTTTCCACATTGTTGGGTAGATGCCAGTGTTGTACCTGTACTGGAACAGCTTGGGCAGCAGCTAGTTCTGGAGCACAAGTCTTCAGTACTATTGCCGGAATGTTGTCAGGGTCCATAGCCTTTGCAGTATCCAGTGCCTTCAGCTGTTTCTTGATATCACATGGAATGAATCGAACTGGTTGAAGACTGGCATCTTTGATGCTGGGGCCCTCAGGAGAAGGCCAAGATGGATCACCTCTTGGCACTTCTGGCTGAAGATGGATACAAATGCTTCAGCCTTGTCTTTTGCCCTGATGTGCTAGGCTCCCCCATCATTAAGGATGGGGATATTTGTGGAGTCTCCTCCTCCTGTTGGTTGTTTAATTGTCCACTATCATTCACGACTGGATGTGACAGGGTTTCAGAGCTTAGATCTGATCCGTTGGTTGTGGGATCACTTAGCTCTGTCTATTGCATGCTGCTTCTGCTATTTGGCATGCATGTAGTCCTGTGCGCTCCTGGCATGCCCTCCTGCACTCTTCATTGGACCAGGGTTGATCCCTCAGCTTGATGGTAATGGTAGAGTGGGGATCTGCCGGGCCATGAGGTTACAGATTGTAGCTAGTACCATATTAATGAAAGATTTTTTTTCTTATTATTTCTTATGTCAGGCAAAGTCCACCTGCCAAGACTGAGGCACAAATTATTTCACCACATGAACATTAAAACGTAAAAAATTTCAATCTCTGAATGGAAGGACATTTGCATAGTACAAGACAATGTGGAAACAAAGGGAGCCAGTCCCTGTTTCTCTAATATACAAAAGTGGTCAGACCAGTTTTAGTCACATGGCTAACTAGCTGTTGCAGAGAAATTTGAACTTCAAACAAAGGATATGAAGAGACTGTTCCATATAAGGAGCTAGTCACATGACTAGCCTGCTGGGCAACTTGGGAGTTTTTGAATTTGAACTCCCAACAAAGGGATTTGAGGACAGAGACAAAGCCGTGTGCTCATGGAGTAAAGACCTCTCCTGGAACTGAAGCAAGAATTATAGCCTCTCCTGTCTGCCTTCATCTCTTCCCATGGAACTGAATGTTGTGAAACACGTGAAACTCAAAGAGAGAAAGGTAAGCCACGTGAACAAAGTTTTAAGAAGATTACTGGGCCCCAATGAAATGCAAGACTATTTCTTCAATCAAGGACTACAGCAAGCTCGAGAAACAGTAACAAAATATTGCCTCAAACTGTTCCACTTATCTTTTCTTCTGCTCTTTTCTGTTTATATCACGTTTGCATGCTAACGTGGGCATGTCATATATCCGTAAGCGTAAACCATATTAGAGTTTAAGTTTAAGGTTTAATAAATTTCCTCCTTCTGCTTTAAACCAAAGCAAGCCTGTGTGTGCTCAGTTCTTTGCCTTATAATTGGAAACTGTGCACAAGGATTCACAAAAAGGGGAGCTCAAAACACAGTGTGTTTAAAATTAAACCCTGTTACAATAAGACCAGGTAAAGACAGCCAAAGACCCCTAGACACATTGCTCACCTGGTCACTTAATTTGTGGACCCATGGGTGTAAGGAAAGGACTGTTTTTGCACTGTTACCTCAGTAGCACATAGATCCTCAATCAAAACAACAGGATATCCTTTCAGTAAATTGACAGATATACAAAATAATCATTTGGTAGTACAGAACTTGAGTATTGCTGAAAATAGACATGTTATCGAAGCTTTTCGTCTTGCATTCATCAGGACAATCTGCAAGAACACCAATGTAAGGGAAAACAACAACTTTATACTGCATGAGAAGAGAGTGATGCTTGGTTGGCAAGTGAACTCTGATTGGTAGAGGTGTTACCATGGAGAATTCACCAGTTAATGGTGACTGACAGTTAACTGCCAAATTTCAAACAAAGCTTGGCAGTTAGCTGTCAGTCACTATAAACTGGTGCATTGTCCATGGCAATGCCTCTACCAATCGGAGTTCACTTGCCAACCAATTATCACTCTCTTCTCATACAGTATAAAGTGGTTGTTTTCCCTTACATTGGAATTCTTGCTGATTGTCCTGATGAGTGCAAGATGAAAAGCTTCGACAACATGTCTATTTTCAGCATTATACAAAATAGTGGGAACATGGATTTAAACTTTATACGTTCACCAAGCCTGAACGCTTCCAAACCCCAGTGCTGTGAAACAGCAGGACCACCCTAGTAGCCTTCCATCCAAATCTACTAAAACCTGGGACTTCTTCCTTTGTGTTGCAAAACCTCAGGATCTCACCTCCATTCAGACTCCAGGCTGCCCTACCCACTTCTGGTGCACTAGTGATGTAGACTGATTGGACATTAATTGGGTGGGTTGGATGTGTCCTGTTTTTTGTGGATAGGACATTTCTGGGCAATTTTCCACATTACTGACTGGATGTCATTTTGATAATGGTAGTGAAGTAGTTTGGCTAGAGACATGGCTAGTTCTGGAGCATGGGTCTTCAGTACTGCAGTCCGGATGTTATCGAGTCTCGTAGCCTTTGCTGTATCCAGTGCACTCAGCACTTTTTTAATATCATGCAAAGTGAATCAAGTTAGCTGAAGACTGGCATCTGTGAGGCCAGGAAAGATCATCCACTCAGTACTTCTGGCTGCAGATAATTACAAACATTTCAGCCTTGTACTTTGCACTCATGCACAGGACTCTGTCTTCATTGAGAATGGGATGTTCATGGAGATTTCTCATTAGTTGCTCAATTGTGCATCACCATTCACATTTGGATGTGGCAGGACTGCAGAGCTTTGACCTGATCCATTGGTTGTGGAATTGCTTAACTCTTCTATAGTGTGCTGCTTCTCCTACTTAGCGTGCATGTAGTCCCGTGCTATAGCTCCACCAGGTTGGCACTTCATTTTCAGATATGTCTGGTGCTGTTTCTGACATATTCTTCTACACTCCTAATTAGAACAAAGTTCATGATCTGACTTGATGTTTTGGAAGGAATGAGGGATATATCAAGCCACGAGGTTACAGATTGTAATGAAATACAATTCTACTGCTGATGATAGCCGATACCATTTCATGGATGCCCAGTTTTGAGCTGCTAGATCTGTTCTGAATCTATCCCTTTAGCACAGTGGTGTAGTGCCACACAACACAATAAAGGGTGTCCTCAGTGTGAAAATGGGACATTGAAGTCCCCCATCCAGAATACATTCTGTGCCCTTGCTACCTTCATTGCATCCTCCAAGTGGTATTGAGCACCAAGGAGTATCGATTCATCAGCAAAGGAGGGTGATATGGAGTAATCAGCAGGAGGTTTCCTTACCCCGACATATGACTTGTAAACATGATCGGACCTTCCCCATGTTCCCACTAGCAGCTGCAGGCTCCTTACCCTCAGCTGTGGCCTGCTCAGGAGTGTTCCCTGGCTGACTGGAAGCTAAGCCTGTCAATCAGGCTGACTTCTAGGCAGGGATTTTGTCAAAAAGTTACACATGCTGTGGAGTTAAAACTCTGCCCACCTTCAGAAAACCTGACTCTATCAATATCGGGTTCTTAGCTTTTGTATATCATAGAAAAGTGATGCTGAGATTTCCTTGATTTTTAATATCAGACCATTGAGGTTTAAAAAGGAACTATCCTTCATATACAAACCCCACCATTTATACGTTTTTTTTGAGTTTGAATCATTCTTTTTACCATCGAACTGCTCAAAATTCCAATATTATCAAATTAAGCTTTACAAAACTAATGCTGACTGTTAAATTTATGCATGATGAGATTTAAAACCCAACTATCAAACTAAAGCTAAACCAAAAAATCATCATTTTTGTCACAACAACAAATTTGTAAAAGTCAATCTTGTCTTTTATGGGCCACTAGTGTGGAATATTTGGAATATTTTGTGGACAGCTATTGATAACCCAATTTCAAAAATGCATTGATGCATTGAATGGGGTGCAGAGAAAAAATCTTGGAGCTCTGATTTATGAACAGTGACTCGAATAGTTGAACTTTATTTTCACTATAGTAAAGATGGTTGAAGAGAGATATAATCCAAATCTTTAACATACTAAGCATGAATAATATAGAAGTAAGTAAGCTATTTAATTTAAGCCTTGACCGTAGAACTAGAGGACAAAGATTGGAAATTAACTAGCCTTGAGTGACACCAGAGATTAGAAGTCCTTACACTCTTTACCCCAACAGAGTATTGAATAAATTGAATGAACACCCAGAAAATATATAGCTGTTCCTTCATCGTCGCTGGGCCAAAATCCTGGAACCCCCTGCCTAACAGCACTGAGAGAGGACCTGCACCAGACAGACTGCAGCACTTCAAGGGCAATTAGGGATGGGTAATAAATGCTGGCCGTGTCAGTGATGCCCACATCCCATGAATGAATAAAAAACATGTTAGCGAGAGTGGATTAAGTTGCTCAATGATTTTATTAATATTTCATTTGTGAAGTAAATACATCTGGACCAATGGTTAATATTCAGTCAAAGATGCTTAACTCTAATTTCTCCTCTGCACAGTTTTCCTGCACATATGTCCTGAATTGTTCATACATATATAAATGGGTTTGAATGTAAAAGTTTGTGGGTTGAAAAGCATTCCCATTTTCTAAACCACAATGCAGATGTACAATGCACATTAACGAGAAATTCCAAATAAAATTTCCATATGCAGGAATATATTGTAATTGAGTTCTAACAAACTGAAGTAACTTAAAATACTTTGGTTATTTGTTGCTCTTTTTTGAATCTGCTAAACGTCTTCAAGAAAATTTCAAATTGAATATGTAATAAAATATGGGAAAAATGCTTGGCACATCTGGCCTTTTGATATTGAAATCTGACTATATTTGCATCAGAGCAATACTGAGTCCAATTCCTAAAACCAGAAATATTCACTAAATTTCTAGTGCTTGAGGAATAGGAAATTTTAAATCAAAAAAATTCACATCAGGAAATACAGTTCAAAGTGTTGTTGCAGTTTTTGTTCTGTTCCAACATAGAATCAAAAATGTCACAGCAAAAAACCAAGCCCTTTGGCCCATGAAGTCTGCACTGCTGATTTTCTACACAGGAATTTAATCCCGATCTCCTGCTGATACCTCAAAACCTTTAATATTCCTCTTCTCCAGACAGCTAATTTGCTTTTAAAATAATTTATGGGCTTAGTTTCAACCAAACTTATGGCTGATGCTTGGGAGAACCACTCTGGACATTAATGGCGGTTTTGTTTTTATAAAAATTGAGAAAGCAAGGTGAAGGGCCAAGGCCCATAGTGCAACATACTGAGGTACATAAGAGTAAAAGATGAGAGAACTGAAAAAGGTAATAAGAGGGGCAAAGAGAGTATGTGAGAATAGATTAAATGGTAACGTAAAAGGTAACGCAAACATCTTTTATCAACATCTAAATTGTAAAATGGTAGTCAGAGGAAGGGTGGGGGGTGATTAGGGACCAAAATGTGGAGGTAGAGGGCATGATTGAGATACTAAATGAGTACTTTTCATCAGTCTTCACTAAAGAAGAGGATGTTGCCAATGTCACCGTAAAGGAGGAGGTAGTAGAGAAATTGGATAGGATCAAAATAAATAAAGAGGAGGTATTTAAAATGTTGGCACCACTTTAAGTCGAAAAGTCACCCAATTCAGATGGGATGCATCTTGCCAATGGTGAACAACAGGTTTTAGAGTAAAGAAAAAGTTAATTTTGAAATTGTTTACTGTCATGAATAGATGAAAAACAACTGTTAATTGCCATGAACAGATGAGACCCAACTGTAAATTGTGCTTTTGTGCACTTGTTATTGTCCACGGCCATGTTAAGCTTTTACTTCTGTGTTCCACTTGTTAAAAGGGAGAAGGGAGATCAGGTGGGACAGCTACTTGAAGGGTTCCAATCACATGATCCAGAAGCCACCCTTTTCAGCTTGCCTGGATTTGAAACAGTAGCAGTTGGGGTAACAGCACGTTCAAACCACAGCTGCCTTGAAGGTGCATTTTGACTTCTCTGAGGCCTTCCAACAGTCTGCAAAAGCAGCAATAAAATTAAAAAGAAGACACAGTCTGCAAAAGAACAAGAAAATCGAAAAGAAGACCACAGGCTGCAAAACAGCAAGAAAACTTGCTCTCTATCAGTTTTCTCTCTGTCAAAAAGGTGACTTCAGAAATTAAGCTGCCTCCATTTATCTCCATGAGTGCAAGAAGAAAGTGTCAGAGAAGAGGTTTTTTTCAGTGACTGCTACCCCCACTTGGCATTTCCAGTTGGTGAACTCCAGTTTTGGACTTTCTGTTAATTAAAACGGACTCTAGTTTCAACTGAAACCCATGTTAGTTTATAATTAAGCTAATTTTCTATTTAGTAAATGTCCTTGCTTTTTTATGCCTTTGCCCTTTCCTTCTATGTTTGTGAGCATGCGTTGTGAAGTTAACCCCTTCCCGAGTTTAAGAGTGTGTGTTAATAAACCCTACTTCTTTGTTTTAACTTTAACAACCATATTGTTCTTGCAGTCCTTTACAAGTCAGGATTCAAGGGAGGGAAAATTCAATCACTATCTGCTTACGGACAGGTTGTGGGAAATACAAAGAGATTTGTTTCAAAAAATAATTAATTAACTACCTGTTGTAACATTTACCCATGTTGCGAATAACTTTGGAATCTAATACATAGATATGAGCTTTCAGGAATTTCATAGAATCAAGAAATGCTTTTTTCTATGATTAATGACTGAAGCTTACCCTATTACCATATCTGCTCTTCCCATTATTAAAACTGACTCCTAGTTGTCCGCTGGAGAAAATATAGAGAAAACTAGTTTTTGTTTTATGGTACTGGGAGATGCCTGATGTAACTGTTCTGAAGAGAACCTCTTCAGTTAGTCAAGATGCTTTTTATGTCAAATGTGAAAATGAATTATAGAATGCGCAGTACAATTGCAAGATCTCTGTATCTGGATCAGTGAACAAGATTGATGAATGAAAAGCAATTTGCACTGAATACCACTTCAAAATTATATCTACTATAGACATGATCATACATCTGAGTGATGAGATCTATTGTGCACAGATTTATGATCAAAAACCATTTTGAGTTTCAACGCCGCATTTTTACCAAATGCTGCCAGTGAAATGCTTTGCTATTCTTAGCTTTACTTATGCTGTCTGCGTATTGAAAAAAAAATATTAATTGACAGACATTGCGTACAATTGTGCCACACCACTTCAAACTAATCTTTGTCATTATATAACACAGGTAATGTGAAACCATTCCACACGCAAAACCAGATGGAGTCTGCAAGCCAATTTTGAAAATCAAAATTATTTTATTTAGAGATACAGCACTGAAATAGGCCCTTCGGCCCACCGAGTCTGTGCCGACCAACAACCACCCATTTATACTAATCCTACAGTAATCCCATATTCCCTACCACCTACCTACACTAGGGGCAATTTACAATGGCCAATCTACCTATCAACCTGCAAGTCTTTGGCTGTGGGAGGAAACCGGAGCACCCGGCAAAAACCCACGCGGTCACAGGGAGAACTTGCAAACTCCGCACAGACAGTACCCAGAATCGAACCCGGGTTCCTGGAGCTGTGTGGCTGCAGTGCTAACCACTGCGCCACTGTGCCGCCCCACTGAATAGTTAACAGCACATGGAAAATATAACAGATGACACATTACATATTGGTAGATCTAATAGCATTGGATGATTTATTATTTGTACACTACTCCTACCCATATGTCTCTCTCGCTAGATTTATGATCAAGAAACAAGGTGGAGGATAAGGCTCATAAAGAACATATCTTCCTTTGAAATAATAATCAATCTTTAGTTTGGAAAGATTAAGTGCTACTGCTTATTTGTGAATTACTAGTCGATCTACTGTGGTATTGTGCATGGAGAATAAAGATTGTAGCCTTCAAATTTTGCGAGGTTAGAAAATGGGAGGATAACTGGACTGCAACTGAGAGAGGAGTTCAATACTAGAGAATAGAGAGGGGAAGTAGAGATGGATTAGAGATTGTGGGAAAGGTAGAAGAGGGGTTAGACGCTTGGAAGGGTCATGGGTAAAACATGAGGTGAGGGGCAAGGGCAAGACAGAAGATGATGGGGTAGGTGTTGACCAGTGTTAAATACTGGAAGATAGAGGAGGTTTACAGACTGGGGGTTGGGCCAGGGGATGGTAGAATAGTTTATAAGTGGATTGGAGAGGGGGAGGTGGAACAAGGCTGAGAAGGAAGGTATCCATGCTTAGAGGCTGAGGGCAGGGAAGGCTTTGGAGTGATTCCCACCTGGATCTAATGCTGGAGGCCATGAGGGGAGAGGAAGGAGGTCCTCTTCCTGGAGGATAGCAGGAGGAGGCCACCTCGTTGTGCAGCAGGGGCACCAGTGTTATCCCCCCTCCGGCCCCTCTTCCTCCTCCTCTCTTAGTTCCTGCTCCTCCCCCGATAGGCGATCTCCTTCCAGGGCCTCACTTTCCTCAAGGTCCACACCTGGTCTGATTAGTAAGTTTGCGGACGACACAAAGGTTGGTGGAGTTGCGGATAATGATGAGGATTGTCAGAGGATACAGCAGGATATCGATCGGTTGGAGACTTGGGTGGAGAAATGGCAGATGGAGTTTAATCCGGACAAATGTCAGGTAATGCATTTTGGAAGGTCTAATGCAGGTGGGAGGTATGCAGTAAATGGCAGAACCCTTAGGAGTATTGACAGGCAGAGATATCTGGGCGTACAGGTCCACAGGTCACTGAAAGTGGCAATGCAGGTGGATAAGGTAGTCAAGAAGGCATACCTTCTTGAAGGCTTGCCTTCATCGGTCGGGGCATACGAGTATAAAAATTGGCAAGTCATGTTGCAACTGTACAGAACCTTAGTTAGGCCACACTTAGAATATTGTGTGCAATTCTGGTCGCCACACTACCAGAAGGACGTGGAGGCTTTGGAGAGGGTACAGAGGAGGTTTACCAGGATGTTGCCTGGTCTGGAGGGCATTAGCTATGAGGAGAGGTTGGAAAAACTTGGATTGTTTTCACTGGAACGACGGAGGTGGAGGGGCGACATGATAGAGGTTTACAAAGTTGTGAGCGGCATGGACAGAGTGGATAGTCAGAAGCTTTTTCCCAGGGTGAAAGAGTCAGTTACTAGGGGACATAGGTTTAAGGTACGAGGGGCAAAGTTTAGAGGGGATGTGTGAGGCAAGTGTTTTACACAGAGGGTGGTGAGTGCCTGGAACTTGCTGCCAGGGGAGGTGGTGGAAGCAGATACGATAGCGACGTTTAAGAGACATCTTGACAAATACATGAATAGGAAGGGAATAGAGGGAAATGGGCCCCGGAAGTGCAGAAGGTGTTAGTTTAGGCAGGCATCAAGATCGGCGCAGGCTTGGAAGGCCGAATGGCCTGTTCCTGTGCTGTACTGTTCTTTGTTCTTTGTTCTGTCTGGAGGGCCATGTTATGGAGAACGCAGCAGACCATCACCATAATCGAGATCCATGCAGGAGAGTAATGGGGGCTGCCATCCAACCAATCCAGGCACCAGAATCTCATCTTCAGAAACCCACTGGCCTGATCAATGGTTGGCCTGCTGAGCAGGTGGCATTTGGTGTTTTGCCTATGTGCCTCTGTCTGGGGATCCATCCATCTTGGATCTATCCATGCACTTTGGGAGATGGAGTGAAGGATCAACGCAGCCTAGACTGGCAGAGGATGAAGGAGTCATGGCAGCTGCTAGGAAAGTGAGTGCAAACAATGAGGAGGCTATTGTTGTGGTAGCAGACCATTCGGTTATTATGGGAGTCGAAGCTCTTCCTATTGATGGGTCTCACTGGCCAATCGCAAGGTGCCTTGATGACCACATGGGTACAAACAATGATGCCCTGCACCTGAAGTAATCCAGTGATGGTGTCAAAACCCAATGCCCTCTGTTCCAGTGCAGGCCCATCTATGTCAAAGAGGGTCCATGGCCTGCCTGATGGCCTAATAAGATGCCTACTGCGAGATGCCACCTAGGTCCACAGCTGAACCCTGGAACAATCCAATTGCATAGAAGTTCAGAGCCCCTGAGACGTTGATGGCTGCTGGTAGGGGACTGCCATGGGGGCCGTGAGGCCTCAGGTCATTGTGGATCAGAGCACACAGGAGCGAGACCATCTGCCTGGATAGGTACAGCCTCCTATGGCACTGGCTCTCTGATATTTGCAGGCAGCTGACACTTGGGCTGTGCGCCTGATGGGCTGAATTTTGTTAACCTGTCGCAGGTTCCAGCAGCAGACCCAGAGGTGGGTGCTGACATCGCTCATCACGTGTGTAGCTGGTCCATTGCAATTTCACTACAGGAGGCCAATTATCATAATGGCAGCACGCAATCATGCGATGGGGCGGGCTCCGAGGCAATGATTACGGTGTCAGATGACTCTGGAGCAGGTGCTGACACCATATTTAAAGCCTTGCCAGTCCTGCTTTCATTGTTGCCTTTGAGAAATTTACTCTTTACTGATTGCTGCTAAACCCAATGTGTTAGTGACTGCTGGAGCACTCCCACCACCCCCAGCCTCCTCTCGTAGAAGGAAGCCACACTTTGGCAGAGGCAAGACACTGGGTGACCCCATGGTTAGTAATACTTCCATGGAAATTCTCCTCCAGGCTGCAAGTGAAAAGCAGGAGGTCCTCCCACCTGGCCAAGCAAGCCTGGATGGAGATCGCAGAGGAGGTAAGAAGCCATGGAGTCATCCCCCCGAGCGTGGGTGCAGTGCAGGAGGAAAGTCAATGACCTCCTTCGTTCCATCAAGGTGAGTGCTCCATACCTCTCTCCTCTTTGGGGTTTGCATGTGGCTATGCAGGAGGCAACAGGACATGTGGGGGGAGTCACCACAAAGGCGCTGGCAAAATGGGTCAGGCATCACCACATCCTGGCAGATGCATCTCGACCACAGGCCACCTTCTTTCAGAGCTCACCCTATCACCTCCCCTGAGAGCAGACGTGGGGAGGAGCCATGTAGGAAACCCCAGCAGGGGAGGAGGGGCTGCCACTAGCAGAACTGTTCTCTCACTCTTCCTGCGAAGTCATGCTATCTCCCTCTTTCCACTTGCAGGACAAACAGACCCATAACAACAGGGACAGCTCAAGGACTGGCAGAGGAATTCCAGATATAAGGCCTGTCTCAAAGAACAAAGAACAAAGAAAATTACAGCACAGGAACAGGCCCTTCGGCCCTCCAAGCCTGCGCTGATCCAGATCCTCTATCTAAACATGTCGCCTATTTTCTAAGGGTCTGTATCTCTTTACTTCCTGCCCATTCATGTATCTGTCTAGATACATCTTAAAAGACGCTATCGTGCCCGCGTCTACCACCTCCGCTGGCAACGCATTCCAGGCACCCACCACCCTCTGCGTAAAGAGCTTTCCACGCATATCCCCCCTAAACTTTTCCCCTTTCACTTTGAACTCGTGACCCCTAGTAATTGAATCCCCCACTCTGGGAAAAAGCTTCTTGCTATCAACCGTGTCTATACCTCTCATGATACCTCAATCAGGTCCCCCCTCAACCTCCGTCTTTCTAATGAAAATAATCCTAATCTACTCAACCTCTCTTCATAGCGAGCGCCCTCCATACCAGGCAACATCCTGGTGAACCTCCTCTGCACCCTCTCCAAAGCATCCACATCCTTTTGGTAATGTGGCGACCAGAACTGCACGCAGTATTCCAAATGTGGCCGAACCAAAGTCCTATACAACTGTAACATGACCTGCCAACTCTTGTACTCAATACCCCGTCCGATGAAGGAAAGCATGCCGTATGCCTTCTTGACCACTCTATTGACCTGCGTTGCCACCTTCAGGGAACAATGGACCTGAACACCCAAATCTCTCTGTACATCAATTTTCCCCAGGACTTTTCCATTTACTGTATAGTTCACTCTTAAATTGGATCTTCCAAAATGCATCACCTCGCATTTGCCCTGATTGAACTCCATCTGCCATTTCTCTGCCCAACTCTCCAGTCTATCTATATTCTGCTGTATTCTCTGACAGTCCCCTTCACTATCTGCTACTCCACCAATCTTAGTGTCGTCTGCAAACTTGCTAATCAGACCACCTATACTTTCCTCCAAATCATTTATGTATATCACAAACAACAGTGGTCCCAGCACGGATCCCTGTGGAACACCACTGGTCACACGTCTCCATTTTGAGAAACTCCCTTCCACTGCTACTCTCTGTCTCCTGTTGCCCAGCCAGTTGTTTATCCATCTCGCTAGTACACCTTGGACCCCAAGCGCCTTCACTTTCTCCATCAGCCTGCCATGGGGAACCTTATCATACGCCTTACTGAAGTCCATGTATATGACATCTACAGCCCTTCCCTCATCAATCAACTTTGTCACTTCCTCAAAGAATTCTATTAAGTTGGTAAGACATGACCTTCCCTGCACAAAACCATGTTGCCTATCACTGATAAACCCATTTTCTTCCAAATGGGAATAGATCCTATCCCTCAGTATCTTCTCCAGCAGCTTCCCTACCACTGACGTCAGGCTCACCGGTCTATAATTTCCTGGATTATCCCTGCTACCCTTCTTAAACAAGGGGACAACATTAGCAATTCTCCAGTCCTCCGGGACCTCACCCGTGTTTAAGGATGCTGCAAAGATATCTGTTACGGCCCCAGCTATTTCCTCTCTCGCTTCCCTCAGTAACCTGGGATAGATCCCATCCGGACCTGGGGACTTGTCCACCTTAATGCCTTTTAGAATACCCAACACTTCCTCCCTCCTTATGCCGACTTGACCTAGAGTAATCAAACATCTGTCCCTAACGTCAACATCCGTCATGTCCCTCTCCTCGGTGAATACCGATGCAAAGTACTCGTTTAGAATCTCACCCATTTTCTCTGACTCCACGCATAACTTTCCTCCTTTGTCCTTGAGTGGGCCAATCCTTTCTCTAGTTACCCTCTTGCTCCTTATAGATGAATAAAAGGCTTTGGGATTTTCCTTAACTCTGTTTGCTAAAGATATTTCATGACCACCGTCTTAATTCCTCGTTTCAGATTGGTCCTACATTCCCGATATTCTTTCAAAGCTTCGTCTTTCTTCAGCTGCCTAGACCTTATGTATGCTTCCTTTTTCCTCTTTGCTAGTCTCACAATTTCACCTGTCATCCATGGTTCCCTAATCTTGCCATTTCTATCCCTCATTTTCACAGGAACATGTCTCTCCTGCACGCTAATCAACCTCTCTTTAAAAGCCTCCCACATATCACATGTGGATTTACCTTCAAACAGCTGCTCCCAATCTACATTCCCCAGCTCCTGCCAAATTTTGGTATAGTTGGCCTTCCCCCAATTTAGCAGTCTTCCTTTAGGACCACTCTCGTCTTTGTCCATGAGTATTTTAAAGCTTACGGAATTGTGATCACTATTCCCAAAGTAGTCCCCTACTGAAACTTCAACCACCTGGCCAGGCTCATTCCCCAACACCAGGTCCAGTATGGCCCCTTCCCGAGTTGGACTATTTACATATTGCTCTAGAAAACCCTCCTGGATGCTCCTGACAAATTCTGCTCCATCTGGACCTCTAAGTGAATCCCAGTCAATGTTGGGAAAATTAAAATCTCCTATCACCACCACCCTGTTGCTCCTACATCTTTCCATAATCTGTTTACATATTTGTACCTCTATCTCACGCTCGCTGTTGGGATGCCTGTAGTACAGCCCCAACATTGTTACCGCACCCTTCCTATTTCTGAGTTCTGCCCATATTGCCTCACTGCTCGAGTCCTCCGTTGTGCCCTCCTTCAGCACAGCTGTGATATCCTCTTTGACCAGTAATGCAACTCCTCCACCCCTTTTACCTCCCTCTCTATCCCGCCTGAAGCATCGATATCCTGGGATATTTAGTTGCCAATCATGCCCTTCCCTCAACCAAGTCTCAGTAATAGCAATAACATCATACTCCCAGGTACTAATCCAAGCCCTAAGTTCATCTGCCTTACCTACTACACTTCTTGCATTAAAACAAATGCACCTCAGACCACCACTCCCTTTGCGTTCATCATCTGCTCCCTGCCTACTCTTCCCCTTAGTCAAGCTGACTTCATTATCTAGTTCCTTACAGGCTTTCGTTACTACCTCCTTACTGTCCACTGACCTCCTCATTTGGTTCCCATCCACCTGCCACATTAGTTTAAACCCTCCCCAACAGCGTTAGCAAAAGCACTCCCAAGGACATTGGTTCCAGTCCGGCCCAGGTGTAGACCGTCCAATTTGTAATAGTCCCACCTCCCCCAGAACCGGTCCCAATGTCCCAAAAATCTGAACCCCTCCTTCCTGCACCATCTCTCAAGCCACGCATTCATCCTGACTATTCTTTCATTTCTACTCTATCACGTGGCACTGGTAGCAATCCTGAGATTACTACCTCTGAGGTCCTACTTTTTAACTTGGCTCCTAACTCCCTAAATTCTGCTTGTAGGACCTCATCCCGTTTTTTACCTATATCATTGGTGCCTATGTGCACAATGACAACTGGCTGTTCACCCTCCCCCTTCAGAATGTTCTGCAGTCGATCTGAGACATCCCTGACCCGTGCACCTGGGAGGCAACATACCATTCGGGAGTCTCGTTTTCGACCACAGAACCGCCTATCTACTCCCCTTACAGTCGAATCCCCGATGACTATAGCCCTCCCACTCTTTTTCCCGCCCTTCCGAACAGCAGAGCCAGCCACGGTGCCATGAACCTGGCTACTGCTCAACAGTAGCTGAGGAGCTGTCAAGATGGAGAGTGACGTAATTGATTCTGAGACAAGGGTCCTGAATCTTCGTAAAGGAAACTACGAAAATATGAGGCGCGAGTTGGCCATGATGGATTGGGAAACATTACTTCAAGGGATGATGGTGGATAGGCAATGGCAAACATTTAAAGAGCGCATGGATGAACTGCAACAATTGTTTATCCCTGTCTGGCGCAAAAGTAAAATAGGAAAGGTAGCCAAACCATGGCTTACAAGGGAAATTAGAGATAGCATTAGATCCAAGGAAGAGGCATATAAATTTTCCAGGAAAAACAAAAGACTTGAGGATTGGGAGCAGTTTAGAATTCAGCAAAGGAGGACCAAGGGATTGATTAAGAAGGGGAAAATAGAGTACGAGAGCAAGCTTGTGGGGAACATAAAAACTGACTGTAAAGGTTTCTATAGGTATGTGAAGAGAAAAAGATTGGTGAAGACAAATGTAGGTCTCTTACAGTCAGAAACAGGGGAATTTATTATGGGGAATAAAGAAATGGCTCACCAATTAAATGCATACTTTGGTTCTGTCTTCACAAAGGAGGACACAAATATCATACCAGAAATGTTGGGGAACACAGGGCTTAGTGATAGAGAGGAACTGAAAGAAATCAGTATTAGTAGAAAAATGGTGTTGGGGAAATTGATGGGATTGAAGGCCGATAAATCCCCAGGACCTGATGGTCTGCATCCCAGAGTACTTAAGGAAGTGCCCCTAGAAATAGTGAATGCATTGGCGGTCATCTTCCAAGATTCTATAGACTCTGGAACAGTTCCTACAGATTGGAGGGTAGCTAATGTAACCCCACTGTTTAAAAAGGGAGGTAGAGAGAAAGCAGGGAATTATAGACCAGTCAGCCTGACGTCGGCAGTGGGGAAAATTCTAGAGTCCATTATCAAAGATTTTATAGCAGAGCACTTGGAGAACAGTGGTAGAATCGGACAGAGTCAGCATGGATTTACGAAAGGGAAATCATGCTTGACAAACCTACTAGAAGTCTTCGAGGATGTAACTAGTAGAGTTGATGAGGGGGAGCTGGTGGATGTGGTTTATTTGGACTTTCGGAAGGCTTTCAACTAAATCCCACATAAGAGATTAGCATGTAAAATTAAAGCGCATGGGATTGGAGGTAATGTATTGCGATGGATAGAAAATTGGTTGGCAGACAGGAAACAAAGAATAGGGATAAATGGGTCTTTTTCTGAATGGCAGGCAGTGACTAGTAGGGTACCGCAGGTACCGCATTGATTTGGCAAGTTGAGTGAGTGGGCTAATGCATGGCAGATGAGTATAATGTGGATAAATGTGAGGTTATCCACTTTGGCAGCAGAAACAGGAAGGCAGATTATTATCTGAACGGCTATAAACTGAGAGAGGGGAATATGCAGCGAGACCTGGGTGTTCTCGTATACCAGTCACTGTAGGTAAGCATGCAAGTCCAACAGGCAGTAAAAAAGGCAAATGGTATGTTGGCCTTCATAGCGAGAGGATTTGAGTACAGAAGCAGGGATGTCTTACTGCAATTATACAGGGCCTTGGTGAGGCCACACCTGGAATATTGTGTGCCGTTTTGGTCTCCTTATCTGAGGAAGGATGTTCTTGCTATAGAGGGAGTGCAGCGAAGGTTTACCAGACTGATTCCTGGGATGGCGGGACTGACGTATGAGGAGAGATTGAGTCTGTTAGGATTAAATTCGTTGGAGTTCAAAAGAGTGAGGGGGGATCTCATAGAAACCTATAAAATTCTAACAGGACTTGACAGGGTAGATGCAGGAAGGATGTTCCCAATGGTGGGGGAGTCCAGAACCAGGGGTCATAGTCTAAGGATACGGGGTAAACCTTTCAGGACTGAGATGAGGAGAAATTCCTTCACCCAGAGAGTGGTGAGCCTGTGGAATTTGCTACCACAGAAAGCAGTTGAGGTCAAAACATTGTATGTTTTCAAAAAGGAGTTAGATATAGCTCTTGGGTCCAAAGGGATCAAAGGGTATGGGGCAAAAGCTGGAACAGGCTACTGAGTTGAATGATCAGCCATGATCATAATGAATGGTGGAGCAGACTCGAAGGGCCAAATGGCCTACTCCTGCTCCTATTTTTCTATGTTTCTATGAGGCACTGGCACTCAATCACAGATGGTGAGACTAGAGTCGCCATGCAAGAGAGTGAAGATTATCTTCATTTGACATCCAAAACACTCTGGAGATCCACATTATGCATGGCCAGCATGATGAGATCTGCAATGCCTAACATACACAAATTTGTGTTCTCTTATGCAGGTCAGCATCCGCAGGAGGCTCCAACTGAAGGGGGACAGCTGGCAATCTCATGGGATGGCCACTCAGAGGATGCACTGTTACATGACTCTCCTGCACCTTCCACCAGTGCAGATACGTTCACCTTTGTGGGTTTGCACTCGGTCTTAGAATCAGGGTCACAAGCTGGTGAAAGCATCACACACATGCCTGAGCAGCTGGTGGAGGCTGTGACAGCCGAGGCCACTGACAGTCGGAGGACAGTGGGTGGCTAGGCCCATGTTGAGCCCCAGACTGATGATGAGCCTCTGGTGTCGACAGCATAAGACATTCTGGATTTGCAGAGAGAGGTAAGGCAACATCTGGCGGAGCAGCCATGAACAGACAATGGATGAATGCATCCATGCCTTGAGTACTGCCATGTCTCAGGCATGTGAGAACATGACTTCCTCCATCAAGTGGTTGGCGACCCTCATGGAGAGCCAGATCACACATACACGCAGACCTTGAGCTCAATGCAGCAGTGGCAAGGCAAGAGAAGAACGAGGCCCCCCACCCCCACCCCATCTTTCTCTGGTGAGCAGGGAGATTCAAGTGAGCCTTGAAAGGGAGGAGAAGAGGCTGCACTCCACAGCTGGGGGCTCCACTCTGGGCATTCTGAGTGTGGACAGCAGCTCCTCAGCCCCTCCACCAGTGAGCCCAGCTCCAGTAGCTGTGATGCCTGATGAGAGTCCTGGACCAGTCCAGGACACCCTCAGGCAACCAGAGGACAGCTACCAAAGTCATCCCAGGCCAAAGAGCAGCCGGATCAACAGCCTGCTTCCACCTCAGCTGCTATTCCAGGGCTCACACCTCATAGAAGCACATGAAAATGTATAAAGAAAACCACCTAGACACATTGGGGTTTCACAGGTGTCTAACATTTGCTGTTTGTTTTGTGTTATAAAGTTTGATCATTATTGCAGTTAACATTCATTGTGGAAAAAGCTCGTTCTTTCATGCCTTCATTGTGAGCTGCTGAATTCAACCTTCTCCCTCATTGGGCTGCCAGTGTAGGCACAGCACTCCTTTTGTAAGCGTCTCAGATGTGTCAGAGCGTGTGGTTAAGCTGGGCGCTAGGCACGGAATCCAGATAGAAAGGAGGCGACAGATTGAATCCATTAAGGTGAGTCTTTATTGTTTTCACTCTGAGAGGCCATCACGGTGGCTGGAAGTGGGTAACTATGAGATTGTCTCTTGCCTCCCTTGCCCGTCGCTCAATGTGCCTGGCCTCCGGTGCAAGGGATTCAAGATCCAGTGCTGTATGCTCATTAGCCTCCTCCGTGTCCTCCTCATTAGTAAAGGACTGGTGATCAATCATGTCCACTTATTGAAAGGCCTCCCCCTCTGCAGTGCTACATTGTGCAGAGCACAGCAGACCCTCACTGGAGCATATTGCAGGGGTCCACCAGATCAATCAAAGCATCGGAAATCATCTTCAGCAGCCCAATGGCCTGTTCGATGGTTGCTCAGGTGGAGACGTGGCAGGTGTTCTCTTCTGCTGCATTGCGAGGATTCTTCACAGGCGTGAGTAGCCTTGTCTTCCTCGAGAATCCATCCCTGAAGGTAAGCGGGGGTCCTGAAAAGCTGTGGCACCTGGGACTGTTGAAGTATGTAGACGTCATGGCTGCTTCCTGCAGGAAATGCTTTCGGTGGTTGCAGACCAGTTGGACATTAATGGAATGAAAGCCATTCCTGTTGATGAAGGCTACTGGCTGTTCCGTAGGAGCCTTGATGGCCACATGCATGCAGTCTATCACACCTTGCACCTGGGGGGAATCCAGCAATGGCCCCGAATCAAGTGGCTCACTCAGCCTGACTGTCAGGGTTGGTCTGGTAGCACACATACACGCCAACCCCTTTGAACAGGGCATTGGTTATCTCCTTGATGCAGTGGTGGCCTGCTGCCTGGGAGACCCCTTACATGCCTCCAGTGGATCCCTGGAAAGTTCCAGACGTGTAAAAGTTAAGTGCCACGGTGATCTTCAGGGCCATTGGCATAAGGTGACCACCAAATCCCACAGGTTACAACTCTTCATGTAGCAGGGTGCATAAGTGAGTGACGACCTCTCTGGAGAGCCATAGTCTTCGCTGACCATGGCGCTCTGATATTTGGAGGTAGCTGAGTTGAGTCACACTCTCTGGCGCAGGTAGGCCCTTCTTGGCCGGGCCAGCTGCTGTTGTTCACGTTGTGGAACTTCACGGGCAGTTGCAGTCACCTCCTAGCAGCCCCCTACATCGGATGTGCTGCATCATGGCACAGGGGTCCACAAAGTCAGGGAGTATGAGACCCATGCCAGGTTATCAGTTGACCACCAGAGCACTGCCTTTGCATAGATGAAGCTCCCTTGGCATCTTTGCCTTTGCTACTGCTCTTGGCTTACATGGGAATGGCCCTCAGTGCCCAACCTTGCTGAGAGACAATCTTCTTACCTGATAATATGGCCACCTGTGCCGTTCACGCAGCAGCATGGCCACCTGGTACTGCCACACACGATTACGTCCACCTTGTACTGCCAGCCAAGATCACACCCACCCGAGACCAGACCCACCCTGTACTGCCACCCAAGACTAAGCCCACCTGTGCAGAGTTCACAGCACTGCAGGTCGACAATGGCTTCTGCCCCTCCCCCCCCACCCTTCCCTATCCAGTACTCGTCATGGCTACCTTCTTGTCATGGCTCCGAGGCCTTGTTCAATGTATTTCTGCGGGGAGCCTGACAGCAAGATGCCATTTTCAGAAAGTTTTGGAGGAATGTTGCACCTTCGATTGTAACTTCTGGATTTTACCATATACTGCACATGTGCTTTCGCCAGAAGTTACTGTCTGAATCCAGATAAATAATGTGGAATGCTGTTAGCTTCACCATTACTGCAAAATTCAGCCCATTATGAGCAAGTTCTATTTTTAAAAATGAGTAGCTGTTTAACCTCGTATGCCCTGTTGTGGCTGGTCCTCTTTATCATGCCAATCTGACTATTGCCCTTCTCAGGGTGACATTGTGCACCCCCCTTCCCCCACCCCTGCCACCATCTGCATCCAGGTAACCGTTCTTCCAACAACTCACAGTACTTAAGTGTAGAATTAGCTCATCATTTCTGGATTTATCATGCCTTCTTCCGTACACTTTTTTTTCACTGCAAATTCAGGCTTTCCAAAACTCTTCCATCAAAGCTGCGACAAACAATTAGGAGTACCTCATGGAAATATACTCCCATTGTGTTTAACATTCATTTGGAGAATTATCCCTACAAATTAATAAGCATATGGTATTCACAAAGCTCAATGAAATGACAATTTGTGACACGTTAAACTAGAAATACCCATCTATGTAATTATACGTATATTCTGCAAGAGACACCATAGAACCTGTGAGAATATGAAGGTTCCCCAATTTCTTCACAGAATTACAAAATTGTTATAGTGCAGAAGGAGACCATTTGGCCCATTGTGTCCGCACTGGCTCTCTGGAAGAGAAATTCCCTCAGTTCCATTCCCCTGCCTTCTCCCCATAACCCTGCACCTGCTTCCTTTTCATATAACTGTCTAGTTCCCTTTTGAATGATTCAATTGAACTTGCCTCCACCATACACTCAGGCAGCACATTCCGGATCTTAACCACTCGCTGCATGAAAAAGTTTTTCCTCATGTCACTTTTGCTTCTCTAACCAAATACTTTAAATCTGAGCCCTCTTGTTCTCGATCCTTTCACGAGTGGGAACAGTTTCTCTCTATCTTCTCTGTCCAGACCCCTCATGATTTTGAAAACCTCTATCAAATCACCTCTCAGCCTTCTCTTCTCCAAGGAAAACAGTCCTAACTTCGCCAATCTATCTTTATAACTGAAATTCCTCATACCTGGAACCATTCTTGTGAAGCTCTTCTGTAATGCGCTCACGTCTTTCCTCAAGTGTGGTGCCCAGAATTGGATACAATACTCCAGCTGAGGCCCTACTAGTGGCTTATACAAGTTCAACATAACCTCCTTCCTCTTGTACTCTATGCCCGTATTAATAAAGCCCAGGATACTGTATGCTTTATTAACTGCTCTCTCAACCTGTCCTGCCACCTTTAATGACTTATGTACATATACATCTCGGTCCCTCTGCTCCTGCACCCCCTTTAGAATTGTGCCCTTTATTCTATATTGTCTTTCCATCTCCTTCCTAGCAAAATGAAGCACCTCACATTTTTCTGCATTAAACTTCATCTGCCACCTGTCTGCCCATTACATTGTCGATGACCTTTTGAAGTTCTACAATATCCTCCCCACAGTTCACAATGCTTTCAAGTTTCATATCATCTGCAAACTTTGAAATTGTGCCCTGTACACCAAGGTCTAGGTCCTTAACATATATAAGGAAAAGCAAGGGTCCCAACACTGATCCCTGGGGAACTCCACTACAAACCTCCCTCCAGCTCAAAAAATATCCATTAACCACTACACTTTGTTTCCGGTCACTCAGCCAATTTCGTGTCCATGCTGCTAGTGTCCCTTTTATTCCATCAGCTAAAGATTTGCTCACAAGTCTGTTGTGTGGCACTGTATTAAATGCCTTTTGAAAGTCCATGTGCACCACATCCACAGCATTGCCCTCATCCACCGTCTCTGTTACCTCCTCAAAAAACTCCAGCAAGTTAGTTAAACATGATTTTCCCTTATGGAATCCATGCTGGCTTTCCTTAATTAACTCGCATTTGTCCATGTGACTATTGATTTTGTCCCGAATTATTTTTGCTAGAAGTTTTCCGACCACCAAAGTTAAACTGACTGGCCTGTAGTTGCTGGGCTTATCCTTACACCCTTTTTTGAACAAGGGTGTAACGTTTGCAATTCCCAGTCCTCTGGCACCATCCCTGAGTCTAAGGAACACTGACAAATTATGGCCAGCGCCTCTGCGATTTCCACCCTCACTTCCCTCAGTGTCCTTGGATGCATCTCATCCGGCCCTGGTGCTTTTTCCACCTTAAGTTCAGACAGCCTGTCTAATACTTCCTCTTTACCAATTTTAAACCCCTCTAGTGTCTGACTTACCTCCTCTTCCAACATGTTCTGGGTTGCATCTTCTTCCTTGGTAAAGACAGATGCAAAGTATTCATTTAATATCTCAGCTCTGCCCTCTGCCTCCATGTGTAAATCGCTTTCTGGTCTCTAATCGGCCCCACTCCTCCTTTTACCACCCTTTTACTATTTATATGCCTATCGAAAACTTTGGGATTTCCTGTAATGCTAACTGCCAGTCTCTTCTCATGCTGTCTCTTTGCTTCTCTTAATTGCTTTTTCACTTCCCCTCTGGACCTTCTATATTCAGTCTGTTTCTCAATAGTATTTTCTACCTGGCACCTGTCATAAGCACACTTATTCTTATTTCTCTTAATCTCTACCTCTTTTGTCACCCAGGGAGCTCTGGATTTGTTTGCTCTACTTTTCCCCTTTGAGGGAATATAGCTCAACTGTGCCCAAACTATCTCTTCTTTGAAGGTAGCCCATTGTTCATCTATCGGTTTTCCTGCCAGCTTTTGACTCCAATTTATTCACCCCAGCTCCATTCTTACCCCACTGAAGTTGACCTTCCCCAAGTTAATTATTGTTACCCTGGATTGCTCTTTGTCCTTTTCCATAATTAACCTGAACCTTATGATATAATGATCACTATCCCCTAAATGCTCTCCTACTGATACTTGATCCACTTGGCTCACCTCAGTCCCAAGAACCAGGTTTAGCAGTGCCTCCTTTCTCATTGGATTAGCAACATACTGTTGTCGAAAATTTTCCTGAACACACTCTAGGAACTCTTGCCCCTCACTGTTTTTTACACTACTATATCCCAGTCTATATTTGGTTAGTTAAAGTCCCCCATTAAGACTACCCTATCATTTTTGCACCTCTGTAATTCCCTTGCAAATTTGTTCCTCCATGTCCTTCCCACTAGCTGGTGGCCTGTAGACAACACTGAGCAATGTAATTGCACCTTTTTTGTTCCTTAGCTTTAGCCAAATTCATTCTGTCCTCGACCCCTCTGGGACATCCTTTTTCTCCAGCACTGCAATGCTCTCCTTAATCAATACCACCACCCCTCCCCCTTTTTTCCCTTTCCTTTCTTTCCTGAACACCTTGTATCCAGGAATATTTAACATCCAGTCCTGCCCTTCTTTAAGCGAAGTCTCGTTATAGCTACAATATCATATTTCTACATGGCAATCTGCGTCTGTACCTCACCAATCTTATTAACCACACTCCATACATTCACATACATGCACATTAACCCTGATTCAGACTTTATTACTTTCTGCCTTACTCTGACCCCACCTAATAACATACTATTCCCTACCCTCATGCTATCTATCTCCCCCAGTATTCTGTGCACCTTGGTATTTCTCTCTAATATTTGCTCCTGGTTCCCACACCCCTGACTAGTTACCATTTTTGCTTCCCTTCAATCTGAGCTCCCTCTCAGGTTCCCATCCCCCTGACAATTTAGTCCACAAGGTTCTTCTGGTAACTTGAGTAGAAACCTGAGATTACGCCAACCTTTTACCCACCAAAGTTATGGTGGGAGATTGAAGAACCACGCAGATATTGTAGGCATATGTCCTGGAACAGGTGTGCTGGAACTACTGGCTAGGCATTAGCAAACTGGATATCTGTGATGAGCTCAAGTATATTCCAGTTTTGAGAAAGTGACATGCTCTGCCTGAATATGGAAAATTCACTTATCTTTGAATGTTTCTTGGCATCATTCCCGATGGTTGTTATTGTTATTGAAGGCCAGTCATCTCAGCCCTGGGGCATCGCATCAGGAGTTCCTCAGGGTAGTGTCCTAGGCCCAACCATCTACAGCTGTGTCAATGACTGAAGCAGTCTGTGCCCACATGCAGCAAGATCTGGACAACATGCAGGGTGGGGCTGATAAGTGGCAAGTAATGTTCACACCACACAAGTGTCAGGCAATGACCATCTCCAACAAGAGAGAATCTAACCGCTTCCCCTTGACGTTCAACCATCACTACATCCCGCACCCATCAACATCCGGGGCTACCATTGACCATAATCTTAATTGGACCAGCCACATAAATTCTGTGGCTACAAGAGCAGGTCAGAGGCTGGGAATTCTGCAACAAGTAATTACCTCCTGACTCCCCAAAGCCTGTCCACCATCTGCAAGGCACATGTCAGGAGTGTGATGGAATACTTTCTACTTGCCTAGATGAGTGTAGTTCCAACAACACTCAAGAAGCTCAACACCATCCAGGACAAAGCAGCCTGCTTGATCAGCACCCCATTTACCACCTTAAACATTGGTGCACAGTGGTAGTAGTTTGTACCATCTACAAGCTGCAGTGCAGCAACTTGCCAAGTCTCCTTCGACAGCACCTTTCAAACTCACAATCTTTACCAGCTAGAAGGGCAAGGGCAGCAGATGCATGGGAACACCACTACATGCAAGTTCCTCTCTGAGCCACACACCATCCTGACTTGAAACTATATTGCCGTTCCTTCACTGTTGCTGGGCCAAAAACTTGGAACTCCTTTCCTCACAGCACTGTGGGTGTACCTACACCACATGAACTGCAGCAGTTCAAGAAGGTGACTCACCACCACCTTCTGAAGGGCAATTAGAGATGGGCAACAATGCTGGCCTTGCCAGTAACACATCCCATAAAAGAGTAAAATAAGTCTCCAGTGAATATAGCAAGAATTATATTGTAATGTATGCTGCATAACATATACATGGCTGTCAGATCACCAGCAGATAAGTTTGATATGTTGCAGAAACAAATGTTATACCTCTTACCCTAAATCTATGTCCCTGATTATGGACCTCTCAACCAAGTAGACAGGATGTTCCTATCTACTCTATCTAGACCTTCCATAAATACATACACTTCAATTAGGTCTCCCCTCAGTCTCCTCTGTTCCAAAGAAAACAATCCTAGCCTATCCAATCTTTCCTCATAACTAAAATTCTCCAGTCCAGGCAACATCCTTGTAAATCTCCTCTGTATCCTCTCCATCGCAATCTTGTCTTTCCTATAAGTGCGGTGACCAGAACTGCAGGCAGTACTCCAATGTGGCCTAACCGGTGTTTTTACAGCTCCAGCGACCCGGGTTCAATTCTGGGTACTGCCTGTGTGGAGCTTGCAAGTTCTCCCTGTGTCTGCGTGGGTTTCCTCCGGGTGCTCCAGTTTCCTCCCACATGCCAAAGACTTGCAGGTTGATAGGTAAATTGGCCATTATAAATTGCCCCTAGTATAGGGAGGTGGTAGGGAAATATAGGGACAGGTGGGGATGTGGTAGGAATATGGAATTAGTGTAGGATTAGTATAACTGGGTGGTTGATGGTCGGCACAGACTCGGTGGGCCGAAGGGCCTGTTTCAGTGCTGTATCTCTAAACTAAACTAAACTAATAACCTCCCTGCTCTTATATTCTATGCCTCGGCAAATAAAGTCAAGTATCCTGTATGACTTCTCAAGGAATCTTATCTACCTATCCAGCCACCTTCAGGGATCTGTGGACATGCAGTCCAAGGTCCTCTGTTCCTCTACACTTCTCAGTATCCTACCATTTATTGTGTATTCCCTTGCCTTGTTAGCCTTCCCCAAATGCAGTACAAAGAACAAAGAACAAAGAACAGTACAGCACAGGAACAGGCCATTCGGCCTTCCAAGCCTGCGCCGATCTTGATGCCTGCCTAAACTAACACCTTCTGCACTTCCGGGGCCCATATCCCTCCATTCCCTTCCTATTCATGTATTTGTCAAGATGTCTCTTAAACGTCGCTATCGTATCTGCTTCCACCACCTCCCCTGGCAGCAAGTTACAGGCACTTACCACCCTCTGTGTAAAAAACTTGCCTCGCACATCCCCTCTAAACTTTGCCCCTCGCACCTTAAACCTATGTCCCCTAGTAACTGACTCTTCCACCCTGGGAAAAAGCTTCTGACTATCCACCCTGTCCATGCCGCTAATAACTTTGTAAACCTCTATCATGTCGCCCCTCCACCTCCGTCGTTCCAGTGAAAACAATCCGAGTTTTTCCAACCTCTCCTCATAGCTAATGCCCCTCAGACCAGGCAACATCCTGGTAAACCTCCTCTGTACCCTCTTCAAAGCCTCCACGTCCTTCTGGTAGTGTGGCGACCAGAATTGCACGCAATATTCTAAGTGTGGCCTAACTAAGGTTCTGTACAGCTGCAACATGACTTGCCAATTTTTATACTCTATGCCCCGACTGATGAAGGCAAGCATGCCGTATGCCTTCTTGACTAGCTTATCCACCTCCGTTGCCACTTTAAGTGACCTGTGGACCTGTACGCCCAGATCTCTCTGCCTGTCAATACTCCTAAAGGGTTCTGCCATTTACTGTATACCTCCCACCTGCATTAGACCTTCCAAAATGCATTACCTCACATTTGTCCGGATTATACTCCATCTGCCATTTCTCCGCCCAAGTCTCCAACCGATCTATATCCTGCTGTATCCTCTGACAATCCTCATCATTATCTGAAACTCCACCAACCTTTGTGTCGTCCACAAACTTACTAATCAGACCAGCTACATTTTCCTCCAAATCACACTTCTCCAGATTGAACTTCATTTGCCACTATTCCACTCACATGACTAGTCCATTGATACCTTCCTGCAGTCCATAGCTTTCTTCTTCATTATCAACCACACGGCCAATTTTTTGTATCATCTTCAAACTTCTTAATCATACCCTCTACATTCAAGTCCAAATATACCACAAGAAGTAAGGGACCGAGTACTGAGCCCTGCGGAACCCCACTGGAAACAGTCTTCCTGCCACAAAAACACTCATTGACCATTAGCCTTTGCTTCCTTCCTTTGAGCTAATTTTGGCTCCATCTTGCCACTTTGCCTTGGATCCCATGGGAATTTACTTTTGTGACCAGTCTGCCATGTGAGATCTTATCAAATGCCTTGCTAAAATCCATATAGACTACATCAAATGCACTACCCTCCCTGCTACCACCTCAAAGAATTTAATCATGTTAGTCAGGCATGATCTTCCCTTAACAAATCTGAGCTGACTGTCTTTTTTTTTTATTCATTCATGGGATGTGGGCATCGCTGGCCAAGCCAGCATTTATTGCCCATTCCTAATTGCCCTTGAGAAGGTGGTGCTGAGCTGCCTTCTTGAACCGCTGCAGTCCATTTGAGGTAGGTATACCCACAGTGCTGTTAGGAAGGGAGTTCCAGGATTTTGACCCAGCGACAGTGAAGGAATGGCGATATAGTTCCAAGTCAGGATGGTCTGTGACTTGGAGGGGAAATTGCAGGTGGTGGTGTTCCCATGCATTTGCTGCCCTTGTCCTTCTAGTTGGTAGAGGTCGCGGGTTTGGAAGGTGCTGTCTAAGGAGCCTTGGTGCATTGCTGCAGTGCATCTTGTAGATGGTACACGCTGCTGCCACTGTGCGTCGGTTGTGGAGGGAGTGAATGTTTGTAGATGGGGTACCAATTAAGTGGGCTGCTTTGTCCTGGATGGTGTCGAGCTTCTTGAGTGTTGGTGGAGCTGCACCCATCCAGGCAAGTGGAGAGTATTCCATCACACTCCTGACTTGTGCCTTGTAGATGGCGGACAGGCTTTGGGGAGTCAGGAGGTGAGCTACTCGCTGCAGGATTCCTAGCCTCTGACCTGCACTTGTGGCCATGGTATTTATATGGCTACTCCAGTTCAGTTTCTGGTCAATGGTAGCCCCTAGGATGTTGATAGTGGGGGATTCAGCGATGGTAATGCCGTTGAATGTCAAGGGGAGATGGTTAGATTCTGTTTTGTTGGAGATGGTCATTGCCTGGCACTTGTGTGGCGCGAATGTTACTTGCCACTTAACAGCCCAAGCCTGGATATTGTCCAGGTCTTGCTGCACTTCTACACGGACTGCTTCAGTATCTGAGGAGTCACGAATGGTGCTGAACATTGAGCAATCATCAGCGAACATCCCCACTTCTGACCTTATAATTGAAGGAAGGTCATTGATGAAGCAGTTGAAGATGGTTGGGCCTAGGACACTACCCTGAGGAACTCCTGCAGTGATGTCCTGGAGCTCAGATGATTGACCTCCACCAACCACAACCATCTTCCTTTGCGCTCGGTATGACTCCAGCCAGCGGAGGGTTTTCCCCCTGATTCCCATTGACCTCAGTTTTGCTAAGGCTCCTTGATACCATACTCGGTCAAATGCTGCCTTGATGTCAACGGCAGTCACTCGCACCTTACCTCTTGAGTTCAGCTCTTTTGTCCATGTTTGAACCAAGGCTGTAATGAGGTCAGGAGCTGAGTGGCCCTGGCGGAACCCAAACTGAGCATCACTGAGCAGGTTATTGCTAAGCAAGTGCCGCTTGATGGCACTGTTGATGACACCTTCCATCACTTTACTGATGATTGAGATAGGCTGATGGGGCGGTAACTGGCCGGGTTGGACTTGTCCTCCTTTTTGTGTACAAAACATACCTGGGCAATTTTCCACATTGCAGGGTAAATGCCAGTGTTGTAGCTGTACTGGAACAGCTTGGCTAGTGGCGTGGCAAGTTCTGGAGCACAGGTCTTCAGTACTATTGCTGGAATATTGTCGGGGCCCATAGCCTTTGCAGTATCCAGTGCCTTCAGTCGTTTCTTGATATCACGCGGAGTGAATCGAATTGGCTGAAGTCTGGCATCTGTGATGCTGGGGACTTCAGGAGGAGGCCGAGACGGATCATCAACTCGGCACTTCTGGCTGAAGATTGTTGCAAATGCTTCAGCCTTATTTTTCGCACTGATGTGCTGGGCTCCCCCATCATTGAGGATGGGGATATTTGTGGAGCCACTTCCTCCAGTTAGTTGTTTAATTGTCCACCACCATTCATGAGTGGATATGGCAGGACTGCAGAACTTAAATCTGATCCGTCGGTTATGGGATCACTTAGCTCTGTTTATCGCATGCTGCTTACGCAGTTTGGCACGCAGGTAGTTCTGTGTTGTAGCTTCACCAGGTTGACACCTCATTTTGAGGTATGCCTGGTGCTGCTCCAGGCATGCCCTCCTGCACTCTTCATTCAACCAGGGTTGGTCTCTTGGCATGATGGTAATGGTAGAGTGGGGGATATGCCGGTCCATGAGGTTACAGATTGTGGTTGAGTACAATTCTGCTGCTGCTGATGGCCCACAGCACCTCATGGATGCCCAGTTTTGCATTGCTAGTCTTTAATTAAATAATGATCTATCCTGTCCTTCAGAACTTTTTACAATAATTTTCCCACCACTGAGTTTAGACTGACTTGCCTGTAATTACTTGGTCTATCCCTTTCTCCCTTTTTAAACAATGGTACAATGTTAGTTGTCTTCCAGTCCTCTGGAACCTGTAGTCAGAGAAGATTGGAAGATGATGGTTAGAGCCTCTGCTATTTCTTCTCTTGCTTCCCTTAACAGCCTAGGATACATTTCATCGGTGCCTGGGTATTTATCCACTTTCAAATATGTTAAACCCCTTAATACTTCTTCTCTCATTATGTTAATTTCATCTAATATTTCACACTCCTTCTCCCTGATTGTCCCTCTCTGTTGTGAAATAAGCATTCATTAACAACCACACCCACATCCTCCACCTCCACCTCCACACACAGGTTACCCTTATGGTCCCTAATAGGTCCTATACTTTCTTTAGCCATGTGAGCCGCACGGAAGATGGCAGGATCCCCAAGGACACATTGTACAGCGAGCTCGTCACTGGCATCACACCCACCAGCCGTCCATGTCTCCGCTTTAAAGGCATCTGCAAATGCGACATGAAGTCCTGTGACATTGATCACAAGTCGTGGGAGTCAGTTGCCAGTGATCACCAGAGCTGGCGGACAGTCATAAAGGTGGGGCTAAAGTGTGGCGAGTTGAAGAGACTTTGCAGTTGGCAGGAAAAAAGACAGAAGTGCAAGGAGAGAGCTAACTGTGCAACAGCCCCGACAACCAATTTTATCTGCAGCACCTGTAGAAGAGTCTGTCACTCTAGAATTGGCCTTTATAGCCACTCCAGACGCAGCTTCACAAACCACTGACCACCTCCAGACGCTTACCCATTGTCTCTCGAGACAAGGAGGCCAAAGAAGAAGAAAGAAGACGACTTTCTTTAGTTATCCTCTTGCTCTTTTTATATTTATAATAAAAAATCTGTGTTTTCCATGATTTTACTTGCCTATATTTTTTCATGCCTCCTCTTTGCTTTCCTAATTTCCATTTTAATTATGCCCCTATACTTTTACATTCCTCTAGGTCTTCTGCAGTATCTGCTCTTGGTATCTGTCATAAGCTTCCCTTTTTTTCTTTATCTTCCACCCCCCCCCCCCCCCCCCCTCCTCCCAACCACTCTCTCTTTAACTCCCCTGGCATCCAGGGAGCTCTGGATTTGTTAGTCCCGCCTTTTTCTTTAAGGGAATATACTTGTTCTGAATCCTCACTATCTCTTCCTTGAATGCCTCCCACTGATCTGGCACTGATTTACCTTCAAGTTGCTACTTCCAATTGTCTTTAGGTAAACCTTCCATCTAACTGAGTTATGATCACTTCTTCCAAAATGCTCTCTCACTGACCAGCTTCATTCCTTAAAACTAAATCCAGTCTTGTTGGGTTAATATTGCGGCTTGCTACATACTGGCTAAAAAATTTCTCCTGAATGCATTTTAACTGGTTTAGAGTGATAAGGTTAATAAATTTACATCTTTCTGTTTAAACTCAAGAAAACCTGCGATTGGTTCATTTACAATTATAACTAGAGGAACAGTGAGCAAGTGCTCACTGAGGTGGCAAGGTAAAATCATTGTTAAAAGAATAAACCCTGTTGCGGTCAAACCAGAGGAGGGACGAAAGGGAAGCCTGAGTACCCTTCCTCACCTAGTGGTAACAATATTTATTATTTTTGTTTACCTAATTTGAACCTTGTTGCTGGTGCTGAGAAACAATACAGGCAAGATGTGGAGATATCTTCGACATGCACACATGCATGTCATGGTCAATATTCGTGGATGTGGTGTATATGGATTTCAGTAAGGCGTTTGATAAGGTTCCCCACGGTAGGCTATTACAGAAAATACAGAAGTATGGGATTGAAGGTGATTTAGTGCTTTGGATCAGAAATTGGCTAGCTGAAAGAAGACAGAGGATGGTGGCTGATGGCAAATGTTCATCCTGGAGTTTAGTTACTAGTGGTGTACCACAAGAACCTGTTTTGGGGCCACTGCTGTTTGTCATTTTTATAAATGACCTGGATGAGGGTGTAGAAGGGTGGGTTAGTAAATTTGCGGATGACACGAAGGTCGGTGGAGTTGTGGATAGTGCCGAAGGATGTTGTAGGGTACAGAGAGACATAGATAGGCTGCAGAGCTGGGCTGAGAGATGGCAAATGGAGTTTAATGTGGAAAAGTGTGAGGTGATTCACTTTGGAAGGAGTAACAGGAATGCAGAGTACTGGGCTAATGGGAAGATTCTTGGTAGTGTAGATGAGCAGAGAGATCTTGGTGTCCAGGTAGATAAATCCCTGAAAGTTGCCACCCAGGTTAATAGGGCTGTTAAGAAGGCATATGGTGTGTTAGCTTTTATTAGTAGGGGGATCGAGTTTCGGAGCCACGAGGTCATGCTGCAGCTGTACAAAACTCTGGTGCGGCCGCACCTGGAGTATTGCGTGCAGTTCTGGTCACCGCATCATAGGAAGGATGTGGAAGCTTTGGAAAGGGTGCAGAGGAGATTTACTAGGATGTTGCCTGGTATGGAGGGGAGGTCTTACGAGGAAAGGCTGAGGGACTTGAGGTTGTTTTCGTTAGAGAGAAGGAGGAGGAGAGGTGACTTAATAGAGACATATAAGATAATCAGAGGGTTAGATAGGGTGGATAGTGAGAGTCTTTTTCCTCGGATGGTGATGGCAAACACGAGAGGACATAGCTTTAAGTTGAGGGGTGATAGATATAGGACAGATGTCAGAGGTAGTTTCTTTACTCAGAGAGTAGTAGGGGCGTGGAACGCCCTGCCTGCAACAGTAGTAGACTCGCCAACTTTAAGGACATTTAAGTGGTCATTGGATAGACATATGGATGAAAATGGAATAGTGTAGGTCAGATGGTTTCACAGGTCGGCGCAACATCGAGGGCCGAAGGGCCTGTACTGCGCTGTAATGTTCTATGTTCTATAAATCTCCTCTGTACCCTCTATAGTTCAATTACATCCTTTCTGTAATGAGGTGACCAGAATGGCCCACAGTACTCATGTTGTGGCCGAACCAATGAGTTACACAGTTCCAGCATAACCTCCCTGCTCTTGTATTCTGTACCTGTCCTGCTACCTTCAAGGATCTGTGGACATTCACTCCAAGGTCTCTCACTTCCTCTACACTTCTCAGTATTTTCCCATTAATTTGTCTTGTTTGACCTCCCCAAATGCATCACCTCACATTTCTCAGAGTTTAATTCCATTTGCCACTTTTCTGCTCATCTGACCAGACCATCAATATTTTCCTACACCCTACAGCTATCCTCCTCCCTATCTGCCACATGGCCAATCTTTGTGTCATCCGCAAACGCCTTGATCATACCCCCTACATTTACGTCCAAATCGTTAATATACACCATAAAAAGCAGGGGACCCAGTACGGAGGCCTGCGGAACGCCACTGGGAACAGACCTCCAGTCACTAAAACAGCCGTTAACAATTACCCTTTGTTTCCTGCTGCTGAGCCAATTTTGTATCCACCTTGCTGCATTTCCCTGGATCCCATGGGATTTTACTTTTTTTTTTAAAAACCAGTCTGCCATGTGGGACCTTGTCGAAAGCCTTTCTAAAATCCACGTAGACCACATCAACTGCACTACCCTCATCAATCTTCCTTGTTACTTCTTCAAAAAATTCAATCAAATTGGTCAAACAAGATCTTCCCTTAACAAATCCATGTGGACTATCCTTGATTAACCTGTGCCTTTCTAAGTGTCAGTTTACCCTGTGTCTCAGAATAGATTCCAATAATTTGTCCACTACTGAGGTTAGACTGACTGGCCTGTAATTATTCGCTCCCTTTTTAAACAGAAGTACAATGTTAGCAATTCTCCAATCCTCCGACACCACACCTGCATCCGGTAAGGATTGGAAAATGATGGTCAGACCCTCTGCTATTTCCGCTCTTGCTTCTTTTAACAGCCTAGGATACATTTCATCCGGCCCTGGTGATTTATCAACTTTCAAGGATGCTAATCCCATTAATACTTCCCCTCTCCCTATGTTTATCACATCCAATACTACACACTCTTCCTCAACTACAATATCTGCATCATCCCCCTCTTTTTTGAAGACAGACACAAAGTATTCGTTAAGAACCATACCAATATCTTCCGCTCCTACATATAGGTTACCTTTTTGGTCTTTCATGGGTCCCACTCTCTCCTTAGTTATCCTCTTACTCAATGTATTGATAAAAGATGTTTGGGTTCACCTTGATTTTGCTTGCCAATATTCTTTCATGCTCTCTCTTTGCTTTCCTAATTTCCATTTTGATTTCACCCCTCCACTTTCTATACACCTCTCGGCTTTCTGCAGTATTGAGTTCTCGATGTCAGAAATAAGCTTTCCTTTTCTGCCTTATCTTACCCTGTAGGCTCCTTGACATCCATAGGGCTCTAGATTTACCTGCCTCACCCTTTTTCTTTGTGGGAACATGTTTACCTGGAACCCCTTGAATCTCCCCCTTAAATGCCTCCCACTGTTCCGACACTGATTTACCTTCAAGTAGCTTTTTCCAGTCCACTTTCGCTAAATCCCTCCTCAATTTAGTAAAATTGGCCTTGCCCCAATTGAGAACTCTAACTCCTGTTCTATCTCTGTCCTTTTCCATAATTATGTTAAAACTAACTGAATTATGATCACTACCATCAAAATGCTCTCCCACTGCCACTCCTTCCATCTGCCCATCTTCATTTCCTAAAATGAAGTCTAAAACTGGACCTTCTCTTTTGTTGGACTTGCTATATATTGGGCAAAAAAGTTCTCCTGAATGCATCTCAGAATTCTGCTCCCTCAATTCCTGTCACACTAAACCTATCCCAGTTAATATTGGGGTAATTAAAATCCCCTATTACTGCCCTATTGTTCTTGCACTTCTCAGAGATTTGCCTACAGATCAGCTCTTCTTTGTCCCGCTGACAGTTTGGGACTCTATGGTACACTCCCAGCAATGTGATTTAAAGGTCTGTAAAGGAAACCTGACCCAAGCCCAAATGCTGGACCCGGAAGTCTGACCAGACCCGAACCCAACACGTCGTTGGGACCCATTGGGGTCAGGTTGGGTAGCAGGCCTTTACATCAGTACATGGGTAAAGGCCGGCTACCCGACCCCACCCCGATAGGACCCGACGACACGTGTTGGACTTCCAGGTCCGGCATTCGGGCTCGGGTTGGGTTTCCTTTCCAAACCTTCAGTGTGATTGCCCCTTTTTCTTCCTTAGCTCAATCCATATGGCCTCATTTGATGAACCATCCAACATATCATCCCGCCTCACAGTTGTAATAGTTTCCTTGACCAAAATTGCCACTCTCCCTCCTTCCTTCCTTATCCCCTTCTCTATCACATCTGAAAACCCTGTAACCAGAAACATTGAGCTGCCATTCCTGTCCCTCAAGCCAGGTTTTTATAATAGCTATATCATACTGCCATGTGTCTATCTGTGCCCTCAGCTCATCTGCTTTATTTGCTATACTCCTTACAGAAATAGATACACTTGAGCACTGAAACTTTTTTTTATTTTCTAACGCTCATATACTCTGTCTTCCAGACTCATCCATTAATTTTCTGCCTTCCATTTTAATTTCTGATTTTGTCCCAGCTGAGTCTACCCTTAGGTCCCAACCCCCTGCCAAATTAGTTTAAACCCTCCCCAACAGCACTAGCAAAATGTCCCGCAATGAAATCAGTCCAGGCTGTTCAGCTGCAACCCGTCTGGCTGGTACAGGCCCCATCTACCCCAGAGCCAGTTGCAATGTCCCAGGAATCTGAAGCCCTCCCGTCTGCGCCATCTTTCCAGCCACGCATTCATGTCTTATCCTTCTATTTCTATACTCACCTGCGCGTGGCACTGGGGGTAATCCGGAGATTACTACTTTTGAGGTCCTGCTCGCTAATTTCTTACCTAGCTCCCTCAATGATGACTGCAAGGCCACATCCCTCTTTCTACCTACGTCATTGGTTCCGATGTGGACCGTGACTACTGGCTGTTCACCCTCCCCCTTCAGGATGCTCTGCAGCCCCTCAGTGACATCCTTGACCCTGGCATCAGGGAGGCAACACACCATCCTGGATTCACATCTGCGGCCACAGAAACGCCAGTTTGTTCCCCTATCGAACTACCTATCACTATGGCTCTTCCAGTCTTCCCTGTACCCCCATGCAGTGGAGCCACCCGTGGTGCCATGGACTTGGTCTGGCTGCACTCCCCAGGTGAAGCATCACTTTCCTCAGTATTCAGAATAAATACTGTGGCTACAAGAGGAGGTCAGAATCTGGGAATTCTGCAGCTAGTAACTCACCTCCTGACTCCCCAAAGCCTGTCCACAGGCTACAAGGCACATAGGAGTGTGATGGAATACCGTCCACTTGCCTGGATGAGTTCAGTTCCAACAACACTCAAGTAGCTCGACATCATTCAAGACAAAGCAGCCCACTTGATCAGTACCCCATCCATAACCATAAACATTCACTCCCTCCACCACTGGTATACAGTGGTAGCAGTGTGTACCAAACACAAGATGCAGGGGCCAGTTAACTCAGTTGGCTAGATGGCCAACGTGTGATTCTGAGTAACGTCAACAGTGTGGGTTCAATGACTATTCTGATGAGGTAGAGTTGGGGACTTGCCTCTTCGCCCTGCCTCTGTTGCCGGAATACAGATGTTAGTCTGTGATGCCAGCACAACCAAAGCAGAAGCACTGTAACAACTAGCCAAGCATCCTTTGTCAGCACCTTCCAAACCCGTGACCTCTACCACCTAGAAGGACAGGGGTAGCAGACATATGAGAACACAACCACTTACAAGCTCCCCTCAAGCCACATCCTGATTTGGAACTATATCACCTTTTCTTTGCTGTCGCTGGTTCAAAATCCTGGAACTCCCTCCCTAATAGCACTGTGGGTGTACCTACACCTCATGGACTGCAACAGTTCAAAGTGGCTCACCACCACATTCTCCAGAGCAATTAGGGATGAGCAACAAATGCTGGTCTTGCCAGCGACACAGATCCTATGAGTGAATAAATAAAAGGAATGCATCAAGAAATCATAGCAGTCTTCTAATATGGTACATGTAAAAAAACATAAAAGTGGTACTAAGGTTTTTACAATTAGAACAGAGTAAGTGTTCAAAGGATACAAGTTATTAATAGGATATGTAACTGTATTCCTGCTGCAAAAACAACTTAAAGCTCACTTGCTGAATATAATGGAATTAACTTCAGCATGTGGTTAGAAAAAAGCTCAATTAGAACAGGAAAATTATGTGAAGTTTAGTTTCGTAAGATACAACCGCAACTTTTGAGTAGTAGTCTTTATTCCACACATTTGCAATTCGAACACTTGGATATCATCTTGATAGGTTCAAATAGATACAAGCTTCAGCATAGAGCAAATAATTATTCAAAGTTCAGTTAAACGGAGATAAAAATGCCTGTTTCATCTGGGACAGAGTACACCTCATGTTTATTTGTCTTTGTTTAAATTCTGATACTGAAGCTTTCATATACAAAACCTACAACATATACATCAAAAATTCCTATGAAAACAGCAATGCCTTAATACACTTATGTTATGTCAGTGGGTAAAGAAATAGGACACAGTCGTTTTTGTTTTAAATACCAAGTATATTTCAAAAGTTAATCTTTTTTGCTACTTTTCCAACTCAAATGTGTATTTTAAACCAGTTCACAAAAGTATAAATCAAAGCAGAAGCCTTCATTAAAAAAAAAAATCGCAAGAAATTCACAACATAAATACGGATACAGTTTTATAACAGAAATCAACCTTCTGCATCAACAGCAATGAGTCTTATACATTCTCATATGTAGCGTTAACAGAACAGAATTTACAAACAGAATGACAATCAGAATGCTGATAGCTACTGCA
This sequence comes from Heterodontus francisci, assembly GCF_036365525.1. Classification (NCBI taxonomy): domain Eukaryota; kingdom Metazoa; phylum Chordata; class Chondrichthyes; order Heterodontiformes; family Heterodontidae; genus Heterodontus; species Heterodontus francisci. Next base: position 160,863,389 of record NC_090372.1, on the reverse strand, counting down.
TTTAGACAAAATATATGCAATGATATAAAAAGGAGACATCTTCATAGAAGATGCTTGCTGATAATTTAACAGCAAAATTTATTTTATATTGTATGAATACAATCCTTATATCGGTTAAGCACTGAATAACACATCCTCTTCATACTAAGAGACCTGCACTTGCACTTACTATTCAAGAGTTACTGTTATACAAGGCTGTTCTGCAATTTAAGTCTGTTAATATTAATTTGCTAATAAAATGTTAATATTTTCTCTTTCCAACACTTTGTCTAGCTGCATAAAATTCCATAGAACCAATACTGAATAATTTAAGTCTCTACAGATTTAGGAAAATGTGGTGAAAATGGCTAACAAGGGGGATACTAGACATGCTGAAAACAAATTAGAAATCAATCCTTTAAAATATAGCCAATGCTCTAAAGAAATATGTAAATGTGGGTAGAGTTCTACTGGTCTCTTATCTGCTATTTATTTAATTGTACTAGGGACAGAAAGCTTTTAGCATCACTTAAAAGATCCAATATTTTACTCAAATTCAGAAGGGATAGGAGAAGAACATGTTTAATATAACCAGGTTAAGAATTCAGTTATATTCAGTAAATATTAAGTAGATAAATCAAATGCAATACAATACTAGTAATAGAGCACACCCTTCACAGATGTCAGACCAGTATCAATTATGATGGCTCCCCATTGCATTAAGGTTTCTGTACTGCAGCAGATTTTATTCTGGTTGAAGTTAACAGTCAAAATAATTTGAACTACCATGAATTTTTGTTATATACTCCATGAATGTTTCTGTAAAAACCTTAGGAAGTTACTAAAATAAAAGCAAAATACTGTGGATGCTGGAAATCTTTGTTCAGTTTGCTTACCCACTGTTTTTTTTCAGGTTTGCACTTGCTGCTGTTCAATATTCAGTGTATTAACACCTAATCTGTACTAATGCTTTGTCTTTCAACACACCATTAACATATTGTTTGCCTTTGCTCCGTGGCCTTTTGGTCAGCTATGTGGCCTGGTCCAATCTGGACCTCCTTTGTTATCTCTTGCCCCACCCCCACCTCACTTGCTTATAACCTGTGACTTTTCTAATATTTGTCAGTTCCGAAGAAGGGTCACTGACCCGAAATGTTAACTCTGCTTCTCTTTCCACAGATGCTGCCAGACCTGCTGAGTGGTTCCAGCATTTCTTGTTTTTATTTTAGAAAGTTACTAGTTTGGCTGTGGAATTGAAGGGCACCATGCAAACCACTCAGAAAACCTAAAGTAGAGTTAAAATCCAGATTGCTGCAAGGGAAACTGTTTAAATGATTTAAGCTCATGCACTTAAAGCCTGAGGTTAGAACAGACCACCCACCCCCCACTACAGTTAAGCAGTCATAAGTGTACTGCGTCTCCTATAAAACAGATGGATATATGTCAGATATTTGAGCTCTGACAGCATGACAAATGCAATCTTGCGGTATTATCTGCACTTTTGCAATACTTTATACGCTGGTTTAAAACTGTACTTGAAGTTTTGTTGCATTAAAAATTATTTGCAATCTGATACAATCTCACCCTTTGTCCTTTTTCTAATTTTTACTCCCTTTCTCACTTTACCGTTGCTGGGATACAGTTCCATGAGCTCTGGTAACCCTCAGTTATGCAATCTGTAGAGGACTGCATAGCCAAATAAGATACAGTTCTCACACACTTAGTAGTAAGTTCCCCAAATAGTAACCAGGAGACCTGGGCAGATTTTGCTCCCCTTCCCCTGGCACAGAGGCCCAATTAATACTCTAGGTGAGATCTGGTAACTCAGAATGGGAACCAAACTGGAAACCTTCTAGCCTATACAGCTTAGTGCTTAACTGGTGCTGTCTAGGCTCTAAGCTCTGAAATTTTCTTCTTAAAATTCTCCGCCACCCTCTCCTCTAAGACGCCCCTTAAAACCTCTCACTTTGACCAAGTTTTTGATCACCTATCCTAATATCTCCTTATGTGGCTCCGCATTAAATTTTGTCTTATAATGCTCCTGTAAAGCACCTTGGCACATATTACTATGTTAAAAGGTACTATATAAATGCAATTTGTTATTGTACATTGTTGCTTTTTATGCCATTTGTGGAGCACATCTCTTTTAAAGGGATTAGATGGTAGTGCCCTTGCTATTTAGTTTAGAGATACAGCACTGAAACAGGCCCTTCGGCCCACCGAGTCTGTGCCGACCATCAACCACCCATTTACACTAATCCTACACTAATTCCATATTCCTACCACATCCCCACCTGTCCCTATATTTCCCTACCACCTACCTATACTAGGGGCAATTTATAATGGCCAATTTACCTATCAACCAGCAAGTCTTTGGCATGTGGGAGGAAACCCACGCAGACACAGGGAGAACTTGCAAACTCCACACAGGCAGTACCCAGAATTGAACCCGGGTCGCTGGAGCTGTGAGGCTGCGGTGCTAACCACTGCGCCACTGCTCAGAGATGAAGGAAATTAGTGCTGGGAAATGGATCATTCCACATTTTAAGGATCCAGTATCACCATTAATATTCAGAGGTCAGATATAGCACAGGTTTGATGCAGAGTAAAGGTGCCTCCACTCCAACTATGTGACACAGCTCTACCTCAAAGAAGAACTCCATAACACATCAGAGACATTTTCAATATCCCATGCTTGCTATGCTCTTCACCCAAGTGAGATTGCCAAGTTTTGTACTATATAATCAGACAGGCATTTTCACTATCCAAACGAGCTCCATATAGTCGGAGAGAGAGGTTTTCATCCCGTCTGACCTGGATCCCAATCCCAGACTTAAAAGGATAAAAAGCTAACCCACTTTATCACTCTATGCTCCCTATGTAGATAGTTTTATATGAATTATTTATTACCTTGACGTTCTAATGAGGATATGTTTTTATGCAATGAAGCTTTACAACTATACAGTGTATGGTTTTATGAGCTATGTGTAGTGAATAAAAGAAATATAAATTAATTCAGCAATGGTTACACACTTTTAAAAAAAAAGTTGCAACCAAATATAATGCAAGGCAAAATGCAGCATTGTTATTACCGTTGGATTTTACTGACAAAACTTGGTAGAGAAAATTTTAGGTCCAATTAATCATATTGTTGGTTAAAAACAATATGGTCAAATAGAAAACTGAAACATTTTCTAATTGGACTCATTGCTCTTAAAGCAGTAGGTAGTCAGCATTTAATTTTCATTCTCAAACCTAATAGGCACATTAAAGTACTAATTTGAAAAACTGTAACCAGACCAGACTTATGACAAAACACAACAGGAATAAAATTCTAGTCATTTCATGTCCTGCACTTTAAACAAATATTGCCAATTACACATGCACTAGAAACCAAGAAAAGATGACAAAGATGATGATTGGGCAAACAGTGACAGGATGTTCTCCGGCTGATCCTTATCCCACATCGCTGACATTTTCTGTGATGAATGATCTGTAAAACCCGAAAATTCTGAACCACTATCTTCACTAGTTTGAAATAACTCCAGCAAATTTTTCAATGGCAAGCTGGGAGCCTCGTCTTCCTCTGTTAAACAACTTTCCTTTTCAAATGTACTTATTTCCATTCTGTGATCCCGAGCCTTCTTTTTATTTCTTCCATAAACAGCAGAAAACCTCACTTTCCTATGCAGTTTCATACAGGGTGAAGAAGAATTTACAGTATGAGGAATCTCACACACTTCAGTGTTTTTCGATGCAGTGGTATTAAAAGGAGGTGTTATTTCATGCATCAATGCTTCTCTTGGTTCTTCACTCCTGCCTTTGCCAAAAACCAGTTGTGTCTGTAGAGGACTGCATGGATTTTCAACAGGAGCTGCTGCAATATCAGGTGAACTATCAGTTACCCTAGAATGCTTGGGAACATGAAGGATTGCATTTTCCTGTTCTTTGCGCTTTTGCTGTAAATTATTCTTTGATGACTTATGTAGCCTAGTTTTGCTTTCATCACTGTCAGAACAAACAGTAGTATATGGCTGTGACCTACTTCCACACAAGTCCTCATCAAATGGATGCTTATGTGATAACTCTTCAGCAAAAGGTGGAGTTCTCTCATCTGGCAATCTTCCAATATGATGCAACTGTTCTGATATACACACCTTTGAAATAATAGAATTGCCTTTTTCTCCTTGACACAAAGACAAACTATGCAGAGTTCTGTCTTTTTTCTGACTTTCAAAATTAACTATGCCTTCTCCATAGGGCTTGTTATTAACAAAAGTTGACAAAAGTAACATTTCAGAAATGCTAACATGACTTGGTGTAGACAAAGGCAATATCTGGCTAGGTGAATTCAGGGTACCTGAAGATATAATTTCTTTTCCTTGGAAAGACAAACTACTTGGTTTATTTTCCCATCCACTGTTCTTTGTGTTCCATGTTACTGCAGATCTATTTCCTTCTTTTTGTGGCCTTCTAAATTCTTCATGCATTCCTGCAATCTTGGTGAAATCATAGGTGCTTACACCAATACTGCACTTTGTCCTAAACATAAATAAAAACCCTTTCATTAAAATTAGGAGATTTTGATTTTCCAATTCCTTAATTATTTTGTAACAAGTTAAATATTCATAGGAAGTGGCAGAATGTGGCAGCAAAGAACAGAAAAGGTGGAGATATTGCAGTCTCCGTGAGTGGTAGGGCATACATAGTTTGAAGCTCAGGTTGTGGACTGAATAGGATGTACAGACTGTGCATTGTCTGATTTAGCTGAGTGAATGCCTGGAGAAGGGGTATCGATGGCAAGCACATAATATTTTGACAGCAGCCAAATACAATGAGTCTTGTCAAATTTCTGACTCGAAAATAACAAGCAGTTTGACAAAGGAGTTGATTGTGGAGTTGAGGAAGCTGTTGGAAAGGGAGATGGGCAATGTTGGCATACATTTCTCTCTCTCCCTCTCTTTGTTCCCCCCTTTCCTCACACAGTTGCAGAGAGTGGGAATGCTCAACAGATGGTTGGTCAGTTCTTTTAAAAAAAAAGAAAGATCGCTGTCAGTTTCACATCTGACAGCTGCTGACATCGGGAACAGCCATTTCCCAACAGACTCGGGGCTTTCCGGTATACTTTTTTTTAAAAACAAAAAGTCAGAACCCGCCAGTAAACCCAGAATCTTTGGGAAACGGCTGTTCCCGATGTCAGCAGCTGTCAGTTGTGAAACTGACAGCGCAATAGTTTAAAAGCTGGACTGACAAAGGGAAATTTCCCATCTCCAGTTATGGTGAGGATGAGAAACGGCCCCGGGAACAGTTTACACCCGCTGGCCAGATAGAAATGCTTGGTGGGCTGGATGCTGGCCCGTGGGCCCTATGTTGGACAACCGTGCTCTAAAGTGTTCTGGGGTATTTTCTATGTTAAAGCTCTACATAAATACATGTTATGCCTATTTGGGCTGGAGGAGAAGCCATTGCATTGGGCCAGGTAGGAATGCAACCATGAGAACATTCCAACGGAGAGGTGGTGTAGAAGGCTGTTGAGGTTAACCATGTTGTGCCATGAAGGAGGAAAGGAAAGACAACAGAAAGATAGTGTGCCACAGTCATAATCTCAAAGGAAGTCGAATAAAGGCCATCTAGTGGATTTAATTTAATTTCTTTTTTAAAATTCAAATTAATAAACAATTTCATAAAAACTCCAAATATGATCAACAATAATAGTGTATTTGTATCCATAAGTGTCCTTCGCAATGGAAAGCAGGCAGTAATGGAAAAAAGGGACACAACTTTGCTGGGCAGAAAGACTTGTAGTGATCTGCAGGGAATTTAAAAAAAAATATATAAATCTATTTTTTCCTTATGAATAATTGTTGGAGGGCACTTTTTGCAATTTTACAAAAATGCTCATTATCATTCAAAGGAATCTGCACAAAATAAGTACTGGATGAAGAAACAGCAACTGGATCTTAATGCAGATGCAGGCAAAGCGACGTTACTGTATCAGGCCAACAATGGTTGGATGTATTTGAGCAAAGGCAGAAAAGTGGGAAGATTTGGGTCTTATCATTGACCATTCATTAAAAATATCTAGACACTGTAAGGTTAACAACAGGATTAATCCAACATTGGAAAATATTTGATTACAAATCAAAACAGATAATTTTAATCCAATTTCAAAATTTGATGATGACACAAAACTGGGAAGTATAGTGAACTGAGAGATGGGTAGTGATAGACTTCAAGAGGACATAGGCAGGCTGGTGGAATAGGCAGACACATGGCAGATGAAATTTAATGCAGAGAATTGTAAAGTATTAAATTTTGATAGGAGGACGGGTACTATAAACTCAAGGGGTATAACTCTAAAGGGGGTGCAGGAACAGAAAGCTTTGGGGTATATGTGCACAAATTGTTGAAGGTGGCAGGGCAGGTTAAGAAAGTGCTTAAAAAGGCACAAGGGATCCTGGGCTTTATAAATAGGGGCATATAGTACAAGAACAAGGAGTTATGATGAACCTTTATAAAACACTGGTTCAGCCTCAACTGGAGTATAGCACTTTAAGAAGGATGTGAAGGCTTTAGAGAGGGTGCAGAAAAGATTTGCGAAGATAGTTCCGGGGTAAGGGAGTTACGTGATAGATTGGAAAAGCTTACAGAACAGAAGGTTGTGAGGAGATTTGATAGAAGTGTTCAAAATCATGAGGGGTCTTGACAGAGTAGATAGAGAAATTGTTCCCATTGGCAAAAGAGTCAAGAACCAAAGGACAGATTTGAAGTGATCAGCAAAAGAATCAAAGGTGACACTCAACGTGAAAGGGTGGTGAAGGCAGATTCAATTGTGACTTTCAAAAGGGAATAAGCATCTGAAGGGAAAAAAATTGCAGGGCTCGAGGGAAAAGGGAGCAGTCGTGGGACTAGCTAAATTGCTCTTGCAGAGATCTGGCATGGACTCAACAAGTCGAATGGCCTCCGTCTGTGCTGTAACCATTCTATAATTCTACAAGGCAGTAAGAACACTTTTGCAACTGTACATGTAATCCTCTATACAAAAAAGGATGCATTTGAAAAATGAGAAAGGCGTGATCAGGATGAAAATGGCCTTTACGAATATGACTGAGGTTGACACCATACTTTCAAGTATTGTAGTGGAAAAACATTTTTTTTTACCTTTTCACCTTATCTTTCTGGAATTCTACAAAGTCACAATCGAGCTGGGAAATTAGTTTATCCACAACATTAAATTCTGTGCTCTCTGAAAACTTCTTATGATGCTCACTTCTCAGATGCTAAAAAGAAACAAAGAATCAAGATACTGCAGCAGACAAAATTAATGCAGCAGCAGCAGAATTATACTGCTCCAAAATGTCACACCAGATTATTAGTCTTCTGAAACAATCCCAGCAACACTGACTCAGATGATGTATGTACCTAATCTAAGTTTACAACTTTTTAAATATACATCACCACCTAACATTTAGATAAGTGAAACACAATTAATGAGGTTATTTTATTTATTTTATTTAGAGATACAGCACTGAAACAGGCCCTTCGGCCCACCGAGTCTGTGCCGACCAAGAAACACCCATTTATACTAACCCTACAGTAATCCCATATTCCCTACCACCTACCTACACTAGGGGCAATTTACAATGGCCAATTTACCTATCACCTGCAAGTCTTTGGCGGTGGGAGGAAACCGGAGCACCCGGCGAAAACCCACGCGGTCACAGGGAGAACTTGCAAAGTCCGCACAGGCAGTACCCAGAATTGAACCCGGGTCCCTAAAGCTGTGAGGCTGCGGTGCTAACACTGCGCCGCTCAGGTTCTTTGACAACTTTTTCCTAAGTTAATTACATTTGCTGATACAATAAAGAATAGGGAAAATTTTAACTAGTAGAGGGTTTTGGGTGGGCAGCACACTTGCCAACATCATCATTCCAAAGCTGAGGGGATTTTATGAAAATATATTAGTGATCTGCCCATCCAATCTCCGTGTCAGGGCAGCATTTTCGGTGAGCCTGCAGAGAAGTATTTAAAGTATAATTGCACCTCCTAACCAGGGGTTGCATTCACATCACTAACATTGGTCTTTGTATTTCTGGAAATGTTGCTACCTGTAAGACTTGGAAGCAAGTCCCAAGTTTTCTTATATATTCCTGGAGGTCCTAACTAAAGAGGTGAGGGGAGAGGGACATCCTCTTACCATCAGATACCAAAGCAGGAGTCAATAGCCCTGAAGCAAGGTATCAGTTAGTCAGCTCTAGGAGCATTATTCCCCGGACTTGAATTAAATGCAGGGAAAGGTTCATTGACCCAAAAAGTGAAGCAAAGGTCTTCATATCTCAATTTTTCTGCATTACCCCAGCAATACTACTTTCCCACTGGCATTCGCAGCACTCTCAACATTTCTGTCCCCTGCACCATCCATTCTCCACCAACCGCAGGGGGATACTGTACCATCCTCTCTTCTTCACAGTAGTTATTAACAGCACTGTTCACACATTGTAACAATTGTAAAACAATAAACTGCTTCGATAACACCTCTCAAACTTCATTCCAGCCATTTTCTGTGCATTGAACACTTCTCCATCCTGCTTGCAACTTCCTTCTCCTTCTCAGCAAACACACTATATAAGGAAGCCCCACATCCCTGTGCAATAGCCACTCATTAAATCACTGCTTCTCTTTCTGGAAGAAAAAAAAGCACACAACACACGGGGAGGAGCAAAACCGGGGAGAACCAGCTAGCATCCAGACCATTAGCAAGATGTAGCTGGCAGCCCTCAAGAGCAAAAGGCATCTCAGATGGTAAACTGGGATAATGTGAAGTGTCTGCAATCACTCGTACCCTTCCTTTAACCACAAGCAATCACAAGTTCAAACAGCTGCCTTATGAAACCTGTCATCTGCTACTGTGTAGTCCGTCAGTGCCATGTTAATTCTGGTCTCTTTCTACTTTATTTAGTTCTTCTCAGCACGTAGACCCTGTGGGAAGAGGATTCAGTTTACCGGAAGAAGTGCCATCCCTCCTAAGCACCAACATAGAAAATGGCATGTCAGCTGGGTTACAGAGACTAAGTTAGAGAGGTCAGCGCTTTGAAAATCACTCAGTATGAGTGAGCAGTAGCAAGGACTAGAGGAAAAGACAGTCTCAGAAATGGCTTGCCAGAAGGCAAGCTCAGTCTAAGCTCTACTGAGGAAGCGGCAAATGCCGAATTCATAGGTGCCGTCTTCAAAAGAAAACTCTTTTGGCAAACTTGCAGTTGTACAATGTACTGCCTTAACGTGAAAATTTGGAACAGTCTGCTACTAGCTTCTGTTGTGTTCTGTCACAAGGCATCAGCACTCTGCAGTTAACCATGGAATATCTGAATACCTCCACCGAGGCTGAAGCCAGGAACATCACACCAGGAGTGCGTGTGTGAACTTTTGTGTGCATGAGCGTCCTGGTGGTTCCATAGCATTGGTTGTACTTCATCTGTGTGGGCATGCTGAAGTTATATAGGGTTATCATAAGCCATGGGCGGAGGAAATATCCCTCGTCGCCTAGCAGCCGTCCTTTGACTTTTCTTCGTGATGGAATACTGGGGAGATGGTTACTAGTGCAGGATGAGGGAATTATGACAGTTGCCTAAAAAACAGGCACAAACCTGCATTATTCTGTGGTGGTGGTCACTAACCAGCAGCACAATGAAATGAAATCCTTTCACAGAATTGTTACAGCACAGGAGGCCGCCATTTGGTCCATCGTGTCTGCAGGTCTCCAAGTCAGCAATTAACTTAGAACCCTTACCCCGCCTTCTCCCCATGACCCTTTTCTGGTAAATATCTAATTCTCTCTGAATGCCTCGATTGAACCTGCCTCCACTGCACTCTCTGGCACTGCATGCCATATCCTAACCACTCACTGCTTGAAAAAGCTTTTCCTCATGTCGCCATTGCTTCTTTTGCCAATTACCTTAAATCTATGCCCTCTCGTTCTTGATCCTTTCACGGGTGGGAACAGTTTCTCCCTGTCTACTCTGTCCAGACCCCTCATGATTTTGAGCACCTCTATCAAATTTCCTCTCAGCCTTCTCTTCAAGGAAAACAATCCCAACTTCTCCAATCTATCTTCGTAAATGAAGTTCCTCATCCCTGGAACCATTCTTGTGAATCTTTTCTGTACTCTCTCCAATGCCTGCACACCTTTCCATAAATGCTGCGCCCAGAACAGGTTTTGGTTGTCCGACAGCACGTTTCCCCACGTGGATGTTATTATAGACCCCACAATTTTTGGGTTCCGTTAATGATGCTGCTAGCTGATTTTCGGGTACTTTAGTGGCTGTGTGCAGAGTCCAAGACCCCTGCACATGAAGTAAGTCACCCACTGTAGCAAATCCTACAGCCGTTCCATTCTGGCTGACATCCACTGCAAAGACTACATAGCCGTTGGCCCTGGTAAAAGTTTGTCAAATTCATGAATAGTAGACTGAGGGGTGCAGGAAATGTCCCCTGTCGCACCCTGGTAAGAACCTAAGGAAAAGAAACTACACGCAGTGGTGACAAAGGTAAAGCATGGTCTCCCAGCCCATCACTCAGCAGGTTTTGTTGCAGAAGGCTGCAGAGGTCTGTGACAGCCGTATAGAGAAATGCAGTCTCCTCATGCACTACGTCTCAAACAGATCTAGGAAACTCACTTTGAATCTGTATGGGCTGGGCAAGGTCTTCTTAAGCAGCACCCCTCACTTGTTGTCTCAAAGAGGCCTATCTGCTGCTCTTTGTGGTAAGGCAGACTGCTGTTGCTGCTCTTCAGGCAACTAAATCAAGGTACCAACAATGGCTCCATTATGATCTCTGCATTTATTGAAGATGTCCAAGTAGAATGAATGTAGAAACCCTTTTGTGGAATTCCAAAAAAATGGAGTAACATACAGCAACTCATGATCCGAGTGCTTGCAGATGAGTATGCCTTTAAATACTGTTTCCAATGGCCCTTTGGAGCCCAATCCGACTAGAAGTTACTCACCAGGTTCCTTTCCTTGCATTTTAAAATTGCATCAGGGTCCTAATGACATCACAGACATGGATGCTCAGACAACTGATATTTTCATGACAGATTTTTTTTTTTTATTAGGCAGGGGTATCAAGTTATAATGGAAGGGCAGGTAAATGGAGATGAAGTACAGATCAGCCAGGATCTAACTGAATGGCGGAACAGGCTCAAGAGCATGAATGGCCTATCGTGTTCCTGACTGATATTAAAACCAAATTTATTTGAGTTTTACCTGGTGAGTTGGAAAACAAAATAATTCGGCACCTTGTATGTCAAACTGTATGTTCTTTTTTTCTTGATCCTTACACCTCAATGATTAAATTATTATAAAAGTTAATTTTATTTATTTTTTAGAATTCATTTCCCTGCTTAAAACATTCAGATAATTTTTGAAAGAGCTTTTATTCCAAGATTTAAGATACCTGCTTTTCTTCTGCATCAAATCATTTATTAAATTTCAGAGCATCTGCCCATGTCTTGTTATTTTTATGCAAATTGGTTTGGAGGTGCTGATGGTCTAGAAATGTGCTGAATTCACAGAATCAGAGAACTGTTACAGTGCAGAAGTAGGCCATTCGGCCCATCGTGTCCGCACTGGCTCTCAAAGAGCAATGCCCTCAGTCCCATTCCCCTGCTTTCTCTCCATAACTCTTCACATTCTTCCTTTTCATATAATTGTCTAATTCCCCTTTGAATGCTTCAATTGAACATGCCTCCACCACATTCTCAGGCAGCACATTCCAGACCTTAACCACTCGCTGCGTGAAAAAGTTCTTCCTCACGTCACTTTTGCTTCTCTTACCAAATACTTTAAAATCTGTGCACTCTCGATCTCAATCCTTTCACGAGTGGGAACACTTTCTATCTATTCTGTCCAGACCCCTCATGATTTTGAATACCTCCATCAAATCACTTCTCACCCTTCTGTTCTCCAAGGAAAACAGTCCTAACTTCTCCAATCTATTTTCATAACTGAAATTCCTCATCCCAGGAACATTTCTTGTGAATCTCTTCTGTATTCTCTCCAATGCCCTCATCTTTCCTCAAGTGCAGTGCCCAAAACTGGACGCCATACTCCAGCTGAGGCCGAACTAGTGTCTTATACAAGTTCATGTACTCTATGCCCCTATTAATAAAGCCCAGGATACTGTATGCTTTATTAACTGCTCTCGCAACCTATCCTGCCACCTTTAATGACTCATGCAAATATACACCTAGGTCCCTCTGCTCCTGCACCCCCTTTGGAATTGTGCCCTTTATTCTATATTGTCTCTCCATGTTCTTCCCACCAAAATGAATCACCTCATATTTCTCTGCATTGAACTTCATCTGCCACCTGTCTGCCCATTCCACCAAACTGTCTATGTCCTTTTGGAGTTCTACAATATCCTCTTCACATTTCACAATGCTTCCAAGTTTTGTATCATCTGCAAACTTTGAAATTGTGCACCTAGGTCTAGGTCCTTAATATACATCAGAAAAAGCAAGGGTCCCAATACTGATCCCTGGGGAACTCCACTACAAACCTTCCTCCAGCCTGAAAAACATCCATTAACCACTACTCTTTGTTTCCTGTCACTCAGCCAATTTCGTATCCATGTTTCTACCGTCCCTTTTATTCCATCAGCTAAAGATTTGCTCACAAGTCTGTTGTGTGGCACTGTATCAAATGCCTTTTGAAAGTCCATTTATACCACATCAACAGCATTGCCCTCATCAACCCTCTCTGTCACCTCCTCAAAAAACTCCAGCAAGTTAAACATGATTTTCCCTTATGGAATCCATGCTGGCTTTCCTTAATTAACTCGCATTTGTCCACGTGACTATTGATTTTGTCCCGAATCATTTTTTCAAGATGTTTTCCCACCACCGAAGTTAAACTGACTGGCCTGTAGTTGCTGGCTTATCTTTACAACCTTTTTTGAACAAGGGTGTAACGTTTGCAATTCTCCATTCCTCTGGCACCACCCCCGAGTCTAAGGAATACACCTTCAATTCCTTCAGTATCCTTGGATGCATCTCATCCAGCCCTGCTGCTTGATCTACTTTAAGTTCGGACAGCCTATCTAATACATCCTCTTTACCAATTTTAAACCCCTCTAGTGTCTGACTTACCTCCTCTTTCAACATCACCTGGGTTGCACCTTCTTCCTTGGTAAAGACAGATGCAAAGTATTCATTTAATACCTCAGCTCTGGCCTCTGCCTCCATGTGTAAATCCCCTTTGTGGTCACTAATCAGCCCCACTCCTCCTTTTAGCACCCTTTTACTATTTATATGCCTATCAAAAACATTGGGATTTCCTTTAATGCTGTCAGTCTCTTCTCGAGCTTCTCTTAATTGCTTTTTCACTTCCTCTCCTGACCTTCTATATTCAGCCTAGTTCTCGATAGTATTTTCTACCTGGCATCTGTCATAAGCACACTTTGGCAGGAAAAAAGACAGAAGCTCAAGGGGAGAACCAACTGTGTAACAGCCCCGACAAACAAATTTTTCTGCAGCACCTGTGGAAGAGTCTGTCACTCTAGAATTGGCCTTTATAGCCACTCCAGGCGCTGCTCCACAAACCACTCACCACCTCCAGGCGCTTACCCATTGTCTCTCGAGACAAGGAGGCCAAAGAAGAAGAAGAATGCCTATCAAAAACGCTAGGATTTCCTTTAATGCTAACTGCCAGTCTCTTCGAGCTTCTCTTAATTGCTTTTTCACTTCCTCTCCTGACCTTCTATATTCAGCCTAGTTCTCGATAGTATTTTCTACCTGGCATCTGCCATAAGCACACTTTTTCTTCTTTATCTTAATCGCTATCTCTTTTGTCATCCAGGGAGCTCTGGATTTGTTTGCTCTACTTTTCCCCTTCGAGGGAACATAGCTCGACTGTGCCTGAACTATCTCTTCTTTGAAGGTAGCCCATTGTTCATCTACCGGTTTTCCTGCCAGCTTTTGACTCCAATTTATTCACCCCAGCTCCATTCTTACCCCACTGAAGTTGGCCTTCCCCCAGTTAATTATTTTTACCCTGGACTGTTCTTTGCCCTTTTCCATTGTCAGCCTAAACCTTATGATACAAATGATCACTATTCCCTAAATGCTCTCCTATTGATACTTGATCCACTTGGCCCACCTCATTCCCAAGAACCAGGTCTAGCAGTGTCTCCTTTTTTTTTGGACTAGCAACGTACTGTTGTAGAAAAGTTTCCTGAACAGTCTAGGAACTCTTGCCCTTCACACTACTATTATCTCAGTCTATGTCTGGATAATTATAGTCCCCCATTAAACTACCCTATCATTTTTGCACCTCTCTGCAAATCCCTTGCAAATTTGTGCCTCCACACACTTCCCACTAGCTGGTGGCCTATAGACGACACCGAGCAATGTAACTGCACCTTTTGGTTCCTTAGCTCCAGGCAAATTAATTCTGTCCACGACCCCTCTGGGCCAGCCTTTTTCTCCAGCACTGCAAAGCTCTCCTTAATCAATAGCACCACCCCTCCCCCTTTCCTATCTTTCCTGAACACCTTGTATCCAGGAATATTTAACACCCAGTCCTGCCCTTCTTTGAACCAGGACTTTGTTATAGCCTCATCATATTTCCACATGGCAATCTGCACCTGTACGCAGCAGTATTATTAACTACACTCCGTACATTCACATATATACACATTAACCCTGATTTAGACCTTATTACTTCCTCCCTTACTCTGACCCCACCTAATAACGTACTGTCAGGCAAGCCCCCCACCTGCCAAGAATGAGGAAAAATTAATTTCGCCAAATGAACATTGATTTTAAACTATTGTTGATGAAAGAATTTGCTTTCAAAAATAATTGGACACTTTGGCTGGAGAGAGACATTAGCATATCAACAGACATGTACTTCAAAAGACAAAGGCTAGCATTCCAGGTTAATTGCTAAGATGGCCGAATACACAAACAGACGTGGTCAGACCAGTTTGGTCGTATGATTGGCTGACTGTTGAACCTTTTTTGAATTTGAACTTCCAACAGGGATTTTGAACTCAGAAAGCGGATTTCTCCTGCATTGAGAACACCTCTCTCCTGTCTGCTCTCATCTCGCTCTCACCAGTTTCGGAAACCATTGAAGATATATGAACCCCAAGAGAGAAAAATCTCCTACAGTGAACAAGGTTTAAGAAGAATACTGGGTCCCATCGAAAAGTAAGAGCTGTCTACAATCAAGGACTCTACGGTGAGCTGGAAACACAAACAATAAGAAACACCCTTTAGAGACTGCCGTAAACCTCTCCAATTTTATTTTCCTTCTGCTCTTTCCTGTCCCTCTTTGCATGCGTGTATCACGTGTGCATGCTAGCATGGGCATGTCGTATATCCGTAGGCGTTAACATATTAAGTTTAAGGTTCAATAAATTTCACTTTTCTTCTTTATATCTAAGAAAGTCTGTTTATGCTCATTGCTTTGCCTTATAATTGGAAAGCTGTGAAGAAGGATTCACAAAGAGGGAGCTCAAAACACAGTGTGTTTGAAACTAAAACCCTGTTACAATAAGACCAGATGAAGACAGTAAAAGACTCCTAGACACCTTTCTTACCTGGTCGTAACAGTACTATTCCCTACTCTCGTGCTATCTATCTCCCCTAGCATTCTGCACACCTTGGTATTCTTTTCGAATACTTGCTCCTTGTTCCCACACCCCTAACTAGTTACCAGTTTTGCTTCCCTCCAGTCTGAACTCCCTCTCAGGTTCCCACCCCCCTGACAATTTAGTTTAGACCTTCCCCTTCATTTCTAGATTGAAATACAACTTTAACAATGTATAACAAAGATTATATTTAACCTACTCAACTTTTCTGATTTTGTTCAGTGGTCACGTTGAGTATGAACAGATGACTGGTTTTGAGCAGGCACTTGATGGTTATATGGTGTGTAAAACTAAAAGACCTCAAGGGATTTTGTTAATATGCAATCTATAACTATTTACAGCAGATCTGCTTTTTTGCCATTATCACATTAGCTCTGATACTTGAAACAGTTTTAACTTGGTGTTTCCCTCTAATTCGACTTTTAACATATTCACTCTCCTTTTTCAAGGAATTATTCTATTTTATGAGTGCTTTACCTATTGATACTATTCTAATTCTTCCAAGTAGTGTAGGTTATGCAAAAATAATGAAAATAGCTTGGAATTAACACTTACAATTTTTAAATCTTCATACTTCATCATGCAACATTCACAGTAACCCTTCTTTTTCTTCTCTTTTAAAGTTTCCATGATTTTTGTATCCATTTTGCAATTATTTTCACTGCATGTCATTTTGTGGCCTTTATTTCTGCTTCCACACAAAGGAATAGAAAATAACCAAATGTGACTGATAGGAAGTTTGCACCATATTTTCAAATAATAAAAATCTGTTATTTTTATATTGTTTCACATTTAAACATTAGGTATTTCTAATCACTTATTCAAGCCACAGAGATTATAGTGTGGTCTAATCTACAGTCACTTCAAAAGATATTGCTCCCAAGAACACTTCCTGAAATCTAACTGCTTTTGTTCAATTTAGTTACACACTGCTGTCAGCATCACATTTTTGGGTTTTTACACTAGATATTTCTCGAGTTCAGTTTCATCTCCTGCTAGCAGATCTTGCATCTCCCCAATAGTGTCACATTTCCTGTCTAATAAGTGGCAGAGAGACCCAGAGATTACAAGAGAACGCTCTGGGAATCAGGTTCTCAACTAGGCAATTTCTTGAATAAAAACAGGTAAGTATATAACATAAAACAGTGCGTCATGCATTTCACTATTCACTCCACACATAAAATGAAAAAGCTACTCATTTTCTATCTACGGATAAATTAAAACAGAAGTCTCGTTCTTAAACTGCATTATATACCACAGTTTCAATACTTGGCTGGTCTCTCTGCTGGCGGACACAATCAAACACAGAATTTCTCTGTGGAAAGCTGAAGCTAAGTGTTTATTGGCATAAAGTCAGCTCAGGTATATAATTCAAACACACTTCGAAGACATATTGAAATAAAGGCTATATTTCCCTTTTCAATATTAAATGTATGACTACATAAGGTCATATTTGTATGAGCTTAGAGTATCTATTAGCAATCTGAATCTTATGAAGTCTGCCAATCTACCTCATCAAACTTCCTTTGATCGAATATTCTGCAATAAACTTGAGATTAAACTACTCATATGTCATTTCCAGCAATAAAAATGTTAAAAAACATCAAAGAGAAAAAAAATCCAAAAAAACAATTTTGTCACGAGACATTTTTAAACTCTATTGTAAATGGCAGCTGCATTTGTATGAGCAAATACTTATTTGCTTTGCCATTAGAATCAAGGGAGGACATGAGTCACATCTGAGTGGGCACAGCTCCAATTCTTTGCAGTCTAGTTAACAGTCAACTCCGTAGCCAGAAGCTGCCAGTGATGAGTTATAATCTGCCAGCCTTCACCCAGCTCACCAGTCATTCTAAAGCCAACAACAATGGGGAGGCCAGAAACTCCGGGGTAACAAATCATCACATAGTCAGGGCAGAAGAAGCATCTTTCTTGTTTAGGATTTCAAAAAAGTTAATCTGTAATTACTATAAATCTGCTGTTTGACTTCCAATACTGTTCAGTTATCTAATCAACATTTAATAAAATGATGTAGCAGTTTATAGCCTAAACAACAGTCTGAGAAAATGCTTATCTTTTCAAATGCCCAATTTGAGGCTTGTGACATTAAGCTGAAATACATAGGTTCTATGACGTCTAGACTCACTATATTTACCCAGATATGAAGTAAAGATACACTCCTAAGTTATGCTCACTTACGAGGTAGATTCCTGATGAACCCAAGGAGGACAGTGTAAAAATCCAAAATTGTCAGACCAAGCAGCCCTGATTATATATTAAAAATCAAGCTAAAATCATATTACTGTATATTTTTGCATTAAATTAATTGAAAGCAGAAGGTAAATATATCTACAAACCTAGCCTTTCCCTTATTTTGCTTATCGTTGGCCTTGCTTTTCTTGTCAATATCAAAAGGACTCCAGGGATTTGGACCATGGTAGTTGATCTCTGGGTAGCAATCCAACTGTATGTACAATGGTCTGTAATGGCTGGATAAAGCAGAAATGTATTTTTCTTAACAAAAAACAGTTCGGCATCTTTATAATTAGCAACTGACAGCAGTTCATGGAGCTTTAAAATCTCTTAACACAATGACCAAGTAGTTAGACCATCAAATCCAAATTTGCTGATGATACAAAAATAGGTGGGAGGGCATGTTGTGATGAGGACATAAGGAATCTGCAAGGGGATATAGATAGGTTGAGTGAGTGGGCAGAAACTTGGCAGATGGAGTTTAATGTAGGGAAGTGTGAGGTCATGCACTTTGGTAGGAAGAATCAAAAGGCAGACTATTATTTAAATGGAGAGAAACTCCAAAAAAGTGCAGCACAGAGGGATCTGGGTGTTCTTGTGTATGAAGCACAAGTTAGCATACAGGTGCAGCAAGTAATTAAGAAAGCAAATGGAATTTTGGCCTTTATTGCTAGGTGGTTGGAGTTTAAAAACAGGGATGTCGTGTTACAGCTGTTGGTGAGGCTGCACCTGGAGTACTGTGTACAGTTTTAGACTCCGTATGTAAGAAAGGATATACTGAATTGGAGGCAGTTCAAAAGAGATTCACTAGGCTGATTCCTGGGATGAAGGGGTTGACTTATCTAAAGAAGAACAAAGAAAATTACAGCGCAGGAACAGGCCCTTCGGCCCTCCAAGCCTACGCCGATCCAGATTCTCCATCTAAACCTGTCGCCTATTTTCTAAGGGTCTGTATCCCTTTACTTCCTGCCATTCATGTATCTGTCTAGATACATCTTAAAAGACGCTATCGTGCCCGCGTGTACCACCTCCGCTGGCAACGCGTTCCAGGCACCCACCACCCTCTGCGTAAAGAACTTTCCAAGCATATCCCCCCTAAACTTTTCCCCTTTCACTTTGAACTCGTGTCCCCTTGTAATTGAATCCCCCACTCTGGGAAAAAGCTTCTTGCTATCCACCCTGTCTATACCTCTCATGATTTTGTACACCTCAATCAGGTCCCCCCTCAACCTCAGTCTTTCTAATGAAAATAATCCTAATCTACTGAACCTCTCTTCATAGCTAGCGCCCTCCATACCAGGCAACATCCTGGTGAACCTCCTCTGCACCCTCTCCAAAGCATCTACATCCTTTTGGTAATGTGGTGACCAGAACTGCACGCAGTATTCCAAATGTGGCCAAACCAAAGTCCTATACAACTGTAACATGACCTGCCAACTCTTGTACTCAATACCCCATCCGATGAAGGAAAGCATGCCGTATGCCTTCTTGACCACTCTATTGACCTGCGTTGCCACCTTCAGGGAACAATGGACCTGAACACCCAAATCTCTCTGTACATCAATTTTCCCCAGGACTTTTCCATTTACTGTATAGTTCACTCTTGAATTGGATCTTCCAAAATGCATCACCTCGCATTTGCCCTGATTGAACTCCATCTGCCATTTCTCTGCCCAACTCTCCAATCTATCTATATTCTGTTGTATTCTCTGACAGTCCCCTTCAGTATCTTCTACTCCACCAATCTTCGTGTCGTCTGCAAACTTGCTAATCAGACCACCTATACTTTCCTCCAAATCATTTATGTATATCACAAACAACAGTGGTCCCAGCACGGATCCCTGTGGAACACCACTGGTTACACGTCTCCATTTTGAGAAACTCCCTTCCACTGCTACTCTCTGTCTCCTGTTGCCCAGCCAGTTCTTTATCCATCTAGCTAGTACACCTTGGACCCCATGCGCCTTCACTTTCTCCATCAGCCTACCATGGGGAACCTTATCAAACGCCTTACTGAAGTCCATGTATATGACATCTACAGCCCTTCCCTCATCAATCAACTTTGTCACTTCCTCAAAGAATTCTATTAAGTTGGTAAGACATGACCTTCCCTGCACAAAACCATGTTGCCTATCACTGATAAGCTCATTTTCTTCCAAATGGGAATAGATCCTATCCCTCAGTATCTTCTCCAGCAGCTTCCCGGTCTATAATTACGTGGATTATCCCTGCTACCCTTCTTAAACAAGGGGACAACATTAGCAATTCTCCAGTCCTCCGGGACCTCACCCGTATTTAAGGATGTTGTAAAGATATCTGTTAAGGCCCCAACTATTTCCTCTCTCGCTTCCCACAGTAACCTGGGATAAATCCCATCCGGACCTCGGAACCTGTCCACCTTAATGCCTTTTAGAATACCCAACACTTCCTCCCTCCTTATGCCGACTTGACCTAGAGTAATCAAACATCTGTTCCTAACATCAACATCCTTCATGTCCCTCTCCTCGGTGAATACCGATGCAAAGTACTCGTTTAGAATCTCACCCATTTTCTCTGACTCCACGCATAACTTTCCTCCTTTGTCCTTGAGTGGGCCAAACCTTTCTCTAGCTCCTTATATATGAATAAAAGGCTTTGGGATTTTCCTTAACCCTGTTTGCTAAAGATATTTCATGACCCCTTTTAGCCCTCTTAATTCCTCGTTTCAGATTGCGCCTACAATCCCGATATTCTTTCAAAGCTTCAAGAACAGCTAAACAGGTTAGGCCTTTATTCATTAGAGTTTAGAAGAATGAGGGGTGCTTGTATTGAAACGTACAAGATTCTGAAGGGGTTTGACAGGGTAGATGTTGAGATGATGTTTCCACTAGTGGGGGAATCTCAAACTGGGGGTATAGTTACAGAATAAGGAGGCGCTCATTTAAAACTGATATGCAAAGGAATTTCTTCTCTCGGAGGGTGGTGAATGTCTAGAATTCTCTACCCCAGAGAGTTGTGGAGGCTAGATCACTGAAAGTATTTAAAGAGGAGGTAGGTAGATTTTTGAAATATCGGGGAGTTGAGGGCTATGGGGAGCTGGCACGAAAGAGGAGTTGAGGTCTGAGGCAGATCAGCCATGGTGTTATTGAATGGTGGCGCAGGCTTGAGGGGCTGACTGGAGAGGCCAAATGGCCTACTCCTCCTCCTAATTCTTATGTTCACAGACTTCCCAAAAGACCATGGGTCAGACTCCCAGACTTACTTGCCAATATCTGGCCTCCTCAGGACAGAGAAAGTTAATGGGGAGATTTAATAAAGGTGCTCAAATTTATGAAGAGCTTTGATAGTTTGTTTCCATTGGCAGGAGGGTCAATAACTAGGAGGATAGTATTAAGACAATGGGCAAAAGAACCAGGAGAGAAGAGAATTTTTTTTCTTGCAACAAGTTATGATGATCTCCAATGCACCGCCTGAAAGACTGGTGGATGATGATTCAATAGCAACTTTCAAAAGGCAATTGAACATATATTTGGAAAAAAGAAAAATTTGCAGGACTTTGAAGCTAAATGGACAGCTCTTTTAAAAAGCTGGCACAGGCATGAGGCCGAATAGCCTCATTCAATGCTGTATTATTCTATCTGCCCAATTTTCACAAAAGAGTAGGCCATTCAGCTCGTTGAGCCTGCTCCACCATTCAATTAGATCATAGCTGATCAACTATCTGAATGCCACTTTCCTGCACTATCCCCATTTCCCTTGACGTCATTAGTGTCCAGAAATCTATCGATTTCTGTCTTGAACATGCTCAATGATTAAGCTGCCACAGCCCACTGGGGTAGAGAATTCCAAAAATTCACCACCCTTTGAGTGAAGACATTCCTCCTCATCGCAGTCTTAAATGGCCTACCCCTTATTCTGAGACTATGTCCCTTGGTTCTAGACTCATCAACTAGGGGGAACATCCAATCTACATCCACCTCATTAGGGCCTGTAAAAATTTTATAAGTTTCAATGAGATCACCTCTCATTCTTCAAAACTCTAGAGAATACAGGCCCAGTTTCCTCAATCTCTATTCGCAGGACAGTCACGTCAATCCAGGGATTAGACTGGTGAACCTCTGTTGCGCTCCCTCTATGGCAAGTATATCCTTCCTGAGATGAGGAGGCTGAAACTGTATACAATACTCCAGGTGCGGTCTCACCATGGCTCTATACAAATGCAGCAAGACTTCTTCACTCCTGTACTCAAAACCCCTTGTGATTAAGGCCAACATACCATTTACCTTCCTAATTGCTTGCTGAACCTGCATACTAGCTTTTAGTGACTCATGCACAAGGACACACTTGGACATCAACACTTCCCAACCTCTGACCATTTAAGAAATATTCTGCATTGCTGTTTTTTCTACCAAAGTGGATAACTTCACACTTATTCACATGATATTCCATCTGCCATGTTTCTTACCCATTTGCTTAATCTGTCCAAGTCCCCTTGAAGCCTCTTTGCATCCTCCTCACAATTACATTCCCACCTAATTTTGTGTCATCAGCAAATTTGGAATTATAATATTTGGTCACCACATCCAAATTATTTATATAGATTGTGAACAGCTGTGGCCCAAGAACTGATCCTTGCGGTGCCCCATTAGTAACAGCCTGCCATCCTGCGAATGACCCATTTATTCCTACTCTCTGCTTTCTGTCTGTTAACCAATTCTCAATCCATAGCTGTATACTACCCCCAATCCCATCTGCTCTAACTTTGCTTACTAACCTCCGATGTGGGACCTGGTCAAAAGCCTTCTGAAAATCCAAATACAACACATGCACTGGCTCTCCTTTATCTATGTGACAAGTAACATCCTCAACAAAACTCCAACAGGTTTGTCAAACATAATTTCCCTTTTATAAATCCATTTGACTCTGCCCAATCATATCATTATTTTCCAAGTGTATAGTTAACACGTGCTTTAGAATAGATTCTAACATTTTCCCTACTAGCGACGTCAAACTAACAGGTCTGTAGCTCCCCGTTTTCTCTCTCCCTTCTTTCTTAAATAGTGAGGCTACATCTGCTACTTTCCAGTCTGAAGGAACCTTTCTAGAATCTATAGAATTTTGAAATATAGCCGCCAATGCACTCACCATCTCTAAAGCCACCTCCTTCAACACTCTGGGATGTAGCTCATCTGAGCCAGGGGATTTATCAACCTTCAACCCAGTTAATTTTTTCTAGTACTACCTCTTTATTAATACCAATTTCTTTCAGTTCCTCATTTTCACAAGTCCCTTGGTTCCAGAGTATTTCAGGGAGATTTTCTGTATCTTCCTCCAAGAAGACAGACACAAAGTAACACAAAGGGCTGGATTTTACATTGGGCAAACGGGAGCAGGCACCAACATTAAAGTTGGTGGCGAACCCGCTTTCCACCTGGCCCAGGGATCCGTACCGCATTTACGGGTCCCCAGGCTTTTAGTATGCCGAGGCGGGACTTCCACCCGCTTGAGGGAGCAAGTCCCGTCTCATTAAGCTGTCAGCCAATCATCGGGCCGGCTGTTCTTAGTCCCAGCAGCGCCACTGGGAGCAGTGGCCACTGCTGGGACTGCAGCCCAGCTGAGAACATGGAGCTGGGACTGAAGGTAAATTGGGGTTTGCCTCGCCATGGGAATCAGTAGCGACCCGGCGAGGCAAGTGTAGTCGTTTGGGAGGAAGTGGGGGGGGGGGGGGGGGCGCGTCTCGGGTCCTGGGGTGGTTGGGGAAGCGGGGATGGCCCTCAACCGGGCACCCTGTGCCCGATTGTCAGCACCCCCCCACACCTCCCCAGTGCGCTGAGAGGCCGCCAGGTATCATTGGGTGGCCTTTCACGTTTACAGGACGTCCACTTGCCCCGGGTAAAATACCCGTGGAGGCGGGCAAAGGCCGTTAATTGGCCAGTGAAAGGCCTTGATCGGCCTGTGGCAGTGGGCCTGTTTCTCAGACGGGGCAGAGGCGGGAGAGGGAGGCCTCCTGCTCAATTTTACGCCACCACCCCCCACCCTCTGGCTCAATGGGGCGGCATAAAATTCCAGCCAAAGACACAACATGCAGGAAAGGGTCAGGCGAAGGGTTTATTTATTTTTCTTTTTACAATCACAATTCCACCTCCAACCCATTACGTTCCTGACCAGCATACTATTAACAGCAGAAATTCAGGCCCTGGATGAGGCGCCCATGACAAAGCAGCTGGGGCCTACTTAAGACTCAAAAAGTCCACATAGGATGTTTCCTACTGCCTGACAGCAGAAACATGGTGGGAGGAGCCAATTATCTGGAAGAGGGCCAGAAAAGTTTAAAAGCTTTACCTCTGAAGGGTCAGCAATGGCTCAGTGGTTAGTAGTCCTGCGTCTAGGTCAGAAGGTTGTGGGTTCAAGTCCCACTCCAGAGACAAAAATATAGGGCAACTCTCCACTGTCACTGATGGCACTACACTGTCAGAGATGCCATCTTTCAGATAAGACATTAAACTGTCTGCTTTCTGAGGTGAACGTAAAAAATCACAAGGCAATACTTTGACGAGCAGGGGAATTATCCCTGGAGTCCGGGACAATATCTATCCCTCAATTAACATCACAAACAGGTTATTCAGTCATTATCACAGCTAGTTTGTGTAGCAAACTCCCTTAAACTGCAATCAGATTACATAAGTGCCTACCCTTCAACAGATACTTCGCTGGCTCTCAAGCACTGTGGGTCATGTCCTGCGGTCGTGAAAGATGCTAAATAAATGCAAGTCTTTCTTTCTTTGAACTACTCATAGGTCAGGAGGAGCAGGAGTGCTCCCATCCATCCTATAAGGATTCCTTGGGCATCCCTAGCTCTGATACCCTTGCCGGATCACAACATAAAAAGGGAATCCCCGGCCTACACCAACCTCTGATCGTACAAAGGGAATTCCAGGCCTCTCCACAATTTCAATGCAATTGCACTGCAGCCCTTTCACCCACTGACTGCTGAGACCATTCTCACGGGCGCACAATGGTGTCCAAATTTCCAGGAAGTTTTATTCAAATGAAGACATGCCTTTAAGATTAGGAGGGTCTCCATGTCCCTGACCAGTCCGGATGTGCCACTCATGACTGCCCATGTGTGCAGACTTCACATTCCTCCCCAATCACATTTCACCCCCCACCGCCTCCC
The DNA here is from genome assembly GCF_036365525.1 of Heterodontus francisci. Classification (NCBI taxonomy): domain Eukaryota; kingdom Metazoa; phylum Chordata; class Chondrichthyes; order Heterodontiformes; family Heterodontidae; genus Heterodontus; species Heterodontus francisci. Next base: position 160,838,350 of record NC_090372.1, on the reverse strand, counting down.
ATGAAAAATCAAGGGCTATGATTCTAGATGGTTTTAGGTTAAGTGAATTTAGATAACTTATTTTGGCAATACACAACTTCTTTCAAGTGTATTTCATATATATTTCATTTATTATTAATCTACATATCTGTTGTAGCATTGTTTATTCTGCCTTTAAGAGAACAATTTCTGTTAGAATCTGTTAACACAATATAGAAATTCATTTGATTCTCAAATTCAATTCACTCAGTAAAAACTTTCACCAAACTGAAATTGAAGTTTTAAAGCTACCATCGCCATGCTGACCAACTGCTGAGAACAGTGATTTCATGAAGAACATATTTTAATCTATATACAATTAACTTACCGGCTTATTGCTTCAACTTTGATAAAAGGTTTCTTCAGTCTTCCTGCTTTTTAATTAAACACATTTTAGATGATCAATAACATAAACCCAAAAATGTCAGAAATTATCCTCAAAATGAGTTTAACATTTGAATACTCGTAGACAAAACTAATGAGTTTAAATCAAATTCAATACCACACATTTTTCTACACTCTTTCAACTTAATTTTTTTAATACTTTTTTTTCCCCCCAACATGAGAGCTGTTGTATCAAGTAGCAATTCAGTAACTTCCACCAGTTAAGAAATCTATATATATTGAACTACAAGAAGGAATTAGCACATTAAAATCCACTTGAAGTGTGGTATTCAATCACTAGGTTATCAAACAATTTAAAAATACTAGTGGATCTGCTGGTAAGTCAGATGAGAAATTACTTTAGGTCAAGTGCATACATACCATGTAACGTATGGGTGACCTTAATTACACCAAGTTAGAGTGAGACAATGGTAATGAATGTGATGAAATGCTTTTCAGAATGTATTTAGGACAGGTTCCCAGATCAGTTTGTTTCTAATACAAGGTTTACATTGCTTAGGAGCCAGTTTCAGAAAATGATGTGAAATAAACTGACAGGAATAATTGGATATAATGTGAAGAGAAGGATAAGTCAAGTGTGCTAGGCTGGTTAAAAAAAAAAAAAGAGTTTAGCAAAATAAAAAGGGATCTGGCCCAAATTAACTGAGCAGAAAAGTTAGCAGATAGATCAATAGCAAAGTGCAACCTTTTATGCACAATCACAGCTACTGAAAGTGAGACAGAAATCTGCACAATACAGGTATGATGCCAGTGTAATGCAGGACAGGTAGTACATGCCAGCTTTTAATATATGACTAGCAGTTCTACCATAGTACTGCTCAGAGTTGGAAGGTGCAATGTACTATATAAATAATGGTGTTATTCCATGGAGAGTCATTGATTAATAGTGACTGAATAAGTCAAAATATAGCTTTCTTGGAGATTGCATTTCACAACTCTGTCCATTATTCTGCGAAAACTGTAAATAAGTGGCCTTTATTTTCATACATATTCCTTTACCTTTTTAAAAATAAATTACCATTATTAAAGCTAATTTTACACAGCAAGATGGTTCGCAAGATGCACTACTTGGAGATAGATACCTGGTATTAAACATTATGTAGAGGGTGGGGAGTAGGTGCCATTTAACTGCAGGTGAGATTTACCTACAACACCTTGCCCCCAACATATTTTGCAATCCAGAAGTCCTTGGTCGAAGTTCTTTTACACACTACAATCACCCTGTTCTTGGAGAAACTTCACTGGCTCCCTGATAAGTTCTTTACCTATGATTTCAAACCCTTCTACAGTATGGGCCCATCCCATCTGAGCATTCTTTGCTAACTCTACAGCCAAGCTTTCCCCTTCTGCTCCTTGCATCCTATTCCATTATAGGCTCCCCCTCATTCAGCTCCTACAATTTTGTCTCTAAAACTGCCTCTTCCCTGTCCCCTTCTCTCTCCCTCCTGATAAAGAACTCTATATTTAGCCTTTGCAAGAAATAATTGGTGTAAAATACCTACCTTTTGTTCTATGACTATTAGATTGGACAGTTCGATTGCATTTCTCCTAAACAAAAAGAAAAAATTAGATAAATATAGTACTCCAAAACAAGGCAGCAATTCAAGTATTGTCCAACACCGAATATATTGGACACTTTTGTGTTAACATGGTTTGCCTGCTCTACGTAGTGGGTGGTAAAACCAAAAAGATAAATAAATAGACATACAGTCCCCCACCACTTACACTATCCCTACTTATCCAGGACAGGCACCTATATCAGGCAAGTGGTACTATCAAAAGAATCAATTAAAAAGGTGCCAATTAAACTGTATTTAGTGTGCCAACTATTTTGGGCTGTACAAGCAGCTGTTCGCACCTTAAAGTGCAATTATCTGTCATTAATTTCTTACTGGCACCCCCACTGCTTTCAGTCATCCTCTGTGCTTCTCTAAACCTCCTGTAATTGCAACCATTTCAATCTTAAACCAGAGGTGGACCTGACCAGATCCCCCGTTCAGCTTTACATAGCAGCCTGCCTTAGAACATTATTTCGTACTAGATGCTGTATGTTAAGAGTATACCTCAGTCCAAACATTTTTTTGCACTAAGCAGAGGGAGGGCTTTAAACAAAGCTGTGTGAAAAATGCAGACTTTATATTCATAAAATTATAGCAAGAAACATATAAAAAACTTTTTTCCCTTTCCTTTTAAAAAAGATACCAGTCTGAATTCTTCTGTTTTCCTTGAACATCATCCTTGTGGCTTTCCCGAGGGAAAGAATGCAATTTATTTGCCAATTTGTGGTCTGTTTTGTGCTGGGGCCATTGGACTGGGTTGAGACTTTCCAAACTTATTTCACATAAAATCCTTAAAAGCTGCAGAGAAATCATCATCTTGTTTGGGTTGGCTTTCAGCCCATATCTCGGAACAGTGCAACAGCCCAGAAATTTCCAAGTGGCTCATCTGTACTGCCACCATAGGTGAATACCATGGAGCCTCAGGTTTGTAATATAAAGATGTTCCAATTCATTTGCATATGTCTCATACTGCTGATACCAACAGATCTTGGTGTTTTGATTTTGGATTTAGCCAGCAGTAAAGCAACACTATTGAAAAGAACCTTTTCAAACTCACAAAATTCAACAGTAAATACATACATGTGTAAAAAGACTGAGATGCCTGTGGTTGGGGTTGCAGTTTGGACACCCCAATCTTAAAGCATAGCATTATTATAAAACTGTCAAGTCTGATGCCTTTAGTATGATTATCAACGGAGAAAAAGAACAGAAAATTTTCTCTTCAAGGTTAACAAATCAAGGGTGAAAATTATTGTTATACTCTTACCCCTTTGACAGCACCAACAGACTTTGTGGTTACCAATGCCTCCTTCCTTCTTACAATATAAGCTTTCACATCTAAAAATAATGTTCAAGACCACATTAAAAAGTTCCAAATTTATTTTGGACCAGAAAGATAAAAGCACAAACAAAACTTCAACAGCAAGACTGACAAGATTACAGAAATACTTGTGATCAAGGTATGCATGAAAGGTTCCACTGTATAAAACCAGTTCCATTAGATGCACTTCTTTTAATATAATGAACTCTGGTCAGAATATTGGTATGCTGCAACAAAAATACAGTAGTTTTCCATATGTAGCTGTTGCACTTCATGTACCTGCTTTTAAAAAGTGGGTTAAAGAGAAAAACATAAAATCTTCTCATTCTTTGTGTATGCATGCTTAAATACATCAGCTCCGGTGAAATTTTTATTATGATGAAAGAGTTGTCATGATAATCAGCACACATCTAGCATCAGGAACTTCAAAATCATCTAGTTTGGCTTCAACTGGTTGCAGTATAACTAAACAATTTTATAAGTAAAAGCTGTGCTACAAAATGCTTTCTTAACATAATCCTGGTGAACAAACCTACTTTAATCTGCTTTAATAAATACTGATGCAAATTCTGTGCAGCATTTTTATAATTGTAAAATATATGCAGATTTTCTTTTATTTGCAACAGCTTCATATATTTTCATCTTCAAACTGAATAAAATTGTGTGCTGTGCATAGAATATAATGGATAACAGCATCCTCAACAGGCTTGTTGTTTGTACCTATTGTTGATCAACTTTTTGATTGAGATCCCTTTGAATGCTATCAATCTGCCCTGCGGCCCTCACCTGATCACATAGCATAGTCTCTTTAGCAAATTTTACAAAAGGTACTCCAAGGATTGTAGATTAGAATAAGTATAGCTCCCTGTCAGAAAATACTGTATTAAAAATTGTGTTTCAAGTACTTTTGGTTACATGGATGCAATTGGTCAAAGTTAAAAATGATAGATTTTAATATTACACAGATATTCCTTTTTGTCGTCAAAGTGGATATAATGAAACGGAAGTCCCTTTTCTTGGAAACTTTAGCCGTGGTGATCCACCACCTTCTAGAAACTAAATACTTTGGGCGAAACCCATCATAATTTAAATTATATGACAGCCAGAAAGAGCTAGCTTGATGGACTAAACTACATTTTCTCAGCAAAATCATGTGCCAGCTGTTTTTTTGGCTAGAATAGAAGCATAGGTATTCGTAAAAATAACTGTGCCAAGAATTTAGTCTGTAAATGTGCATACTACATAGTTTGTTCAAGACTTCCGAGATTCATAAAGGGAACATATCAGTAAGCAATAATTTGCCAGCTGAGTTTACAATTCATAATGAATAACTGAATTGAGCATTTAAAAATAGGACAGTTGTGAGATAAACTCACACCAGTAAAGGATGGTTTATCCAGCCAGTCCCCATATCTTGAACAATTTCAAATTGTTGATATGTGGGTTAAGACTTAAAATTCAAACAGTGCAAAAAATAATGAAAACAAACCATCTATGTAAAGTATCCGTACTCCCCAAGCCAGAGCATTCGAGAGGATGCTGTTTCCAGGGACAAATTCCTAATGTGGAGGAGTGGGAGAGAAGGGATGGAATGGATTTGGAAGAAAAAAAGTGCATCAAATTTCCAGTCAAAAATATTTCATGAAACAGTAGCAACATTAGTGAATACAATAATTACTTATTTTAAACATATATTAAATGAGACTCAAAATATTGCCAAGACAATGCCATAAACATTTACTAGATACATGGATCAATAACCTATTTTTAGTGTATGTCACAATCACCTGGTATGGATAAGTGCCCAGACAAGAAACAGACATGAAATGCATCTAAATAATAAATTTCAACTACAAAACATGAAACACATTTTGTTTAAAAAAGACATAGAAAGATCAACTATGAGCAGTTTTTGTTTTGATCCTAATTATTTGCTGCACAACAGATCTCCCAGTAGAACACATGTCTGAATGACAGTAATGATGAAAGAAAGCAGTGTGGGGGCAGTGAAGTTAATGGAGGGGAGAAAGAAGGAATAGGAAGGGGGAGAAAGAAATGTAAGGTTGAAGTGATGTTTTAATATGAATGAGGAAGGAGAGTGCTTTTATTAACCTATCAGTTGTGATAGTCTCGCCTCTGAGTTAGATGGCTGTGGGTTCAAGCCCCACATAATCTAGGCTGACACTTCAATGCTGCACTGCCAGAGGAGACATTAGACTGAGGCCCTGACTGCCCTCTTAGGTGAATATAAAAGATCCCATAGCACTATTCAAAGAAGAGCAAACAAATTCTTCCTGGTATCCTGACCAACATATTTCCTTCAACCATCATCACGAAAATAGATTTGATAGTTACTACCTCATTGTTTGTGGGACCTTGCTGCGCTCTAATGTTGCTATCACATTTCCTACAATACAACAATGACTGCTTTTGAAAAAGTACTTTGCTGGCTGTAAAGCACTTTGAGATGTCCAGGGGTTATGAAAGATGCTATATAAATGCAAGTCTTTTTTTCTTTAACTCATGAGAAGTGGGGAAGGTGGAAAAGACTGCCAGGCTGAAATGAACAATGAGCAATATCAATGTAAACTGGGAAGGTTTGAAGACAGCATCTCTGTGAAAGGATGAGGAGCTGCATAGGTTGCATTTTTGTGCGGGTGACTACTGAGATAGCATTTCAGCAATTGATCTGTTTAAAATCCAAATGTTTTTCCTTTAAGATTCAAATTTTGAAATGTAAATGTACTTAATACGAAGCAGAATGTATAATTTCTAACATAAAAACTACTTTCCGCAGGAACATGTTTTGATACAAAGTGCACCAATTTTCTTCCTGTAACATCTCAATTCTTTTTCATGCTTTCACGTATTACTTTTTCTTTTCTTCCCCCCCACCCCCCCCAATCAATAGATGTGTATGGTGGTTGCGAATACCTACAGCTTAAGTTCCAAAGTCAGGGTAACTAGTCCCCATCACTTAAAATGGCCACATTTAAAAAGGCACTCATTTATATCAGCCAAAAATTGATGACATTTAGCCATTTGCATTACCCTCAGTGTCAATATAAAGACCAGAGATATCTGATCATACTAAGATTGGTACCTTTTTCTGATCTATTATGAAACTGTCAATGCCAAGAGGAAAATCTTACTGTATGAATCCTGCTACGGGTTTCTGAACATTTTAACTGTCCTCTTTTGCTACCACATTCTACCTGCCAGCATGTACAGCAGTCAAATTGCATTCGCACAAATGGGCCCACTATAAGTGGTGGAAACTGTACTCATTTTCTAGGTCTTATGCTTATAATCAGGGGTGTTCTAGGATTCAGTTTTTGGGGCTCTGTGCCAGCCATTTTGAAACTGTTTCATCTTTAATATTCTTCTAGAATGTCATGCATGCTGCTGGTTTAGTTATTAGTTTAGTTTAGAGATACAGCACTGAAACAGGCCCTTCAGCCCACCGAGTCTGTGCCGACCATCAACCATCCATTTATACTAATCCTACACTAATTCCATATTCCTACCACATCCCCACCTGTCCCCTATATTTCCCTACCACCTACCTATACTAGGGGCAATTTATAATGGCCAATTTACCTACCAACCTGCAAGTCTTTGGCATGTGGGAGGAAACCGTAGCACCCGGAGGAAACCCACGCAGACACAGGGAGAACTTGCAAACTCCACACAGGCAGTACCCAGAATTGAACCCGGGTCGCTGGAGCTGTGAGGCTGCGGTGCTAACCACTGCGCCACTGTGCCGCCCTCAATTATTTAAATTTTTAATTGCACCCATTACTGTTTCAACTTTACATTAAACTTAATTTCTTCCAACTTGAGATATTGTGATCAGTGATTCAAACAATTTCTAGTCATTTTCTTGTTTGTTTTAGCACATCCCTTAAACAAGACTGACTTCTTTACATTGGGTTTCACTTTGTCTTCTAGTATTGCAGACAGTGGTACAGAGCTGAATTATGGCAACACATTTAAAAAGCAGCTGTAGTAGCTGTAAAACATTAGCTAAAATTAAGCAGGTGTGATTACTTGCCTGAAATAAAACTAGCGTTCATTCAAAACTCACTACTTGTTTTAACATTTAGTTTCAAATTAAATCACATCTAGCCTTAAAATATAATTAAAATCTCCTGTTTCATTTGTACATGTTTTATTGATCAACCACTTACCTGTTCCCTAATAACCTTTTTGACTAAACTTTTTCCTCTGCTTATCTGTTAATTAAAAAAAATAAAATCAACATTTTTGGAGGCATAGGAGCTTGCATTTTTGATGACCCAGTAAGAAACAGTCAGCTTCAAATGGATTAAAACAAAACATTAATTATTTTTATGGCTGGTTTAAAATCATACTGTTACGACAGAAGTGTACCGTCTTTGCTAGTTCCACTTCTCCGCAGCGCACAATACATATTTAAATGTTTACCCAGTTAGCTATGACGTCAATTATATACTCTACTCTTTATCCCAGAATAAAATACATCAACCAGGTTTCTTTGATAAACTGATAATTTTGTTGTCTATTAAACAAGACTTATCCAATAATGAAGCAAAGCATTAACAGATTGAAATATGAAAGCTCCCTTTTAAAACACCCCACACACACACAGAAAAAATAAAGACATTTTCTCTGCAGAGCTTGGTTTCCAAAAAAGACAAAAAAAATTTTTGGCCAAGTACTTGCTAATTCTTGAAAAAAAGATACGGAAGGATGTCAGTTGCCCCTTTTGGTCTAGCGTTCGGGTATATGGAGACGGGTCACTGGGATCTTTTCTGGAGCAGTTCGTTCTGGAAATGTCAATAAGTAATTTGGTAGGCCTTCCAGGAGAAATGCAGCACCAGGGTTTTCCGTTATCACAAAGAATACGCAGGGTTTCTCAGCGACAGGTGGAAAGAGGACCTGACACACTGGACCTCTCAGGGTTTCTTAGAGAAGAGCATGAGCTAGGGTTTTATTCCTTGGCGATTGATTTTCAACTGCTTTGCAAACACTGTCCACACCCCAACTGAACCAAAACAATATGTCAGAAGCGAAACCACAAACAACCAGTCAGAAACTCCAGACCCTCATAAATCTTAACATGTCACTTCTCTGTAAACATCTTCCCGAGGTCGCCAAGGTTTCTGTTGTTTACTTATTGTAAGGCATCCAACAAGGGCTGATTTCAAACACAACATCTCAGTGTCCTTTCTGTGAACTGTCAACAACAAAACAAAGTCCAGCAGCTATGAAATCTTCAGCCTTCCAAAATCAAATTATTTCCACCACTTAAATGAGTCCTCAAAAACTTTTAAATAGAAGATACTGGCTTGGATTTTGATGTAAAAATAATGGCGAGGCTATCAGCAATCACAGAATAAATAAGAGTAAATTGCACAGCAACTTCCAAAGACCACACATGGAGTAGAAAAATATGGAAATCAGAACAGTGTTGTCCGAGTTGCCCTGTAACTTCGGAAGCTGTGAGATAATATCGCACCAAGAAACTCTGCACTGAAATACATGGTAGGGCATGAAAGTTGCAGTAATTAAGCGATACCCACTAATTCACCGAAAAAACTTGGGTGTTTCCCATTCTAGTGTAAGTAAATTTTTTTTATTAATGCCGTAATAAGTCTTAATTATTGCCAAACAACCTCTCCAGTAATTAGAATTAACTTATACAAATGTGGAGTCTCATTCCTTCAAGTTTTAATTAGTGCTGGAGATTTTATAAATAAAAATGTAATCTGTAACTTTTTCTGTGTGTGTTATCTCTCAATCCCATATTTCTTTCCCTGTATATGATTTGGCAATGAATTAACTATTCTAATTTGCACTTCCTGTTTCAGACCCTGCGTGCCTCATTAAGAATTCTTCAAATCTGATTTGTTAAGGAGATACACAGTTGCTTGCCTTGTTCTAATCACTGCACCTTCCAGTGCAAAAGCCCATTGAAAATCTGTGGGCAAGCATAAGCCTAACGAATGGTTGTGCCATTCATTTGCCACTCACCGCAAAATCCGGGAAAAGCCCAGACTTTCCTTCCCCCTTTTATGAACTAAAGCATAACTCCACTTTAACTATTCCAAGTTTTGATATTTCACTTACCATTCTAGGATGATGACATTTCTTAATTGATCAACCACAAATAAATTAAATTAGAATTACACTAAACATATTGTCATGCATGGAAGGAGCCGTGAAGAAATGAACAATGAATTGGAGGAATTACAAAAATAAAAAGCCAGCTGTTAAACTAAACCACAAGAACATGGACATTTGTACCACAGACAAAATGGAGTAGCAGTCATGTGACCCCCCTCCTGTATCGGAAATCAACAAACCTGACTGTAAAGACGAAATTCATTAACTGTGTCTGAATAGCTCTGGGGAAAACCCACTGAAATTGAAAGGAGCACCATTGCATATTGATGACTCCTACCTACATGAACGAACCTACCTAACAAAGGACTCTGGAAACAAGCTGACTCACAGCCCAAAACAAAGTGAATAGGTGTGAAGTTGGTTGGCATCCTTCCATCTAAGAAATATGATGAACACACAGCAAACAATCCATTTAAGTGGGGTGTCTTCTGTGAAGGCCGATCCTCGGGAGGCAGGTTCTGCCATAAATGCTGCACGTGAAGCTGCCAAGTGACATTTCACAGCTCCAGCGACCCGGGTTCAATTCTGGGTACTGCCTGTGTGGAGTTTGCAAGTTCTCCCCGTGTCTGCGTGGGTTTTCGCCGGGTGCTCCGGTTTCCTCCCACCACCAAAAGACTTGCAGGTTGATAGGTAAATTGGCCATTATAAATTGCCCGTAGTATCGGTAGGTGGTAGGGGAATAGAGGGACAGGTGGGGATGTGGTAGGAATATGGGATCAGTGTAGGATTAGTAGAAATGGGTGGTTGATAGTCGGCACAGACTCGGTGGGCCGAAGGGCCTGTTTCAGTGCTGTATCTCTAAATAAAAATAAAATGAAGTGATGCTGTGAGTTGTTGTTTTCACATTGGTGCCTATTACTAAGTTGCTGTAGCAACTGGTCATCGTGGTAGTGCACACCAGTCCACAGGATGTGTTGCCATTTCCCTCTTTCACCAGCTACTGACTCCCAAATGCGATCGTACACATTTAGGGCCTTCATGTCACACTTGCAAGCATCCTTGAAGCGGAGCTTTGGGCGCCCAATGGTCGTCTGCTCCCCGCTACCTCACCATACTGAAGGACCTTGGTTATGCGACCTTCTTCCATCCTGCAGACATGTCCAATCCACCAAAGCTTCCTCTGTTTGATTAGCACCAACACATTTGGGAGCTCTGCCATGGACAGGACTGCCTACATTTGTGATTTTATCCTGCCAGGATATACCCATAATGCGCCGCAGACAGAAAAGATGGAAATTATTGAGCCTCTTTGCCTGGTAGCTGCAAGTCACCCATGTTTCGCAGCCATACAGCAAGGTGCTGAGAACACAGACCTTATAAACCATGAGCTTGGTCCTAAGGGTCAGTGAGGTTATTTAGTGTAATCAGGGGTGGAGATGCAACACCTTGTCACATGACCATGGTTTTCTTGACGCTTATAGTCAAGGAGAATAAGTTACAGGCATGGGAGAGACAGTCAAAGAACAGTACAGCCCAGGAACAGGCCATTCGGCCCTCCAAGCCTGCGCCGATCTTGATGCCTGCCTAAACTAAAACCTTCTGCACGTCCGGGGTCCATATCCCTCTATTCCCATCCTATTCATGTATTTGTCAAGATGCCTCTTAAACGTCTCTATGGTACCTGCTTCCACCACCTCCCCCGGCAACAAGTTCCAGGCACTCACCACCCTCTGTGTAAAGAACTTGCCTCGCACATCCCCTCTAAACTTTGCCCCTCGCACCTTAAACCTATGTCCCTTAGTAACTGACTCTTCCACCCTGGGAAAAAGCTTCTGACTATCCACTCTGTCCATGCCGCTTATAACTTTGTAAACCTCTATCATGTCGCCCCTCCACCTCCGTCGTTCCAGTGAAAACAATCCAAGTTTATCCAACCTCTCCTCATAGCTAATGCCCTCCAGACCAGGCAACATCCTGGTAAACCTCTTCTGTACTCTCTCAAAAGCCTCCACGCCCTTCTGGTAGTGTGGTGACTAGAACTGCACGCAATATTCTAAGTGTGGCCTAACTAAAGTTCTGTACAGCTGCAGCATGACTTGCCAATTTTTATACTCCATGCCCCGACCGATGAAGGCAAGCATGCTGTATGCCTTCTTGACTACTTTATCCACCTGCGTTGCCACTTTCAGTGACCTGTGGACCTGTACGCCCAGATCTCTGCCTGTCAATACTCCTAAGGGTTCTGCCATTTACTGTATACTTCCCACCTGCATTAGACCTTCCAAAATGCATTACCTCACATTTGTCCGAGTTAAACTCCATCTGCCATTTCTCCGTCCAAGTCTCCAACCGATCTATATCCTGCTGTATCCTCTGACAATCCTCATCACTGTCCGCAACTCCACCAACCTTTGTGTCGTCCGCAAAGTTACTAATCAGACCAGCTACATTTTCCTCCAAATCATTCAAATATACTACAAAGAGCAAAGGTCCCAGCACTGATTCCTGCAGAACACCACTAGTCACATCCCTCCATTCAGAAAAGCACCCTTCCACTGCTACCCTCTGTCTTCTATGACCGAGCCAGTTCTGTATCCATCTTGCCAGCTCCCCTCTGATCCCATGTGACTTCACCTTTTGTACCAGTCTGCCATGAGGGACCTTGTCAAAGGCTTTACTGAAGTCCATATAGATAACATCCAAAGACCTTCCTTCATCAATCATCTTTGTCACTTCCTCAAAAAACTCAATCAAATTAGTGAGACACGACCTCCTCTTCACAAAACCATGCTGCCTCTTGCTAATAAGTCAATTTGTTTCCAAATGGGAGTAAATCCTGTCCCGAAGAATCCTTTCTAATAATTTCCCTACCACTGACGTAAGGCTCACTGGCCTATAACTTCCTGGATTATCCTTGCTACCCTTCTTAAACAAAGGTAAAACAACGAGTCTTTGCAGCTGAGTTTCCGTGTCAGTGACGAGTGCAGCATCAGCGTGGAGGAGTTCTCTGATCAGGACGTGATGTGTTTTTGTTTTCACTTTCAGGCATGACAGATTGTAGAGCTTGCCATCTGATCTGGTGTGCAAGTAGACTCCTATATCTATAGGGAAGGCGAAGGTTAAGAGCATGGAGAAGATGCCAGAGAGGGGGCTAGGACACAACTCCGTTTTTCTCCATTCTTCACTCCAAAACTGTTGGAAGTAGAGCGATCAAACTGTACAGTGCAGTGCCTGTTGTCATGGAAGCAGCGTATGAGACTGACAAGAGCTCTGGTGGACAGCAAGTTTTTTTCCAAAATCTTGTAGAGCCCTGCTCTGCTGATAGTGTCAAATGCCTTCGTGAGATCTACAAAAGTAAGGTAAAGGGGTATACTCTGTTCCCTACACTTCTCTTGTAGCTGGCATATGAAGATGATGATACCCATCGTAGATCTGCCAGCACGGAAACTGCACTGCGTTTCCGGGTACGCTCGGTCTGCAAGTAAATGGAGTCTTTTAAGTATGACCTGAACGAAGGACTTCCCGGTGATGCGAAGGAGTGAAATGTCCCTCTAGTTGTTGCAATCTCCTCTGTCACCTTTGTTTTTGCATAGTGTGATGACTTCGGCGTCACGCATTTCCTGTGGAACAGAGTTCACTTTCCAGCAGAGCAGGAGAACGTCAAAGGTGTGGCATTAGATGGGACTTTCCGTGTTTGAGCAGATGGCTGGGATTCCGTCCTTGTCTGGCGCCCTTCTGTTTGCTAAACGGTCTATGGCCTTCTCGAGCTCCAATAATGAGGATTCTTCATCTAACTCATCCATGACAGGAGAGCAGCAAGTGCAGACTGGGACAGGTCCGACTCACAGGAGTACAGCTCACAGTAGTGTTGAGTTGTTTTACTCCTGTGGATGAGTATTTCACCATCTGCCGACTTCAGGGGAGCAACTTTGGTGATGGCAGGGTCAAGCGCCCTCGATTCCTTCATACATAGCTGGTAGATTTTGTCATAAGCTGATCCAGTATTTGTTTGCGCAGTACTGCCCTCTCCTTTGCACAGCTCTCTTGGCTACTTTCAGATGATGCAGTGTCTTCACTGTTGGGTTTACGTTGTGTATCATGTAGGCTTTGTTTTTTGCATCAATGACAGATATCATCTCAGCTGAGCAGCCCTTGTTGCAAGTTCCACCTTTACCAAATGATGCTTCTATTGCTTCATAGATGATTGAGCTTAGTGACTTCCAAGCTTCATCAATGCCGGCATCGGTGCTTCCCATTAAGGCTTGTGTGGGTAGCAAGCATTCTAGCGACAGTGTGAAGTGCTGGTATTTGACATTATTGCTTATGCAAGGGATGCTGATGCATGGCAGGCTGTTGTGTTTGGAGTTGTGGAACCTGGGAGGTGCACATTCACTCTGTTGCTGATGAGAGTGTGGTCAGTGTCACAATCTGCACTGTGGTGGGTGCAGGTGTGAAGAACACTGGGCAGATCGCCCCTCCTCATGATGACTAGGTCTACTTGGTGCCAATGACAAGACCTTGGGTGACGCCAAGATACCTTGTGGTGGTGTCTGCCCTGGAAGAAGGTGTTGGTGATGGAGAGTTTGTTCAGGGCACAAAGCTCAAGAAGGCGTTATCCATTATCATTGATCTTGCCCACCCCATGAGGACTGAGGCACGTTGGCCATGAATTACTGTCTGGCCCAACATGTGTGTTGAAGTCACCCAGGATGAATAACCTCTCGCCATTTGGGATGTTCCTCAGAACATCACCTAAGGAATCATAGAAATGCTCTTTAACTGAGATTCTGGCAGTCAGTGCATAGATCCATATGACTGTGCCTCCATCAGATTATAACCGCTGTAAGATGAGACGCTCCGGGGTTGCCACTGGTGGCTCAATTGACTGTCACAGCTGGTTGCTCACTGTGAAGACTACATCATGTTCAGGGCAATCTTCAGCATTCTTTTCATCTCAGAAGGTGTAATTAGCCTCTTGAATAAAGCCTGTGTCGCCTAATCTGGTTTCTTGTGGATCAGCATTGTCAACACCAAGCTTTTGTAGCTCACGGTCTATCAGCTCTGTCTTGTGTACACTTCCTGTGGAGTGTGGGTCACTGTTCAATCCAGGACACATGGTACTCACATTCCAGCTTCCAAGCCGAAAGGTTACCTTTCTTTGTTTGCTGCATAGCCTAGACATGGATTTAGGAGGTGCAGACTTGCCTAGCATCTGCACCCCCCTCTCTACTCGTTAACTGGAGTCCAGAGGAAAGGCCAAAGCCTATACGTCTAGGGCCTATTAGGTTGCAGGAGTTGCTAACTTGAGGGAAACACCAACCACCATAATGGGACTCCATTCCAGATTTTGTCAGGTTTACTCCCTTAGCCATTAACTCTTGATGTTGTTGCTAATGCTTAAGGCACCAACTGGCAGGGCCCCAGATCGGCACAAAAGTAGGTATGATCTTGTCCTCCCGGTAAGTGAAGGCAGGAGCTACAGGTAGCTGCTCCCACCTCCATTCTCTGAACCCTCCAGCTACTGTGCCCTCAGGTGGTCAGTCGGAGATGACTGTAGGTCGCTTAGGAGTGAACTCAGCACAGGCAAGTGATTTTCTGGCCAGGTATAGCTGAAGCGGAAAAACCAGTATAACTTGTGGCCAGTCACAGGCTCAGCAGGAGATTCTTCTTTGGCCTCCTTGTCTCAAGGGACAATGGGTAAGCGCCTGGAGGTGGTCAGTGGTTTGCGAAGCAGCAAATGGAGTGGCTATAAAGGCCAATTCTAGACTGACAGACTCTTCCACAGGCTGCAGATAAAAAATTGGTTGTCGAGGCTGTTACACAGTTGGCTCTCTCCTTGTGCTTCTGTCTTTTTTCCTGCCAACAGCTAAGACTCTTCGATTCGCCACTCTTTAGCCCCGTCTTTATGGCTGTCCGCCAGCTCTGGCGATCACTGGCAACTGACTCCCACGAATTGTGATCAATGTCACAAGACTTCATGTTATAAGCGGCATGGACAGAGTGGATAGTCAGAAGCTTTTTCCCAGGGTGGAAGAGTCAGTTACTAGGGGACATAGGTTTAAGGTGAGAGGGGCAAAGTTTAGAGGGGATGTGCGAGGCAAGTTCTTTACACAGAGGGTGGTGAGTGCCTGGAACTTGTTGCCGGGGGAGGTGGTGGAAGCAGGTACCATAGAGACGTTTAAGAGGCATCTTGACAAATACATGAATAGGATGGGAATAGAGGGATACGGACCCCGGAAGTGCAGAAGGTTTTAGTTTAGGCAGGCATCAAGATCGGCGCAGGCTTGGAGGGCCAAATGGCCTGTTCCTGTGCTGTACTGTTCTTTGTCACGTTTGCAGACGTCAGGAGATTGAAGTCTCTCAATCACAGCAGTGGTTGGTGGGAGGGGGGGGCGGGGGGGGGGGGGGGGGGGGGGGGGGGAAGTAAACTGATCAAAGTTATCTTAAATATCACAACAGAGCAGCAATTCAGAGACTAGGTTGGTTCTTACGTTATAACCAATGTAGTCTAGAGCAAAAGCACCTTCTTGATGTTGAGATAAGTCCAGAAATTTGAAGCTAAGTTTCAAAGAAGATCTAGATCCAGATTTTTCCAGATCTTGCTCACAGATAAGAAAAACAATTTTTTTTTAAAAAATCATTGCAGAGGAAGGGTATAAGATTGATACCCAGTAATGCTCAAAGAACTGGGCCTGTATACTTATTGCAGAACTAGGTTGGATGTTAGGCAGTTCTCCTTTTCCCACATATTAGTTAATATGTGGAAGAAGTTGCCGGCTCTTGCAGTAAATGATGATTCGCTGTAGTCTGCAAGAGAGAGCTGGACTTGTGGAGTAGTACCATTATAACAAAATGGTCCCCATTTGGACAGCAACAGATAGTCATGGTTTCCATATCCTGGTCCGTTGTGTGACCACACCAGGGAGAGGGCCATGTGTCATCTATCAGAAAATCAAAGGCGACAGAGTTTTACCTTAAAAGGTAGACCTCTGGAGAGGCAGGGGAGATTGAGAAAAAACGCCAGTTCAGCCAAAGGCTGAGAGATCAGAACAGCACAAGTAATTCTACCCTTCAACTTGCTACAGCAGAGAACACAAAGTGACCACCACCTCTAGTCTGAAGTTTTAACCACCATAAAAACTTCAACACCTCAGCAAGTTCCTGACTGCAAACATCCAAACTTGCACCTTTGAAAAGACTTTTCTTCCCGAGAAGAAACAACAGGTTTTCTGTGAACCACAAACTTTTACCTCCCTTTGAACTTAAGGTAAAACTGTATCTTACCTTTTCTCTTTTTATCTTTCTATTCTCGTGTATTCATGTGTGCATGAGTGGGTGAAGGTTGCGGAATTCAGGTTTTTTGCTGTTTAAATAAATTTAGTTTTTTTTAAACCTACAGGAAAACCTGTTGTTTGTCTGTTTATTTGACCCTAAAACACTCAGGGACTAACACACCATTTTTCACATAACACGGCTGCGGTCAGATGGGAAGTGAGTGGAAGTTACCCACACCACTGACGATCTGTTCATAACAATATTGATACTCACAAAAGGACAATTAATAATAAAGCCATCAAAAGCTATTTTCAGGAAATATATCCAGGTTCCATTATCAAGTTTAGTACGTTTTAGCAGTACTCATATGGTCCTACAAGCTGAAACATACCATCTCCAAAGCTCTATGCGGACTGCCTTCATGGCTCTCTCTCCGACTGCTCAGATGGGGAGACGTGTTACCAGCATTCTGAACAGAATCTGGGCTTGGTACAGGGGAGTTTTTCCCTGCAGCCTGGACGAATTTGGCCTCACTTCTATTAGAAATGATGTAATTAATATCTTTGCTGAGAAACTTTTCAATTGACTGTATTAAAATAAAACAAGAGAAAGATTGATTAGAAAGGACTTAAAAAAAAAAATTATGCAGACAACACAATGCTTCCCAGCTCTAAATAAATCAATGTTAAATTTTGATTACAACAACTTAATTTATATAGCACATTTACTGTCATAAAATGTCCCAAGCTGCTTAATGATAGCAATAATTAATCAATAAACATCAAGCCTTAGAAGGAGATATCAAGACAGATAATCAAAAACTTCAGTTAGAGAGATAGGTTTTAAGGATCATCTTGGAAAAGAGAGGCAGACAGGACAAGGGGGGTTAGGGCCAAGGCAAGCTGAAAGCATTGCTGCCAATGTTAAGGCAAATAAAATCCGGAGATGCAAGAGGACAGAATTGGAAGTGCGCTGAGATTAGTAGAGTTGGAACAGGCTATCAAGATAGGGAGGGCAAGGCTATGGAGAGCTTTGAAAATACGGATATTAAAATCGGACCAGAAGCTAGTGAAGGTCATCAAGCACCAAGATAAGGGTGAAAGACAAATTTAGCAATGACTCGGATGCCCACACAGATCAGGCACAGGCTGTTACACTGCTATATATGTCATGGTGCCCTTTTTAGGTGCGAGACCCATACCAATTTCTACCCCAAAATGCCATGAAAAGCGTAATGGGTGGACTGACCATTTGGAAACTGGTAAACTACTGCAGTGGCAATTAATTTTTGGCCAGTATTGAAATCTGAAGAGTGCTATTTTTTTTACTATTGCACACATGCAGCAGCCAGCCCTCTCACCTGACAAAACACAGAGCAGTCCATAATTCTAAGTCCCCACAAGAAAGCCATTCATGTTATTCAACCGATAAGACCATTTTGTGACACAAAAAACAAAGTCTTTGTGTAGTTATGTTTGAATCAGCTGTGGCTCAGTTGGTAGCACTCCTGCCTCTGAGTCACAAAGCTCCGAGTTCAAGTCCCACTGTAGGGCTTGAGCACAAAAATCAAGGATGACACTCCAGTGCAGTACTGAGGGAGCACTACACTGTTGGAGGTGTCATTTTTCGGATCAGACATTAAACCAAGGCCCCATCTGCTTGCTCGTTTGGATGTAAAAGATCCCAAGGTGCTATTTCGAGCAGGCGCAGGGGAGTTATCCCGTGTCACGGCCAATATTTATCCCTCAATCAACATCACAAAAACAGATTATCTGGTCATCGTCACATTGCTGTTTGTGGGAGTTTGCTGTATATATACTAGCTGCTGCATTCCCTGCATTACAACAGCGACTACTCTTCAAAACATAGAAGCATAGAAAATAGGAGCAGGAGTGGGCTATTCGGCCCTTCGAGCCTGCTCCGCTATTCATTATGATCATGGCTGATCATCCAACTCAGTAACCTGTTCCTGCTTTCGCCCCATACCCTTTGATCCCTTTAAACCCAAGATCTAACTCCTTCTTGAAAACATGCAATATTTTGGCCTCAACTGCTTTCTGTGGTAGCGAATTCCACAGGTGCACCACTCTCTGGGTGAAGAAATTTCTCCTCAACTCAGTCCTGAATGGTTTACCCCTATCCTTAGACTATGACCCCTGGTTCTGGACTCCCCCACCATTGGGAACATCCTTCCTGCATCTACCCTGTCAATCCTGTTGGACTTTTATAGGTTTCTATGAGAACCCCCCTCACTCTTCTGAACTCCAGCGAATATAATCCTAACCTACTCAATCTCCTCATATGTCAGTCCCGCCATCCCAGGAATCAGTCTGGAAAACCTTCGTGCACTCCCTCAGTGCGTGGCGTGGCCTCACCAAGGCCCTGTATAATTGCAGCAAGACATCCCTGCTCCTGTACTCAAATCCTCTCGCTATGAAGACCAACATACCATTTGCCTTTTTTACTGCCTGTTGGACCTGCATGTTTACCTTCAGCGACTTGTGTGTGAGAACACCCAGGTCTTGTTGCATATTCCCCCCTCTCAGTTTATAGCCGTTCAGATAATAATCTGCCTTCCTGTTTTTGCTACCAAAGTGGATAACCTCACATTTATCCACATTATACTGCATCTGCCATGCATTTGCCCACTCACTCAACGTCCAAATCAACCTGAAGCCTCTCTGCATCCTCTTCACAACTCACCCTCCCACCCAGTTTTGTGTCATCTGTAAATTTGGAGATATATTTCATTCCCTCATCTAAATCATTAATATATATTGTGAATAGCTAGGGTCGTAGCACCAATCCCTGCGGTACCCCACTAGTAACTGCCTGCCATTCAGAAAAAGACCCATTTATCCCTAATCTTTGTTTCCTGTCTGCCAACCAATTTTCTATCCATCGCAATATACGACCCCCAATCCCATGCGCTTTAGGTTTACATGCTAATCTCTTATGTGGGACTTAGTCGAAAGCCTTCTGAAAGTCCAAATGAACCACATCCACTGGCTCTCCCTCATCAACTCTACTAGTTACATCCTCGAAAAATTCTAGTAGATTTGTCAAGCACGATTTCCCTTTCGTAAATCCATGCTGACTCTGTCCGATTCTACCACTGTTCTCCAAGTGCTCTGCTACAAAATCTTTGATAATGGACTCTTAGAATTTTCCCTACTACCGACGTCAGGCTGACTGGTCTATAATTCCCTGCTTTCTCTCTACCTCCCTTTTTAAATAGTGGGGTTGCAATAGCTACCCTCCAATCTGTAGGAACTGTTCCAGAGTCTATAGAATCTTGGAAGATGACCACCTCCTCAAGTACTCTGGGATGCATACCATCAGTCCCTGGGGATTTATCGCCCTTCAATCCCATCAATTTCCCCAACACCATTTCTCTACTAATACGGATTTCCTTCAGTTCTTCTCTCTCACTAAACCCCGTGTTCCCCAACATTTCTGGTATGATATTTGTGTCCTCCTTTGTGAAGACAGAACCAAAGAATGCATTTAGTTGGTCAGCCATTTCTTTGTTCCCCATAATAAGTTCCCCTGTTTCTGACTGTAAGGAACCTATTTGTCTCCACTAATCTTTTTCTCTTCACATACCTATAGAAACTCTTAGTCAGTTTTTATGTTCCCCGCAAGCTTGCTCTTGTACTCTATTTTCCCCTTCTTAATCAATCCCTTGGTCCTCCTGTGCAGAATTCTAATCTGCTCCCAATCTTCAGGTCTGTTGTTTTTTCTGGTGAATTTGTATGCCTCTTCCTTGGAGCTAGTGCTATCTCTAATTTCCCTTGTAAGCCATGGTTTGGCTACCTTTCCCGTTATACTTTTGCGCCAGACAGGAATAAACAATTATTGCAGTTCATCCATGTGCTCTTTGAATGTTTGCCATTGCCTTTCCACCGTTATCCCTGTAAGTAACGCTTCCCAATCCATCATAGCCAACTCGTGCCTCATCCCTCTGTAGTTTCCTTTACTAAGATTTAGGACACGAGTCTCAGAATCAACTATGTCACTCTCCATCTTGATGAAGAATTCTATTATATTATAGTTGCTCACCCCCAAGGGGTCTTGCACAACTAGATTTTCAATTATTCCTCCCTCATTACACAATACCCAGTCTAGGGTGACCTGTTCTCTAGCTGGTTCCTCAATGTATTGGTCCAGAAGACCATCCCATATACACTCCAAGAATTCCTCCTCTATGGTATTGTGGCTAATTTGATTTGCCCAATCTATATGCAGATTAAAGTCACCCATAATTTCAGATGTTCCTTTATCAATTTCCTGTTTAATGCCATTCCCAACAGCACCACTACAGTTTGGGGGTCTATATACAACCCCCACTAATGTTTTTTGCCCCTTACTGTTTCTCAGCTCTACCCATACAGATTCCACATCGTCAGAGCTAATATCTTTCCTCACTATTGTGTTAATTTCTTCTTTAACCAGCAATGGAACTCCACTGTCTTTCGCTTTTTGTCTGTCCTTCCTAAATAATGAATACCCCTAGATGTTCATTTCCCATCCCTGGTCACCTTGCAGCCATGTCTCCGTAAAAGTACTTCATTGGTTGTGAAGTGGTGAGACTTCAGGTGGTTGTGAAAGGAGCTATATAAACGCAAGTCTCTCTTTTTAAAACCATAAAAAAGTCAAGCTAGCATAACTCAATCATCCAGCTACTGAATTATGCAAATATCATGATGTTCTCTGTCTCCCCAACTAAGTACCTGTCAATTTAATTCAACTAACTTTAAGCGTTAAAAACTTGGATTTTACAATTTAAAATAATTATTTATTAATATGTAAATACCAAAAGTAATACTTTAAAAGATAATTATTTGCAATCCAAACAGGTAGATTTCATTCCTCCATCTGTTAAAGATTAATACTGATTATTCTTGAAATTGTGAACATACCCCTCCTAAATCTTGCAGATCCTTCTCTAAGTTTTCAGTATGTTTATTGGAAGGCAGGTCAAGGTAAAAGACTTTTCCAGTAAAAGGCTTTAATTTGATGTCTGCTGCTTTGTTAGCTTCTCGCTGTAATGTCTTTAGCATTCCTTTACTTCTTCCTGATTTTCCATGTGCTGTTAATCCTATAATAAAGATTCTACAATTAAACCACTTTAGTAGAAAATGCATAGCTTTAAAAATACCATAAATAAGATTAAATTGAATCAGGAGAGTGTGACAGAATGCAAGTCTATGTCACGATCCCCTACATTAGATGTCAACCAAAACAAGGCACCTGACACATGAAGAAAGATTCTATATGGAAGAAGGCCTTGCCTTTCATTGTGCTTGGAGCAACGCACTACTTGAAGAGACTCAGAATAGTTCACTTGCTTGGGCTCTGACTCAGGAAATGATGTACGGAGAAAAATAACTTGAAAAAGAGATGGAAAGGAATAAAATTCCAACCATTTGATCCCATAACTAAAAGTAATTATGATGATTTACTCAAAGTTTGCAGATAAATGGTTCATTTAATTAATGTTCCCTCCTGAAACATACAAATAAGTTATGAAATCCGGCCACAACAGAGACTAACTGCACAACTCTGGAGAATCCTAGCACTGCATTAATTTGGCTTATCCCATCTTGCTAGAGGCAAGAAGAGACTTGAGAATTGGGATTATATAGTGTCAAAGGCCTAATCCACCCACACTTGTGTCTCAAGATTTTGCACTAGCACTGGACTCATGAAATTAGCCCAAACATTCATAGTCACCATTTTATACTACAGGCAGTGAATATTTGAAAATGTTAATGATGTATTAACTGAGTATTTAACCTAGCAAGTATTTAAAATAATTAACATGCAACATTTTTGAATCAATCTTCTAGACCGGGGTGGCTAAACCTTGTATCTTCTGGGCCATTTAGTCGCGTACAATTAATTCCTGGTACTATGGAGGAGCAAAGAGATTTGGGAGTTCAAGTAGACAAATCATTAAAAGCTAGCAGACAGTTACAGCTATCAGAAAGGCTAATGGAATGTTGGCCTTCATCTCAAGGGGGCTGGAATAAAAAGGGGAAGTTATGCTTCAGTCATATAGAGCCTTGGTCCAATCCCATCTGAAATAAAGTATAGAAGATGGAGGGGTTGGTCTGACTGAGGTGTTTAAGATGCTAAAGGATTTGATAGTTTCTCCATATCTACCCTATTTCGACTGGTGGAGGAATCAAGACCAAAAGAATTTAAAATTAGAGTTAAGGCAGCCAGGAGTGAAATCAGGAAGCTCATTTTCATACAAAGTAACAGAAATCTGCAATTTTCTGCCACAAAACATGTGAATGCTACACCAATTGAAGCTTTCAAGACAGAGATAGATAAGGATAAGTTAGACAAGGCTATCAGGGGAGATGGAACGTAGTTGGGTAAATGGATGTGAGGTACAGATTAGTTATGATCTACTTGAATAATGGAGCAGGTTTGAGGGGCTCAAAGGTCTACCCTTGTTCCTATATAACATGGCTTAGAAAAAGGATGAAGAAAGATAGGATTGTTTAGAAAATGCAAAAAAAAAACTGAAGTTAAAAAAGGACAGTTAGTGAATGAGAAACCAGTTCTACTGGGATTTTGGCAAAGCAAAAGAGTGGTGGACACATAGGATCAGTAGGAGGCCATTCAGCCCTTTGAGTCTGCTCCGCCATTCAATAAGATCATGGCTGATCGGATTGTGGGCTCAATTCCACTTTCCTGTCTGCCCCCCATAACCCTTGACACTCTTGTCTATCAAACATCTCAGCCTTGAATAAATTCAATGACCCAGCCTCCACTGTTTTCTCATCTCCATCTTAAAAGAGAGACGGCTTATTCTTAAACTTGTCCCCTAGTACTAGTCTCCCCCATAAGAGGAAATATCTTCCCAGTATCCACTCTATGACCTCTCATTCTTCTGATCGCCAATGGGTAGAGGCCCAACCTGTTCAACCTTTTTTCATAAGATAAATCCTTCATCTCAGGAATGAGTCAAGAGAACCTTCTCTGAACTGTCTCTGATGTAATTATACCCTTTTTTCAAATAAGGAGACCAAAACTGTACACAGTACTCCAGATGTGATCTCATCAAGGCCCTGTACAGCTGCAGTAAAACTTCCCTACTTTTATATTCCATTCCCCTTGCAAGAAACACCAACATTCCATTTGCCTTCCTAATCACTTGCAGTATCTGCATACTAACTTTTTGTGATTCATGTACGAGGACACCCAGATCCCTCTGAACTGAGTTCTGTAAACACTCTCCATTTAAATAATATACTGCTTTTCTATTCTTACTGCCAAAGTGGACAAGTTCACATTTTCCCATATTGTACTTCATCTGTCAATTTTCCCCCCACTCACTTAACTATATCCCTTTGCAGACTCTTTACCTCATGACAACTTATTTTCCGACCTATATTGATGTCATTAACAAATTTAACTACCATACATCCAGTCCCCTCCAAGTCATTTATATAGATTGTAAATAGTTGGGGCCTCAGCACTGATCTCTGTGGCACTCCACTAGCTGCAGCTTGTCAAACTAAAAAAGATCCATTTATCCCTATGCTCAACTTCCTGTTAGCTAACCAGTCCTTTATCAATGCTAATATATTACCCCCTACACCAGGAGCTCTTATTTTGTGTAGTAACCTTTGATGTGGCACCTTATCAAATACCTTCTGAAAATCCAACTACACCTACTACCCGGAAATGTGGAAAATTGCCCAGCTATGTCCTGTCCACAAAAAGCAGGACAAGTCCAACCCAGCCAATTACCACCCCATTAGATAACTCTCAATCATCAGTAAAGTGATGGAAGGTGTTGACGACAGCGCTATCAAGCAGCACTTGCTTAACAATAACCTGCTCACTGACGCTCAGTTTGGGTTCCGCCAGGGACACTCAGTTCCTGACCTCATTACAGCCTTGGTTCAAACATGGACAAAAGAGCTAAACTCAAGAAGTGAGGTGAGAGTGACTGCCCTTGACATCAAGGCAGCATTTGACCGAGTATGGCATAAAGGAGCGCTAGCAAAACTGGAGTCAATGGGAATCGGGAGCAAAACTCTCCGCTGCTTGGAGCCGTAACTAGCGCAAAGGAAGATGGTTGTGGATGCTGGAGATCAATCATCTCAGCTCCAGGACATCACTGCAGGAGTTCCTCAGGGTAGTGTCCTAGGCCCAAACATCTTCAGCTGCTTCATCAATGACCTTCCTTCAATCATAAGGTTAGAAGTGGAGATGTTCGCTGATGATTGCACAATGTTCAGCACCATTCGCGACTCCTCAGATACTGAAGCAGTCCGTGTAGAAATGCAGCAAGACTTGGACAATATCCAGGCTTGGGCTGATAGGTGGCAAGTAACATTCGTGCCACACAAGTGCCGGGCAATGACCATTTCCAACAAGAGAGAATCTTACCATCACCTCAAAGAACAATGCTGCATCCAAGGCCGGAGACTCTTTTTGTTGGAAGCATCTTGACTGGACAAAGAACTGGCATTCGGTGAAGCAATGTTCCCATCAACATCATCTGTTTCAAATTATAAATGGCAGGTCTGGGAACCAGTGTGACATCTAGACAGTTTGGCTTCTTGCTCGGTGCTGGAACTGGAACTGACTGAAATGGTGTCCTCAGTTGCCTGGCCAGGTATGGTTTCATCCACATCTTCTTCATCTTCAATATTCAATGGTATTATGATTGTTGAACCCCCACTGTCAACATGCTGGGGGTTACCATTGACCAAAAACTGAACTGGAGTAGCCGTATAAATATTTTGGCTACTAGAGCTGGTCAGAGGCTAGGCATCCTGCAGTGAGTAACTCATCTCCTGACTCCCCAAAGGCTGTCCACCATCTAGAAGGCACAAGTCAGGAGTGTGATGGAATACTCTCCACTTGCTTGGAAGGGTGCAGCTCCAACAACACTCAAGAAGCTCCACACCATCCAGGACAAAGCAGCCCACTTGATTGTTTGTAGATGGGGTGCCATTCACTCCCTCCACCATCAACGCACAGTGGCAGCAGTGTGTACCATCTACAAGATGCACTGCAGCAACGCACCAAAGCTCCTTAGACAGTACCTTCCAAACCTGCGACCTCTACCAACTAGAAGGACAAGGACAGCAGATGCATTAAACACCACCACCTGCAAGTTCCTCTCCAAGCCACACACCATCCTGACTTGGAACTAAATCGCCATTCCTTCACTGTCGCTGGGTCAAAATTCTGGAACTCCCTTCCTAACAGCACTGTAGGTGTACCTATCCCACATGGACTGCAGCGGTTCAAGGCAGCAGCTCACCACCACCTCAAGGTCAATTAGGGATGGTCCATAAATGCTGGCCTAGCCTGTGACGCCCACATTCCAGGAACAAAAAGAAAACAATCTGGTTCCCCTTTATCCACTTCCTCAAAGAACTTTAATTAATTAGTTAAACATGATCGCCCTTTCACAAAACCATGTTGATCTGCCTAATCCCATTATGATTTTCTAAGTATCCTGCTATAACCTCCTTATACTGCAACTTCCCATCAAAGTTAGGCTAATTGGCCTAGTTTCCTGCTTTCCGTCTCCCTTCTTTCTTAAATAAAGGTGTTACATTTGCAATTTTCCAATCCACTAGGACCCTTCCAGAATCTAAGGAATTTTGGAAGATGCCTCTGCAACCACTTTTTGTAAGACCCTAGGATGAAAGTCATCTGGTCCTGGGAACTTGTCAGCCTTTATCTCTAATAGTTTCCCCAGTACCTTTTCCCTGGTAATGTGATTAAGTTCCTCACTCCCTTTTGCCTCTTGATTTTCAAGTACCTTTGGGAAGTTTTCCAAGTCTTCTGTAGAGAAGACAGACACAAAATACCTGTTCAGCGCTTCCACCATTTCTTTGTTTTTCATTATTAATTCCCCAGACTCTCTCTCTAGAGGACCAACACTCACTTTAGTTACTCTTTTCCTTTTTAAATACTTGCAGAAACTCTTACTATCTGTTTTTATATTTCTAGCTCGCTTTCTCTCACATGCTAATTTCTCCCTCTTTTTTTTATAGTCATCCTTTGCTGGTTCTTAAAATCTGTCCAATCTCCTGACTTGCCACTAATCTTTGCAGAATTGTACAGTGTTTCTTTCAATTTGATACTATTCTTAATTTCCTTATTTAGCCATGGATGATGTATCCTTCTCAAGAGTCTTTCTCACTGGGATAAATCTTTGCTGAGAGTTATTAAATATCTCCTTAAAAATCTGCCACTGCATCTCTACTGTCTTACCGTTTAACCCAATTTCCCAGTTCATTTTAGCCAACTCTGCCTTCACACTTTTATTTAAGTTTAAAACATTACATTTAGACCCACATTTCTCACCTTCAAACCGAACATGAAATTCTATTATGTTACGATTGCTGTCTCCTAGAAGCTCCTTTACTGCAAAGTTATTGATTAATCCTTTCTCATTGCACATTACCAGACCTAGAATAGCCTGCTCCCTGGTTGGCGCTAGAACGTACTGCTCTAAGAAACTGCCCCGAATACACTCTATAAACTCATTTTCCAAGCTACTTTTGCCAATCTGATTTGCCCAATCTACATGTAGATCAAAGTCAACCATGATTATTGTGATATAAAAACAAGAAATGCTGGAAATACTCAGCAGGTCTGGCAGCATCTGTAGAGAGAGAAGCAGAGTTAATGTTTCAGGTCAGTGACCCTTATCAGAAGTTCTGATGAAGGGTCCCTGACCTGAAACATTAACTCTGCTTCTCTCTCCACAGATGCTGCCAGACCTGCTGAGTATTTCCAGCATTTCTAGTTTTCATTTCAGATTTCCAGCATCTGCAGCATTTTGCTTTTATTTTAATGATTATTGTGGTACCTTTCTTACACGCCCTTCCTGTATATTCAACGTGGCTGACTCTTAAAATGTCTTCTGAAACGGCCGAGAAAGCCACTCAGTTCAAGGGCAATTAGGGATGGTCAATAAATGCTGGCCTAGCCAGCGACGCCCACATCCCACAAGTGAATAAAAAAAACTCTGTCCTACTATATAACTACTGTTAGGGGACCTGTAACTGCTCCTGCAAGTGACCCCTTACAGTTCCTATTTCTTATCTCTATCCAAATTGATTCTACATCTTGCTCTTTCGAACTAAGCACATCTCTCACTACTGTACTATTATACTTAATTAACAGAGCTACCCCACCTTTTTCTAGCTTTCTGACTTTCCAAAATGTCAAATACTCTTTAATATTCAGGTCTTAGCCTTGGTCACCTTGCAACCGTGTCTCTGTAATGACGATCAGGTCATACATATTTACTTCTACCTATTCTAACAATTCATCCATCTTGTTACAAATGCTGCACGCAGATACAGAGCCTTTAACTCTGCCTTTTTACAATCTCTTGCCTTATCTGCTGGTGCACTCATAAGTTTGCATGCTCTGTCCTTTCCTGTCACATGGTTATCATTACCCAATTCGCTACCCTGCTCTATTACCTTGTCGTTTCACTTTAATTTACCACATCTCCCTTCACATGATCCTTTCCTCCCACTATTTAGTTTAAAGCCCACCCTAGTTAGAAGATTTGCCAGAACACTGGTCCCAGCATGGTTCAGGTGTAGACCGCCCCAACGGTACAGCTCCCACTCCCCACAGTACTGGTGCCAGTGCCCATGAATCAAAATCCATTTCTCCCACACCAGTCTTTCTTCCATGCATTCATCTCTCTAATCTTATTTATCCTCTACCAATTTGCTCGTGGTTCAGGTAATAATCCAGAGGTTATTACCTTTGAGGTTCTTTTTAATTTAGCCCCTAGCTGCTCATAATCCTTAAGCAGAACCTCTTTCCTAGTCCTATCTATGTCATTGGTACCCACGCGGACCACGCAGATGTCCCAAACCCCGACACCGGGTAGGCGACACAGCCTACTGGACTCTTGCTCTTGGCTACAAAGAACTCTGTCCATCCCCTGACTATACTATCCCCCACTTCCATAACATTCCTATTTACTCCCCCCGCTTGAGTGGCTTCCTATACCACAGAACCATCGTCAGTCTACTCAAGCCACCTTGCAGTCCCGCTCTCATCCATATAAGCTGCAAGAACCTTGAACCTGCTGGATAATTGCATGGGCTCAGGCTCTTCTTGATCCTCTTACCTGCCTCACTCTCAGTCACTGTCCCTGACCAAATCAGAAGACCCTATCCTAAGGGGTGTGATTGCATTCTGGAACTAAGTGTCCAGGTAACGTTTCCCCTCCCTGATGCATCGCAGTATCTGTAGCTCGGCCTCCAGCTCATCTACTCTGAGCCGAAGCTCCTCAAGCTGCAGACACTTACTCCAGGTATATGTGCCACGTGATCACACTGGTGCCCACCAGCTCCCACATACTGCAGCCGCAACACATCACATGCCTTGCCATCTTTATTATGTGTTTATTAATTATAAATTAACTAAGAAAAAAATTAATTACCACTACTGTAAATAAGCTTCACTACTGCTAATAAAACCTTAATAAATTACCCGAGTTTCAGAAGATTCTTATTCTTATTATTTCAATTATTGTTAAGCCTACTCTGATTAAAATTCCCTCGGTTAGTTAAGAGAGAAAGAGAACTTTTTGATCATTTTTCCATGGACAGGATTTGGGAGTTACATTTAAATGTTGGGTTTTAAAGCAATGTGTATTTACACGTTATCAAAAAAATCTGAGTTAAAAGGCAGTTAAATTGCTAATGAGATAGGCACTGAAGTGGATCCCTCAAAGACTGAAAACAAGCGATTTGTTGCCATGTTTTGATATTCGCTAAAAACCTTACATCCATTGTGTTGAGAAGTCCTTGGTCTTGTGCACTTGATATGGTTTGTTCACATACCAGTAAATACTGGTCACTGTGAATCAACTCAGGTACATAAGGGAGAAGGATCTACTTATGGGGGCGATTGATGGCACAGGGCGGATGCGTAAAATTTTAATCTCCAAATCACAGAATTGTTACAGCACAGGAGGCGGCCATTTGGCCATCATGTCTGCACTGGCTCTCAGAGTGAGCAATTCACTTAGTACCATACCCCTGCCTTCTCCCCATAACCCTGCACATTCTTCCTTTTCAGGTAACTATCTAATTCCCTTTTGAATGCCTTGATTGAATCTGCCTCCACCATGCTTTGAGGCAGTACATTCCAGACCTTAACCATTCACACTGCATGAAAAAGTTTTTCCTCATGTCACCACTACTTTTTCTAACCAATCAGTGCCCTCTCATTCTCGATCCTTTCATGAGTGGCAACAGTTTCTTCCTATCTACTTTGTCTTTGTGAACTGTACAAAAACATCTAAAACTACCCTGTAGATTTTGCTCTTCAAAAATTGGATTGCAGCTGGAGAGAATTTTTTAAAAATTCATTCACAGGATGTGGGCTAGGCCAGCATTTGTTGTCCATCCCTAATTGCACCCTTGAATTGAGTGGCTTGCTAGGCCATTTCAGAGGGCATTTAAGAGTCAATCACATTGCTGTGGGTCTGGAGTCACATGTAGGCCAGGCCAGGTGAGGATGGCAGATTTCCTTCCCTAAAGAACATTAGTGAACCAGATGGGTTTTTACAACAATCGACAATGGTTTCATGATCACCAGTAGACTAGCTTTTTTTAAATTCCAGATTTATTAATTGAGTTCAAATTTCGACATCTGCCACGGTGGGACTCGAACTCATGTTCGCAGAACATTAGCCCCCATTAGCCTGGGGGTCTGGATTATTAGTCCAGTGACACTACCACTACGCCATCACCTCCCCATTGAGACATACAGGAGTATCACAGAGGAAATGCTTAGCACAGGATTGAAATGTACAAGCTTCAATATTCTTCCAGCTTCTATTAGTGTGCTAAATAATCCTGTAAGTAATACCGAGATGACAGAATAAAGAGTGACTGGAATATTCTATTAAGTGTAATATTAGAATCTATGTGTCACAATGGGTTTTTCTCTGCTTACTTGGCTTCCTAATAAAACAAAAATGCACTGTCCCTCACACAATTATTTCATAATTTTGCACAGACAAAAAGTTTGGTTTCAGTACCAAAACTATACACTTACGGTTTGGTAGTAATTTGCTATCCACAGTATTAGAGCGAGGTTTCATTTTCAAGAAAAATCACATTCTTTCTATATCATTTCTGTTTATGAAGTACCTAAAAAAGGTTAACCAAATAAGTAATTAGAATATTTATTTGATATATCATTCTTACAATTAACTGTAGATCACTTCACAAACATGTAATGATTACATGACATTTGTCGTCCCTTCAGTGTGGCACTGACAGCATCCCACTGGGTAGTAACTTGTTTACTTGCCAATCCAAATACAAACTTGTTTTAGAACAAGCTAAGGCTATGAATTTTAACTTAAAATGATAGAACTGTTTGCAGCACAGAACAGCACCATTTTGCCCAGCACCTATGCATTAGCTCTTTGCTAATGTAATCCTACTGACCTACTTTCTCAATAGCTCTATCCTTTACCGTGCTTTAAAGATTTATCCACTCTTGCCTTAAAGATGCAATGGTCTCTGTCCCAACTCTCTGCAGCAAAGCATTTCAAGCTCTAATAACTCCATGTAAAGAAGTTTCTCATAACCTCTCTAGTCAGTCTGTTATAATTTTACATTGATGATCCCTTGTCACTGATTTCCCAACCTGAAGAAATAGTATTTCCATATTCACTCTCAACTCTCTACAAATACAGGTACGAAAAACCTTTATTAAATCTCCTCTTAGCCTTCTCAGCTCCAGTGGAAATAGTGCCAGTACCTTAAGTCTATTCTCAGTTCTCAGCCTGAGCATTATCCTGTGAGCATCATGCTTCACAGTAACTAGTGGCCTAATTATTGCCTTGTACAAAGTTACTTGATCCTTTGCTTATCCCTATTCAGAAAACCCAAAATGCTATTGGCCATTTTTATGGCTTTCTTGCACTTCTGAGGAATGGCATATTTGAAGCTCCAGGTCTCATTGCTCATTCGTCGCCTTCAGTGTTTTTCCATTGGGCACCACCAGCAAGCGCAGCAAGTATAGGGGAACCTCCAAGTGACACACCAAATGACTTGGACATATATCACTGTTCCTTCATTGTCAGTTTGTTAAGATGCTGGAATTCCCCATCTAATAATCCTGTCAGGTATCTTCATCACTTGGACTGCAATGGCTCAAGAAGGCAGTCCACTATCACCTTCTCAGGCACAAGGGATGGATAATAAATACTGCCCGCTCCAGTGCCAACCACATTCCAAAAGAATGATTTTAAAAGAAACTTCCATTCCTTAGATTCCCTCTCAAAATGAGTTTTGAAGAATATATATTTAATCATGAATTGGATGAAGCGGTTTGGGGCATTTTACTCCATTAAAGGCACTATATAAATGCAAGTTACTGTTGCTGGAACTAGATAAATGTTTGAAAAAAAAATACAAGAGTACAAGGAGACAGCAGAGACACAGGATAAGAAAAGATAGCTTTGGTGAAGGAGGTGCACCAGTACAGGTGCAATGGACCCAATGGCTTCTTCCTGTATCGAAGTGTCCGTGGTTTTATTTGACAGCCCAAGTAAAATCCT
The DNA here is from genome assembly GCF_036365525.1 of Heterodontus francisci. Lineage (NCBI taxonomy): Eukaryota > Metazoa > Chordata > Chondrichthyes > Heterodontiformes > Heterodontidae > Heterodontus > Heterodontus francisci. The sequence goes on along the minus strand of NC_090372.1, from coordinate 160,806,060 downwards.
GATTAGAGTGTTACATTGTATACTCCAGTTAGTATCCTTCCCAAATTTGAAGCTTAAATTGATGATGGGGTACATGATTGCTTACAAAATAACTTTCTTGGTTAAAAAAAGCAAGAATTTTGAGACTTGAAACTTTGGCATTAATTTTTTTCCATCTTTGCGTACATAATGCTAGCAAAGCAAGTGCACTATTGATAGATGATACAAATGAAGCAGTTAAAAAGTTGTAAGAAAGAATTTTGTTAAAAACCGAACATTTTCTAGATTAAAATGATTATAGCAGGATAGAGACATGATCTGTTCAACAAAAGGAAGCCAGCCAACGCCTACGCTGAATGACAATGATAATAGTCATGCCAGTTACAACTGAAACACAACAAATTTTGGATTTTATTTTATTCATTCATGGGATGTGGGTGTCGCTGGCTAAGCCAGCATTTATTGTCCATCCCTAATTGCCCTTGAGAAGGTGGTGGTGAGCAGCCTTCTTGAACCGCTGCAGCCCATGTGAAGTAGGTACACCCACAGTGCTGTTAGGAAGGGAGTTCCAGGATTTTGACCCAGCGACAGTGAAGGAACGGCAATATAGTTCCAAGTCAGGATGGTGTGTGACTTGGAGGGGAACTTGCAGGTGGTGATGTTCCCATGCATTTGCTGCCCTTGTCCTTCTAGTTGGTAGAGGTCGTGGGTTTGGAAGGTGCTGTCTAAGGAGCCTTGGTGCATTGTTGCAGTGCATCTTGTTGATGGTGCACACTGCTGCCACTGTGCGTCGATGGTGGAGGGAGTGAATATTTGTGGATGGGGTGTCAATCAAGCGGGCTGCTTTGTCCTGGATGATGCCGAGCTTCTTGAGTGTTGTAGGAGCTGCACCCATCCAGGCAAGTGGAGAGTATTCCATCATACTCCTGACTTGTGCCTTGCAGATAGTGGACAGGCTTTGAGGAGCCAGGAGGTGATTTACTCACTGCAGGATTCCTCGCCTCTGACCTGCTTTTGTAGCCACAATATTTATATGGATATTCCAGTTCAGTTTTTGGTCAATGGTAGCCCCTAGGATGTTGATAGTGGAGGATTCAGCGATGGTAATGCCATTGAATGTCAAGGTGAAATGGTTAGATTCTCTCTTGCTGCAGATAGTCATTGCCTGGCACTAGTGTGGCATGAATGTTACTTGCCACTTATCAGTCCAAGCCTGGATATTGCTGCATTTCTGCACAGACTGCTTCAGTATCTGAGGAGTCACGAATGGTGAACATTGTGCAATCATCAGCGAACATCTCCACTTCTGACCTTATGATTGAAGGAAGGTCATTGATGAAGCAGCTAAAGATGGTTGGGCCTAGCACACTACCCTGAGGAACTCCTACAGTGATGTCCTAGAGCTCAGATGATTGACCTCCAACAACCACAACCATCTTCCTTTGCGCTAGGTATGACTCCAACCAGCTGAGAGTATTCCCAGAGTACCATTGACTTCAGTTTTGCTAGGGCTCCTTGATACCATACTCAGTCGAATGCTGCCTTGATGTCAAGGGTAGTCACTCTCACCTAACCTCTTGAGTTCAGCTCTTTCATTCATGTTTGAACCAAGGCTGTAATGAGGTCAGGAGCTGATCTGAGGATACTTGAACCTCAGCTTTCTTCAAGATTCAGTGTTAAATGCAAAAGCATGAGACAAAAAGGGTAGGAAAGCATTGCAAATGCATTACTAGGCACGTAATCCTGGACTACTAAACTTGACAATGTGACTTTTAAATCCCATGATGGCAGTTTGAGAACATAAATTCAGTTTTTAAAAAAAATGGAAATAGCAGCACAAAAATGACCACAAAGCTACTGGTTGTCCTTTAAGGAAAAAAAAATCACAGTCAGGCCAATGTGACTCTTAACCGCACTGACACGGCCTAGCATACCACTCAGTTGTAGCAAACCACTTCAGGAAGAAGGCCCAGCACTATCTTCTCAGGTTATCTAAGGATGGGCAATAATTGTCAGCCTTGCATGCATCATGTAGTCAATGTATGCACAGGATCAAAATACAAGTTAATAATTAGCTAATGCCCAATTACGGTTGGATGAATTTCGTCACACCCCATGTTTGTTTTTCAGGCGAGAAAGCCAATTGCTAAAAATAAATCTGCTGTGCTTAGGGTGGGGAAAAAGGTGAATTTCATCATACTCTAGTGTTTATTTTTCTCAGATCATGTCAGTTGCTAAATAAATAAATCTACTGTTCTTGGGGAGATAAAATATTAAAGCCAATTTCTCACTTGCAGGTCTCTAAATTCAAACTGAAGATGGAAAAATGGCAAAGCTAATAGGAGATAAATGATTGCTTGTATAGTTTAGGGTGACAGTGGTTGGTGACTATAAAAAAAAAGGAGCGGAAATAAATCTACAAGATTGGGGGGGAAACTTAATGTCAAAAAAATATCCACAACTGGATCACAAATATATTTTAGAGTAGGAAACCTGCCACCCAGAGACCAAGTAGGGATGGGCAATAAGTACTGTCTTGCTCAGATTGCCCACATCACAAGAACAAACTTTTGTGCGTGGCAGACTGCCTGCAAATACTGATAGTCCTATAATCATCCTAACTTCTGAAAAAAGGTGTCAAATGCCCAAAAGAAAAAAGGTATCATTGCAAAAATGTTTTTATTAGCATTTAAAAAAATACATGCTAGTCAGGCAAGAAATGGAAACATTCAGAAATCTATTGAGCTCAGGGTTGTCACTAATGACCTGGTATGACCTCCCGAATCCTATTTAAAAAAATATACTTTAGACAATACTGTATCAGATAACATCCGATGTGCATAGATTTGGTTCAATTATCGAATGATACAAAAAGAACTTGTATTTATAGTGTGCATTTCACAACCTCAATTTCTTGTGGTAATGTAGGAAAATCTGGCAGCCAATTTGCACACAGCAAGATCCCACAAATAACAAATGCCCAGATAATCATGCTCCTGGCATTGATTAAGGGTTAAATGCTGGCCAGAACACCAAGGACACCCCTTTGAATAGTACCATGATATCTTTTTACATCTACCCAAGAGGGCAGACTGACCCTCAATTTAATGTCTCATCCAAAATTTGGCACCTTGGACAGTGCAGCACTGCTTCAGATAGTGCCAACCTAGATTATGTGCTCAAGTTTCTGGAGTGGAGCTTGAACCCATTTGCATCTAACTCAGAAGCAAGGGTACTACCATTGAGCCAAGGCTGACATTTACAAGAATGTACAATTCTTGGGATTAGTACACATTTAATTCTTATACTGAGCAGATGGGATATAGAGAATGAAACACTGAACCACTCACATTACTCCAGAAAATAGATATATTAAGTTGGTTCTCAGTACTTTGTGCATGATACAAGAATCAATATTAGAATCTTGTATAAATACAAGACTGAAGCTTATCATAACAACCCTGTATGCTGCCTTTCCAGCGAGTTGCACCTTCACTCAGGACTGATCTGAAATTATGGGATCTGCTGCAATGAAGAGAGCTACTCCAGGGTGCACATTACATTACCATAAAGATCTGGAGGCAAAGTGACCAAATCTGGCAGCTCTGCAGCTCCACAGTGACAACAAATCTGACGATGGTTTTTTTTTAAGATTTAGGATTTTTTAAAAACATATTGGAAACAGGGGAAGACAGGCTGGTGTAATGTGTTAAAAACTGCCTGTTCACCTTTGGGATCTAAATTCAAATCCAGGCCAGACTGATGGGGTTGAAAATTTCCACCGTGTGCAGGCTTTAAAAGTCATGTGAAATGAGTTTGGGCAGTACAAATCCAGCTCCTAATAAACATAGAACTACACCACAAAACTGTCTGAGATTGGGGCTGAGACACATGGTTGGGTCAGAGCAGAAGGAGATTTACTCCACATTTGTCAATGTTATACCTAACTTGGGGGTGCCTGATGCTGTAAAGGGTCACCTTAGTCGCCGTCTTCTTCTTCTTTGGCCTCCTTATCTAGAGACAATGGATACGCGCCTGGAGATGGTCAGTGGTTTGTGAAGCAGCGCCTGGAGTGGCTATAAAGGCCAATTCTAGAGTGACAGGCTCTTCCACAGGTGCTGCAGAGAAATTTGTTTGTCGGGGCTGTTGCACAGTTGGCTCTCCCCTTGCGCCTCTGTCTTTTTTCCTGCCAACTACTAAGTCTCTTCGACTCGCCACATTTTAGCCCTGTCTTGATGGCTGCCCGCCAACTCTGGCGAACGCTGGCAACTGACTCCCACGACTTGCGATCAATGTCACAGGATTTCATGTCGCGTTTGCAGACGTCTTTAAAGCGGAGACATGGACAGCCGGTGGGTCTGATACCAGTGGTGAGCTCGCTGTACAATGTGTCTTTGGGGATCCTGCCATCTTCCATGCGGCTCACATGGCCAAGCCATCTCAAGCGCCACTGACTCAGTAGTGTGTACAAGCTGGGGATGTTGGCCGCCTCGAGGACTTCTGTGTTGGAGATACGGTCCTGCCACCTGATGCCAAGTATTCTCCGGAGGCAGCGAAGATGGAATGAATTGAGACGTCGCTCTTGGCTGGCATACGTTGTCCAGGCCTCGCTGCCAGAGAGCAAGGTACTGAGGACACAGGCTTGATACACTTGGACTTTTGCGTTCTGTGTCAGTGCGCCATTTTCCCACACTCTCTTGGCCAGTCTGGACATAGCAGTGGAAGCCTTTCCCATGCGCTTGTTGATTTCTGCATCTAGAGACAGGTTAATGGTGATAGTTGAGCCTAGGTAGGTGAACTCTTGAACCACTTCCAGAGCGTGGTCGCTGATATTGATGGATGGAGCATTTCTGACGTCCTGCCCAATGATGTTCGTTTTCTTGAGGCTGATGGTTAGGCCAAATTCATTGCAGGCAGCCGCAAACCTGTCGATGAGACTCTGCAGACACTCTTCAGTGTGAGATGTTAATGCAGCATCGTCAGCAAAGAGCAGTTCCCTGATGAGTACTTTCCGTACTTTGGACTTCGCTCTTAGACGGGCAAGGTTGAACAACCTGCCTCCTGATCTTGTGTGGAGGAAAATTCCTTCTTCAGAGGTTTTGAACGCATGTGAAAGCAGCAGGGAGAAGAAAATCCCAAAAAGAGTGGGTGCGAGAACACAGTCCTGTTTCACGCCACTCAGGATAGGAAAGGGCTCTGATGAGGAGCCACCATGTTGAATTGTGCCTTTCATGTTGTCATGGAATGAGGTGATGATACTTAGTAGCTTTGGTGGGCATCCAATCTTTTCTAGTAGTCTGAAGAGACCACGTCTGCTGACGAGGCCAAAGGCTTTGGTGAGATCAATGAAAGCAATGTAGAGGGGCACCTGATGTTCACGGCATTTCTCCTGTATCTGACGAAGGGAGAACAGCATGTCAACGGTCGATCTCTCTGCACGAAAGCCACACTGTGCCTCAGGGTAGACGCGCTCGGCCAGCTTCTGGAGCCTGTTCAGAGCGACTCGAGCAAAGACTTTCCCCACTATGCTGAACAGGGAGATTCCACGGTAGTTGCTGCAGTCACCGCGGTCACCTTTGTTTTTATAGAGGGTGATGATATTGGCATTGCGCATGTCCTGGGGTACTGCTCCCTCATCCCAGCACAGGCAAAGCAGTTCATGTAGTGCTGAGAGTATAGCAGGCTTGGCACTCTTGATTATTTCAGGGGTAATGCTGTCCTTCCCAGGGGCTTTTCCGCTGGCTAGAGAATCAATGGCATCACTGAGTTCCGATTTGGTTGGCTGTATGTCCAGCTCATCTATGACTGGTAGAGGCTGGGCTGCATTGAGGGCAGTCTCAGTGACAGCATTCTCCCTGGAGTACAGTTCTAAGTAGTGCTCAACCCAGCGGTCCATTTGTTTGTGTTGGTCAGTGATTGTGTCTCCTGATTTAGATTTGAGGGGGGCGATCTTCTTGATGGTTGGCCCAAGAGCTCTCTTCATGCCATCATACATTCCTCTGATGTTTCCGGTGTCTGATCGCGTTGTTGGCACCAGCTAGACCTCATTGTCGCAAGGCGAGCCGCCTTAAACAGTGTTCAAATCACACGCAGCTTCCACAGCGCGGACTGCGACACCGACCACTCCCTGGTGTGCAGCAAGGTTAGACTCAGACCAAAGAAGTTGCATCATTCCAAGCAGAAGGGCCACCTGCGCATCAACACGAGCAGAATTTCTCACCCACAGCTGTTACAAAAATTTCTAAATTCACTTGTAACAGCCCTTCAAAACACTCCCACAGGGGATGCTGAGACCAAGTGGTCCCACATCAGAGATGCCATCTATGAGTCAGCTTTGACCACCTACGGCAAAAGTGCAAAGAGAAATGCAGACTGGTTTCAATCTCATAATGAAGAGCTGGAACCTGTCATAGCTGCTCAGCGCATTGCACTGTTGAACTACAAGAAAGCCCCCAGCGATTTAACATCCGCAGCACTTAAAGCAGCCAGAAGCACTGCACAAAGAACAGCCAGGCGCTGCGCAAACGACTACTGGCAACACCTATGCAGTCATATTCAGCTGGCCTCAGACACCGGAAACATCAGAGGAATGTATGATGGCATGAAGAGAGCTCTTGGGCCAACCATCACCTTGGTAATAGAATAATAAATTACAAAGTATAATTTACCTATTCTTGAAAAGGCGCATCAGAAAAGAATCTATTGCTTTTGTTCTTTTTTTAAATAAACCACCCTAACAGCAACTGGTCAAGTTCAAGACCAGCCTTTTCCACTCTGGTAGAAAAAAATAGAAAAATCACCTACACCACAGAAAATATGAAACTGAATGGGGTAGAAAAGCAAAAAGGATCTATAGATGGAGGTGAACAAATCATTAAAAATCAGTATTGCAGATCAGCAAAGCAATTAAAAATACTAAAATGCACAGAATTCAAAAGTACTGAAGTTATATTGAACTTGTGGATGCAAAAGATCCCATGGCACTATTGCGAAGAGCAGGGAAGTTATCACCAGTATCCTGGACAATATCTATCCCTCAATCAACATCACAAAACAGATCACATTGCTTTTTGTGGGTGTTTGCTGTGCGCAAATTGACTTCCACATTTCCTTTATTACGACAGTGACTACACTTCAAAAGTACTTCATTGGCAGTAAAGCTCTTTGAGACGTCCGGTGGTCGTGAAGGGTGCTATACGAATGAAAGTCTTTCTTTTTGTATAAGACCAAAAGTTGGCATGGAGTTGATGGTGAGGAAGAAAACTGTAAACTGCAAGAAAATATCAATGGATTGGTCAGGTGGTCAGAAAAGTGATATGCGTTTGAAGTGCTGTAACCTACAAGCCCACGAACCAAGAGCTGGAAAGTGGGATTAGGCGGGATAGTTCTTTTTCAGCCAGCAAAGACACCATGGGCTGAATGGACTCCATCTGGCCATAAATTTCTGTGATTCAATGACTCTGGTTAGGCTACACTTAAGAGTACCATGCAGGATTCTGGTCTCAATGCTATAAAAAGGACATGGAAGAACTGGAGAAAGCGCAGGGAAGATTGACAAGGATGATACCAGAACCAAGATTACAGCTATCAGAAAAGATTGACCAGGTTGGGCTTTTTTCCTTGGAAAACAGAAGACTTTGAGGTGATCTGATAGAAGACTTTAAACTTATTAATGTGTTGGACAGAGTAGATGTGGAGAAAATGCTTTCCACTTGTGGGAAAAACTTCTTTCTTCAGTGAGTGGCTATAATGTGGAACTTTAACTAGTTGTGCAAAGAGCTTAGATGTTTTCAGTCGGAAAATGGATGAATATATGAGAGAAAAAGGAATAGAAAGTTATGCTGAAAGGTTGAGATGAGGTAAATGGAATAGCAAAAGACTTATCTGGAATATAAATATCAGCACAGACTAGTTGGACCGAATGACCTCTTTTTGTGCTGTATTTATATGTAATCCTGTGTAATGATTTTTTTCAGCTGACTGTGGCCATTCTATTAAAGATTATAATGTGCAAGAGGAATATATAACCAAGAGAGAAAAAAAGCAGCTTTTCCCCCACGCTGATTTCCTTTTCTCCCCCCTTAAGGTGTTGAGTAACCAGCAACACAATTTCAGTAAGTGTTCTAAAGTACATGAGTGCACAGATGCTACCAGCATTTTTTTTTTTATTTATGTTAAAGAAAGACTTGTTTTGCAGCTAGCATTGCTCCATAATTAATGAAGTGGCCGATACTGACATTAGGTGAATTATGTCACAGCACATCTCTCAGAAGCACCACAAAGTTCTTCACATACACAATTACTTTGAAGTAGCGGCTGCCATCTTGCACACAGCAAGATCCCACAGCAGCAATAAGCAAGTGCCATTTAATAGATTTTTGGCGGAATTGATAGTGACACCAGAACTCTTCTCTGAACAGTTACATGGAATCTTTAACTGTTTAAACTACTGTAACAGGCAGATAATTATTGAATTTACATTAAATTCAAGTCTAAGATGGGTGGGAGAGACGAACTAAGTAATTATAGGTCCATCAGTTTTATGTCAGTTGTGTGGAAGTGAGCAGGATCTGTCATTAAGGAAAGGGTGACTGGGCGCATGTGCAAATACGTGATCAGAGAAACCAGCATGGCTTTGTTAAGTACGTAGTGCAGATGTGAACAAGAAGTTGCAAATAAACAAAAGCAGGTTAAGTGAATGGGCAAAACTTCGCTGGTGGAGTTTAACATGAACATATGTGAGGTCATCCACTTTGGGCCTAAAAAAAAGCACATCACCTAATGCTAAATGGTGAGAAACTAGGAACTGTGGAGGAGCACAAATCACTCAACATTAAAGTTAGTGTTAAAAGTTAATCAAAGTTACAAAAAGCACTTAAAAAGGCAAATGAAATCTCGGTCTTTATCTCAAGCAGGGAGGCGGAAAGTAATCCTTCACTTGTATAAAGCCTTGGTCAGACCCCATTGGGGTACTGCATCTCAGGAAGGATATATTGGTTTTGGAGGTTGCAGTGCAAATTCAATAGAATTTAACTCTCCAAGTCCAGGTATCATGAAGAAAGGTTGCATAGACTTGGACCTTATTCCCTTGGGCATAGAAGATTGAAGGGTAATCTGATTAAGGAGTTAAAGATGTTGAAAGGATTAGGTTAGAGTTGCCAAATTGCTTTACTGGAATTGGCTATTTGTCTCCTAGGCGATGCTGCTGGCTACCCAGGAGAAAAGTCTGTCACATGGGCAGTTCATCAGCTGCAGCTAATCAGTAATTGCCCCACTTCTGGTGAGGTTACATTAGTATTGCTCCAAACAGGATCCTCCCTAGCCCAATCTTAATATGATCCATTCTGTCTGTAAATTTGGGCAGAAGGCACTGCATAGCAGATTATGACCTATCCGTTTTAGTGGAAACCAGCACATAGCCACAAATGGGTATCTTTACAGAATACACAAGCACTTCACCAGTGCAGCAAGTACCTATTGATTATAATGACAACCTATCCAAATATGCAACAACCAATATTGACCAAAATGCAGTGTTTCTCAGCTGACAAAAGGTCATCAACCTGAAAATGTTTCTCTGTCCACAGATGTTGCCTGACCTGCTGTGCATTTCCAGTTTTATGTTAGATTTCCAGCATCTGTAATATTTTGCTTTTATTTCACATTACTCTGGTAAGCTGTTATAATTCTGGTGGACAAAGCACATTTAGTCTTATCACAGGCTTTGCAGTACACATGTATGCCTGGCCAATTTAGTGAGTTTTACTGCATTCAACAGCCCCTCATTTGACAGAATGGAGATGTCAGTTAAAACCTGACATATAATAATGTCAGTGGATTTTTTCACAAGTATATTCATTGAAAAATGTTACATTCAGAGAAAGAGAATTTAAAAATCGTAAAGAAGCATTGAAATTTACTAAAATAAAAGCAATACTGTGGATGCTGGAAATCTGAAATAAAGACAAGAAATGCTGGAAATACTCAGCAGGTCTGGCAGCATCTGTGGAGAGAGAAGCAGAGTTAACATTTCAGGTCAGGTAAGGTGAAACTTCCTCTTGGGAGAAAGAAAGTAACACTTTTCTTCAAGAAATAAGAACAGGAAATGTTGAAATACTCAGGTCAGGCAGCACTGCAGAGAGAAACAGAGGTAACATTTCAGGGCAATCACCTTTTAGTAGAACTGGCCGAATAGCGTTCTGATGAAAGGTCACAGACCTGAAACATTAGCTCTGTGTCTCTCTCCACAGATGCTGCCTAACCTGCTGAGAATTTTCTGTTTTTGTTCCAGATTTCCAGCATCTGCCATATTTTGCTTTTGTATTTTTCTTCAAGATCCTGTTGCAAGCTTTAATAAGCAAATTAATATTTAGGAATGGTCAGACTGTTCTTAATGCAGTGATATTGCAATGATAAAACTTGCATTTATATCAAACCTTGCACAACCACCAGACATCTCAAAGCGTTTTACAGACAATGAAGTACTTTGAAGTGTAGTTACTGTTGCAATGCAGGAAATGCAGCAGCCAATTTTGTACACAGCAAGCTCGAACAAACAACAACGTGATAATGACCAGATAATCTGTTTTTGTGATGTTGTTTGAAGGATAATTAGCCAGGACACTGGAGATAACCCCCACCCCGGACCCACACTTCTGCGAAATAGTACCATAGGATCTTTTATGTCTACCTGATGGGGCAGACACGGCCTCGGTTTAACTTCTCCCCGGAAAGACGGCACCTGCTTCTAAAAAGAATTGAATAAACACGTGAAGAACGAAATATACACGGTTATGGGGAAGGGGAAAGAGCACGAGCTGGTGGGACTAGTTGGATAACTCTCCGAAAAAGCCAACACAGGCACATGGGCCGAATGGCCTCCTGCACTGTCGGATTAAGCACAGATCCTCCCCCTCAAACCAAAGTAAATACCAGCGAAAAAAGGTGAGGTTGGAATCAGTGTGGCTGGATTGCAGCAGAGAACGAGTCTCGGATAATCGGGCCGCCGCCTCCATTTCCTTTAAACGGCCCCTCGTTGTTTAAATAACGACCCCCACCCGGCCAGACTCACCACCAGCACCGCTTCCTCCCGATCTCCCGCTCCTGCGGCACGCACGCACTCTGTCTCTCTCACACTCTCTGATCTCTCTCCGCCGGTTTATTTTCTGTCCCCTTTTTCCTTTTTCCCGCCGCTGGCGCAACAGCACCAATGTAGGTAAAACTATTCCGTTATTCGTTCCGCACTTTCCACATCACCTGTGCGGGTTTCGGAAGTGTTCTTTTATGACTGTCTTCCTCCAGAAATAAAATGTGGGAAATAATCCGATAAATATTAACCAGAATATTAGTAGATTTGTCAAGGTTAAGAAAACTGTCCCCACTCTCAAAAAGCGAATGTGCCCGGCGAGGAACGGGAACTGTCTGTGTAAAGCCGGGGCGGGGAGGGAGGAGGAGAGGGGAGTAGGTGGCGCTCATTCGGCGATAAAACCTCAACCGCGGAGATAGCGGCCTTGTGCCTGGTTGGTCCAAAGCTGCGGCTATGAATCGGAACAAAGGTCTGTGTGCTACCGTTACGGTTTCTGAGCACATGTGCGAGCGGGTGAGGGGTGTTTGAAGCGGAGCGACGATTGTGACAGGGGGTGGGGAGGGATGTGTGGCCCATTCCAGAGTGGCTATATCCTTCACAAACACCTTGTTACCGAATCAATCAAGGGAAAAAAACCGGAGTTTAGTGATCACGTTCGAGGGTAAGTAGCGCCCTTTTTATGTTGAATAAGTTAATGACGTTATTATAACTTCTGTTAACTGCAAAAAAAAAACCTTTTTCCGTGTATATTTTTATGTATCTGATCTATTCTAAACGCTAGTTTGACGTTGCTGCAGCTAAAAGTGAGTATCGTTCCCCAACCAGCACTGAACGAATTGAAGTAACTTAATTTGCACTATCCGTCCAATACCGTCTTGTCATGATTCAGCATTTTAAATAACGTTATGCAATCACTTAAATAAGTTCTTGAAGCTCTTTTGATATCCCTAGTTTTTGCCTCGCCTATCAAATGTCACTTACCAAAAAAAAAAGTTTCCGTTTAAAACTGAAGTATTTTTCTTCAAAAGACATCTCACCTATATGTTTTTAATTCTCATGCCAGTTGCAAAAATCTGAATGATGTAGCACAGTTTTCTCTTGCTGTATAGGAATGAAAATGTTTATTATATAGCAATTTTGAGTAAATAGGTTAATGCACATAATTTTAATTCTATAGCAAACCATCAGATTAAAATATACTCTTAGTTTTTGAATATTTCCCTCCTAAGTTGTGGGATCATTTTCATACAAATATTATGTAGAGCTGTAGTTGTATTAATAATATGGTTTTAACCTTGTCCTGGTTTTTAAAATTGAGACCAATATACTTAGCAATAACCTTTGTTCTACTTGATCATTTAAGCTTCATATGTCTATTTCCAACTTTCTGCTCTATGCTTCAGTTCCCTTTGCCTCGTGGCTTAGCATAGTGCCATTTACAGTCAATATAGCTTTCTGTTCCTGAATCCAGGTCCCTTTTATATATAGTGAAGAAGTGTTGCCCCAGCATCATTCCTAGGGGCCATCAGAATGTGCTGTGTCTGATTTGGGAGTGCATACAAATAGTGGGTACCAAAAGTGGTAAGTTCAGTTCCTCATTAATGGCATTGCTCACCTTGATGAACTAAAATATATTTTAATTTGTTAAAAAAGGTACATGTAAGACAATGCTTTAAGCGCCATTTCCTTTGATTATTAAGCCAAGAAGGGCTAAGAAGCAAATCGTAGTCCAATTTCAGCCGTCTGTTTTGTGAGCAGTGGAAATCTATGCCAAGTTTATTGGTTTTGTTGATGGGAACACAGCCATTAATTCTGTAAAGAATTAATGCATTAGCACAGTCGGTGGGGAGACTTTGAGTTGCGTACATGGCAAGGTACAGATAGTCCTATCAGCAAGGTCACCTTGGTTTAACAGTTTGTGTGTCAAAAATAAAACTCAGCTGCATCAGGAAGACACTCCTTTCATGCAGGAGTAGGTGGATCTTTATTTATCTTTCTCAGCCACTGTTTGTTATCTGGATAGCAACTTTTATGTTTATGAAGAGTGAGAACTCCAGTATGAAGTAGGTTTTTTTTTTGATTAAAATACCCACAGGTTTTCATCAGAGATTTGTATACCTGCTTCAGTGAAGATCCCTTTTATTAAAGGAATGCAGACTCTGGCACTAAGCAAGAGTACTGCTTTGTTCCAAGTCTGTTGAAAGTTTGATGCATGAATAAATTAATCCGATTCGAATGTTGAATCTGTTCCTGCCAGCAAACTTTTCTGATTAGACTACGAGGGTTGTGAAGTGACTGAGATGTTGCTCCTGTTTTGTTTTATATTGTATTATCTAAACTCGTTCCCTCAGTTTTACCTCTCACTATGCAAAGCACAATAGTGATTGAAATCTTTCATCCCAGGACAAAGATTTTGTTTTTTTTTAAAGTTGGTTGTCACTTGACCTCTTAGTCCCTGCAGTAAACTGCAGGCGCACAACACTTAATTGTTGACAGTGGTTGTGTTCTGAGATCTATTTGTAGTTCCTGGGCATTTGTCAAGACTTTCCATGATTTCTGTAAAGGTGGGTACTGTTAAATTTGAGGTCTTAATTGTTTAAATAACTACAAGTTTTAAGCTTGCATCAGTCTGCCTCATATTACTACATTTTCTTTCTTGAAAATGAAACAGTTGGTGGCTGTGCCTTCAGCTGCCTAGGCGCTAAGCTCTGGAATTCTCTCCCTAAACCTTTCTGCTCTATACCTCTCTTTCCTCTAAGACATGCCTTAAAACCTACTTTCTTAACCAAACTTTTGACCATTTGCCCTAATTTCTCCTTATTGCTTGGTGTCACATTTTGTAACCTGTGAAGAACCTTGGGACATTTTATCACATTGAAGGTGCTTGTCATGAAAACCCCACCTGCCAAGAATGAGGCATATTAATTTTGTCATGAACCATTTATTTTAAACAGTTGTTGGACTGAAAAGATGACTTGTTTAAAGACATCACAGCAGTGGCTGGAAACATTTACATTTTAAGAGACAGTTGCCTGGAGAAAACAATGGAATGCTCCCTGATCCAATTAACCCAATGATCACCAGACATTGAATATGTAAAAAGCCTGCATTTAATTTCTCCCTCCCCCCACCCCAACCCAGCCACTGAGAGTATCTGCTAAGATGAAGAATCCACAAAAACGCAGGAGTGTTTTTTTTTTAAAAAGCTGTTCACGTGACTAACCTGCTGGCACAGGTTTGGTTTTGAATTGTGTTCACAGAATAATTTGAAGACAAGAGATGGAAGGTCTCTCCCTGGCACACTCTCCCTCACGAATTTCCAGATCCACTGAAGCCACTTAAACCTCGAGAGAAGAAAGACAGGAAAGAAAAAGAACCTTCCAGAAGGAATGCGAGGATAGAGAGCAGAGGCGGCTTGGGTTAACTAGGGGGTGACAGAGTAACCCCAGTGAAAGCATGACCAATATGGAGGATCGTAATTCAGGGCTGGGTACTGAATTGTTAAAATTTACGCAGCTGATCCCAAAATTCAATGAGGGAGACATGAAAGCATTTTTTTGCATCTTTTGAAAAACTTGCAAGGCAGTTAAAGTGGCCAGCTGGGGCTTGGACTCTCTTGTTACAAAGCAAGCTAACAGGAAAAGCACATGAGGTTTATTCCCTCTTGCCAGATGAGAGTTCCTCCAGTTATGAACTGACAAAAAATGCTATCCTCAGGGCATATGAGTTAGTACCAGAAGCCTGTTGCCAGAAATTTCAAACTCTCAAGAAGCAAGCTGATCAAACTTACTTGGAGTTTGAGAGAAGTAAGCAACTGACTTTTGACCAATGGCTGAGAAACAAAAAGTTCCTGACAAGCCCAGTTCTGGCTGATGAGTTTGCTTTAATTTATGTCAGTTCCCCAGGGGAAAACCTTTTCCTAACCACCCCGACAGATCTGAAAAAGACTAAGGGTGGGAAGGTGATAGGGAAGGTGGGAGAGAGAAAAGCAGGAGATACAAGGGGTTCTCCTCCAGCTAAAAGGGATATTGCTGTAAGTAGGAGTGAGACCCGGAGACCTGTGTGCTTCCATTGTAAAGCAGGTCATCTAAGAGCTGACTGCTGGAAACCACGGGGAAAACCTGTAAGGTTAATCAGGGCACACCTGCTCGGTGAAGGAGAAGTGACCCTGATGGAAAGCACAGCAGAACAAGCTGTGACTTTAACTGCAACAGTAGTAAGGCCCAGGAAACCTACTGTTGTAGGTGCAGAAAAATGTAATAGGATTCCAGAAGATATCAAGATTTTGTGTCTAAAAGGAGAGTAACCCCTTAACCCTCGAGTGGGGCAAGCAAGCCCATAGTAATCCTCAGGGACACAGGGTCCACTAGATCCTTTTAACTGGGAAAAGGCCTGACTTTTCCCCCCAGAGAGTGCAGTAAATACCCAGAATGGTGGTAAATGGTATTGGAGGGCAGTACCTTTTACGTCGGGTGCACTTGGAATGTGACCCAGTTCGGGACCGGTGACCATAGGGATTGTCCCTGGTTTGCCTGTGGGCGGGTTGACTTGCTCCTAGGTAATGATCTGGCAGGCGCGAAGGTGGTAGCTTTCCCTGCTTGTGTAGCGAATCGGGCCATGACCAAACTAGCTCCCCCAGAGGAGACTGCACTGGCACTGCAGGAAAATGACCATGAGGTCTGTCTGTCTGAGACTTTCTTTGGAAAAGTAGAAGAGGCAGGGAATGAATTAAAATCTTCCCCAGCTGAGGCTCAGCGAGCTGACCCAGTATTGAGGGAGTTAGTACAGGCTGCCCAGTCTGAAATTGAAGCAGAGGGAGTCCCTGACTGCTGCTATTTAAAGAATGAGGTACTGATGAGGAAGTGGCGTTCTCCTCACAAACCTGAGAGCAAGGAGTGGACAGTGGTTCACCAGGGAGTGGTGCTGCAGAGGTACCAGAGAGAAATATTAAGAATGGCCCATAAGATTACAGTGGCTGTACATCATGCTATATGAGAAACCAAAGCCCGCATAAGACAGCAGTTTGACTGGTCAAAACTCTACAGAGATGTGGTGGAGTACTGTAGGAGTTGCCACATGTGCCAGGTTGAGGGGAAACCCCAACTGACAGTGAAATGTGCACCCCAATGCCCTGTTTCGGTGTTAGGAGGACCCTCCAGCAGAGGGCTGGTGAACTGTAAGGGATCCCTGCTGAGAACAAAAGTGGACAGACGGGCACAAGGCTGGCAAAAGGTTAGAGGGAAAAAGGGACAAAGAGGACAGGTTAAAGGAGATCCAAGAGTAATCCCAAATGGAAACCCCCAACTGCTCAGTCAGCCAACTTCAATGTTTGAAACATTAGACCCCACATCCTCCTGTGTAAATGAAGGCACCAGAAGCACCCCACCAGCGTGGTTGACTGCATTTACAGAAACCTGCAGAGACAAAGAATGTCATCAAGAGGGCAGAGAAATCATGAGGGTGATGCCTCACCTAGTCAAAGTGCCGCAGGGGAGCGCAGTAGAATCTGGACAAATACCCGCAAACAGGAGTGTCCCATGAGATAAAGGGAAGATTAGCAAAGAATCCGCCCCACAGTCAAGAGAAAACTGAACCAACCATCCCCTAAGGTGGAAAGCCCTT
This sequence comes from Heterodontus francisci, assembly GCF_036365525.1. Classification (NCBI taxonomy): domain Eukaryota; kingdom Metazoa; phylum Chordata; class Chondrichthyes; order Heterodontiformes; family Heterodontidae; genus Heterodontus; species Heterodontus francisci. The sequence goes on along the minus strand of NC_090372.1, from coordinate 160,789,373 downwards.
GCATGACTCATCAAAACAGAGTTCAGAATGGATTCCCCCACTACTGATTCTCTTGAGCAGAACTCCAACTTAGGGCTAATTAAATCTAACCCTCCCCTTGCAGACCTCAACAGGAGCAAAGACACCCTAGGCAGTTATGGAAATGTGCAAACTGAAAAATTTCCCCAAAAATCTCATGTTTATTGGGATGCCAGAGGGCAGTTTATAGCAGCACTGCTGCCAAGAAAAGACAGGCGGTAACAAATTTTTAGGAATTCTGAATGAATGAGACATGCGTATGTGTTTTCCAGTACTTGCTGTTCTCTCTCTAGCCTAATTTAATAAAATGCTTTTCTAAAAATGGCATTTCATTCCACTGAGGATGGAGGTGTCATGAAAACCTTACCTGCCAAGAATAAGGCATAGTAATTTCATCATAGGAAACATTAATTTTAAACTAATCTGAAATAAAAAGAAGAAATGCTGGAAATACTCAGCAGGTCTGGCAGCATCTATGGAGAGAGAAGCAGAGTTAACGTTTCGGATCAGTGACCCTTCTTCGGAACTTGTGTAGGGACCCTAACAACCCCACAGCCTTGGTCTCTCCCGAGATGCCCACAAGGCAAACAGAAAATCCGGAGCAGAACCCCGAAGGCGGTCATATGTCACCTTTGGCATGTTTCCGGCAGTTCCTGCAGCCATACTGGTGCCAAATGTCGTGCTCTGCACGCCTTTGGACCCCACCAGGAAGGCCAAGAGGGTGACTTTGACGCTTGGGCAACTCACAACCTCCATACATCTGCCCAGGCATGTGCCATGGAGCGGTCACTCCATTGTCGCCTCACAGTGACCAAATTAACACGGAAGGCAGCAGTTACGGGTTATAAGTCCAGCTCAATTGGCGTAGAGATTGGGCGCCACGGGTTGCCTTTGTCGGTGGGAGAGGTCATCACATCTCACTGGACAGCTACCGCCCGCCTCAAACCGGGCAGCCCCCGGTCAGTAAGGTTCTGTCCCGCCACAGTCCACCTGCTTCAATGGGTGCTTGGAGCTCCGGGTCATTGCCCGACAAGTGGACTGTAACACCGCACCAAATAGCATGACCAAAAAAGGAAAGAAGGTACCAGCCCTTCGTTTTGCAAGCTGGAACGTCAGAACTATGTGTCCTGGCCTGTCGGAAGACCTTGCACAAATCAACGATTCTCGGAAGACTGCCATCATCTACAATGAGCTCAGTAGACTCGATGTGGACATTGCAGCACTTCAGGAGACATGCCTCCCTGCGAGCGGATCACTAGGGGAGCAAGACTACACCTTCTTCTGGCAGGGTAGGGATCCTGAAGAACCAAAACAGCACGGAGTGGGCTCTGCCATCAGAAACTCTTTGCTCAGCATGATAGAGCCACCCTCAAATGGCTGCGAACCCATTCTGTCCATCCGACTCTGGTCTAGTACACCTACTCAGCATCTATGCTCCAACACTCTGCTCCCCACCTGAAGCTAAAGACCAGTTCTACGAGGAACTCCATAATATCATTCGTAGCATCCCCAACACCGAACACCTATTTTTGCTGGGGGAATTTAATGCCAGGGTTGGGGCCGACCATGACTCATGGCCCTCCTGCCTTGGGCGCTTTGGCATTGGAAGGATGAATGAGAATGGACGGAGACTGCTTGAGTTGTGTACCTATCATAACCTCTGCATCACCAACTCATTCTTTCACACCAAACCCTGTCACCAGGTTTCTTGGAGGCACCCAAGATCACGTCGTTGGCACCAGCTGGACCTCATCGTCACAAGGTGAGCCTCTTTAAACAGCGTTCAAATCACACACAGCTTCCACAGTGCAGACTGCGACACCAACCACTCCCTGGTGTGCAGCAAGGTTAGCCTCAAACCAAAGAAGCTGCATCACTCCAAGCAGAAGGGCCGCCCACGCATCAACACTAGCCGAATTCCTCATCCACAGCTATTACGTAAGTTTCTAAATTCACTTGAAGAAGCCCTCCAAAGCACTCCCACAGGGGATGCAGGGACCAAGTGGGCCCACATCAGAGACGCCATCTATGACTCAGCAATGACCACCTATGGCAATTGTGTGAAGCGGAATGCAGACTGGTTTCAATCTCACTTTGAAGAGCTGGAAACAGTCATAGCCACTAAGTGCATTGCACTGCTGAACTACAAGAAAGCCCCCAGCGAGTTAACATCCGTAGCACTTAAAGCTGCCAGAAGCGCGGCACAAAGAACAGCCAGGCGCTGCGCAAACGACTACTGGCAATACCTATGCATCATATTCAGCTGGCCTCTGACACAGGAAATATCAGAGGAATGTATGATGGCATTAAGAGAGCTTTTGGGCCAATCAAGATGATTGCCCCCCTCAAATCTAAATCAGGGGACACAATCACTGACCAACGCAAGCAATTGGACCACTAGGTGGAACACTACCTCGAACTGTACTCCAGGGAGAATGTTGTCACTGAGACCGCCCTCAATGCAGCCCTGTCTCTGCCAGTCATGGATGAGCTGGACGTACAGCCAACAAAATCGGAACTCGGTGATACCATTGATTCTCTAGCCAGTGGAAAAGCCCCTGGGAAGGATGGCATTACCCCTGAAATAATCGAGGGCCAAGCCTGCTATACTTTAAGCACTGCACGAACTGCTTTGCCTGTGCTGGGACGTGGGAGCAGTACCACAGGACATGCGCGATGCCAATATCATCACCCTCTATAAGAATGAGGGTGACTGCAGCAACTACCGTGGAATCTCCCTGCTCAGCATAGTGGGGAAAGTCTTCGCTCATGTCGCTTTAAACAGGCTCCAGAAGCTGGCTGAGCGTGTCTATCCTGAGGCACAGTGTGGCTTTCGAGCAAAGAGATCCACCATTGACCTGCTGTTCTCCCTTCGCCAGCTACAGGAGAAATGCCGTGAACAACAGATGCCCCTCTATGTTGCTTTCATTGATCTCACCAAAGCCTTTGACCTCATCAGCAGACGTGGTCTCTTCAGACTACTGGAAAAGATTGGACGCCCACCAAAGCTACTAAGTATCATCACCTCATTTCATGACAATATGAAAGGCACAATTCAGCATAGTGGCGCCTCATCAGACCCCTTTCCTATCCTGAGTGGCGTGAAACAGGGCTCTGTTCTCGCACCTACACTGTTTGGGATCTTCCCCCTGCTGCTCTCACATGCGTTCAAGTCTTCAGAAGAAGGAATTTTCTGCCACACAAGATCAGGTGGCAGGTTGTTCAACCTTGCCCGTCTAAAAGCGAAGACCAAAGTACGGAAAGTCCTCATCAGGGCACTCCTCTTTGCTGACGATGCTGCTTTAACATCTCACACTGAAGAGTGTCTGCAGAGACTCATCAACAGGTTTGCAGCTGCCTGCAATGAATTTGGCCTAACCATCAGCCTCAAGAAAACGAACATCATGGGACAGGACGTCAGAAATGCCCCATCCATCAATATCGGCGACCACGCTCTGGAAGTGGTTCAAGAGTTCACTTACCTAGGCTCAACTATCACCAGTAACCTGTATCTCGATGCAGAATTAAACAAGCGCATGGCTTCCTCTGCTATGTCCAGACTGGCCAAGAGAGTGTGGGAAAATGGCGCACTGACACAGAACACAAAAGTCCAAGTGTATAAAGCCTGTGTCCTCAGTACCTTGCTCTACGGCAGCGAGGCCTGGACAACGTACGTCAGCCAAGAGCGACATCGCAATTCATTTCATCTTCGCTGCCTCTGGAGAATCGTTGGCATCAGGTGGCAGGGCCGTATCTCCAACACTGAAGTCCTCGAGGCGGCCAACATCCCCAGCATATACACCCTACTAAGCCAGCGGCGCCTGTGATGGCTTGGCCATGTGAGCCGCATGGAAGATGGCAGGATCCCCAAAGACACATTGTACAGCGAGCTCGCCACTGGTATCAGACCCACTGGCCGTCCATGTCTCAGCTTTAAAGACGTCTGCAAACGCGACATGAAGTCCTGTGACATTGATCACAAGTCGTGGGAGTCAGTTGCCAGCGATCGCCAGAGCTGGCGGGCAGCCATATAGGCGGGGCTAAAGTGTGGCGAGTCGAAGAGACTTAGCAGTTGGCAGGAAAAAAGACAGAAGCGCAAGGGGAGAGCCAACTGTGTAACAGCCCCGACAAACAATTTCTTCTGCAGCACCAGTCTGTCACTCTAATATTGGCCTTTATAGCCACTCCAGGTGCTGCTCCACAAACCACTGACCACCTCCAGGCGCTTACCCATTGTCTCTCAAGACAAGGAGGCCAAAGAAGAAGAAGAAGATGGAGGGATAGTCATTGATGAAGCAGCTGAAGGTAATTGGACCTTGGAGGCTGCCCTGAGAAACTCCTGCAGCGATGCCCTAGGGCTGAGATGTTTGGCCTCCAACAACTAAAATCTTACTTCATGCTAGGTATGACACCAGCCTTTGGAGAGTTTTTTGCACAGTTTGTATTGACTTCAGTTTTACTAGGACTACTCAGTACCACACTCAGTCAAATGTTGCCCTGATGTCAAATGCAGTTAGTCTCATTTTACCTCAGGAATTCAGCTCTTGTGACATCATTTGAACCAAGGCTATAATGACACCTGGAGCTGAGTGATTTCTGGCAGAATCCAAAGCATCAGTGAACGGGTTATTGCTGAGTATTTTCTCCTATTATTTTGGATGACTCTCTGTCCATCATCTTTGATTTTATGGGGCATTAATTAACTAGGTTGGATTTGTCCTTTTTTTTATGGACAGGACTTGCATTGCTATAATCTGTAATGCTGTAGTCTAATTGGCTAATTGTGACTCTCATTTTGTTTTTGCAACCAGATTAATGATGAGTTAATTTGGGAACTGAGTTGTGCATTGGATTAGACGGTGGCTTTTCACCTCCTGGGACTAGGTTTCAACTGCAACAGCTGGCATTTAAATAGAGCCTTAAAGTAAAATTATCTCAAAAGTGCTTCACAGAGTTATCAAAAAAAGATTCATACTGAGACACAAGGAGATATTAGGACCGGTGACAAAAGCTTCGTTGAAAGAGGTGGGTTTTCAGGAGAATATTATAGGAGGAGAGATGTGGAGACCAGTACTAAATAGAATTCGTAACAGTAGTACAAGAATCTGGAATTGCTATTTTTTCCATGTTTTGGAATCATTTATCTCATGTCATACTTTCTTTTTCTGTGCAGTGGAATAAAGCAAAATGGTGAATCAGTCGCACCTTGGTGTAAATGGAATCACGCCTATCCAGCAAATGATAGCTTCATGCTCTGGTGCTTTTATGACTTCATTGATTGGTTAGAACATGCATTTACTTTTTATATTTTTGATAATATATACACAAATGCTTAGACTTCAGTTTAATTATGTGTGTCTGTATGGACTTGGAAATTTCCTGGTGACCCCAAATTGGGGAAAGGTAGATTATAACAAAAATTGTGAAAGTTTGCAGGAGATGTTGTATCACAGTACGTTGTCATACCTTGTTGAAAGCCTTTTCCACTTCCACGTAAACTGCCCGTCTGTGCTCTTTCTTGGATAAAGGCTTGGGAGATGTGCTGTGCTAGTCATAGCAAATTCTTTGCTCTTGTTTGTTCCTCTCGAACTTTGCTTGGCTTGAGTTGAAAATGTCATTGCCCTTAAGCTGATGTCAGAGGCAGTATATAGAACATAGAACAGTACAGCACAGTACAGGTCCTTCGGCCCACGATGTTGTGCCGAACCTTTAACCTACTCGAAGATCAAACTAACTACCTACCCTTCATTCTACTATCATCCATGTACCTATCCAAGAGTCGCTTAAATCTCCCTAATGTATCTGCTTCTACCACCACCGCTAGCAGCGCATTCCACGCACCCACCACTCTGTGTAAAGAACCTACCTCTGACATCTCCCCGAAACTTTCCTCCAATCACCTTAAAATTATGCCCCCTGGTGATAGCCCTTTCCACCCTGGGAAAAAGTCTCTGACTATCCACTCTATCTATGCCTCTCATCATCTTGTACCCCTCTATCAAGTCACCTCTCATCCTTCTTCGCTCCAATGAGAAAAGCCCTAGCTCCCTCAATCTTTCTTCGTAAGACATGCCCTCCAGTCCAGGCAGCATCCTGGTAAATCTCCTCTGCACCCTCTCTAAAGCTTCCACAGCCTTCCTATAATGAGGCGACCAAAACTGAACACAATATTCCAAGTGTGGTCGAACCAGGGCCTTATAGAGCTGCAGCATAACCTCGCGGCTCTTAAACTCAATCCCCTGTTAATGAAAGCCTTCTTAACAACCCTATCAACTTGGGTGGCAACCTTGAGCGATCTATAGACATGGACCCCAAGATCCCTCTGTTCCTCCACACTACCAAGAATCCTGTCTTTAAGCCTGTATTCTGCATTCAAATTCGACCTTCCAAAATGAATCACTTCACACTTTTCCAGGTTGAACTCCATCTGCCACTTCTCAGCCCAGCTCTGCATCCTGTCAATGTTCTGTTGCAACCTACAACAGCCTTCCACGCCATCCACAACTCCAGCAACCTTCGTGTCATCGGCAAACTTGCTAACCCAGCCTTCCACTTCCTCATCCAAGTCATTTATAAAAATCACAAAGAGCAGAGGTCCCAGAACAGATCCCTGAGGAACACCACTGGTCACCGAGCTCCAGGCTGAATACTTTCCATCTACTACCACCCTCTGTCTTCTATGGGCTAGCCAGTTTTGTATCCAGACAGCCAACCTCTCCTGTATCCCATGCCTCCTCACTTTCTGAATGAGCTACCATGGGGAACCTTATCAAACGCCTTGCTAAAATCTATATACACCACATCCACTGCTCTTCCTTCATCAATGTGTTTTGTCACATCCTCAAAGAATTCAATAAGGCTTGTGAGGCATGACCTGCCCCTCACAAAGTCATGCTGACTGTCTCTAATCAAACCATGCTTTTCCAAATAATCATAAATCCTGTCTCTCAGAATCCTCTCCAATAATTTGGCCACTACTGACGTAAGACTGACTGGTCTATAATTCCCAGGGTTATCCCTATTCCCTTTCTTGAACAAGGGAACAACATTTGCCATCCTCCAATCATCCGGTACTACTCCAGTGGACAGCGAGGATGCAAAGATCATCGCCAAAGGCGCAGCAATCTCTTTCCTCGCTTCCCGTAATATCCTTGGGTATATTCCGACTGGCCCCGGGGACTTATCTATCCTCATATCATTCAAAATTTCCAGCACATCCTCCATCTTAACCTCAACCTGTTCGAGCATATCAGCCTGTTCCACGCTGTCCTCACAAACAACCAGGTCCCTCTCACTAGTGAATACTGAAGCAAAGTATTCATTTAGGACCTCCCCTACCTCCTCCGACTCCAGGCACAAGTTCCCTCCACTATCCCTGATCGGCCCTACCCTCACTCTCGCCATCCTCTTGTTCCTCACATAAGTGTAGAACGCCTTGGGATTTTCCTTAATCCTACCCGCCAAGACTTCTTCATGTCCCCTTCTAGCTCTCGTAAGTCCATTCTTCAGTTCCTTCCTGGCTACCTTGTAACCCTCTAGAGCCCTGTCTGATCCTTGCTTCCTCAACCTTAAGTAAGCTTCCTTCTTCCTCTTGACTAGCTGTTCCACATCTCTTGTCATCCAAGGTTCCTTCACCCTACCATCCCTTCCTTGCCTCATCGGGACAAACCTATCCAGCAGTCGCAGCAAGTGCTCCCTAAACAACCTCCACATTTCTGTCGTGCATTTCCCTGAGAACATCTGTTCTCAGTTTATGCTCCCCAGTTCCTGCCTAATAGCATTGTAATTCCCCCTCCCCCAATTAAATATTTTCCCATCCTGTCTGCTCCTGTCCCTCTCCATGACTATAGTAAAGGTCAGGGAGTTGTGATCACCATCACCGAAATGCTCTCCCACCGAGCGATCTGCCACCTGGCCTGGTCTGTTGCCAAGCACCAAGTCCAACATAGCCTCCCCTCTAGTCGGCCTATCTACATATTGAGTCAGGAAACCTTCCTGGACACACTTGACAAAAACTGCTCCATCCAAACTATTTGCACTAAGGAGGTTCCAATCAATATTAGGGAAGTTGAAGTCACCCATGACAACAACCCTGTTACTTCTGCACCTTTCCAAAATCTGCCTCCCAATCTGTTCCTCCGTATCTCTGTTGCTATTGGGGGGTCTATAGAAAACTCCCAACAAAGTGACTGCTCCTTTTCCTGTTTCTGACTTCCACCCATAATGACCCAGTAGACAAACCCTCTTCGATGACCTCCCTTTCTGCAGCTGTGATACTATCCCTGATTAGCAATACCACTCCCCCACCTCTTTTACCTCCCGCCCTATTCCTTTTGAAACATCTAAACCCCGGAACATCCAACATCCATTCCTGCCCCTGTGATAGCCACGTCTCTGTAATGGCCACAACATCGTAGCTCCAAGTACTGATCCATGCTCTAAGTTCATCACCCTTATTTCCAACACCATTTATTTTTCTGTATCGCAGATTGCAGTGTTTAGAAATTGTTTCTAATGTCAAAGTAACATATATTTATTAAATAATTGTATTGTGTAAACAGTATTCACTCTCAAATAATTGGTTGAATTTGGCTGTTTTTCTGCTTTGTTAAATGCAGTGTGCAATTGTTACTGTTGGGAATTAAGCCACAACTTTGCATGTAGTTTTGTGCTTGGTATTTGTTGATAACAAACCATAATTTTGAACATGACCATCTAAATATGCTACAAAACAATCTCTTTATAAGTATTTTTCCATTCTTTTTCAGTTACTCCATTTGATGTTATAAAAATACGGCTGCAAGCACAGAGAACTCCATTTTATAAAGGTAACTGCTAAAATAAGTACAAGCTAATTTTTTTTTATTTAATAGAGACAAACTAGAGTAACACCTTTCCATGTCTCCCTAATTGAGTAGCAGAGCATTACCATGTCTCAGGGAATGTTTGTCTACCAAAATAATTGTGGAGACTGCTGCAAGTATTTTGTAACTATAGTATTTACAGTTGGTTCCAATCTATTAAATCTGTTGCAAAATTGATTTTATTCTATGTGCTATCAGTGTTTCTAATCACTGCATTTTTCATGTTGCATTCATCAACATTTTGTGCATGACAGTCTATACAATTCTACTAATTTAAAATTTATATATTTTTAATCATAGGAAAATGCTTCCTGTACTGTAATGGCCTGATGGACCATTTATGTGTCTGTGAGAATGGAAATGCTGTTGCTTGGTATAAAGCACCGGGGCAATTCAGAGGAACATTGGTAAGCATATTAGTTTCATTGTGCAATGTATTCCCAAGAGAGATTCAAATACTTGAGAAAGTATCCTAATGAATATAGATTTACTTATTCATGTAATGTCTCTATGTACCAATGATTATAAATGCAAGTTCTACAACTTGCAAATATATGAATTTTGTATGGATAATTAGTAATTTTATAGGTCCTCACATAAATCCTACTTGTGCATATATAGTTATTGGGATCACCAGCACATATGGCAAATGACAATCCAGGTCTTTACAAAAGCAAGATTAATGCAGATGCTGGAAATAATTGGGTTAGACAGCATCTATGGAGAGAGAAAGTTAATGTCTCAGGTCAAAGAACTTTCATCAGAACTGGAAAAAGTTCAGAGATGTAACAGGTTTTAAGCAAGTACAGAGGTAGGAAAGGTGTTGGGATGGGAGGGGAGGAAAGAACAAAAAGGAAGGTCTGTCACAGTGTGAAAGGCAGAAGAGATTAAATGACAAGGGATGAAGATGCAAGGTAAAAGAGGGAGCTAGTAGGACTATTTAAAAATCTTGTCTGGAGTGCATCCACCATTGTTAAATTCTAATAAATGGAAATTCCAAAGTAAATTTTGACATTTTATTCTGTACCAACTATCTTGTCACACCACTAGGTGGTGGTGAAAACCTCTTTATCACTTTGCATGGCTTCATCAGCTCTGCTGTTTCCACATCTCCAGAGATGAGCTGCTCAGTCTTCTCCCACTAATCTTGGTTTTATTTACTGTCTGCAGTCTTTTCACCCTAGATTCAGAGGCATGATCTCTATACCAGTTCCAACAACTCCTATAGGTCAATGGCCTTTTTGCTGTGCTACTTCTGACCCCTTTTCTGGGTCATCTTCACTCCTGCTCATTTCCGAGGCCTGCAGCCACTGTCCATGTCTAGGTCCGTGTTAGTTGCTAATGCTTGTCTGGCCTCCAGCTGACCTTGCCACTGCCCCCACCCTTTTTCAGACTGTGGTCACCCACAACCAGGTCGAGCACCACTATTTCTGTTCCTCCCCTTGGCCTGACATCCCAGCCCATTCCCACTGGCCTGGCCTGACCTCTGCTGGTTTCTTTTCACTCCCTCCTCTAGTATTTAGCATCCACCTGGTCTCAAACACTGCTACTCCAATGCCTGGTAGCCCATTCTTCCTGTTTATCCGGACATCATTTTTCTAGCTCCTTTTCACGAATTTCTGGGTTCCGCAAGCTGCCTATTTATTTTCCTGCCCCCATTGCTGCCTCCTGCACCCTATGGTTGGTGTTGGTGCCCTGCTGTGGCCACTGCTAAAATTCAGCTCATTCTACTGCCTGCTCCATCTGGCACCACTGTTGCATTTTTTAAAAGTTTGAGGGAGAGAAGAATGGATCCAAGACTTAGTATTTTAAACTTAAATAAGGGCAATTATGAGGGAATGAAAGCAGAGCCAGCTAAAGTGAACTGGCAAATCAGGTTGAGGGATAGGCCAATAGAGATGCAGTGGCAGACATTTAAGGGGATATTTCAAAATACACAGAATAGATACATTCCAACGAGAAAGAATTCCAAGGGTAGGACCCACCATCCGTGGTTAACTAAAACAATTCAAGATCGTATCAAACTTAAAGAAAAATCCTACAATTGCACAAAGATGGGTGGCAGGTCAGAAGATTGGACAGAGTACGAAAGAAAGTTAGCTAGAAATGTAAAGACAAAGAGTAAGAGTTTCTACAGATATTTTAAAAAGAAAAGAGTTAACAAAGTGAGCGTTGGTCCTATAGAAAGTGAGTCTGGGGAATTATTAGTGGATAATAAGGAGCTGGCAGATGAATTGAACAGATATTTTGTATCAATCTTCACTATTGAGGATGCAAGTAACATCCCAGTATTAGCTTTAAGTCAGGAAATGGAAGGGAAGGAGGAACTCAAGAAAATTACAATCACCAGGGAAGTGGTACTGAGCAAATTGTTGGAGCTGTGGGCTGACAAGTCCCCAGGTCCTGATGGACTTTGTCCTAGGGTGTTAAAAGAAGTGGCTAGTGAGATAGTTGATGCGTTAGTTTTAATTTTCCAAAATTCCCTAAATTCGGGGAAGGTTCTGTTAGATTGGAAAATAGCAAATGTAGCTCCTTTTATTCAAAAAGGGAGGGAGACAGAAAGCAGGAAACTACAGGCCTGCTAGTTTAACATCTGTCATGGGGAAAATGTTAGAAGCTATTATTTAAAGACATTATAGCAGGGTACTTAGAAAAATTTCAAGGTAATCAGGCAGAGTCAACATGGTTTTGTGAAAGGGAAATCATGTTTAACCAATTTATTGGAGTTCTTTTGAGGGGATTACATGTGCTGTGGATAAAGGGGAACCGGTGGATGTATTGTATTTCGACTTCCAGAGGCATTTGATAAGTTGCCACATCAAAGTTATTGCAGAAAATAAAAGCTCATGGTGTAGGGGTTAACATATTGGCATGGATAGAAGATTGGCTAGCTAACAAGAAACAGAGTAGGTATAAATGGGTCACTTTCTGGTTGGCAAGATGTAATGAGTGGTGTGCAACAGGGATCAGTGCTGGGGCCTCAACTTTTTGCAATTTATATAAATGACTTGGATGAAGGGATTGAAAGTATGATTGCCAAATTTGCTGATGATGCAAAGATAGGGGTGGGGAAGTGACTTATGAAGAGGACATAAGGGGGCTACAAAGGAATATAGATAGGTTAAGTGAGTGGGCAAAGACCTGGCAAATGGAGTATAATGTGGGAAAGTGGGAAATTGTCTGGCAGGAAGATTAAAAAAGAAGCATATTATTTTAAATGGTGAGAGATTGCAGAGCTCTAAGATGCAGAGGGATCTGGGTGTCCTAGTGCATGAATCGCAAAAGGTTAGTATGCAGGTACAGCATGTAATTAGGAAAGCTAATAGAATGTTATTGTTTATTGCGAGGGGAATTGAATACATAAGTAGTTACCCCGTATCCTTAGACTATGACCCCTGGTTCTGGACTCCCCCACCATCGGGCACATCTTTCCTGCATCTACCCTGTCAAGTCCTGTTAGAATTTTATAGGTTTCTATGAGATTCCACCACCCCCCCCCCCCCCCCCAACCCCCTGCTCACTGTTCTGAACTCCAGTGAATATAATTCTAACCGACTCAATCTCTCCTCATATGTCAGTCCCGCCACCCCAGGAATCAGTCTGGTAAACCTTCACTGCACTCCCTCTATAGCAAGAACATCCTTCTTCAGATAAGACCAAAACTGCATGCAATAATACAGGTGTGGCCTCACCAAGGCCCTGTATAATTGCAGCAAGACATCTCTGCTCCTGTACTCGAATGCTCTCGCTATGAAGGCCAACATACCATTTGCCTTTTTTTACTGCCTGTTGGACCTGCATGCTGACCTTCAGCGACTGGTATGCAATGAGACATAGGTGCTCTTGTACATTCCCCTCTCAGTTTATAGCCGTTCAGATAATCTGCTTTCCTGTTTTTGCTACCAAAGTGGATAACCTCACATTTATCCACATTATACTGCATTTGCCCACTCACTCAACTTGTCCAAATCACCCTGAAGCCTCTCTGCATCCTCCTCACAATTTACCCTCCCACCAGGTTTGTGTCATCTGCAAATTTGGAGATATTACATTTAGTTCCCTTATCTAAATAATATATATTGTGAATAGCTGGGGTCCTAGCATTGATCCCTGCGGTACCCCACTAGTCACTGCCTGCCATTTGGAAAAAGATCCATTTATCCCTAATCTTTGTTTCCTGTCTGCCAACCAATTTTCTATCCATCGCAATACACTACCCCCAATCCCATGTGCTTTAATTTTACATGCTAATTTCTTATGTGGGACTTTGTCAAAGTCTTTTGAAAGTCCAAATAAACCACATCCTTTGGCTCTCCTTCATCAACTCTACTAGTTACATCCTCGAAGACTTCTAGTAGATTTGTCAAGCATGATTTCCCTTTCGTAAATCCATGCTGACTCAGTCCGATTCTACCACTGTTCTCCAAGTGCTCTGCTATAAAATCTTTGATAATGGACTCTAGAATTTTCCCCACTGCCGACGTCAGGCTGACTGGTCTATAATTCCCTGCTTTCTCTTTACCTCCCTTTTTAAATAGTGGGGTTACATTAGCTACCCTCCAATCTGTAGGAACTGTTCCAGAGTCTATAGAATCTTGTAAGATGACCACCATGTATCCACTATTTCTAGGGCCACTTCCTTAAGTACTCTGGGATGCAGACCATCAGGCCCTGGGGATTTATCGGCCTTCAATCCCATCAATTTCCCCACAGTGTTTCTCTATTAATACTGATTTTCCTTCAGTTCTTCTCTCTCACTAAGCCCTGTGTTCCCCAACATTTCTGGTATGATATTTGTGTTTTCCTTTGTGAAGACAGAACCAAAGTATGCATTTAGTTGGTCAGCCATGTCTTTGTTCCCACAATTCCCCTGTTTCTGACTGTAAGGGACCTACATTTATCTTCACTAATTTTTTTTCCACATACCTGTAGAAACATTTTAGTCAGTTTTTATGTTCCCCGCAAGCTAGCTCTCATACTCTATTTTCCCCTCCTTAATCAATCCCTTGGTCCTCCTTTGCTGAATTCTCAACTGCTCCCAATCCTCAGGTCTGTTTATTTACTGGCGAATTTATATGCCTCTTCCTTGGATCTAATGCTGTCTCTACTTTCCCTCGTAAGCCATGGTTTGGCTACCTTTCCTGTTATTACTTTTGCGCCAGACAGGAATAAACAATTGTTGCAGTTCATCCTTGCGCTCTTTGAATGTTTGCCATTGCCTTTCCACCGTCGTCCCTTTAAGTAACGTTTCCCAATCCATCATAGCCAACTCACGCCTCATACCTTTGTAGTTTCCTTTACTAAGATTCAGGACCCTAGTCTTAGAATCAACTATGTCACTCTCTATCTTATATGATAGACTTCTGTCATATTCTGGTCACTCATCTCCATGGGGTCTCGCACAACTAGATTGTCAATTATTCCTCTCTTATTACACAATGCCCAGTCTAGGATGGCCTGTTCTCCAGTTGGTTCGTCAACGTATTGGTCTAGAAAACCATCCCGTATAAACTCCAAGAATTTCTCCTCTATGGTATTGTGACTAATTTGATTTGCCCAATCTACATGCAGATTAAAGTCACCCATAATTACAGATGTTCCTGTTTCACATGTGTCTCTTAATTTCCTGTTCCTATAAAAGGATAAATCCCATATTGTTGATTGATATGGCTGATAACCTTTTGCACCACGCAATTACTGGGTAATTGCATCTCCTTGACCTACAAGGAGCCCTTCTCTCTGGCCGCTGTCTGAGGCTGAACCAAACTTCACAACCTTGGCATCCTATTTGACTGAACCTGAGATGAGCTGCTGACTGCATATCTACTCCCTCCACAAAACTGACTACTCCCATATCTATAAAGTTGCCTGTGTCCAACCCTACTCAGCTCATCTGTTGCTGAAATTCTCATGCATGCCTTTGTTGCCTCTAGACTTGACTATCCCAACATTCTGCTGGTCAGCTTCTCATTTTCCACCCTCCATAAACTTGAACTCATCCAAAACTTCGCACATAAGTCCAATTGTGGCTATGGCCTTCCAAGTTAGATCATCACCCACATAGTGAATTCTTGCCCTGAGAGATCCATTCTTGGTGGCATCACAACCATTCACACTGCATTAGCTGAAGTTGTTGAATGGATTATTAACCTCAACATTGAACTATAACTGCTTCCCAACCATATGACTATATATGCTCAGGCCTCATTCTTGACACTACTCCAATCTCAAATACTTGTACTCCTTCACTTCTACTCTTCAAATACTCATTACTCTTCTCTTTCATTATTGTATATCAATTACTACCTATCCTGAAACATCCTCATTAATTTCTTTAATATTCACCAAGCCCACAACTCCTAATCTCTCCAACCCCCTTAATTACTTCTCCGTCCCTCTGAAATCATTACTTGCCATATAAACTGTTGCCACACACCGCATTATCTTTTCTACCATTACAAATGAAAATCCATTGGTAATGCTATGGGAAAGTTGCTGGCATGTTATTAAATTTCTTTACTGTGTGACAAGTATTAAGACTTGCAAACAAAAGTAACACTTTTAATGGGCACACTGTCCTGCTTATTAAATTACAATTGAACTTACCTGTAATTACTTTTCAATGCTGTTGTGCCTCTAAAACTGTCTCCCAGTTGTGTATTGGAATTCAAGTTCTGGGGAGTGGGCCAGCTGCCATTGCCAATCTTACTAAATAAAATGAATAATGGCAGTAAATTTTATTCATTTTCCCCATTTTTTGTCAGCCTTATTACATTTATTTCTTGCTGTTTCTCCCCACTTTCCGGATAAGGTTGCTTTCCATTCATGAAAGTCAATTTCCCTGATTTTATAAAAATAATTATCTGCCTATTAACTTTCTACAAAAATGAAGTAGTTATCTAACTTTTTTAAAAAAATATACAGAGTACCTCTGCATTTTTTTTTTACATTTCATGCTTGTGTTTCCAACTATTGATGTAAGGACAACTGTACACTTTTTTTGTACGTGGCAAATACTGCATTCAATTAATTTGCTGTCAAATTGTTTTGAATCACCTTTCTATCTTTGTGTCTCATTGCTATCATTTATCTATGTAAAGTCTTTGAATTTACATTGAGTAAGACAATTTTTACGGTTTACACCATGTGAATTTTTACTGCAAAAGAGCAGTTACCTTTTAAAAGGGAGGAGTTCTTTGAAACGTCGAGGCCTATCAGTTCTATTTGTTTATATATTTTGCATCTCCAAATTCTGTGGCAGTCTGCATTTCTCCATGTATTCTTTAGGGCTGCTTTCCTTTCTTAAAGTCCACATATTTATTTCATTATTTCTGTGCATTGCTGCCATATGGCCAACATACAATAAATTGTTCCTGCTTTTTAGTAAACTTAATTTCCCCAACTTCTGTGTTCAGTTACCTACATTTAATTCATTTTCTGACTGCCTATTTGCTACCTGTAATTTATTTCCCACCATTCCTCTCCATTCTATTCAAGGCAGCGTATTAGTCACACAGCCCATGTAGTTATTTACTTAATTTTCTAGTTTCATGCCAAATTTTATAATTAATTCAATAAATGTATTTTTTGCTGTTGCTTCGTCATTCTATAATGCTTTCATCAATGCTTATTTATTTTGTGTGTGTGTGTGTGTGTGAAGACAGTTCCCACTTTCAGAATAATCCCCAGCTACATTATTCATGATTTTAAATTGTACTGCATCTTTCCCTGTGCCACATACCTCTTGCCTCCACCTTTTGTAACATCGTACATTTATGTCCTTTTATATATTCTCCTTTGCTTCTATTTTTTATTTTTTATTCTACTTCCCTTCCATTCCCCTACCCAGTGAGCATTTATTTGGCTGTTTCTGCTTATGGGTAATTTGTTTCACCAAAAATATTCAAGTCCTGCATAGAGCTGCTTCATAATTTCACAGTTCAGGTGCTTTCCCTATCACACTTTGTGAATAACACTTTTTTCTCTTATAAAACATACCCTCTGATTAACCATGAGCAACATTATGGATGAGTTGCAAGAAATAAGCTTAAAGTTGCTTCTTGCTGACACCTACTGTTTGTCATTCTCTTACATAAATGCAACCTCCCTACTCCACATACACAAAATGATGCTTACAGTTACTACATGCAATTACATAGAATATACAGCTGTTACAACCAGGTGTGAAAGGTGTCTAGGGGTCTGTTACTATCTTCATCTGGTCTTATTGTAACCGGGTTTAATTTTAAACACACTGTTTTGAGCTCCCCCTTTGTGAATCCACGTTCACTGCTTTCCAATTATATGTGCTCATTTCTTTGCCAAACAGGCTTTCTTTGGTTTAAAGAAGATGAAATTTATTAAACCTTAAACTCTAACACGGTTGACACCTTTGGATATACGATGCGCCCATGCTAGCATGCACACATAATACACACATGCAAATAGGGACAGAAAAGAGCAGAAGAAAAAATAAATGGAACAGTTTGAGGCAATCTCTTGTTACTGTACTTCGAGCTCGCTGTAGTCCTTGATTGAAGATATGATCTTGTGTTTCGTTGGGGTCCAGTGTTCCTTTTAAACCTTGCTCATGTGGGAGACTTCTCTCTTTGAGTTTCCAAAGCTGATGAAAGTAAGGTGAAGGCAGACAGGAGAGAGGTCTTATCAAACCAGGAGCTTTCTGATCTCAAGTACTGTTTTCTCCAATTTATAACTCTCAGTTCAAACCTCTGCAACAGCCAGTTAGTCATGTGATTAAAACTGGTCTGACCACTTCTGTGTGTTGCGGAAGCAACTATTGGGTCCCCATTGTTTCAACACTGTCTGTCTGTTACTATGCAAAAATGTCTTTCCAGTCAGGGGCTTGCACTTATTAAGTTTTAATGTTCATGTGGCAAAATAATGTGAGCCTCAGTCTTGGCAGGTAGGAGGTTTGCCTGACAACAGCACAGAAACAGGCCATTTGGCCCAACAAAACCATAGGCTACACTCTAGCCTCTGCTCATCCAACTCTTGTAAGCATAACTCTCTCTATCTTCTCCCTCATGCTTGTCTAGCTTCCCCGTAAATACATCTATGCTATTTCCTTAGCCACTTCCTGCTGTAGCAAGTTCCACATTTTCACCACTCATGGGGAAGTTTTAAAAATTCAGTTTGTGGGCTGTGGGTATCAACCAGCATTTATTGCCAATCTC
This sequence comes from Heterodontus francisci, assembly GCF_036365525.1. NCBI lineage: Eukaryota > Metazoa > Chordata > Chondrichthyes > Heterodontiformes > Heterodontidae > Heterodontus > Heterodontus francisci. The sequence continues at coordinate 160,771,297 of NC_090372.1, read as the reverse complement.
GAATTTGCCCTTGAACTGAGTGGCGTACTAGGCCACTTTAAGAGTCAACCACATTGCTGTGGGTCTGGAGTTACATGGAGGCCAGTCCAGTTAAGGACAGCAGATTTCCTTCCCTAAAGGACATTAGTGGACCAGATGGGTTTTTAGGACAATCGACAATGGTTTTATGGTCATCATTTAGACTAGCTCTTTAATTGCAGATTTATTAATTGAATTCAAATTTCCCTATCTGCCATGGTGGGATTCGAACCCATGTCCCCCGAGCATTAGCCTGGGCTCTGGAATTCAGAAGAAACTTGTTTACCCAATTCATTGTTTTGGTAACTATCTTGATACTATCTTCTTTTGCTCTTCTGCACAAGTGGAACCTCTCTCTCTCACACTCTAACTCTCACTCTCCCTTTCCGTCTGTCCATCCGTCGTCCGTTGTGTCTACTGTACAAATCATTTTGTAACGTTACAGACCTATTGGGTCACCTCACAGCCTTCTCTTCAAGAGTGAACAGACCAGCCTGTTTATCCTTACCCAATAGCATTCATTCAATGCTATACCATTATGTTTATGTAACAATACTCAAGAATTATATAAAATACTTTATACAAAAATATATATTATAAATTGTGATGGCCCATAATTTGCTGTCAGTAAAACAGTGAGGTTAATGACACTCCCCATTATTTATCTGCAAATGCTACAACAACTGCAGGCAAGGGCAGATGTGCCGTTAAATGTGGAAATCCAGAAGTTGCTGTCTGAGATGTGCCATTCTATAAGCTGCACGAAAATGGCTTCTTGCTGGTTGGCTCACCATTGGAAATGTATTAAGTGGAGAGAACTTGCTATATTTCCATGTTAGAGGGAACTGTTCACCACAGGCAGTTAAGTCTTGGCCATTTCAGTCTAAGTATGTTTTTAACGATATAATAAATGTTAATTACTTGTAATCAATCTCCTTGACAGTGAAAATTAAGTGTGGTGTCTCATTTCTCCAAGTTTTAATTGCGGTTTAAATACGTAAAATATATATTTTTTTCTTTTTCCTTCCTTTCTTTCTTTCCCTTGCTCAATTTCTCTTTTTTTTTTACTTGATTTGTCATTGAATTTGCCCACTCTACACTTCCTTCTCAATTGTCCTGTTAATTTTCAGTCTGCTTGATTTAAGGAGATGCATAGTTGTTTGCCCTTTCACTCAGTCCCAGATGCCTGTTTTCCCTCACTGCTTCATTATCAGCTTGCATTCTCGGCAACCTGCCACACACACTCACACTCGCATTCACACACAGTTCACGCCCTCACATGTTTGAGGGGGGGTGGTGGGTAAGTCTAACTAATGGTAGATGATATTGGATTCCTTGCTATAGCAAACTGAGCCATTATATCCTCAATGTACTTATTTTGCATAAGTATGCAGTTATTACCAGACTGACACTTCATTCCATCATACTATTGTTACATTTCAAATGCAGCACTGATTTCAGGCCCTATAACTACTGCATTACGTACCAGCTGAACCAGATGTCTACTTTTACGAAAGATTTTAGTTTTTAGAAGGAAAAAAGCAGTCAACGTGCCTTACCAGATGTAGATCTGTCTTTTGAAAGTGTTTTGTTTTAAATCATTGTTTGGCATAACGCAATGATTATTTTTCATTTCTGCGTTCTAGGATGCATTTGTTCAAATTGTTCGTAATGAGGGACTAAAGTCACTCTGGAGTGGACTTCCTCCAACATTGTAAGGTTATTTAAATAATGCTGTCATAAGGTTAGAAACTTGACCTGCAAAGCTATATTTTAATACAAGCAATAGAATATATAAATGTGTCTTTAAGTGTGGTTCAGCTTTGTCATTAAAAAGTCACAATTAGCGAGGAACGAAACTGCTCTTACTTTGGAAATCTTTGGTAGGTGACTGTTAAAGACAAATATTTTAAAATGGCTAAAACAAAACCAGAACAAAAGCTAGAAACATACAGCAGGTACAGGTTCACAAAAGAAGGCAGAACCTCAGGTCGACAATGCTGTTAAAATGCCAAACAGTTCAAAGTTCTATATCCTCAAAATGAAATTGAAAAGCTGAGAAGTTATGATGAGCCCATATAAAACCTTAGTATGACTTCAATTAGGGTGCTGTGTGAGATATTGGGCTCTGTGCTACATATTTAGTGTTATTAAGGCTTTAGAGTGGGTAAAATGCAGAATTGACTGATTTATTTTTACCTGATATGAGAAAAAGCAAAGTGAAAGGTTTTAAAAAAATTTTATTAGACCAATGCAGGTTTAAGATATATGATTTAAGATATATGAATAGTAAGGAACTGATTTCCCTTGAGGGAAAAATGGATGGAAGCACGATGTGCCTGAGGATCAAGCATGAAACTGAAACCATCTTGGGGGCGGTGGGGGGGAATATAAATGGGCAGTGTTGGATCTGCCACTCGTTATGCACTAGTCCCAACTTCAATGTAAAGTAAAATAAGATGGAGTGTACAATGAATGGCCGATCCAATGACATCCATTTTACATCTCTGCCGAAGTTCAAAATTCTGCCTAGTGAGATGCCAATGAAGTGTAGTGGGGATCCACCAACGTTGAAAAGAGAACAGCTCAGCCAGGAGATTAAAATACTATATTCCAATGGAGGACACTCCAGCAAAAATGCTATACCCAACCTTACCTCTACCCATTTTAAATGGCTATATTTTCAAAAATAAAGCCATGATAAATCTGGCTAAACCTGACACTTACAGACCTGTCAGTTTAACACTGGAAAGTTAACTGCCATTTGGATATGTATGGACTAATATGGGAGAGCCAGCATGAATTCCTTTTAAGGATGAATTGTGTTTGACTTCAGTTTTTTGATGAGGTAATATAGAGGGTGCATGAGGGCATATCAGTTCATGGGTATATGGACTTTCAAAAGGCATTTGATGAAGTACCACTTAGAGTCATAGTTATAGAGCACAGAAACAGGCCCTTCGGCCTATCATGTCCGTGATGGCTATCAAGCACCTATATATTCTAATCCCATTTTCCAGCACTTGGCCTGTAGTCTTGTATGCTATGGCGTTTCAAGTGCTCATCTAAATACTTCGTAAATGTTGTGAGGGTTCCTGCCTCTACCACCCCTTCAGGCAGTGTGTTCCAGATTCCACCACCCTCTGGGTGAAAATTTTTTCCTGAAATCCCCTCTAAACCTCCTGCCCATTACCTTTAATTCTATGTCCCCTGGTTATTGACACCTCCGCTAAGGGAAAAGGTTTCTTCCTATCTATGCCCCATATAATTTTGTATACCTCAATCAGGTCCCCCCTCAGCCTTCTCTGCTCTGAAGAAAACAACCCTAGCCTATCCAGTCTCTCTTCATAGCTGAAATGCTCCAGCCCAGGCAACATCTTGATGAATCTCCTCTGCACCCTTTTCAGTGCAATCACATCCTTCCTAAAGTGTGGCAACCAGAACTGTACACAGTATTCCAGCTGTGGCCTAACTAGCATTTTATACAGCTCCATCATAACCTCCTTGCTCTTATCTTCTATGCCTCAGCTAATAAAGGCAAGTATCCCATATGCCTTCCTAACCACCTTATCTACCAGTGCTGCTGCCTTCAGTGATCTATGGACAAGTACACCAAGGTCCCTCTGACCCTCTATACTTCCTAGGGTCCTACCATCTATTGTATATTCCCTTGCCTTGTTAGTCCTCCCAAAATGCATCAACTCACACTTCTCAAGATTAAATTCCATTTGCCACTGCTCTGCCCATCTTACCAGCCCATCTATATCGTCCTGTGAGCTAAGGATTTCCTCCTCACTATTTACAACACCACCAATTTTCGTGTCATCTGCAAACTTACCGATCATACCTCCTATATTCACGTCTAAATCATTAATGTACACTACAAACAGCAAGGGTCCCAGCACCGATCCCTGTGGTACACCACTGGTCACAGGCTTCCAATCGCAAAAACAGCCCTCGACCATTACCTTCTGCTTCCCTGCCACTTTTGGATCCAAATTGCCCTGGATCCCATGGGCTCTTAGCTTCTTGACCAATCTTCCATGTGGGACCTTATCAAAAGCATAACTGAAGTCCATGTAGACTACATCAACTGCTTTACCCTCATCTACACACCTAGTCACCTCCTCGAAAAATTCCCTCATTTGTTAGACATGATCTCCCCTTGACAAAGCCGTGCTGACTATCCTTGATTAATCCCTGCCTCTCCAAGTAGAAATTAATCCTGTTCCTCAGAATTTTTTCCAATAGTTTTCCTACCACTGTCCTCTAATTACTTGGGTTATCCCTACTACCCTTCTTGAATAATGGTACCACATTCGTTGTCCTTCAGTCCTCTGACACCTCTCCTGCAGCCAGAGAGGATTTGAACATTTGTGTCAGAGCCCCTGCTATCTCCTCCCTTGCCTCACGTAGCAGCTTGGGCTACATCTCATCTGGGCCTGGGGATTTATCCTCTTTTAAGCCTGCTAAAACAGCTAATACCTCCTCCCTTTCAATATTAATATGTTCAAGTATATCACAATCCCCCTCCCTGATCTTTACACCTACGTCGTCCTTCTCCATAGTGAACACAGATGAAAAGTAATCATGCAAAACTTCACCTGTGTCCTCCGGCTCCACACATACATTGTCACTTTGGGCCCTAATGGGCCCTACTCTTTCCCTGGTTATCCTCTTGCCCTTTAATACAAAACGGCTTGGGATTTTCCTTTATCTTGCCTGCCAGTGTTTTTTCATGCACACTCTTCGCTCTCCTAATTACTTTTTTAAGTACCCCCACTACACTTTCCATACTCCTCTAGGGTCTCTGCTGTTTTTAGCCCTCTGAATCTGCCATAAGCCTCTTTTTTTCCTTATCAATCCTCTATATCCCTTGACATCCCTGGACTTGTTGATCCTACCCTTCACCTTTACAGGAACATGCTGGCCTTAAACTCTCACTATTTCCTTTTTGAATGACTCCCACTGGTCTGATGTAGACTTTCCGACAAGTAGCTGCTCCCAGTCTACTTTGGCCAGATCCTGTTTTATCATATTGAAATCTGCCTTTCCCCCAAGTCAGTACCCTTATTTCTGGTCCATCTTTGTCCTTTTCCATTACTCTGTAAGATTTAAGGTAATTTTGGTCACTATTCCTGAAATACTCCCCCACTGAAATTTATACCACTTCTCTGGCTTCATTCTCTAAGATTAGGTCCAGTACCGCCCCTTCTCTTGTAGGACTTTCTATGTGCTGGCTCAAAAAGCTTTCCTGGATGCACTTTAACAATTCTGCTCCCTTTAAGCCTTTTGTAGTAAGACTATCCCAGTTAATATTGGGGAAGTTGAAATCCCCTACTATTATTACCCTATTATTTTTACGCCTCCTGCTCCTCTATCTCTCCCTGACTGTTTGTTTGGAGGCCTGTAGTACATGCCCCATTTTTGTTTTTAAGTTCTACCCATATGGCCTCATTTGAGGAACCGTCTAAGATATATTATCCCTCCTTACTGCAGTAATTGACTCCTTGATCAAAAGTGCAATGCCACCTCCTTTTACACCTTCCCCCCACCCCCCCGGCACGCCTGAAGATTCTATACCCTGGAATATTGAGCTGCCAGTTCTGCCCTTCCCTCAACCATGTCTGTGACAACAATACTATCTCATTCCCATGTGTTCATCAACTCCCTCAATTCATCTGCCTTACTTGTAAGACTCCTCGTGTTGAAATAGATTCAATCCAGCCTTGCATTATTCGCTTGTGCGTTAACAGGTCTATATTTGCTCTGTCTTCCAGACTGACTTAGTTTCTCTTCTATATTTGGTTGTGCATCACCCCCTACTGTATCTCCACTCTGTATCCCATCCCCTTGTCAAATTAGATTGTCGATTGTTGTAAAAACCCATCTGGTTCACCTAATGTCCTTTTAGGGAAGGAAATCCGCTGTCCTTACCTGGTCTGGCCTACATGTGACTCCAGACCCACTGCAATGCGGTTGACTGTTTAAAAATGGCCTAGCAAGCCACTCAGTTCAAGGGCAATTGGGGATGGGCAATAAATGCTGGCTGAGCCAACGATGTCCATGTCCACACCCCACAAATAAATTTAAAAAAAAAACACAATCTCTCAGAAATACTAGGGAACCAAGGGACTTGTAAAAATGAGGAACTGAAAGAAATTGGTATTGGAAATCTATAAGGAAGCAGTACTCTTTTTTAAAAAAAAAATTTAATAGGATTGAAAGTTGATAAATCCTGGGGCCAGTTGAGCTACTGCCCAGAGTTTCGAAGGAGGTGGCTGTAGAGATAGCGGATACATTGGTGGTTATCTTTCAAAATTCTATAGCTTCTGGAAGGGTTCCTGCAGACTAGATAGTAGCAAATGTAACCCCACTGTTTAAGAAGGGGGTGAGAGAGTAAACAGAACTACAGACCTGATTGATGTCTGTAGTAGGGAAAATGTTAGAATCTATTATAAATGTTGACATAACTGGACACTTAGAAAATAATGGTAAAATTGGGCAGAGTCAACATGGATTCATGAAAGGGAAATCACGTTTGACAAACCTGTTGGAGTTTTTTTAGGATGTTACTAGTGGCATAGATAAAGGAGAACCAGTGGATGTGGTGTATTTGAATTTTCAGAAGGCTTTTGATAAAGTCCCACACAGAAGTTTGGTAAACCAAATTAGTGCACGTGGGATTGGAGGTAATATACTGCTATGGATTGAGAATTGGTTAATAGACAGAAAGCAGAGTAGGAATAAATGGGTCATTCTCAGGATGTCAGGTTGCTACTAGTGGATTACCGCTAGGGTCACTACTTGGGCCACAGCTGTTTACAATCTATATAAATGATGTGGATGTGGGAACTGAATGTAATATTTCCAGATTTGCTGATGACGTAAAACTAAGTGGGAATGTAAGTTGTGAGGAGGATGCAAGGAGGCTTCAAGGGGATTAGGACAGGCTAAGTGAATGGGCAAGAACATGGCAGATGGAATATAATGTGAATAAATGAAAATGTGAAGTTGTTCACTTTGGTAGAAAGAATAAAAAAGCAAAGTATTACTTGAATGGGGAACGACTGCAGAATTCCAAGATGCAGAGGGATCTAGGTGTTCTAGTGCATGAGTCACAAAATGTTAGTATTCAGGTACAGCAAATAATAAAGAAGCCTAATGGAATGCTACCCTTTATTAGAGGAATTGAAAATAAAAGTAAGGATGTTCTGCTTCAGTTGTACAGGGCATTGATGAGACCACATTTTGAATACCGTGTGCAATTTTGGCCTCCTTATTTAAGGAAGGATGTAAACGCGTTGGAGGCGATTCAGAGGAGGTTTACTAGATTGATACGTGGAATGAACGGGTTGTCTAAAGAACAATGAGGTTCCTCTTATGAGGAAAAGTTGGACAGACTGTGCTTATTTTCACTGAGAGGTTGCGAAGTGTTGAGGATGTCCGAAAGGACTTGGGTGCCCTTGTTTCTGAGTCATTAAAAGCTAGTATGCAGGTGCAGCAAGCAATTAGGAAGGAAAATGGCATGTTGGCCTTTATTGCAAGGGGATTTGAGTAAAGGAGTAAAGATGTCTTGCTGCAATTGTATACAGCCTTGGTGAGATCACACCTGAAGTATTATCTAAGGAAGGATAGACATCCTGTAGAGGGAGTGCAACGGAGGTTCACCAGACTAATCCCTGGGATGGGGGGATTGTTTTAGGAGAGATTGCAGAAACTGGGCCTGTATTCTCTAGAGTTTTGAAGTATGAGGTGATCTCATTGAAACGTACAAAATTCTTACAGGGCTGTTACAGGGTAAATGTGGACAGGATGTTTCCTCTGGCTGGTGAGTCTAGAACCAGGGGACACAGTCTCAGAGTAAGGGACAGGCCATTTAAGACTAAGGTGAGGAGGAATTTCTTTACTCGGGGCACTGAATCTGTGGAATTCTCAACCCTAACTGGCTGTGGAAGCTCAATCATTGAGCATGTTCAAGAAAGAAATTGATAGATTTCTGAATACTAACGACATCAAAGGATATGGGGACAGTGGGGGGAAATAGCGTAGAGGTAGATGGTCAGCTGTTTGGCGGAGCAGGCTCAATGGGCCGAATGGCCTGCTTCTGCTCCTATTTCCTATGAACCGAAGAGGATGTAGATAGGGTGGTGGAATGGACAGACACATGGCAGATGAAAACTAACAGAAAAGTATGAGGTCATAAACTTTGGTAGGCAGAATGAGGAGAGTCAATACAAGCACCCCCTTTAAAATTATGCCACTTAGCAAGAACAGACCGACCTGGTGGCAGTGCAGGTTAACAAAGAAGTTAATAAAGCATATGGGATCCTGGGTGTTATAAATAAAGGCATGGCATTCAAAGCCAGAAATTTGTTTAAACTTGTGTAAAACATGTATTTGGCCCCCACTGCAGTATTGTCTAATTCTGAGTACCATATATTAGGAAGGATATGAAGACTTTGGAGACAGTACAGAAGAGATTTTACAAGAATGGTTCCATGGATAAGGGATTATCGTTGCATGCATAGACTGGAGAAGCTAGGGTTTTTGCTCTTGGAGGAGAGAGCGCTAGGAGGAGATTTGACTGAATGTTTTGACCTGAAGGGTTTAGGTAGAGAAATTGTTTCCAGTGGCTGAAGGGTTGATAATCAGAGGGCACTGATTGGCTCTTTTGGCAGAGGTGACATGAGGAAAAAATATTTTTTTAATGCAATGACTGGTTAAGATTTGGAATGTGCTGCCTGTTGAGACGGTGAAAACCGGTTCAGTAGTAACTTTCAAAAAGGAATTGGATAAAAACTTTGAGAAATAATTTCCGGGATATGGTGAAAGAATGGGAAGAGTGTGACGAAGGATTGCCCTTCAAAGCTCTGAGCAGACTCAATGGGCTGAATGTGTCCTGGGCTGTACTTATTCTTTTGATTCTATGAAGGCAAATTTTGGTTGATTTGAGTTCATACTTTTGTTGCAGTTTGATTGCATGCTTCATCTGATACTGTATCTTAATTAAATGTATTCATTTTCTGGTGTTCAAACCTGCTGCCTTAATCACTCCTAAGACATGTGAACTAATTTTGTCTTTTCTCCATAATCTTTGTATACCTACCCTTGGAGTTGGCAAAAATAACTTGATTGGGAAAAGGTGTCTTCTTTTCCGCCAAGAGATATACTTGATTGCTGGCCAAACTCTTTCTCTCAACTTCCATCTATCCAACCCCTTCTGATCTGATTTGTACAATTGTCAGCTTTAAGAGAAAGGTGATATTTTTGGATGGTGTTTCGCTTTCAATTCTAAATTCAATGGCCTTGATAACCTATTTATGCTACTCTTTTTATTTAGCCACTTTTATCCCTGCCATGTCTGTGTTACATACTTGATCGTCTCTCTGAATTCCAGTAAGACTGCTGGTCCTAATTAATATTCCTGCCATCATCCTGTCACCAAATTTACACTTCACCTGGGTTGTCTTTTTTTAATCTCTTGCTCTTTACCTGCCTTTCTTTCTGTTAAAACCTAACTTGTGTTCATTTTTTCTTTAAGAAAGTGAACTCACTTGACTCTTAGATTGCATATTAACTTATTTTCTAAAGGTTTGGAAGCTGCTGATAGCACATTGAAAGTTCTGGCTTAATTCATGATCAACAGTGCAGTTTATAGTATGGTTGTTTTACTAACGATCCTGTTACCTATATTACGCACACACAGGTCAGAAATTCCACTCTTGAACATTTAATGCATCATTTATCACTGCCTCTGACATCTCCAACTTTTTTTCAATAGGGTTAGGGAGTCTGAAACTGCATTCCATTACATTGTTTCCTATAAAAACTGTGATAATGGATAACTAGTTTCCTTGCAATTGGGTCCATCTGGGCTGTAATCAATGAATCATCTTTTTTCCATTTAACTCGTGTGTTCCCCAAGAATCTGCCTTCTCTGCCTGTTGCATATCAATGACCTCCTTCACTGGTCATCCAACCTTATCCAAATTTGATAATTATTCCACTCTACATTCGATGGGAGGCAGTTCACCACCACCTTTTTGAGGGCAATTAAGGATGGGCAATAAATGCTAGCCAGTGATGCCCACATCCCCCCATGAACGAATAATAAAAAAAATCCATGACTTCTTTCAGGCTTCACATTGTCAATGCGTACCATCTCTATCTATCACAGTGTGAAGGCTGAATTGCTACAACCTGCTTTCCATACCCTTTGGGGAAATTGCATTTCCTATATTACAATAGTGACTACACTTCAAAAGTGTTTTATTGGCTGTAGGTCCCGGAAAGCACTATATAAATACAAGTCTGTCTTTTTCATCTTGTGCTTCAATAACAGGTTCTTCATGTCTCAATTTTAATCAACATCTTTTAGCTGTATCCTTTCTTCATCTATTGATATTCTTGGATATCCTTTCTGAACTTCAGTACTCCACAAATGTCCTCTATATTGCCAAAGAAACATTATTTTTCATTCTAATCACTTTTCCTCTCTCAACAACTTTTATCTCTGCCCCAAATGCTGTTACCTACAACCCACACCCCCCATGGGCTCGCAGTTTTCTCACATCATCCCCTGGCCTATATTTCAACTCCTTGGCCTTTGTTTACCTCATAGCTGCTGTGGCACTAGTGACCTGATCTTACCTTAGTCTTTGACAGAGGACTGCGCCAGCATACTTTTGATAATGACGTGTGAGGCTAAGGATTGGACTATCCTTGGACCTCTACATTTTTGACACAAGGATTATACCTTAATCCCCTGCTGCGTGCCCAGACACCAATCTTCCTGAATTTTTGTACCTAAATCTGTAGAAAGTCTATTGGGTAACCAACTACCCTCTATGCTGTCGCTTAAATATAAACAGGTAGTAAAATCTACCCCACCTTCTCCCTCCCTCCTGATCTGCTTTTAATCATAAACCACCAACTCACAAGTTACACAACTTATTTTTCCCAATCTACAAATCAGAAATCAGCAAAACCAAACAATATATTTTCCCACTTTTTGTTTTAAAATTTCTTTTGGCCACCATATTATTTGTTCAGCTAACCAACTACATTTTAGGTTTAGGCAGCAATCGTTAGCAAATCCAGCTGTTCATTGAAAGGTTGGTGGTTTGAAGCCAAGCTGGGATGAAGGCCATCACTGTTTCAAGTGGGTGCATTGCTTATAATCTTCCAGAATCTTGGGAATTTTGGAAAGGTCCCAGAAGATTGGAAAACGACAAATGTAACATTCTGTTCAAGAAAGGAGAGAGACAGAAAGCAGGAAACTGTAGGCCAGTGAGCCTAACATCTGTCATTAGGAAAATGCTGGAATCCATTTATTAAGGAAGTAGTAACAGAACATTTAGAAAATTGTAATACAATCAAGTAGAGTTGACATGCTTTTGTGAAGGGAAAATAATGTTTGACAAGTTTATTCGAATTCTTTTGAGGATGTAACAAGCAAGGTGGTTAATAGGGAACCACTAGATATAGTGTATTTGGATTTCCAAAAGGCATTTGATAAGGTGCCACATAAAGGGTTACTGCACAAGATAAGGGCTCCCGATGGAGGTAATACATTAGCTTGGATAGAGGCTAACTAACAGGAAACAGTTGGGATAAATGGGTCACTTTCAAGTTGGCAAACTGTACCTAGTTGGGTGTCACAGGGATCAGTGCTGGGGTTTGAACTATTTACGATCTATATTAATGACTTGGATGAAGGGACCGAGTGTATTGTAGTCAAATTTGCTGACAATACAAAAATAGGTAGGAAAGTAAGTTGTGAGGAGGACAGAGTCTGTGAAGGGATATAGATAGGTTCACTGAGTGGACAAAAATTTGGCAGATGGAGTATAATGTGGGAAAATTAGGTTATTCACTTTGGGAAGAATAGAAAAGCAGAATATTATTTAAATGGAGAGAGACTGCAGAATGCTGTGGTGCAGAATGATCTAGGTGTCCTCATCCATGAATTACAAAATAATTAGGAAGGCAAATGGAATGTCGGCCTTTATTGCAAGGGTGATGGAGCCTAAAAGTAGAGACGTCTTGCTACAATTGTATAGGGCGTTGGTGAGCCCACACCTAGGTACTTGTACAGTTTCGATCTCTGTATTTAAGGAGGTGAAGTGTCCTCTCCATGTTTTTTTTTTTGGCTGCATACCCTGGGCAGGATTTGAAGACACAGATTTGCTTAGCATCTGCAAATTCCTGTTGACCTCAGACTGAATCCAGAGGAAGGGCAGGAGCTCCTACACCTGGAACCCACTCTGTTGCAGGAGTTGCTGGAAGGTGCTTGCTTAAAGGGGATCACCAGCTTCCTATAGGACTCCACTCCAGTGCCTTTGATTCTCTCAAGCCAGACCCACAAGGCAGTGGGTACTATTTGACCCATAGCTGGGAGCTGATTGGATGCCAGGGTGTGTCCACACATTAGTGGACGTGCATGTCGCATCTCTGGGGATCAGGGTTCCTCTGAGACCCCCTGCAATTCAGCCTAGTGCCTAGTTGCTGTGCGTCACTGTAAGGAGGCACTACAGTGGTGCTTGGTGATGCAGAGGCTATGTGCTGGCAGGAGAGACTTAAGCACTCTGCTTCCTCTTAGTAGTAAGATAGCCATGCAACTGCACTTTACTCATAATATCACCTTGTGGCAGAACCGCTGCCACAACTATAGTTGTGGGACAGGGTGTTGTCTCTGCCTGTGATCAGACTCAACTCACCACTAGTATCACTCATCAGACCTGTTTCTTGATTTAAGAGCTCAGCACATGCATTCGAAAGGCAGCCACCAACTTTGGCCAACTAACAAAATGGGCATGGATAAACTACGACAGGACTAAGATGCTGATCTACAAGGCCTGTATCCTCAGCACATCGACGTATAGCAGCAAAGCCTGGACAACATACACCTACCAAAAAAAAAAAGCTCAATAACTTCCATCTCTGGTGTCTATGACCCACCCTCTGCATCACAGAAAGACGGTCACCAATGAAGCAATCCTTTCTAGGGTTAACATGCCAAGCATGCTAGCACTAATCAAGCAAAGAAGGTTGCACTGGCTTGGGCATGTGTACCAGATGCAAGATGGCTGCATCCCCAAGAATATGCTATACGGGGAAGTAGCCTGTGCCAGGAGACCAACAGGGCGCCCAAAGCTCCGATTCAGGGCTGCTGTCAAAAGACATGAAAGCCTTCAATATCAATCACAACCAGTGGGAAGCTCTAGCTGACGATCAATGCAAATGGTGACACCAGCTGTGGGCAGGAATTTGCCACTACCACAACATGTAGTTTCAGAAGCTGAAGACACCAGCTCTGCAACAGGGCGTCAGCAGAGATCATCCCACACCTCCAGTAAGGGACAACTTCATGTGTGGCTCTTGTGGCAAACTGCCCTTCCAAAATGGGCTTGGTCAGCCATTAAAAGGAGTGCAGCAGATGTTCTCCTCTGACCTCTAAGTTCTGAGGCTTTATTCCCATCATCTCTCATACTTGTGTTGGAGGCAGTTCAGAGAAGGTTCACTTTGTTTCCTGGGATGAAGAGGTTGTCTTATGAGGAGAAGTTGAGCAGGTTGGGCCTATACTTACTGGAGTTTAGAAGAATGAGGGGTGATCTTATTGAAACATTCAAGATTCTAAGGGGGCTTGACAGGGTAGATGCTGAGAGGATGTTTCCCCTAATGGGGGAATCTACAACAAGGGGTACAGTTTCAAAATAAGGGGTCTCCCATTTAAAGAGAGATGAGGAGGAATTTCTTCTGAGAGTCACTAATCTTTAGAATTCTGTACCCCAGAGTGCAGTGGAGGCTGGGTCATTGAATATTATCAAGACTGAGTCAGTCAGATTTTTGATCTACAAGGAAGTAAAGGGTTATGGAGGGCAGGCAGGAAAGTGGAGTTAAGCCGCAGTCAAATCAGCCATGAATGTTAGAACAGGCTCGAGGGACCAAATGGCTTACTCCTGCTCCTATTTCTTATGTTCTTGTGTTTAAAAACAGTTCATTTATTTATTTACAAAGTTCTTTTTGGAATGCGTCCAATAAGTTTTGCTGCTTTCCTGGCACATTGTTCAGAGAGATTGCTGCACCTCCTCTGTTGTCCGGTCTGATCCTGCTGTAGAAAGATAGTAGTTGTCAATGTTTGTAATGCAACCTTTATTTGCTCCTATTACTCCCATTGTAGGATCTCTTGTTGTAGCTACTTTTTGTGCCCAATATGGCTTTGGACACTTTCTCTGGCTTGGGTACTACTGCCTTATCGAAGAGCTCCTCAGCTGGTTATGTCAACCTCCTAACTGCGGCCAAATCCTAGACATACCCAGTATTCTTAAATAATTTTTTTTTTCGTTCCCCCTCACCCCAATAGTTTTCCTACAGTCTAGTCCATCACCTTCCCCCTGCCCACAGCAGCACCTTCTTGCATAATAGTAGCAGAACTTGTATCCCAGCCTCTTCCACCCCACTCAGCATTTCTTCATCCTATGCTAAGTTCATCACCCCTTGCCTCGGCCCTCTGTTGCTTGGGTAAATTCCACTGCCTTCCAGATGGGTCGATCTTTGCATGACCCTGGTAGCCACCTCTAACTCAGATGGCTTTCACTTCAGTCCTTTTCATTTTCTTGGCCATCTGCCTGTATCATATTAGTTATTTACAGTACAGAAGGAGGCCATTTGGCCCATGTCCATGCCGGCTCTCCGTGGAACATTCCAGTTAGTCCCACTCCCCTGTTAGACCCCTATAGTCCTGCAAGTTTATTTCCTTTAAGTGCCCGTCCAATTTCTTTTTGAATTCATTGATTTTGTCTCCACTTTTGCCACCCTTGTGAGCAGTGAGTTCCAGGTCATTACCACTCACTGTGTATATATATTTTTCTCACATGCCCCCTGTGTCTCTTGTACAAAACCTTCAATTTGTGTCCTCTAGTCCTTGCACCATCAGTTAATGGGAACAGTTTTTTCTTTTCTGTCTTGTCTAAGCCTATCATAATTTTGTACACCTATCAAATCACCCCTCAGTCTCCTTTCCCCCCCAAGGAGAACAATCCCAGCTTTTCCAACCTAACGTTGTGTCTAAAATACCCCATCCCTAGAACCATTCTGGTAAATCTCCTCTGTACCCTCTCAAGGACCCTCACATCCTTCCTAAAGCATGGTTACCAGAACTGGACACAGTACTCTAGGTGGGGCCTTTCAGAGCTTTAGAAAGGTTCAGCATAACTTCCCTGCTTTTATACTCTACGCTTCTATTTATGAAGCCCAAGATCCCGTATGCTTTGCTGACAACTCCTTTTTCAATATGTCCTGCCACCTTCAAAGATTGATGCACCGGAGATCCTTCTGTTCCTGCACACTCTTTAGAACTGTGCCATTAAGTATGTATTGCCTCACCCTGTCCCTTCTACCAAAATGCATCACCTCACACCTGTCTGTATTAAATTCCATCTGCCACGTGTCTCTCCATTCTTCTAGTTCACCTGTGTCCTGTTGCAGGCGGTTCGTATCATCCTCACTGAACGGTTTCATCGATGACAGATTTTGAATTCTACTCTGTATTCAGTCTGACAGACAAAATGCTTTCATTTTTAGAATGAACAGTAAATAATCAAAACAACTTTCAGCATTTCAAACTCATATAGGTTTTGAACTAAAAAAGATTTGTTACTTGCCTGTGCTCTTTTCATTATATTCTAATAACTTCTTCAACTGCTTGCTCTTTGAAAACACTTCCTGTAATAAGATTTTTTTAAATTTTGTTCTGAGGTTTTTTGCATTCTGTACGTACAGTATAAATCAATTTCAGATTTAAAAATCTACAGTGAACTATGAAATATAATTTTACACCTGCAGTATTAATGACTAGTTTAAAATAAAATATGGTATTTAATAAAGGGGATTTTTAAAGGTAACTATAACTTACTAATGTGTTGTGTGGAATGTGCATAGCATGTTCTATTGATGTATTTCCAATCCTGGGAAAGTATGAAATTTAACCTGTTTCGGCTTTGAAGGAATGTCTTTTGCTGTTTTAATATATTTACTGTGTTTCTTAAAAATTTGCATAATATTTAAATTGCACTGAAAGGATGGTTTTTGATTAGATATTCTATCTATTCCTTAATCAATAAGGTTCTTAAAACATTGAGGTCAACTGTTCATAATGTACTGCATGTTTAATAAAATTAATAGTACTTACCATACACTTTAAAATAGAGTACAACCACAGCTGATGGTCAGAGGCTCAAATGCATTACAGTTCTGAGCTCCGTATTCAGGTTAATCTAACCTTCAAATCCCAATTTTTCATTTACAATTTGTCACTTTCACACCTTTTTGTTCTTGCCTCTACTATGCTCCACTTTACATCTAAGGGTAACAGCTCTAAATAAAGAGTAACTAATTGCCTTGTAAGCGAATTTGAATCTGACACCCAATGTGATTTGCAACTTAATCATTTTATTATATTTAATCAAATTTTTATCACCCACAATGTCTTTGAGCAGTAGGCACACAGGAAAATAAATGCTATTCACCCCTTTCCCCTCTGTGTGGAGATGTAACCTTCATTGATTCTTTCAATCCTGGCTCCCTCGACAGATTGTGAAGGAAAGCTCAAGATCTCTAGTCTCACACACACACTTTGATTCATTATGGCATGAAAAATGTTAATGTGAACTTCTAGTTGGTGAATGTGTTTACCATTAAGAATGTAACTAATCATTTTGACCCCATTGTTCAATTCTTATGTCAAGACCATCTTGGCTATATTGTTTCACAATATTGCCGCAAAAATAATTAAATGGGCATAAATTGCACATTCCGCACCTCAGCGGAAAACAACACAGCTATTATAGCTACAGTACAAATCTACAAGCTCTAAGTAAAAGGAAAGCAGAAACCTTTAATCATGGGAATAATCCTAATCCTGCATATGTCTGTACACGAATAGGGTAGCTTGCAGTTCCCTGCTTTTGAGGATGAAGAAATCACTTTATGATCCCTCGCTTATGATTCACCAACCCTGCCATTCTTAATTGTTCATATTGGGGTTTTAACTCGCTGATCTGCAAACCCACCAAAGTCTAATCATCAATGCTACAATTGCTACCATCTGGACAACAAAAAACACGAGATAACCTCACCCAAGGTGATTCTCCATTTGCCAACAAAAATGAGCTCCTAATGTTCTCATCCCTCTTTTTGTATCATTTGTAATTAGCAAGTTCTAAGTTATCTGATTTTTTTTAATGTATTGAATTAATCATTTAAGTACAAAAAATTCTTTTATAGCCAAAATTGGCAACTTACCTATAAGGCTTCTGTCTAGAGGGTAACCTTTTTAGTCACTCTTGATTTGTTTTGTTGGTGTAAGGCAAACTGCTAACCAGCAAACTATGCTAATAGTGTGTAAAGCAATGTCTTTCTTGCTCCAAACATTAATTCTCTAAATTCTACCAATCAGCCTGTATAATGCAGTTAGGTAATTCTTCATCCCGGGTGAAACCACTTTGACTTTGAACTCTACATCAGTCCAGTTGGCAGGCACCACTTATCCTGAAATAGCAGTATGTAACTGGTGCAATACAAACTCCCTCATTCCCTGTAACTAGTATCCTTGCATATATCATTTTTTCAGCAAGTATATTGATTTTACTTGATCAGTTTATCATCTGGTAGCAATAGTATTGCCACTATCACAGGAACACTTCCTACTTCTGTTATCTTATCCATATTAATTTCCAGTTGCATTTAATTGAAGTTTCACCAAGTGAAACTGCCGGGTATAAGCCTCTCTTTACTTATGTATAATTCACTGGTTTGATTCTAAACTCCTAATTAAAAAATGTTTTTGCATGAATGCTCTTTCCTTACACCCATAAATCCTAAATAGGATTATTGACATGTGGGAAAATGACTCCTCCTTCAAATATCTTTTGCTTCTACTACCTTTTAACTTGGTTAAAGTAGGCACGTTCTACCTGTTTTCCCATTCAGGGTCACCAGTTAAGTTTTTATTTTAGAGATACAGCACTGAAACAGGCCCTTCGGCCCACCGAGTCTGTGCCGACCATCAAACACCCATTTATACTAATCCTACGTTAATCCCATATTCCTACCACATCCCCTCAATTCCCCTACCACCTACCTACACTAGGGGCAATTTACAATGGCCAATTTACCTATCAACCTGCAAGTCTGGCTGAGAGAGGAAACCGGAGCACCCGGCGGAAACCCACGCAGTCAGAGGGAGAACTTGCAAACTCCGCACAAGCAGTGCCCAGAATCGAACCCGGGTCGCTGGAGCTGTGAGGCTGCGGTGCTCGCCACTGTGCCACCCATGTTCTCATGCAAGTAGAGCGCACAAGTTTTTTTTTAAGGCTTTCTCCCTAACCAAAGAAATTTCTGCCTGTGATGCACTGTGTCTTTTTTTTAACCCTTTTTTACCGATTTGTCTCCTGTTAACCACCTGCTAAATGAGAGCAGTTACTTCATATTTGAATCTAGCAATGCTGTAAGGGTCAGTCTCGGTTCAAAATTTGAGTGGTCAGTACTTGGAATTGTTGTACACTTATTTTAAGGTATCATACCTCTATATTTAACAAAAGTTAGACATTAACATTATCACAGTATAAAGAAAAATGAATAGCAGTATTAGATCAGCATACTTAAAATCAGCCTGATTAATTCTTTCCTTACAATATATAATTATCTTGCAGAATAATGGCAGTGCCTGCAACAGTTATTTATTTCACTTGTTATGATCAATTACGGGCCTTTTTGAAGAACCACCTAGGATATGATGGCATCTATATTCCATTGATAGCTGGAGCCGCAGCTCGCGGTAAGTTGTAATTAAAAGTGAGTTAACCTCCAAAAATCTTCAGCCTAAGGTAACACAACAGTGACTGGCATAGGTCTGACTCTAGCATTGCTTTCAGCATCTGCATTGCTCTGTGAATTAATTGGCATTAGGATTACTTCAACTGGACAAAGCAAACTTATGAATTTCCACTGCTAGCATGATGCCTGACCTAGTGCTCCACTGATAGCTGACAAATCCATGTACCAGATAGTCCCTTGTCCAAAAGTACACATCATTTATGCATTGTTTCTTGTCAGAAATATCATGGGATAGAAATCCATTCACAGTGCTCAGTTGATGTCTTGATCAAGTTTCTATTCTTTATGCGTGAGCCTAGATTGTGAAGATCAACAGACAACTTGTAGAGGGCATGACTAACTGATTCAGTCTTTTTTATTTATTTATTTAGAGATACAGCACTGAAACAGGCCCTTCGGCCCACCAAGTCTGTGCCGACTAAGAACCACCCATTTATATACTACATCTACAGTAATCCCATATTCCCTACCACCTACCTACACTAGGGGCAACTTACAATGGCCAATTTACCTATCACCTGCAAGTCTTTGGCGGTGGGAGGAAACCGGAGCACCCGGCGAAAACCCACGCGGTAACAGGGAGAACTTGCAAACTCCGCACAGGCAGTACCCAGAATTGAACCCGGGTCCCTGGAGCTGTGAGGCTGCGGTACTAACCACTGTGCCGCCTCTTCTTGTGAGGGGGAGGGGAAAGGGCATTTGTTAGAATCCCTAGCTCATTTTCTATTTCCAGGATTGTTAATGTTTGTGTACTTTTTGCCACTTGAGTTCAGACAGAGATAAACTAACTCCAGTGCTGAACTGGATGCATAGAATGATTCCTGCACTAAAGCAGGTAGGCTCAAGGCCTGATCAATGTTGGGTATGTGGCTGCATTAACCGTGACCAGCTGTGGATGTCTAACTGTGTTAACAAGTAGCTTTCATTGAAGCACAAGTGAATTTCAGGTCATTCAGAAGCACTGTAGTGGTCCTCTGGTAGGTCTTGGGTGAAGGCGATTAGAAGTGGAACTTCTATTTATTTTTGACTCCTTTACAAAGTCTAGAAGTTGAAACTTTCCTGGTCTTTTGACCTCTATCAGTCCCTTTTTTAAGGCGGCTACAGAACTAAAGAAATTACTCAGAGCTTACATGGTATAAGCTCTGGCTTTTTTTTTGGACCAATTTGTGAAAAGTGTCCTAAAACAGGCATTAGGTCTCTTGGCATTGTTCAAGAGTCCTTGTGCTAAAGTAGTCTGGCATCATAAATGTTTCTAGTGCAGGAGGTTTACCTCCTAAACTGAACCTCTATGCCAAAGTTCTCCATTCAGCAAGCTGGTGTAACCTAGTACAATTTCACCCCCTGTATTACAAACGTACCTACCCATTTTGCCTTTATCGCCTTGTCCACTGCAAACTGCCCTTGTGGACCTCAATGTGGAGAGGGAATTGTAACAAATGCTTCCAGCTTTGCTGAAGCTGGATGAATACGAATAGTGTCCAAGCTTGCATCCTGAAAAATGGAATACAAGATCCGCTCCTGTGACTTTTGACAGATTTATTAAAGCAGGATTAAGGAAAATCCCAAGGCTTTTTATACGTATATAAAGAGCAAGAGGGTAACTAGGGAAAGGGTTGGCCCACTCGAGGACAGAGAAGGGACTCTACGTGTGGAGCCAGAGAAAATGGGCGAGGTACTAAATGAGTACTTTGCATCAGTATTTACCTAACAGAAGGACTTGGTGGATGATGAGTCTAGGGAAGGGAGTGTAGATAGTCTGTCATCTCATTATCAAAAAGGAGGAGGTGTTGGGTGTCTTGCAAAGCATTAAGGTAGATAAGTCCCCAGGGCCTGATGGGATCTACCCCAGAATACTAAGGGAGGCAAGGGAAGAAATTGCTGGGGCCTTGACAGAAATCTTTGCATCCTCATTGGCTACAGGTGAGGTCCCAGAGGACTGGAGAATAGCCAATGTTGTTCCTTTTGTTTAAGAAGGGTAGCAAGGATAATCCAGGAAATTATAGGCCGGTGAGCCTTACGTCAGTGGTAGGGAAATTATTAGAGAGGATTCTTCGGGACAGAATTTACTCCCATTTGGAAACAAACGAACTTATTAGCGAGAGACAGCATGGTTTTGTGAAGGGGAGGTCGTGTCTTACTAATTTGATTGAGTTTTTTGAGGAAGTGACGAAGATGATTAATGAAGGAAGGGCATTGGATGTTATCTATATGGACTTCAATAAAGCCTTTGACAAGGTCCCTCATGGCAGACTGGTACAAAAGGTGAAGTCACACGGGATCAGAGGTGAGCTGGCAAGATGGATACAGAACTGGCTCGGTCATAGACAGAGGGTAGCAGTGGAAGGGTGCTTTTCTGAATGTGACTAGTGGTGTTCCGCAGGGATCAGTGCTGGGACTGTTGCTGTTTGTAGTATATATAAATGATTTGGAGGAAAATGTAACTGGTCTGATTAGTAAGTTTGCGGATGACACAAAGGTTGGTGGAGTTGCGGATAGTGTTGAGGATTGTCAGAGGATACAGCAGGATATAGATCGGTTGGAGACTTGGGCGGAGAAATGGCAGATGGAGTTTAATCCGGACAAATGTGAGGTAATGCATTTTGGAAGGTCTAATGCAGGTGGGAAGTATACAGTAAATGGCAGAACCCTTAGGAGTATTGACAGGCAGAGAGATCTGGGCGTACAGGTCCACAGGTCACTGAAAGTGGCAACGCAGGTGGATAAGGTAGTCAAAAAGGCATATGGCATGCTTGCCTTCATCGGTCGGGGCATAGAGTAATAAAAATTGGCAAGTCATGCTGCAGCTGTACAGAACTTTAGTTAGGCCACACTTAGAATATTGCGTGCAATTCTGGTCGCCACACTACCAGAAGGATGTGGAGGCTTTGGAGAGGGTACAGAAGAGGTTTACCAGGATGTTGCCTGGTCTGGAGGGCATTAGCTATGAGGAGAGGTTGGATAAACTCGGATTGTTTTCACTGGAACGACAGAGGTGGAGGGGCGACTTGATAGAGGTTTACAAAGTTATGAGCGGCATGGACAGAGTGGATAGTCAGAAGCTTTTTCCCAGGGTGGAAAAGTCAGTTACTAGGGGACACAGGTTTAAGGTGAGAGGGGCAAAGTTTAGAGGGAATGTGCGAGGCAAGTTCTTTACACAGAGGGTGGTGAGTGCCTGGAACTTGCTGCCGGGGGAGGTGGTGGAAGCAGGTACGATAGCGACGTTTCAGAGGAATCTTGACTAATACATGAATAGGATGGGAATAAAGGGATATGGTCCCCGGAAGTGCAGAAGGTTTTAGTTTAGGCAGGCATCACGATCGCCGCAGGCTTGGAGGGCCAAATGGCCTGTTCCTGTGCTGTACTGTTCTTTGTTCTTTGCTATCTTTTTCCAATGGCTCAGTGGTTAAGTGTATAATGTGCTGCAGCATTTTTCCAAATTTTTTTTTTCTCAAAATATACTTTATTCATAAAAATCTGCAAAAATTACTTTGCCAAACAGTTTCAAACAGCACCAAAAAATACAAACATTGCAAGGGAGATCAGTTTCCTTCGATACTATCATGAGTTTCTTCACAACCCTTCCATTTCACTATTGTCATGCCAATTACAGTTTTACATTTGCAGCAAAAGAAAATATCAACGATACAGTTCGAGGGGTTTCCCATGGATCCAGCCCCTCAGTTCAGCTTGGTGGGGGGACCTTACACTGTGGTCTTTCCCCATTGAGCCTTTGCTGCAGCTGCCCCAAGCTTTAGTGCGTCCCTCAGCACGTAGTCCTGGACCTTGGAATGTGCCAGTCTGCAACATTTGGTGGTGGACAACTCTTTTTGCGCTGGAAGACCAGCAAGTTTCGGGCAGACCAAAGGGCGTCTTTCACCGAATTGATAATCCTCCAGCAGCAGTTGATGTTTGTCTCGGTGTGCGTCCCTGGGAACAGCCCGTAGAGCACAGACTCCTGTGTTACAGAGCTGCTTGGGATGAACCTCGACAAAAACCACTGCATCTCTTTCCACACCTCCTTTGCAAAGACACATTCCAGGAGGAGGTGGGCGACCGTCTCTTCCCCACCACAGCCAACACGGGGGCACTGTGCGGAGGGGGCGAGACTTCGGGTGTGCATGAAGGATCTGACTGGAAGGGCCCTTCTCACCACCAGCCAAGCTACGTCTTGGTGCTTGTTTGAAAGTTCTGGTGATGAGGCATTCCGCCAAATGATTTTGAGGGTCTGCTCGGGGAACCATCCGACAGCATCCACCGTCTCCTTTTCCCGTAGGCCCTTGAGGACATTCCGTGCAGACCACTGCCTGATGGACCGGTGGTCAAAGGTGTTTTCCCGCAGAAACTGCTCCACGAAGGATAGGTGGTACGGCACGGCCCAACTGCATGGAGCGTTCCGCGGCAATGTGGCCAAGCCCATCCTTCACAACACCGGGGACAGATAGAACCTCAGCACGTAGTGACACTTGGAGTTTGCGTACTGGAGGTCTACACACAGCTTGATGCAGCCGCACACAAAGGTGTAGAGCAACAACGTGAGCGCCTCGCACCTGATGACCAGGTTCTTACCCACAATGGAGAGAGATCGCTGCCCCCACATGCCCAACTTTTGTCGTACCTTGGCTACTCGCTCCTCCCATGTTTTGGTGCACGCCCCGGCCCTTCCGAACCATATCCCCAGCACCTTCAGGTAATCTGACCTGACGGTGAAGGGGACAAAGGATCGGTCAGCCCAGTTCCCAAAGAACATGGCCTCGCTCTTGCCGTGGTTAACTTCGGCTCCCGAGGCCAGTTCGAACTGGTCGCAGATGCTCATCAGTCTGCGCACGGACAGCGGATCCGAGCAGAAGACGGCGACGTCATCCATGTACAGGGAGGTTTTAACCTGAGTGCCTCCGCTGCCTGGGATTGTCACCCCTCTTATGCTCGCATCCTTCCTAATAGACTCAGCAAAGGGTTCAATACAGCAAACAAACAAGACCGGGGAGAGAGGACAGCCCTGTCTGACTCCAGATTTGATCGGGAAACTTTCCGATTCCCACCCGTTGATTGAGACTGCGCTACTGATGTTTGTGTAGAGCAGTTGGATCCAATTGCAGATTCCCTCCCCAAACCCCATTTTGGAAAGCACGCCCATCATGTAGGTGTGCGATATCCTGTCAAAAGCCCTCTCCTGGTCCAGGCTGATGAGGCAGGTGTCCACCCTCCTGTTCCGTACGTAGGCGATCGTATCCCTGAGTAGCGCGAGACTATCGGAGATCTTCCTGCCGGGTACAGTACAGGTCTGATCGGGGTGAATCACCAACTCCAGAGCAGATTTGACTCGACTGGTTATGACTTTGGACAAAATCTTGTAGTCAACATTAAGCAGTGAGATGGGCCGCCAATTTCTGATTTCTGCCCTCTCCCCCTTCTGCTTGTAAATGAGGGTGATGATGCCTTTCCTCATGGATTCTGCCATGCTGCCGGCCAGGAGCATACTCTCGTATACTTCCAGCAGGTCCGGGCCGACCCAGTCCCATAGGGCCGAGTACAACTCGACTGGTAAGCCGTCGCTCCCGGGAGTTTTACTCGTCTCGAAGGACTCGACGGCCTTTGTCAGCTCGTCCAGAATTAGCGGCTTGTCCAATCTCTCCCTCCTGCTGTCATCTAAGACCTCTGATAGATGACAGGAAGGACTGGGAGGCTCTGCTGTCTGTGGGCTTCGCGTCATACAGCCCAGCATAAAAGGATTTGCTGATCCTTAGTATATCGGACTGCGAAGACATTACCGAGACATCTTCTTCCTTCAGGCTGCTGATAACAGAGTTCTCTCTGTGTACCTTTTGGAAGAAGTAACGCGAGCACGTCTCATCCTGCTCGATGGAGCGGACTCTGGACCGGAAGATGATCTTGGAGGCCTCCTTGGCAAAGAGCGAGGCCTGCTGGCTCTTCACCTCTTGGAGGTCCTCTTTAACCTCGATCCCCATTGACTGCAACCGGAGTAGATTTTGCATAATATTCTGGAGTCGGGACATTTCCCTCTGTGTCTCTCTCGCCCTCTGACCACCTTTGTGGATGAAGAACCTCTTGATGTTCTCCTTGATCGCTTCCCACCAGTGAACTGGAGACTCAAAGAGGGGTTTCACAGTCCTCCAACCTTTGTAATCCCTTTTGAGTTCCTCAACGTTCTCTGGGGTCAGCAGTGTAGCATTGAGCTTCCACGTCCCTCTGCCAACCCGCTGGTCATCCTATAAGTGACAGTCGGCCAGTAAGAGGCAGTGGTCGGAGAAGAACACCGGCTTGACGTCGGTGGATCCGACCGTGACAGCACGGGACACAAACAGGAAGTCAATCCTGGAACGGGCAGACCCGTCCGATCTTGACCATGTGTATCTGCGCTGCGCTCCGTCTGCAGGTTTGCTGAAGACGTCGTGCAGTTTGGCATCTTTAACTGTTTCCATTAGGAATCTGGACGTAGCGTCCAGTTTGCTGTCGTCACTGCCGGATCGTCCAGCCGCATCAATGATGCAGTTGAAGTCACCGCCTAGGATGACCGGCCTGGACACGGTCAGCCGCTCGCTGCGTTGTACCGGGGCATACACGTTGATCAGCATTGTTCCAAATGAATCAGCAAGTTGCAGGTTTTAACACCTGGTCTTTAAGTTAGTTTATCTCTGCCTGAACTCCACTGGCAAAAGTACACATTACACTAACAATCTTGGAAAGAGAAAATGAGCTAGGGATTCTAGCAAATGCCCTGTCCCCTCCCCCTCACAAGAAGATTGAATGTTAGTTATGCCCTCTACAAGTTGTCTGATCTTCACAATCTAGGCTCACGCATAAAGAATAGAAACTTGATCAAGACATCAGAGGGATGCTGAAATCTGTAGAACTGTACCCCAGCACAAGGCAACAACTTTACAACACCAGATCAATCTTAGATCAAGTCTATTGTCGACTATTCCTCTGGTAATAATTTTGAAATCCTTGGATTACAGGCCTCTTCTGCTGTACAGCTAAGTATTACTGAGTGAAGCAGACACTGAGCCCAGTAGGCAGTTAATTGGAATTGGGGTCTTAAGTACATCATAGGACCCTGATTTGCATAGACTAATGAGGCTGCTGTCTGAGCGGCTGACCAGCAAATCCTAAACTTTGGGTTATTGGACCACATTTAAGTTGCAATTGATTTTTTGCTGCGGAATTTGGGTGTTTTTGATCTGTATTCATTCAGTAGGGAATAGTATTTTTAATGCAGTTTTAACAGATGCACTCTGCTAGTATCTGCAGTAATTTTACTGTCTCATTCAATTACTTTTTATTTGAGTTTTTCTGTGACTTTAATATTGGGACCCCTGTAGAACTGATGAAATGTGCATATGTTCTGTTACAAGAATTGTATGTACCTATATAGAGATGCTGCCTAATTGAGAGTTTGTTTTGAAAAACAATAGGATATAAGTTAACTTAGATTCTCACAAACTAGTGTAGATTTAATATGAACAGTCATTGTACTTGTTTTGATTAAAATATTTGGGAATTGATGAGTTTGAAATGGTTTCTGAAGTATTACACTTGGTTTGGTATGCCATGTAGACTTCATTGTCTTAACCTTTCTTGTGTTTCAGTGGGTGCAGTTACTGTCATTAGCCCCCTGGAACTAATCAGAACGAAGAGTCAGTCTCGCAAGCTGACATATAAGGAGCTGGGTAGTGTTGTTCGGATTGCAGTAGCACAGGATGGCTTGCTGTCCCTCTGGAGGGGCTGGGGTCCCACAGTGCTTAGAGATGTGCCATTCTCAGGTCAGTCTGGTGAAAGACATGTATATATTTTATTAAAAATAAAATAACCAAGTTCTCTATTATTGGTTCTGGGAAAAGCTGTGCTTCTAGAGGATTCATTGGAAGCTTATCTTTTCGAAAGTAATTCAGTTTTCATACCTTAATTTTTATTGAGTCTTTTTTTTTCCTGCATTGCAGCCATGTTCTTGGTGCTCCTAGCATTGACTTACTCAACAATCTTTCCCCACTGCCTCTTGAGTGGAGGGCTTCTCCTGGTGAGAAGAATATCATCCTCCTCTTCCTTTCCATTGCCTGTTCCAAGACCTCCAGTGCAGCATTAGAGAACTTTGTTGTCTGCTTGCTTGTTCCCTCCTTCAGCCACTTTATTCCTCAACTTGTTCCTTTGCAGCCAGAATCAGTTCCCCTTTAAAAAGTGCTGGCTGCCTTAGGTAGTGTTCTTAACAGCTTCACCTCAATAGGCATGCGCCAAATGAATAGCATGGATTCATTGGGCTGCACACACAAATTATTGTAATTAGCATGCAGCATGAATATTGAGGACAGTACCCCTTTTCTCCCTTACCCCCATGCACTCGTTTTCGGGTTTGATATGATTTCTAGGCCCCACTCTCTGGAATTCTGAGTTAATAATGTAAGTAAATTGTAAAATCAAGATTGACTGACTGGCATGAAGGAGGTGATGCAATGCCTTTTAGCTGAGCCATAATTCCCTAGATAGATCAGAATCAGCTCTATAATTAACAGTACATTCAGATGTGGAGAAAATAAATTATTTTCTGATCAGAATCAGCTCTATAATTAACAGTACATTCAGATGTGGAGAAAATAAATTATTTTCTGATCTGATTCACTAATTATTCTTTTTGTTTTAAGCCTTTTTCCTGTCCTATTAGTGCATTGTTGGTCCTTTTGATAAAGGAAGTGAAATACAATAGAAAGTTGACTGTGTCCTTTTAAACAACTAATTTCAACAAAAACTGTCTTGACTACTCAAAACATCTTGAATCTTTCAAATTGAATATTTTAAATTACTGCTTTAAAAATTAATTTCAATCTGTTATTGGAAATATACAGAAAAATTAAGTAGATTTTGAGAAATACACACAATCAAAGAACCATCCTTAATTTAGAATAATGGATATAAATTCTGGTCCTTGAGAAAAAGTGGTGTTCTGTGCCTCGGACCTGTTTTTCTGCTATTTGGCGGCCGATGAGAAAAGGCTAGTAGTTTATCGAGCTTAATTCTTCCACATAGTGTTTAGTCTTCCCTATCATGGAATCAATCCCATTTATTTATTTTCCAAATAAATTCTTCATAAATGCATCTTGTTCTGATCATATTTTTTTTGATCTTCATACCATCTCACAATCAACCTGGGCCTGGTGGCTTCCGCATACAGCACCTTTGTTACGACCGACCGCTCCAAAGCCCCCAATCAAAATATACAATTCTGATTGTGGTGGCAGAAACGCGCTGTTAATTCAATCCTATCCCTCCACAGATTGCCTAACATTTATCATTTTAAACTTTCCAAATTAAAGAAAGACCCAGCCAAATTGTACCATCTATGTCTTTAAATCAACAAATTAACTGTTTAATTCGGAAAACGAAATTCTTAACACTACTAAGATATAAACAACATTTAAAATAGAAAAAATAGAGTCCTTGCAGATTTATGCTCCTGCCGGATGTGGAACAGTCCAAAGTTGCTTGAAGTCCTCACAGCTGTCCGATGAGGGGAAAAAAGGTTCTTCAACAGTAGAACAGTCCGTAGTCTAATTCAGAAGTCGAAATAGTTGCTCTGTCTCCAGTGATGAATTTCAACAATAAACAACTTGAAAACATTTTTTTTAATGAATCAATTTGGCTTTAGAATTTTTGAGGGATAAAAGATTGTCACAGTCTAACTTCCCTTCCTTCAGTTTAAATTATCAGAGATCTCTGTTTTGGCTTAACATTTTTAGAATTTTGAGAGAGAATAATAAATAGACTCAATTCTCTTCCTTCAGTTTAAATGGTCTGAGAGCCCTCTTTTCAGGTGCTAACACACAGCTGTCTGTCTGTTTCTCCAGTTGTCTGTCTCAACTAAAAAATCAGTTCAAAAGATAATTGCAACATTGTACATCCAGTCCTTGGTCTCTGAATGGCTGTTGCCAGGTAACTAGGATGCATTCTTTGAAGCCGGTTGGTTCCCTCTCCGTATGGTTGTATCCAACGGCAACCAAATGCACTTTCTCCTCTAACTCCTGAGGCTTTCTGGTTCTTAAAGCAGTACAGCTCTCTTTCCAGCCTTAAAGGCACACAGCATTCTTCCCGGGAAAAAAAAACTAAAGGATCATAACACCTTCTCCACACACACACACCACCTGTCCCAAAACCCTAAGCAGTATAAGAAGCATTACCAATATCAATATTCAATGAATTTAAACCTACCTGAATTTAAACCAAATATTTTATCCAGCTCCTTTTTTTAAAATCTTAATTTACATAAAGCTTTTAGTATATTTTCATACAGATTAAGCAGAAGAGCGAAGCGCTGTTAAAGACAAAGTGGCCGTGTGTGATGCAACAGAAATTGGATGCCTGTTCCGCTTTTGGTTTTTACATTAGATATACTACTTGGATTTAGCATTACTGGCCATTCCTGTAACCTGACCCCTCTCAACCCACAAACCAGTATTTTTATGCACCAAAATTTAGGTAACTAGAGGCACAAGGATTAGACAGTCATAGTCATTTGTGGCACAGAAAGAGGCCATTCAGCCCATCGGGTCGATGCTGGCTCTCCACAGAGCTACTCAGTCCCCATAGCCCTGCAAATCTATTTCCTTTTAAATGGCCATCCAGTTTCCCCTTGAAGTCACATGATTGCCTTTCACTTCCACCACCCTTGTGGGGAGCGAGTTCCAGGTCATTACGACCTGCTGTGTTTATTTTTATTAAAGTTCTTCCTCATATTCTCCCTGCATCTCTTGCCCAAAATCTTCAATCTGTGTCCCCCGAGTTTTTGTACCATTTAGTTAATGGGAACAGTTTTCCCTTGTCTAACTTATCTAAGCCTGTCATAATCTTGTACACTTCTATTAAATTCCCCTCTCAGTCTCCTTTGTTTTAAGGTGAACAACCCCACTTTTTCCAACCTAACCGTGTAAATAAAACCCCATTCCCGGAATCATTCTGGTAAATCTCTGCACCCTGTCCAGGACCTCCACATCCTTAAAGTGTGGACACAGTGCTCCAGTTGGGGCCTAACCAGGGCTTTATAAAGGCTCAGCATAACTTCCCTGCTTTTTTTACTCAATGCCTCTGTTTATGAAGCCCAAGATCCCATGTGCTTTACTAACCACTCTTTCAATATGTTCTGCCACCTTCAAAGATCAATGCACATGCAGCCCCAGGTCCCTCTGTTCCTGCCCACTCATTGGAACTGTGCCATTAAGCATATATTGCTTCTCCCTATTCCTTCTGCCAAAATACATCACCTCACACTTGTCAGTATTAAATTCCATCTGCCACCTGTCTCTCCATTCTGCGAGCCTATCTATGTCCTGTTGCAGGCAGTTCATATCGTCCTCACTGTTTGCCACTCCTCAAAGTTTGGTGTCACGGGCAAATTTTGAGACTCTGCTCTGTATTCCACTGACCCTTGGGGAACACCACTATCTACCATCCTCCAGTAGTCTGAAAAGCAACCATTTACTACGACTCATTGTTTTTTTTGTCTTTGTCATTTTGTTCTATCTGATTGGAAAATATTGTGCTGTTACACAATCCTCTCATCTTCAGTAGGCACATGAATATACATAATAAAAACTAAGTGCTGGAAATACTCAGCAGGTCTGGCAGCAGCTGTGGAGAGAGAAACAAAGTTAACGTTTCAGGTCTATGACCTTTCATCAGAACTCTGATGAAAGGTCATAGACCTGAAACGTTAACTTTGCTTCTCTCTCCACAGCTGCTGCCAGACCTGCTGAGTATTTCCAGCACTTAGTTTTTATTTCAGATTTCCAGCATCTGTAGTATTATGCTTTTATTACGTGAATATACATTCCTATCAGACCACGACTCAACAGACAGATGTATTAAACAAGTAAATTAATAGGAGTCAGTACTTCCAGTTTAATTACAGCAACTTACAAACTTTTCTCCTCCATGTCAACAACAAAAAACTGGACTCTCTCTTGCTGTACCTTTCAACTGAAAAAATTATTCTTTGAGATATAGTTGTTCACTTATGTGGGAATATGCTGCCGTAGAGCAAGATTTAATTGGAATTTTCCAGTCAGCCTGCAGGCCCGCCTCTTCCCACTGCCTCCCCCGCCCCCCCCCCCCCCCCCCCCCCAAATGGCATCAGGAACAGGCCAGCTGCCTGGAGGTGGCCTCCCAGTGGCAGACAGGGGACCAGCACTCCAGGCAAACTTTGAGGCCCGCCCCACCTACCTGGCTGCAGCCACAGGCCACCCTGCAGAGGGGATCCCCCTCCGGATTAGTCTGGCTGCTTTGGCCATATTTTTAATGGCAAAGTTTTAAAAGTACTGAGAGGATGCTTCCAAGATGGAGGCTTTCACGTGCTCTCTCTCCAGAAGCAGCAGGCTGTAGCTTCTTTTGAGCTGTTCCTTTCGAATTGCAGGGCTTCTTATTGGCCTTCCAGCTTCAAGAGCCCGCCCACCATCCTTTGAATTGGACGGTTAGCACTGTCTAGCCACTATTTGACCAATTTGGGAAAAATCACTGCCAGCTGGCTGATGCCCACACAGTGCAAGGTCAAGGCTCCCATTTGACTCCGATGTGGAGTCCTGACCCAAAACCAAAATCCTTCCCATGGTGTCAAGAAATGCTCTCAGGGAACCATGCATTTCAAGTGGTGCTTTTGTGTCCAGATATAATTTACATTTCTATAGCATGCAGAAACCAATATTTATCATGGTGGACAAGTAAGAATCCCAAAAATAAATTTAATAAGGGCAAAAATGTTTCATTTTTCTCAGTGTCCACTTTTCCCAATGAACAAAACTTTGTACATTAAATTCCTTTCAATCTATTAATTCTAAAATAGATTGAGCATTTTCATTTGGTTATTATAAAGTCCCCTAACATTTTTGTAAACGTGGAAGTTATGTCATTAAAGGAAAAGGGGGTTTTGTGAATTAACAAATTACGAGTTTTACTTGCCTTAAAAAGATAACTTCTGGGTCAGGAGCTTCTTTTAAAACTTGTGCAGTGAAATTTTGTAATTGAAACCTTAATAGCAACATCCCTTAATCTTATTGATGGTTCCTGGTGTGAAAGTGTCACTTCTTATGGAGGTAAGACAAGACAGTCTAAGCAATGGATTAGATATAGTGGGATAGCTGTCTTTTTGGTGCACTTCATTTATCATCTGGCACTTAAAGTTGCACAAAAATATTTATTTATTTAGAGATACAGCACTGAAACAGGCCCTTCGGCCCACCGAGTCTGTGCCGACCAACAACCACCCATTTATACTAACCCTACAGTAATCCCATATTCCCACCACCTACCTACACTAAGGGCAATTTACAACAGCCAATTTACCTATCAACCTGCAAGTCTTTGGCTGTGGGAAGAAACCGGAGCACCCAGCGAGAACCCACGCGGTCACAGGGAGAACTTGCAAACTCCGCACAGGCAGTACCCAGAATCGAACCCGGGTCCCTAGAGCTGTGAGGCTGTGGTGTTAACCACTGCGCCGCCTTTGCTTATTATTTTCCACTCTGCAGAAGCTTCTAATTTCTGCTTTGTGTCTTGTCTCTAATTGCATTAACTGATTCATCTACAACACCACTAAAATACTTAAATGCTTCTTACAATAATATTAGTCCAATTGCATCAGGAGGGTGTGAACTTGATTTCTGCTGAGAGAAATGGCAGCATTGATTGCATTCCCTGATGAGATGCTCGCTGTTAAGTTATAGCTGTGGATTAGACCAGTAATGCAGTGTAAGTATTTTCATTTTTCGTCTGCAATTAAATCATATTGAGCAGTTGCCTAAACATGTACTGTTTTTGATTCAGTAACTGTTTGTGAACAAAAGTAACTGCTGCACTTGCTCATTGTTCTACTTGTACTGTGTTTAGAGGCTTAATGAGAAGGTTGGAAATGGAGAGTTTTGCAATAGAGTTTTAACTCCATTATCTGCCCCCACAGCAACTTACTGGTTTAATTATGAACTAATGAAGAACCAATTTTGCAAGAAATACAATGTCAGTGAACCTACGTTCGCAATCAGTTTTTTCTCCGGAGCATCATCAGGCGCTGTAAGTCTGACTTTTATAATAAAACATTTGTGATGGATAGAATAGATGAATTTGGGTTTACACATTGAAACCAGATGTTTTTCTCAATAAACTTAAAGGTTTTGTGAATCCAGATTTCTTTAGAAAAAAAGTGTTGAATAGTAATTTTTTTTTTACTGTTTAAGTGGTTAATCTTCTTGTTCTCACTCAAATTGTAACTGGTTCTTTTAAAACATTTTGCCTGTCCATTAATACTTCATAGACTTATCAGTTTGGTTTACTGTTGAAGTAGTTGGGTGTTTTATTAACTTTGCACGTTGTCAATGAATATTGAAAGTCTGGTATGTCCTGAAGAAAAGTTATACAAACTTTTCTCTCGAACCCTGAAGGTGCTTGAGAGATTCTTCACAATATTCACTACTCAATCATAACTGATAACATACAACAGCAATTTTAACTGTGGGAAGCTATCACCATATTTCTTTATCTCTGATAAAAATATTTTGGCTTATCTATATTACTTTATAACATAGAGCCCTAAGTCCAAAAAACCTATTTCTCTCTCCTCTATGACTCCCACAAATGCATTAATGTCCTATTAATGACAGGCACCTGAAATTTTTATGAAGGTTTTCTGGATTTTATGTGCCATAACAGCCGTAACCTCTGCAGAAACAGCAGAATTCGCCTTTTATACTCTTTTTTTTCTCCAGGCTTTCTGCTGAAGGTTTAGTGGTATATTGGAAATTCAATGGAAATTCTACACCAGGATGTCCCAAATTGCACTCTATATCACAAGCATGGTCCGACCATCTATAAAATTAAAGATTTAAAAACATTGGTCCAGATTTTGCAGTTGTAATGACAGTGAAATTGTCAGCGTTTGCCATCATTACAATTGTGAAACTGACAGCACCTTCTAGCGTCCACACATCCACAGTTAAATGTGAAAATCCAGGTTGCTGTCAGTGATTTCTTGCTCCTCCGCAGGGAAGTCTCTGCAGATGGCAATCACTTGAATTGACATGGACCTCCTACTTTTCATGCTCTAATCTAGCTGTTTAAACCCCCAAAAACATTACATCTCATTCAACAAGGCGTAAATAGATTTTAATGGTGTTCTAAGTCTTATTTACTGATGAATAACCTCTCCTGCCCTGTAAAAAAATTAACTTTTTATATTTGTGGGATGCCAAATCTTTCCATGATTTTAAAAGAAGTTTTTAATATAAATATTGCCTTTATCACATGTGTATGTCCCAATCTTTATTTCACTCTATAAAATTATTAAAATGCACTGATTATCCTTCATTTTTTTTTTAAACTCCTGGTTCGCTGTTTGAGAATTGGCTGCTTGATGACATCATTGTTACTAGATCCCAGAGATTTCCTTTGGGACAGGTGAAATCCATGTCAGAGATTGCCCACAAAGATCTAGCAATCTTCGAGGTCAGCTCTGAGTGTCATCACTTTGCCACTTGCCAATAAATCCAGGCTGTTGAATCTACTTTTAATCAAATACCCTTGTGATGCAAATCTTCTCAATCTATAATCATTTGTTGCCATTTAAATAACCGTAAAGAGGAAGGAGTTTATTCACTTTATATTGTATTTTTTAATGCTCATACCATTTTCCTACGCACCAATCTGACGTCAAAAGGTAGAGTATGTTTGAAAACTGCAGACCAAATTTCATTCTTTATAAATCCACATGACCATACAGTGAGCAGTAGTCTGTATGTAGATTTAGGTATGCCTGCTGTGTTTTAACTTCCGTATCTCCAGAGTAGTGCTCAGAGGTGGCTTCTCGCTTTTATTACTATAAAGCAGAACGGACATTGTATTTCTTGGTGTATTACAAAGGTGATATACATTTAAGCCTGGTATCATTTTCACAGTAAAGCCAAAAGTTATGGAGTATTTATGAATAGGAATTGCGGGGGTGGGGAGGGAGGTGAAGCGGTTAAAGATTGCCATTAGATTTCTAAAGTAGGACTGCCTGTATATTTTCCTATATAATCTATGCTGCATGGTATCTACAGCGCTGAAGAACATATGGTAAATTTTTCTTTGGGTATGTCTTAATTATAGCATACTGGAGATGGGGAACACGTAAGGAAATATACCTTTTTTGTAGTTTCTGGCCTGGACCATTTTGCGTGGCCCAAGTCCTACTCAGGCCTGTCCCTTGACAGACTACAGCTGCACTGCTGGTGGTCAGCTTCAGGACCTTCTGGTTGCTCCTTTCTTATTTTAATGATCATGCTGGGCCGGCATCTACTACATCTGGCAATGTTAAGGAAATCTGGCTGCAGTGTACTGGGGAACGACATTTGATGCAATGATTTCTTGGGAACTGAGCATTCTCCTGGCAGAAGTGGAAGATCTGACTTTTAGAATTTAGAAATTGGTACAATGTGGCTGAACAATACATTGCTTTGCACTGGTAGTGAGATACAAGTTGGCTCCCATGCCACTTAATTTGGTGCACAAAGCCTTCTTCATGAAGAGTAGAAAAGACCATAGAAAAGTCATTACTGTGCTTATCAGTGCATCTCAAAGCAGCTAGCTAAAGAGTGGTGTATGCAGAGGGATGGGAGTATGCTTCTTGCAGCAGGAGGTGTATTTCTCAGCACACTTTCATTCCTCATCTATGGTGAATCACAACCTGATGTCTTTTTTTTCCTCATCAAATAGTTTGAACATTGCTTGTTAAACTGTATGACAATAGAAATGAGTGCAATTGCTTGTTGCCAATACTTGACAATCTCTTTCAGATTGCAGCTGTATTGACTTTGCCATTTGATGTAGTGAAAACACGCAGACAGATTGAACTTGGAGAGCTGAGCACGATAAGTATGTAATTTTTAGATTTTTGTTTGAAATTATGCAGTGATCCAGATTTATGTTTGTATGTGCTGAGTGCTCACCTACACTTCACCTCGAAGGTTACATTTCTTGACCGTCTTCACCATTTATGAATCATGGAATGATACAACCTCGAAGGAGAATTTTCAGCCCATCATGCCTGAGCTGGCTCTAGCAAGATAGTGAGCAAAAAGCCCTTCAGCCTGTTTCTTGCACAATTCCTACTTCCTGCTACCTTCTAGCCAGGGAATTTTTGAGTGCAGAGGCCCCTTGCATGAATTTACAGGAGCCACATTCTGCATTGCAAAGCCTTTGCTCATAAATGCAAAAGCAAAATACTGCAATGCTGGAAATCTGAAATAAAAACAAAAAATGCTGGGAATACTCAGCAGGTCAAGCAGCATGTTTGGAGAGAGGAGCAAAGTTAATGTTTCAGCGAAAGCTTGTCACCCAAGTTCTGATAAAAGGTCATCGACCCGAAACATTAACTTTGCCCCTCTCTCCAAACATGCTGCCTGACCTGCTGAGTATTTTCAGCATTTTCTGTTTTTATTCCTGTTCTCAAAGTTGTGTGTCAATATCCGTAGCCAGTTTAAAGTCAAGGATGTATGCTTTAGGTATTGCATTTTTCTGCATTATTTGGTGCTTTTATTTTGCCTATAATTTTCTCCATTTAACAAAAAAATGCCCCTGTATTTTTGATCTTTGCCTTTTGAGAGTTGCAAATAAAGTACAGAAAATGGGTGTTCCTCTGGTTATTCCTCTTTCTGGTTATTTGGAGTAAAGGCCTGCTCGGGTCTGCAAATCAGACCCAACCTGAACCTGACAGAACCCCCATCTGAGCCCGAGCCGGCCCGAGTCCTTCCATTTTTTTCCCACGCTTGTCCCGACAATCAGTTAACCTACCTTCCATTTTTCATTTTGTTCCTTACCTGCACAAACTTAAAATAACTGTAATTAAACCATCTTTAAAGTCCAAAAAGTAAATTAACAGTCAATTACCTGAGGTTGTGAGAGAGCATGTCTGATCTGACCCGACCCGAGCCTAACTGCTGGACCCGGAAGCGTGACCCATTTCGTCCAGAACCCGACACACGTCGTCGGGTCCTGTCAGGTTCGGGTCGGGTAGCAGGCCTTTAATTTGGAGGAGAGTCTGAGGCT
Source organism: Heterodontus francisci (assembly GCF_036365525.1). NCBI lineage: Eukaryota > Metazoa > Chordata > Chondrichthyes > Heterodontiformes > Heterodontidae > Heterodontus > Heterodontus francisci. The sequence goes on along the minus strand of NC_090372.1, from coordinate 160,734,310 downwards.
AGGTCAAAGGCAAATTCATTTACACTAAAGGTGGACTGCTTGATGCTGCCCATACCCAACCAAGCCAAGCTCCAACTCCCAGTGGTGCCATTTTACTGCTAGGTTCATCTGTTTGAATTTGACAGTTCCAATAGTAGAAGATCCACCAATGAGAGTGCCACACTGAGAATTAATTTTACCTTTGCTTTCATGATTCATAGGTGGAAGAGTAAGGGGCAAATTAGTACTGGACAGCAATGCAGAGAAATATTGCATCATTTCTGCCAGAAGATAGTGGTGCCCGTATAGCAATTGTAGCAGCTTGAGGGAACTGGAAAGCTCCTCCCAGAACCTGCAGGAATTTTCCCACAAATAGCAATGAAATGAGTAATCAGTTGATCTTGGTAAATTTTTGATCTTTTTGGGTCAAAAAGGGATGTTGGCTAGGACACTAAGGGAACTCCAGTTCTTCAGAATAGCCCCATGGAACCTGAATCACAAGAACAGCAGATAGAATTTTAGTTCATTATCTCATCTTAAGGACAACACTTCTGACCATGCAGCTGTTCCTCAGTACTGTATTTGTGTCATTATAGATTATCAGTTCGAGTTGTATAGTCAGGTTTGAAATCTGTCATCAAACCTGATTGCATGCTACAAACTGTGTGTTTATTGGCTAGACTGTTCAAGCTCATATATGGAGACTCCACTACCAGAATCACTACAAACAGCTTTCAAAGAACGCAATGACATTGGGTTTCTATTTCTTCTAACATGGACATAATTTTTCTATCTGTAAAATAGCAAATCTGTATCCTGTAAAATGAGGAAATAATTGTCAAATCTATGCAGTACAATCATCAAGAGTTTCTGTGATTAATTTTCTTTTCCAGAGACACAAAGAACCTTATCCTCCACCTGGAAAATAATGGAAAGAATTGTTAGTGAATCTGGATTTGGTGGCTTATTTGTTGGTAAGTAAGGCTACCAATGAACTTAGCACAGAACAAGCTAGAATTTTGTGTCAATGATGTATCAGTTTGCAGTGTGACTTTATAGTACATTTTAACATTGGAGATAAATTCCTGAACCACAGAATAGTTACAATGCAGAAGGAGGCCATTCGGCCTGTCATCTGTGCCAGCTCTCCAAGAGCACTCGCCTAGTCCCACTGCCAGCCTTTTTCCCCATGGCCCTGCAATTTTTTTTCTCTTCAGATAATTATCCAATTCTTTTTTTAATGCCTCAATTTGAATCTGCCTCCACCATACTCTCCAGCAGTGCATTCCAGATCCTCACCACTTGCTGCATAAAGTTTTTTTTCCTCATTTCACTGTTGCTTCTTTGAAATCACCTTAAATCAGTGTCCTCTGGTTCTGGATTCTTTGGCCAATGGGAACAATTTCTCCCTATCTACTCTGTCCAGACCCCTCGTGATTTTGAACACCTCTATCAAATTTCCTCTTAATCTTCTCTTCAAGGAGAATAGGCCCAGTTTCTCCAACCTCTTCATGTAGCTACCACAATACTGAGTTCCTCATCTCTGGAACCATTCTTGTGAATCTTTTATCTGCACCCTCTCTGATGCCTTAACATCCTTCCTAAAAGTGTGGTGCCCAGAATTGGACACAATACTGCAGTTGAGGCTGAACCTGTATTTTAAACAGGTTTATCATAACTTCCTTGTTCTTGTATCTATGCCCCTATTATAAATCCCAGGACCCCATATGCTGTATTTTAATTGCTTTCTTAACTTGCCCTGCAACCTTCAGTGATTTGTGCACATACTCCCATGTCTCTGCTCCTGTATCCTTTTAATTTATATTGCTCCTCCTCCTCATCTGGCCAATAGGTATCACTTCAAACTTTTCTGCATTAAATTTCATCTGCCGCTTATCCACCCATTCCACCAGCCTATGTCCTACTTGAAGTTTATCACTATCCTCCTCACAGTTCACAATACTTTGAAGCTTTGTGTCATCAGTAAATTTTTGAAATTATACCCTGTACACCCAAGTCTGTCGTTAATAGATATCAGGAAAAGCAGGGGTCTGAGTACCACCTCCTGGGGAACCCCACTATATACCTTCCTCTAGTCTGAAAAACAACTGTTCACCACTACTGTGTCCTGTCAATCAGTCATGCTGCTATTCTTTGTTTTCAGAAGTCATTTTTAATTTTTTGTAATCTGTGGTCAATTTCCGTGTGAGAACTTGAACCAGTCTCACTTAATGACATCTTTGCAATTTCTAAAATAAAATGAGTCCAGCAGCCAATTCTTGCCTCTCTGCAACCCAATCAAAATAGGTGCAATTCTATTTGCATGTTTTCCACCAATTTCCTCAAGCCTCAGCACCCTCATCCGCTAAAGCATGGACATCTATCTTCACATTGGAAAAGCTTATGCAGTGCGTTAGCCACCTTGATGTTCTAAGTATTCAATTCCAATTGCCACATACCAGGCTTGCTCATCACTAACTGAGACATACCCACCATAAAGCTGACTGCTCCTTCAAGGTGCTAATCAACATGTCGGTCTAGGCTGAAGCCTTCCTTCTTTTACATCAACTCGGACCTACATTTTATACATGAGCTGTAGGAAAACCTTATTACTTCCTGTAGGAGTTCCAAACCATGAAGGAGGACTGCTTGGACATATCCTTGATATGCCACAAGTTTAACCTGCCTTGGCACTTTTCTGGTGTGTCAGTTGAGAGATGCAGAAGAGTCAGCTTTGTTCGTTCTTATCACAGTCCAAAAAAACTGATCCAGAAAAAATTGGCATCCGCTCAAACCTATGTGTACTGGTGAGAGTAATCGAAACAGCTGCCACTTGTATTTTCTAATCAACAATACCTTCAAAATTCTCTTGTTTACAACTCTGCATAACATGAACATTTTTATTGGCCTGCTTAAATAATGCAATTATATGCTGTTACAATTTCAAACTAAATTAGTAAAGATTTGCTTCATAGAGTGTGCATAAAGTAATAAATAAGTGAGAGTATCCATCATCTGGATCTAAATTCTGTTCCTGCCTTATCCTCCAGGTTTGTTGCCTCGATTAATGAAGGTAGCACCGGCATGTGCTATTATGATCAGTTCCTATGAATATGGCAAATCCTTTTTTCGTAAAATAAACCAAGAGCGGGCGCTAAAAACAGGCTGAAAGTCAAACATCAGCTGAGAAAATCCAGACAGCATAAGTTTGAAGAAACCAAATATGGAGATTCCATTCTTGCCAAATTGTGTAACTAAGTTATAGACAAACTTCAGACATGCCCAACCCATTATTGTACAAAGGAAGACCGTGGAATATCAAATACCTAGTGAATGGACACACATTATTTCTAGGATGCTTGTCCAAACTCTGTTTCCAGTGCTTGAACTCGCTGTAAAATATGTTTTCTATTGTGGCTCAAATTCCAAGGTCCAGCCATAATGATGTGAAAGGTATAAAAATAATGAGGTTCTTGTGATGGAAGCACAATAGGAACAATGTACCTATTTAGTATTGTAAAGTAAGTAGGACTATATCAACAAAGATTCACAACCTAGCAAGGTAAGAAACAGATGTTGAAGTTGTAGTTCATCATTATTAGATGTTTGAAGTGCAACTGTAGAAATTTAAAGTGCAATACTAATGTACAAAATTACTTATCGTATTACTGGATAAATGTAGACAATGAAATCTGCTGCGAGGGCAGATAATGAGCAAAAAGAGGCTGGTGAGATTGTTGTGGTTTATGTTTATCTGAATGGTCAGTTTATTGCAATGAAGATTACTTCCTGAAATCAGAGTTCAGTAAATATTAATTTGTGAAACTTTTGTTTTTGTTGAGAAATGTGATTTTTTGATGTCTGATAACTATCTGCCTTTACTTTTATAAATAAACACTGCACATCTTATTAACAGCCTTTCTGGTTCTAGTGGTGTACTAAGTGAAAGGGCTTGATTTTATCCTGCCCTTGGAGATGGGGGCGTGGGAGGGGCACACAAAAAATGGCTTGAGGTGGTGTCGGGGTTATGTCTGGAGTTGGGCTGATCGCATGTCATTTTGTCTGCAGTGGGCACTGTGGCAAATGGAAAGTCTGCTGGGAGGCCAATTGAGCCACTTGAGTGGCCCAGTAAGGGCCATTTAAAGGCTACCTCCCTCCACTGGCATCTAGCAAATGTCTGAGGGGTCTACTACTGGCAGCCTCCTAGAGTGCTCTGGGAGTTGGTGGCGGGGGTTGGAGATGGAGGAGAGGAAAGGGCCTCTTCCTTTCCCCCCCCCCCCCCTGCCTGAATGGCCCTAGCGAATGCAACCCCAAGTATCTGGGTTCTGGGGTCTCTGATTGACCAGCAGATCTTGGAGGCAGGATTTCATTCCTTAAAGGGACAGTGTCTCCTATGGCAGGGAATTAATTGCCTGCCTGTCATTGAATTCAGCTGGTGGTCAAATGAAGAGCAGAGTTGGGGTTACTTCCGCCAACGTAAAATCATGCCCAAAGTATTTGAGGGTGATTTTGTTAATTTTTATTCTTTCACTTCCCCACAAGTTGTTTATCCTTCTCCCTAAAAGCAGTTCATTTCTAGCTCTTCTTTGGCCTCCTTATCTCGAGAAACAATGGGTAAGCGCCTGAAGGTGGTACAGAACAATTATTGGTGCCTCGAATTTTGTTCTTTTTTCCCCAGAAGAATGACTGGTAAGAGTAGCGAACAAATATGTATCTGATCTTGCTTTAACTGAGTTGTCAGTGAGGGGTGAAGGAAGTAACGGTGCTCTTACAGCTTGTGTGGCTGTCACCACCTTCTGCTTCTCATACTTGCTAGCTGAGGTCAACCTGGAATGGTAATTCTGATTAAAATTGTAGGTTAAATTTTGCAACAGTTAAAGGACAGAGCAGTTTGAATATCTTGGAAGGTATATTTCCTAGTCTTATGGAGGCTGGTTGGCAAAATGCACAAGCCTGCTGCAAACTGGCATATTAAAAGAAAAATTTACTCCATGTACTGAAAGTAACATTTTGTTTCATAGAACAAAGAACAGTACAGCACAGGAACAGGCCATTCGGCCCTCTAAGCTTCCAAGTTTCATATGTTAGTGACAATTATTCTGAAGCTACTATAGAAGACAGCAAAGACTGACATGCTGAGACCCTGTTTAAAAACCTAACCCTGGGTTAAGGTACTCTTTCCTAATTTTACCTGCTTCCTTCAGGAGCATCACAAGGTATCCAGAATTGCTGTGTGGATGTAAACAGATAGCTGTGAACATCTCCACAGTTAAGCAAGCACACTTTGTGGTAGCCAGTGCATCAAAGCCCTGAGTTTTTCCTCTTCATGTTTTATGTATCTTGTGTCAGCAACTATGTGCCTGGTTGACAGGGAATGTGAATATCTGGCTGGGATGCAGTTTGAACTCTGATCACTTAACTGTGGCACAGCTTTGTGCAGTCAGGCCACATTAAACTTTCTCCATTTTTATTTCTGCTGGAAAATAGTACCTTGTATTACATTTCCACAAGTAACTTGCCAAGTCTCCTTCAACAGCACCTTCCAAACTTGCAACCTCTGCCATCTAGAAGGACAAGGGTAGAAAATGCATGGGAACACCACCACCTCCAAGTCACACACCATCCTGACTTGGAACTATATCGCAAAAATGGCGGAGGATGATCCTTTGGATATGGAGGCTGGTGGGATGAAAAGTGAGGACAAGGGGAACCCTGTCACGGTTCTGGGAGGGAGGGAGGTTCTGGCCATTTTCGCCACCTCCAGCGTGATGCCACTACCAGTCGCATCTTCCCCTCCCTTCCCCTGTCAGCATTCCGAAGGGATCGTTCCCTCCGCGACACCCTGGTCCACTCCTCCATTACCCCCACCACCTCGTCCCCGTCCCAGGGCACCTTCCCTTGCAATCGCAGGAGGTGTAATACCTGCCCATTTACCTCCTCTCTCCTCACTATCCCAGGCCCCAAACACTTCTTTCAGGTGAAGCAGTGATTTACTTGTACTTCTTTCAATGTAGTATACTGTATTCGCTGCTCACAGTGTGGTCTCCTCTACATTGGGGAGACCAAGCGCAGACTGGGTGACCGCTTTGCGGAACATCTCCGCTCAGTCCGCAAGCAGGACCCTGAGCTTCCGGTTGCTTGCCATTTCAACACTCCCCCCTGCTCACATCTCTGTCCTGGGATTGCTGCAGTGTTCCAGTGAACATCAACGCAAGCTCGAGGAACAGCATCTCATCTACCGATTAGGCACACTACAGCCTGCCGGACTGAACATTGAGTTCAATCATTTCAGAGCATGACGGCCCCCCACTTTACTTTCATTTTTAGTTGTTTTTTCTTTTTTTTTACATTCTTTTTTTGCATTTATTTCATTTCATCTTAGTTTGTTCAGTTTGCTGACCCACTGTTTTTTTCTGGTTGTTTTTCTTCAGGTTTGCACTTGCTGCTGTTCAATATTCAATGTATTGACACCTAATCTGTACTAATGCTTTGTCTTTCAACACACCATTAACATATTGTTTGCCTTTGCTCCGTGACCTTTTGGTCAGCTATGTGGCCTGGTCCAATCTGCACCTTCTCCTTTGTTATCTCTTGCCCCACCCCCACCTCACTTGTTTATAATCTGTGACTTTTCTAATATTTGTCAGTTCCGAAGAAGGGTCACTGACCCGAAACGTTAACTCTGCTTCTCTTTCCATAGATGCTGCCAGACCTGCTGAGTGATTCCAATATAACTTGGTACTTGTGTCCTTCGTTAAGATATGTTCATCTGTGCCATTTGGATAGGGCATTTATCAGAAAGCCAATCTGATATTGACCATTTTACACAATTGAAATCTTTACCAATTTGTTTTAGTTTGTTAATTTGTAATCTACAGCTTGAGCACAAATGGCCCATGAAACTATATCGATAGGAAGCAGGTTTTTTGTAAAACAAACCCTACTACCCACGTGAATTTTTGACCTTTTCTATCCCATAATAAACCTGAAGTGCAATGGAATATGGCGGAACCAGACGATTCAATTCTTGATCAGAATTTAGGACAAATTATTGCGCTTGTTGGGGGAGGGGATTATCGGCTTTAAGACACTGAGGGCTGAATTTTACCTTGGGCGGATGGGAATTCACCACCGCTTCAGTCTAGCCTGGGGATCTGTCCTATATTTTAGTGGGCTTTAATTGTCCCGAGGCAGGGCTTCCACCCACTTGAGGGAGGAGGTCCCGCCTCAGTGAGCTGCCGGCCAATCAGCGGGAGTGGTGGCCACTGCTAGGACTGCAGCCCAACTGACGCAGTGGACCCTGGAGAGTGAGTGAGTTGGGCATGCCTCACTAGGGGAATCAGTCCTTCCCTGGTGAGGCTGGAGTGGTAGTTTGGGGGAGGGAGGGGTGGGGGGTGTCATCTGGGCGTCCGGGAGTGGGCTGGTAGGTGGAAGTTTGGGACGGGGGGGGGGCCTCAGTTGGGTACCCTGTGCCTGAGTACCATGCCCCCACCAACGCCCCCTTTCCCAGGGTACAGAAAGGCTGGCAGTGGAGGTGGGCAAGGGCCGTTAAGTGGCCACTTAAGGACCTTGATTGGCCTCAGCGGGCAGTTATCGCCCCACGCCCGACTGCCGTAAAGGCGACTAGAGGCGCAAGCAGTGTGGGTAGGCCTCCTGGAGCCTCCCACTCAATTTTAACGCCGCCCCCATGCCACCAACTGACCTGCTGGGACGGCATAAAATTCAGCCCTGAGGCTCAATAATGAGCCTGTTTCATTATTGCCACCCTACCAATTTTAACATGTTACTCTACCATAGTTTATAGAATTAAATATAAACGTTGGTAATTAACAAGCACTTGTTCATTATATAATCATGAGCAAATGTGCTTTTAAAGTTGTGATACAGCTTTCCAGAGGCTTTATAGGGCATGTTGTAATAGTATAAAGCTGAGTCTGATTGTAAAATCAAGGGGATGGAAGACAATTAGTAATTGTGGGAAAGTGGAGTTGAAACCCAAGATCATCCAAGAGCGTACTGCATGGCAGAGCAAGCGGGACAGGCTGTATAGTCTACTCTTGCTCCTAGTTCTTAAGATGGAATAAAAGGTGAAAGAGTATTACCCTATGACGGATGAGAGATTTGAAATGTAAGGACTAAACTCTTGAAATAATGCTTGATAGTTTCAGTGCCAGATGGCTGAGTGGGCAGTGTTGTGGAGATGACAGAAAGGAATCTTGGCAATTGATTAGAAGTGCAAGCTCAGCTGGGGTTGAAGGTAACATCAAGTCTAACACCATCACTGACCTAAAACATTAACTCTGCTTCTGTCTCCATAGATGCTGCCAGACCTGCTGATTATTTCCAGCACTTTTGGTTTTTATTTGCTTTCCAGCATCTAGTATTTTGCTTTTCTTTTAGCATGAGCATCTCCCTCATTAGAGATGATCTACAGCAGAAGCGTTATATAAATTGTTGGTTGTTCTGTTTGAACTTTGTGTGGATTAACATGGTGCATCACAACTTTAAAAGCACAATTACAAAATCCATAGCTCTTGCTAACTATTCTAAGAAAGCAAAGGCTATGTTTTGTACCTGCTGCTTTGTACCTGCTGACAGTCTCAAAGCAGCTGAAGTAACAGTTTTAAATTTCGGCTACATATACAGACTATTCACGCTGTCACCTTATTTGAGTTAGTAATAACAGTGAGGCTGTCAGTGCTCACCGTTAAGGAATAAACCAGACAAACTTCCAGCATGTGTGTGTGCACGGTTAAATGCAGAAATTAACAAGTTGCTATTCAGTTTGCTCTGTTCTTATACAAGCTATGCTACACCAGTACCTCACCAAGAGACTTGGCGTTGAAATCAACAGTTGTGAAGCTGCTTTACTTAAACCACTCATTACCCACTAAACATGCTGGAAAAAAATTACTTACACCTGAATGTACGAGCCCTAAATTTTTAATGATGTGATAAGTCTTAATTCAGTGCCAGAGAGGTTGTTTGGCAATAATTAACATTTACAGCTGTGGAGTTTCATTCCCTCAGATTTTAAATATTAGACTTTCTCTTCCCCCTTTCAATTGCAACCTTCCCTCATTTTTCTGTACATAAATTTACATTGAATATTCAAATTTATATTGTGTGGTTTTGACTGTGTGGCTCAATGATTCTTAAGTCTGATTAGTTGAAGAGAGACACTGTTGTTGATTTTGATCAAAGACTACAGGCCCTCAAGAGGGGCAGTGAAAAGGATCTCCAATTAAATTGCTACTCAAGAAAAGAGACAGACTGGCATTTGTAAATGCTTTTCACAAGTACCAGCTGTCTCAAAGTGCTTTACAGGCAATGAAATACTTTTTAAAACTGTGATCACTGTTGTAATGGAGGAAAGCCGATGAAATGTCTGGACAGTTGTAAGAATCATGAACGGCGAGCACTGTTCTTTTGCTGCTGCCTGCAAAACCCAGGACATTCAGTCCGTGCACATTATGCAGTATTTTACATAATCTTCATGTTACAGCTGAAGCCTAAAAGTTTACAAATTAAATATAAATGGCCAAACTTCAGAAGCGGTTAGTTTCACTTTATTATACATGCAGTTTAAGACATTACAAATTTAAGACAAAAATTAAAGCACAAGTAAAATTTGATATTTACCTCCTCATTTAAATAAGACTGAACAAAATAAAGACCCTGTGAACACCCAAAGATGCTGATAAAAGACAAATCATGCATTATGTACCTAGTACCAGCAGCTTAATATCATTTCAGTACAGAATAAAATGTATACTAATGCAGTGGGATTGTATGTAAAATAAAACACTAAAAATAGGGTTAGACAATTGTCATTTTTTAAAATAAATGTTATTAAAGACTCTAGTATGATCCCTTGTGATTAGTCATGTATAAACAGCTCAAAGTAACACCAAATGAAAGTGTGGAATCACTGACTTCAGGCCATTTAGAGTGAAACATCACATATGATGAACATACATGTAACACAAGGTCAAAGGCAGATGCAAGTTACAATGAAGAGAACTATTCAATGTTTTCGCAATTTATAATTTCAAGAATGTGCCTATCTCTGTGGCGAGGTTCTCTTTGCAATGTGTTTAAATGCACCAACAAAATTGTCACCCACCATTCCTTAACATATTTAATCAGTAATTTGTTATTGTTGCAAAACATTCGTCGTGGTTCATATGTCTTCATAAGGGCAAGAAACTTGATAATTTGTATCATTGGAATTAAACAATTACAGTATGGAGCACAGTATTGGAACCAGTGCGTGATTGGCTGGGCTACCAGTACTTTTTCCTGATCAATAGACAATCACTCCCACATTGTGAGCACACAGCGCTTCCTGGCAACTGCATAAAAATTGTTAACACCAAATGTGCTCGTTGTCGCTTCCATTCTCGTGGAACAAATAGGTGAAAGTTTTAAGTACCTATCCGTGATTAAAACCAGCCTACACCTAAGCCGTGTCAGAATGTTAAAGGCATCTTGTATCAAGTTAGTCAAATAATGCAAAACAACAAAAACTAGGCATCACCTTTACTCGCAGATCTATTGAAAATGGCTTTGATCCAAGCAGTCAGGATTAAAGCTAGATAGAATTTCTCCAAAAAAAAAGTAAAACAATAGCCAATGAAATACATCTAGAAGTCTGCAACCTTAATTTGGACAAGGAACAGAGAACACTTCCACTTTAAAATCTCCGTAAAAATAGCAGCTTTTTTTAAGCAACGAAGTTAATTGCACATTTGACAACCTCTTTAATCCATAAATTCATAAACTCAGTGTTTCAGGCTTCTGTGAAGTAACACCAGCAGCAAACAAACAATAATTATAATGCTTTCTTTTACAAGAGGAAGGACATCTTAAAGCAGACATGTTATGGGGAAAAAAAATCTCAATACAAGCTGTCATGGCTCTTGTTTGCATATCTGGGATAACTCCCAAAGCAAACACATTCAAGTAAAGCACCCTGCACAAATGGCCAAAGCCTTCTGCGGATGCTCAAGATACCAGAGTAGCAAGTGAATTTTCAATTGGTTTTCTGGTTAAATAAAATCAAGTTGGACTTATTGAATCAAGTTTCTATACTTCCCAGCAGTTATTGAATGATTGGAATGTCACTTTAGTGCATAAGATGCCAGCTTTGTCCTCTTTGTGCTCAGCACATACATTCCTAAGATGGGGTGAGCCCTGGGCTTGTGATCTCAGCATTGGGACTGGCAAGACATTCACTTGACTTGAGGCTTGTAAGAGACTTGTAGCTTGTCATAGAGGTCAGGGATCCACATAGACCAAGTAATGAGGGAGTGTCCTCCTTCCCTATAAATAAAGCAAAACCTTTAATTTTTATTGGTATAAATAAAATAAAAAGGGATGATGGTGCAAGGCAAAAATGGTACAAGAAAAGAATGAAAAGATGGGTTTCGAGGAGATGTAGCTAGGAATAGCAGAACCATTATCAAATGCTCCGGTCTGAAAAAATGGGTCAGAGGTTATGATCTGAAGTTGTTGACCTTACGTTGAGCTTCATTGGAACAGTGTAGGAGGCTGAGGACAGAATGGGAGTAAGGCAGAGAATTAAAATGACAGGCAACTGAGAGCTCAGGGTCAAGTTTGCAGACTGAACAGAGGTGCTCCGCAAAGCACTCACCCAATCTGTGGTTGCTCTACCCAGTGTGGAGGAGACCAGATCATGAGCAGCAAATACAGCATACTCAATTGAAAAGTAGTACAAGTAAATCATCGTTACACCTGAAAGAAATATTTGAGGCACTGGATGGTGGGAAGGGAGAAAGTAAAAAGGGAAGCTGTTGCATCTTCTGCACTTAGAGGCCATGGAAGAGGAGGGGTTGTTGGAGGTGACTGAGGAGTAGACCAGGGTGTTGCTAAGGCAACGGTCCCTTCGGAATGTTGAGAGGGAATGGAAGAGATGTGTTTGGTGATGGAATCCTGCTGGAGGTACGGGAAAGCTGGGGAGGAAAGTGAGCTGTGAGGAGGATGCAAAGAGGCTCCAATGTGATTTGGGCAAGTTGGGTGAGTGGGCAAATGCATGGTAGATACAGTATAACATGGATAAATGTGAGGTTATCCACTTTGGTTGTAAAAACAAAGGCAGATTATCTGAATGGTGATAGACTGGGAAAGGGGGAGGTGCAACGAGACCTGTGTGTCCTTGTACACCAGTCGCTGAAAGAAAGCATTCAGGTACAGCAAGCAGTTAGCAAGGTGAATGGTATGTTGGCCTTCATTGCAAGAGGATTTCAGTACAGGAGCAAGGATTTCTTACTGCATTTATACAGGGCCTTGGTGAGACCACATCTGGAGTATTGTGTGCAGTTTTAGTCTCCTTATCTGAGTAAGGATGTTCTTGCCCTGGAGAGAGTGCAAAGAAGATTTACTAGGCTGATTCCTGGAATGGCAGGATTGACGTATGAGGAGAGATTGGGTCAACTAGGCCTATATTCACTAGAGTTTAGAAGAATGAGAGGGGATCTCATAGAAGCCTATAAAATTCTAACAGAACTAGGCAGACTAGATGCAGGGAGGATGTTCCCGATGGCTGGGAGGGGTCACAGTCTCAGGATACGGGGTATGCCATTTAGAACCGAGATGAGGAGAAATTTCTTCACTGAGGGTGGTGAACTTGTGGAATTCTCTACCGCAGAAGGTAGTGGAGGCTAAGTCATTAAATATATTCAAGAAGGAGATAGATATATTTCTTAATGCCAAAGGGATCAAGGGATATGAGGAGAAAGCGTGAATTAGACGATCAGCCATGATCTTTTTTGAATGATGGAGCAGGCCTGAAGGGCCAAATGGCCTACTCCTACTTTTCCATGTTTCTAAACAGCGGAGGATGAAAACTTTCCCCTTCAGCCTCCACAATCAATGGAATACTCACCTTCCACCCTCCACATTCAAAGGATCATCCTCCACTATTTCTGCCACCAACAAACAGATCTTTCCTACCCCTCTCCTTTCAGGAATGGTGAGGTGAATATGGGAATGTTAGGGTTATCACACAAAGGTCCCAAAAAAAAAGAAACATTAATGTAGCGCCTCTCACGACCTCAGGATGTTCCAAAGCACTTCAAAGCCAATTAAGTACTTTTGAAGTATAGTCGCTGTTGTAATGTAGGAAACAGCAGCTAATTTGCACACACGCAAGCCCCCACAAACAGCAATGTGATGATCAAAAAATCTGTTTTTTGATGTTTATTGAGGGATAAATATTGGCCAAGACACCGAGCAGGATTCCCCTGCTCTTCTTTGAAATACTGCCATCGGATCTTTTATGGCCACCTGAGAGGGCAGATGGGGTTTCTGTTTAACGTCTCATCCAAAAGACAGCACCTCCAGCAGTGCAGCATTCCCTCAGTACTGTACTGGAGTGTCAATCTAGATTTTTGTGCTCAGGTATCTGGAGTGGGACTTGAACCTTCTGACTCAAAGGCGAGAGTGCTATGAATTGAACCACAGATGACATCAGCTAACCTAGCTGTAGTTATTCATAAATACATATGCTTCAGTTTGTGTTTGGCTTATTAAGACTATGCAAATGCAATAACTCTGTACTATGCACCTTAAGACATACATTGTGGACAGATGACATCCTGTTCATACTGAATGAGAGCAGGTTTTTGTCCACACAAATATTGCAATTGAAAGTAGTTAATGAACAATATGATAACTGTGTTAATCATAGACCAGGACACCAATGCCACTATACATTTTTTTCTTAAATCTTACCATCACGTTTTGAGTTTCCATGTCTTCCTTCCCCCTCTTTCTGTGGCTGCAACGGATCTAGTGAAGTTGAAGAAAGACTGATCTCTGCTGAAAGTTGCTCCAAACTTTGAAAACTGTGTCTGCAAAGACAAATCACAATTAGATTACAGGACGATATAGATGGGCTGGTAAGTTGGGCGGAGCAGTGGCAAATGGAATTTAATCTTGAGAAGTGTGAGGTGATGCATTTTGGGAGGACCAACAAGGCCAGGGAACATACAATGGATGGTAGGACCCTAGGAAGTACAAAGGGTCAGAGGGACCTTGGTGTACTTGTCCATAAATCACTGAAGGCAGCAGCACAGGTAGATAAGGTGGTTAGGAAAGCATACGGATACTTGCCTTTATTAGCCGAGGCATAGAATATAAGAGCAGGGAGGTTATGATGGAGCTGTATAAAACGCTAGTTAGGCCACAGCTGGAGTACTGTGTACAGTTCTTGGCACCACACTATAGGAAGGATGTGATTGCACTGGAGAGGGTGTAGAGGAGATTCACCAGGATGTTGCCTGGGCTGGAGCATTTCAGCTATGAAGGGAGACTGAAAAGGCTAGGGTTGTTTTCCTTAGAGCAGAGAAGGCTGAGGGGAGATATGATTGAGGTATACAAAATTATGAGGGGCATTGATAGGTTAGATAGGAAGAGGCTTTTCCCTTAGCGGAGGGATCAATAACCAGGTGGCTTAGATTTAAGGTAAGGGACAGGAGGTTTAGAGGGGATTTGAGGAAAAATGTTTTCACGCAGAGGGTGGTTGGAATCTGGAACGCACTGCCTGAAGAGGTGGTAGGGGCAGGAACCCTCACAACATTTATTAAGTATTTATATCAGCACTTGAAACACCATAGCATACAAGGCTACGGGCCAAGTGCTGGAAAATGGGATTAGGATAGTTAGATGCTTGATGGCCGGCACAGACATGATGGGCCGAAGGGCCTGTTTCTCTGCTGTATAACTATGACTAACACCTTGGAAGCTCGCCAAGACTCTGTGAAAGTAATCGTAAACAAATAGTCATGTCTTTAAATTACAAGTATTGCAGAATACGCATCTCCTAAACTGTAACAAAATATTTCATTTCTAGATTTCAAATACTACAGAACTGATGACTATGCAAGATCTACTTAACAACAGTAGCACTTGTTTTAAAAACATTAGTCTCCTCCTAAAATGTTTGTATTTACTTTCATTTGTTGGCTATGCCTCAAGCACTGTGACCCCCTTTTACACAGTTTGTAAAAAAAAAGTCAGTTTTTTTACTGGTGTAACTAGTTGACTAAACTATGCAATGTAAATACAGCATGAGTCAATCATAGTGTAATTGTTATTGGTTACCAACAAATTGTAAAAAAAAAGGCAAGATGGTGAAAAACGGGTTGTGAATAGAAAATGGCTTTTTGTGATTACAAGAGATTAACAATGTATTAGTCACATAAACTAACTCACCAGATTTGGATGATAGAAATATTAGTCATTAAATTTTCTGATTTCCACCAATAATCCATATTTTGAATCCATATTACAAAACAATCTAGCATAGCACTTTATGTCAACTACTAATTAACTAAAATTTATACATTTCCTATCAAAAGAGCCAATTATAAAAATGAAAAAGTTATGTGTATTACACACTGTTGTAGTATTTGGTGGCTAGTTCAAAGCAGCATTGGTAGACTATTGGAAATAAGTTACAGCTACAGGCAGTAAGTGGTCTGAAAAGATCAGAAGGGTGAATAAAAATTAATTAAAAAGGAGAAATCCTCTTCTTAAAAAAATCATTATGACCTAGATATTAAAAAAAGAAAACTGCCCACAAAGTACAGTTCTTTTTAATTGAATCACACAGGAGAACAAGGAGAATGTCAAAAATCAAAATACTGCAAATGCTGAAAATCTGAAATAAAAACAGAAAATGCTGGAAACACTCAGCAGGTCTGGCAGCAACGGCGGAGAAAAAGGAAGTAGGGTTAACATTACAGGTCAATGACCTTTCATCAGAAAATGTCATCCTTATATGATCAAATAAAAAAAAAACAAGTTAACCAGAGCAAGGTAGGCTGATAAGATTTTGAAATTCGAACTACAATAAAACAAAAACAAAATTGAAGAGTTAAAATAAAATGTGAACATACTCATCCCATTGTCCACACTGTTTTCTGTACAGAAGGGTATCCAAAGCAACAGCATCTGCATCCAGTGCTCCTGGAGAAGGCCACTGATTGGTAAGGTGCACGGTTAATTCTTGTCTTGATCTCAAATCATTATTTTTTAAAACCGCCCTATAAGAAAAGGTGCCCAATATGATTGTGGTAAGCAAACTAACCTCAGATTGCCTAAAATACTAGGTAGTAGCTAGCACCCACCTGCAAAACCACAGTGTGTCTTACATTTCGTGCTGCTACTTTACAACATTATTTATTTACCTTCCAAAGTGTGACTGTGATCTTACTTTTACAACTAGAGAAACAACACAATTTTTAATGGTTGTAATACACAGCTGTAATTGCCAGTCACATTACTACAATTCATTTCCAATTGTGCAATTGTTTTACCTGCTAATTTTAATCATTTTTAATTCATGATTCAGATATCTCACAATATCAAGAAAAAAAAATTTTTCAACCAATCTCAGGTTAGTAAATATAGACTGCAAATACTTCTCTTGCAGTGTTACAGGCATTACAGTACATATAATGAAACTCTTGTGGCCCTTTTAAATTACACCATAGTCTTTAGTATCAGCCTCAGTCTTGGTGACAATTGTAAAGTAAGTGAGGCAGTGCAGTGCCTCTGGAGAACAGAATCAACAGCTTTCCTGAAGTGCTCTGGAATCAGTAGCATCACTGGTACCAAATAAAAAAAACTACCATTTGTGGTGTTAAATGCCACTTTTTCTGGCAATAGACAGACTGATTAGACTGCCTGTATCAGCAGTGATACTTGATGGCTTTCACTAATTCCCCTCTTCCAACATCAGGAAAGGACCATGACCATAAATGACTCTGCATGTGGAAGACTGCATTGATATCTATCCTGTAAAATATGCCCCACAGAATAAATCTAAAGATATGTGAGAGCACTGGAAGCCCCAGCATATTACAAAACTGCTCCTATTTATGATGGTCTGTTAAATAAAGGGGACACCAGTCATGGGTATGTACATGAGATAGATTCAAATCAATAAAGCCTATCTAGTTTTGAAATACAGTGGAACCAACTTAACTGCAACCATTTGGGAAAACCTTGTAAATTGTGATACTGTTGTCATCATCCTTCCATTTATGAAAGATGATGGGCAAACAATCCATTTAGGTGGGGTGTCTTCTCTTGGTACACCTTTGCTGATGGCTGTGAAGGCCAATCCTTGAGGCAGGTTCTGCCACAAGTGCTGCATGTGAAGCTGCCAAGTAATGCTGTGACTTGTTGTTTTTCACGTTGGCGCCTGTTATCAAGCTGCTGTAGCAATTGGTCATCGTGATAGTGCAGACCAGTCCACAGGATGTGTCACAAAAAAAAAACCACAATTTAAATTTTTTGTTGTGATTTTTGATTGTGTTTTTTAAATAAAAAAACATGAAACAACACAAATCATGGCTGCGATGGTACATAACAATCTTTATTTGCCTAACTTTCATACATCTTACAACAATATCACTCCATGTGATATCAAGGAATGACTGAAGGCATTGGATATGGCAAAGGGCCGTATTGGATGGGCCCTGACAACATTCTGGCAATAATACTGAAGCCGTGTGCTCCCGAACTAGCCACACCCCTAGCCAAGCTGTTCCAGCACAGCTACAAAACATTGACATCTACTTGGCAATGTAAAAAATTGCCCAAGTATCTCCTGTACACAAAAAGCAGGACAAATTCAACTCGGCCAATTACTGCCCTATTAGTCTACTCTCGATCATCAGTCAGGTGCTGGAAGGGGTCGTCGACAGTGCTATCAAGCGGCAGTTGCTTAGCAATAAACTGCTCAGTGATGCTCAGTTTGGGTTCCGCCAGGGCCACTCAGCTCCTGACCTCATTACAGCCTTGGTTCAAACATGGACAAAAGAGCTGAACTCGAGGTGAAGTGAGAGTGACTGCCCTTGACATCAAGGTAGCATTTGACCGAGTATGGCATCAAGGAGCTCTAGCAAAACTGGAGTCAATGGGAATCGGGGAAAATTGGTTGGAGTCATACTTAGTGCAAAGGAAGATGGTTGTGGTTGTTGTAGGTCAATCATTTCAGCTTCAGAACATCACTGCAAGAGTTCCTCAGGGTAGTGTCCTAGGCCCAACTATCTTCAGCTGCTTCTTCAATGATCTTCCTTCATTCATAAGGTCAGAAGTGGGGATATTCGCTGATGATCACACAAAGTTCAGCATCATTCGTGATTCCTCCGATACTGAAGCAGTCCATGCAGAAATGCAGCAAGACCTGGACAATATCCAGGCTTGGGCTGATAAGTGGCAACTAACAATCGTGCCACACAAGTGCTAGGCAATGACCTTCTCAAACAGGAGAGAATCGAACCATCTCCGCTTGACATTCAATGGCATTACAATCACTGAATCCCCCACTATCAACATCCTGGGGGTTACCATTGACCAGAAACCTGAACTGGAGTAGCCATATAAATACCAGGGCGACAAGAGCAGGTCAGAGACTAGGAATCCTGCAGCGAGTAACTCACCTCCTGACTCCCCAAAGCCTGTCCACCATCTACAAGGCACAAGTCAGGAGTGTGATGGAATTCTCTCCACTTGCCTGGATGGGTGCAGCTCCAACAACACTCAAGAAGCTAGACACCATCCAGGACAAAGCAGGCCGCTTCATTGGCACCCCATCTACAAACATTCACTCCCTCCACCACCGACGCACAGTGACAGCAATGTGTCCCATCTACAAGATGCACTGCACCAACACACCAAGGCTCCTTAGACAGCACCTTCCAAACCCGCGACCTCTACCACCTCAAAAGACAAGGGCAGCAAATGCATGGGAACACCACCACCTGCAAGTTCCCCTCCAAGTCACACACCATCCTGACTTGGAACTATATCGCCGTTCCTTCACTGTCACTGGGTCAAAATCCTGGAACTCCCTTCCTAATAGCACTGTGGGCGTACATACCTCACATGGACTGCAGCGATCTAAGAGGCAGCTCACCAGCACCTTCTCAGGAGCAATTAGGTATGGGCAATAAATGCTGGCCGAGCCAATGACGCCCACATCCCATGAGTGAATAAAAAACTTTCAGAAAAACTGGCAGCCAAGATGGCCACTGCAATTTGCATCTGAAACCTTTGCACATTCCAAGGCCCAACCGCAGCCAGAAGTCTGAGACACCCTGGATCCATAACAATGGTTTGCTTTAAGTAATTGAATAACCTAGGATTGCTTCATTAGCACGGCAGTCAAGGCAATCCTGACACATTGCCTTTGAAAGAGTAAACCCCTGAGTGTAAATATTGGCATCCTGGGGCCTATGGTGCCAATTCTGAACCTTGTATCTCATTAGAAGGTTCCAGAGAATACCCTGAGGCAGTCATGTGACCATCTGTCCAACTCTGAAGAAACTGGGAGATTTGTTACACAGACAAGAAGTAACTGAGACTCCAGCAGCAGAGAAGGCGGTGTGCCTCCTTTTCCTTCAAAAACATCAAGTTTGAAAACCGTCTGCAACTGTGGATCCTCCAAGCCTACAGATTGCTGCAGAGACCAGGAGAAGAGAGCCACCTACAAGATAAGGATCAGTGTGGTAAGCTATGTTTCCACAGGAAACGGGCGAGGTCTTAAATGAATACTTCTTGTCTGTATTTACCGTGGAGGTGGTCATGGAAGCTAGTGAGTTCAAGGGAGGGAACAGCGATAGCCTGGAGCATATCAACATTACAACGGAGGTTTTGAAGCGTATTAAGGTGGATAAAATCCCAGGGCCTGACCAGGTGTATCCGAGGATGCTATGGGAAGCAAGGGAGGAGATTGCTGGGGCCCTGGCAGAGATTTTTGTATCATTGTTAGCCACGGGTGAGGTACCGGAAGACTGGAGGATAGCTAATGTTGTGCCTTTATTTAAGAAGGGCAGCAGGGATAAGCCAGGGAACTACAGGCCGGTGAGCCTTACATCAGTGGTGGGAAAGATATTGGAAGGGATTCTGAGAGACAGGATTTATATGCATTTGAAAAGGCAAGGTCTGATTAGGGATAGTCAGCATGGCTTTGTGCGCGGGAAATAATGTCTCACAAATTTGATTTGAGTTTTTTTGAGGAGGTGACCAAGAGGATTGACGAGGGCAGGGCGGTGGACATTGTCTACATGGACTTTAGCAGGGCCTTTGACAAGGTCCCACATGGTAGACTGGTCCAGAAAGTTCGAACACATGGGATCCAGGGTGAGCTAGCCAATTGGATACAAAATTGGCTTGGTGATAGGAGGCAGAGGGTGGTAGTCGAGGGTTGTTTTTCAGATTGGAGGCCGGTGACCAGTGGTGTGCTGCAGAGATCGGTGCTGGGCCCTCTGTTGTTTGTCATATATATTAATGACTTGGATGAGAATGTAGGGGGCATGATTAGTAAGTTTGCAGATGACACCAAAATTGGTGGTATAGTGGACAGTGATGAAGGTTATCTAAGGCTACAACAGGATATAGATCAACTGGGAAAGTGGACAAGGGATTGGCAAATGGAATTTAATGCAGAAAGTGCGAAGTGATGCATTTTGGGAAGTTAAACCAGGGCAGGACATATACAGTGAATGGCAGGGCCCTGGGGAGTGTTGTTGAGCAGAGACACCTTGGGGCGAAAGTACGTAGTTCCCTGAAAGTGGCAACACAGGTAGACAGGGTGGTGAAGGCGGCGTATGGCATGCTTGCCTTCATCGGCCGAGGCATTGAGTACAAGAGTTGGGACGTCATGTTACAGTTGTACATAATGTTGGTTAGGCCGCACTACAGGAAAGATGTGATTAAGGTAGACAGGGTGCAGAAAAGATTCACAAGGATGTTGCCTGGTTTGGAGGGCTTGAATTATAAAGAGAGATTGGATAGCCTGGGTCTGTTTTCCCTCGAGCGAAGGAGGCTGAGAGGGGACATGATAGAGGTATATAAAATTATGAGAGGCATAGATAGGGTAGATAGCCAGAATCTGTTTCCCATGGTAGGGGTGAGTAAAACTAGAGGGCATAGATTTAAGGTAAGAGGGAGGAGGTTTAAAGGGGATCAAAGGGGTACATTTTTCACACAAAGAATAGTGGGTATCTGGAATGAGCTGCCTGAGGAGGTGGTGGAAGCAGGTACAGTAGCAACATTTAACAGGCATCTGGTCAGGTACTTGAATGAGCAAGGCATAGAGGGATATGGAATTAATGCAGACAGTTGGGATTAGTATAGATAGGCATTATGGTCGGCATGGACGCGGTGGGCCGAAGGGCCTGTTTCTATGCTGTATGGCTCTATGACTCTAAGATTGCCTCCAAGAAAACCCTGTGCCAAGCAGGCCAGCCACAAAGTGCACTTTGACCAGCCAAAGAATACAAGAATACAACTCCAGCTGGAAGACTACTGTATCATCCAACCTCAGACTGTGTATTTAACTTTTATTTATTCTGGACTTTAATCCAATCAAAAAAAAAAAAACTTACTTTCCACTTTGTAATCTATTTGTGTGTGGGAGATCCTTGTGTGAATGTGTGTGTGAATGTGTAGCGTATTTTTTAAAAATTATTTTTAGATTGGGTTGAGCTTGTTTCGCATAATAAACTTACCTCTTCCTTGTTTAAACTCAAAGAAACCTGTCCAATTGGTTCTTTCACGGTCACAATAAAGGTAAAAAGTAAAACACTCACTGAGGAGGTAAGCACAACCACTATTTAAAGAAATAAACCCTGTTGCGGTCAAATAAAAGGAAGGACAAGAGAGGCAACTGTGACTGCGCCCCCTCCACCGCCCACCCACCCCACCTGGCCATAACAATACCTTACAGACACCACCATCACCATCCCTGGGGATGTCCTGTCCCAACGGCAGGACAGACCCACCAGAGGTGGCAGCACAGTGGTATACTGTCAGGAGGGAGTTGCCCTGGGAATTCTCAACATTGACTCCGGACTCCATGAAGTCTCATGGCATCAGGTCAAACATGGTCAATGAAACCTCCTGCTGAATACCACCTACCACCCCCGCCCCACCCCCACCTCGGCTTATGAATCAGTGCCTCTCCATGTTGAACACCAATTGGAAGAAACACTGAGGGTAGCAAGGACACAGAATGTACTCTGGTTGGGGGACTTCAATGTCCATCACCAAGAATAGCTCGGTAGCACCACTACTGACTGAACCCTAAAAGGAGAATGTTATCATTTATTGCGAGGGGAACTGAATACAAAAGTAGGAAGGTTATGCTTCAGTTATACACGGCATTGGGGAGACCACATCTGAGTACTGTGTACAGTATTGGTCTCCTTATTTAAGGAAGGATGTAGACGCGTTGAAAGCAGTTCAGAGAAGGTTTCCTGGACTAATACCTGGAATGGCGGGTTGTCTTATAAGGAAAGGTTGGACAGGCTAGACTTGTATCGCTGGCGCAGTGGTTAGCACCGCAGCCTCACAGCTCCAGCGACTCGGGTTCGATTCTGGGTACTGCCTGTGTGGAGTTTGCAAGTTCTCCCTGTGTCTGCGTGGGTTTCCTCTGGGTGCTCCGGTTTCCTCCCACCTCCAAAAGACTTGCAGGTTGATAGGTAAATTGGCCATTGTAAATTGCCCCTAGTGTAGGTAGGTGGTAGAGAATATGGGGTTAGTGTAGGGTTAGTATAAATGGGTGGTTGTTGGTCGGCACAGACTTGGTGGGCCGAAGGGCCTGTTTCAGTGCTGTATCTCTAAATAAGAATAAATAAATAAGAGTAAGAGGCAACTTGATTTAAACATATAAGATCCTGAGGGGTCTTGACAGGGTGGATATGGAATGGATGTTTTCTCTTGTGGGAGAATCTAGAACTAGGGGTCACCCATTTAATTAGAGATGAGGAGAGTTTTTTTCTCCGAGGGTCGTGAATCTTTGGAATTCTGTTCCTCAAAAGGCAGTGGAAGCAAAGTCTTTGAATATTTTTAATGCAGAGGTAGATAGATTCTTCATAAGCAAGGGGGTGGAAGGTTATCGGGGGTAGGTGGGAATGTGGAATCGAGGTTACAATCAGATCAGCCATGATCTTATTGAACAGCAGAGCAGGTTCAAGGGGCCAAGTGGCCTACTGCTCCTAATTCGTATGTTCATATGACATAGCTGTTAGACTGAGTCTGTGGCAGGTGGCGAGGGAACCAAGAAGGAAAAACCAACTTGACCTTGTCCTCACCAATCTACCTGCGGCAGATGCATCTGTCAATGACCGTATTGGTAGGAGTGACCACCGCACAGTCCTTGTGGAGACAAAGTCCCGTCTTCACATTGAGGACACCCACCGTGCTAAATAGGATAAATTTCGAACAGATCTAGCAACTCAAAACTGGGCATCCATGAGGCGCTGTGAGCCATCACACGCAGGAGCAGAATGGTATTCAACCACAATCCGTAACCTCATTGCCTGGCATATCCCCACTCTACCATTACCATCAAGTCGGGGTACCAACCCTGGTTCAATGAGGAGTGCAGGAGGGCATGCCAGGAGCAGCACTAGGCATACCTCAAAATGAGTTGTCAGCCTGGTGAAGCTACAACACAGGACTACTGGCAGCCAAATTTACAGAAATGCCACCCAATACCAGAACAAATAATACCACGGTATTGGTAACAGGGCTTAGTGGCAAATGGTTGAAGGTTTCCTTAGTTAATGTTTACCTACAGAGTAAGTTGGTCACCAGGGTAGTAACAGTCAGGGTCATTCCAAGCTTGAACAGTGGGGACTACCCACACCCCTCACCATGTGGCCATAAGAAATTGCATCTCTACACAGTAAATATAAAGATTCTGGTTATAGTTATCATTTAAGTAGATGGACAGGAATTTGGTAGCGCAGGTGTGAGTAGGTCTGTTTTTCCTGTCAGTAGAGATTGAAATTACATATTCCGAAAAAAATCAACCTGTAGCTCTCTCCTATATACTCTCACATCATGGTTTTAAAAATGTAGGTACTAAAAGGGGTTGCAGAATTTAAAAATAATTGCCTTTGCAGTAAATCTGTCACACTACAATTTCCAGTGTGTCTGTTTTGCATGAGTCACTGCATTGAGTATGTTAATGCATTTAAAATTATGTCATTATATAGTACTCACTCAACTTCGTTACCATGAAAAATGCAAATTGCAGTTTCCTCCCTATCCCCAAAAAAGCTTCATTCCATTGACATTCAAAATTAGCTGTCACGTCGCCAGAGAAGTGTGCATGACAAGCAACTCTATGTTACATTTCAATTCTTTATTTCCATTATGTACCACTATTATACTCATCTTCACAAGATCCAACAATGGCTGAATCAGTGTTGTAGCAACAAAAAGTTCTGAAAAAAAAAACAAAGTAGCAGTTATGACACTGCAAAACTTGTAGTGAGACCCAGGTGAACTGCTGTGGCACTGCTCACCTGTCAGTTCAAGGAGAAGTTGGTTTATAAGCATAAACCTTACAGCACAGAGATCCTCAAAGGACAGCGGGAAGCCATTGGGTCCATTGTCCCTGTGATGGTTCTTTGAAAGAGCTTTCCAATTAGTCCCGCACCCCTGCACTTTCCCCATAGGCCTGCAAAAATTTCCTTTTCAAGTCTACATACAATTCCCTTTTAAAAGTTAATACTGAATCTGCATCCACCATCCTTTCAGGCAGTGGATTTCAGATCATAATAACTCACTGTGTTAAAAATTCTCATCTCCCCTCTGGTTCATTTGCTAATTATCTTAAAACTTTTTCCGAATGGCAGGCAGTTACTAGTGGGGGACCGCAGGGATCGGTGCTAGGACCCCAGCTAGTCACAATATATATTAATGATTTAGATGAGGGCACTAAATGTAATATCTCCAAATTTGCAGATGACACAAAACTGGGTGGGAGGGTGAGTTGTGAGGAGGATGCAGAGAGGCTTCAGGGTGATTTGGACAAGTTGAGTGAGTGGGCAAATGCATGGCAGATGCAGTATAATGTGGATAAATGTGAGGTTATCCACTTGGTAGCAAAAACAGGAAGACACATTATTATCTGAAGGGCTATAAACTGAGAGAGGGGAATATGCAATGAGACATGGGTGTTCTCATACACCAGTTGCTGAAGGTAAGCATGCAGGTCCAACAGGCGGTAAAAAAGGCAAATGGTATGTTGGCCTTCATAGCGAGAGGATTCGAGTATAGGAGCAGGGATGTCTTACTGCAATTATACAGGGCCTTGGTGAGGCCACACCTGGAATATGGTGTGCAGTTTTGGTCTCCTTATCTGAGGAAGGATGTTCTTGCTATAGAGGGAATGCAGTGAAGGTTAACCAGACTGATTCCTGGGATGGCGGGAACGACGTATGAGGAGAGATCGAGTCGGTTAGGATTATATTCGCTGGAGTTCAGAAGAGTGAGGGGGGATCTCAGAAACCTATAAAATTCTAACAGGACTTGACAAGGTAGATGCAGGAAGGATGTTCCAGATTGGGGGGGTGGGGGGGTGCAGTCCAGAACCAGGGGTCATAGTCGAAGGATACGGGGTAAACCTTTCAGGACCGAGATGAGGAGAAATTTCTTCACCCAGAGAGTGGTGAGCCTGTGGAATTCGCTATCACAAAAAGCAGTTGAGGCCAAAACATTGTATGTTTTCAAGAAGGAGTTAGATGTAGCTCCTGGGTCTAAAGGGATCAAAGGGTATGGGGCAAAAGCGGGAACAGGTTACTGAGTTGGATGATCAGCCATGATCATAATGAATGGCGGAGCAGGCTCGAAGGGCCGAATGGCCTACTCCTGCTCCTATTTTCTATGTTTCTATGACACTAGGGATCAGCCTCCTGCTGCTTCTCTGCACTGCCTCCAGTGCTTCTTATAAATGTGACATTAAAGAGGATGTCAAAAGTTAGGGTGCCTCAATATAGTTTAATAAATGGGACTTGAGCAGTGCTGCACAATTATATTCCTTACAGCTGATCCTGCAGTTCCAAGATGATGAACTCCAGTTGTTCTTTTTCCAATTTGTGGTTCAGGTCAGCCTCCTCCATCCTTTGTAGAACGAGTTTGTTTTGAGCAACCGACTCTGCAAGTTGAGCTTCTCGCAAACGTACCAACTCTTCCAGGTAGCCCTAGAAACAAGTAAACAATGGCAATTTAAGAGATGTTTTAAAAAACACAAATACGGCATCGCACTCACATCAGCAGGTCAGGTTTAGCAAAACATTTTTCACTGCAAATATTGAAAATGATAATCCAAACTCAAACTGGACCCAGATATTATTAAATACAGACTGCCATTTGCCAGTGGAATCATGATCAACTCCACCAAAAAAGCTGGGATGGCACTTTTAACCTTCTGACTGATGCTATGCTTACATCCTTCAGTGTATACAGTGGAAAGCAATTTGTAAATGAGCTAAGCAGCAACACTGAACATAGCTTTGAAAGTTCATCTCCTTAGTGCAAGGCCATTTCGCTACAAACTCTCCTTACTAATGAAATGTTTGTCTATAGACAAAGGCATGAGAGATTTGTGCTGAAAGCAAACAATTCCAAGTGCTTATTGAAATCAGACATTATTACTGAAATAACCAGAGCGTTGCATTTTTGTGACCTATAAAATCAACAATGATCCAGTAGGGAAGGATACTGCACCAATAGTGGTTATACAATGGATTTACTGCATAGCTGTAAAATATTTACAAACCACAGTCACTCAAATTAAAATAAAGTGTAACTTGCAGTAATTCCCTGACATTATTTGATTTCAATAATATCACCATGGATGTATATTCACAGCCACTGGGAGGTTTGCAAGATCCAAATGGAAAAGGAACCACACACACATGGTAGAAGAGAGCTTCACTGAACCAATGTGCTTTGAATATCAGTAAAGTCACCGATTTGCAGTGGTCATGGGAAGACACATGTAATTACAGAATACAGACGTCAAATCCGATGAAAATCCCATAATCCAATTTTAATTATTCAGTACCAGATACCAATGACGATAAATAGAATCACAAAAGCAATCCCCAAATCACTTATGAAAATAGAATTTGATTTATTCAGTCACCATAATAATGGCTCAGAAGATATATATTTTTTTTTTAAGTAATGCCTGTACCAAACCATCCCCCCACCCCTTTCAGGAGTTCATTTCTGATCTCAGCCAGAATTGTCTCAGCTGATGTGGCCATAGCTAATATAGTTTTGAAGGAGACAGAGAGAAGAGTTGAATCATACCCTTCTGCCTACCCTACATTGATGTGGTCTAGAAACTGCCTATTTTGTTAATCAGGAACCTATTGCATGGAACAAATACAATCACCAGGGCCAGATTAAATGTACCCCAGGCTTTTAAAAGAAGCAAGGAAGCAGTCCTCACTGGATACAGGTGTGGTGCTGGAGAACTGCTAACATTGTACCTCTGTTTAAAAAGGGAGTGAGAGATGGACTGAATAATTACAGGCCAGTCAGTCTAACCTCAGTAATGGGCAAATTATTGGAATCTATTCTGAGAGACAGGATAAACGGTCACTTAGAAAGGCACAGATTAATTAAGGATAGTCAGCATGGATTTGTTAAGGGAAGCTCTTGTCTGACGAACTTTGATCAAATTTTCTGAAGAAGTAACAAGGGAGATAGATGAGGGTAGTGCAGTTGATGCGAACTATATGGATTTTAGCAAGAATTTTGACAAGGTCCCACATGGCAGACTGGTTAAAAAAATAAAATCCCATGGGATCCAGGGAAATGCAGCAAGGTGGATACAAAATTGGCTGTGGCAGGAAACAAAGGGTAATTGTTGACGGGTGCTTTTGCGACTGGAGGGCTGTTTCCAGTGGCGTTCCGCAGGGCTCAGTCCTGGGTCCCCCGCTTTTTGTGATATATATTAACGATTTGGATGTAAATGTCGGGGCATGATCAAGAAGTTTGCAGACAACACAAAGATTGGCTGTGTGATAGGCAGCGAGCAGGATAGCTGTAGGCTGCAGGAAGATATTGATGGTCTGGTTAGGTGGGCAGATGGAATTCAACCCAGAGAAGTATGAGGTAATGCTTTTGGGGAGGTCAAACAAGGCAAAGGAATACACGATTAATGGGAAAATACTGAGAGGTGTAGAGGAAGTGAGGGACCTTGGAGTAAATGTCCACAGATCCCTGAAGGTAGGAGGACAGGTCGAAAAGGTGGTTAAAAAGGCTTATGGAATCCTTTCCTTTATTAGGCTAGATATAGGATAAAACAGCAGGAAGGTTATGTTGGAACTGTATAAATCATTGGTTAGGCCACAACCTCAGTTCTGGTCACCTCATTACAGAAAGGATGTAATTGCACTAGAGAGCATACAGAGGAGATTTACGAGAATGTTGCCAGGACTGGAAAAATTGCAGCTATGAGGAAAGATTGGATAGGCTGGGGTTGCACTCCTTAGAACAGAGAAGGCTGAGGGAGATGTGATTGAAATGTACAAAATGTTGAGGGGCCTGGATAGAGTGGAGGTGAAGGGCTTAGTCACCTTAGCAGAGAGGTCAGTGACTAGGGGGCATTGATTTAAAGTGACTGGTAGAAAGATTAGAGGGGAGAGGAGGAGGAAGGGTTTTTTCACCCAGAGGGTGGTGGGGGTCTGGAACTCACTGCCTGACAGGATAGTTGAGGCAGAAACCTTCAACTCATTCAAAAGCAGTATGGATCTGCGGCTCAAGTGCCGTAATCCACAGGGCTACGGACCAAATGCTGGAAGGTGGGATTAGAATGGGTGGAATGTTTTTCGGCTGGCACAGACACGATGGGCCAAGTGGCCACTTTCTGTGTCATAAGCTTTCTATGATTCTAAGACAAATGGGGAATCTGAAGGCACTACTGACTTTCTGATTTTAATTACAACCAATAAAAATCAGTGGTGGAGCTAGGTTTGGCTGATTAAAGGATTCAAACTCAAGATTTGGCCAATTTAGCAAGAAGGGATAAGCTGGGAACAGGGGAATGGCGGTTTATCTAGTCCAAAGGTAGTGCTGGGAACCACACGGACTTGCAGTCAGAGGAGGTCGAAGATGAGTGACAAATGTTTCTGGCAGCGAAATGGAGGTGGTCCTCCAAAAGATGCTTTGGACAACATCAAAACAAAAGACATTTTTTCTATCTAAAATAAAAGCAAAATATTGTGGATGCTGGAAATCTGAAATAAAAACAAGAAATGCTGGAGATACTCAGCAGGTCTGGCAGCATCTGTGGAAAGAGAAGCAGAGTTAACGTTTTGGGTCACTGACCCGAAACATTAACTCTGCTTCTCTTTCCACAGATGCTGCCAGACCTGCTGAGTATCTCCAGCATTTCTTGTTTTTATTTCATTTTTTCTATCTATCTATTTATGGATACATTTTGAGTTTGTTCTGCAAGTAAAGCAGGCATGTTAATTTCACAAATCTCTAATTTTTTTTCAGCTGCACCCAGGAAAAGTGAAAAACAACCACCAAGCAACACTGAGTTGATAATAGCACTTCTTAATGGCAATTAGCGATGGGCAATAAATGCTGGTCTTATCAGTGATGCTCACATTCCATGAACGAATAAAAAAAATACAGCCAGACACATTCTCCCAATGCTGCACTCAGATCAAAGCACCAGGCTGCAGTTTCTGCTTGCATTAGAAGAACCAATTCATCTCCAGTTAACTCTAATACTATTTCTACATTGTCCTCCTATACACTCACATTCTCACTTCTACATAGTTGGTAAAAATTGGTGTGAAAATATTTATTCATCTTTCATCCCAGAGTACTGCACACAAGGAATAAAAATGGGCAACACACAATCCATGAATGGTGTTGAACTAGTTAAGGACAAAGCTGTAAGTGACTGGCAGTTTTGGCAGGCTCAATATTCATGTCCTACCAGTGCATATCAGCAATTCCATAATTAACTACAGGGATCAGTGCTTAACCAAGACAGAAGGAAACAACAGGGGAGGTGGTAGTGTAGTGGTAATGTCACTGGACTAGTAATCCAGAGCCCAGGCTAATGCTCTGGGGACATGGGTTCGAATCTCACCACGGCAGATGGTGAAATTTGAATTCAATTAATAAAAATCTGGAATAATAAAAAACTAGTCTAATGGTGACTATGAAACTGTTGTCGATTGTTGTAAAAACCCATCTGGTTCACTAATGTCCTATCATAGAGTCATAGAGAGATACTGCACCGAAACAGGCCCTTCGGCCCACCAAGTCCATGCTGACCATTAACCACCCATTTATACTAATCCTACATTAATCCCATTTTCCCTCTCACATCCCCTCAATTCTCCTACCACCTACCTACACTAGGGGCAATTTTTTCAATGGCCAATTTACCTATCAACCTGCAAGTCTTTGGCATCTTTACCTGGTCTGGCCTACGTGTGACTCCAGACTCTTAAAATGCCCTCTGAAATGGCCTAACAAGCTACTCAGTTCAAGGACAATTAGGATGGGCAATAAATGCCAACATCCCACAAACGAATAAAAAGTCAGAGGAAATCATGATCAAACCATACAGTACTCTAATCAGATTGCAATTTGAATATTTTATCCAATTCTGGCTGCTGAGACACATGAGAGACATTCAACCACTGGAGACAGTGCAGAGAAGAGCCACATGGCTGATCATTGCTGTACAAGGTCTGAGTTATAAAGGTAATATCGAAGAGCCAAGCTTTTCACCTGAAAGGAGGCATCTGAGAGATGATTTTATTGAGGTATATGATGGATAAGGAAATGGAAAATGTGAATCTACAATCTTATTTTAAATGAAATTGAAAACATTGGATAAGAGAACACAGGTTCAAACTCGTAAAAGGTAAATTTAGGATTTTTTTTTTAAACACAAGAATGATCACCACATAGAGTGAACTTCCAGATATTGAAGAAGCAATTGGGTGTTGCAATGGGGGCTTTCCAAATGGATGAATTCAGACAGACAGTCAAATGGCCTTCCTCATCCATAATTATCTTGCAATAAAAACAGAAAATGCTGGTAACACTCAGCAGATCAGGCCACAGCTGTGGACAGAAACAGAGTTATAATGTTTCAGGTTGACCTTTCATCAGAAATGGAAAAATTTAGAGATGCAACAGGTTTTCAGCATGTGCAAAGGTTGGGGGGAGGGGGATGAAAAGAGAAAGAACAAAAAGGAACGTCTGTGGTAGGGTGGAAGGCAACAGTGATTAAATGACAAAAAGAATGATAGTACAAGGCAAAGGAGATAGTAATGGGACAATAAGTTAAACTAAAGGTGGGTCTAAAGGAGCTGAAAATGACAAAAGCAGAGTCATTACTAGCAGTTTTGTGGGCGGGGCTAACTTCTGGAGCCATGTTTATAAACCAGCGAAGAAGGTTCTGGAAACTAGATTTGCATGGAACAAATTTGGTGCTCGAAATTCCTTAATCTTTTGCACCGGTTTGGCCAATTTTGGGTAAATAGTGCTGGTAAAGCCAGAGCAAACTAGATGTTCTACCCCAAAATTTATAAATGGGCAAAGCAGAGGAAAATTATATATTGTACATGGGAAGAAAAAAAAACTGAAGCCACATACATACCATGAATGGTGTCAGCAGTGATCAAGGAGGGTTAGTATACTCAGCACTGAGCATGTCAAGGTACATTAACAAAGCAAGCAGTACTCGGAACTACATAAACTTTCATAAGTACGATTGTCAAAGACTTTCAGGTACACTGCATTATAAGGTTTCCCAGTCCATTTGATGAAGCACTTCCTTAATAGACAAGATTGGCCAGGCAGAATCTCCCTCTTCTGAAGCCATGTTGATTCCTATTTATTACCACTGCTGATACCACCACTATATCATTTTTAATGTAATAAAACATTCCAAGGCACTTCACTGGAGCATTATCACAGAATCACAGCTTACAGTGCAGAAGGCGGCTATTTGGCCCATCGTGTCCACACTGGCTCTCCAAAAGAGCACTGCCCTCCGTTCCATTCACCTGCCTTGTCCCCGTAACCCTACACATTCTTCCTCTTCATATAACAGTCTAATTCCCTTTTGAATGCTTCAACTGAACCTGCCTCCACCACATTCTCAGGCAGTACATTCCAGACCTTAACCACTCGCTGCGTGAAAAAGTTTTTCCTCATGTCACTTTTGCTCTTCTTACCAAATACTTTAAATCTGTGTCCTCTTATTCTCAATCCATTCATGAGTGGGAACAGTTTTTCTGTCTACTCTGTCCAGACCCCTCATGATTTTGAATACCTCATCAAATCACCTCTCAGCTTTCTCTTCTCCAAGGAGAAACAGTCCAAACTATCTTCATAACAGAAATTTCTCATCCCTGGAACCATTCTCATGAATCTTTTCTGTACTCTCTCCAATGCCCTCATGTCTTCCTCAAGTGCAGTGCCCAGAACTGGACGCAATACTCCAGCTGAGGCCATACTAGTGTCTTATATAAGTTCAACATAACATTCTTGCTCTTGTACTGTATGCCCCTACTAATAAAGCTCAGGATACTGTATGCTTTATTAACTGCTCTCTCAACCTGTCCTGCCAGCTTCAATGACTTATGCACATATGCACCTAGGTCCCTCTACTCTTGCACCCCCTTTAGAATTGTACCTTTTATTCTATATTGTCTCTCCATGTTCCTCACACCAAAACAAATCACTTCACATTTCTCTATATTGAGCGTCATCTGCCACCTGTCTGCCCATTCCACCAACTTGTCTATGTCCTTTTGAAGTTCTACGCTATCCTCCTCACAGTTCACAATGCTTCCAAGTTTCGTATCATCTACAAACTTCAAAATTGTGCCCTGTAAACCAACGTCTGCATTATAATAAAACAAAGTTTTACATCAAACCACATTGGGAGATATTAGAGCAGATGACCAAAAGCTTGATTAAAGGAGCATCTTAAAGGAGGAAAGAGTAGTAGAGAGGCAAAAAGGTTTAGGCATTGAATTTCAGAGCTTAGGACTTAAGCAGCAAGCAATAATAATTAAAATCGGGGATGTTCAAGAGGCCAGATTTTGAGCAGCGCAGTTGTCTTGGAGGGTTGTGAGGCTGGAGGAGATTGTATAGTGTTACAATCAGGTGAGCAGGGGTCACAAGGCTCCCCCTCTTGCCCTTCTTATTTGACTGTAACAGGGTTTATTCCTTTTTAAACAGTGAATGTGCTTACCATTTCAGTGAATGTGTTACCTTTGTTTTGATCGTAAAAGAACAAGACAGGTTTTCTTGAGTTTAAACAAGAAAGAGGTGAGTTTATTATACTTAACAATTTAAACCCGATCTAAATAAAATAAAATTATTCTATACATTCACGCACACACTCACACGAGAATCACACACACACACACAAATAGATTACAGAGTGATGAGGGGTAGATGTGTGGTTGGATTAGAGTCCAGAACAAATAAAAATTAATACACAGTCTGTGGGGTTGGATGTTTCCATTGTCCTTTGACTGAAGTTGTGTTCCTGAAGCCTTTGGCTGGCAAATCAGTCTGTGGCTGGCCCACCTGGTTCAGGCTTTTCTTGTAGGCAGAATTGTAGGTGGCTTTCTTCCCCGGGTGTCTTTGTCTTGGATCCAGCAAACAGCAGCTAGGCTTTGCATGCCCCCACAAGGCCTTCTAGAGAGAGAGAGAGAGAGACAGTCCTTCTGGCTTCTGCCCAGAATGAGTCACTGCCTTGTCTGCTTTGTCCAAGTGAAATTCCCAGCTTTCACAGAGATGGGCAGATGGTCACATTACTGCCTCAGTGTATTGTCTGGAACCTTCTAATGAGATTCAAGTTTAGGAATTTCAATTCCTCAGGCCTCAGACGTTAACACTAAGGAAGGGT
Source organism: Heterodontus francisci (assembly GCF_036365525.1). Taxonomy (NCBI): domain Eukaryota; kingdom Metazoa; phylum Chordata; class Chondrichthyes; order Heterodontiformes; family Heterodontidae; genus Heterodontus; species Heterodontus francisci. The sequence continues at coordinate 160,700,580 of NC_090372.1, read as the reverse complement.
TGGCCCATTCAAGGTTAATGTTCCAGGATGGCATTGAATGTCCTGCTAATGAAAGCAATCTCTTGTGGTTCACCCAATAGAGCAAGCCATTGTTTTGGGTACAGATTCATCAGACATGTATGTCCTCTTTGAGACCTTGGAATGTGCAAGGTGTTCAACTGGAAAGTGCGGTGGCCATCTTGGCTGCCAGCTTTTTGAAAAAAAGTTAAGGCACAGTGGCGCAGTGGTTAGCACTGCAGCCTCACAGCTCCAGGGACCCGGGTTCGATTCTGGGTACTGCCTGTGTGGAGTTTGCAAGTTCTCCCTGTGTCTGCGTGGGTTTTCTCCGGGTGCTCCGGTTTCCTCCCACAAGCCAAAAAGACTTGCAGGTTGATAGGTAAATTGGCCATTATAAATTGTCACTAGTATAGGTAGGTGGTAGGGAAATATAGGGACAGGTGGGGATGTTTGGTAGGAATGTGGAATTAGTGTAGGATTAGTATAAATGGGTGGTTGATGGTCGGCACAGACTCGATGGGCCGAAGGGCCTGTTTCAGTGCTGTATCTCTAATCTAATCTAATCTTAACTGTAGAATTCCAGCTGTTTTTGTTTCATTAAACGTTTAATGTAAGTTTCTAGTCGATGAATTAAAAAATCTTCCTTTGGCATAGCAGGTTTTCTTGACAATAGATATGGAGGGGTGAGGTCATGAAGGTATTTTAAAACAAGGATGAAAATTTTAAAATCAAGGCGTTGCTTAACCAAGAGCCAATTTTGTTCAGTGAGCGTAGGAGTGATGGATGAACGGGACTTAGTGTGAATAAGGACATGTGCAGCAGAGTTTTGGATGACCTCAAGTTTAGGGAGCGTAGAAAGTGGGAGGTCAGCCATTGGCATAGTCAAGTCTAGAGGTAACAAAGGCATAGATGAGGGTTTCAACAGCAGATGAGCTGAGACAGAAGCAGAGTCAGGTGATGTTACGGAGGTGGAAATAGGCATGCTTCGTGATGGCATGGATGTATGGTTTGTAGCTCATCTTGGGGTCAAATGTGACACCAAGGTTGGGAACAGTCTGGTTCAGCCTCAGATAGTTGCTGGCAGGGGTCGACAATGCGTCCGTACACGGACAGCGTCAGTGGTAAAATGTGAGGTCCTTTAAAGATTTGGAGAAAGACATTTAAAATTACCAGGAACAAAAGTAATTACAAAGGATCAGGATCATCGGGGCATCAGGCTAGGTCCTAGAACATGAAGCAGCAAGTAACATTATGGAGAAGACAGAGACAATTAGAAAGAAACCCTGTCGAAGAAAGGTTATGGGGTGAAATTGGTCAATGCCAATAGCACGAAATGTGGTAATAGTGAATTGGCAGTCTATTATATACAGTGGATGATTTTCTATTAATAAAATTGATTCTGATGTAAAATCAGTTGCTGATTTTCCGTCAGCCCATTGTTCAGTACTGGCTTTGACCAGTGATGGCTCTCAAGCTGCATATCAAGAGCCTTTATAACCCTTGAAAGCCTAATTGCCGTGGCGACCATAAATATAAATTTATGGCTTGCTTCGTTGTTAGTGTTAACATTTCTACCTCCTTCTCTGCTTTAAAACAGGCTCCGCTGCACGTCGATTTGAATCCATCCGGTATGAAATGCTGGCTTTTAATACCCACTCATTAGGGATGTCAAAGTGAGACTTTGAATTTGGTCCACCTCACAGTATTAAAATGCTTTGAATGTGACAATTCTCATTGACTGTTGTAAACACTATGATGTTGTGTACTTTAAATTCCACACAAATAAAACTTGGGTTTGGAGAAAAAATACATTTACTGGAGGATAGCAAATAACAGGTGTTGGTTAATATTGGGGCTGGTGATGGGGGGATGGTGAAGCACTTAATGGGTTGCCCCAGGGCTCAGTACTGTGCTATGACGGTGCTTTTATATTTTTTAAGTGATTTTTTTTTGAAGACTCATGTATTTTAGAATTACGGGCATTGTTTTAATTGGGAAAACTGAAAAGGATTCCAATGGATGTTTTTTTCACTGAGGTCATCGAAAGGACACAGAGGTCTTGTTCGAAAGCAATATTTACTGGAAGTCACCTGTCTTCAGATAATTATGCAGCAGGGGCTGTTTGACTAGGGGAGATGTTTACAGAGAAGTGACAGGTCAAGATTTATAGGAGTCAGGAAGCTTGATTGGAGATATTGTTTTTGCTTTTAATTTGGACAATGTGTTAGGATGTGAACTGTTTTGAAGGCAGTTAGAAAAAAACAGCCAAGAAAACAGTCACCATCAGCACCCTTTTCTATCTCTCTGAGAACTTCCTGAGAATCAAGTGTAAGAAATAGAGAAATTGATGCTGCATTCCTCCTGAAAGGCCGGCCAGAAACCCCTGCTGCCGCATTTCTCCGGGAAAGCCTGCCAAACTGATCTTCAACGTCGCCTGAAAAGAACTGTTCTAGAAAGATCCCAGTGACAGCCATCTATGCGTATTTGGGATGCCAGAATAAAGAGACAACTGATATCATTCCACATCTCCTTTTTCTTCAAGAATTAGCAAATATTTGGCCAAAGTATTTTTTTTTTTGTAACAGAGCTTTAAAGACAAAATCTCTTTATTTTTCAGTTATCTGGTGTGTGTGTTTGTGTCTGTATGTTTGAGGGGTTAAGGTAAAAGGGAACTTCCATATTTCAATCTGTGTGTTAATGCTTCGTTTCGTTACTGATTAAATCTTGTTTTATAATAAACTGATAATGTTGTTGCTTATTAAAGAAACCTGGTTGGTGTATTTTATTCTGGGATGAAGAGCAGAGTCTATGATTGACAGTATCGATGACTGGGTAAACATTTAAATATATGTTGTGACCTGTGGAGAAGTGAAACTAGAAAAGACAGTGCACTCCTCCCACCTCGGTCGTAACACCTGACTGACATCAATTTATTATTAGTAGCTTGGTAGCCAACTAGGACAGCTGGCTAATCTTTTTATCCAGTATGGAAAACTATTTGCTATTTTACTGGTTGAATGACAAAGTTACTTTTTTTTTAATACTTTCATGGGATGTAGGCATCGCTGGCAAAGACAGCATTTGTTGCACATCCCTATTTGCCCTTGACAACTGAGTGACTTTCTAGGCCATTTCAGAGGGCAGTTAAGAGTCAACCATATTGCTGTGGGTCTGGAGTAGCATGTAGGCCAGACCAGATGAGGAGAGCAGATTTCTTTCCCTAAAGGACATTAGTGAACCAGATGGGTTTTTATGACAATCGATAACAGTGTCATGAAACTATTACTGAGATTGGTTTTCAATTCCAGATTTTAAAAAATAATTTAATTAATTTATTTAATGAACCTTTGTCCCCATGGCATTAGCCTGGGCCTCTGGATTACTAGTCCAGTGACATTACCATTGTGCCATCATCTCCCTTGACAGTCCTGTTTTTTCATCATGTAATGGTTTAGCTGGCTAGCCACATGCTCAGGCAACACTAGCACATGGTGTGGCATGCTCTATTGTCAACAAAAGTAATTCAGAATGGCACTGCATACTATTTCACTTGCTAGCTAGCTAATACAGTTGTGCTGCTCTCCACTGGTGTTTTTTTGCTTAGCTACTTTATTTATAGGGGAAAATGTGTTTTAAATTGGACTGTGTTTTGATGGCATTAGGTTGGCTACACACTTTACCTACAGATGAATTGCCCCCATGTCCGTGGCTGAGTCAATAATTTTGTCAAATGTCCGTGGTACAACAGGTTAGTGCCTATCCCCAGTTGCCGGGGGAGGGATGGCATCAGTGACTAGGGAGCAGAGTGTGTGGCAGGGACCAAAGACAATGGCTTCGGTCTTCCCAATATTTAGCTGGAGGAAATGGCTGCTCATCCAGTACTTGATGTCGGACAAGTACTCTGATAACTTAGTCCCTATGGAGGGGTCCAGAGAGGTGATGGTGAGGTAGAGCTGGATGTCATCAGTGCACATGTGGAAACGGACTAGGTTATCAGATAGAAAACCCTCAGGCTTGTCCCTAGTAATTACTTAATTGGTTACTATTTTGCTTCCTAATAATATTCTTTCCAATTACTCCCATTTCACTTCCCTTTAAAGAATAAATGGCTATCATTGGATGTCTTGGAATATATTTTTAGTCTCCCATTTTGTCCATTAAGTGTATCATTAACATGTTAGCAGTCAGTCTGCAGTTTGTGTCAAAGGAAGATTTTATTCAGTTCCAGATCTCATTACAGCCTTGCTCCAAATATGAACAAATGAGCTATACTCCAGAGGTGAGGTGAGAGTGACTGCCACAAAAGGAAGATGGTTGTGGTTGTTGGAGGCCCATAATCTCAGCCCCAGGACATCACTACAGGACTTCCTCAGGTAATACCCTAGGCCCAACCATCTTCAGCTACTTCAAAGACTTTCCCTCCAACATAAGGTCAGACGTGGTGATGTTTACTGATGATTGTATACTGTTCAGTACCATTCAAAACTCCTGAGATATTGAAGCAGTCCGTGCCCGCATGCAGCAAGACCTGGAGAACATTCAGGCTTGGGCTGATAAGGAGCAAGTAACATTCGCACCACACAATTGCCAGGCAAAGATAATCTGGAACAAGAAAAAATCGAACCATTTTCCTTGACAATCAACAGCATTACCATTGCTGAATCCCCCATCTTCAACATTCGAGGGTTACCACTGACCAAAAACTGAACTAGACCAGCCACACATATTCTATGGTTACAAGGGCAAATCAAAGGCTGGGAATTCTGCAGTGAGCAACTCACCTCCTGACTCCCCAAAGCCTGTCCACCATCTACGAGGCACAAGGCAGGAGTGCGATGGAATACTCTCCACTTGCCTGGATGGGTGCAGCTCCAACAACACTCAAGAAGTTCGACACGATCCAAGACAAAGCAATCCGCTTGATTGACTCCCAACCACTACCTTAAACATTCACTTCCTCCATCACTGGCACAGAGTAGCAACAGTGTGTACCATATACAAGATGCACTGCAGTAACTCGTCAAGGTTCCTTCGACAGCACCTTCCAAACCTGCAACCTCTACCACCTAGAAGGACCTGGGAACACAACCACCTACAAGTTCCCCTCCAAGTCACACATCATCCTGACCTAGAACTATATAGCCATTTTTTGACTGTCATTGGGTCAAAATCCTGGAACTCCGTCCTAAAAGTACTGTGGGTGTACCTGTAGCGGTTGAAGGCGGCAGCTCACCACCACCTTCTCATGGGCAATTAGGGATGGGCAATAAATGCTGGCTTAGCCATCGATTCCCACATCCTAAGGACAAATGTAAAAAAGCCTGTTTTCTGGTCTTCTTCGAGATGAGTTGGCTGGAATGTCTGGACAATACCTTGAAGCTGTAAAACAAACCAACTCCAAAGGAAGCTATACACAAGAATAAAGTTGAAAGTAATCTGAACCCCAGATTCCAGCATTTTATTGCAGTTCTTAATATACTGTCCAAGTCATCTGGAACAGCATTGTCTTTTGGTTTCATTTATTCTGCTGCTGTTTTATCAATTGGAAAAACTTTTTTTTTTTTAAATTAAACTATTCATTAGTGTCTGGCCCTGCTCCACACAACGGGGATTTATGAAAAAAGTGTGATTTTTGTGTGTTATCAGATTTCCACTTATATCACAGGATGTAATCACAGGATCAGAGGTGTTCATAGGATATTGAACTGAGAGATTAAATCTCAGGACACCTATAGCAACATTGGAAGCTCAAGATTGACACAACCTGTAATTTTTCAAGGACATTACAAGTGAAGCTTGGTAATACATAATTGTGCAAAGAAGTTGTACATAACTCAAACATAATTAACGTCAAGAAAGTGTGACATGGCAAAGTACAATTCACTGTTCCTTATTATTTATGAGACTCAACTGCAGTTCCCTCCACCAGAGTTTATGCTGTAAAGGAATAGCTATCTTTTGCACTCTGCACATGTTTGCCTTTAAATTCTTCCCTTCAGATGGTGGACCAAATGGAACCTGTTGCATTTTGACAGTTGTTTATGCTTCCATGTCTAACCAACTTACCACCATTGCCTCAGCTATACACATGTCTTTAAGTTCTCTCATTATAATTCCCTATTATCTCATGTTTCTATCACTTCATTCATTTAACTATCTCCTATTTTCTGTGTGTGCCTCTTCCTTTCTCATTCCCTTTGTTGTTTTCCTTTTAGTTGCTGTTTATTTTAATTTCTCCTGGTTCTGACGGAGGGTCTATATCCATAAAATTAACACATCTGTTCTCTCAACAGACTGATGCCAGGAAACTTTGCACCTTTGACCTCCTGCGCTGCTCCAAAAATCTCAATAGAACTTTTGGAAACCTAAACATTTCTCTCATCTAAACCTCACCTTTAGGCACTTCAGACCTTAGGATATAATCCCCCATTTTCTCTTTAGTAAGGGGTGAAGGGCATGTGGAGTACGTCTATCATCATTCAGGGAAAGGGCTCGGTTCTTACAATGTGGATCCTTTTTCAAAACACAGCTCTGGCTGAGGTTCAGTGCCTAGAGTGTTAACTTGTTTTCTCTAATAGTCTGTAGGTCATTCAAGTCTTTAATTTCTTCTTTGTGATTGGTGTATCTATTGGCTCTTTTCCTTATTTTTGTTAATCCTTCCTTCACCCCACAAAGGGACTTGCTTATCTTTCCAATTACAGTTTCTGAAGAAGGCTCGCATCCAAAACATTAATTTCTCTCTTTTCCTTTATTCTCTATATATAGAATTTTACTGGAAGAGAATCCAATGTAATTTTCTATCTCACTGATCCTGGGGAAACAGACACTATTACCCAGGTGGGAGGTAACATTTTTGTGCTGTGCATTCTGAATCTACCTCTGTGCCACAGGGCATGGAAAAGTGCCTGTTCCTCTTAAAGGGAACAGTTTACATCAGGAACTGATCAATAGAGGATTATAGTGGCTACTCCCCATCAATGAAAAATGCAGGTCACCAACTCAGCCATGAGAATTACCTTCTGCTCCAATGCCAGCCTGAACTTCTGCTCCACTCGCTTGCACTTGTTGTACCAACTGTGCTCATCAGTAATGAAAGGTGGACCAATGTTCTCGGGGGTGCTGCCTTCACTGCTGCTGCTTCCCAAAGTCCGCAACTCCTCCTCGTCACTGCTGATGCTCTCAGAGCTTTGCCAATAAGATGACATTTCATGAATCAGATTTAGCTGAAACAGCAGCAGTAAATTATTTCTGCAACTGTGAGCACAGCGAGACAGAAAACTGGAAGATAGATTAACTTGGAGTCTTCCTATAAAATGGCACGACTTATGCTTCAAATTACAGAGTGTTAACAGAGAATTACCTTTGGATTCATGTGAGTTTATGTACTGGGATGTTGGAATAGATGACACACTCCAGAAGCGCTGCCATTTTACTGCATGTAATTATTTTTGATAGGTTTCATTACTTGCTATCCTCTGGAAATAGCCACTCAGCTAAACAGTTTGTTCTCGAATAACCAGGTTTTGTAGACAGTTTGTTTGAATGCTCAAGTAATTAACAACCCCCACCCCACTGCCCCCCCATGCCAGGAGCAAGACTGACCACAAGCTGCAGTTGTGAGCAAGCTGCAATCAGAGTCAAAATCAAACAAATATGGCCAACCATTCAATACATTGCTCAGTTTTGAAAGGTCAAAAATCAAAAACATGAATTTTAAAATGTTTTGTTTTCAGTTGGGAAGCTGGAGCAACCATTTGGAGGTCATTATTTCACTGACTCTACAATAGGGTTTTAGCTTGGAGTGAGTTTTGGGTGGGCAGGGCGAGCAACAGACCTGCCCAACATCAACAATTTGAGGCCAAATGATTCTAACCCCTGGACCTCATTTACTTCCTGCTGGCCAGATACGTGACTAAAACAACTAGAAAAAGACAGCTAACTGCCCACTAGCACCAAGGCAAATCATGGAAATGGAGAGGAGGGTCTCCTCTTGTTCCCTGCTAGGTTTCACTGGTCGGGCCATTTGCAGCAGATGCCCCACCTTTGCAGGCTGCTAACATGCATTTCAGAGCCCAAATGACATCATAGGGCACCAATTTGCAAATATTAATGAGACTGCTGCCTGAGTCAGGCCTAGCTCAGATACTGGCAGGTGGGAATCAAACAGAAATTAAATGGTAAAGCTTTCACAGCTATTTTAAATGCATGCCTGTCACATTCCTGCTGGGCAAGGTAGGTTAAAATTCCCAAGAATTTGCATTGCCACTACTGTAGAGAAAGAAAAATCCCAAAAACTTCACAAATATTGGCGGATAGGGAAATGGATACTAAGCCATGCAGGATGTAACGGAGAGGTACTGAAAACTTGGACAATAAAGATTGCTTTTGCTGAGGAGAGAGGTGTGCAGATGGAGGGGCTTAGGGAAGGAGTTCCTGGGAGTAGGGCTAGGCAGCTGAAGGCCATAACACCAATGGCGGAGGATACACACAAAAGCCTGAGTAAGAGAACCGAGACGCGGAGTTGGGTGGGGAGCAGGGGGTGGTGGAGGGAGGGTGATGGTGAAGGGAGAGGAGTGGGGAAGGGAAGTGGAGAGAATAAAAGGCTGGAAGAGGTTGCACTGCTGTAGAGATCAGGCAGTCCAAAACGGTGAAAGGATTTGAAGATGGAGGATTATAAATTTAATAATTTGGGGGACAGAGAGCCAATGTAGTTCAACAGGAACAGGAGTGATGACCAATCAGGGCTTAATGTAGGATACAATATGGGCAGTTGAGTGAACAAGTTAAGAGTCTGAAGGGTGGAAAGAAAGCAAAGAGGATACTGAAATAATTAAATCTAGAGATGATCAAAGCCTGAGTAAGGGTTTTAGTAGTAGAGTGGCTCAGATAGGAATGAAGGCAAGCAAAGCTACATGGGTGGAAGTAGCTATAATACATGTGGGGTTTAAAGCTCAGCTCAGGGTTGAACAGAAGACCAAGATTTTGTGCAGTTTGATTCAGCCTAAGCAAGTGTCCAGACAAGGGGATGAAATCAATGGCAAAAAAGCAGAGTGTAACCTAGTGTCTAACAAGATGTTTATTTCTGCGATTCTGGGTTCGAAGAATTCTCATAATAACTATTGAAAAACAAGGGTACATCCTCCTCTAAGTTTAAAGTTAAACAGTCCAGCTATAAACCACTGACAATTTAGTAAAGGTTTTTTCTTTTAAGTTTAAACAAAAAAGATACACCCTAATGTCTTACACGCTGCAATGTTAAGCAACCACACTTTTGATTTTCCCCTTTGGAAACCTGCTTATTCAGAGAACAGACTTAAAATGAAAAGAAAGAACTTGCAGTTATACAGCACTTTATCGTGTCCCCAGGACCAACAGATTACTTTTCTGAGAATCATAAAATGTAGAAGTGCCCATTGGTGGTTTGTGTCTCTCAACACCAATATCCTACCTTGCACTCAAGTAATTTATAGCCTGAGTAATTCAGGAGATTTATCTAAGATATCAGTGAACTAATTTCCAAATGTGACTGCGAAAACAACAGCATACAGTTTGGAGGCAAAGTATCACTAACTACTGCTGAGTATCAGCTAGACTTCAATTTTTCCCCATGGCATATTAGTGTCATATGAATAAGCTGAGGTTGAGAATTTTAGTGGAGTCAGGCTTTGAGATTTTTAACTATTATCTAACTGTATCCTTGAGGAAAAACAATACATAAATTAGGATGAATCTACCTTTGTGTGAACTTTAGATACGGCGTATAGTCTATAACAGCAGGACAATTGCCATCCAAACTCTCACCCTTTAAACAGAAGCTGAAAGAAAAGACAAATAATTTATTCATTACTTTCAAGCCAGTTACTTAACAGATTGCATCTCAAGGAATCCTTTGAAAGTTTCAAGCCTATATTTTACTCATTACACTGCACAATTTCAAAAAAAATTGCTTTTCCTTGATAGCTAAAATTTAAACATGCAGAAATATAGAATTTGGGAGTTGGGGATAGCAACATGTATGTGACGTTTGAGGAACAAAGTGAGAGATTAATTAGTAGCAAGAAGGAGAAATAGTTGCAGGCAAGGATACCTAAAGCATATAGTGATGCTCAACAGCCTAGAGGGGGAGACAGCCTCACAGTGAATATGTCTCTTTGGCAAAGCAGGTCAGCCCAGTACACATCTTTGGATTTTGGCTACTGGAACATCAAGTTGAGTTCTCTTGCATAGATCCTTCCACCACACTGAAGGCAGATGTTCATCGTACAGTCGATATGTAAATTCTGATATTTGGCATAATAGTTCCTTGAAAGACGACTTATGAGAGGGGACTTTATATTTATATACATGTTACTAAGGAAAAACAGAATTAATACAGAGCCTTTCACACCCTAAGGATATCCCAAAGCATTTCACAATGAATTAATTTTGAAGTGCAGTCACCTTTGCAACACAGTCAAACAACAGTTAATTTGCACACAAGGTTTTACAAACAGCAGACAATAGTGAGCGAATTTCTGGGATGAGTGAATAGTATTAGATTTGGTAGGTGAGCAATCACAGTGAGAAGGCCATTCAAGCCTCAGACTAAGAGTGAACCATTAGGGCTGGAGACCAGCTGAACAAACACACTTGTGATAATTTGATGATTGACACAGAAGCACAACTGAAGAAGCAGAGATATAAGATGGAGTAAGGTTGGGAAAAGCAGGAATGGTAAGAAAGTTTGCAAAGGTACCTATGAGCTGTCAGTAACAAAAAGATGCCAGATACTGCCCAATGCTGCAGGAGAAAACAAAGTTTTGAAAAAAAGGGCAGCTAGAATACCAGAGGAGCCAGTCTTCAGCCAATTCGATTCACTCAACGTGATATCAAGAAACAGCTGAAGGCACTGGATACTGCAAAGGCTGTAGGCTCTGACAACATTCTGGCAAAAGTACTGAAGACTTGTGCCCCAGAACTGGCTGCGCTCCTAGCCAAGCTATTCCAGTACAGCTACAACACTAGCATCTACATGGCAATATGGAAAATTGCCCAGGTATGTCCTGTACACAAAAAGCAGGACAAATCCAATCCAGCCAATTACCATCCCATCAGTCTACTCGCGACCATCAGCAAAGTGATGGAAGGTCTCTTCAACAGTGCTATCAAGAGACACTTACTCAGCAATAACCTGTTCACTGATGCTCAGCTTGGGTTCCATCAAGGCCACTCAGCTCCTGACCTCATTACATAGACAAAAGAGCTGAACTCCAGAGGTGAGGTGAGAGTGACTGCCCTTGATATCAAGGCAGCATTTGACTGAGTGTGGTATCAATAAGCCCTAGAAAAACTGGAGTCAATGGGAATCAGGGGAAAAACTTTCCACTGGTTGGAGTCATACTTAGCACAAAAGGAAGATGGTAGTGGTTGTTGCAAGTGTTACGAATGAGGCAGGAACAATGCACTGTCAATTCAGTCCAGTCACTCCACAGGTTGCAGCATATTATTAAAGTTTTCCCACCCAACCAGAAAAAGGTCAAATTAAACACTCTGTTAACCATTGGAATAAAACAAAACAAACCAGGTATCTTTAGATGACAACAAATTAACTATTTATTAAAACTAAATCTTAAGCACTATGAAGATAAACCTATGTCTAAAGACCTTATAACTTCTTATTTTAACCTTACTTCCCCAGTCACACTCAAAAATAACAGTAGTTAACCAGTTTTAAAAGTGGTGTTTTTAAAAAATTAGCTGTTTCTTAAGAATACATAAATAAATAAGTCTTTGTGGATTACGTTCCTGATGGATGAGGTATTCTAATGCGGAAATAGTTAAATGCTACTTGAAGTCTTCATTTGGATTTGATGAAGCATTATGTGTTTGATAGGCATTCAAGCCCTTCAGCTGCCGCAGACATCAACCGTTCCTTCAGCAATACCAAATCGTCTCTTAAAAGGGTTATTTCCTCTTTAGGCAATGAATTTGGCCTGTAGCTCTTTGTAGAATTTCTGCTGAGAGAGAATGGACAGCTCTTTTCTCTTCAGTATGCTTTGCTGGTGAGTCTGGTTCAGACCAGTTTTTGCAAGTTTTACACACAGTCAAATCGAAACATTATACCAGGTGACACCTCTGTCCTGTTGTTGCCTAGGGTAACAGGTGCAGCTGGCACACTGTGTCTCAGAAAATCCAAAGCATTTCTCCTTGTATTAAAGATGCACTGTTTTAATTCAAGGAGAAAAAAAAAGATACATTTCTGTGACACATCTGCCCTTGGCAAAATGAAAGGGCATTCTTAAAAATGCGTTTCATTACAATGCACAAAAAAAAGAAACTGGGAAAAAACACTAACATCTTTTCACATTCATGTGCCTATTTACTCCACTGATAATTTACAGCATTTTCTTTGTACCATCGCCATCCATATAAGTTAACATGGTTAGATTCGTGACAAAGCTTCTGCAATAACATTGCTTTTCCCCAAAATATGTACAATTTTCAAATGATGAGGCTGTAACAATAAACTCCATCTAAATATTCTAGCATTTTGGGTTTTTAAATTTTTCCACAAACGTTAACGGGTCATGGTCAGTGTATATTAGTATTTCTTTATAGTCTTGGCGGACATATACTTCGAAATGTTCGAGAGCCAGCAAAAGTCTGAATGTTTCTTCTTCCACAGTGGAATACTTTTTTTGGATGGGAATTTAGTTTTCTTGAAAAGTACACTACTGGCTTCTCTATGCCCGATTTGTCATCCTGCAATAGGACTGCACCAACCCCCAGGTCACTAGTGTTGAGAGCTATTTTAAAGGGTTTAGCAAAATTTGGAGCCACAAACATTGGTTCATTAGTTAAGATTGCCTTTAGCTTTTCAAAAGCTGCCTGATATTCATCTGACCATACTATATTGTTTTTCATTTTTGGTAGCAAATCTGTTAATGGAGCAGCTTCCTTTTGGCCTCATCTCGTGAGACAATGGGTAAGTGCCTACAGGTGGTTTGTGGAGCAGCGCTGGAGTAGCCATAAAGGTCAATTCTAGAGTGACAGACTCTTCCACAGGCGCTGCAGGTAAAGTTGGTTGTCGGGGCTGTTACACAGTTGGCTCTCTCCTTACACTGCTGTCTCTTTTCCTGCCAACTGCTGAATCTCTTCGACTTGCCTCTCTTCAGCCCCACCTTTATAGCTGTCTGCCAGCTTTGGCAATCGCTGGCAACTGGCTCCCACAACTTGTGGTCAATGTTGCAAGACTTCATGTTGCATTTTCAAATGTCTTTAAAGCGGAGACACGGCCGGCCAGTGGGTCTGATACCAGTGACGAGCTCGCTTCTTGGGGATCCTGCCATCTTCCATGCGGCTCACATGGCCAAGCCATCTCGAGTGCCACTGGCTCAGTAGGGCATACATGCGAGGCATGTTGGCTGCCTAGAGGACTTCTGTGTTAGAGATACGGTCCTGCCACCTGATGCCAAGGATTCTCCGGAGACAGCGAAGATGGAATGCGTTGAGATGTCACTCTTGGCTGACATGCGTTGTCCAGGCCTCGCTACCATACAGCAAGGTATTGAGGACACAGGCTTGAAACACTCGGACTATTGTGTTCCGTGTCAGTGCGCCATTTTTCCACACCCTCTTGGCCAGTCTGAACCTAGCAGCAGACGCCTTTCCCATGTGCTTGTTGATTCCTGCATCGAGAGACAGGTTGCTGGTAATGGTTGAGCCCAGGTAGGTGAACTCTTGAACCACTTTCAGAGCGTGGTCGCCGATATTGATGGATGGAGCATTTCTAATGTCCTGTCCCATGATGTTCGTTTGCTTGAAACTGATGATTAGGCCAAATTCATTGCAGGCAGCCACAAGCCTGTCGATGAGTCTCTGCAGACACTCTTCCGTGTGGGATGTTAATGCAGCTTCGTCAGCAAAGAGGAGTTCCCTGATGAGGACTTTCCATACTTTGGTCTTCGCTCTAAGACAGGCAAGGTTGAACAACCTGCCATCTGATCTTGCGTGGAGGCAATTTCCTTCTTCTGAAGACTTGAACGCGTGAGAGAGCAGCAGTGAGAAGAAGATCCCAAACAGTGTAGGTGCAAGAACACAGCCCTGTTTCACACCACTCAGGATGGGAAAGGGATCTGATGATTTACCCTTATGCTGAATTGTGCCTTTCATATTGTCATGGAACGAGATGATGATGCTCAGTAGTTTTGGTGGACATCCGATCTTTGCTAGTAGTCTAAAGAGACCACGTCTGCTGACGAGGTCAAAGACTTTGGTGAGATCTATGAAGGCAACGTAGACGGGCATCCCTTGTTTGTAGCATTTCTCCTGTAGCTGGCGAAGGGAGAAAAGCATATCAATAGTGGATCTCTTTGCTCAAAAGCTGCACTGTGCCTCAGGGTAGACATGCTCAGCCAGCTTCTGGAGTCTGTTTAAAATGACTCAGGTGAAGGCTTTCCCCAATGTGCTGAGCAGGGAGATTCCACGGTAGTTGTTGTAGTCACCGTGGTCACCCTTGTTCTTATAGAGGGCGATGATATTGGTATCACCATGACCTGTGGTACTGCTCCCTCATCCCAGCACAGGCAAAGCAGTTCATGGAGTGCTGAGAGTATAGCAGGCTTGGCACACTTCATTATTTCAGTGGTAATGCCGTCCTTTCCAGGGGCTTTTCTGCTGGCTACAGAATCGATGGCATCATTGTTTGTTGGCTGTTCGTCCACCTTGTCCATGATTGGCAGAGACTGAGCTGCATTACGGCGGTATCAGTGACATCATTTTTCTTGGAGTACAGTTCTAGTTAGTGGTCCATTTGCTTGCTTGGGTCAGTGATCATTTCCCCTGATTTAGACTTGAGGGGAGCGATCCTCTTGATGGTTGGCCCAAAAGCTCTCTTAATGCCATCATACATTCCTCTGATGTTTCCGGTGTCGGAAGCCAATTGAATACGACTGCATAGATGTTGCCAGTAGTCATTTGCACAGCGCCTGGCTGTTCTTTGTGCAGCGCTTCTGGTGGCTTTAAGTGCTAAGGATGTTACCTCACAGGGGGCTTTCTTGTAGTTCAGCAGTACAGTGCACTTGGTGGCTATGACTGGTTCCATCTCTTTAGAGTGAGATTGAAACCAGTCTGCATTCTGCTTCTCACTTTTGCCAAAGGTGGTCATTGCTGAGCCATAGATGGCATCTCTGATGTGGGCCCACTTGGACTCTGCATCCCCTGCAGGAGTGTTTTGAAGGGCTTTTTCAAGTGAATTGAGAAACTTGTGACAGCTGTGGGTAAGAAATTCTGGTAGTGTTGATGTGCGAGCTGCCATTCTGCTTGGAGTGATGTAACTTCTTTGGTTTGAGTCAAACTTTGCTGCACACCAGGGAGTGGTCAGTGTCGCAGTCCGCACTTTGGAAGCTGTGTGTGATTTGAACACTGCTTATGGAGGCTCGCCTTCAACGACGTGATCTTGCATGTCTCCATGAAACCTGATGATAGGGTTTAGTTTGAAAGAACAAGTTGGTGATGCAGAGGTTGCGGTCGGTACACAACTCAAGCAGTCTCTGTCCATTCTCATCATCCTTCCAACGCCATAGCGCCCGAAGCAGGAGGACCATGAGTCATGGTCGGCCCCAACCCTGGCGTTAAAGTCCCCCAGCAAGAACAAATGTTCAGTATTAGGAATGCTACTAATGATATTATGGAGTACCTCGTAGAATTGGTCTTTAACTTCAGGTGGGGAGCAGAGTGTTGGAGCATAGATGCTGAGTAGGTGTATTGGACCAGAGGCGGTGAGCAGTCGGAGGGACAGTATGTGTTCCGAGCCATTTGTAGGTGGCTCCATCATGCTGAGCAAAGAGTTTCTGATGGCGAAGACCACTCCATGCTGTCTTGGTTCTTCTGGATCCCTACCCTGCCAGCAGAAGGTGTAGTCTTGCTCCCTTAGTGATCCGCTCGCAGGGAGGAGTGTCTCCTGAAGTGCTGCAATGTTCACATTGAGTCTACTGAGCGCTGATGGCAGCCTTCCGAGAGTCGTTGATTTGTGTAAGATCTTCCGACAGGTGCAGTATTACAGTCCACTTGTCTGGCAACCACCCTGAGCTCCAAGCACCCTTTGAAGCAGGTGGACTGTGGTGGTCCAGAACCTTTCTGACCGGGGGCTGCCCTATTTGAGGTGGGCAGTAGCTGTCAATGAGATGCGATGACCTCTCTCACCGACAAAGGCAACCCGTGATGCCCAATCTCCACGCCAATTGAGCTAGACTTAAAACCATAACTGCTGCCTTCCGTGTTGTTTTGGTCACTGAGGCGACTGTGGAGTGACCTTAACATGGCACATGCCTGGGCAAAATGTATGGAGGTTATGAGTTGCCCAAGGGTCAAAACCCCCCTCTTGACCTTCCTAGTGGGGTCCAAAGGAGTGCAGAGCACAACGTTTGGCACGAGATTGGCTGCAGGAATTGCCGGAAACATGCCAAAGGTGACACATGACCGCTTTAGGGGCTCCGCTCCAGATTTTCTGTTAGGGTTTACTCCCTTAGCTTTAGTCTCTCCTGAGACACCCACAAGGCAGTGGGGTTGTTAGCTTGTATCACTGAGTAGGGGCCCTAACAAGTAGAGTACACAGTCCAGTGGAGTAGCTACGTGCTCTAATGGAGCAGCTACAGTACTAAAATTCCATACAAATTTCCTGTAAAAACTGCACATCCCTAAAAAATCTCATTATTTCCCATTTAGATTTAGGGATAGGGAACTCTACTAAGGCTTGAACCTTTGCCATTTTTGGCAATACCTGTCCTTGCCCCATGATGTGTCAGAGGTAAGTTGCTCTTGCTTTTCCGAATTCACTTTTTCCCAGATTTAGCACCAAGTCCACGGCTTGTAACTTTTTAAAACAGAATTTTTAGCTGGTTTAAGTCTTCTTCCCAAGTGTTACTATATGAGTACGTCATCAAGATACACAACACAGTTGGAAACACTGGCTACCGCCTGATTCATTAGTCTTTGAAAAGTGGCTGGGGCATTTTTCAGCCTGAATGGCATCACCCAGCACTGATAAAGACTGTTGGTGTTACAAAAGCTGACATCTCTTTGGCTCGAGGAGTCAAAGGAACTTGTCAGTATCCCTTTAACAAGTCGATCTTGGTCAGAAACCTAGCGCTGCCCACTCTGTCAATACAGTCTTCTAAACACGGAATTGGGTAGGTGTCTGCCTTCTGCATTGACTTTTCTGTAGTCTAAACAAAATCAGGTTGACCCGTCAGATTTAGGTACGAGAACTATTGGTGAACTCCAACTGCTTTGACTAGATTTGATCAAATTGTTTTCCAGCATGTACTGGATCTCTGCTTTTACTTGGGCCTGTTTGTCTAAGCGGTAAGGATGTTATTTTAAAGGAACAGTTCCCCCTATATCCACATCATGTGTGGCTAAGGTTGTACATCCTGGCTTATCCCTACAAACTCTTAAATGTTGTGAAAAGGCTGGTTAGGTCTTCACGTTGTTTTGCCTCCAAGTGCAAAAGCATGTTTAGTTTAGTTTAGAGATACAGCACTAAAACAGGCCCTTCGGCCCACCGAGTCTGTGCCGACCATCATCCACCCATTTATACTAATCCTACACTAATTCCATATTCCTACCACATCCCCACCTGTCCCTATATTTCCCTACCACCTACCTATACCAGGGGCAATTTATAATGGCCAATTAACCTATCAACCTGCAAGTCTTTGGCATGTGGGAAGAAACCGGAGCACCCGGAGGAAACCCACGCAGACACAGGGAGAACTTGCAAACTCCACACAGGCAGTACCCAGAATTGAACCCGGGTCGCTGGAGCTGTGAGGCTGCGGTGCTAACCACTGCACCACTGTGCCACCCAATGTTGTCCAATTTTCCTAGCCATTCTGTATTTGCTAACCGGATAGTTGGAGGTTCAATGTGAGAATTGTCTCCTTCTGTCTCATGCTCACTATCCTTTTCCTTCTCAACAGTCTCGATTACTTGACATACCTGTACTGGCTTATCCTCCTCCCTGCGATAATATTGCTTAAACTTATTGATATGACACAACTGGTTCTTCTTCCAACGATCAGGGGTGTCAATCAAGTAATCTACCTTACCCATTCTTTTGATCCTTGTAACGGTAACACCACCACTACTTCATCCCCTGGTTGAAAATTGCAGGCATTTGCATTCTTGTTTGCCCATTTTTTCATATTGGCTTGGGACAATTTAAGGTGTTCCTGAGCCACACCGCAAGCTTTCGTGAGCCTTTCCCAGAACACAGATACATAGTCTAGTATCAAAGATTCATTCTTTTGTTCCAAGAATCTGTCTTTTATAAGTTTTAGAGGTCCTCTTACTTCATGGCTATAAACCAATTGAAAGGACTGAAGCCTGTAGATTCATTTGGTGAGTCTCTGATGGCAAATAGAAAAAGTACAGTCCTTTATCCCAGTCATGTGGATATTTGTAACAGTATGTTCTAATCATTGTTTTGAGAGTTTGGTGGTACTTCTCTAAAGCTCCGTGACTGTGGTTGATATGCTGACGATTTCAACTGTCTAATCCCCAAATTGCCCATGACTTCTTGAAATATCTTAGACATGAAATTAGAACCTTGATCCGATTGAACTTCAAGTGGTAACCCACATCTAGTAAATAATTGGGTAAACTTTTCTACTACTATTTTAGCAGTAATTGTCCTCAAAGGAATGGCCTCTGGAAATCGAGTAGCCATATCCATGATAGTAAGCACGATGTCATGCTTTTGTTTTTGGCAAGGGTCCTACAGAGTCCACCAATACCCTGCTAAATGGTTCCTCAATCACTGGTATGGGAACCAGTGGTACCAGTTTTATGGTAGGTTGCAGTTTTCACACTATTTGGCATGTCCTACAAAATTGACTCACATCCTTTGTAAAACCTGGCCAGTAATAATGTTGACTTCTATGTGATTTGGTCTTCTGAATTCCCCTATGTCCTGCAAAAGATATGTCATGTGCTAACCTTAATAAGCCCTGGCGATATTTAGGTGGTACCACTATCTGTTCAACAACTGTCTAGTCTTTACCCCCAGGTCTATGAGGCGGTCTCCATTTCCTCCTCAAAACCCCGTTCGCCATATAATAGCCTTCTGCAACTCTGTTTGCCTCAGCTTCTGTCAGAGCCATCTGTGCTATTTGGTATAACTCTGGATCAGCTTGCTGTGCTGCAATGATAGAAGATCTGTTAAACATCTCATTTGGATTATCTAAATCCCCAAATAAGGTTTCAGATACTTGGCTATCTGTTTATGGTGCCACTTTTATCTCCGACAATGGATCCTGTTTCGCCATTACTCGGGTGACTGCACACGCAGGAAATATTCCTGGAACTTGTTCCTGTAATTGCTCTGTTTCTGAACTTCACTTGGTTCCTCTGTATTTGGAGGAGAAACTGATACTTTTGATCTGGCCAAATCATTTCCTAGGAGTAGATCAATTCCCTCTACTGGCAAACTGTGGACAAGTCCTACAGTTACCATCTCAGATATTAAGTCACTCTCCAGGCGTACTTTGTATAAAGGTACAGCTATATACTCCCCATCTATTCCATTAACTAAAACGTCAGTGTTCAAGGCGCTCTCTGGTGGAAACATTATATCTTTCCCCAGTAATAGTATTTGGGTTGCTCCTGTATCCCTGAGTATAATGATTGGTTTTCCTGCCTCACTTGCAGGATATGGAGTTACTTTCCCTTTGACAAAAATTCATGACAATTTTCAGGTATCTTATTCTTCGCCTCTACACTCACTTTAGTTTTTGTATCTGGTTTTACAGCTGCGGTTAAAGCTATGGCCTGGTCTGCTATACTCTCAGTCAGACTCTTTTCCTTTGCATTAGCTTTGCGTACCCCAACAAGTCCTATAGGTTTACCTCACAATTTCCAGCATTCTGAACGAAGATGACCCGTTTTGTGGCAATGATAACACTTCGGCTTGCAAACCTCACTTCAACGGTCAGTATCTTCTTTTCTGGCCTGAGGTGGTGGTCCTGGGACATTCCCAGCTGTTCCTTCTTGTCCCCGGCTACTTGCCTTCCTTTCACTCTCCCACTTTCTATCCTTCTCGGGTTTATGGAGGGGTGACAGACAAAAGGTTTTGGTTTATTCATAAGTTCAAAATCATCAGCAATTTCCACTGCTTGCCTAGCTTTCAAAAATTTCAGGTTATCTAAATGAGTTCTCACCACCGAAGGAATGCAATTTTTAAATTCCTCCAAGAGAATCAACTCGAAGGTTCTCATATGTGGTTTCCATCTTTAATGCCCGTATCCAACAGTCAAAATTAATTTGCTTCGCCCTCTCAAATTCTACATACGTCTGCCCAGCCAATCTCCCTAAGTTCTGAAACTTCTGACAGCAAGCTTCAGGGACTAACTCATATGCAGCGAGAATAGCATTTTTTGCCATCTCATAATCTGCAGAAGCCTCTCCAGGAAGCATGGCACAAACTTCATGAGTTCTGCCTACTAACCTGCTTTGCATAAGCAGTGTCCAGCTTTCCTTCTGCCATTTCATTTGTTTGATTATTATTATTTTTTTGAAAGATATGAAAAATGCCTCTATGTCCCTTTCCTCAAACTTAGGAAGAGCTTGTATAAGTGTAAACAGCTTTTTGTTGGGTCCTGGGCTGATTTCAGATTCTTCCTGACCCGAATTTTCCCTGGAGTTAAGACCATCCCTCTCAATTTAAATTCCCTTTCTTCTCTTTCACTTTCTCTCTCTTTTTTCCAATTCAAGTTTTCTTAATTATTTTTCAGCCTCAAGTTTTCTTATTGCTATTTCTTTTTTGTTTCCTCTTGAAGTCTAATTTTTTCAATTTCCAACTGAATTTTGGCTAATTCCACTGCATCACTCTCTGACTTACTGCCTTCTTGTTCTTCTTCATCATCATCATCTTCTAATTCCAGATGTTGGGCTATTAAGCCAATTAGCGCTGCTTTTTTGGCCCCTGATTTCAATTCTATCTCCAATTTTGCCGCCAATTCTTTCAGTTTATTCATCATGGCAGGAGTTTCTCAGGGTAGTGTCCTAGGCCCAACCATTTTCAGCTGCACCTTTCTTCCATCATAAGGTCATAAGTGGGAATGTTCGCTGATGATTGCACAATGTTCAGTACCATTTGTGACTCCTCAGATACTGAAGCAGTCTGTGTCCATTTGCAGCAAGACCTGGATAATATTCAGGCTTGGGCTGATAAGTGGAAAGTTACATTCACATCACACAAGTGCCAGGCAATGACTACCTCCAACAAGAGAGAACCCAACCATCTCCCCTTGACATTCAATGTCATTACCATCACTGAATTCCTCCACTGTCAACCTGGGGGTTACCACTGACCAGTAACTGAACTGGACCAGCTGTGGCTACAAGAGCAGGTCAAACGCTGGGAATTCTATGGTGGGTAACTAACTTCCATCTCCCCAAATCCTGTCCACCATCTACAAGGCACAATTCAGGAGTGTGATGGAATACTCTCCACTTGCCTGGATGGGTGCAGCTCCAACACTCAAGAAGCTCGACACCATCCAGGACAAAACATCCCGCTTGACTGGCACTCCATCTACAAACATTCACTCCCTCCACCACCAACACACAGTGTCAGCAGTTTGCACCATCTACAAGATGCACTGCAGCAACTCATCAAGGCCCCTTTGACTGCAACTTCCAAACCTGTGACCTCTACCACCTAGAAAGACAAGGGCAGCAGACGCATGGGACCACCACCACATGCAAGTTCCCTTCCAAGCTGCACACCATCCTGACTTGGAACTATATTGCTATTCCTTCAATGTCACTGGGTCAAAATCCTGCAAAATCCTCCCAAACTGCACGGTGGGTGCATCTACACCACATGGACTGCAGTAGTTCAAGAAGGCAGCTCACCACCACTTCTCGAGGGCAATAAGGGATGGCCAATAAACGCTGGCCTAGCCAGCAATGTCCACATCCCATGAAAGAATTAAAATAAAAGTACTAGAAAGACAAAGCCAACCTGACAGTGGAGATTGAGTAGTACACATTGGGGAACAGTGAGAAGGAATGCTCAAAGGATCAGGATCAGGACCAGGCCCTCTGGCAGCAATGCACATAATGGCAAATGACAAAGGGAAAATTGATATGGGGGTTTTTAAAGGCACTTACACATGGATTGTCTCAAAACTCAAAGATGCACTTGGTCTCGGGTGGGGGGGTGGGGGGGGGGGGGGGTGGTTGTGGCGGGTGCAAAGCTGTGTTCGCTGGTATAATATGAATATCAAGAGACAACTGTGAGGGAGGTAAATGAAGTTGAAAACCTAATAAGTTTAGGATCAGAGTTGGTAAGTGTAATGCATAACTGTTTCATGATTCAATATATAAGGGAAGCCATAGAGGCAGTGCTCATCTTGACTGAGACAACATATAGGGAATGGAAGGGTGTCAGCTGTCACTCAGTTGGTAGCACACTTGCCTTGGGAGTCAGAAGGTTGTGGGTTCAAGTCCCACTTCAGGACTTTAGCACAAAAATCTAGATTGCCACTGCAGTACTGAGGGAATGCTGCACTGTTGGAGGTACCATCTTTCAAACGAGATGTTAAATTGAGGTCCTGTCTGTCCTCTCAGGTGGATATAAAGATAACCATGGCATAGTTTAGTCAACGAGTTACACCAGTAAAATAAACTGACAGATTTTTTACGATCAACTGTGTAATAGGGGGTCACAGTACTTGAGGCATAGCCAGCAAATGAAAGTAAACACAAACTAATACAAACATTTTAGAAGGAGACTAGTGTTTTAAAACAAGTGTTATTGTTGCTAAGTACATCTCGCATAGTCAGTTATGTAGTATTTAAAATCTAGAAATTAAATATTTTGTTATAGTTGAGGAGATATGTATTCTGCAATGCTTGTAATTTAAAGATGATGATTTGTTTAAGATTACTTTCACAAAGTCTTGGTGAGTTTCCAAGGTGTTGTTGTGATTTGTCTTTGCAGACACTGTTTCCAAAGTTTGGAAAAACTTTCAGCAGGGATCAGTCTTTCTTCAACTTCACTAGATCCATTGCAGTCACAGAAAGAGGGGGAAGGAAGGCATGGAAACTCAAAATGTGATGGGAACATTTAAGTAAAAAAATATAGTGGCAATGGTTTCCTGAACTACGATCAACACAGTTATCATATTGTGCAGTAAATACTTTCAATTGCAATATTTGTGTGGACAAAAACCTGCGCGCATTCAGTATGAACAGGATGTCATCCGTCCACAATGTATGTCTTAAGGTGCATAGTACAGAGTTATTGCATTTGCATAGTCTTAATAAGCCAAACACAAACTGAAGCATATGTATTTATGAATAACTACAACTAGGTTAGCTGATGTGTCAGCTGTGGTTCAATTCATAGCACTCTCGCCTTTGAGTCAGAAGGTTCAAGTCCCACTCCAGATACCTGAGCACAAAAATCTAGATTGACACTCCAGTACAGTACTGAGGGAATGCTGCACTGCTGGAGGTGCTGTCTTTTGGATGAGACGTTAAACAGAAACCCCATCTGCCCTCTCAGGTGGCCATAAAAGATCCAATAGCACTATTTCAAAGAAGAGCAGGGGAATTCTGCCTGGTATCTTGGCCAATATTTATCCCTCAATTAATGTCACCAAAAAACAGCTTCTCTGATCATTATCACATTGCTGTTTGTGGGAGCTTGCTGTGCATATCCTGGCTGTCACATATCCTATATTACAACAGTGACTATACTTCAAAAGTACTTCATTGGCTGCAAATTGTTTTGCGATTGTGAAAGTCGCTATATAAATGCAAGTCTTTTTCTTCATTGGGGTACAGTGACCATAGAAAGATCAAGCTTAGCATTTACTGTGACCCAATTAAACCCAAGACCATGAGCAATGATTAAATTCAAAAGTCACGAGTGAAGATGTAAAACCAATAGATTGAAGCAAGGTGCTTAACACTTCATTAGAAAATAAATGGAAGCCATGCTCAGAGGGGACGGTGCCTCAATGGGTCTAAGGCATAATTCTTGGGATTAGTACACACCAGAATACAAATTAATTCGGAGTGCTTTATCAAGTAAAACTACGACCGCAGAACAAAGGGACATAGATCCAAACTGGCAAAGGGCATACTGAGGACTGATGTCAGGAATACCTGAAATGATGTTTCAAGGTAGAATAGTGAAGGGAAAAATTATGGAGTCATTAAAAACGCAGCTGGCTACTGTAACCTGGAGCAGAGGAGGGGAGGGAAATTGTACGTTTTCATCAAAAAAGGAGTTTTTTTTTTATATAGAAGCTGAAAAGGTCAGTAGATGAACGTCTAAGGTGGGGCCAAAAAAGGATGTAGTTTTTGGTTAAAATTAATTAGAGAGAGATAAAGAAACTGTCTTTGAAGAACTGAAAGAATAAAGATTTTAATTTCCCCATCATAAAGCACAGACAAGATGAACATGCAGTAATTCAAGAAGTGCGCTGTGAGGAATTGAGTTTGTGTGCACTGGGGACATGTGAACTGAAGGAAGTCGATAGAGACTTAAGCACATAATCTAGGCTGATCATTCAGCGAGGGAACGCCAAACTGTCAGAGGTGCCGTCTTTCGAATGAAACATTAAACCGAGGTCCCATTTGCCCGCCCAGATAGACTTAAAAGATCCCATAACACTATGCGAAGAACAGCAGGGGAGTTTCCTCAGTGTCTTGACCAATATTTATTCCATAACCAACATCACGAAGACAGATTATCTGGTTATCATATTGTTGTTTTTGGATCTTGCTGTACACAAATTGGCTGCCACATTTCCTACATTACAACAGTATCTACACTTCAAAAGTAATTGACAGCAAAGTGTCTCAAGGCTGTGAAGACATGAATGCTGCAAGGACCTGGGCTTGGGCATCAGCTGTTTACAATCTGTATCAATGACTTCGATGAGGGGACCGGGTATAATATATCTTAGTTTGCTGATGATACAAAGCTAGGTGGCAAAGGAGGATGCAAAAATGCTGCAAAGAGATATAGAGCAGTTAAGAAATTGGGCAAGACAGTGGCAGATAGAGTATAATGTGGGGAAAAGTGAAAAACATATGGCTGCGTTTGATGACAATGCAACCACTAGGTGGCGCTGCAGTGGCACAAGCGCAAATGCA
Organism: Heterodontus francisci; assembly: GCF_036365525.1. NCBI lineage: Eukaryota > Metazoa > Chordata > Chondrichthyes > Heterodontiformes > Heterodontidae > Heterodontus > Heterodontus francisci. The sequence continues at coordinate 160,675,428 of NC_090372.1, read as the reverse complement.
GCCTGTGCCACTAAAACATCATAGTCGACGACGTCAACCAGCTGCCAGGACCAAAGGTGGCGCTGCTCAGATAATCACACGAAGGCAACCTAATGACATTGCAGCACTCAATGGGCGGAGGAAGAGCGCGAGCAGCGCGTGGGGGGGGGGGGGGGGGGGAGGGGCTGAGAAAGCAGGCGCGGGGGGGTGGGGCTGAGAAAGCAGGCGCGGGGGGGTGGGGCTGAGAAAGCAGGCGCGGGGGGGTGGCTGAGAAAGCAGTTTCCTGTAAAACGTTATTGTTGTGTGCAGCCAATTTGTACTTTTAATTTTTTATGCGTGGTCATGCATGGGCAGTATTTAACCCAGAGCAAGACTTGCATGGTAGCTTCCAGACTGCAGCACAGCTGTGCATGCATGCAGCTTCGCAGGAACAATGCTCGTGACCAGCATCCATTCCTCATGGTTTTACCAGCCTATACCTGTGAGCATGGATGTACACTTCATCACAACTGCTTGGAATCTTTTCAAACTTCATTTTTAATCTGTGCAGTGTTAGCAGAAGATGTATTGTCCTGCTGTTCTGTTTGTGAACTATAAAGTTTATCTGCATTTGAAGAACTGTGAGCCTTTGTGTGTGTGCTCGCGCAATATATCAAGTGATATAACTTGGGTCTATCCAACCTGCAAATACACAATTGTCTCAAACCGGTGCCTTTTATATACTAACAGAATGTACTAAACATTCTAACAAAATTCATAGAAATGAATTAGGTCAATTACCTGAAATCAATAGCATTGAGTCCAAGCAGTATGCCAGCAAGCATATTTGCTTCTTCTCCCAATACAATTGCTCCATCTTCATAATATCTCCTGTAAGGGGAATTTTAACAAAAAAGTCATTCAGGGCCTCAATTGTATTTACAGAACAGATGTCTTACGATATCAGCTCAATCAGTTTTAATGCTATGTATCAAATTAAATCAATAAAATAACCAACTTAAAATAAAAAACTTAAATAAATGAACAATATTGTGTCCCTGGCCAAGCAAATCAGAGGACAAATAAACGTTGTCTGTGTCTTCACAACAGTCTTCTGGTTCATGAAACATAAAGCTAATTTGTATCATTCATTACCAGTAACAGGCTGCAGGATACTTTTGTTTAAAAAATATTTTATAAAGTCAATCTAAGTTCAATTTCATTAGTTTCTGCTGTTATATTGTAGGTGTCACATTACATGGATAATTTGGAAAGACCTGGTTGTTTTGATGTCCCTCAGGGAAGTAGAGATATACTCAGACAGACGCTTCTCCATAAGCGCTACTCGGATCCATGCTCGTCCCTGTCAAGTTACAAGAGGCAAAACAGAAGCCTAACAGAATTAAAATGCATTGAGCAAACAGCTATGTCATTCTTCTGTTCACTGCACTGACAGCTAGCTGCATATGGTGATAATACAAGACACGTTTACATCAGCCATGTGGGAGTCAGTGTTTTACATATCGTTTAAGCAACAATTCCTACAACTTGTTGACAGTAAAACATATATAATTACAGCTGTTAAGAAAAATAAGCCCATCACTACATTCGAAGTAGTTTTGCACATTATACGAAAAGGGGCATCTTATGCCAGTCTCGCTGACCTGTAGATGCTCGATTAGGCTGATACAGAGAAAGACATACAGAAGATCATTTGAATACAAATTTCATCGGCTGTCAGCAAGAGCTGTTACAAAGAAACAGATAAAGTGTACAGGATACCAACTTACAACAACAACTTGCAGTTATATAGCACCTTTGAACGTAGTAAAATATCCCAAGGCAAAAGCGTTATAGAAAATTTGACACCAAGCCATATAGGGAAATATTAGGACAGATGACCAAAAGCTTGGTCAAAGAGATAGGATTTAACAAGCATTTTAAAGGATGAGAGTGGTAGAGAGCCAGGGAGGTTTAGGAAGGGAACTTTATAGCCATGGAGAGATTTGAAAACAAGGATGGGAATTTTAAAAATCAAGACCAGGAGCCAATGTAGGTCAGCAAGCACAAGGGTCAAGGGTGAATGGGACTCGGTGTGAGTAAGGACACGAGAAGCACGGTTTTGGGTGAACTCAAATTTACTGAGGGTGGAAGATGGAAGGCAGGCAAGGAGGTCATTGGAATAGTCATCTAGAGGTAATACAAGGAATGGCTGAGGGTTTCAGCCGCAGATGAGCTGAGGCAGGGGCAGAGTTGGCCAATGTTATGGAGATGGAAGTAGGCAGTTTTGCCAAAGTGGATGTGTGGTCAAAAGCTCATCTTGGGGTCAAACATACAATCAAGGTTATGAACAGGGCTGGAGTCAGTGGCGAGGGAACAGAGTTTGCAATGGGGATCAAAAACAGTGGCTTCTGTCTTCCCAATATTTAATTGGAAGAAATTTCAATACTGAACATCAGACAAGCAATATGCCAATTTAGGGGCAGAGGAGGGGTTGAGAGAAGTGGAGGAGAGGTGGAGCTGGTTATCGCCAGCATGCGTATAGAAATTGATGCCATGATTTAAGATGATGTTGATTAGGGGCAGCATATAGATGAGAAAAAGGAGGCAGTCAAAGACAGATCCTTGAGGAGCATCAGCAATGGTGTCGGAGTCAGAAGTGAAGCCATTGCAGATGATTATCTGGCTATGACAAGATAGATACAAATGAAACCAGGCAAGTGCAGTTCCAGCCAGCTGGATGATGATTGAGAGGCACTGGAGCAGAATTTCATGGTCAACTCTGGGATTCAAACCAAGAGTTGAGAGAAAGACGGGCATGGATTTGGCAGGCGATAACACGTTCGAGGACTTTGGAGAAGAAAGTGAGCTTTGAGATCTGGTGGTAGTTTTCAAGAATGGAGGGTTTGAGCAAGGGGTGATGACAGCAGATTTGAAGAGGGGAACAAACCTGAGGAGAGGGAACCATTAATAATGTTAGTTAACATGGGAGCCAGGAAGGGAAGCTGAGAGTTCAGCAGTTGAAGAGGAATATGGTCTAGAGAGCAAACTTGTCATTGACAAGCTGAACTTTGAGAGTGTATGAGGAGAGAAAATAGAGAAAGATTTGAATTCAGAGTTAATGCCAGGAGGAACGTTAGATGAAGTTAGGCCCAGTGGGCTAAAGGAAGGGAGGGCAGCAGAAGAGGCAACTGATCAGATGGCTTTGATCTTTGTAACAAAAAAGCCATGAGCTCATTGCACTTATTGCCGGAGGTGAGGGTGCAGGATGCAGGGAAGCTTGGTTTAAGAAGAGAAATCTGCAGGCACGAAATAGTTTCCATATACAAGATAATGACACCCAATTCTACTTATAAACCACTTCTGCCAATATCATGACCACATTCATGACATCAGACTGCCTGTCAAATCATTAAGTCATGGATGAGTCACTACTTCCTCCAACTGAATATCAGGAAGATGAAGGCCATTGTCTTCAAATTCCATCCTAAAATTCCCATTCCCATTGCTGATTCGGTACCCCATCCCACCTAGTCAGTGGAACCAGACCAGCTGAAAACCTGGTGCCCCGTTTAATCCACAACTGAGCTTTCTATCTATTACCAAGACCACCTATTTCCACCTCCACAACGTTGTCCACCTCCACCTCAGCCCATCTGCTGCTGAAATCTTTATTCAAGTTTTTTTCACCTCAAGATATGATTTCTTTCACGTCCTCTTTGCTGCCCCCCCGCCCCCCCCCCCCCCCACCATCCATCCCCCTTCATAAACAATTGGCCCAAAATGAAACTACCTATATAGCATATACCACTCACCTATCACTCCCATACTTGCTGACACACATTAGTTCCAAATCCTCCACTACATTAAATTTAAAAGGCCCAATTTTAACCCAGCTTATCCAGCATGACCAGGATAGGTGGGTGCTTAAAATGGCAGCCAGGGGATTTGCATCACGTTGGCGACTGGTTTGTGCCCCATGTAATTTGAAATGCTGAAATTTCGGCAGCACGAAGGCCACCAGCACAGGCAGGTGAGTGCAAATTAAAATGTGAAAGTCACAGTCCAATGTCTTCCTTGGCACCGTGACAGGATTTTAACTTCAAATTAGAGATGGCTTACACAACACCAAAGCCACCAGTGAATGTTTCTTTGGGACCCAAAGATGTTCAGCTATTGTTTTTATTCCTGCTCCTACCCACCAGCCTATATATAATTTCCATCTGCCTTCAGCGGGTGACAGATCTCAAATACTAAAACACCTGGGAGTTAAAATGCTGACAAGTCTATTGGAGACTCTCACCCTCTTTACTCACACAGAAGCTGTCCCAGATTAAAATTGGGGCTAAAATCCTTTTTCTCATCTTCAAATCCTTCCAGAACCTTATCACTGGCACTTACTTTTGAGTTGCCACCGGCTGTACGAAACCTACACATCGGGAAGTGGCAGCATTACAGAGTCTTGCATTGTTTAAAAGCAGCTATCAATAGCACTGCCTCAGTTAATGTTTGCAAACAGAATATCAAGATACAAGCACTTTCTAACCTTTGCTCTTGACGAGCTTACATTCTCCATGTTTTCAATGCTACTGATGCAGTTATGGGGAACCTTACTGCACGCCACACGGATGAAGTCCCAGAAGCTTCGAGGGCTTTCATAACCAAACCAATTTATTTGACCTGTAGCACAGAAATAGGAGACCAAGAACAAATTAAAATAAAGATCTACAAAATTAGTAACATTGTTCTCAAACAAAACTTGATTTTTTGAAAGATTCTTTACGGCAGGCTCAAAATCTTGAATAGTGAGCAATTAATCCTCTCCATTTATAATTCTCCATCACTTTCAACCCATCCTCTTTAAAGAGCCACTAATTTCTCATCTCATCTGAGAGCTGGGTAAGTGAGATCGCTGCAGTAGTAAAATCTCACATCATCTTGTGCTTCTGAAGGCCAAGGCAGGACCAGTTATGCCAATTCCCTTTCTCTTCCCCCTCCAAGAAATATAGTACATTGCAATATTGCTCCATCCAGAAGCCAAGTCACCACTGGAGATACTATTTACTCATAAATTGGAGGTTCGTACACATCCATTTATAGTGCTATCAGCCGAGGTTTGGGAGCAGATATCTTACCCAATCTCTTGTTTAAGCAATGACAGACAGACCAGTAAATGCAAAATTGCACAAATATTATAGCATTACAGGAATTACTAGTCGCTCTGAGGTTTGGATACCGCACTCCTCCCATTCACAGTGCATGTCTGAATCCCAGGCTGAATTAGAATTTTAACTCAGCCATTTTAATGGCTATGTTTGTGCAATCTTGACAAGTTATTAGATGGAGGCCTTCTGGGAGAGTGGGATTATATGGAGAGGGGTAGGAACTGATGGGAACAGCCCAGACATGTTCAACAAACACACAGATTCCTGTAAGATCAAAGAGTGGTGTTGATGACATCTGATCAACTCACTTAAGAGCATAAGAAATATGAGCAGTAGAAGATCATATGGCTCCTCGAGCCTGTTCCGCATTCAATACGATCATGGCTGATCACGCTCAACGGTCTTTTTTTTTGACTTTTTGAAAATTGAGGCATCCTTGGGTCAGTACATTTCCATTAATATGCTCAGTCTGCATTGCGTTCAGAAAGTATCAATACACTCCCAGCCTGACAGTCTGAATAACGACCCTAGTCAGTAGCTTGAGCACTTGAATGTAATATACTTTTATTCCAAATATAGAACACAGCTAGAGAAGCTGTAACATGGTCTGATATTTCATCAAGTTATCCACGATGGTTGCCGAGAGCAGAAAAGAATTTAAGATAATCTTTGGCTTGTAATTATGCAGAACAATTTCTCCATATCCCAAAGTGTACTCAGCAATGCGGATTTAGCAAATGATCTCCCTACTTATAAGTCCTGCATGCAAGACAGAGTTCCGGACAATAACATATAATAGGTGATTTATATTTTTATTTTATTTTTTTAAAATGTTGTTTCTCAAAAATAAATTCCCACTCTTCAATTTATGCTTGCTTTATACACTATTTAACACGTTAAAGAATGACCTGGTGGCATACTCCCAGACTTCAATATGCCAACTATCTATTTTTAAAGTTACCAGTCAATGGCCTAGAAATTAGTCTGTGCCTGTTTTCAGGCCCTGACTCAGCATTACATGACCAGCGTGTGACCAAGCCAAGAGGGCTGAGCATCAATAACAATTGGTCCACGGGCCTTATTAATCGACTCAATACAAGTTGTTGGTGTTGGTCATGTCTTCACAGGCGCTCCCTCGAGTGAAGTCATCAACGTGAGGACTCCTGCCTTGCCGGCAGTGGCGCTCAATTAAGTCTTGGGGTTGGTGGGGGGGGCGGGTGGAGAAAGGTGTTCAATGTCTTGTGTGGAGTGTCTCCACAAGATCTTTTTTTTTTTAAGTATTAAAAAAGTTAACTTCACTGCACTTGGCAGCCACCGGGGCCACTTAGGAATCCTAAGCGGGCTAGATGCGACACCAGCCCCGGTACATCATCGATTAATTTCTCAATGTGGGCCTTTACAAGGCGTAAATTAGAGACCTAATGCATGTTATAGGTGTCCAACTATGACAGCTCTAAAGTAGGCCCCATGCCCATGCAGATTGAGTGCAGGCCATTCTACGGCTAAATTGGTCTGCTTTGTGCACCATAATATCCCAAGGATGAGCTCAACACTTACCAATTTCTAGCCCAGTCTTTCAACACGTGTTAGCTTTTTGGCATTTCATTAGCAGCTTTTTTTTTTAATCAATGGAGATGGAGGTATGGATCAATCAATTGGCAGATGAAATTTAAGGCTTTTAGAATTAACTTTTCTCCCATTGCTGGTTTCACAAAAACTTGAGACAGAAGGTTTTTAGCTGAGTTGAGAATCACAGTTGTAAGATGCAACTATTTAATATTGCTCACAAATAAATTATATACAACAAATAGGTTGCTGCAATGCAGCCTTTGATAAAATGTTATTTTCCTTAAAAGGATTTTTTGGGACACGTCTTTATGTGATAGTTTATTTTCTTCAAGAATAGTTGCAGCCACCTTGAGATAATGCGTTCATGCTGGAGAACTTCCTTCTTAACTGACTATTTGAACATTCATGTCACTACAATTGTGAAATTCCAGGTTTGGAAATAAAACAGGGAAAGGGTTCGAATGATAATCATTTTATTTCATTCAAACATATTACACTGATGCCTATATTTAGGATGTTACTACATTGCACTATAATAATGAGATCCTAAATACGACCTGTTCTTTTGGGACATGCTGCAGTGCTTGATCATGTTCTGTAAACTTGGAATGTTTTGAGTTTGTTTCATTTCTGCACATGATTGAGGTCCCCTTATTACCATAGAGTAACCAGGAACGGTGTCCAAACCACTCAATATGCGAGTATCAACATTTAGGAGATATTGTGAGGAGTGATATTAACAATTGATTGCAAAGCCCAAATTGGAGGCAGCTAGTTAGCTGAAAAAGTGGCAGCACAAAATGCAACTACTTGTACCTGTTCCTGCAAGCCACATTTTTGTGCATTTAATGATAGGAATGCTTATGAATTTTATTTCCAATATAAGCCTGTTTGGCAGGTTTGAAAGAGTAATGTAGGCTCCAAATTACTATTGGAGGCAAGAGCTGAACACACATTTGACATTCCTCTCTTAATGCAGCACATCAACACTTTTTTTCCCAGCTTTACCCTGTAAAATAATATTGAAGGTGCTATATTACCTTCAGTTTTATATTTAAAATATCTGCAGCCATCCCAGGAGAAATAAATTTGGATATAAAAAGGCAAAACTGAAGTGGGCTCCGAAATGTCAGAAAAGACACAAAATTAAGCTTGGGGTCTTCCAAGTGGGCACTTACCTGTCCATGATTACCTTCCAAACATTTTAATGTATAGGAAAGCATAGCACCTTCCAAACCCGTGACCTCGACCACCTAGGACAAGGGCAGCAGATGCATGGGAACACCACTACAACCTGCAAATTCCCCTCCAAGCCACACACCATCCTGACTTGGAAATATATTGCATTTCTTCGCTGTCGCTGGGTCAAAATCCTGGAACTCCCTTCCTAACAGCATTGTTGGTGTACCTACACACCAAGGACTGCAGCGGCTCAAGAAGGCAGCTCACCAACACCTTCTGAAGGGCAATTAGGGATGCGCAATAAATGCTGGCCTAGCCAGTGATGCTCACATCCCTTGAGTGAACTAAAAAAAATTACATTAAAAAACAAACAAATGCAAAGCTCCAGCCATTACAGAGACATGGCTGCAGGATAACATAGATTGGGACTTGAATATTGAAGGATATGTGACATTTAGAAAGGACATATGATGAGAAGGAAAAGAGAGGCTTTTAGCAAATACAAGGAGAGCAAATCAATGGAAGCATTAGTGGAATACAGAAAGTGTAGGATGGAGCTTAAGAAAGCAATTAGGAGAGCAAAGAAGGGATATGAGAAAGCTCTGGCTGGTAAAGGTAGGGAAAATCCCAAGATATTCTATAAGTATATCAATGGGAAGAGGATAACCAGGGAAAAAGAGTAGGACCCATTAGGGACCAAGGGGGAAATTTGTGGGTGGAGCCAGGGGACATTGGTTGAACGAATACTTCACATCTGTCTTCACCCAAGAGAATATGGATGTCGATATGGAACTTAGAGAGAGAGACTGTGAGGTTCTTGAGCAAATTGTCATAGGGAGTGACAAGGTATTGGAGGTTTTGGAAGTCTAAAAAGTGGACAAATCTCCAGGTCCAAACGATTTGTGTCCCAGGATGCTGTGGGAGACGAGGGTGGAGATTGCAGGGGCTCTGACCCTAATTTTTAATTCCTCTCTGGCCACGGGGGAGGTGCCAGAGGACTGGAGAACAGTTAATGTGGTCCCACTATTTAGGAAAGGTTGGAGAGATAAGCCAGGGAACTACAGACCAGTGAGTCTCATGTCAGTGGTAGGGAAACTATTGGAGAATCTATCTCCACTTGGAGAGGCAAAATTCGATTAGGAATAGTCAGCATGGCTTTGTCAGAGGGAGGTCATGCCTAACAAATCTGACTGCATTTTTTTTGAGCATGTGACCAGGTGTGTAGATGAGGGTAGTGCAGTTGATGTAGTTTACATGGATTTCAGCAAAGCCTTTGATAAAGGTCCCACATGGGAGACTTATCAAGAAAGCAAATGCACATGGGATACAAGGTAACTTGATAAGGTGGATTCAAAATTGGCTTAGCTGTAGGAGACAGAGAGTGATGATAGACGGCTGTTTTAGTGACTGGAAGCCAGTGTCCAGTGGCGTACCACAGGGATCTGTGCTGGGTCCCCTATTGTTTGTCATTTATATAAACGACATAGATGACTATGTAGGGGGTAGGATCAGTAATTTCGCGGATGACACAAAGATTGGCCGAGTGGTTAACAGTGAGGTGGAGTGTCTTAGATTACAGGAAGATATAGACGGGATGGTCAAATGGGCAGAAAAGTGGCAGATGGAACTTAATGCTGAAAAATGTGAGGTGATACACTTTAGAAGGAGTAATGTGACATGGAAGTATTCAATGAATGGCCTGACACTGGGAAATTCCGAGAAATAAAGGGACCTTGGCATGTTTGTCCATAGATCTCTGAAGGCAGAAGGGCAGGTTAATAGGGTGGTGTAAAAGGCATATGGGACACTTGCCTTTATCAATCGAGGCATAGATTACAAAAGCAGGGAGGTCATGTTGGAGTTGTACAGAACTTTGGTAAGGCCACAACTGGAGCACTGTGTGCAATTCTGGTCGCCACATTATAGGAAGGATGTGATTGCATTGGAGGGGGTGCAGAGGCAATTCACCAGGATGTAGACTGGGATGGAACATTTAAGCTATGAAGAGAGGTTGGATAGGCTTGGGTTGTTTTCACTGGAGCAGAGAAGACTGAGGGGTGACCTGATCGAGGTGTACAAGATTATGAGGGGCATGGACAGGGTGGATAGGGAGCAGCTGTTCCCCTTAGTTGAAGGGTCAGTTACGAGGGGTCACAAGTTTAAGGTGAGGGGCAGGAGGTTTAAGGGGGATTTGAGGAAGAACTTATTTACCCAGAGGGTGGTGACGGTCTGGAATGCCCTGCCTGGGAGGGTGGTAGATGCAGGTTGCCTCACATCCTTTAAAAAGTACCTGAATGAGCACTTGGCACGTCATAACATTCAAGGCTGTGGGCCAAGTGCTGGCAAATGGGATTAGGTAGACAGGTCAGGTATTTTAATGCATCAGTGCAGACTCGATGGGCCGAAGGGCCTCTTCTGCACTATTATTCTGTGATTCTGTGACAAGAAGCTAGGAAAAGGTGGAGGGGTGGTTCTGTTCATTAATAATTAGCACAAGAGAGAGGGATGACCTAAGTTCAGGAAACCAGGATGTAGAAGCAGTTTGGGTAGAGATGAGAAATGATAAAGGCAAGAAGTCACATGTGGGAGTGGTGTATAGGCCCCCTAACAGTAACTACTAGGTAGGATAGGATATAAAGGAAGAAATAATGGGAGCTTGTCTGAAAGGTATGGTGATAATCATGGAGGATTTTAGTCTACATATAGACAGTAAAAATCAGATGGGCAAGTATAGTATAGTTGAGGAGTACAATAGAATGTTTTCAGGATCGTTTCTTAGAACAGCACATTCTGGAGCCAGAGAGCAGGCTATACTAGACCTGGTATTGTGCAATGAGACAGGGTTAATTAATGACCTCATAGTGTAGGTATCCTAGGCAGCAGCGATCATAATATAATATAATTTATATTCTGTTTGATGGAGAGAAGAGTCGGTCTAAGACTAGTATTTTAAACTTAAATAAGGGCAATTATGAGGGCATGAAAGCAGAGCTAGCCAAAGTGAACTGGCAAATTAAGTTAAGGGATAGGTCAATAGAGATGCAGTGGCAGACATTTAAGGGAATATTTCAGAATACACGGAATAGATACATCCCAACATGAAAAAAAGTTCCAATGGGAGCACCCACCATCCGTGGTTAACTAAAAAGTTAAAGATAGTATCAAACTTAAGGAAAAAGCATATAATCGTGCAAAGGTGGGTGGGCAGGTCAGACAATTAGACAGAACATAGAAAAAAAGCAAAGAATGACTAAACGATTAATAAGGAGGGAAAAATTAAAGTACAAGAGAAAGCTAGCTAGAAATATAAAAACAGATAGTGAGTTTCTACAGATAGATAAAGAAAAGAGTAAACAAAGTGAACATTGGTCCTATAGAAAGTGAGTCTGGGGAATTAATAATGGAAAATAAGGAGATGGCAGATGAATTGAACAAGTATTTTGCATCGGTCTTCACTATAGAGGATATAAGCAACATCCCAGAAATAGCAGTAAATCAGGAAATGAGAGGGGGAGGAACTCAAGAAAATTTACAATCACCAGGGAAGTGGTACTGAGCAAATTGTTGCAGCTGCGACCTGACAAACCTCCAGGTCCTGATGGACTTCATCCTCGGGTCTTGAAAGAAATGGCTAGTGAGATTGTTGATGCATTGGTTTGAATTTTCTAAAATTCCCTAGATTTGGGGAAGGTTCCATTAGATTGGAAAATAGCGAATGTAACTCCTGTATTCAAAAAGGGAGACAGAAATCAGGATACTACAGGCTAGTTAGCTTAACATCTAAGGGAAAATGTTAGAAGCTATTACTAAGGAAATTATAGGAGGGCACTTAGAAAAATTCAAGGTAATCTGGCAGAGTCAACATGGTTTTGTGAAAGGGAAATCATGTTTAACCAATTTATTGGAGTTCTTTGAAGTAGTAACATTTGCTGTGGATAAAGGGGAACCGGTGGATGTATTATACTTAGATTTCCAGAAGGCATTTGATATGATGCCGCATCAAAGGTTATTATGGAAAATAAAAGCTCATGGTGTAGGGGGTAACACTGGCATGGATAGAAGATTGGCTAGCTAACAGGAAACAGAGAGTAGGCATAAATGGTTGGCAAGATGTAACAAGTGGTGTGCCACAGGGTTCAGTGCTGGGGCTTCAACTCTTTACAATTTATATAAATGACTTGGATGAATGGACCGAAGGTATGGTTGCTAAATTTGCTGATGACATAAAGATAGATAGGAAAGTAAGAGGACATAAGAAGGCTACAAAGAGATATAGAAAGGTTAAGCGAGTGGGAAAGATTTGGCAAATGGAGTACAATGTGGGAAAATGTGTAATTTGCCATTTTGGCAGGAAGAATAAAAAAAGCATATTATCTAAATGGTGAAAGATTGCAGAGCTCGGAGATGCAGAGGGATCTAGATGTCCTCATGCATGAATCGCAAAAGGTTGGTATGCAGGTGCAGCAAGTAATTAGGAAATTTAATAGAATGTTATTGCTTATTGTGATGGAAATTGAATACAAAAGTAAGGAGGCTATGCTTCAGTTATACAGGGCATTGGTGAGACCACCTCTGGAGTACTGTGTACAGTATTGATCTCCTTATTTAAGGAAAGATTTAAATGCATTAGAAACAGTTCAGAGGAGGTTTACTAGGCTAATAGCTGGAAAGGGCGAGTTGTCTTACGAGGAAAGGTTGGACAGACTAGGCTTGTATCCATTGGAGTTTAGAAGAGTAAGAGGCGACTTGATTGAAACATAGAGGATCCTGAGAAGTCTAGACAGCGTGCATGTGGAAAGGATGTGGAAAGGAAAATCTAGAAGTAACGGGTCACTGTTTAAAAATAAGGGGTCACCCATGTAAGACAGAGATGAGGAGAAATTTTTTCTGAGGGTTGTGAATCTTTGGAACTCTCTTCCATAAAAGGCATTGGAAGCAGAGTCTTTGAATATTTTTAAGGCAGAGGTAGATAGATTCTTGATAAGCAAGGGGCAAAAGGCTATTGGTGGGGGGGGGGGGGGGGGGGGGGGTGGAAAGGCAGGAATGTGGATTTGAGGTTACAATCAGATCAGCCACGATCTTGTTGAATGGCGGAGCAGGCCTGAGGGGCTGAGTACCCTACTCCTGCTCCTAATTTGTATTAGTGTCAGAAAGAAATTAAACTCTCTGTAGAGACAACGGGAGAAAGATGGGGTGGGGGCGGCAGTGAAAAGAGAAAGTGACCCAACATTCCTATTGAAAGTAAATCTCTCACCTTCAGCATCACATTCAGTAATTTTGAAATTCACCAGCATTGTTAACAGTACTTTTGTTCACTTTATTTCCTGCAATAGAAGTGGTCCAATTCTAGGTCTCGCTGTGCAGTTCAGGTTACAAAAAGCCACTACACCTTCAATCTAACCTGATTTCATATGCCAAAAGACTATTTTGGGGCCATGTCAACTTTTCTGAAGTGGTCAGTTAGCCTTTGCTAGATTTCTATGTTAACATATAATCAAAGCTTGTAATAAATACTCTGCATCAGTACTTTCTATGAAAGGTTCACATGTAAAATTTGCCTTCAGATACTTTTTAATGTTATGTACCATCACCATTTTATTTTGTTAAAGCTTCTTGCACCAGTAGTCCTCGACAGCCAGCAATTGGAGGTCTTCAACAGTAATCCAATGTAATAGCAACTGATTTTGACCTCCTTGTGACAAAGTACCCGGCTTCAGCTTAGTACCTCTCCCAGCAGCATTACAGTAAGCACGAAATTGACCTGCGGACATCTGCAGGTGATCATGCACCATTTCACAGTACAGTCAACACTTGCAATTTTGCCATTTACAAATTTTTCCACTGCTGCCTTAGTGCATACACTTCACAGAAGTAGAAGGGAAAGAGAAAAATTCTCTCTCTCACTTTCTTTATCCCCATGAACCATATGCATTAAACCAATAGTGCAAAAATCAATAAGTTAAGGAAATTGTGGGCATTGGTGATGCTGAAACTATGACACTGCAAATTGCACTACCAACTTTCATGCCATTCTATCACCTTATAATCAAGCTTCAAATTTAAGTTGTTATGATACTGTAGTTTTTTTGGGGGGGAAATATGTGGTGTGTCTTTACGATAGCAAAGGATCAGTACTGCTTTACGAATAAGCAGGCCTCAGGAGCTACTGAGAAGGTGCATTCGCATTGCCTTGGATACAGCCGCTAGGGAGCGGCGCAGTGGTTGGCACCGCAGCCTCACAGCTCCAGCGACCTGGGTTCAGTTCTGGGTACTACCTGTGTGGAGTTTGCAAGTTCTCCCTGTGACCCCGTGGGTTTCCTCCAGGTGCTCCGGTTTCCTCCCACATACCAAAGACTTGCAGGTTGATAGGTAATTGGCCATTGTAAAAAAAAAAATTGTCCCTAGTATAGGTAGGTGGTAGGAGAATTGAGGGAAGGTGGGGATGTGAGAGGGAAAAAAATGGGATTAATGTAGGATTAGTATAAATGGGTGGTTGATGGTCAGTGCGGACTCGTTGGGCCGAAGGGCCTGTTTCGATGCTGTATCTCTCTATCAAGAGATAGATTTATTACAATTGAATTTTGAATTGGCTTATAGTGCAAACAGACTGTTATACAGAGGACACAGACAGACAGGTGGTGTTAGCACCTGAAAGAAGAGCTCTCAGCCAGTTAAACTGAAGAGAATTTAATCTGTTTAATTATTCTCTCTCAAAATTCTAAAAAAGTCAAGCCAAAACAGAGATCTCTGATAATTTAAACTGAAGGAAGGGAAGTTAGACTGTGACAATATTTTATCCCTCAAGAATCCTAAAGCCAAATTGATTCATTTAAAAAGTGTTTGCATGTCGTTAATTGTTGAAATTCATCGCTGGAGAAGGAAAGCATCACTTACTGCTGGAATTAGGCTGCTGACCGCTCTGTTGAAGAACCTTTTTCCTCTCCATCGGACGGCTGTGAGGACTCCAAGCAACATTGGATTGTAAATTTGCAAGGACTTTTTTTCGGTTTTAAATGTTGTTTATGGCTTAGTAGTGTTTAAGAATTTAGTTTTTTCTAATTGAACAGCTAATTTGTTGATTTAAAGACACCTGGTTTGGTTAGCCTTTAATAGATGGCACAATTTGGCTGGGTCTTTCTTTAATTTGGAAGGTTTAAAATGATATGTTAGGTGATCTGCGTTTCTCCCACTACAATCAGAATCGTATATTTTGATTGGGGGCTTTGATTGGAGCGGTCGGTCGTAACAAAGTGCTTAATAAATTTACAAATTACTCATGTACCAATGAACTGATTTACTCTTTAGGTTGTAGTCCTTGAGTACTCCACGTGTAAGTCCAATAAACTTGTGCTACAAAGGCAAGAATTTCTAATTGCATTTATTTCCCTCCTTTTTGTTTGGTCATCCACTAATCAATGCCTGCACAATCAGTCTACTGTCCATGATTACATCAACACAACGAAAAGCTGTTCAGCTGAAACACAATTTAAGTCTAAAATATGGAATGATCAAAACAAGAAAAAAACTAAGTCAAAATTAATGAGTTTTCAACTCCCCTGTAACTCACTCAAAAAAAACTAAAACTCCCCTTATAACCCAGTAGTAACAGCATCACTTGATAGAATTCCAAGCCATATACATCAGAAAGTCCCAGATTTGATTCCCAGTGCAGTTTAGTTTAGAGATACAGCACTGAAACAGGCCCTACGGCCTACCGAGTCTGTGCCGACCATCAACCACCCATCTATACTAATCCTACACTAATCCCATATTCCTACCACATCCCCACCTGTCCCTATATTTTCCCTACCACCTACCTATACTAGGGGCAATTTCTAATGGCCAATTTACCTATCAACCTGCAAGTCTTTGGCATGTGGGAGGAAACCGGAGCACCCGGAGGAAACCCACGCAGACACAGGGAGAACTTGCAAACTCCACACAGGCAGTACCCGGAATTGAACCCGGGTCGCTGGAGCTGTGAGGCTGCGGTGCTAACCACTGCGCCGCCCCACTAACCTGCACCGGTTAGTTGATCTCAGCCAGGCCAGCATTTTTGATATTGCAATTAGTTTTAGTGGCTCTAAGCAAAGGAGGCTTTCTAACTGTGTTATCCGGTTGGACCTATTCGAAAGGTACACATCTGTGTCCGCTGGGTGAGAATATTTGATTGGACTCAGAGATTGCACCTTCCAGTACAGAATAGACTTCCAATACTCGCTATCGGGTGGTTTACTTTCTGTAAGCCCAAAGAGTCAGTGAAAGTAGGAGTGTTGGTAAATCCAATGAGAGTGGTGGTAGTGAAACCAAATTATACATCTAGTCCCAAGGATCTCAAATTCCACAAAAACCAAATTTAAACAAATGAGTTTGAAAATCATGCACAGCAGACACTGGACAATTTGATTACGAGTAACAATGGTGGCATTCTCCAGTAGCCTCGTAAGTTATTTTCCTCACACTTTCCACCAGAAGGGCTGGTTATTGATGTACAATACTGTTGCAGGACTGATTTCACCCAAAGATGCATTAGCTAGAATACAATTCCACCAATGCTCCCTACTGAATCGACAAATACAACATTCAGTAAGGATCTCACACAAGCCCATTAATTCTCTTCCACTCTGACCATGGTGTACACAGGCTTATTTGGAGTTTCACTGAATATCATCCTCATAGTTCTTTTCTTCAGACTGCCCATGATTTCATTAGTCCTGAAATTATGTTGTGGGATATCAGCAAACCTACATTAGAGGCAGTTCCCTAAAATTTGTCTCTCTCTCTTATGTTAGTGGGAACAGACAGGTGGCAACATTCAAGGCAATCAAATGTAGCCAGCTACTCGAAGCAAAGCATCATAGAAAAATACATAACAGAAGAACGTCTGAACACAGACATAAGTGAAGCATTTATGCCTGTGTTCAGATGTTCTGACACTGGGTTAATAAAGTATAAAAAATTCCACAACATAGATGTGAGAACACTATAATATGTTTTTTCTGAAGGAGCAGCCAAATTGGAATGAAATTGCAACACAAGCAATAAACCAGCATCACAGCAATCAATCAGGAAAACATTCTCCTTCACTTAGAAGCAGGACAACTGATAGATTGCTGTAGCCCTATGGCTGTAACTGCTACATTTCCAACTGACTGACTTCATGCAAGGGAGGTCAAAATGAAAGGAAGTTAAAAGCTGAAAATTCTGAAATTATGCACTGGGTTATTGGCAAATAATTACTTAATCATTCTTCTGAAACTCCTATCTCTGTTATCTTAGTAAAAGTCTTAATCAATTTAAATTAATCTAACCATCTCCCCTTGATATTCAACAGAATTACCATCACTGAATCCCCCACCATCAACATCTTGGGGGTTACCATTGACCAGAAACTTAACTGGAGTAGCTATATAAATACCGCAGCTAAAAGTGCAGGTCAGATGCTGGATATTCTGCAGTGAGTAATTCACCTTCTGATTCCCCAAAGCCTGTCCACCATCTACAAGGCACAAGTCAGGAGTGTGATGGAATACTTTCCACTTGCCTGGATTAGTGCAGCTCCAACAAAACTCAAGCAGCTTGACCCCATCCAAGACAAAGCAGCCCACTTGATGGGCACCCGATCTACCAACTTAAAAATTCACTCCCTCCACCACCAGCGCACAATGGCAGCAATGTGTTCCAGATATAAGATGCACTGCAGCAACTCACCATGCCTCCTTTGACAGCACCTTCCAAACCCATGACCTCTTCCACCAAGAAGGACACGAGTAGCTGATGCACAGAAACACCACCATCTGCAAGTTCCCCTCCATGTCACGCACCATCCTGACTTGGATCTGGGTCAAAAACCAGGAACTCCTTTCCTAAGAGAACTGTGGGTGTACCTACACCACATGGACTGCAGCAGTTCAATAAGGTGGCTTACCACCACCTTCTCAAGGGCAATTAGGGTGGGCATCAAATGTTGGCCTAGCCAGTGATGCTCACATTCCATGAAAGAATAAAAAAAAGCCTCCGATAACATAGTGGATGGAGAGGAATTTCAGGCAAAATCCTTGAATGTTCATTCACTGATATCCCATCACACAATATCTGGGTGAATAGATGATTGGCCATCTGAGAAATACCAAACTGGATTAAAGATGGCACAGTTTCTCTTACATCCTTGTCCTAGTCAGGGGTTATATAAAAAGATCCGTAGACAAAGTCAAACTGCAATAATAAAGGGGAGAAAAGCTGGGGAAAGTAGAAAGACTTGCAATACAAAATGGTTAGAAAATTGTACAGCTAAAATGTATTAAGTCAAGGTGAACAATAGAATTTGGTCACATGATGAAGTCAAGGTAGACAGCAGCAAGCTGTTCATAGCCAAATTTGCATGCAACAGGACCAACTTATACCAAAACATTTCAGACGATGAGGAAATTTGGACTGTGTGACAATTAGATTAGATGAGGATAACAGCTGAATTTTCATATCAGGCAGTATTTAATTTCCTTTATGTGAGTGTTTTTTTTCAAGAATATAGGTATCACTAGTATCAGTAAACAGGAGATAATGTATTTAAAACTAATAGAATCAAAGGCAACATCGTCAGAGCCTAATGTTTGAAGCAAGATTGAAGAGGCCATTGGAGAGTTCATTGTGAAAGCTGGTTTTCGATCATCTGAGGGCTCAAGCTGTGTCAGACTCCTTCATTTTTGACCTCCCTTGAACAGGAAGGCCAGAATCATGATAAAAGGGAGTATCAGAATGTGCTTTCTTCATGAGAGCATAAAATGTGCCAGGAATGATAAAAGCTCATTAGGCTTCAACCCATTAAAACATGGCTCCCTAGGAATAACTGCAATGTTTTTGCCTCTATTACCCTACTTAAATCATTTTTCACTGACAAAATAAGTTTTTCTTCATTCTTGTTTAAATTTCCTTTCCTTCCTTACAAATTGACAGTTTTCTATACATCACTGTGAAATGGAATAATTTCATAGAGAATCCAGTTAAGTTATTCAAAAATTATGTTCATATAGACCAATGCATTAGTTACATGGGGATCTCAGATACAGAAATACCTGGTTAGGATCATTGAGGCATCAAAGAACATTTGCTCCGATTTTAATTTCATTGCAGGCTGTGAGTTGGGGTCAGAGGGTCTGATAGAGCACGGGAAACTTGGAAGTACGTGCAACGGGTCTGCAAGTGGCTTTTTAACTCAACCACCTCATTATAACTCTATTTGCCAGTTTCCTGCCCAATCAGCAGCAGCGGGCATGATGTGGATGCACATGATGCGAACTCAACTCCAGTATTTAAAGAGACACTTCAAACATGCAATTAAAGGAGTTTGGAGTTGCTAACAAAAAAGAACGCGTCAGAATGGAGTCCAGATGAGCAAAGGCTGCACTTTGTTTCAGTGATGTCTCCCTGAAAGTGCTGCTGGGGGCTGAGGGGAGTCCAGGAGAGATACTTTCTGGAACTCCATATTTGAATTCCTCCAACCAGGTTTCCACCCCTGATACAATACTGTATTGGCTCTCAAAAGATACAAATGACATCCTATGTGACTGTGACAAAAGTAAACTATCCCTCCTCGTCCTTCTTGACCTGTCTACAGATCTTGGTACAGTTAATCACACCATCCTCCTCCAACCCCTTTCCATCTTTCTCTAGCTGGGTGGATCTACATGCGCCCAGTTACATTCTTAACTATTTAATCGTAGCCCGAGAAACACCTGCAATGGTTTCTCTTCCCAAGCTCGCAGAGTTATGTTTGCTGAACTCCCCCCTCCCCCCACCATGGGTCTTTGGCCTCCTATTTCTCAACTACATGCTGCCCCACGGCGACATCATCCTAAAACATGACAGTTTTGTACATGTACACAGATGACCCAGTCTACCTCACCACCCCCTTGCTCAATCCCTCCATGTCTCTAAATTGTCCGACTGTCTGACATCCAGTGCATAATGAGCAGAAACTTCCTCCAATTAAATATAAAAACCATTGTCTTCAGCCCCTGGCACTGTAGGAATTAAGGGGTTAATAACTGCTAAATTTAATCTGTTGTTACTATACGAATTTAATGAAACTGTGCAGGTTATGGCCTGCTACAGTTTATAAGAAGTGCTATATTTTTCAAGTAGATTGCTGTTAGGCTTGGGAATAGTTGTAGGTTGTATATCATATCAGGATTATATTAGGATTAAGTTGTGTACTTTCATGTCTGGAATCATGTCGTTATGTGAAATGTATATTCGTATGCTGTACTGGAAAGATGGTGAAAGACAGGGTGTGTACTGTAGCAACCAAAGCAGAAGTGGCTTTTGAAATAAGGCAGGATGTCTGATGACTGCCCCTCTCCATTTCAATTGAGAGAGAGACTCAGTCACAATAACTGATAGACTTGCAGGCCTCATGGGGATGGAAATGTAAATGAAGGTATTCGGAGGTTAGTCATAACAGGAATATTGATGAAACTAGCAAACATTCCCCATTGTGTGACAATTACTTAGTCCATGAGGTGAGGTGATACCTGGCCAATTGAAAATGTTAAGGTGGAACGTAACCTAACATAGAATGAATAAACCCTTGGAGGGGGATAAAAGAAAAGGCGCTGAGAGACATCGGCACACACCAAAAGAAGAATCAAAGATCATCAGCCAACATGAAGAGACACGTGCCGCAGTCAACCGTAGGTCGAGGACCGCTGTTGCACAGTGAACACAACTGCTTACCACTGCCTTTTGTTAAGTATCACATTTTTGTACTCGTGATAAACTTAATGAATTCTGTGAAGCCTGTGTCATGCAGGCACCCACCTGACAAGAATGAGGCACACATTAATTCGCCTCATGAACATTGAAACTTAAAATTGGTGCTGGGAAGAAAAGAGAGCCTTTCACAAGGAATTGCCAGGCCCCTCGCCGGAAAGACCTTCTTTTGCACGCTAGCAGACAGTGTTGGAACAAAGGACCCAGTCCCTGCTTCTCCAAAACACAGAAGACCTGGTCATACCAGTTTAGTCACATGACTAACTGGTTGTTTGAATTTGAACTTGCCAGAGTGTGTTTGAAACAAAGAAAGTGGTTTGCTCCTGGACTGAAGAGATCTCACTCCTGTCTGCTCCCATCTCTTTCTCACGGAACTGAAGACCCATTGAAGACACATGAACCTCAAGAGAGAAAAGTCTCCTACAGCGGACAAGGTTTAAGAAGAATACTGGGCCCCAACGAAAAGCAAAGCTACCTACAATCAAGGACTACAGTGAGCTCGAAGCGCAGTAAAAACCCTTCTTCAGAGACTGCCTCAAACCTCCCCATTTTATCTTTTCTGCTCTTTTCTATCCCTATTTGCATGTACGTATTGCATATGCATGCTAGTGTGGGGCACAGAGTGTATCAGTAGGCATTAACCGAATTAGAGTTTAAGGTTTAATACATTTATTTTTTTTTCTTTAAACCTAAGAAAGCCTGTTTATGCTCATTCCTTTGGCTTATAATTGGAAAGTGGTGAACAAGGATTCACTAAGGGGGAGCTCAAAACAGTGTTTAAAAATTAAAACCCTGTTAGAATAAGAACAGGTGATGACAGTAAAAGAGCCCGAGACACCTTTCTCACCTGGTCCTAACACCTCTGAAAACGTACTCGCACCCAGCGCAGTTTGTAGCTAGTCTGAACTGAAAGTCCCTTTGAGTTCAACGCTCCCAACTTAGTCTGTAATTGTAATTAGAGTAATATAGAGGCATAGAGATTTACAGCACAGAAACAGGCCCTTCGGCCCAACGCGCCTGTGCCGACCATCAAGCACCCGTCCTAAGTAATCCCATTTCCCCGCACTTGGCCCGTAGCCTTGTATGTAATGGGGTTTCAAGTGCTCATCCGAATACTTCTTGAATGTCGTGAGTGTTCCTGCCTCTACCACCCCTTCAGTCAGTGTGTTCCAGATTCCAACCACCCTCTGGGTGAAAACATTCTTCTTCAACTCCCCTCTAAACCTCCTGCCCATTACCTTAAATCTATGACCCCTAGTTATTGACACCTCTACTAAGGGAAAAAGTTTCTTCCCATCTATCCTATCAATGCCCCTCATAATTTTATACAGCTCCATCATAACTTCCCTGCTCTTATATTCTATGCCTCGACTAATAAAGGCAAGTATCCCATATGCCTTCCTAACCACCTTATCTACCTGTGCTGCTGCCTTCAGCGATCTATGGACAAGCACCCAAAGATCCCTCTGACCCTCTGTACTCCCTAGGGTCCTACCATCCATTGTATATTCCCTTGTCTTGTTAGTCCTCCCAAAGTGCATCACCTCACACTTCTCAGGATTAAACTCTATTTGCCACTGCTCCGCCCATCTCACCAGCCCATCTAGATCATCCTGTAGTCTAAGGCTTTCCTCCTCACTATTCACGACACCAGCAATTTTCGTGTCATCTGCGAACTTAGTAATCATACCTCCTATAGTCACATCTAAATCATTAATGTACACTACAAACAGCAAGGGTCTCAGCACTGATCCCCGTGGTACATCACTGGTCACAGGCTTCCAATCGCAAAATCAACCCTCTACCAACACCCTCTGCCTCCTTCCACTAAGCCAATTTTGAATCCAATTTGCCAAATTACCCTGGATCCCAAGGACTTATACTTTCTTAACCAATCTCCCATGCAGGACCTTGTCAAAAGCCTTACTGAAGTCCATATAGACCACATCAACTGCACTACCTTCATCCACACCTCTAGTCACCTCCTCGAAAAATTCAATCAAATTTGTTAGATACGGTCTCCCCCTGACAAAGCCATGCTGACTATCCCTGATTAATCCCTGCCTCTCCGAGTGGAGATTAATCCTGTCTCAGAATTTTTTCCAAAAATTTCCCTACCACTGATGTTAGACTCACCTGTCTGTAATTACCTGGTTTATCCCTGCTATCCTTCTTGAATAATGGTACCACATTGGCTGTCCTCCAATCCTCTGGTACCTCTCCTGTGGCCAGAGAGGATCTGAAAATTTGTGTCAGACCTCCTGCTATTTCCTCCCTTGCCTCACATAGATCTCATCTGGGCCTGGGGATTTATCCACCTTTAAGTCCGCTAATATAGCTAATACTTCCTCCTTTTCAATGCTAATTTGATCAAGTATATCACAATCCCCTTCCCTGATCACTACACCTACATTGTCCCTCACCATAGTGAACACAGACGAAAAGTAATTGTTCAAAACTTCACCCATGTCCTCCGGCTCCACACACAGATTGCCTCTTGGATTCCTAATATGCCCCACTTTTTCCCTGGTTATCCTTTTGCCCCTAACATACTTATAAAACGCCTTGGGATTTTCCTTTATCTTGTCTGCCAGTGATTTTTCATGCCCCCTCTTCGCCCTAATTACTTTAAGTACTCCCCTACACTTTCTATACTCCTCCAGGGCCTCCACTGTTTTCAGCACTCTGAATCTGCCATACACCTTTTTTTGCCTTATCCAATCCTCTAAATCCCTTGACACCCAAGTCTTACAATTAAATTAAAGCAAACTCCAGATCTTACACCACAATCTCCGCTCACTTGCTACCGGTTCAATCCCACTCCCTGGTAACTGTCTGAGGCTGAACCAGACTATCTGCAAACTTGGTGTCATATTTGACCCCAAGATGAGCTTCCAACCACATATCCATGCCATCATGAAGACTGCCTATGTCCTCCTTCATTACATTGCCTGACACCACCCATCAGCTGTTGAAACCCTCATGCCTTTGTTACCTCTAGATTTGACTATTCTAACATGCTCCTGACCAGCCTCTCACGTTCTACTGTCCCTAAACTTGAGGTCATTCAAACCTCTGCTGCCCGTATCCTAACTTTAACCAAATTCCACTTGCCCATCACCCCCATGCTTGCTGATCTACACTCGCTCCCGATTAAGCAACGCCTCTATTTTAAAATTCTCATCCTTGGTTTTAAATGCTTCCAAGGCCTTGTCCCTCCCTATCTCTGTAATCTCCTCCAGCCCCACAATTCTGTGACATCTGTATTCCTCTAACTCTGGTCTCCTATTTTAATCCCTCCACCATTGGTGGCGGTGCCTTTAACTGTCTAGGCCCCAAGCTCTGGAATTCCTTTCCTAAACCTCTCCACCTTGCTTTGCTCCTTAAAACCTACCTCTGACCAAACTTTTGATCATCTACACTAATATCGCCTTATGTGGCTCTGTATCATATTTCGTTTTACAATACCCCTCTGAAGCACTTTGGGATGTTTTTATGTTATGTTAAAGGCACCATATAAATACAAGTTGTTGTTAATTATTGCTGACGTCTTCTTCACCAACGGGAGGGAGATCTCTGCAGCAGAGACCTAAAAGGCTCCTGGATTCAGTGCAAAAACGCTAAACAAGTCAGGAAAGGGCAGTACAGTAGCTCATTAACCTATGCCCTAAGTGCAACACCTAAATCCTCACTCTGCCTTCTCAAGCTCCAGCACTTCACTCCTCACACTCCGTTACCTTGCAGGTGCACCCCTTCTTCTCTTTCTATACACTTTCTCATATCCCCATCTGTCCATCCGCCACTGGCACTCACCCTCATCCTTATGCAATGTCATGCCTCTCCCTCACCGACTGCTCTCCAAGATGAACACATGCCATTACACTCATTCATATGTCTCTTCTTTCCCTCCTTGCCAGAGAACAGAGCACAAACACCAGGGAGAGGGAGAGAACTGGAGATGATCCGCCAAACATCTCAGCTGAAAAATACAGAGGAGGTAGCACTGGAGATCAACAGAGTTTTGGTGTCCCTAGCTATTGGACATGGGAGATGGAGAGCTCCCAGATACCTGATGGCACAACTAAATAAATGGCACCCACATGTCATGCAGCAGTCATGTTGACTTTGTTTCAACAGTGAAATTTAATCATTTTGATCATCTTCATAATGATAACTTGCAACACAGTGGCGCAGTGGTTAGCACTCCAGCGACCCGGGTTCGGTTCTGGGTAGTGCCTGTGCGGAGTTTGCAAGTTCTCCCTGTGACCGCGTGGGTTTCCACTGGGTGCTCCAGTTTCCTCCCACAGCCAAAGACTTGCAGGTTGATAGGTAAATTGGCCATTGTAAATTGCCCCTAGTCTAGGTAGATGGTAGGGGATGAGGTAGGGAATTTGGGATTAATGTAGGATTAGTATAATGGGTGGTTGTTGGTCAGCACAGACTCGGTGGGCCGAAGGGCCTGTTTCAGTGCTGTATCTCTAAATAAAATCAAAAAATAAAAACATATTCTTACCTTGCTAGGACAAATTCTCACCTTTTATCACTACAGGGTCTTCACGAGTGCACCAAACGTTGGTGGAGGTCACTGATAACCAATCCTCAGAGGAGTTCAATTATTCCTAGAGTGCACCATCACAGAATCATGCACCAGCTCAGACACACACACTTTGGTGGGACCAGTAAGGCAGATAGTTGCGTTTTTACCTGGTGACTCACATTTTACAAATGAGTAAGAGCAGATGGTGATAACAGGTCTGCTACCTGACCTGAACCCGATGGGACCCAACGACATGTGTCAGTTGCGGGTCGGGTCAGGCCGGGCCACTCTTCCAGGTCCAGCCTTCGGGCTTGGGTCAGGTTGGGCTGTGTCCGGGTCGGGGACACACAGCAAGGCAAGTGTTAAAAGTTAAAAACTTACCTGAGTTGCAAGTCCGGGAAGTCAAACAGGGAAACTGAGTCTGCGCAGTGAATGTGTGAGCGTTTCTATGACGTCATCACGCTCATACTGCAGTTTCCAGCAGATTGGGAGTCAGAAGGCAAGTAAAGGGAACATTGCGGTGGTCGGGTCGGGCTTGGGGGCAAAATGGAGGGACTCAGGCCGGGTCGAGCTCAGGTCCGATGTGGTTCCGTCAGGTTCGGGTCGGGTTTTTTTTTTGTGACTTGAGCAGGCCTTTAGATGGTGAAGACAGGGATGTCAGAGGAGAGTCTACATCAGAGGGCACAGCCCTTTCTAAGTTCTGCTCAGTTGGACACAGATACTGTACCATGGAGGCTATCAAAGAAGAGAATCATTTAGCAGCAGCTGACATGATGACATAAACTGACAGACCTTCAAAGACTCACTATGACTGCAGAGGGACTGGAAGAGTCCACTTCAAGCATGAAGGGCAGTGATGTCACAGGCCACTAAAATGATGTGTTCTGCCATGGATAGAGTGGTTAGCACCATGGACTGTCATCTTCTTTGGCCTCCTTATCTCGAGAGACAATGGGTAAGCGCCTGGAGGTGGGTCAGTGGTTTGTGAAGCAGCGCCTGGAGTGGCTATAAAGGCCAATTCTAGAGCGACAGACTCTTCCACAGGTGCTGCAGATAAAATTGGTCGTCAGGGCTGTTACACAGTTGGCTCTCTCCTTGCGCTTCTGTCTTTTTTCCTCCCAACTGCTAAGTCGCTTCGACTCGCCACGCTTCAGCCCCGCCTTTATGGTTGCCCGCCAGCTCTGGTGATCGCTGGCAACTGACTCCCACGACTTGTGATCAATGTCACAGGACTTCATGTCGTGTTTGCAGACATCTTTAAAGCGGAGACAAGGACGGCCAGTGGGTCTGATACCAGTGACGAGCTCACTGTACAATGTGTCCTTGGGGATCCTGCCATCTTCCATGCGGCTCACATGGCCAAGCCATCTCAGGCGCCGCTGGCTTAGTAGGGTGTATATGCTGGGGATGTTGGCTGCCTCGAGGACTTCTATGTTGGAGATACGGTCCTGCCACCTAATGCCAAGGATTCTCCAGAGGCAGCGAAGATGGAATGAATTGAGACGTCGCTCTTGGCTGACGTACGTTGTCCAGGCCTCGCTGCCGTAGAGCAAGGTACTGAGGACACAGGCTTGATACACTTGGACTTTTGTGTTGCCAGTGCGCCATTTTCCCACACTCTCTTGGCCAGTCTGGACATAGCAGAGGAAGCCTTCCCCACGCACTTGTTGAATTCTGCATCGAGAGACAGGTTACTGGTGATAGTTGAGCGTGGGTAGGTGAACTCTTGAACCACTTCCAGAGTGTGGTCGCCGATATTTATGGATGGTGCATTTCTCACGTCCTGCCCCATGATGTTCGTTTTCTTGAGGCTGATGGTTAGGCCAAATTCGGTGCAGGCAGCCGCAATCCTGTCGATGAGTCTCTGCAGACACTCTTCAGTGTGATATGTTAATGCAGCAACGTCAGCAAAGAGGAGTTCCCTGATGAGGACTTTCCGAACTTTGGTCTTCGCTCTTAGACGGGCAAGGTTGAACAATCTGCCACCTGATCTTGTGTGGAGGAAAATTCCTTCTTCTGAAGACTTGAACGCATGTGAGAGAAGCAGGGAGAAGAAAATCCCAAACAGTGTGGGTGCGAGAACACAGCCCTGTTTCACGCCACTCAGGATTGGAAAGGGTTCTGATGAGGTGCCGTTATGCTGAATTGTGCCTTTCATATTGTCATGGAATGAGGTGATGATTTGGTGGGCATCCAATCTTTTCTAGTAGGCTGAAGAGACGACATCTGCTGACGAGGTCAAAGGCTTTGGTGAGATCAATGAAAGCAACGTAGAGAGGCATCCGTTGTTCACGGCATTTCTCCTGTAGCTGGCGAAGGGAGAACAGCATGTCAATGGTGGATCTCTCTGCTCGAAAGCCACACTGTGCCTCAGGGTAGACACGCTCAGCCAGCTTCTGGAGCCTGTTTAAAGCGACTCGAGCGAAGACTTTCCCCACTATGCTGAGCAGTGAGATTCCACGGTAGTTGTTGCAGTCACCGTGGTCACCCTTGTTCTTATAGAGGGCGATGATATTGGCATCGCGCATGTCCTGTGGTACTGCTCCCTCGTCCCAGCACAGGCAAAACAGTTCGTAGAGTGCTGAAAGTATAGCAGGCTTGGCCCTCTTGATGATTTCAGGGTAATGCTGTCCTTCCCAGGGGCTTTTCCGCTGGCTAGAGAATCAATGGCATCACTGAGCTCCGATTTTGTTGGCTGTACGTCCGGCTCATCCATGACTGGTAGAGACTGGGCTGCATTGAGGGCGGTCATACATTACAATCAAATGAGTACATGCACACCTTTAACACCACTGTACAAACTCTGGATGCCAACATGTCTGCCACTTAAATAGGTTGACAGATACCTTAGCCTTGGCTTTACAGGGCCGTACTGATCTGCACCAAAGTGCTCTCCAACGCAGCAGCAACAGCAGAAGTGGTTCTGGGCCATGAGGAAGATGACAACAAGATGGACGATGGGGAAAGGGCTGATAAAAAGTGGGAACTCCGCTCAAAGTGCATTGACTTCCCACCCACAGCCCACCACTCAGCTCAATAGCCAACATGCCCAGATGGCTGAGTCTGGTGCATAGGAGCAAGAGTAGGCCATTCAGCCCATTGAGCCTGCTCCACCATTCAATTAGATCACGGCTGATAGTCTACCTCAATGCCACTTTCCTGCATTATCCCCATATCCCATGATGTCATTATTATCCAGATATCTATCGATTTCTGTCTTGAACATGCTCAATGATTGAGCTTCCACAGCCCACTGGGGTAGAGAATTCCAAAGATTCACTACCCTCTGAGTCAAGGAATTCCTCCTCATATCAGTCTTAAATGGCCTACCCCTTATTCAGAGAAAGCGTTTCCTGGTTCTAGACTCACCAGCCAGGGGAAACATCCTATCTATATCCCACCCTGTCATGCCCTGTTAGAATTTTGTAAGTTTCAATGAGATCACCTCTCATTCTTCAAAACTCCAGAGAATACAGGCCCAGTTTCCTCAATCTCTCTTCATAGGACAACCTGCCATCCCAGGATTAATCTGGAGAACCCCATTTGCACTCCCTCTATGCCCAGTGTATCCTTCCTTAGATGAGACCAAAACTGTGCACAATACTCCAAATGTGGTCTCACCAAGGCACTGTACAATTGCAGCAAGACATATTTATACCTATACTCAAAACCCCTTGCGCTGAAGACCAACATACCATTTGCCTTCCTAATTATTTGCTGCACTTGCATGCTAGCTTTTAGTGATTCACAAGCAAGGACACCCAGGTCCCTTTCAACATCAACACTTCCCAACTTCTCACCATTTAAGAAATACTCTGTCCACTGTTTTTTCTACTTATTCATATTATATTCCATCTACCATGTTCTTGCCCATTCACTTAGCCTGTGCAAGTCCCCTTGAAGCCTCCTTGCATCCTCCTCACAACCTATATTCCCACCTATCTTTGTGTCATCAGCAAATCTGGAAATATTACATTTGGTCCCTACATCCAAATCATTTATACAGATTGTGAACAGCTGTGGCCCAAGCACTGATCCTTGTGGTACCCCACTACTAATCAGCCTGCTATCCTGAGAATGACCCATTTATTCCTACTCCACGCTGTCTGTTAACCAATTATCAATCCATACCAATATATTACCCCCAATCCCATGTGCTCTAATTTTGTTTACTAACCTGTGTGGGACCTGATCAAAATCCTTCTGAAAATCCAAATACACCACATCCACTGGTTCTCCTTCATCTATGCTGCAAGTAACATCCTCAAAAAACTCCAACAGTTTTGTCAAACATGATTTCCCATTCATAAATTCATGTTGGCTCTGCCCAATCCTATTATTTTCTAAGGGTCCAGTTATCTCATTCTTTATAATAGATTCTAACATTTTCCCCACTACTGATGTCAATTTAACAGGTCTGTAGTTCCCTCTTTTCTCTCTCCCTCCTTTTTAAATAAATAGTGGGGTTACATTTGCCACTTTACAGTCAGCAGGAACTTTTCCAGAATCTACAGAATTCTGAACGATAGCCACCAATCCATCCGCTATCTCTACGGCCACGTCCTTCGAAACTCTGGGATGTAACTCATCCAGTCAGGGGATTTATCAACCTTCAATCTAGTTAATTTTTCGAGTACGACCTCTTTATTGATGCTAATTTCTTTCAGTTCCTCATTTTCACAAGTCCATTGTTCCCTAGTATTTCTGGGAGATTTTCTGTATCTTCCTCCGTGAAGACAGACACAAAGTAATTGTTTAGTTTTTCCGCCATTTCCCTATTCTCCATTATAAATTCTCCTGTCGCCACCTGTAATGGACCCACATTTGTCCTTGCTAATCTTTTCCTTTTCACTTACCTAAAGAAGCTTTTATAGTCCGCCTTTATGTTTCTCAATACCTAGTATTCATATTCTCTTTTCCATTTTTTTATCCGTTTTTTGGTCATCCTTTGCAGGATTATAAGTAGCTCCCAATTTTCAGGTTTACCACTTTTTCTGGCACCCTTATAAGCCACTTTCTTTGATCTAATGCCAACAAAAGAAGTTAAAGATTGCAGGTGCAGCAGTCTACAGCAGGGCCCTCATGGACTACAAAACTCAAAAGGATGTCAGCCAAGAGCATCTCAGCAGTCAGAACAGGGATCGGAGCAGCTTGCCTCCTACCTCTGCTAAAGCCACGCATCTGGAAAACTAAGGTCTTCTTCCAGCCTACTCCTGCAGCACATCATCCTCCTCCATAGATCAGGATCCAAGGTGAGACCCTGGAAAATGTGGTCCATTTTCCATATCTCAGGAGTCTCCTGTCAACAAAGGCAGACATAGATCACAAAATCCATCACCAGCTTCAATGTGCCAGCTCTGCCTTCGGCCAAATAAAGAGGAGAACATTTGAGAACCAAGACCTCAAACCCAGGACTAAGATCATGGTGTACCAGCAGCAGTGATCCCCATGTTCCTATAGGCTTCAGAGACTTGGACAATCTATAGCAGGCATCTCAAGGCACTGTAGAAATACCAACAATGCTATCTCTGCAAAATCTTTTGCATTTGTTGGCAGGATAGGCAGTCTAATGTCAGCATCCTTTCCCAAGCCAACATTCCCAGCATTGAGGTATTAATCGCCCAAAACCAGCTTCACTGGGCAGGCCACATCACTCGCATGCCTGACACTAGGCTCCCAAAGCAACTGCTCTACTCTGAGATTTGTCACTGCAGAAGACCCCCAAGAGGACAGAGGAAACACTTTAGGGATGGTCTCAAGGCATGGAAGTCACCTTCCCTCGACTGCTCAAAGTGGAGGAGGTATATTCGGGAAGGTATCGAGCACCTTGTAAGATTTTGGCGGGAGCACACGGAAGCCAAGTCCAGGTAGCGGAAGGAGCGCACAGCCACCACCAATATCGCTGTAATTGAGTGATTAACATATAGAAATTGACAACCTGTATCTCCCGAGGGGATTATACGCACCAAACTCACACACTGGTATCAAATGTGGAAGTCAGCAGGTTGGAACTAGCTTCCCAATGTGCTGTCAATTTCACCAGTTTTTAAACCCCAACCCCCAACCAGGCACTCTTTCACATTAAAATTCAGTCCTTTATATCTACTCAAGGAAACTACTTCTGAATGTTTGATTGAAGAAGTTCTTATTCAACAGCTTTCCATAGACTCCCTTTCATGTCTTTGCTGCTCGTAATCAGTCACTAATTTTGTACAATTTTTAATCTTAAATATATACTTGGCAGCAGTTAGTTGGTAACTGACAGCATTATCGGTGAATAAAGATTATGTTTAGTACTCAAGGCTGAAACACCTTCTCCCATATTTCCCTTGACAACCTCGCTCTTTCCACGTCACACTGAGTCCGACCACATTGTTGAGCCCAAGCGTCTGCTGCTCAGCAGTTTGGTATTGGTAAGGAGTTTGAACAGAGTCACTCCGCCAATAAAAAAAAAAGACTTCTCGACTCCATTCTCAGTATCAATGGCAAGTATTCATCCAAGTTCATCCAACGTACAAGGCAGGTACCTGGCTCCTTCTCCCTCCACTCCCTCACTAGCATGCAGCTGGGCTGCTGTGTGGGTGGGGTCAACGTGGACTAGAGGCCTGCTACCCAACCGGGACCCGACAACGTGTGTCGGGTTCGGGTCGGGTTGGGTCAGGCCGGACACACAGTCAGTGCTCTGTTGGCAAGTATTAAAAATAAAAAAAAAAGCTTAGCTGAGCTGGGAGTCCGGGACGAAATGGAGTCAGCGCAGAGAGCGAGTGACATTACTATGACGTCATCACGCATGCGTGGCAGCTTTGTGGAGGTTCCAACTCGGGAGGTAAGTAAACAGATAACCAGGTCGGGCTGGGCTGGGCTTGGGGCAAAAGCTGAGGACTCGGGCTGGGTCGGGTTCGTTTTCCAGACCTAAAGTAGGCCTCGAACGTAGATCTGGATTACTGCAGCATTTGGTCTGCTGTCTTATCCGATGCACCTCAAATGCAAATCACATCGATGGTATCTGCTTGCTGTCAGTCATCCATGTCACAAAACCTTACCAGTTCCTTTTTTCCCCCCACAAAGAAAGCAAGCTGCCTCTCCAGGTTTTTCTTCTCCCCTAAAGATTCTTCCCCACTCGATCTTTCCATTTATCCACCAGTTCCTACCTACTTCCTTCTTTCTCTCCTTAACCCTCTCCTTTCTGCTCTTTTTCCACCTCAGCCTCGGGCATTTGGTTTTGCACTCCTCTCCACACACCCCCAATTACCTCTTCTCACTTCTACCCACCCTCTTCCCAACCACCCCCCAAACAACTGCTGTGCCAATCTACCAAATTACATCTGGTCCCTCAAAAGAAAGAATGTTCACCTATCCACTCTCTTCACTCTCAGCAGCTAATGTAAATGATCCCTCATCACTGCTCCCAACCAGTAGAAACAATCTTTCCTTACTTCATCAAAAACTACAATGTTAAAAACTTCTATTAAATATCCTCTGATTTACTCCAATGAAGATAAAGACTTGCATTTACAGAAATGAAAGAACTTGCAATTATACAACACCTTTCACAACTTCAGGATGTCCCAAGAGCTGCACAGCCAGTGAAGGACAATTTCATTGTAGCCATATTTATAATGTAGGGAAATGTGTTACCCAACTTGTGCACAAAAAGGTCCCACAAACAGCAGTGAGATAAATGACCAGATAAGCTGTTCTACTGTTGTTAGTTGAGGGGTAAATGTTGGCCAGGACACAGAGAACTCCCATATTCTTATTCAAACAGTGCTATGGGACCTTTTACATCTGCGGGGCAGACAGGGCCTCACTATAACATCCCACCTGAAATGCAGCACCTCCAACGGTGCAATGGCTCCTCAGTACTGCACCAAGACATCAGCCTAGATTATTTGCTCAAGTGGGGATTGAACCCACAACCTACTGGCTCGGAGGCAAGAAAGCTATTAGAGTCGAGGCCAGTAGTGCCAATAACTCAAGGGTCTCCTCATATCTATAGTTCCCCATCCCTGGTGTCATCTTAAGGGTGTAATAAGACTCCCAAACATTGAGAGTGAGCAAAGATCGTGTTGGCCAACCGGGTCCATAATTTTAGGCTGAGCTATATTGGAGAACCTGGTGACTTCATTTTGAACCAAAAGTTTCAAATCTCATGACATACTGGGTCAACCCATCGTCTTCTGGCCAGAATATTGACCATAAGCAGTCACTGAGCAGTAAATAGTTTATTGAGTGTGCTGTAAATTATAACTAGTGTACAGAGCACTGTACACATGATTAAAGCACATATGCATAGATGTCGGATTTCTCCAGCTTAACATAACTGTTCTTTTTTTGCTCCAACTGTTCTTAAGGCTGCTCATAATACTTCAGTAGTTGTTGTAGTACAACTTGCATATGAAACCCCAATCATAGACCGCAGGGAGTAGTCTCCTGCAATTAAAATATGCAGCTTAAATTTTAAAAACACCCTTTAAGTCAACAGGAAACAGATATATTGGATCCCTCTCTAAGAGCAACTTTCCAGTTCAAAGCCATAGGACAGAAGCCAGCTGGGAGATTGTCTGAACAGTCAGTGAGAATCCTCTCGTTACTGAGCTATTCACTCAGTCTCCAAGGATACATGCAAACTTAATGAAGAATACATCAATTTCTAAAATCAGACATCTGTCCATTTAGTGGCACTGCTATAATGAGGACTAGAGAAAAGAGAATGCAATTCGATTCTCCTAATGAGTCAGCCCGTGCTGGTTACAAATCAAATCCAAGTAAGGAAAATAAAAATTTACAGCAGTGATGTGATCCTCAGCTTAAAATTCTACCAGCTAGATTTTTCTCTGTTATCGTGTCCAAATTTGGGATAGCGATGGAAAGGGAAGGAAAATTTGGTCGTGAGGGCTGCTGCCTCATCGCCCCAAACTCAAGTTCGTTTCCCAACCCACCAATGGCTGACCACCACATACACGAGAGCCCAGGTCCACACCCCAGATTGTCCTGACATTAATCATGTTACCACAACTTTCCGACACTGCCATACAGAAGGTGGCATAGGCCCCGGGAAACAGCGCAATGACCGTGATTCAAAAGTGAAGGGAGAGTGCCTTGCAACTGCCAACTCTCTGATTTTTGAGGCTTCACTGTCAGCTGGTAGCCTTTTCTCTGCAGTGGTGTCAGAAGGCCTACCCTACAAGAATACAGCCACTGTGGGGAAAATCCAGGCCTAGTTGTTTTGCATTAGAAACCTACAGATATAGGTAACAAGTTCAACATGAGGTGCAGGAATTGAGAACGATCAGTTAAAAAGTACTAACACAGACACCCTCCACTGACTTTTCCAGAAAGTATGTAGAGTTCTTCGCGTTTGTCTCTTTCAGCCTGCCTGCCCCTCTCTCTCGCTTCCTGTTAATTATTCATCAATTTCCATTAATCACTGTGCTTTGGAGGACCCCTCCATTACAAAAGATCACGGAATCCCATTGTACGCCAAATTATTTTGAAAGGCCACAGACCTGAAACGTTAACTCTGTTTCTCTCTCCATGGATGATGCCAGAGTTGCAAATTATTTTCTAATCTTTGAGAAACCTCCACTAATCTAGGGCACGCATACTTGATAAGCTTTTTGAACACAAACCTTTAACTGTTATCTCCAGATTTGACTATTGTTTCAGCCTGTTCCTGCCCCACTGAACTTATTTCTTCCTATCCTGACTCTATCTTTTCTCCCCTGGTCCAGTCTCTTCCCACCTACATCCGTGACTCTTCTGATGCCCTACATCATTTTGACAATTTCCAGTTTCCTGGCCCCATCCGCCTCCTCTTCACTATGGACGTCCAATCTCTCTATACCTCCATCCCCCACGAGGATGGTTTGAGGGCTCTCCGCTTCTTCCTTGAGCAGAGGCCCAACCAGTCTCCATCCACCACCACCCTCCTCTGCCTGGCTGAACTTGTTTTCACATTGAACAACTTCTCCTTCAACTCCACTCACCTCCTTCAAGTTAAAGGTGTTGCTATGGGTACCCGCATGGGCCCTAGTTATGCCTGTCTTTTTGTGGGATATGAAGAACATTCTTTGTTCCAATCCTACTCAGGGCCCCTCCCCCAACTCTTTTTACGGTACATTGATAACTGTATCGGTGCCGTTTCCTGCTCCCGCCCCTAACTGGTAAACTTCATCAACTTTGCTTCTCAATTTCCACCCTTCTCTCACCTTTACATGGTCCATCTCTGACACTTCCTTCCCTTAGACTTCTCTGTCTCCATCTCTGGGGATAGGCTGTCTACTAATATTCATTATAAACCCACCGACACCCACAGCTACCTCAACGACACTTCTTCACACCCTGCCTCCTGTAAGGACTCCATTCCATTCTCCCAGTTTCTCCGTCTCTGATGCATCTACTCTGATGATGCTACTTTCTATGACAGCGCTTCTGATATGTCTTCCTTTTTCCTCAACCGAGGATTCCCCCCCACTGTGGTTGACAGGGCCTTCAACCGGCCCATTTCCCGCTCCTCTACCCTCACCCTTCCCCTCCCTCCCAGAACCACGACAGGGTTCCCCTTGTCCTCACTTTCCACCCCATCGGCCTCCATATCCAAAGGATCATTCTCCGCCATTTCCGCTACCTCCAGCATGATGCCACTACCAAACGTATCTTCCCCTCCCTTCCCCCGTCAGCATTCCGAAGGGATCGTTCCCTCCGCGACACCCTGGTCCACCCCTCCATTACCGTCACCACCTTGTCCCCTTCCCACAGCACCTTCCCCTGCAAGCATAGGAGGTGTAACACCTGCCCATTTAACTCCTCTCTCCTCACTATCCAAGTCCCCAAACACTCCTTTCAGGTGAAGCAGTGATTTACTTGTACTTCTTTCAATGTAGTATACTGTATCCACTGCTCATAATGTGGTCTCCTCTACATTGGGGAGACCAAATGCAGACTCGATGACCGATTTGCAGAACACCTCCGCTCAGTCCAAAAGCATGACCCCGTCCTTCCTGTTGCTGGACATTGACACTTCCCCCTGCTCTCACATCTCTGTCCTGGGATTGCTGCAGTGTTCCAGTGAATATCAACACACGCTCAAGGATCAACATCTCATTTACCGAGTAGGCACGCTACAGCCTGTCGGACTGAACATTGAGTTCAAGAATTTCAGAGCATGACGGGCCCCCCGTTTTACTTTTATTTTTAGTTATTTTTCTTTTTTCTTTTTCTTGTTTTATTCAGTTTTCAGTCCATTAACACCCTATCTGTACTAATGCTTTGCCTTTCAGCACACCATTAACATATTGTTTACCTTTGTTCCATGACCTTCTGGTCAGCTGTTCTGTGACCTTGTCCTATCAACACCTCTTTTGTTATCTCTTGCCCCACCCCCACTTTACTTGCTCAAAATCTTTTACATTTTTTATATCTGCCAGTTCTGAAGGGTCACTGACCTGAAACGTTAACTCTGCTTCTCTCTCCACAGATGCTGCCAGACCTGCTGAGTATTTCCAGCATTTCTTGTTTATATTTCAGATTTCTAGCATCCGCTAGACTATTTTATTTGACTATTTTACTGCTCTTCTGACTGGCCTTCCACATTCTACTTTCCATAAGCATCAGCTCATTGAAAACTCTGCTGCCCGCACCCCAGCTTACACCAAGTCCTGTTCTACCATCACCTCTATGCTCGCAGACCTTCATTAGCTTCTGGTCCAGCAACACCTTGGATTTAAAATTTGCACCCTTGTGTGCAAATTCCTCCATGGCCTCGCTCCTCCCTATCTCTAACTGCCTCCAGCTCTACAACCCTGCAATGTATGCAATCTCGAATTCTGGTCTTGTGCAATACCAATTTCCATCACCTGACATTGGCAGCTTTGCCTGTACCCTCAACTCTAAAATTCCCTCCCTAAATCTCTTAGCCTTTCTACCCCTCTCTCTCTCTTTCAAGACACTCGTTATAACATACCTGCTTGATCAAGCTTTTGGTCACTTGTCCTAATATCTCTATGTGGCACATTGTCAAATTTAGTCTGATAATACTCATAGCCAAATGCCCTAGGCATTTCACTATATGAAAGGCGCTATTTAATTACAAGTTATTGCTGTTTTCTGTTAAATAACCTGTAATATACCAACTAGAGTGCTCCTTTAATTACATTTGCATGGAGTGACTGTAGTAACTTCAATCTTTGTACTGAATGACATCTGCAATACTAACACTGGATTTTATGCTATCCCCTGTGGTGAGTTTAAAAGCAGGGAGAGCATTTAATTGGGTGAGATGGTGACGGGTTGGGACCCTGCCTCCACCTCCAAATAAGTCTGTGGCGGGAAGGCCTGTGGATGGCCATCCTGCCCCGCTGTCATTTCAGACCATTAAGGCGGCAATTAATGCCCAATTAAAGGCCTCTTCCCACTGCCGGCAGTATTAGCCCAGCGGCAGGTGGGCCTGTCACCACGCAGGGAGCATGACAAGCAAATCCATATGAGTTGCTTGGCAGCTCCCGGGGAGCAGGGGGGGGGCGGGCGGGGGGGCTGGCAGAGTCCCTCGTTCAAAAGCACTTTGTGCCTGATCAAGGGACTTGGCATCGGGAAAGGGGGATGCTGAGAACCATCCTCCTGCTCTTGCTGTTGATCCCCCTACAGTCTCCTCCCCCATGATCCACACCCTGCAAAAACCCCTCCCGCCATTCACCTGTGGCCTGGGCCCAGCAACGCTGGGCCTCGGGTGGGTGCATTTCCGGCAGCAGCCACTGCCTCTGCAGTGGCGCTGCTGAGTAAAGGAGCTGCCAGCCTCTGAGCGGCCGGCAGCTCTCTGGGCAATGATTTCCATCCCCAAAGTCCTTAATCCTGGGGAAGGTCCGCTGTGTCTAGTTAAGTGTCTGATTGGCACGTGATGCGGTGGACCTTCCCCAAAAAGAGGTAATGCGGGGCTCTCACCAACTCTTTAGTCAGTGGGCAAGACCCCTGTTGCCTCCATTAAATACCGCCCACGGTTTCAAGTCTTAGTTCAAAACTAAGCAGCAATATCCCCCAAACAAGGATGGTGGTGTCATAACTTAAAGATACCACAGTGGTGGTTTAAGGTACTTGATGAGTGTATATGCTCTGGAATACACTGCCTGAAAGGGTAGTGGAAGCAAATCCAACAATAATTTTCAGATAGCTGTCCCGATATGTCCTTCTGTGACTCAGTGTTTTTATTGATAATGTTCTTGTTAAATGCCTTGGGTCATTTCATGGTGTTAAATTAACTACATAAAATGTAAATTGTTGTTAAGGGAATTGGATGTATACTTGAGAAAATATTTGTAGGGCTATTAGGAAAGAGTAAGGGAATGGGACTAACTGGATAGTTTTTCAATGATGGGCTGAATGGCCTCTCTGCTATATGACTGATTTTAAAAACGGGAGCAGTCACAAAATATTTGAATCAAAATGACATATGACATGTCAAAATACCACAATTAAAAAGGTAACTAACACTTGCTTATTTTGTGCAGTTTTGAGGCAGAGTTTTATAGGGAAATGGAACAACCACTTGGAAAGGCAGCCATTTAAGATGTATGGAACGAGTAGATGCAGCACATTAATGCATTTTCCTAAATCTAGGAGACTTGAGTAAACGCAGGAAGTTTCCAGACATCTGGAGAAGTGTTAAGGCAAGTGGATTCGCCTTTGTATGCTGCGGACTCTCTCGGTGGAAGGTGTGGCACAAAGCATTTGGCACTCGCCTGCCCCCTCGGGGATATCGGGTGAGAAGAACATATTTTCCATCCACAGCACTGTAGCATGCAGTGCAAGGTACAGAACAGATTTGTGCTGGGGCACCCTAACACTTTCACTTAGTACTTGAAAATTCTGCTCCAACTCGGCACTGCCATCGCAAAGACCACGTAAATCTAAAAGTATAGGGAGGGTCAGCAGTCACAAGAGTCCCTCTAATGTTCTTCAGTGTTCTGCTTGCAGGCCAAGGCTGCTGTGGATAACCACTGGGAGAGGACTTGAACAAGCAGGGCCTCTACAACGCTGAAGGAGTTCATTCTGGCATGACAAGATGGCCCTTGTTCCCCTTCCAAGGGAAGCAACAGAAAGCACTTGTGAGGCCCAGTTTAGCAGCATAGTGTCACCCCTGAACAGGTAGCTTCCTTTTTTATTTGAGATCTTCCCAACACTCTCTGGCCCTGACATTTACTCAGATACTCAGACTTCTGGATAGGAAATCCAGAGGTTTCCTGGACGTCCTACTGAAATTAACCTCAGGATGCCTTTAAGTTTTTTCAGCAGGTTTCCTGCCCGACAGCCACCCTGATTGACAGGCTGTCTTGTCTGCCTTTCAGACAAGAAAGCAGCCAGGGGATAAGATGCCAGGTAAGTAGGAGGGGGGTGGGAAAGAGAAAGAAAAAGAACAATCACCAAGTGTGTAAAGAAGTTAGTGTGTTGTGTGTGGAGGAATCACTCCTACTCCTCCCAGTCCACAAGCAGTGGTATAAATGCACTTAACTTGTGGATCCCACTCGTCTCACCTCCTTTTACCAGTAGGGTTTCCCAGGCTCCAGGAAACCTGACCCTCATTAGGTTAAAAATAAAATTCCTGATAAAATGGAGACATACAGGCTTCTTAAATTTTTCCACCCCCGCCGAGTTAAATCTGGAAATAGGTAGTTTGGAGATGGGTTGAGGTCCTACCTGTGCTTGTAGGGAGCCCTAAAGCAGTGAGGGACCAATCGCAGAACAGCATTCTCAGATAACTCTCTCCATGTCATCAATCATAAAATTTAACAGATGGATATTGGAATCTTATCACTACCAATTTCACCAACACTGGAGGCCCTTATGGGCATGTACAACACCATTACTTCCAGCTGCAGTGCTCAGGATCCATGACATGCCAGCAGAAAGATCCAGTAAAGTAGATTCCTCTCAAATTGGCCACACTTCCTCCTATTCCAGCCAGGTGCCCAAGTGCCCGACAACAAGCAGTGCTGGCAGCCATTGTGTTGTTGCACATGATTCCAGGTGATGCAGGAATTTCTGGAGCCCCAGCACCTAGATGATAACAGCCATGACCATTGCAGGAGGTTCAATGTATCCCATTTCTACCTTCTAGTTTCTCCCACTTGATATGCATTTGTATCATTGACTTTACAGAAAAGGAACAAGCAGGAAACCAAAATACATTTTACAAAATATTTCATGTATAACCTTCAAAATATTACCGGGGGAACATATAATTTAAAATACAGCCCGAGCAATACAAACTGCCTTTAAAAGGCCCTGTTTGTCATGACATTCTTTGTGTTATCTTAAGCAACACAATGTGGTATGTGGATTTCACTTCCTTGAAGATCTTTAGAGGGTTTATTAACAGCTAAACTAGTCTATACAATATAGAGCAAGCTATATACAGAACCTTTGTCCAGAGTGTTACAGTGCAACAATGAACATGGCTTCTTGTCACATGACTACATCCTGGCACTTAGCTTATTAGCATACTGAGTTCTTACAGGACCATCACTCAAAGCGAATACTGTTGAGCAGACTTCACTGCTCAGTTTTTATTAGCAAGATTGACGATGGTAGAGCTGCATCCAAACTTGTGAAATGCAGTTTGTGACAAGATTTTTCT
This sequence comes from Heterodontus francisci, assembly GCF_036365525.1. Classification (NCBI taxonomy): domain Eukaryota; kingdom Metazoa; phylum Chordata; class Chondrichthyes; order Heterodontiformes; family Heterodontidae; genus Heterodontus; species Heterodontus francisci. The sequence goes on along the minus strand of NC_090372.1, from coordinate 160,634,621 downwards.
AATTACCATATCTTAATAAGGCATGCACATACAGAAGAGTGACCTCATTAAAATTTTCCAAAACTGTAGTCCCAACATCGGGCACGTAATCTTATCCACCCATTATACCAATGTGGTCTTACAAAATTGAGGCTTCCATTTTTATCAACAGAGCCACTGAGCTCCAACCAGCCAGTCTCTTAAAAGACTTACATCAGTTTCATATAATGCAGCCACCCATTTACAATAGTACAGAAATTACAGGCTCCCAGGGGAGAATGGCTTGTTTAAACAGTATGAGGTGAGGTATTTAGATATGAATGGAGTTATAGACTCAAATTGCTCATTTGGAAAAAGGCTCAACATATGTCCAGCATATTCCTGTGGGTAGGTGGCAGTAGCTGGTGTAGAAGAGCAGCGTACCACAACAAATAGAATGGATTAAACTTTTCATAATTCTGTTGAATTGACATTTTGCATGGAGCTAATGGTATGATTTTATAGCAATTCTGCTAATATATTTTCAATATACCAGAATTCAGTTTATCTTTGCGGTGGGGGGGACGATCATATGCAATTCACTTTTCATTTTGTGAAAATGAACTGGATGTTGTTGAGTGTAGAGATGTTTCTCACACCTTTATACTCAATCACTGCCTGCTGCAGAGAAATGATGCCCGAGTTGTTGTGCTCCGTATTTCCCAGGTTGCATCATGAAGTAGGGCTGGCCATGGTTAACTGCTAGTAATTGTCATATATACACAAGAGGAATTGAGAGAGACTATCAGTTCCTTGAGGACCTATCGGCAGCTAGGCACTGGTGGAGGGGTGGAGAAAATAATTTTGTCTTGGCAACTGACAAACTTTAGCAGGACATTCATCTGTCCTCTCACCTGAAAGATAAATTTAGTTTAGTTTAGAGATACAGCACTGAAACAGGCCCTTCGGCCTACCGAGTCTGTGCCGACCATCAACCACCCATTTATACTAATCCTACACTAATTCCATATTCCTACCACATCCCCACCTGTCCCTATATTTCCCTACCACCTACCTATACTAGGGGCAATTTATAATGGCCAATTAACCTATCAACCAGCAAGTCTTTGGCACGTGGGAGGAAACCGGAGCACCTGGAGGAAACCCACGCAGACACAGGGAGAACTTGCAAACTCCACACAGGCAGTACCCAGAATTGAACCCGGGTTGCTGGAGCTGTGAGGCTGCGGTGCTAACCACTGCGCCACTGTGAATGCAAAGAATCAAAATGTACCAAACAGGATGGAAATGAGATAATGTGGTGAAGGGCAGCTACACAGTTTGAAAAAAAAAGTAATCTTTCTTGAGTAACAAAATCAACAGTACTCTGTAGGGGAGAGCAGCAGATTTTCATTATCCAAATGGGACATAATATTGTTCATGATGTCTTGTAGTGAGCTCATCTAGATTTACCACAGCTGGCTATAATCCATTAGTTTTATTCATACATTACTGCTGTGAATATTAAAGTACAAAAATCCTATTCACTACCCACAGGTTTTAAACAGAAACAAAGCTGCTCCCAAATTTGAAGCAAGCGGTGCCACCATAGCTCATCAGGTAACAGAAACACATTTAGCAGAGCCTTGAAATCTCACCATACCATCAGTTCCCTTCAAAAGAAAAACTCAGCTGGACGGAAATCCTTGCACACCCCCCTTTTTCCCCTTTCATTTTTGGCCTCCTTGTCTCGAGAGACAATGGGCAAGTGCCTAGAGGTGGTCAGTGGTTTGTGGAGCAGCACCTGGAGCGGCTATAAAGGCCAATTCTAGAGTGACAGACTCTTCCACAGGCGCTACAGTTAAAGTTGTCGGGGCTGTTACACAGTTGGCTCTCTCCTTGCACTGCTGTCTCTTTTCCTGCCAACTGCTGAGTCTCTTCGACTCGCCTCTCTTCAGCCCCACCTTAGTAGCTGTCTGCCAGCTCTGGTGATCGCTGGCAACTGGCTCCCATGACTTGTGGTCAATGTTGCAAGACTTCATGTCACGTTTGCAAACATCTTTAAAGCGGAGACATGGACGGCTGGTGGGTCTGATACCAGTAACGAGCTCGCTGTACAATACGTCCTTGGGGATCCTGCCATCTTCCATGCAACTCACATAGCCAAGGCATCTCAAGCACTGCTGGCTCAGTAGGCCATACATGCTGGGGATGTTGGCTGCCTCAAGGACTTCTGCGTTGGAGATACGGTCCTGCCACCTGATGCCAAGAATTCTCCGTAGACAGCGAAGATAGAATGCGTTGAGACATCGCTCTTGGCTGACATACGTTGTCCAGGCCTCGCTGCTGTAGAGCAAGGTATTGAGGGCACAGGCTTGAAACACTTGGACGTTTGTGTTCCGTGTCAGTGCGCCATTTTCCCACATCCTCTTGGCCAGTCTGGACATAGCAGCGGATGCCTTTCCCATGCAATTGTTGATTTCTGCATCGAGAGACAGGTTACTGGTGATAGTTGAGCCTAGGTAGGTGAACTCTTGAACCACTTCCAAAGTGTGGTCGCCGATATTGATGGATGGAAAATTCATTGCAGGCAGCCGCAATCCTGTCGATGAGTCTCTGCAGACACTCTTCCGCGTGGGATGTTAATGCAGCATCAGCAAAGAGGAGTTCCCTGATGAGGACTTTCTGTACTTTGGTCTTCGCTCTAAGACAGGCAAGGTTGAACAACCTGCCATCTGATCTTGTGTGGAGGAAAATTCCTTCTTCTGAAGACTTGAACGCATGTGAGAGCAGCAGTGAGATGATGATCCCAAACAGTGTGGGTGCGAGAACATAGCTTTGTTTAACACCACTCAGGATGGGAAAGGAGTCTGGTAAGGCACCGTTATGCAGAATTGTGCCTTTCATATCATGGAACGAGGAGCTGATGCTTAGTAGCTTTGGTGGACATCCGATCTTTGCCAGTAATCTGAAGAGACCACGTCTGCTGACGAGGTCAAAGGCTTTGGTGAGATCTATGAAGGCAACGTAGAGGGGCATCTGTTGTTCGCGACATTTCTCCTGTAGATGGTGAAGGGAGAACAGCATGTCAATAGTGGATCTCTCTGCTCGAAATCTGCACTGTGCCTCAGGGTAGACATGCTCAGCCAGCTTTTGGAGTCTGTTTAAAACAACTCGAGCGAAGGCTTTCCCCACTGTGCCGAGCAGGGAGATTCTGTGGTAGTTGTTGCAGTCATCACGGTCACCCTTGTTCTTATAGGAGGGTGATGATATTGACATCTCGCATGTCCTGTGGAACTGCTACCTCATCCCTGCACAGGCAAAGCAGTTCATGGAGTGTTAAGAGTATAGCAGGCTTGACCCGCTTGATTATTTCAGGGGTAATGCCGTCCTTTTCCGCTGGCCACAGAATTGATGGCGTTACTGAGCTCTGATTTTGTTGGCTGTTCGTCCAGCTCATCCATGACTGACAGAGACTGGGCTGCATTGAGGGCAGTATCAGTGACATCATTGTCCCTGGAGTACAGTTCTCGGTAGTGCTGCACCTAGCAGCCCATTTGCTTGCTTTGGTCAGTGATTGTTTCCCCTGATTTAGACTTGGGGGGTGGGGGGGTGGTGGGGGGGGGGGGGGGTGGAGGGGGGGAGGGGGGTGAACTTCTTGATGGTTGGCCCAAAAGTTCTCCTATTGCCATCATACATTCCTCTGATGTTTCCAGTGTCGGAGGCCAGCTAAATATGACTGCATAGGTGTTGCCAGTAGTCGTTTGCACAGCGCCTGGCTGTTCTTTGCACGGTGCTTTTCGCGGCTTTAAGTGCTAAGGATGTTAACTCTACAAGTTTTCTTGTAGTTCAGCAGTGCAGTGCGCTTGGCGGCTATGACAGGTTCCATCTCTTCAAAGTGAGCTTGAAACCAGTCTGCATTCTGCTTCTCACGTTTGCCAAAGATGGTCATTGCTGAGTCATAGATGGCATCTCTGATGTGGGCCCACTTGGTCTCTGCATCCCCTGCAGGAGTGTTTTGAAGGGCTTTTTTAAGCGAATTGAGAAACATTTGTGACAGCTGTGGGTAAGAAATTCTGGTAGTGTTGATGCACGGGCGGCCATTCTGCTTGGAGTGATGTAACTTCTTTGATTTGAGTCTAACTTTGCTGCACACCAGGGAGTGGTCGGTGTCGCAAGTCCACACTGTGGATGCTGCGTGTGATTTGGACACTGTTTATAGAGGCTTGCCTTGTGACAATGAGGTCCAGCTGGCGTCAACGACGGGATCTTGCATGTCTCCATGAAACCTGGTGACAGGGTTTAGTTTGAAAGAACAAGTTGGTGATGCAGAAGCCGAGATGATGATGACGTGGTAGGTACACAACTCCAGCAGTCTCTGTCCATTCTCATTCATCCTTCCAATGCCATAGCACCCAAGGCAGAAGGGCTATGAGTCATGGTTGGCCCCAACCCTGACGTTGAAGTCCCCCAGCAGGAACAAATGTTCAGTATTAGGAATGCTACTAAATGATATTATGGAGTTCCTCGTAGAATTGGTCTTTAATTTCAGGTGGGGAGCAGAGTGTTGGAGCATAGATGCTGAGCAGGTGTACTGGACCAGAGGCGGTGAGCAGTCGGATGAGCCATTTGTAGGTGCTCTATCATGCTGAGCAAAGAGTTTCTGATGGCAAAGCCCACTCCATGCTCTCTTGGTTCTTCTGGATCCCTACCCTGCCAGTAGAAGGTGTAGTCTTGCTCCCTTAGTGATCAGCTCGCAGGGAGGCGAGTCTCCTGAAATGCTGCAATGTCCACATTAAGTCTACTGAGCTCGTTTTTAATGATGACGGTCTTCCGAGAGTCGTCGATTGGTATAAGGTCTTCTGACAGGCCTGGACACATAGTTCTGATGTTCCAGCTTGCAAAACGAAGGGCTGGTACCTTCTTTCCTTTTTTCGTCTTGCTGTTTGGTGCAGTATTACAGTCCACTTGTCAGGCAATGACCCTGAGCTCCAAGCACCCATTGAAGCAGGTGGACTGTGGTGGGACAGAATCTTTCTGACCGGGGGCCTGCCCGGTTTGAGGCGGGTGGTAGCTGTCCAATGAGATGCGATGACCTCTCCCAGCGACAAAGGCAACTTTGAGCTGGACTTAAAATCCATAACTGCTGCCTTCTGCATTGTTTTGGTCGCTGTGAGGCGACTAGGGAGTGACCTCTCCACGGCGCAAGCCTGGGCAGAATGTATGGAGGTCGTGAGTTGCTCAAGCGTCAAAAACCCCCCTCTCGGCCTTCCTAGTGGGGTCCAAAGGAGTGTAGAGCATGACGCTTGGCACCAGTTTGGCTGCAGGAACTGCTGGAAACATGCCAAAGGTGACACGACCGCCTTCGGGTCTCCGCTACGGATTTTCTGTTCGCGTTTACTCCCTTAGCCTTAGTCTCTCCCGAGACGCCTACAAGGTAGTGCACACCCCCACCTGCTCCAAAACCCCAATCCAGGAAACAGAGGGGTCATTAGGTAAGGGGAAACAGTTCAAATAAAAGTAGAGGAAGTCTCTGAGATGGTGTGCAGACATTTAACCCTAGAGTGAAGAAAATCAAGCATGCAAGTACCCACAACTAACTTCAACCATTTCAAGCTGCGGGTTGGGGGTGGGAGGGGGGGTGGTGGGCACGGTTTAAACTCTAACTACTTCGTAAAGCCTGACCAGCTGGGCAGCTAAAATCGTCCAGGTTAGTTACCAGCCCTGGAGATGCTAGGAGCTGACAATTCTTAATTTTAAACTGCTCAACTGAGCAGGCAATAAAGGACACCTGCCTAAAGCTAGAAGGCTTCGTTTTTACATACACAAACCGGGTTCTAGTGACATCATGGCAGTATATAGATTACAGTTTAAAACCAGAATTATAGAAAATCAGCACAAACATAAACTTGTTTTTATGATGGCAATTACTGGAATATAATTTTATCTCAACAACCTAAAAGAAAAGCCCAGGTGAGTTTCATGCTAGGTGAAAACAGTGGGGAATGTGATCAAGGCTAGAAGAGGCCAAAAAGTATATATTTTGATATTTTCTAGGAGAAAGAGGAATGCTCCTCTGAACCTTACCATACCATGGATTCACCTACCACCTGGATTATATAAACCGATGAGGCTATTACTATAGGTTCATGAATACTGTACCAGGGGAAAATATCCATGTGCATGACTAGTGAAGGTTAATAGCCTAAGTCTTTTTTTTAAATTAAGACTGAAGACACATTAGCTGTGGAAAAATCTTATACGTAAATTAGCTAGAAGGCTACCATAGTTGTAAAATTCAGTTTTAAACTATACTGATTCACAGATTAGGATTTAATTTTACTAGCAAAATGGGAGCTCTATTCCATTAAATGCCATACACTATCTCTGATCAATATTAAAAAGTCTTATAGGGAGCAGAAATCGGGATTGATTAGTAAACTACATGTTTAAAACAAAGCACTACAATCAGAAGTTATAGCTTATCCTAAATTCCTATGGAAGAAGTATTCTGTAAAGCTCAAGTTTTTAAAAAATTATGTGAAAAATATTTTAACAACTGGATAGCTCAATGGAATAGACATTGGCCCTTCATTTTTGCCACCTTGGCTGAAGTCCAGCACAGTATAATGAGATGGCTCATCTTTTCAACAGTTATAAAGTTCCTACATAAAATACATTTGGGCGAATTCAATTCAGTTTCTAATGGACAAGAATCCATGTCACAATAAAACAAAATCCTATCCCTAATTTGACACTAATTGGCAATTTCACTGGTCATAATATTACTGCTGTAGAAATTGGGTAAAAAAAACACACTGTGCAGCAAGGATGTTTCCTGCGGCTTCAATTAAGGCAGATTGCAAGAGCACACCTTCGCTGCGCAGCTTTGAATAAGCATAAAATATTCATTCTCAGGATGTGGACAGTGCTGGCAAGGCCAGCGGTTATTGCTCATCCCTGTTGGCTCGTTTAAATACAACAAAATAGTTTCCTCAGGAAAATTTTGCAGAAGGTTACCAAGAGTACATAGTTTTGAACGACGTGCTGGCTGTTTCTGCACAGCAGAGCAAATCTCTGCTGTTGAAGATGCAGAATGATGGTGAGTTATTGTACATTTGAATTCACAAAATCTTTGTTTCAATTCAAGGTTTGTTTTCTGTATATATGTTGAGGTATGGGCTGTCACGCAGGAATATCTTCAGATGTGTTAAAATATTACCATATAACGTAATTATATTTTAACTTGTGGTTTGCAATATTTCTAACGCTCATTTGGCCAAAATTGTGATATTTAATAAATTAACTTCAATTAGCTCCTTTTAGTCCAGTTTAGATTCAGAGCACATTCCTTCATCAGCAAGTTAGTTGTAATAAAAGAAATTCGAGAATCAGGAGTCCATCTTGAAAAAACTAAACTAAATTGTTGTTTGGTAGTAAAGAACTTGAGTATTGCTGAAAATAGAGACATGTTGTCGAAGCTTTTCGTCTTGCACTCATCAGGACAATCTGCAAGAATACCAATGTCAGGGAAAGAAACAACTTTATACTGCATGAGAAGAGAGTGCTGGTTGGTTGGCAAGTGAACTCTGATTGTTAGGGGCATTGTCGTGGAGAGTGCACCAGTTTATGGTGAGTGACAGTTAGCCATCAAGCTTTGTTTGAAATTTAAACAAGGCAGCTTGACTGTATCCTCAGAGCAATGCCTTGACCAAAGAACGGCTGTCACTTATTTTGTTTAGCTGAAAGCAGCGCAATGTGTGTACATGTTCTTTCTGTCTGCAAAGAACAGGGCCCTGTGTATTAATATTTGTAGCTTCCAGTACGCGAAAATTCCTCACACTGCAAGCCCTCCTGACATTCTTAAATTGGTTGTCAGCATAATTTTTAGCACACTGAGGATTATTTAGCAAATGTTGTCCAATCGCAGAATCACATCTAATGTTGGACACTGTTTTGAGTTTAGCAAACACGGGCTGGTTGGGTACGTACCTTGCCCGTTGTGAACAGCAGAAGGGACATATTGTTTGATATAATCCGCCAGTCTTTGGGACATATAGTCTTTATACCTAGCATCACACTGGAACCATGCTTGCAGTGTGGCACATTTGCGCGTTCTGGAAGCCACATATATTAAAACACAGGATCCTGTTCTTTGCAAACAGGATGAACATGTACACACATAGCACCTGTTTCAGCTGAACAAAATAAGTGACAGCCATTCGCTGGTTCATTCTTCAGGGAAATGCCTTGACCAACCAGAGTCAAGCTGCCTAGTTTAAATTTCAAACAAAGCTTGACAGTTAACTATCAGTCACCATAAACTGGTGCATTCTCCTTGGCAACGCCTCTACCAATCAGAGTTCACTTACCTGCCAAAGTTCAACTGCCAACCAATTAGAACTCTCATACAGTATAAAGTTGTTGCTTTCCTTCACATTGGTATTCTTGTGGATTGTCTTGATGAATGTAAAACGAAAAGCTTTGACATGTCTCTATTTTCAGCAATACTCCATAACTAAATTATGAAATAAAGTACATCATTCTGTTTGCATTGATAAGTGATCTTATTAACACAGAACCCTTGTTGATGTAATGAATGAGAAAATGCATTATGAGCAGAACAAATAACATATGGGGAAAAAAGTGTATTCACCCTTCATGGGAATAAGTCTAGAAGTTTCTTTCAGCTTATATATATGCATTTGTAAATTAAGGCTGGAATTTTTCGTTGGGCAGGGGGCCCCATCGACTGACTGAAAAGTCGGTGGCGAGCCCGCATCCACTGGGCCAGGGGTCCAGATCGGATTTTACGATCCCCAGGCCCTTAACTGGTCTTGGATGGGACTTCTACCTCATTGAGGCAGGAATTCCCACCTAATGGAGCTGCCAGCCTGGCAGCTCTTCGTCCCAGTAGTGCCACTGGGAGCGGTGGCCACCGCTAGGACAGTACCCAGCCATCGGAAGATGAAGAACAGCCACAGAGAAAAGCTAAGTTTTCAGGGCCAGGAACATTCGGTCAGACCCCAGTGGGGCATGTGGGGGTCGGCCCTCCTTGGGGCACAGGATGCCCAATCAGGAGGGCCCCCCCAGCCCAGCCTGCAAAAAGGCCACCTTGTTTCATCAGATTTCTGAGGCCACAGCCGCCCGCCAGCCAAGAGTAAAATACCACTGCCGCCCGGCATAAATTGGCAATGGGGGAAGGAGAGGATCGGGAAGGGCCCCCCCACCAGGCCACTCGTTTTGGTGGTGTAAAATTCCAGCCCAAGACTTTATCCTTCCATAAAAATGGCTTTCAAAGGGGAATTGGATAATTATCTGAAGAGAAAAACCTTGCAGGAATATGGGGAAAAAGACAGGGATGTGGAACTAGCTGAGTAGCTCTTAGAGAGCTGGCATGGACACGATGGGCTGAATGGTTACAGGATGGAACGAGACCATTCGATGATTCTGTCTTTCTGTACCAGTTGAACAATCTCTGGATCTGAAGCCAGAGATATTTATCTTATGCACTCCTTTTAAAACAGGCCACAATTATCCTATTACAGAAGTCACGTTAGCTTTTTGCACAGCCTTAAAATCACTTTTATGGATATAGTGATTTCCATAAACTACATCTTCTACTTTCTCATTTTCTCTCAAAATCACCTGACACCAACTATAAACTTCAAAATCCAAAAGCATTAAAAGTAGGAAAATTAAGTGGAATAAAAGGAGAAAGATGAACACAGGCCATGGGAAGTTAACAAAAGAGAGAAACGGAAACGAGGGTAGTGGAAAATATAAATATATTTAAAATGCTTAAAAACAAAGGATGCTAAGACAAACAAAATAAGTCAAATGTTGACAACTTCACAACAGCTTTAATAATCAGGACTGGGCAATGAAAAACAACTTGCAGTTCTATAGCATGCCTCATATGGACAGATATCTGACAGCACTTTACAGGGCAGTGGACTGACAGCAGATACCATGTATGCAAGGGAAACAAAACAAAGTGTGGTCAAGGAGAAAGTCTTAAGGAGGGCGTAGCTGGGGGCAGGAGAGAAAGAGAGCTCTAGAGGGCAGGGACATTATGGCTGAAGAACCAGCCACCAAAAGATGGAGTGGGAACAAAGGTAACAAGGAACATGGATTTCTTCGGTATCAGAGGAGCGAAGAGTGTATGCAGGGTCAGGTGTCTAGAGGAGACTGCTGAGGTATGGGTGAGGGTAAGTCATAGATGGAGGTGAAGGCAAGGGTGGAGATCTTTTAAGTTAATTCACTGGCCATAGGAAGAAAGAGAGAAAGATGGGTGTCATTGATGGAAGGTCAAGAATCATTGCCATTCAGCTGAACATGTTCTAGATCTGAATCTCAAGTCCGGTTTTGAGAGAATTGAACATTGACACTGGCATTGAGCATGATGTCAGGTAATATGCAGCAGATGACAGCTTGGGTGGAGTAGTCCATTAACAGTATAAGCATAGCATTGAAGTTCAGCTTTGCAATCCTCCTTGATCATGTGCCAACCCCATTACAAAAGGCCCTAAAAGCAGTCTGTCCTTTTCCCATGGATGCTGCCAGAGGCTTGGGATTCCAGACGGGAGTGTGCTATCTCCTCCAGCCAACTGGGAAAGGATTGAAAACAAGCATCACATGCAGTTTCACGGACCTCATTGGGACTATTAGGTCTGTTATGTGCAGATCAGTGGTCATGTTGAATCTGTGTCCATTATTAGTGGGACAGCAGTAACAGGCATGGATATTGGTGTAGTTTTCACGATGACAGCCTTTGCAAGCCCTTCTCTAGCCTCTGCCAAAGCCTGCCCATTATGGCACAATAGTTAATAGATTAGAGTGCATTAGATTAGCAGTACAAGATGCTCAGTCTGCAGCAGCCCCATTTTAGTGTTAAGCTGCCCTGTTTCAAGAGAGTAGTCACTTCTATACTGCCGCATGAACAGCCTGGTCCAGCAACTATTCTGCCACTTGAGCAGACTCAGGAGAGGGCTCATCTTGATTCACACAGGTGGACCTAGTCAGAAAATGCAGTCTCAGAAGAGATGTAAAAAACACAAAGCATCCAAGAGAATTAGACAGTTCAGCATAATGCATATGCACCAGAAATGAGCTTATACACAAATGTTTACAGATGTTCAGCAGGTTTCATTTTTCAAATTGCAAATACTCAAATTATTTTTAAAAACTAAATTGTTAATGCACAGTGGGCAATATCAATATGCAGCATTCGTTGAGTTGTTCATTGGTATTTTCAAGTACTCCTCAGTATTGGAGAAGCACCATTAGTTTCTGAACTCTATTTTCACCCTCTGGGTGAAATATAGAATGTACCCACTCCCCCACTACATGTGAAAATAAACACAAGAACACAAGAATTAGGAGCAGGAGTAGGCCATTTGGCCCCTCAAGCCTGCTCTGCCATTCGATAAGATCATGGCTGATCTAATTGCTGCCTCAACTCCATTTTCTTGTCTGCCTCCCATAACCCTCGACTGCCTTGTTGATCAAAAATCTATCTAACTCAGCCTTGAATATATTCAATGACCCAGCCTCTACTGCCCTCTGGGGTAGGGAATTGAATTCCACAGACTAATGACCCTGAGTGTAAAGAAAATTCCTCATCTCAGTCTTAAATGGGGGACCCCTAATTTTTAAATTGTGTCCCCTAGTTCTAGGCCTCCCCACAAAAGGAAATATCTCTTCTGCATCCACCCTGTCAAGTCTCCTCAGGATCTTATATGTTTCAATAAAATCACCTCTCATTCTTCTGAACCCCAACCTGCTCAACCTTTCCTCATAACATAACCCCCTCATTCCAGGAATCAGTTGAGTGAACCTTCTCTGAACTGCTTTTAATGCAGTTATCCTTTCTTAAGGAGACCAAAACTGTACACAGTACTCCAGCTGCAGTCCAACTAAGGCCTTGTACAGATGTAGCAACACTTCCCTACTTTTATACTTGATTCCCCTTGCAATAAATACCAACATTCATTTGCCTTCCTAAACACTTGCTGTACCTGCATACTACCTTTTTGTGATTCATGTACCAGGACACCCAGATCCCTTTGTACTGCAGAATTACTACAGTCACTCTCCATTCAAATCATATATTGTTTTTCTATTCTCTCTGTCAAAATGGACAAGTTCACATTTTCCCACATTGTACTCCATCTGCCAAATTTTTGCCCACTCACTTCACCTATCTAAATTTGTGGACTCTGTCTTCTTGACAGCTTACTTTCCTACCTATCTGTGTCACCAAAAAATTAGCAGCCATACATTCAGTTCCTTCATCCAAGTCATTAATATAGATTGTAAATAGCTGAGGCCCCAGTACGGATCCCTGTGGCACTCCACAAGTCACATCCTGCCAACCCAGAAATGATCCATTTACCCCTACTGTTTCCTGTTAGCTAACCAACACTCTATCCATGTTAATATGTTACCTCCTACACCATGAGCTCTAATTTTGTGCAGTGACCTTTGAGGTGGCACCTTATTGAATGCCTTTTGTAAATCCAAGTACACCACATTGACAGGTTCCCCTTTAACCAGCTTTTTTAAAAAAAAGGACTCGGTGGTGTGCAGATAAGGTAAGGCTTTTTCTATTTTTTTTATTTTCGTGTGATTGGTAAAAACTTTTCGTTCATCTAAGTTAAGACTAACTTAAGCTTAAGGTTGAAAATGGCAGGAGATCTCAGACCCGTGTTATGCTCCTCTTGCTCAATGTAGGAGCTCAGGGACACGGCTGATGTCCCTGACTCCTTCACGTGCTGGAAGTGTGTCCAGCTGCAGCTCTTGTTAGACCGCATGACGGCTCTGGAGCTGCGGATGGACTCACTTTGGAGCATCCGCGATACTGAGGAGGTCGTGGATAGCACGTTTACCGAACTGGTCACACCGCAGATTAGGATTGCTGAGGGTGAAAGGGAATGGGTGACCAAAAGGCAGAGAAAGAGCAGGAAGGCAGCACAGGTGTCCCCTGTGGTCATCTCCCTCCAAAACAGGTATACCGTTTTGGATACTGTTGAGGGAGATGGCTCACCAGGGGAAGGCAGCAGTAGCCAGGTTCATGGCACCGTGGCTGGCTCTGCTGTTCGCAAGGGCGGGAAAAAGAGTGGAAGGGCTATAGTCATCGGGGATTCGATTGTAAGGGGAGTAGATAGGCGGTTCTGTGGTCGAAAACGAGACTCCCGAATGGTATGTTGCCTCCCAGGTGCACGGGTCAGGGATGTCTCAGATCGGCTGCAGAACATTCTGAAAGGGGAGGGTGAACAGCCAGTTGCCGTTGTGCACATAGGCACCAATGATATAGGTAAAAAACGGGATGAGGTCCTACAAGCAGAATTTAGGGAGTTAGGAGCCAAGTTAAAAAGTAGGATCTCAGAGGTAGTAATCTCAGGATTGCTACCAGTGCCACGTGATAGTCAGAGCAGAAATGAAAGAATAGTCAGGATGAATGCGTGGCTTGAGAGATGGTGCAGGAGGGAGGGGTTCAGAGTTTTGGGACATTGGGACCGGTTCTGGGGGAGGTAGGACTATTACAAATTGGACGGTCTACACCTGGGCTGGACTGGAACCAATGTCCTTAGGGGTGCTTTTGCTAACGCTGTTGGGGAGGGTATAAACTAACGTGGCAGGGGGATGGGAACCAAATGAGGTCAGTGGACAGTAAGGAGGTAGTAACTAAAGCCTGTAAGGAACTAGATAATGAAGTCAGCGTGACTAAGGGAAAGAGTAGACAGGGAGCAGATGATGAACGCAAAGGGAGTGGTGGTCTGAGGTGCATTTGTTTTAATGCAAGAAGTGTAGTAGGTAAGGCAGATGAACTTAGGGCTTGGATTAGTACCTGGAAGTATGATGTTATTGCTATTACTGAGACTTGGTTGAGGGAAGGGCATGATTGGCAACTAAATATCCCAGGATATCGATGCTTCCGGCGGGATAGAGAGGGAGGTAGAAGGGGTGGAGGAGTTGCATTACTGGTCAAAGAGGATATCACAGCTGTGCTGAAGGAGGGCACTATGGAGGACTCGAGCAGTGAGGCAATATGGGCAGAACTCAGAAATAGGAAGGGTGCGGTAACAATGTTGGGGCTGTACTACAGGTCTCCCAACAGCGAGCGTGAGATAGAGGTACAAATATGTAAACAGATTATGGAAAGATGTAGGAGCAACAGGGTGGTGGTGATAGGAGATTTTAATTTTCCCAACATTGACTGGGATTCGCTTAGTGTTAGAGGTCCAGATGGAGCAGAATTTGTAAGGAGCATCCAGGAGGGTTTTCTAGAGCAGTATGTAAATAGTCCAACTCGGGAAGGGGCCATACTGGACCTGGTGTTGGGGAATGAGCCTGGCCAGGTGGTTGAAGTTTCAGTAGGGGACTACTTTGGGAATAGTGATCACAATTCCGTAAGTTTTAGAATACTCATGGACAAAGACGAGAGTGGTCCCAAAGGAAGCGTGCTAAATTGGGGGAAGGCCAACAATACCAAAATTCGGCAGGAGCTGGGGAATGTAGATTGGGAGCAGCTGTTTGAAGGTAAATCCACATTTGATATGTGGGAGGCTTTTAAAGAGAGGTTGATTAGCGTGCAGGAGAGACATGTTCCTGTGAAAATGAGGGATAGAAATGGCAAGATGAGGGAACCATGGATGACAGGTGAAATTGTGAGACTAGCTAAGAGGAAAAAGGAAGCATACATAAGGTCTAGGCGGCTGAAGAAAGACGAAGCTTTGAAAGAATATCGGGATTGTAGGCGCAATCTGAAACGAGGAATTAAGAGGGCTAAAAGGGGTCATGAAATATCTTTGGCAAAGGGTTAAGGAAAATCCCAAAGCCTTTTATTCATATATAAAGGAGCAAGAGGGTAACTAGAGAAAGGATTGGCCCACTCAAGGACAAAGGAGGAAAGTTATGCGTGGAGTCAGAGAAAATGGGTGAGATTCTAAATGAGTACTTTGCATCGGTATTCACCAAGGAGAGGGACATGACGGATGTTGAGGTTAGGGACAGATGTTTGATTACTCTAGGTCAAGTCGGCATAAGGAGGGAGGAAGTGTTGGGTATTCTAAAAGGCATTAAGGTGGACAAGTCCCCAGGTCCGGATGGGATCTATCCCAGGTTTCTGAGGGAAGCGAGAGAGGAAATAGCTGGGGCCTTAACAGATATCTTTGCAGCATCCTTAAACACGGGTGAGGTCCCGGAGGACTGGAGAATTGCTAATGTTGTCCCCTTGTTTAAGAAGGGTAGCAGGGAAAATCCAGGTAATTATAGATCGGTGAGCCTGACGTCAGTGGTCGGGAAGCATCATTTGGTAAAGGCAGAACCCGCAACAAGGATCCGTGCTGGGACCACTGTTGTTTGTGATATACATAAATGATTTGGAGGAAAGTATAGGTGGTCTGATTAGCAAGTTTGCAGACGACACTAAGATTGGTGGAGTAGCAGATAGTGAAGGGGACTGTCAGAGAATACAGCAGAATATAGATAGATTGGAGAGTTGGGCAGAGAAATGGCAGATGGAGTTCAATCAAGGCAAATGCGAGGTGATGCATTTTGGAAGATCCAATTCAAGAGTGAATTATACAGTAAATGGAAACGTCCTGGGGAAAATTGATGTACAGAGAGATTTGGGTGTTCAGGTCCATTGTTCCCTGAAGGTGGCAACGCAGGTCAATAGAGTGGTCAAGAAGGCATACGGCATGCTTTCCTTCATCGGACGGGGTATTGAGTACAAGGGTTGGCAGATCATGTTACAGTTGTATAAGACTTAGGTTTGGCCACATTTGGAATACTGCGTGCAGTTCTGGTCGCCACATTACCAAAAGGATGTAGATGCTTTGGAGAGGGTGCAGAGGAGGTTCACCAGGATGTTGCCAGGTATGCAGGGCGCTAGCTATGGAGAGAGGTTGAGCAGATTTGGATTATTTTCATTAGAAAGACGGAGGTTGAGGGGGGACCTGATTGAGGTGTACAAAATCATGAGAGGTATAGACAGGGTGGATAGCAAGAAGCTTTTTCCCCCAGAGTGGGGGGTTCAATTACTAGGGGTCACGAGTTCAAAGTGAGAAGGGAAAAGTTTAGGGGGGATATGCGTGGAAAGTTCTTTACGCAGAGGGTGGTGGGTGCCTGGAACGCATTGCCAGCGGAGGTGGTAGACGCGGGCACGATAGCGTCTTTTAAGATGTATCTAGACAGATACATGAATGGGCAGGAAGCAAAGAGATACAGACCCTTAGAAAATAGGCGACATGTTTAGATAGAGGATCTGGATCGGCGCAGGCTTGGAGGGTCGAAGGGCCTGTTCCTGTGCTGTAATTTTCTTTGTTCTTTGTTCTATGGGATGTAGGCATCACTGGCTAAGCCAGCATTTATTGTCCATCCCTAAATGCCCTTAAGATGGTGGTGGTGAGCTGCCTTCTTGAACCGTTGAGCTGTAGGTACAAAGAACAAAACAGCACAGGAACAGGCCATACGACCCTCCAAGCCTGCGCTGATCTTGATGCCTGCCTAAAATGATGCCTACACCCAGTGTTGTTAGGAAGGGAGTTCCAGGATTTTGACCCAGCAACACTGAAGGAACGGCGATAAAGTTCCAAGTCAAGATAGCGAGTGGCTTGGAGGGGAACTTGCAGGTGGTGGAGTTCCCATGCATCTGCTGCCCTGGTCCATCTAGGTGGTAGAGGTAGCGGATTGGGAAGGTGCTGTCAAAGGAGCCTTGGTGAGTTGTTGCAGTGCATCTTGTAGATGGTACACACTGCTGCCACTGTGCATCAGTGGTGAAGGGAGTGAATGTTGAAAGTGATGGATGAGGTGCCAAACAAATAGACTGCTTTGTCCTGGATGATGTCGAGCTTTGAGTGTTGTTGGAGCTGTATCCATCCAGGCAAGTGGAGAGTATTCCATCACAATCCAGACTTGTGCCTTGTCAACGGTGGATGGGCATTGGAGAATCGTGAGATGAGTTACTCACCACAGAATTCTTAGCATCTGAGCTGCTCTTGTAGCCACAGCATGTGTGTGGCTGGTCCAGTTCAGTTTCTGATCAATGGAAACCCCCAGGATGTTGATGGTGGGGGATTCAGCGATGGTAATTCCATTGAACATAAAGGGGAGATGGTCATTGCCTGGCATGAATGTTGCTTGCCACTTATGAGACCAAACCTGTCCAAGTCTCGCTGCATTTGGATATAGGCTGATCCAGTATCTGAGGAGTCGCAAATTATACAATCATCAGTGAACATCCCCACCTCTGACCTTATGATGGAGGGAAGGTCATTGATGAAGCAGCTGAAGATGGTTGGGCCTAGGACACTCAGCTGAGGAACTCCTGCAGTGATGACCTGGGACTGAGATGATGGTCCTACTGCAAGCACAACCATATTCCTTTGTGCTAGGTATGACTCCAACCAGCAGAGAGATGTCCCTGATTCCCATTTTTCTAGGGCTCCTTGATGCCGTACTCGGTCGAATGCTGTCTTGATATCAAGGCAATCACTCTCAACTCACCTCTGGAGTTCTAGTCTTTTGTTCATGTTTGGACCAAAGCCATAATGAGGCTGGTTACTTCCTCAAAGAACTAATAAATTAGCCAAATATGATTTCCTTTTCACAAAACCATGTTGGATCTGCCTGATTGCATTATGATTTGCTAAATGTCCTGTTATTACCTCCTTAAATAATGGATTCTAGTATTTCCCCAATGAAAGGTATTAGGCTAACCAGCCTATAGTTTCCTGCTTTCTGTCTCCCTCCTTTCTTGAATAGAGGTATTGTATTTACATAAAGACACTTGGGAGGAAAAAGGTTAATATTGGATGCATTTTGTTGCCAAAAAAACTTGGATAAGAAAATTATGATAATATATTGTACACTTGTTGACATATAAAAATTACTGACAGAAATAAAGTCAAATGCCAAGTTAACAGTTCGTTTGAGGACATTTAAGATCATAAGAACATAAAAAATAGGAGGTATAAGCCATTTAGCCCCTCAAGCTTGCCTCACCATTCAATAAGATCATGGCTGATGTGTCCCAGGCCTCAACTCTTCTTTCGGGCCTGCTCCTCATAACCCTCGACTCCCCGAGATTTCAAAAATCTATCTATCTATCTCCTCCTTAAATACATTTCGTGACCTAGCCTCCACAACTCTGAGGTAGAGAATTCCAGAGATTCACCACCATCAGAGAAGAAATTCCTTTGCATCTCAGGTTTAAATGTATGACCCCTTATTCTGTAAGCCGGAACAGGTTACTGAGTTGGATGATCAGCCATGATTATAATGAATGGTGGAGCAGGCTCGAAGGACTAAATAGCCTACTCCTGCTCCTATTTTCTATGTTTGTAGGGAACTATGTCCCCTAGTTCGAGATTCCCCAGCAGTGGAAACATATTCTCAACATCTACCCTGTCAAGCTCCCCTAGAATCTTGGATGTTTCAATAATATCACCTCATTCTTCTAAACTTCAATGAATAAAGGCCTAACCTGTTTAGCCATTCTTGATAAAAACAACCCCTTCATCCCAGGAATCAGCCTAGTGAATCTTTTCTGAACTGCCTCCAATGCTAATATATCCTTCCTTAAATACGGGGACCAAACTGTACACAGTACTCCAGATGTGGCCTCACCAACACCCTGTACATTTGTAACAAGACTTCCCTATTTTTAAACTCTAACCCCCTAGCAATAAAGACCAAAATTCCATTTGCCTTCCCAATAACTTGCTGCACCTGCATGCTAACTTAATGTGTTTCATGTACAGGAACACCCAGATCCCTCTGTACTACAGTATTTTGTAGTCTTTCTCCATCGAAATAATAATCTGCCTTTTTATTCTTCCTACCAAAGTGGATGACCTCACACTTTCCCACATTGAACTCAATCTGCCAAGTTTTTGCCCACTCACTTAACCTATCTATATCCCTTTGCAGATTCTTTGTGTCCTCATCACAACATGCCTTCCCACCTATTTTTGTATCAGCAAACTTGGATACACTACACTCTGTCCCTTCCTCCAAGTCATTAATATAGATAGTAAATAGTTGAGACCCTAGGACTGATCCTTGTGGCACCCCACTAGTTACAGCTTTCCAACCATCCCGACTCTGTCTTGTGTGTTAGCCAATCCTCAATCCATGCCCACACATTACCTCCAATAACCCAAGCTCTTATTTTGTGCAATAACCTTTTATGTGGCACCTTTTCAAACGCCTTCTGAAAATCCAAATACATGACATCTACCAGTTCCCCTTTATCCACTCTGCTTGTTATATCCTCAAAGAACTTTAACAAATTTGTCAAACATGATTTCCCTTTCATAAAACCATGCTGACTCTGTATGATTGCATTACATTTTTCTAAATGTCCTGCTATTTCTTCCTTAATAATGGACACTAGCATTTTCCCAATGACAGATGTTAAGCTAACTGGTCTATTGTTTCCTGCTTTCTGTCTCCTCCTTTCTTGAATAGGGGCGTCACATTAGCGGTTTTCCAATCTGCTGGTACCCTACCAGAATCCAGTGAGTTTTGGTATATTATGACCAATGTCTCCACTATCTCTGCATCCACTTCTTATAAAACCCTTGGATGCAGGCCATCAGGTCATAGTCATAGAGAGATACAGCACTGAAACAGGCCCTTCGGCCCACCGGGTCTGTGCCGACCCACAACCACCCATTTATACTAATCCTACATTAATCCCATATTCCCTACCACATCCCCACCACCTACCTACACTAGGGGCAGTTTACAATGGCCAACTTACCTATCAACCTGCAAGTCTTTGGCTGTGGGAAGAAACCGGAGCACCCGGCAGAAACCCACGCGGTCACAGGGAGAACTTGCAAACTCCGCACGGGCAGTACCCAGAATCGAACCCAGGTCACTGGAGCTCTGAGGCTGCGGTGCTAACCACTGCGACACTGTGGCACAATTCCTGGCGACGTGTCTGCCTTTAGTCCCAGTTTGTCAAACACCTTTTCCCTCATGATAGAGATTGTTACAAGTTCCTCCCTCCCATTTACACTTTGCTCGTCTATTATTGTTGGGATGTTTATAGTGTCCTCCACCATGAAGACCGATGCAAAATATTGGTTTAAATTAACTGCCATTTCCCTGTTCCCTGTTATTAATTTCCCAGTCTCATCCCACACTTACTTTAGCTACTCTCTTCCATTTTATATACCCATTGAAGCTCTTACTGTTTGTTTTTATATTTCTTGCCAATTGACTCTCAATCAATTTTCTCCCTATTTATTAGTTTTTTAGTCATCCGCTGCTGGTTTCTAAAAAATTCCCAATCCTCTGGCCTACCACTAGCTTTCGCCACTTTGTACACCTTAATTTTTGATTTGATACTCTCCTTAACTTCCTTTGTTATCCACGGGTGGTTCATCGTACTCGTCCAGTCCTTCCTTCTGACCGGAGTAAATGCTTGCTGAGTGTTATGAAATATCTGCTTAAAAGTCTGCCGCTGCTCATCTACTGACTTTCCCTTTAGTCTATTTTCCCAGCCCGCTTTAGACAACTCTTTCTTCATACCTCTGTAATTGCCCTTGTTTAAGTTGAAGACACTGGTTTGAGACCAGAGTTGCTCACCCTCAAACTGAAATTGAAATTCTACCATGTTATGATCACTTCCCCCTAGAGGATCCTTAACTACAAGATCTCTTATTAATCCTACCTCATTACACATTACCAAATCTAAAATAGCCTGTTCCCAGGAAGGTTCTGTAACGTATTGTTCGAAGAGATAATCCCTGATGCACTCTACAAATTTGTCTTCCATGTTACCCTTGCCAATTTGATTTGTCCAATCTATGTGCAGATTAAAATCACCCATGATAATTGCAGTGTCCTTCTTACATGCCTCCATTATTTCCTGATTAATACTTTGTCCTACAGAGAGAAAACTCCTCAGTGGCCTATAGACCACTACCACCCATGATTTCTTTCCCTTGCTATTCCTTATTTCCACCCAAACTGATTCTACATCACGATTTAGATTTTAGATTTAGAGATACAGCACTGAAACAGGCCCTTCGGCCCACCGAGTCTGTGCCGACCATTAACCACCCATTTATATTAATCCTACACTAATCCCATATTCCTACCACATCCTCACCTGTCCCTATATTTCCCCTACCACCTACCTATACTAGTGACAATTTATAATGGCCAATTCACCTATCAACCTGCAAGTCTTTTGGCTGTGGGAGGAAACCGGAGCACCCGGAGGAAACCCACGCAGACACAGGGAGAACTTGCAAACTCTACACAGGCAGTACCCAGAATTGAACCCGGGTCGCTGGAGCTGTGAGGCTGCGGTGCTAACCACTGCGCCCCCCAAATCTATTAACCTATATCATTATTTTCAACTGCACTGATCCCTTCCTTTAACAACGAAGCTGCCCCACCTCCTTTTCCTTTCTGCCTATTCTTCCGGAACATCGAATATCCTCGAACATTGAGTTTCCAGTCCTGGTCATCTGCAACCATGTCTCTGTGATAGCTATCAAATCATCATTTATTTTTATTTGTGCCGTCAGCTCATCCATCTTGTTACAAATGCTACATGCCTTCAGATAAACAGCCTTAAGCTTTGACTTTTTAATCATTTTTACCTACTCTGGTTCTAATTTCTGCTGTACTCTTATGCTTGTATTCTCTTTCCCTTCCTGTCACACTCTAATTAATGTGTGCCCCTTCACTACCCTGCACCTCTGCTCTCACGTTACTTTTCGACTTTTTAAACTTCCCCTCAATTGAACCCTCCCCCCTACTATTTAGTTTAACAGCTCCAGCACTTTTCTTCCCACATTAACACCCAGTGTTCAGATTTCCTTTAAAACCTGGGACTGTTGTTGGTATTTCCAGGACTCAATATATTCACAGATCTGTATATGCACTGTTACACTCCAGATTTGGGAGGAAACAAGAAGGTTGGTGGGCAAGGGCGATATTATGTGTGGAGCCACGGGAAATGGGTGAGGTCTTAAATGAATACTTCTCGCCTGTATTTACCGTGGAGGTGGTCATGGAAGCTAGTGACTTCAAGGGAGGGAACAGCGATATCCTGGAGCATATCAACATTACAAAGGAGGTGGTGTTGGAGGTCTTGAAGCGCATAAAGGTGGATAAATCCCCAGGGCCTGACCAGGTGTATCCTAGGATGCTATGGGAAGCAAAGGAGGAAATTGCTGGGGCCCTGGCAGAGATTTTTGTATCATCGTCAGCCATGGGTGAGGTACCGGAAGACTGGAGGATAGCTAATGTTGTGCCTTTATTTAAGAAGGGCAGCAGGGATAAACCAGGGAACTACAGGCCGGTGAGCCTTACATCAGTGGTGGGAAAGTTATTGGAAGGGATTCTGAGAGACAGGATTTATATGCATCTGGAAAGGCAAGGTCTGATTAGGGATAGTCAGCATAGCTTTGTGCATGGGAAATAATGTCTCACGAATTTCATTGAGTTTTTTGAGGAGGTGACCAAGAGGAATGATGAGGGCAGGGTGATGAACATTGTCTACATGGACTTTAGCAAGGCCTTTGACAAGGTCCCGCATTGTAGACTGGTCCAGAAGGTTTGAACACATGGGACCCAGGGTGAGCTAGCCAATTGGATACAAAATTGGCTTGGTGATAGGAGGCAGAGGGTGGTAGTGGAGGGTTGTTTTTCAGATTGGAGGCCGGTGACCAGTGGTGTGTCGCAGGGATCGGTGCTGGGCCCTCTGTTGTTTGCCATATATATTAATGACTTGGATGTGAATGTAAGGGGCATGATTAGTAAGTTTGCAGATGACACCAAAATTGGTGGTATAGTGGACAGTGAAGAGGTTGTCTAAAGTTACAACAGGATATAGATCAACTGGGAAAGTGGGCAAGGGAGTGGCAAATGGAATTTAATGCAGACAAGTGTGAAGTGATGCATTTTGGGAGGTTAAACCAGGGCAGGACATATACAGTGAATGGCAGGGCCCTGGGGAGTGTTGTTGAGCAGACACACCTTGGGGTGCAAGTACATAGTTCCCTGAAAGTGGCAACACAGGTAGACAGGGTGGTGAAGAAGGCGTATGGCATGCTTGCCTTCATCGGCAGAGGCATTGAGTACAAGAGTTGGGACATCATGTTTCAGTTGTACATAACATTGGTGAGGCCGCATTTGGAGTACGGTGTGTAGTTCTGGTCGCCGCACTACAGGAAAGATGTGATTAAGCTAAAGAGGGTGCAGAAAAGATTCACAAGGATGTTACCTGGTTTGGAGGGCTTGAATTATAAAGAGAGATTGGATAGGCTGGGTCTGTTTTCCCTGGAGCGAAGGAGGCTGAGAGAGAACATGATAGAGGTATATAAAATTATGAGAGGCACAAATAGGGTAAATCGCCAGAGCCTGTTTCCCATGGTAGGGGTGACTAAAACTAGAGGGCATAGATTTAAGGTGAGAGTGAGGAGATTTAAAGGGGATCAAAGGGGTACATTTTTCACACAAAGAATAATGGGTATCTGGAATGAGCTGCCTGAGGAGGTGGTGGAGGCAGAAACAGTAGCGACATTTAAGAGGCATCTGGACAGGTATTTGAATGAGCAAGGCATAGAGGGATATGGAATTAATGCAGGCAGGTGAGATTAGTATAGATAGGCATTATGGTCGGCATGGACGCGGTGGGCCGAAGGGCCTGTTTCTATGCTGTACGACTCTATACTTAAATCAAAACAAAAATAACCTTCCCATTTTGACACACTCTACAACTTACTTGTGGAATAACTTCCAAAATATTTTGTTTCCATTTCCCACTTGTACCAGCTGGAGATGGAACATTGGACATTAGGCAGTGTAAATGTTTGTTTGGCTCGCACTATCCCTCCTCCAGAATTTGTCATTTCTTATACACCACTATTAAAATTCACAAAAGCAATGGAGTTTATTCAAGTTCAAGATCATTCAAATTTACAAACTTTGTGAAATTTCAGTATTACAGAACACTGCAACATTGCTATTTGATGCGTTCCACAACTCAAAATATGGTAACATTTCTGTGGAGAGAGAAGCAGAATTAACGTTTCAGCTCTGTGACCTTTCATCAGAAGTTCATCAGAAGGTAGTACTGATGAAAGGTCACAGACATGAAACATTAACTCTGCTTCTCTCTCCACAGATGCTGCCTGACCTGCTGAGTATTTCCAGCACTTTGTTTTTATTTCAGATTTCCATCATCTGCAGTATTTTGCTTTTATTACAGTACAATTTCTGCTCAGCCTGAATTTTCACTTACTTCCCCATTCCAGCCACTAGTAAAGTTTATAAATCTATTAATATCCACACTAAAAGTCCTGATACCAACTCTGATGCCCACCATGCATTTGATAAATAAAAGCAACCCAGTTGGCTAATTCACATTTATTACTATATGTGCACAGAGCAGATAATGTTACCTTTGAGACGATGGCTCAGGACTTGCTCTAAAATAGCTGCAAAGTTTGTAAATTCTGAACATGAGTCGTCAATGGTCTCAAAACAGGAGCGATCAATTAGAGTCTTGACAGAAAACCTGCAAAATGAAAACAAAGCAGGTAAAATACACATTGTTAAGATTCAAATACAGCAGGTGGTGAAAAGATAAAAGCACTCTGCAACAACAAAAAGAAAGGGCGACATATGCCAGCAGTTGAGTGTTTAAGCTGACACTCAGCTGGTTAGCATTTCATTAGGAAAAAAAACTTATTCACTGGAATTGGAGGTTGCCAGTATCAGAGAAGCAGACCAGTTAGAAAGTGGGACCAGAGCCCGTCAAGACTAGACATTACTTTTTCCTATAATAAAATCAGAAAGTGCTGGAAACACTCAGCAGGTTTGGCAGCATCTGTGGAGAGAGAAACAGAGTTAACATTTCAGGTCGATAACCTTTCATCAGAACCAGATGAAAGCACCGATGCTGGCATCGATGAAGCTTGGAAGCCACCAAGCTCTATCATCTATGAAGCAGCAGAAGCATCATTTGGTAAAGGCAGAACCCGCAACAAGGATTGGTTTGAGATCTGCTCAGCTGAGGTGGTGATATCTGTGATTGATGGAAAAAAAAACAAAGCCTACATGACACACAACATAAACCTAACAGCTAAGACAGCGCACGAACTGAAAATAGCCAAGACAGCCGTGCAAAGGACAGGGAGATACTGTGCAAACAAATACAGGATCAACTTATGTCAAGAAACATTTCCTTTAAATGGTCATTATCAGGGCCATTGGTTTACAGTGGCTGAATAGTCTATTTCTATTTTTAATTCATGGGCTTTTTAATAGCATTCTGAGGGCCGCATTCTGTGATTCAATTGCATTGAAAACTACAAACCACAAGATTGCCCAATTCTAGACAACTTAACAAATAGACATTGAGTATTGCTGAAAATAGAGATATGTTGTCAAAGCTTTTTGTCTTGCACTCATCAGAACATAGAAACATAGAAAAATAAGAGCACGAGTAGGCCATTCATTTATTTATTCATTCATTTAGAACCATCTGCAAGAATACCAATGTAAGGGAAAATAACAACTTTATACTTTATGAGAAGAGAGTACTGATTGGTTGGAAAGTCAACTCTGATTGGTAGAGGCATTGCCATGGAAAATGCACCAATTTATGGTGACTGACAGTTAACTGCCAAGCCTCTGGAGGCACAATATCCAGTGCCGCCATCCATGAATTTTCAAAATCGTGCCCGCACCCCTTCCCAACCCCACCAGTAATTGAAAGTCCCAGCCACACTATTTGGCCCAACTGGTCTGTGCCAGTGTTAATGCTCCATACAAGCCTCCTCTCAACCTACTTGATCTCACCCCATCAATATATCCTTCTATTTCTTTTTCCTTCATGTAATGTTCTAGCTTTCCCTTAAATGCATTTATACTATTCAGCTCAACTATTCCACATGGTAGCAAGTTCAACATTCTAACCACTTTCTAGGTAAATAAATGTCTCTTGAATCCTTTATTGGATTTATTAGTAGTAAAGCAAAGACACATTAAATAAGAATGATTACAACTATCTGCACAAAATACAATAAAGGAATCGTTGTGCAACATGAGGGACTTGTTCCCCATGGAACTTTGTTCAGCACTCTGCAGATGACTGAAGGTGCACTCTATGCTGATGCTACCAGACAGTACTGAGAGAAGATGAAACACTGAGCATTAAATTGGAAAGGCAGCCACATGCACTGCATCAAATTGCCAATTCCCCACTTTGGCCAAATAATTGGTCTGTACTACATTAAACTAATGCAACTACATGCGAGGTCAACCCAACTGAATTTTCCATCTAATTTAAGGGATTTGGCTACACTCCATGTCCTTGCTTATTAATATGGCATGAACCCCTGAATAATCTGGAGAATCCAGAGCTCTTAAAAGGCTACTGTACTTACAACAAGGCCAACTCTGGTGAAGACTGCTTGCTGTGCAATGATGATGTCTTAAAGAACTGCAAGAACATCCCCATTCGTGGGGTTCAGGAAAGTGGCTACTTTGAGCAGAATGAAGTCCTTCTAATAGAACTGTAAAGCAGACATGGCAGGAGATGGCAAATAGAGTGAATCAACCATCGAGGAAAATACACGAAAGTGTTCTTAGGACTGCAGAAGAGTATCATAAGAGTCAATAAGTAGTGCCCACAGAAAGAAAATGCATTCTCATTCTCCACTTGTATCAAGCACTCAGCCTGTGACATGTTCCCACATCAGTAAAGTACAATGCAAAGCACTATGCCCAATGCTCATATCACACCACTTGGACTACAATCCTAGTGAAACTGCAACTCCAACTTGGTGGCAAAGACCGAGGCTTTCACTCAGAATTTTTGCATGCTTTTTCACTCACTCAATGTAACTCCTCATAATGACTTGCAAACCTTCCACACCAAACAGAACACAGCCTGGGCATAAGACTACACCTAATGCAGAAATTCCCTAAGTGCTTTCTATGGTAGGAGAAGGCTGTCCAGAGCACTCACATATAGACTCAAACTGGAAAAGATCATCTAAACTGAGAATATTTTATTTTTCCCACCTGTCTTGCCTTTCCTATGTGGAGCATAATTTACTATTTCCCAGAAATTTCCACTAGACCCTTAACAGGTGGGTATCACATGGTGCCAATTAGCCTGGCCTCCCTCCGTGTTCCTCCTCATAACAGCGGTAAAGGGAATAATAGTCTCCTTTGGTGAACGTATTCTAATGAAAAAGAAACGTGAAGGCACTCGGTATCAGAGCCAATACTGAGCATATCAGCAACTTTGAGCTGCAGTAAGGAGCAAGTCCTAAGGAAGAGTTTTTGATGGTGGCCTTTAACTACACTTTCGCTTGGCTATCAGCAAGCAGCAACACTGCTTTTATACGGTCAGTAATTCAGACAGGTGGGCCACTGGCATTAGAGTCAGAGAGAGATACAGCACTGAAACAGGCCCTTCGGCCCACCGAGTCTGTGCCGACCATCAACTACCCATTTATACTCTTCTCTTCTTTGGCCTCCTTATCTCGAGAGACAATGGATACGCGCCTGGAGGTGGTCAGTGGTTTGTGAAGCAGCGCCTGGAGTGGCTATAAAGGCCAATTCTAGAGTGACAGGCTCTTCCACAGGTGCTGCAGAGAAATTTGTTTGTTGGGGCTGTTGCACAGTTGGCTCTCCCCTTGCGCCTCTGTCTTTTTTCCTGCCAACTACTAAGTCTCTTCGACTCGCCACATTTTAGCCCCGTCTTTATGGCTGCCCGCCAGCTCTGGCGATTGCTGGCAACTGACTCCCACGACTTGTGATCAATGTCACAGGATTTCATGTCGCGTTTGCAGACGTCTTTAAAGCGGAGCAATGGATGGCCGGTGGGTCTGATACCAGTGGCGAGCTCGCTGTACAATGTGTCTTTGGGGATCCTGCCATCTTCCATGCATCTCACATGGCCAAGCCATCTCAAGCGCCGCTGACTCAGTAGTGTACACAAGCTGGGGGTACTAATCATACATTAATTTCCCTCTCACATCCCTACCTTCCCTCAATTCTCCTACCACCTACCTACACTAGGGGCAATTTACAATAGCCAATTTACCTATCAACCTGCAAGTCTTTGGCATGTGGGAGGAAACCGACGCAGGTCACAGGGAGAACTTGCAAACTCCTCACAGGCAGTATCCAGAACTGAGCCATGGTCACTGGAGCTGCGAGGCTGTGGTGCTAACCACTGCGCCACCGGAAATAGGACATTTCAGTGCCAACAGAAAATTAAATCATATTTACATGAGGTGGGCAGGATCATAGCCAGAGGAAATCAACAGGTGGAGTAGCAGATAGTGAAGGGGACGGTCAGAGAATACAGCAGAATATAAATAGATTGGAGAGTTGGGCAGAGAAATGGCAGATGGAGTTCAATCAAGGCAAATGCGAGGTGATGCATTTTGGAAGATCCAATTCAAGAGTGAATTATACAGTAAATGGAAAAGTCCTGGGGAAAATTGATGTACAGAGAGATTTGGGTGTTCAGGTCCATTGTTCCCTGAAGGTGGCAACGCAGGTCAATAAAGTGGTCAAGAAGGCATGCTTTCCTTCATCGGACGGGGTATTGAGTACAAGGGTTGGCAGGTCATGTTACCGCTGTATAAGACTTTGGTTCGGCCACATTTGGAATACTGCGTGCAGTTCTGGTTGCCACATTACCAAAAGGATGTAGATGCTTTGGAGAGGGTGCAGAGGAGGTTCACCAGGATGTTGCCTGGTATGCAGGGCGCTAGCTATGAAGAGAGGTTGAGCAGATTAGGATTATTTTCATTAGAAAGACGGAGGTTGAGGGGGGACCTGATTGAGGTGTACAAAATCATGAGGGGTATAGACAGGGTGGATAGCAAGAAGCTTTTTCCCCAGAGTGGGGGATTCAATTACTAGGGGTCACGAGTTCAAAGTGAGAGGGGAAAAGTTTAGGGGGGATATGCGTGGAAAGTTCTTTACGCAGAGGGTGGTGGGTGCCTGGAACGCGTTGCCAGCGGAGGTGGTAGACGCGGGCACGATAGCGTCTTTTAAGATGTATCTGGACAGATACATGAATGGGCAGGAAGCAAAGAGATACAGACCCTTAGAAAATAGGCGTCATGTTTAGATAGAGGATCTGGATCGGCGCAGGCTTGGAGGGCCGAAGGGCCTGTTCCTGTGCTGTAATTTTCTTTGTTCTTTGTTCAGTACTAGGCCCCGTTGGCTTATTTTCCCATTCCAATCACCCTAAACCTGTCACAAAACAGCAAGTAAATGGGACAAAAATCTACCCCAAAAGACACTATTTAGGATTAAATAAAGAACTGGCATTTAAAGTCAGAAAGTTTATGGATAGGTAGCAAAACTTTTTAAATTCTTTTTCATAGTTTTAAATTTTAAAACAGAACAGCTTCACAATCTTGAAAAAAAAAATCACTTTAAATAACAGACCCTGGGCACTGGGAAAGTTAATCTACTCAGAGGCAAGGAAAAAAATTCTTTCATCAGTACCGTGAGCGTATTTGTTAGCATGAAGCAAAACATTAGAAACAGAAAAGATTTTTGGTGCTATTGGCACCAAAGGAAAAGAAAATGGAGAAATTACATAGAAGGACTGGAGAAGAAATAAAATCAATTTTATAGCAAAATTTCAAATAGAATTAGGACTTTATATACTTTTAAGATTTAAGGCTTTAAAATATTATGACATTTGTATTTCAGTGCTTTACATCACTGGTCACACCCAATATGCACAACCACAGTATACAAATGAAAATAAAACACACTTAGCATCTATTGTTGCATGAGGGCTGCAGTGAGGAGGAGGGTATTAAAGTAAGCTGGGAGACATTTTTACTCTGCTGTAAAAAAAAAAGACATATCCATAACCCAAAATCAGCTGCATATGTGCTCTCAGCAGAACACTTCTGTTGCTGTACTGTGTGTAACTGATTCATTCTATTAATTCATCAACTGCTGGTTGAAGAAAAAAAAGCTCAGGACTTATGAACCATTCTGCAATCAACAAACTAGGGTTGTCAGCCCTCCAGGATTGACTATCATTTACAGAAATTGAGTTAATTAATTTCCCAGACATCCCTGTGAACAACTTAGCAATGTTTAAAAAAAATGTTTATTTAATTTTCTTTGAACACTTTCATTTATTAGTTATAATAAACATTGGAGATGGGTTAAAATGGCCGTTTGACTGGTCAGAGCAGTGAACGTAAGCGATCTCATGTTGAAATCTTCAGGAATACATG
This sequence comes from Heterodontus francisci, assembly GCF_036365525.1. Lineage (NCBI taxonomy): Eukaryota > Metazoa > Chordata > Chondrichthyes > Heterodontiformes > Heterodontidae > Heterodontus > Heterodontus francisci. Next base: position 160,604,388 of record NC_090372.1, on the reverse strand, counting down.
CAACCAAAGTTGACATCCCTACAACCAGTTCCTCTCTTGCCTATACTCTCTGGTCTCTAGCAACCCCTGAACATCTTAAGGAGATTTAATGCAAGTCATCTGACCTGAATGGACTATAAGTTTCAAACCGTGGTCGATGTAGTGTATTGAGAATTGCATGGTGAATTTGGTCCACTTAAGGCTACCATACACACATACCAGCAGAGGGAGTCTGGAATGATAATAAAAGGAATCTATGTTTAAAAGCATGTGCAGCAGTTCTGCGTCTTACCGACTCAGGCTGAATATTACTGTTCTTCCCAAGAATATCACAATTGAGAGAGAGTCTGTGAGGCCATCAGATTTCTATTAATCAGAGGTGGACACAGTCTGAAGAACGTTTTTTGAAAAACATTTGTTGCCTTACTAGCATGTTATTTGTGTCACGTACTGGTAAACACATTTTTCTATGTGTTATTGTCTTGTTTGGATAGTGGAGATGGTCTTTCAGAAGCTAGGACAAAGCATTACCCAGGAAATGTCTTTTCTACGTAACAGTGACTGCACTCCAAAAAAAATAATGAACTCAGTATAAAGTGATTTGGCATATCCCAAAGAAGTGATAAAATGCTGTGCAAGAGGTTCTTCCTTTATTTGCAGCAGGTCCCTTGGACAAGTTCATCACTCTGAATGAGTACCCCATGTTGAAATATTTAAAAATCACAGCATTAGATGTGGACCATTGGTGACTTTCTCTGGTAAATTTATGATATGCTTCCCTCCGATGTTTTCATATCATCTTGAAATGCCAGTCAAATTATTTCAAGTCCTTCAAGAAGGGACAGTAAACCTAGTTATTGGAACATTCAGCAATTCCATCCTACCGTCTTGAATTCGGGTATAACCAATACAATGTCTGGTTTCAATTGCAATACAACTGAAATATGGGGCCCAGTGGAATGGTCAGTTCTGCAGCAATTTGACAATGTTTACAGCTTCCAATATCATTCTGGCAATATACTAACCCCTGTAGAGAATGTGTTCAGTTTCTGAAATAGTTTTGAAAAAATTATCTGTACAGACATATTCCATTGCGGCTTCAAACTAGTGATGTAACTGTAATGTTGGGTATGGGATATGCAAAAGCAGCAGAGAGAAAATTTCAAGTTTGGAGTTAAATCAATTCATTGTCTAAAAATGGTAACTGCATGTCATGACCTTACTGGGGTGTTCTGCTCTCATCTACTCAATCATGATAGCATTTGCCTATTGTTCTTTTGAATCGAACTGATTTGATTTGAGTTCTGAAGAGCATTCCCAGCAGAATCTCTAGCTCAGGGAATTCATCAAGTCTACCTTTGCTAAGTATTCATTCAATCAACCCATATTGCATGTGCATTAGCTCTAAAACTGACACTTCACAATCGGGAAAGCTCAAGTAATTCTAGTCCTGGAGAACATCTAAAATCAAAGAATTCCATTACACGGAGGGATAATATACTGTGGGTGCTCTGAAAGAAAGCCAGTAGATGCCCAAGTATCTGACACCAGTGAATACTATTAACGTGAAGTGTTACTGCCTACATGGCACATTTGTAACCAGCTGGAGCCATCTTTACACATAAAAAACTCACTCCACATGTAAAGGTATCAAATTAATTTCCTATCCCTTATCTAGCTTGTTTCATATGCCATTAAAATAGCCATATGGGTCTTCATGTGGACTAGTATTAAAAATGTCTCCATATGCAAGTCTGACTGCATCAAGAAGAGTGCATGCATCAGCAGTTAGTATCGTACACTGTATTAACCACTAACAGGTCATCTCAGCAAATCCCATCTCAAAATAAAGTCTCCACTTCTTAAAAAGAAAAATTAAAGCTTTTGCCCCAAAATAAAAAATGTCACCCTACCCCAAAACTAAATCTAAACCCAATCCTCATCTTAACAAAAGGATGTTTAGAAGATTGATTCCCTGAATCACCCGTGCCCAGCAGGAAGCCATGTTTGAAAATCAGAACTATCATTTTGTAATGTTTTCTCCAATTCATACTCCTTGCAACCTTTGCTGCCTCCTAGGAGTGCAGAATCACCAACCCACTCCACATATTCTCACATGACTCCACAGGACATGTTTTGTGTCATAGGTGGAAGACTTGCTCCTAAATGAAGGAGAAAGCCAGAAAGAAGTGAATTTGTACAAGTGCATCGTGACATCTCTGAGAAAGCATTTGAATTCTTCTTTCTTATGGCAGATGTTGATAAATAGCAACTATAATTTTACATTCAGGTGGTCAAGCCAGATAATTGTGTCAGGAGTAGAAGTGTGTATCATTGTGATGCCTCCTTCTTATGTGTGAATCAGGCATCGAGTTGTTATATGTTCCATGGTTTCTTCTTGGTGACCACAGTCATAATCATAGGAGAGTTTTTAAATTTTCTATTTGTGCATCAAGAACCCACATCTTCCATAGTTTGCGCAGATGCAGTTTGGGGTTGCCCATGAGCTTTGCTGAAGATTGAAGCCAGGGATCTTCCATGTCAGATCTTTCACAAGGTGTTTTTTGTGACATCTTGTGAAATCCATTTGGCTTTCCAAGCTGCATCAGCGTTGAAGTCACGTTGGCTTCAGTCATTTCGAATTAGGGGTTCGATGCTGCTCCCTTATCTTGATAATGGTGATCTATGTGGCTTCTTCTTCAGTTGGGAGAGGAAGATGTCAATCTGTTATTAGATTCTTCATGTATATGGCCAGGCCATATTTCCGTGATCATGGCTACTCATGAGGTTGTATCCATGGATATAGTCGCAGTTGGCCTGTTAGTCACTGGGGCCATAGATCTCTTGGTGCATGAGGATGTTGTTATGCATCTTCAAAATATTTGCGAGACACTCGCCCAAGAAAGCCCCTCGATATTGAGCTGGCGTATTCTTGTTTCAGAACCTATCAGGTGACTTGCTTGGCCCTGAAGAGGACCATAATGGTGCTTGAGTTGTTGTTTTGAAGACTGGAAGATCATTGATTGTGGATCGGAGTGGAAGATGGCAGCCTTCACGCAGCCCACTCTGTTAAGTGAAAAATCACGATTCTAATGCCACTGACCTGTCAACTGAGCATCAATCAACAATCTCCCAGTCTTCAGAGCAACAACTCAAGTCACTGTGAAGAGAAAAACAGAGTTAACGTTTCAGTTCTGATGAAAGGTCACAGACCTAAAACGTTAACTCTATTTCTCTCTCCATGGATGCTGCCAGACCTGCTGTGTATTTCCAGCACTTCATTTTTATATCAAACTTCCAGCATCTGCAGTATTTTGCTTTTACTCAAGTGCATTTGAATGACAGGTGAAGTTATGACACACAATCATGCTCATGCATTTTCTTGAGACAGATTTTACCCCCTTATTTTCAAAATTAGCTATTCATCAATTGTGCTGATGCATCCCCCTCACCTTGAAAAAAACAGAATCAACTGTGTTTGTTGTATAACTCTCTTGCCAGTGCCTGTGCCTCTGACTCAGGTTGCAATCCAAGCTTGAAAAAAAAGTTTCTCTCCTATTCTGTGCTTTATAACCTTATTAAGTAATCTTCTCTGTGCAAAATCTAGGCACAGTAAATCTACTGAGTTCATCTTAAAGTGTCATGCATACTTAAAATTAAAATGAACATAAATCATTTTTACAATTCTCAAACTCTCAGGGTAGTGCAACCAATTTTAGTGGCAGACCATTCAGAACAAAACTATATACCAACCATATTATTTCCTAAAAAAATTAATCACAAATTTTCAATATAATCACTAAAAAATTCATTATATTCATTAAATCTTCATTGTGGGCATCATACATACTAGCATGCACCATCCACAGGCATCTGTGGATTTAACATTTACCAAAGACATAAAGGGATATGTTGGGAAAAAGGCATTGATGTGGATGATCAGCCACGATCACATTGAATGGTGGAGCAGGCTTGATGGGCTGAATGGCCTACTCCTGCTCCTATGTTCCTATCTGTGCTGACAGCCATTTTTCAGAAAAAAATTGCTAAATGGATTAAAAATGACTCCATAGAATAATTTCAATGGGTTCAGATATCATTAGCTCTTATGATTTAGCAACTACAAACATAATCAATAAGTGGTTTACAGTGACTGAATAAATTAATTCCATTTTAATCATGTGGAATTTTTATCAACGTTCTGGGGATTGCCTTCTGTGATTTAATTTGTTTATCCTGTGAAAATAGTAAACCTTGCTGATGATCATTCCCAGATTGCAATAATTACTCTAATTCAAGATCACATCAAACCATGTGACTAGATCATTAGTACTGGAGCTTTGCCACAAATCTCAGCCCTCATTCAGACCCATGAGACCTAAAATAAATGGAGAATGGGTGTGCTAACTAACCTACAGGGCAACCATGTTGTTCTGCCTCCAAGAGGGTGTTCAGCAAAATTCACGTCAATTTGCAATTTGTACTGACTGAAACTACTAATTAGAGAAACTATAATTTGCACTTCTTAAAAAGAAACACTCCAAAGGAAGCAAATGCTTTAAATCGGCACTGAAGCGCATTACTCCTAATTGTTGACACAGATGAAAGGATAAAATTTTCAGGAGACTTTTAAGATGGAAGAGGAGTATGAAGATGGGTTACAGAGTCAGAAGCACAGAAGGTGGCCATTTGGCTCTTCGCGTCTGTGTCAACTCTCCGAAAGAGCAGTTTACCTAGTGCCACTCCCTGACCTTCTGCCCGTAGCCCAGCACATTCTTCCTTTTCAGACAACAATTCAATTCCCTCTTGAATTAAAGCAATGTGGATGCTGGAAATCGGAAATAAAAACAGAAAGTGGTGGAAATACACAGCAGGTCTGTGGAGAGAGAAACAGAGTCAATGTTTCAGATCTGTGACCCTTCATCAGAAACGTTAACTCTGTTTCCCTCTCCACAGATGCTGCCAGACCTGCTGAGTATTTCCAGCACTTTCTGTTTTTATTCCTCTTGAATGCCTTGATTCAACCTACCTCCACCACACTATGAGGCTGTGCATTCCAGATCCTAACCACTCGCTATGTGAAAAAAGTTTTTCCTCATGTTGCTATTGCTTCTTTTGGCAACTATCTTAAATCTGTGCCCTCTTGTTCTCAATCCTCCCACCAATGGGAATAGTTTCTCCCTATCGATGCTGTCCAGGCCCTTCATGATTTTGAATACTTCTATCAAGTCTCCTCTTAACTTTCTCTTCTCCAAGGAAAACAGTCCCAACTTCTCCAATCTATCCACATAATCGAAGTTCCTCATCCCTACATTCTCATGAACCATTTCTGCACTTTCTCCAATATCTTCACATCTATCCTAAAGTGTGGTGCCCAGAACTGGACACAATATTACAGTTGAGGCCGAACCAGTGTTCTATACAAGTTTAAAACAAATTCCTTGCTTTTGTACATTATACCCCTATTAAATGAAGCCTAGGATGCAATATGCTGTATTAACTGCCCTCTCAAACTATCCTGCCACCTTCAATGAATCATGCACACATATACCCAGGTCCCTCTGCTCCTGCACCCGCTTTAGAATTGCACTCTTTATTTTATATTGTCTCCCGGTGCTCTTCCCATCAAAATGAATCACTTCACACTTTAGGGAGCAAGTTCCAAAGAAAATGGCAAAGCATTGGTGGGAGGGAAGGTATAGGAGGCCAGAGTCAGATGGCCAAAAGACAGGCTGGAGTATTGAGACGGAGGAAAGCAGTGTGGAGCTTATTAACCTTGTCTGAATTAGCTCTGGGGAGAACCCTTTTGAAATTGAAAGGAGCGCTATTGCATAGTGATGACTTCTAGCTACATGAACCCTTTTGGAGACTGATGGAGTCACAGCCCAAACCAAAAATGAATAGATGAGGAGTAACCACATAATAACAGAATGGTACCCATTGTATGTCCTCACCAGGGGAGCAGGCCATGTGTCAACTAACAGAAACTCTAATCTTATAGATTTTGACCTTAATAAGGTAGCCCTCTGGAGAAAGAGGAAAGATCAAGCTAACATCACAGAAAACCTGTTCAGCCAGAGGCTGTGAAAAGAGATCCAGCCAAGCAAGAAAAACCCAGCTAAACAATAACTGAACCACAAGAATCACAAAGTGACTTTAAGACTTGCCAACGGTAAAGGTAACAATATGCACACCACCAACTTGGTGCTGAATTGTAACCACTAGAACTCCATGACACTTCAACAAGTTCAAGACTACAAACATCCAGGCCTGTACCTTTAAAAGAGGCTATCCTCCCAAGAAGATTCAACAGGTTTACTATAAGCCATAAACACTTAACTCACTTTGGATTTTAAACTACCTACCTTTTTCTCTCTATCTATTCTTGTGTATGTGTGTGTGTGTGAGTGAGTGAATGTGTGTGGGGGTGAGGTTGCAACCATTTTGGGAACTGTGTAAAAAGAAATTTTTAAACCTAGAGAAAACTTGTTATTTTTCTGTTTATTTGACCCAAAAGGCATTCAGGGGCTAACACATCATTTTTAACAAAACACGATTGTGGTCAGTTGGGTGAACAGTTTGAACCATCCACACCCCTTTCTACCTGTCCATAACAGTGCAGAATTAAAATGAGTTCATTGAATAAAATCGTGTTAAATAATACACTGTGGCAGCCCTATAACCACAGTGCCACACAAATACAAAATTAACCATAATTCTATATTGTTCTGGTGAGTTGTGCCAGAACCAATTTCTTTTGAAATGAAAGGATTTTTTTCAAAGCTGGAAATCCCTACAAATATAACATTTTTAAAAGCATTGATTCTTTAATGTGCAACAACACCAACGTATATATTTATAGCACCTTTAATGTATTAAAACATCCCAAGGCACTTCACAAAAGCATTATAAAACAATGTGTCTGCGTGGGTTTTCGCCGGGTGCTCCGGTTTCCTCCCACAGCCAAAGACTTGCAGGTGATACGTAAATTGGCCATTATAAATTGTCCCTAGTGTAGGTAGGGAATATGGGATTACTGTAAGGTTAGTACAAACGGGTGGTTGTTGGTCGGCACGGACTCAGTGGGCCGAAGGGCCTGTTTTAGTGCTGTATCGCTATATAAAAAAAAAGTATGACACCGAGCCACAAATAGATATTAGATCAGATGACCAAAAGCTGGGTCAGAGGTATGTTCTAAGGAGTGTCTTAAAGAAGGAAAGCGAGGTGGAGAAGTGTAGGGAGGTTATTCCAGAGTTTAGGGCATAGGCATCTGATGGCACGGCCACCAAGGGTGAAGCGATTAAACTCAGGGATGCTCAAGAGACCAAAAATAAATGACCACATATCTGTGGCGGGGTGGGGGGGGGGGGGGGGGGGGGTTTGGGCTGGAGGAGATTACAGAGATAGGGAGGGACAAGGCCATGGAGGGAGTTGAAAACAAGGATGAGAATTTTAAAATCAAGATGTTGCTTAATTGGGAGCCAACGTAGGAACGTAAGGCAGCACAGGGATGATAGAGGAACAAGGGGAATGGGACTTAGTGCAAGTCAAGACACTGGCTGAGTTTGGGATGACCTCAAGTTTACATAGAGAAGAATGTGGGAGACCAGCCAGGGGTGCATTTAAATAGTCAAGTCTAGAGGTAACGAAGGAATGAATGAGGGTTTCAACAGCAGATGAGCTGAGACAGGGGTGAAGTCAGGTGATGTAATGGAGGTGGATATAGGTGATCTTAGTGCTGATCCGAATATAAAGGTCAGAAGCTTCAAATATGACACCAAGGTTGCAAACCGACTGGTTTAACCTCAGACTGTTGCCAGACACAAGGGTGTAATCGGTAACTCGGGAAAGGAGTTTGGAGCTGGGCCCGTAAACAATGGCTTCAGTCTTTCCAATATTTAATTGGAGGAACGCTCTGCTCATCAGTACTAGATGTCAGATAAGTAGTCTGATAATTTAGCAACAGTGGAGGAGATGAGAGGTGGTGGTGAGGTAGAGATGGGTATCATCAGCATACACATGTAAATTAACACTGTGCTTTGGGATAATGTCGCTGAGAGGCAGCATGCAGATGAGAAATGGTGGGGGGGGTGGGGGGCGTGGTCAAGGATAGATCCTTGGGGGACACCAAAGGTAATGGTGTGGGATCAGGAAGATAAGTGGAAAATGATAATATGAGCCACTTGAATACTTATTTATTGGAGTACAATACAAAAATTGGCATCAAAAAGTGGTAATTCACAATATATTCCCAATGTCACTTAAAGTTACATTGTTATTATCTTTTGTACCAACTCCAAAAAGTATGATAAAGCCACATTAAAACTGCAGTGTCACATTGCTGACACTAATATATTCTATTATAGGAATTGACAAAACTGAAATACATAGTGGGATGCCATTAGACTCAAACCAAACGACATCATTGAAATTAAAGCTAACTTTTGCAAAGTCGAACACTTAAGCCCATGTACTTATGCAAAATAGGAAACCATAGCACAAAACAAAAATCACAGATTGTATAAACAATACTTCAATACAAAAGCCCCCAAGTTCTACCCCTGATGTGACTGAGGGGGTTATCCCAGCTTTCCTTCTACATCAAGCTAGTTTTCAACTTTTTTACCCAACAGCCCACAACAATTCTTATGCCCACATCTGGCAATGCATTACTTTCACCATGCAATAAAGCACAGCAAATGTTTGCTATCATGTCTTTTCAACTTAACCAGTTTGTCCCATTTTAAATGCTCACAATCTTTGAAACTTGGGAGTCACAAAATTCATCGAGTTCTACATAAATTTTTTTTAGGATTGGCTTACATGACCACTGACTCTACTTTCCCTCAATAAAAAATCTGTGCGTTGACAGTACTACAGCAGATGCAGAGCAAACTCAACAATTCACTGTACCACCTTAGACCAGATGAGACTGATCAGATTCTATAGCCAGGGGGCGTCAGGCAATATCATAACGGTTGTACACTGCTACTTGGAGCAAGTGACCTTGGAAAAAGAGCATGTAGATTGTAAAATGATGCAACAGAAAAGAAAATGCAGCACTTCCAGATAATAAAAGAAGTGTTCAACCAGTCTTCATTTGAAACAGTATAAATGAGAAGTTGGTTCAAGAGCACTGAACACTAGACCATCCTAAACTCGAAAAGCCTGAGATTTCTATTGAGATTTTTTTTTAAATATAGAAATAATGCTTTGGAAAGGGAAACTTGAACCGGATTCAGTTTGAAATGAATATCAAATCATATCCACTCAAATTAATTAAGGTGTGTTCAACCTGCAATTAAGGTGTTCCCCTGTATAAGCTTTTGCAGAAAGATTCACTCACTCACAGAAAAGCTATATTTTATTTTAAATGGCAATGCAAATTTGCATAAACCTGGTGCGGAATGGTTGGCAATTCAAACAACACTCCCATATTTGGTGGGATATTCATGCATAAAACCACCATTCCCACTGTTTCAACATTGTAACCTTGTATATTTCCCCTTGGTTTCTCTCATGGTGGAATGAGAGATAAACAAAATGGTCTTTTCTCAGCTGACTATTTTAATACATATGTAAAAATCATTTGTAATAATCTAACAAGTAAGCATTGGGTTTATTCAAATACAACTAAGGGTCCTGTAGTTTTTTTTCCAGGAAGATGCAGTTTGCCTTTGAGGCTTGCAAAGGATCAGGATTACTTTAAGAACCAGCAAGCCCCAGGAGTTATAGGAAGGGGCATTTTTGTTGCCTTAGAAACAGCCATTTGGAGACTACGATTGAAAGGGTCCATTCTTGTTACCATAGATACAGCCATTGGGAGCGAGTATTAAGTGATCCATTTGTTACAATTCAGTTTTTGAACTGGCTTTTTAGTTGAAGACAGTTTGTTCTAACAGAACACAGACAAAGAGGACACAGACAGCTGTGGTGACAGCACCTGGAAAAAGAGCTCTCAACCATTTAAGCTGAAGGAAGAAGATTTTAGTATGTTTAATTATTCTCTCTCAAAATTCTAAAAAAAAGTCAAACCAAAACAGAGATCTCTGGTAATTTAAATTGAAGAAAGGGAAGTTAGACTGTGACAATCCTTTATCCCACAAAAACTCCAAAGTCAGATTGGTTCTATTGAAAGGGTTTGCAAGTCGTTAATTGTTGAAATTCGCTGGAGAAGGAAAGCGTCACTGACTGAAGTTAGACTATGGACTGTTCTACTGTGGAAGAACCTTTTTTCCCCTCATCAGACAACGGTGAGGACGTCGAGCAACATTGAACTGTAAATTTGCAAGGACTCTAATTTTTTCTATTTTAACTGTTGTTTATATCTTCGTGGTGTTTTAGAATTTAGTTCTTCTAATTAAAGAGTTAATTTGTTGATTTAAAGACACCAGGTTTGGTTAGCCTCATTGAGGGGTTAATAGATGGTACAATTTGGCTGGGTCTTTCTTTAATTTGTAAAGTTTTAAATGATATGTTTGGCGATCTGTGGAGCGACGGGATTGAATTATCAGTGCGTTTCTCCCATCACAATCAGAATCGTATATTTTGATTGGGGGCTTTGACTGGAGCGGTCGGTTGTAACACTATACATCAACGGTCTCTCTCAAATGGGAGAGATGCCTATGGTCCTTTGGAGCTATGGCTACAACAAGAATAAGTTAAAATCTCACTTCAAGTATCATGATGGGAGAATTAGTGCTGGAGAAAAATGTACTCTGTTCAGCTGATGGCATTTTCACATCCCAAACTTGTGTTATGAAAACTTAAGTTATGAAACTAGGGCTATCCCAAAAGCCACAGCACAAGTGAAAGAATTCTATTAAAACTACATGCACAAAATGTATTTAAAAAGTTACAGGCACTATAATTTGATGAGTTCTTTCAGTTGCACAATGTAAACCTGCCTCTGTGTCATTCTGAGGCACAGCAAGTTGTGTAGACTTGAACAGAAAATTACAAAGGGACAATATAGGTTACGTGAGCAAGCAAAAATATGACAGGTGGATTTCAACATCGGGAAGTGTGAGGTCATTCACCTTGGATCCGAGAAAGACAAATCGGAATATTTTCTTAATGAGGAGAGACTAGGAACTGTAGAGGAGCAGAAGGATTTATTTAGATGTCCATGTACACAAATCACTAAAAACTAATGGACAGGTAAAAATAAAATCAAAGATGAATGGACTTTATTTGGCCTTTATTTCAAGGGGACTGGAATAAAAAGGGAAGTGGTGCTTCAGTTTGTACAAGGCTTGATCAGACCCCATCTGGAGTACTGTGATCAGTTTTGAGCACCACCCTCAGCCTTGGAGGGTTTACAATGCAGATTCACCCGAGGGATACCGGGGCATAAAAAATTAAATAATGAGGACATATACAATATTGCAGTCGCTATGTGACTGAACCAGTAATTCAGAGGCTTGGACTAAAAATCTGGAGAACATGGAGAATAATTTTAACCATCTTAAACCTGACCTCAGAGTTTAACAGAAATGGAACAGAGGGCAGGTAGTCAATCTGCTCCCAGCAGGCAGGTAGTCCATTTAAATATTATAATGTGGTTGGGAGCTCACCTTTAGCCTGTATTACGAGTTCAACCCTGGCTGGCCAGGCTTCCCAGGGAGAGAAGAACACCTTCTGGGAAAAGACAAGTGCCTTAACAGCACCACTTGTGGGCCAGGAGGAGCAGGAATGCGTCCTCCCCACCCACAAGCTATCCAACTTCCTGGCATAACACCCGCCCCCCCAGCCCCACCCACCCAGAGGGGCAGGGATTGGAACCCCCGAAATCAGATACCTCACATCGCACCCCCACCCCACAGGATTGGAGATCAGACAGCCGCACGTTTCTAATAACGCAGCAACAGGCTCTGTACCTGTTCCTGTGGCTCTGTTCTCCTCTGGAGCATTCCCCATCTAACTGCGAGCCTAGCCTGTCAATCAGGTTGGCTTTCAGGTGGGGATGCTGTTAAAAAGCACACTGTGGAGTTAAAATTCCACAGAATGCAGGGGAACCCAGACATCAGGCCTTCTCAACCGAATCTCTGCATCCCTGGCTTGGCAAATCTGCCCGTCAATATCGGGGGCAATGAGTGCAATCCCCCAACTGCAGTTTGAGAATTTGAAATTTAAAAAACCCACAAACTAAATGACGAAGCAGTCAGATTGTTGGAAAAGCCTTTTAGGAAAGGAAACTCATCATCCTTACCCATACTGGCCTATATGTGGCCCCAGTCCCACACCAAAGTGGTTGATTCTTAATTGTGCAGCAAGCTATTCAAGCTGCATCAAATTGCCCCTGCAATGATTCAAGGCAGCTCACCACCAACTTCTCCGGGCAACCAAGAATGAGCAATAAACTTCTATATTTACTAGCAACATCCACACCCCAAGAAGAAATTAAAAACTAAAATAAAAGCAACTGCGGAAGCTGGAAATCTGAAATAAAAAGAAGAAATGCTGAAAATACTCAGCAGGTCTGGCAGCATCTGCTGAGTATTTCCAGCATTTCTTGTATTAAAAACTAAACTTGGTTTTATTCTTAGAGTTTAAAAAGGTTGAGGGGTGATCTAATTGGGGTCTTTTAAGTGATAGAGAGGGTAGATATAAACTATTTCCGCCGGTGGTAAAATCCAAAACAAAGGAGCATAAATCTGAAAATTAGAGCTAGACCATTTAGGAGTAAAACTAGGAAGCACTCTTTCACACCAAAGAATCGTGGAAACTGAAACTCTCTTCCCTAAAAAGCTGGTGATGCTGGGGTAATTGAAATTTTCAACATTTTGATAGGATTGAGATAGGCAAGGGTCAAAGGAATATAGATCAAAAAGTGAGTAAATGGAGTAAAGATACTGATCAGTCATAATTTAATTGAATGGTGGAACAAGCTCTAAGGGCTGAATGGTCTGTTCCCATGATCACTTGTTTTTGCTTGGTCTTCAATGTGAAGAACAGCAAAAATGACATATCCCAAAGACTATGAAGAGAAGGATATACAAAGAGGGTAAAGAAATCATGAGAGCTAAAGAAATTTTAATGCCACATTACACCACACTGAGGCATGAATAATGCATACTCAAAAACATGCACAAAGCAATTTTTCCTCTAATGACCAGGGTACACAACAGCCATTTAATGAGAACTTTCTTCTTCTTTGGCCTCCTTGTCTTGGGAGACAATGGGTAAGCGCCTGGAGGTGGTCAGTGGTTTGTGGAGCAGCGCCTGGAGTGGCTATAAAGGCCAACACTAAAGTGACAGACTCTTCCACAGGTGCTGCAGAAAAAATTGGTTGTCGGGGCTGTTACACAGTTGGCTCTCCCCTTGCGCTTCTGTCTTTTTTCCTGCCAACTGCTAAGTCTCTTTGACTCACCACACTTTAGCCCCGCCTTTATGGCTGCCCGCCAGCTCTGGCGATTGCTGGCAACTGACTCCCATGACTTGTGATCAAGGTTACAGGACTTCATGTCGCCTTTGCAGACGCCTTTAAAGCGGAGACATGGACGGCCGGTTGGTCTGATACCAGTGGCGAGCTCGCTGTACAAGGTGTCCTTGGGGATCCTGCCATCTTCCATGCGGCTCACATGGCCAAGCCATCTCAAGCGCCGCTGACTCAGTCGCGTGTATAAGCTGGGGATGTTGGCCGCCTCGAGGACTTCTGTGTTGGAGATGCAGTCCTGCCACCTGATGCCAAGGATTCTACGGAGGCAGCGAAGATGGAATGAATTGAGACGTTGCTCTTGGCTGACATACGTTGTCCAGGCCTCGCTTCCGTACAGCAAGGTACTGAGGACACAGGCTTGATACACTCGGACGTTTGTGTTCCATGTCAGTGCGCCATTTTCCCACACTCTCTTGGCCAGTCTGGACATAGCAGTGGAAGCCTTTTCCATGCGCTTGTTGATTTCTGCATCTAGAGACAGGTTACTGGTGATAGTTGAGCCTAGGTAGGTGAACTCTTGAACCACTTCCAGAGCGTGGTCGCCGATATTGATGGATGGAGCATTTCTGAAGTCCTGTCCCATGATATTAGTTTTCTTGAGGCTGATGGTTAGGCCAAATTCATTGCAGGCAGCCGCAAACCTGTCGATGAGACTCTGCAGACACGCTTCAGTGTGAGATGTTAATGCAGCATCGTCAGCAAAGAGGAGTTCCCTGATGAGGACTTTCCGTACTTTGGTCTTCGCTCTTAGGCGGGCAAGGTTGAACAACCTGCCGCCTGATCTAGTGTGGAGGAAAATTCCTTCTTCTGAAGACTTGAACCTGTGAGAGCAGCAGGGAGAAGAAAATCCCAAACAGTGTGGGTGTGAGAACACAGCCCTGTTTCATGCCACTCAGGATAGGAAAGGGGTCTGATGAGGCGCTGCTATGCTGAATTGTGCCTTTCATATTGTCATGGAATGAGGTGATGATACTTAGTAGCTTTGGTGGACATCCGATCTTTTCTAGTAGTCTGAAGAGACCACGTCTGCTGACGAGGTCAAAGGCTTTGGTGAGATCAATTAAAGCAACGTAGAGGGGCATCTGTTTTTCGTGGCATTTCTCCTGTAGCTGACGAAGGGAGAACAGCATGTCAATGGTCGATCTCTCTGCTCGAAAGCCAAACTGCCTCAGGGTAGACACGCTCGGCCAGCTTCTGGAGCCTGTTTAAAGTGACTCGAGTGAAGACTTTCCCCACTACCTGAGCAGGGAGATTCCACGGTAGTTGTTGCAGTCGCCGCGGTCACCTTTGTTTTTATAGAGGGTGATGATATTGGCATCGCGCATGTCCTGTGGTACTGCTCCCTCATCCCAGCACAGGCAAAGCAGTTCGTAGAGTGCTGAGAGTATAGCAGGCTTGGCACTCTTGATTATTTCAGGGGTAATGCCGTCCTTCCCGGGACTTTTCCGCTGGCTAGAAAATCAATGGCATCACTGAGTTCCAAATTTGTTGGCTGTATGTCCAGTTCATCCATGACTGGCAGAGACTGGGCTGCATTGAGGGCAGTCTCAGTGACAGGATTCTCCCTGGAGTACAGTTCTAGGTAGTGCTCAACGCAGCGGTCCATTTGCTTGCATTGGTCAGTGATTGTGCCCCCTGATTTAGATTTGAGGGGGGCGATATTCTTGATGGTTGGCCCAAAAGCTCTCTTAATGCCATCTTACATTCCTCTGATGTTTCGGTGTCTGAGGCCCGCTGAATATGACTGCACAGGTGTTGCCAGTAGTCATTAATGAGAACTGAAGAGCAGCATATATGCCAATAGGACAGAAAATTCAGACTTAACCACAGATGAGGTGTGGCCAAAACGATGGATACAGCTTGCTGGTTTTAAATTACATTTACATTTTGACTAGAGAGATTGCCTCAGGTGCACAACTGACTCACGACTGAAAAATTTCAGCTAGGATTTGCATAATGTTGACAGTTTATGTTCGAATCCTTCACGGCCTCACTCCTCCTCATCTCTTTAATCTCTTCCAGGCACACAACCCTCCAAGAACTCTGCGTTCCTTCAACTCTGGCCTCTTGTGCATCCCCATCTCCTTTCCAATGCCATTAGCGGCAGTGCCTTTAATCACCTAGGCCCCAAGCTCTGGAACTACCTCCCTAAAGCTCTCCATGTCTCAGCCTTTCTCTCCTCCTTAAAACCTACCTCTGAAAGTTTTTGGTCACCTATCCTAAAGTCTCCTTCTTTGGCTCAGTGTTAATTTTGTGTTATTATGCTTGCATAAAGCGCCTCAGGACATTTTAACATGTTAAAGGTGCTATATAAATGCAAGTTGCTGTTGTAGCTCTCGAGACTAAGTACTTGTGAAGAAACTAAGAGAGATCCCAAGGAATGTATTTTTATATTTTTAAGGCAGAAGTAGACAGATTCAAAATAAGCAAAGGGGTGAAAGGTTATCGGGCATAGGCAGGAATGTGGAGTTGAGGTTACAATCAGATCAGCCATGATCTTATTGAATGGCGGAGTAGGCATGAGGGGCCAAGTGGCCTACTCCTGCTCCTAATTTGTATGTCCGTAATGGCAGATTGACTGCCTCTGCCTGAAGATCCTTCAGGAGGTTCTAGAAAGAGCCCAATACAGACACAGATTTTGGTGCAGCTTTCTCCATTTCACAAGCCTGTTATACTGATTTCAGGAAGTCCCATAAAGGTCTGGATAGCAGAAAAATTAGAACCCAGTAACAGTCCTCAAGGCACATAACTGCAGAACCCAGACGAGAACTGTAGAAGAACCATCGAAAAATTACAGCACAGGAGGCCATTCAGCCCATTGTGTCCACGCTGACTGAAAAACTAGCCATCCTATCTGATCCCACTTTCGAGCACTTAGTTCATAGCCTTGCTGGTTACAGCACTTCAGGTGCATGTCCAGGTACCTTTTAAAAGAATTGAGAGTTTCTGCCTCCATTCCTGGCAGTGAATTCTAGACACCCACCACTCTCTGGATGAAAGTTTTTCCTCATGTTCCCTCTAACCCTTCTACCAATCACCTTAAATATGTGCCCCCTGGTAATTGACCTCTCCGCTAGGAGAAACAGGTCTTCCTGTCTACTCTATCTAGGCCCCTCATAATTTTGTATACCTCAATTAGGTCACTCCTCAGTCTCCTTCTGTTCTAAGGAAAACAACCCTAGCCTATCCAATCTTTCCTCATAGCTACAACTTTTGAGCCCCGGCAACATTTTTGTAAATCTCCTCTGTACTCTCTGCAGAGCAATTATGTCCTTCCTGCAATATAGTGACCAGAACTGTTCGCAGTACTCCAGCTGTGGTCTAACCAGCGTTTTATACAGTTCCAGCATTACATCCCTGCTTTTGTATTCTTTTCCTTGGCCAATAAAGGAAAGCATTCCATATGCCTGCTTCACCACTCTACCTACTTCTGCTGCCACCTTCAGGGACCTATGGACATACACTCCAAGGTCTCTCACTTCGTCTACCCCTCTCAATATCCTCCCATTTATTGTGTATTCCCTCGCTTTGTTTGCCCTCCCCAAATGCATTACCTCACACTTTTCTGGATTGAATTCCATTTGACACTTTTCCGCCCACTCAACCAAACCATTGATATCATTCTGGAATCTACAGCCTTCCTCTTCACTATCAACTACACGGCCAATTTTTGTGTCAGCGGCAAATTTCCTAATCATGCCTCCCACATTCAAATCCAAATCATTAATATATATCACAAACAGCAAGGCACCCAACACTGAGCCCTGTGGAACGCCACTGGAAACCACTTTCCATTCGCAAAATCATTCATCAACGACTACCCTTTATTTCCTGTCCCTGAGCCAATTCTGGATCCAACCTGCCACATTCCCCTGTATCCCATGGGCTTTCATTTTACTGACCAGTCTGCCATGTGGGACCTTGTCAAATGCCTTACTAAAATCCATGTAGACCACATCCACTGCACTACCCTCATCAATCCTCCTTGTTACTTCCTCAAAAAACTCAATTAAGTTAGGAAGATATGACCTTCCCTTAACAAATCCATGCTGACTATCCGTGATTAATCCGTGCCATTCTAAGTGGCAGTTTATCCTGTCCCTCAGAATAGATTCTAATAATTTACCCACCACAGAAGTCAAACTTACTGGCTTATAATTATTTGGCCCATCTCTCACACCCTTTTTAAACAATGGTGCAACGTTCACGGAACTCCATTCGTCTGGTACCTCCCCTGTATCCAGTGACGATTTGAAGATGATCCTCAGCGCATCCACTACTTCCTCCTTGGCTTCCTTTAACAACCTGGGATGCAATCCATTCCAGCCCTGGTGATTTATCCACTTTCAAGGATGTCAGACCCTCTAGTACTTCCTCTCTCATCATGCTTATCGTATCTAATATTTCACAATCCTCCTCATTAACTACAATGTCTGCATCAACCCTCTCCTTTGTGAAGAGAGAGACAAAAAACCTCATTAAGAACCCTGCCCACATCTTCTGCATCCACGCATAAGTTCCCTTGTATATCTCTGATAGGCTCTACCCTTTCTTCAGTTATCCTCTTGCTCTTAATGTACTGATAAAACATCTTCGTGTTTTCCTTGATTTTACCTGCCAATAATTTTTCATGTCCTCTCTTTGCTTTTCTAATTCCCTTTTTTACTTCACCCCTGCACTTTCTATACTCCTCTAGGCTTTCTAAAGTATTAAGATTTTATGATCATCATAAGCTTTCCTTTTCTGCTTTAACTTACCCTGAAAGCTTATAGATAACCAGCAGGCTCTACCACCCTTTATCTTTGTGGGGATATGCCCACACATTGCCTGTATCTCGCTTTTGAATGCCTCCCACTGGTTTGCCACTGATTTTCCTTCAAGTAGTTGTATCCAGTTCACTTTCACCAGGTCACCTCTCAGTTTCTTAAAATTTGCCTTCCCCCAATTTAGAACTTTTACTCCTGTTTTATCTTTGTCCTTTTTCATGATTATGCTAAAACTAACTGTATTATGATCACTATCTCCAAAATGGTCACCCACTGTTACTTCATCCACTTGCCCAACTTCATTACCGAAGACTAAATCTAGAATTGCATCCCGTCTCGTTGGGCTTGTTGCGTGCCGGCTAAAAAAGTTTTTTTGAATGCAGTTCAAGAATTTTGCCCCCTCTGTGCCCTTCACACTGTTTGTATTCAAGTTGATATTGGGGTAGTTGAAATCCCCAACTATTATTGCCCTATAGTTTTTGCATTCAGAAATTTGCCTACATATTTGTTCTTCTACCTCCCCCTCACTATTTGGGGGTCTATAGTACACTCCCAGTTGTGCGGCTGCCCCTTTTTTATTGCTGAGCTCCACCCATATGGTCTTGTTTGATGATTCATTTAGCATATCATCCCTCCTCAAAGCTGTTATTGATTCCTTAACTAAATGTCAGCCCCCCCCCCCCCTCCTTTTTTATCCCCCTCTCTATCCCACCTGAAAACTCTATATCCAGGGACGCTGAGCTGCCATTCATGCCCTTCTTTAAGCCAAGTTTCCATTATAGCAATGATATTGTGTTGCCATGTGTCTATCTGTGCCCTCAGCTCATCGGCTTTATTTACTATACTCCTTGCATTTAAATAAATACCCTTTAACATTGCCAAATTCCTGTGCTGCACACTTTTTAACCTTTGCTTCTTTTGTCTTTCAGAGTCACACACTAATTTTCTGCCTCCCATTCCCTGCCCTGAAATTGTCACATCCAAGACTGCGTTCAGGTTCCCATCCCCTGCCAAACTAGTTTAAACCATCCTCAACGGCACTAGCAAACCTTCCTGCAAGGATATTTGTCCCAGTCCTGTTCAGGTGTAGACAGGGTGGCATGTACAGGTCCCACCTTGCCCAGAACTGGTCCCAATGCCCCAGAAATCTGAAGCCCTCCCTCTTGCATCATCTCTCTCCAGCCACGCACTCATCTGGTGTATTTTACTATTTCTATACTCACTAGCATAGGCCTTGGGAGTAATCCAGAGATTACTACCTTTGGGGTCCAGCTTGCTAATCTCGTTCCTAACTCCCTAAACTCAGCCTCTGACCACCTCTACCCAACCAAGACGGTTACATCATGACACATATGATCAGCTAGGTAACTATGGCAATCAATCTTTTATGCAGATTACATTTCAGTTACTTTGCACTGGATGATTGGTGTCCTCTATGACATAATTAATGCTAGATCACTGGACCTCAAATGAAGTGGGAGAAGAAATAGGAAAAATATTTCAAAGCAATTCTGATCTATTTTTACATTATGTTTAAATAAGTCACATGGAGAAGATTGGGTAACATTTGCTGGCGTATGATGAAATTTAGGCATATTACTTTACTTCCCATTTCCCATCTCTTAATTACTGTCATGCAAACGAGATGTTTTAGAGAAGTGAAAGTAGGTTTAGAGCAGCAACAATGTCAATCAAGTTATTTTTCAATGTTTCAAAATAATTAACGGATTTTCATTTAACTTTCTCAAAAAGTAATTAAATTTTGTCCAAGTTAAAAAAAAAATGAAGGCAGCTAGAACTTTCTTTTTCCTTCTATCCTGAAGGTGCTGGCTCACCGTCTGGCTCCATAGCCACTGCCAGCCTTCTGCTACTTCACCCAATAGCCATCTCTATCCTTCAGCAAAGCAGAATATGTTACTAGGAGAGTCAAATGTGCGGTAAGCCTTCTTCTCACCTACCATTTACACATTCCAGTAGCATTAATAAAGAACACTTGAGGCCAGTTGTGGACCTCTGCATCCATCCCACCCGAGATCAGCTCACTCAGCTCAGACCAAGCATCAATTCTGGGGCCTTCCTGGTCTGTACAGATCAATGCATCACCTGGCCGTATACCCATTGCAGGAGCTCAGTTATAACTGTCCTAACCACTCTTCCTGCTGACTTATAATTTGGGATGATCCCTGTAAAAGGTGAACAACAACTTATATTTATATAGCACCTTTAACATAACACATCAAGGCGTTTCACAGGAAAGCAAAACTAGACACCAAGCCACATAAGGCGATATGTCAAATTTATCTTAAAAATATCACTATCTGATATTCTATGAGGACATTCCTTTATAGACAACTTATATTTATATAGCACATTTAATGCAGGAAACCATCCCAATACACTTCAGAGTATGTAATCAAATTTTGGCTCGGTGTCAAATTTTGTTTGATACAACTCCTGTTCAGCACCTTGGGACATCTTACTACAGTAAAGGCACTACATAAATAAGTTGGAATCAGATGTAAATTGACAGCAAGCCAAGATAGGAGATATTAGGAGGGTGACTAAAACCACGGTTAGATGTAGCTTTTAACAAAGGCCCTAAAGGGCATGAGAGATGGAAATTTAAGATGGGAATTCCAGAGCTTAGGATCTAGATGACTGTAGATACAATCACTCATGGTGGTCTGAAGGAAGTGGGGAATGGGTAAGAGGCCAAAGTTAGAGGAACACAGAGTTCTGAGAAAGTTGTGGAGCTGAAGGCAGTTAGAGAAATAAGGAGGAGTCAGATCATTAAAAGGGATCTGAACACAATAGTGAGAATTTTAAAATGGAGGCACTGATGGACCAGGAGCTAACCTAGGCCAGCAAGCACAGGGGTGATGGGTGGGCAGGATTTGGTGCAGGTTCGGATACATTTAACCAAGTTTCAGATGAGCACGAATTTATACAGGTTGAAGGGCTGAAAATCTTACTTCCGAATGAAATATTCTGTTGGGTGTCAGTAAAACAAAAAGCATTTCAATTCTTCCTTATTTCGCTAATCACCGATGAGTCAACGAGCATGCTGCAAATATGCGGAAGGGATTGACTACTGAGAAATTTATTCAGCACCCTGTTTGAATAGGTGTGCATTTTGTATGAAACTGGACAACGATATTCCACAGTTCCCCAAGAAAATGAAGTACAAGAAGAAAATTGCTGAAAAGCATGGCAACAACAGAAGTAGTGCAACGAACCATGGAACGGCAACTGCAGCTCACATACACTGAGAACTGTCCGATCCTGGCTTTGCCGTCAGGGAAGGGGCAGCGAATAAACGTGAGGGTTTTTCCCTGTATGTCGGAGGACAATTCACCCCGGTCAGTCACTTTACACCTCCTCGTGGCCAATTTTACAACAATATCGGCAAAAGTGGCTGACAGCGGCTCACTTGCACATGTCCTTGGCTGGCAAATGATGCACCTGCAGAGTGAGGGCAATATTTACAATAAGGGAACTGCCAACTCAGCGTCCATTTCATTATTTGGATAAATCACAATTGTTCTAACCAGATTAAACAGTTATTAAATACATGTTTAAAACATTAAGTAAAATCTGAAACAAAAACAAGAAATGCTGGAATCACTCAGCAGGTCTGGCAGCATCTGTGGAAAGAGAAGCAGAGTTAACGTTTCGGGTCAGTGACCCTTCTTCGGAATTTTGCTTTTGTTAAGTAAAATTTGTTCGATTCAAGCAACTCAAATCTGGCGGCAGGCTGAAGATCTGAAGTCCCATCTACTGATCACTCTAAGCTAGGTTGTGTTCGCTGAGATTGAGAGCAGAGTGCAGCGTTATCTGGAGGAGTGGGACAACTGGCTTGTCTCATTCGAACACCGCGTCCACTTAGTTACATTAACCCCGAGAGTGGGCAAGTGAGGAGCTGGTCTGCAGGATGGTCTCAAATGAATACACTGTGGCAAGTGCGCTGGAAGGGGCCGCACACACGCATCTATTAAGCTGGAAAATTTAAAATCGGAGTGAACGAGAGCGGGAAGAACCATTTCCCTCCCGTGTCTGTTCAAGGGCAATTTCTCATTTAGCAGAGAGCGAATACAATGCGCTCCTGACATATAAATCAGCATACAATATTAACCAACTGCCAGAAGAACTAGCATTGCCCAATACTTCTGCTCGGTATTCTTTGCATTTGACCAAAAGAACGCCTGAAATCAAAAAGGTGCAATTCCTAATTATGCGGATGAACATCCACAAAACTAGTGAGGACGATGCAAAGGGAGAAATGCACATTTGAGCTTTTAGTTACGGGGAATTATTGTAGTCAGACCCAGTGAAACACACCAACCCACCGTTAAGTAAGGACAGACAAAAAGAAGCAGCGTCTGTCTCCAACACGAACAAAAAGCCTCCCTCCCTTTACCTGCACACGGTGATGAGGTTTTTCCGCTCCACTGCAGCGTTTCTCGCCATGCTCTTCTTTCGTGAGAAATTCAGTCCCAGACTGAGAGAAGCCATTTCAGTCCTTTTAAATATAGCTTATAAAAGTGATGGACGGGGACGCTGTTGGGATGGATGGTTGGTCTGTGCTACACAATGGGCTCCAGGTGCCGGTTGGGATTGGGATGGGGATCAGAATCTCTGCTTATCCGAGCAGGCTTCAGCCTCAACACAGCTGAGATCCCGGCAAAACAAACCATGAAGACCATTGACTATTTCAAAAAGAAACAGCGGCCAACAGGGAAGGAAATGATTTGGGTTTGTCAACGAATTTGCCAGACGAGCTGTCTGTTAAGAGGCACTTTATGCAGCACAATCAGAGCATTATACAATAGCTTTGCACTGTGCCGGAATAACGACAAATATCTCCAGTAGATCTGCAAAATGTCAGCTTTGCACATTAGAGCGATCTTGGTGATGGACAGTTAACAATCTTGTTTCGCCCGGCTAGTTTTTTTCATGTTTTTTAACCCTGCTTTCCTCCGATATGTGCGAATTTGGTATTGTCTTGAGGCAGCAGTGCTCAATGCACTCCTTATTCTCCAAGCGCGTACAGCCCCTTTCTCCCACTAAAACATCGAAATAAGCTGCTCTCCATTCAGTTTCCTTCTGGCACACCACGGGACCGGAAGTTTACTGCTTGAATTGCCTTTAAAGGGACACCGACAGCATGACCTCATCCATGGAAAGCTGGGGGTCCACATATACACACACCATCTGCTGTCTCTCTACATCTCAGCAAATTTGAAACCCCTGACTAAAAGCCAAGAGCAAGAAATCAAACCGGCTTTGTAATATTGTATGAGTTTGACCCATAACTTCAAATGCATCCTTGTGTTGCAAAGGCAAAAACACTACGGATGCTAGAAATCTGAACTATAGAAAAAAATGATGCAAATGCTCTGGAGGTCCGGCAGTATCTAGAGGGAGAGACAAAGCCCGACCTGCTGAATATTTCCAGCATTTTCTGTTTATAAGTCACTATGTCCGTTTTTAGCTCATAAAGCATTTTACTACTTCTGATGTGAAACAATTACCTGGCGTCAAACTGATTAGGTTGCACTTAACACCAACACCTCGTAAATCCATCTTATTCGGCTTACGTTTTCTTTTCTGAAGCCCTAGCTGTAATGCAAGGAATTAGCGTGAAAGCATTGTTCCCCACAATCACCTCGGGAATTAGATCAGCGAGCAACCACAACAGTGTTGGAGAAAAGCACAGTTCTCAGACTCTCAACCCTTTTAATGAAATGCGCCTTTTTTTTCAAATTGCATTTCATTCCCCTGGGTTGTCATGCAGGCCCCCCAACTGCCAAGATTCATGCACATTAATTTCGCCACATGGACATTAAATTTCAAATTGTTGATGGAAAGAAGAGAAAGCCTGTTATAAGGATTTGCCAGGCCCCGGGCCGGGAAGACATTTTTGCATATTAGCAGACAATGTTGGAACAAAGGAGCTTTCCCCTGCTCCTATACAATATACAGAACAGACCCGGTCATACCAGTCAGTCATGTGACCACCCTGCTGGCCAACTTGGGGATTAGAGACAGTGTTTGAACTAGCAGAGAAATCTCTTTGCTCCTGGACTGAAAAAGACTTCCTCTCCTCCCATCTCTTTCTCACGGAATTCCAAAACCCACTGAAGACACGTGAACCCCAAGAGAGAGAAAAGTATCCTACAGTGAACAAGGTTTAAGAAGAATACTAGGCTCCATTGAAAAGCAAGACCATATCTTCAATCAAGGACTCGACAGTGAGCTCGAAGCATAGCAACAAAAAACCCTCCTCAGAGATTGCCTCAAATCTTTCCACTTTATTATTTCTTCTGCTCTTTTCTGTCTGTATGTGTGTATCACATATGCATGCTGGCATGTATCCGTAGGCATTAACCGAATTAGAGTTTAAGTTTTAATAAATTTCACTTTTCTTCTTTAAGTCTAATAAAGTCTTGTTTGTGCTCGTTTCTTTGCCTTATAATTGGAAAGTAGTGAACAAGGATTCACTAAGTGGGAGCTAAAAACACGGTGTGTTTAAAACTAAACCCTGTTACAGTGAGACCAGGTGAAGGCTGAGAGAGACCCCGAGACACCTTTCTCACCTGGTCATAACAAAATACTATTTTAGGAAGCTGATCAAAGTTCATCTAATGCATGCAGCAGAAGCAGCCTACAACGTACACAAAAGAGAATCGGCACATTAGTCTTTCCTTAACTCTTCTTCTTCAGGAGATTGGGGACTTATTCTGCTACTTTGGGTAACATTGCTAATGAGTTAAATAATTAGTAACCAAGAAGGAGCAAACAACTCACCATTAAGGACTTTCCCACCTTTAAATACT
Organism: Heterodontus francisci; assembly: GCF_036365525.1. Lineage (NCBI taxonomy): Eukaryota > Metazoa > Chordata > Chondrichthyes > Heterodontiformes > Heterodontidae > Heterodontus > Heterodontus francisci. Next base: position 160,579,366 of record NC_090372.1, on the reverse strand, counting down.
TTAACAATCCTAAAAAGAGAGATTAAATTGGTAGCGGTAACCGAAACCGCTGTTAGAGGACACACAGAAAATGGTAACTCTGTATAAGGAAAACATGTTTTGCTGGGAGCACTACTTCTTTGTTTGTATCTGACTAAATTTCATAAGAAACAAGGCTTTCTGATTTTGTGTGAGAGGAGATAAGTTTTGTGTTGCTAACGTCCTGCAATGCCAGATCTCTGCTCATTTTACACATAACATGCACTTCAGACTGGCTGATGGAGTGGGAATAGGAAGCTCCCACCTGCTACATGGTGAAACTGTAGATAAAGTGCCCCTCAACTCTGTCCTCAGGTTCATTCAAGTTCAGCCAAGCTAAATTCTGGGAAATGAAAAGATAATACAACAAAGAATCATAGATGCTCATGTAAAGCAAGGCATTTCTCAAGGACTGTCAAGGCAGTGATAGTGTGATAGCATACAAATTTGTCACTTTATATCTAAATTTGTGTAAGTTCTTTGTTAAAAAGATTGCTATGAAATAATGAAAGTGAAATTGTTAAATGTTGTCTAATTTTTACCCATTGCTTTATCTGAAGTCATCACAATTTTGTATACGACTGTTTTAAGATGATAGATAGCTAAAGGTATGAGCTCTTGTAATACATGTGACTTAGATTGGTTAATAAAATTGAAGTTTATTTGAGAATCAAAGATACATATATTTTTTATTACTTCATGTTAATTAAAATTGGTTAGATTAGAAATTAAAATTGTTAGATATTGTAGATATTCTCAGTATAGTTGTGCACATAAGTGTAAAATGGGTGGAAATGCATCTCTGAAATGACAGGTGGGAGAGATTACCGGAATTTAAAAAAAACTATGTCTATACCAGCCTGATCTCAGCAGACATTAAAGTGGGTCACTTGGTTGTACAATATATTTCCCTGAAACTCAGGAATGAGATTTAAGCCAGCTAGTCCAGATACTAGAATATAAAGTGACCTGCCCTGAAGCAGAGACATAAAATGGGAACATATATCACAGCAACAGACAGAGGTCCATCAGTCTGACATCCTAAAAAGCTTACATTATCATCCCAGAGGAATGTAAGGCAACCAACTCCAGTATGCCAATTCCAAAGAATGAGGTTGTATAAATTTCTGGAATCATTACTAACTGTGAGCCTATCAGGAATAAGCTGAACTCATTAGGCTTTAATACATTTGATAGAGTTACTATTCTGTTAACCTGCCAGCTGCATAAGGAGTCTAATCATAAACTAATCTTGCCAATTTACATTGATCTTGGAAACCAACCTTTACTTATCAACTTATAATCAGCAATCTAGTTAACACTGAATTACTGTGACAGAATTGAACAGCTTTTGTAACTCCATTATTCAGTTCAGCAGTTAATCCCATCTACTGAATAATCAAACAATTAAAATTTAAATGCTGCTAATTATAATCATAGGTTGATAAAGAAAGATTAGATCATAACTTTATGGCCTGGCTTCGTTGATAATTTGGTGAAAAAGGAATAAATCATTTACTGAATCTATGTGTTTGTTTGTATCCTAATGGGAGATTGGGAATATAAAGATTAATATAATTTGAATTGATTGATGTAAAATGGTTTGGTGAGCTACAATTAGTCATCATTCCTTCCCAGGGAAGACTGGGTGATAACCCCCAGACTGTTGCATGATGAGTTAAAGTGAAGGAATAAAGAATTCATTTGGTGCCCTTTGAGAAACATTACCGTCAAATGTTATTAACATACTGATCCCAGTGATCTAATAGAACTTAATTATAACCGCACAGAATCTAGGTAATTATACCTTCCACGTCATGTTCCAGCCATCACACTGAGTACATACCACTTCCTATTCCTACACATAAATATTTGTGTGTTTAGAGTTGCTTGGTCATGCCTTCACATGGCCAGTTTGTTAAAGAACATACTGATACTAGTGAAAGTCCAAAAGTAGACAAATTTTTTTAAAATTCTTTCATGGGATGTGAGCATCACTGTCAAGGCCGGCATTTGTTGCCCATCCCTGGTTGCCCTTGAGAAGGTGGTGGTGAGCAACCTTTTGAACTGCTGCAGTCCATTTAGTATAGGTACACTCACAGTGCTGTTAGGAAGGGAGTTCCATGTTTTTTACCCAATGACAGTGAAGGAACGGTGATATAGTTCCAAGTCAGGAAGTAAGCAGGCAAAAGGTAGCAGCTTGTGGCTGAGTGCGGCTCATGACAGGGAGTGAGCTTGGGAATTTGGTAAATGAGGGAATTCAGTGCAGTGAGGGAGCAGGTGGTGCTCTGACCTTTTACAAAAAAAGGAATGGTCTGAGAAGGGGAACCAGAGACCACCAGCGAGATGTGAGAGCTGAGGCCCAGAAGCATTAATTAGGTGAGCAAACAGGTGAGTGGTTGATGAGTTTTAAGTTTTTTGTTTTGTTTTTTGCTCTCTCTAAATAAGGGCAGTAGTTTGACTAGTATTGGCAGATACAAATATTACATTACATTTATAGCTAGAGTGGCAGATTAGCAAACAGCGGGCCTGTGAGAGAGCAGAGCCAGAGCGGAAGACTAGAAAAGAGCTAGATAGTTTGTGGGTTTAGAGTTGACCGACAGTGTTCTATAGAAAATCAAGTGTGACATCACTAGGAAGCAGGTAAATGATTGGTGAGCATTTCTTCACTTTTTTTTCTCTCTTTTCTCTTGAAACTCAGGTATTTATTATGAGTAGCAAGTTTATTATCTAATAGATAGAGAAATGGCAGGAATGCTATGACATTTGGAGTGCACATGCTATGCTATGTGGGAACTCCAGGCCACATCCCGTGTCCTGGCTAACCATATGTGCAGGAATTGTCATCATTTGCAGCAGCTCGAGCTCCAGGTTTCAGAATTTGAAGTTGGCATTACAGTGGCACATAAGTGAGGTTGAGAGCTTCATGGAAAGCACATCTTTAGATGTAGCCACCATGCAGCTGAAGAGTATGCAAGGAGAGAAGGAATGGGTGACCGCCTGGCAGCCAAGAAGAAACGGGCAGGTAGTGCAGGAGTCCCCTGAGTGCGTCTCACTCTCCAACCTATATTCAACTCTGAATACTGAGGAATTGGTGGTTCATCTGGGGAGTGCAGCCAATGCCAGGTCGATGGCACCATGGTTGGCTCAGCTGCATGACGAGGGGGGGTAGCACAAAGAGGACAGGAAGAACAATAGTGATAGGAGATTCGATTAAAAGACAGGACCTCTAGGGTTGTAATCTCGGGATTACTCCCTGTGCCGTGTGCCATTGAGGCTAGAAATAGGAAGATAGTGCAGCTAAACACGTGGCTGAACAGCTGGTGTAGAAGGGAGGGTTTCAGATATCTGGACCATTGGGATCTCTTCAGGGACAGATGGGACCTGTACAAGAATGACAGGTTGCATCTAAACTGGAGGGGCACAAATATCCTGGCTGCGAGGTTTGCTAGCGTCACTCGGGAGGGTTTAAACTAGTGTGGCAGGGGGGTGGGAACCAGAGCAGTAGGACAGCAAGTGAAATAAATGAAGGGGAGCTAGTAAATAAGGCCAGTAAGACTAAGAGGAAGAGCAGGCAGGGAGATGTTGTGGAGCACAGTGGGACTGGTGGTCTGAAGTGCATTTGTTTCAATGCGAGAAGTATAACAGGTAAGGCAGATGAACTTGGAGCTTGGATTAGTACTTGGAACTATGATGTTGTTGCTATTACAGAGACTTGGTTGAGGGAAGGACAGGATTGGCAGCTAAATGTTCCAGGATTTAGAAGCTTCAGGCGGGATAGAAGGGGATGTAAAAGGGGTGGGGCAGTTGCATTACTTGTTAAGGAGCATATCACAGCTGTACTGCGGGAGGACACCTCAGAGGGGCCGTGCAGCGAGGCAATATGGGTGGAGCTCAGGAATAGGAAGGGTGCAGTCATGATATTGGGGGTTTTCTACAGGCCTCCCAACAGCCAGCGGGAGGTAGAGGAGCAGATGTGTAGACAGATTTTGGAAAGATGTAAAGGTAACAGGGTTGTAGTAGTGGGTGATTTTAACTTCCCCTATATTGACTGGGACTCACAGTGCTAAGGGCTTGGATGGGGCAGAATTTGTAAGGAGCATCCAGGAGGGCTTCTTGAAACAATATGTAGATAGTCCAACTAGGGATGGGCCTGGTATTGGGGAATGAGCCCGGCCAAGTGGTCAAAGTTTCAGTAGGGGAACATTTCGGGAACACTGACCATAATTCCATAAGTTTTAAGGTACTTGTGGATAAGGATAAGAGTAGTCCTCGGGTGAAGGTGCTAAATTGGGGGAAGGCTAATTATATCAATATTAGGCAGGAACTGAAGAATTTAGATTGGGGGCGGCTGTTTGAGGGTAAATCAACATCTGACATGTGGGAATCTTTCAAACGTCAGCTGATTAGAATCCAGGACCAGCATGTTCCTGTGAGGAAGAAGGATAAGTTTGGCAAGTTTCGGGAGCCTTGGATAACGCAGGATATTGTGAGCCTAGTCAAAAAGAAAAGGAAGCATTCATAAGGGCTGGAAGGCTAGGAACAGACGAATCCCTTGAGGAATATAAAGACAGTAGGAAGGAACTTAAGCAAGGAGTCAGGAAGGCTAAAAGGGGTCATGAAAAGTCATTGGCAAACAGGATTAAAGAAAATCCCAAGGCTTTTTATACGTATATAAAGAGCAAGAGGGTAACCAGGGAAAGGGTTGGCCCACTCAAGGACAGAGGAGGGAATCTATGTGTGGAGCCAGAGGAAATGGGCGAGGTACTAAATGAGTACTTTGCATCAGTATTCACCAAAGAGAAGGACTTGGTGGATGATGAGCCTAGGGAAGGGAGTGTAGATAGTCTCAGTCATCTCATTATCAAAACGGAGGAGGTGTTGGGTGTCTTGCAAAGCATTAAGTTAGATAAGTCCCCAGGGCCTGATGGGATCTACCCCAGAATGCTGAGGGAGGCAAGGGGAGAAATTGCTGGGGCCTTGACAGAAATCTTTGCATCCTCATTGGCTACAGGTGAGGTCCCAGAGGACTGGAGAATAGCCAATGTTGTTCCTTTGTTTAAGAAGGGTAGCAAGGATAATCCAGGAAATTATAGGCCGGTGAGCCTTATGTCAGTGGTAGGGAAATTATTAGAGAGGATTCTTCGGAACAGGATTTACTCCCATTTGGAAACAAACAAACTTATTAGCGAGAGGCAGCATGGTTTTGTGAAGGGGAGGTCGTGTCTCACTAATTTGATTGAGTTTTTTGAGCAAGTGACAAAGATGATTGATGAAGGAAGGGCAGTGGATGTTATCTATATGGACTTCAGTAAAGCCTTTGACAAGGTCCCTCATGGCAGACTGGTACAAAAGGTGAAGTCACACGGGATCAGAGGTGAGCTGGCAAGATGGTTACAGAACTGGCTCAGTCATAGAAGACAGAGGGTAGCAGTGGAAGGGTGCTTTTCTGAATGGAGGGATGTGACTAGTGGTGTTCCGCAGGGATCTGTGCTGGGACCTTTGCTCTTTGTAGTATATATAAATGATTTGGAGGAAAATGTAGCTGGTCTGATTAGTAAGTTTGCAGATGACACAAAGGTTGGTGGAGTTGTGGATAGTGATGAGGATCGTCAGATAATACAGCAGGATATAGATCGGTTGGAGACTTGGGCGGAGAAATGGCAGATGGAGTTTAATCCGGACAAATGTGAGGTAATGCATTTTGGAAGGTCTAATGCAGGTGGGAAGTATACAGTAAATGGCAGAACCCTTAGGAGTATTGACAGGCAGAGAGATCTGGGCTTACAGGTACACAGGTCACTGAAAGTGGCAACGCATGTGGATAAGGTAGTCAAGAAGGCATACGGAATGCTTGCCTTCCTCGGTCGGGGCATAGAGTATAAAAATTGGCAAGTCATGCTGCAGCTGTACAGAACTTTAGTTAGGCCACACTTAGAATATTGCGTGCAATTGTGGTCGCCACACTACCAGAAGGACGTGGAGGCTTTGGAGAGGGTACAGAGAGGTTTACCAGGATGTTGCCTGGTCTGAAGGGCATTAGCTATGAGGAGAGGTTGGATAAACTCAGATTATTTCACTGGAACGACAGAGGTGGAGGGGCGACATGATAGAGGTTTACAAAGTTATGAGTGGCATGGACAGAGTGGATAGTCAGAAGCTTTTTCCCAGGTGGAAGAGTCAGTTGCTAGGGGACATAGGTTTAAGGTGAGAGGGGCAAAGTTTAGAGAGGATGTGTGAGGCAAGTTCTTTACACAGAGGGTGGTGAGTGCCTGGAACTTGCTGCCAGGGGAGGTGGTGGAAGCAGGTACCATAGCGACGTTTAAGAGGCATCTTGACAAATACATGAATAGGATGGGAATAGAGGGATACGGTCCCCGGAAGTGCAGAAGGTTTTAATTTAGGCAGGCATCAAGATCAGCGCAGGCTTGGAGAGCCGAATGGCCTGTTCCTGTGCTGTACTGTTCTTTGTTCTTTGATTGTTAGGGGAATAGACAGGTGTTTCTGTGGCTGTAGACTTGAGTCCAGGATGGTGTGTTGCCTCCCTGGTGCCAGGGTCAAGGATGTCACAGAACAGCTGCAGAGCACCTTGTGGGGATAGGGGTGTGAACAGCCAGCGGTCGTGGTCCACATCGGTACCAATGACATAGGTAGGAAGACGGATGTGGTCCTGCAGTCAGACTTTAGGGAGTTAGGTAAGAAATTAGCAAGTAGGACCTCAAAAGTAGTAAGCTCTGGATTACTCCGGTACCACGTGCAAGTGAGAATAGAAACAAGAGGATAGAGCAGATGAATGCGTGGCTGGAAAGTTGGTGCAGGAGGGAGGGCTTGAGATTCCTGGGTTACTGGGACCAGTTCCGGAGGAGATGGGACCTGTAGAGGCTGGATGGGTTGTACCTGAACAGAGCTGGTGCAAATTTCCTTGCAGGGCAATTTGCTTGTGCCATTGGGGAGGTTTTAAACTAAATGGACAGGGGTGTGGGAACCAGGGATAATACAAGACAGGAAGACCAAGGTGCACAGGGAATTGGGAGAGACAGATTACGTTAGAGTAGGAAATAGTATTAAGTGAGGTCGGAGTAAGAGGAAAAATAATAAAGTTGTTATATCCAGGTGAGAAGGGGTCTAGGGTTCCCTCTCAGCCTTCACCTGGCCTTACCATAACAGGGTTTAATTTTAATCACACCGTGTTTTTAGCTCTCCCTTGGTGAATCCTTGTTCACTGCTTTCCAATTATAAGGCAAAGAAACCAGCACAAACAGGTTTTCTTAGGTTTAAAGAAGAAAGGTTGAACTTTATTAAACTTAAACTCTAATTCGGTTAACGCCTATGAATACACAACGTGCCCACGCTCGCATGCATATGCAATACACACATGCAGATAGAGACAGAAAAGAGCAGAAGAAGTAAAGTGGAAAAGTTTGAGGCAATATCTGAAGATGGTTTTGGTTACTGTTCTTTGAGCTCGTTGTAGAGTCCTTGATTGTAGGTAGGTCTTGCTTTTCGTTGGGGCCCAGTATTCTTCTTAAACTTTGTTTGATGTGGGAGACTTTTCTCTCTTGAGGTTCACGTGTCTTCAGTGGATCTAGAGGCTTGTGAGAAAGATGTGGGAGCAGACAGGAGAGGCCTTCTCAGTTCAGGAGCAAACAGTCTCTCTGAGTTCAAAAACTGTCTGTATAATACAAAACTCCCCAAGTTGGCCAGCAAGTTAGTCATGTGATGACCTGGTGTAACCACTTCTGTATTTGTGGATTCTCTTGTCCTCGCAGACCCTGGCATGTCTCTTCTTACTCACAATACCTGGTGATCAAAGTCCTTTTTAGGTTAAGTGGATAAGGAAAGTAACCTCTCTTGTCCCTACTGGTATGCAAATGTCCTCCAGCTAAGTGTCTGGCAGACCTTGTTACAGGCTTTCTCTTCCTCCCAGCAACAATTTGAAATTTAATGTCCATATGGCGAAATTTATATGCCTCTTTCTTGGCAGGTGGGGACCCAGCCTGACACCTCCACACCCAACGGAATGAAATACGAAATGTAAAAAGCGCATTTCATTAAAAAGGGTCGAGAGAGAAAATATAAGATATAGGGAAAAACGCGTCTCTCTCATTCATTCACATTCATTAATAAATCCTAAAACCTGTTACAGCCTGTCTTTTCTAGGTGGCAGTGCTGCTTTAACTACCCCTTTTTTGGCATCCCAGTAAACGTGTTTTTTTGAAGTTTTCTTCAGTTTGCCCATTTCCATGACTGCCTAGGGTTTTTGTATGGGTTGAGGTCTGCAAAGGGGGGGGGGGGTTAGATTTAATGAGCCCTAAATTGGTTTTTTTTTTCAGGAGAGTCAGTAGTGGGCGGATCTATCCTGAACTCTCTTTCACTGCTTTGCTGAGTCATGTAAATGCTTTTGACTTTAGGGGATGGGTGGTTCTCTTTTTTTCTGATTGTGGGGGAGTATTCTTTGCTAATCTCCCTTTTGTCCTCTGGGCCACTCATGTCTGCAGGTATTTGTGCAGACTCTATTGCATTCACCTGTGACACTTCGACTAGGTGAGGCATCACCCTCACAGTTTCCCTGCCCCCTAGAGGTCTTTTTTTGTCTTTACAGGTACCTGTAAATGCTGTTAGCAACTCTGGTGGGGTACTTCTAGTGTCTGCATTTACATAGGAGGATGTGGGGTCTAGCTTTTCAAATTTCTCAGGTTTGGCTGACCAGACGGTAAGGATTTTCATCCAGGGTTCTTCCTGGACTTCCTTTAACCTGCCCTCTTGATCACTTTCCCCCCGTTCCTTTCTAACCCATTGCCAGCCTGGTGCCTGCCTGTCCCCTTTTGTTCTCGGCAGGGGTCCCTTACAGTTCACCGGCCCTCTGCTGGAGGATCCTCCAACCACTGATACAGGACTTAGGGGGTGCAGATTTTACTGTAGGTTGGGGTTTCCCCTCAACCTGGCACATGTGACAACTCCTACATACTTCACCACATCTTTGTAGAGTTTTGGCCAGTCAAACTGCTCTCTTATGTGCGATTTGGCTTTTTGTGGACCGGGAGAGGCAGGGATTAAATAGGGATAGTCAGCATGGCTTTGTCAGGGGAAGATCTTGTCTAACTAACTTGATTGAATTTTTTGAGGCAGTGACTAGATGTGTAGATGAGGGTAAAGCAGTTGATGTAGTCTACATGGACTTCGGTAAGGCTTTTGATAAGGTCCCGCATGGAAGATTGGTTAAGAAGGCAAGAGCCCATGGGATCCAGGGAAATTTGGCAAATTAGATTCAAAATTGGTTTAGTGGCAGGCGACAGAGAGTAATGGTTGAGGGTTATTTTTGCGAGTGGAAGCTTGTGACCAATGGTGTACCACAGGGATGGGTGCTGGGACCCTTGCTGTTTGTAGTGCACATTAATGATTTTGATGTGAATATAGGAGGTATGATCAGTAAGTTCACAGATGACATGAAAATTGGTGGTGTCGTAAACAGTGTGGAGGAAAGCCTTAGATTATAGGACAATATAGATGGGCTGGTGAGATGGGCGGAGCAGGGGCAAATGGAATTTAATCCTGAGAAGTGTGAGTTGATGCATTTTGGGAGGACTAACAAGGCAAGGGAATATACAGTGGATGGTAGGACCCAAGGAGGTACAGAGGGTCAGTACAATTCAAAACTCCCCAAGTTGGCCAGCAGGTTAGTCACGTGACCAACTTGTGTAACCACTTCTGTGTTTGTGGATTCTCTTGTCCTCTTCTTATACACAGTACCTGGTGATCAAAGTCCCTTTTAGGATAAGTGGATAAGGGAAGTAACCTCTCTTGGCCCTACTGATATGCAAATGTACTCCAGCTAAGTGTCTGGCAGCCCTTGTTACAGGCCTTCTCTTCTTCCCAGCAACAATTTGAAATTTAATGTCCATATGGCGAATTTATATGCCTCGTTCTTGGTAGGTGGGGGCCCAGCATGACAAAGTCTAAATTAGGGTTACTGTGCATGTAGGTGAATGCATGGAGTGTGGCAAGTAAGGCTGGTGAGCTGCAGGTGCAGATAGCCAGGTGGAAGTATGATGTTGTGGCGATAACGGAGACCTGGCTCAAAGAAGGGCAGGGATGGATGTCAAATATTCAGCAAAATGTTCAGCAAAGATAGGAAAGGAAGAAAAGAGGGAGGGGTGAAAATTTGATTAAGGAGAACATTGTGGTGCTGGAGAGAGAAGATGTACCAGAGAGGTCAAGGACAGAATCTACTGGGCTAGAACTGAGGAACAAAAAATGTGCAATTACATTTTCTGGTGTAGTGTATAGGTTACCAACTAGCAGAAAAGATGTAGAGGAACACATTTGCAAGGAAATTACAGAGAGGTGCAGGAATTATAGAGTGGTTATAATGGAGGACTTCAATTTTTCAAATATGGATTGGGGTAGTAGTGGTGTAAAGGGCAGAGAGGGGCAAGAATTTCTAGAGTGTGCTCACAGTTATGAGCAAAGTTATCGCTCATGGAATAAAAGGGAGTCACGAAATTGGCTGAGTGAGAGGAAACACAGAGTAGTGATTAATGGATGTTTTTCGGACAGGAGGAAAATTTTAGTGCAGTTCCCCAAGGGTCTTCCTGATATATATTAGACCTTAATATAGACCTTGGTGTACAGGGCACAATTTCAAAATCTGTGGATGATACAAAACTCAGAAACATTGTGAACTGTGGGGAGGATAGGGTAGAACTTCAAAAGGACATAGACAGGTTAATGGAATGGATGGACAAGTGGCAGATAAACTTTAATGCAGAAAAGTGTGAAGCAATTCATTATGGTAGGAAGAATGTGGAGAGACAATATATAATAAAGGGTGCAATTCTAAAGGGGGAGCGGGAGCAGAGAGACCTGGGTGTATGTGTGCATAAATCATTGAAGGTGGCAGGACAGGCTGAGAGAGTGGTTAATAGTCCATACCGCATCCTCGGCTTTATTAATAGGGGCACAGAGTATAAAAGCAAGGAAATTATGTTAACTTTTAAAGAACACTGGTTCAGCCTCAGCTGGAGTATTATGTCCAGTTCTGGGCACCACACTTCAGGAAATATGTGAGGGCATTGAAGAGAGTGCAGAAAAGATTCACGGGAATGGTTCCAGGGATGAGGAACTTCAGTTACATGGATAGATTGGAGAGGTTGGGACTGTTTTCCTTGGAGAAGAGAATGTTGAGAGGAGATTTAATAGAAGTGTTCAAAATCATGAGGGGTCTAGACATGGTAGATAGAGAACAAAAGGTCACAGATTTAAGGTAATGGGCAAAAGAAGCAATGGCGACATGAGCAAAAACTTTGTCATGCAGAGAGTGGTTGGGATCTGGAATAGAAACATAGAAAATTGGAGCAGGAGTAGGCCATTCGGCCCTTCGAGCCTGCTTCGCCATTCATCCTGATCATGACTGATCATCCAACTCAGTAACCTGGTCCCGATTTCGTCCCATACCCTTTGATCCCTTTAGACCCAAGAGCTACATCTAACTCCTTCTTGAAAACATACAATGTTTTGGCCTCAACTGCTTTCTGTGGTAGCGAATTCCACAGGCTCACCACTCTCTGGGTGAAAAAATTTCTCCTCATCTCAGTCCTGAAAGGTTTACCCCATATCCTTGGACTATGACCCCTGGTTCTGGACTCCCCCACCAACGGGAACATCCTTCCTGCATCTACCCTGTCAAGTCCTGTTAGAATTTTATAGGTTTCTATGAGATCAACCCTCACTCTTCTGAACTCCAGCAAATATAATCCTAACCGTCAATCTCTCCTCATACGTCAGTCCCGCCATCCCAGGAATCAGTCTGGTAAACCTTCGCTGCACTCCCTCTATAGCAAGAACATCCTTCCTCAGATAAGGAGACCAAAACTGCACATAATATTCCAGGTGTGGCCTCACCGAGGCCCTGTATAATTGCAGCAAGACATCCCTGCTCCTGTACTCGAATCCTCTCACTATGAAGGCCAACATACCATTTGCCTTTTTTACCGCCTGTTGGACCTGCATGCTTACCTTCAGCGACTGGTGTACGAGAACACCCAGGTCTCACTGCATATTCCCCTCTCTCAGTTTATAGCCGTTCAGATAATATTCTGTCTTCCTGTTTTCGCGACCAAAGAGGATAACCTCACATTTATCCACATTATAGTGCATCTGCCATGCATTAGCCCACTCACTCAACTTGTCCAAATCACCCTGAGAGTGTGGTGGAGGCAGGTTCAATCGAGCCATTCAAGAGGGAATGGAATGTTATCTGAAAAGAAAGAATGTGCAGGGCTAAGAGGAGAAGCGGGGAAGTGGCACTCGGTAAATTGCTCTTTCAGAGAGCCAGCGCAGACACGATGGGCCAAATAGCCTCCTGTGCTGTAACAATTCTGTGATTCTGTCTGTGATTCTGTGTCTGGTTTGAAGGGGAACTCACAGGTGGTGATATTCCCAGACGTTTGCTGCCCTTGTAGTCTAGGTGGTAGTGGTCGTGGATTTGGAAGGTACTGTCAAAGGAGGTTTGGTGAGTTGCTGCAATGCATCTTGTAGATGGTACACACTGCTGCCACTGCGTGATGGTGGTGGAGGGATTGAATGTTTAAAGTGGTAGATGGAGTGCCAATTAAACTGCTTTGTCCTGGATGGTGTTGAGATCCTTAAGTGTTAGTAGAGCTGCATTCATCCAGGCAAGTGGAGAGAATTCCATCACATGCTTGACTTGTGCCTGTAGATGGTGGACGGGCTTTGGGGCATGAGAAGGTGAGTTGCTCACTACAGATTTCCCAGCCTCTGACCTTCTCTTGTAGCCACAGTACACTTATATGGCCGATCCAGTTCAGTTTTTGGTCAATGGTAAACCCCAGGATGTTGATAGTGGGGGATTCAGTGATGGAAATGTCATTGAATGTCAAGGGGAGATGGTTAGCTTCTCTCTTGTTTGAGATGGTCATTACCTGGCATGTGTGTGGTGTGAATGTTACATGCCAATTGTCAGCCCAAGCCCGAATGTTGTCCAGGTCTTGCACAATGTTGACATGGATTGCTTCAGTATCTGAGGAGTTTCAAATGGTACTGAATATTGAATGGTAATCATCAGCGAACATCCCCACTTCTGAGCTTATGATGGAGGGATGGTCATTGATGAAGCAGCTGAAGGTGGTTGGACTTAGGAGACTACCCTGGGGAACTCCTGCAATGATGTCCTAGGCCTTAGATGTTTGACCTTCCATAATGACAACCATCTTCCTTTGTGCTAGGTATGACTCCAACCAGCAGAGAGTTTTCCCCCTGATTCTTATTGACTCCAGTTTTGCTGGAGCTCCTTGATGCCACACTTGATCAAATGCTGTCTTGATATCTTGATCTCACCTCACCTCTTGAGTTCAGCTCTTTTGCCCATGTTTGGACTAAAGCTGTAATGAGGTGAGCAACTGAGTGGCCCTGATGGAACCCAAACTGAGCATCAGTGAGCAGGTTATTGGAATGCCGCTTGGTAGCATTGTCGAAGACATCTTCCATCACTTTGCTGATGATTGAGGGTAGTCCAGAATTACTCCAGAATTGGCCTTTATAGCCACTCCAGGCGCTGCTTCACAAACCACTGACCACCTCCAGGCGCGTATCCATTGTCTCTCGAGATAAGGAGGCCCAAAAGAAGAGGGTAGACTGATGGGGCGGTAATTGGTCAGGTTGGATATGTCCTGCTTTTTGTGTACAGGACATACCTGGGCAATTTTCCACATTGTCGGGTAGATGCCAATGTTGTAGTTGTACTGAAACAGCTTGGCTAGGGGCGCAGCCATTTCTGGAACACAAGTCTTCAGTACTATTGCTGGAATATTGTCAGGGCTATAGCTCTTTCATTATCCAGTGCCTTCAGCTGTTTCTTGATATCATGTAGAGTGAATTGAACTGGCTGAAGATTGGCATCTGTGATGCTGGGGACCTCAGGAGGAGGCATTCCAGATCCAAGTCATTTATATATCTCAAAAAAAGCAGTGGTACAGCACCCAACCTTGGGAAACACCATTGCCTACCATCCTTCAGTCTGAAAAACCATGTAGGAATATCATGTAATGGCAATAATGGAAATGGAGCTTCAAAATGGTGAGGACTAGGCACTTAATATTCAAGGCTACAAAGTGTTCAGAAAAGATAGGGAAGGAAAAAAGGAGGTGGGTGGCAGTACTGATTGGGGAAGACAGTGTCGTGCTGGAAAGGAGGGATGTTCTTGAAGGGGCAAAGACAAGAATTGCAAGCAACAGGTCTCAGCTGCCCATCCATGATCTAAGAAAAAATCTCTATTCCCTCTTTTAGAATCTAGTTAGTACCTTGTATAACCTATTAATTTAAATTAATGCCTCTAGGTTGCTCTGTGCTAATACCCTTAACACTAATTCCCTTACTGTTATAATTACGCAATTAGTTTAACTAGCTAAGCTGTAAATTTAATGGAGTACTTTATAGTTTCCCAGTCCCAGTTTAAAATAATGCCCTAGTTTAGAGAGAAAAAAAATCTTACAACTAGTTGAGACATTGGATGCGCTAAAAAATTGATAAAGAGGAGGTGTGAGATAGGCTCGCTGTATTGAAGTCACCAGGACCAGATAAGATGCATCCAAGGATACTTAGGGAAGTAAGGGGGGCAATTGCAGAGACACTGGCCTTAATCTTCCAATCTTCCTTAGATACAGGGGTGGTGCCAGAGGATTAGAGAATTGTAAATGTTACATCCTTGTTCAAAAAAGGGTATAAGGACAAGCCCAGCAACTACAGGCTAGTCAGTTTAACCTCGGTCGTGGGAAAGCTTTTAAAAATGATAATTTGTGACAAAATTAATAGTCACTTAATTAAGGAAAGCCAACACAGATTTGTTAAGGCAAATTGTGTTTAACTAACTTGTTTGAGTTTTTTGGTGAGGTAACAGAGAGGGTTGATGTGGTGTACATGGACTTCCAAAAGGCATTTGATAAAGTGCCACATAATAGGCTTGTCAGCAAAGTTATAGCTCATGGAATAAAAGGGACAGTAGCAGCATGGATACAACATTGGCTGAGTCACAGAAAACAGAAAGTGGTTATGAACAGTTGTTTTTTGGACTGGTGGAAGGTATATAGTGGGATTGTCCAGGGGTCTGTGTTGATATATATTAATGACCTAGACTTGAGTGTACAGGCCACAAATGCAAAATTTGCAGTTGACACAAAACTTGGAAGTATTGTGAAATGTGAGGAAGATAGTGATAAACTTCAAGAGGACATTGACAGGCTGGTGGAATGGGTGGACAAGTTGCAGATGAAATTTAATGCAGAAAATTGTGAAGTGATTCATTTTAGTAGAAATAATGAGGAGAGGCAATATAAACTAAAGGTTACAATTCTAAAGGTGGTGCAGAGGGAACTGGGTGTATATGTGTGCAAATCATTGAAGGTTACAGGGCAGGTTGAGAAAGCGGTTAATAAAACATATGGGATTCTGGGCTTTATAAATAGGGGCACAGAGTACTAAAACAAAGAAGTTATGATAAACATGTGTAAAACACTGGTTTGGCCTCAATTGGAGTATTGTGTCCAGTGCACAGAATCACAGAATTGTTACTGTGCAAAAAGAGGCCATTCAGACCATCGTGACTGCACTGGCTCTCCTAATGATCATTTCACCCAGTGCATCTTCCCCCACCTTCTCCCCATAACCCTGCACATTCTTCCTTGTCATATAACAGTCTAATTCCCTTTTGAATGCTTCAATTGAACCTGCCTCCACCACACTCTCAGCCAGTGCATTCCAGACCTTAACCACTTGCTGTGTGAAAAGGATTTTCCTCATGTCACTTTTGCTTCTTTTATCAATTACTTTAAATCTGTGCCCTGTTGTTCTCGATCCTTTCAAGAGTGGGAACAGTTTTTCCCTGTCTACTCTGTCCAGACCCCACTTGATTTTGAATACCTTTATCAAATTTCCTCTCAGCCTTCTCTTCTCCAAAGAAAACAGTCCAAACTTTGCCAATCTATCTTCATAACTGAAGTTCCTAATCCCTGAAACCATTCACATGAACCTTTTCTGCACCCTCTCTAATGTCTTCACACCCTTCCTAAAGTGCGGCACCCAGAACTGGATGCAATACTTCAGCTGAGGCCAAACTGGTATCCTATTAAAGTTCAACATAACCTCCTTGCTCTTGTACTCTATGCCCCTATTAATAAAGCCCAGGATACTGTATGCTTTATTAACTGCTTTCTCAAGCTGTCCTGACACTTTAAATGACTTATGCACATATACACCCAGTCCTTCCGCTCCTGCATCTTCAGGCTGGGAAGCACTTAAATGTATATATAATGGATGAGCAGGATTTGGGACAGGAAAGAGCACCAGCAGTGGAATTTTAGATGATTTGGAGTCTCTGTAGTGTGCTGCTTGGGTGATTGGTGAACAAGGTGTTGAAAAAGCTGACAACTCAGAATTGAATGAGACATGAAGGTTATATACTATCTGGTTCAGTCTGAAGCGAGCTGCTGAGAGAGGTTTAGAGTCAGGGACAAGTATATGGAGCTTTTAGCAAGATTCTGTTTTCCTCATGTTTTATTGCAAAATCTTCTGGCTTATGCATACTTGATGTCAGTTAATCTGTCAAAATACAAATAGCCCTGGAATCAATGTGGAAAGGTAAAGCTGGATATCGTCAGCACAGGTATGGAATCTGATGTTTGCAGATAGTGTCTTCAAGGAACAGCATGTCAAATGAGCAAATGAGCCAATATTTAGGGGTATTCTGGAGGTCACTGTACGAGGATGGGACATGAACTATGCTAGAATAGAAAGCAGTGGAAGTAAATGGGGGCAGTCCTTTGGAGATGTGTCAAGAAGGAGAGGCAGTGGAGAAGGATGTTTTGTTATGTTGAGTGTTACAGAGACATCAAGAAGGGATAAGTAGCACAGTTGCAGTCACAAAGGATAATATTAGTGACTTTTTTGACAAGGGCAATCTCAATACGGTGGGAAGGGTAAAAGCTGGATTAAAATAATTTGGTAATAGCTTTTGGAGGAGGTACAGAGAAGGACTACATGGTTGATCCTAGAACTTAAGGAAATGGCATATGAGAAAAAATTAACGAACCTGTCTTCTTTCTCTCTTAAAAAAAAGAGTGAAAGGGGTATGATATGACAGAAGTGTTTAAAATTAAGAAAGATTTGGACAAGTTGTATCTAAGTAACATTTTCTGCTATGTACAGACTTTAAATACAAAGGGTCATATTTTAAACCTAAGGACAACAAAAGAAAATAGGAAATGTAAGAGAAAGATTTTTACTAAAAGGGTGATTAGTATGTAGAACAGATTACTGGTGTTAGAACAAGAAACATTAATGGGTTTCAAGAAGGAAGTAGGCAAGTTCTTGTTGACAAATGGGATACACACTTATTAGAAATGCACCAAGGAAATACTGTGAATAGTTGTGCTAGATGGACCAAGGTTTTTTCCTGTCTGAAATTGTTTCAATGAACTATGAGAGAGGTGAGAACGGAGTTGAGTGTGATGATGCATTTAAGAAACTTGGAAATAAAAGGAAGGCTCAATGTGGAATGATATCGACAAAGGAACAAAAATAGTTTACCAAGCAGTTTTTAATGAAGTCATTTCACCTTGACAGGTTTGATTTCAACAGCTCCCCAATATAACCTGTGTTACACCTTCCTTGGACCCGTTTATATATGGCTTAACTTTGAAGCCCAGAAGTTCTGTTTCATCTAGGGAGGAATTTGAGTGGAGGGACCAAAAGTTGGGGCTGAACCTGATCCTATTGGGTTCCTGCTATATTGATACTCTACCACGAATTTCCAAGGGACAGGTAAACACTTTTTCTGCCTACCTCTACCCGATGTCCCAACTGCATTTTGGGATGGTGTCTGGGTGATGTTTCTGGGATACCCTGGGAATTTCACCAGATAAGCAGACATTAGGCCTAACGGTACTTAACATCTGTAAAAAGCAGACATAGTTGCTGATCTGTGTTCCATGTGGGCTTCACCAATTGATGCTGGCATAATTTCTACCCATCTCTTTCATTTCAACACACATGCAGTTAGGTATCACAACAGGAACAGCCCTACTTGGCTACATTACTCATAACTTAATGACCTACATCGCTACAATGGTTAGAGCTGTTCCAGTGCTGCACTTGTGCGGAACTTCACTATAACATACAAAGCATGAGTTGAGCGTCTTCATTATGTGCATCGCTTATTGTAACATCTGATGCAGCATTATATCCAAAACAAATGCACAAATCTCCTAGTAACGATGAAACACTTTGCTATCATATTCTTTTTTATATGTGTCATATAAGCACAAAATTATAGTCACAAAATTTCCCCAACTGATTGGCTTGACAGCAATACATAGGGAGCTTACACAGCAAGTTCTGGATTGTAATCTCATAGATGTGTTACGACCAGGTGAGAAAGGTGTCTAGGGGTCTGTTACTGTCTTCACCTGGTCTTATTGTAACAGGGTTTTATTTTTAAAAACACTGTGTTTTGAGCTCCCTCTTTGTGAATCCTTGTTCACCACTTACCAATTATAAGGCAAAGGAATGAGCATAAACAGACTTTCTTTGGTTTAAAGGAGAAAAGTGAACTTTATTAAACCTTAAACTTGTACTCTAATATGGTTAACGCCTACGATATACAATGCGCCCACGCTAGCACGCACACACGATACACACATGCAAATAGGGACAGAAAAGAGAAGAGGAAAATATAGTAGAGAGGTGTTTGAGGCAATATCAGAAGAGGAAGTGCTAACTGTCTTACTACCGCATTTTTCCTTTCAGTTTTAGTGCTCATTTAGTGCCCCAATGGAGGGAGGGACACCCATTGAAGGATGGCCCATGAGCCTGCCGCACAAATTTTCTCTGAAATTATTTGATGCGCAGCACAGCTGGCAGGCAGGCCAGTGGTTGGGAATTCCCTAGGAAGCGATGCAATGGACAACTTGCACTGCTCCTGTTGGATACCCACTGGGTGCCCATAGAGGAAGAGCTCGCCTATATTTGACCAATTGTCAAGTACTTTACCTGCAGAAAGTCTGTAAGCATTTTGAGTGGAATCTTCCTGGTCCCCTGGAGGCAGGCTTCAAAGAGTGACTGGGAGCAATTTCAGAGCAAGACACATTGGGCCCTGACCTGACACGTTTCTACCTCCCTGCGATCTTCCTGAAGGTCAGTCTTCACTGGCAGAGGCTACCCGCCTGGCAGCAGAGGGTAACAAATCTGCATAATTAACTTCCCATTTGAGGTCTGTCTGGACATGCTGCTGGGATCATCCCAGCAGCGGATGGGGCCCCCAATGTAGGCCAAGCCCGATAGGTGCCTGGAGGTGGCTTGCCAGCGGCTGCCCTGGAGAGTCCCACAAGGCCTGCTACAATCACCACCCCCCCCCCCCCCCCCACCTCACCACCACCCCCCCCCCCACCCTTCCACCCACCAGAGACTTGCAGCTATGGTTACCACTTATTTTATTAAAGTTCAAACCTCTTCAGAGAGTATCTCAAGATGGAGGTACCCTCGTGTTTCCTCCTCCGACAGTGGCAGTGCCCACCTCGGACAGTGGGATTGCCATCGATCCAAGGCTGCAGGCCTTCTGATTGGGCAGGCAGCCTCAGGGACCCACCCAACATCCTTACTTGGACAGTGAACCTGGAGGCAGCCTCTTACTTGGCTACCTCCAGGAAGATCTTGCAGGTGGGCGCCATGAAAATCAGAGTGGGGTTGGGTCCTGAAAATGGCCCCAACTCATACTCATATCCTCAGAGCACCGAGGCCTCACTGCTGCCATTAAAATGCGGCAGGGCCTTCTCGGCGTCAGGGGTCGTGGTGGACCGCTCCTGCAAGTATTTAACGGACAACCCCCACCACGACCCCTCACATCGAGGGGCTGGTAATATTCAGCCCTAAGTGTCAAGGCTGTTCCTGAGCTATCAGCTTTATGTGGCTACATCAACATTTTTGAAGCTGTTGGTCAGCTTTTACCAGCTTTGTTGGTAGACACATATGACATGGAGTGATACATGTCATGAAGTTCTCAAGGTAGCCTTGGGTTACATACCCAGATAATCAATATGCAAGACTTTAACTCCTCAAATATTCTATAACTGAAGAAATGAGCTAACCAATTTACACTGGCATACCCACTCTTTAACAAATTATTGAACCTGCATGATAAAGATGTGCACACCCGCTGCATTGAACCCTTCCCCCATTATTGGACAAGGCAAGAGAAATTTGCATAGGTGGTTAAGCAAACATTTGAAAGAATTTTGTTTGGCTCCAATCCTACTTTGAAACTTGCAGATATTGCAAATGCTGAAGAAAAGATGGGCAACTAGCATTATATAGGATTAAACAGCTGCAAAAATCAAATAAATAGGAATTCTCCCATACTTGAAAATTCTATTTTCAATCATTTGTTCTTAAGTGTTCAAAACAGACTGCAGACTGCAAGCTGATTGTGGAAATTCGAGTTTGGTGAGTGGGGATTTACCCTCTAGATAAAGTAGGGTCAAGAAAGTAAAGTAAGTTTCTTACAGACTTCGGCAGGGATTAACAGGCTCAACTGCAGAGTAGCTGATTAGTTAAGTAGCTGACCAGTCAAATCTGCAGTTTAAGCTTTAAATACAAAGGTCTGGGTTGCAGCCTGCAAACAGTTGGCAGACTGCAGGCTGAGTGTGGAGATTTGAGTTTGGTGAGTGACGAGTTCAGTGAAGTGGGGGAGGAGGTGCTCCATTTTTCTACTTTTTTAACTGTCCAGTATTTGGTTCTTGTTTTGGTGCAGTGGAAGGAGCTGGTTGGTGAGTAACTGCTAAGCTATTCTACTTATAATAAATAGTCTGTAAAGTTAAGGTATGGCAGGGCAGCTCTGCCTAGTGGAATGTACAGCCTGGGGCATGTGAGAAGTCATGGACACACCATGTGTCTCAGACAGACTCATCTACAGGAAGTGTCACCGGCAGCAGAAGCTTGAGCTTTGGGTTTCGGAACTTGAGCTGGAGTCACTGTTGTGCATCCGCGAGGCAGAAGACCATGTGGATAGACATTTAGGGAGGTGGTCACTTCACAGGTTAGGAGCATGTGGGCAGAGAGGGAATGGGTGACTACCAGGCAGTCTAAGAGAACAAGGCAGGTAGTACAAGAGTCCCCTGATACAATCTCACTCGCTAATCGGTTTTCCATTTTGGATACTAGTGAGGGTGACGGTTCCTCAGAGGAGTGCAGTCAGAGTCATGTTTGTGGCACTACAGCAGCACGGGAGGGGAGGAAGAAGAGTGGAAGAACAGTAGTGATAGGGGATTCATTAGTTCGGAGAACAGACAAGTGTTTCTGTGGCAGTAAACATGACTCCGGGATGGTGTGTTGCCTCCCTGGTGCCAGAGTCAAGGATATCATGGAGCAGCTGCAGGATGTTCTTCTGGGGGAGGGTGAACAGCCAGAGGTCATGGTCCACATTGGTACCAATAACATAGGTAAGAAGGAGGATAAGGTCTTGAAAGCAGATTTTAGGGAGCTAGGAAGGAGATTAAAAAGCAGGATCTCAAAAGCAGTAATCTCTGGATTACTGCCAGTCCCATGTGCAAGTGAGCAAAAGAATAAGAGAATTGAGCGATTGAACATGTGGCTGGAGAACTGATGTAGGAGGGAGCGCATCAGATTTCTGAGACATTGGGACCGGTTCTGGGGCAGGTGGGACCCCTGTACAAGATGTACGGGTTGTATCTTAGCAGGACTGGGATGAATATCCTCGCAGGGAGATTTGCTAGTGCAGTTGGGGAGGGTTTAAACTAAATTGTGGGGGGGCTGGGAACCTGAGAGGGAGCTCCGATTGGAGGGAAGCAAAATTGGTAACTTGTCAGGGGTGTGGGAACCAGGAGAAAGTATCAGAGAGGAATACCAAGGAGCACAGAATACTGGGGGAGATTGATAGCATGAGAGTAGGGAATAGTAAGTTATTAGGTGGGGTCAGAGTAAGGGAGAAAGTAATAAAGTCTGAATCAGGGTTAATGTGCATTTATGTGAATGCACAGAGTGTGGTAAATAAGACGCAGATTGCCATGTGGAAATATGATGTTATGGCTTTAACAGAGACCTGGCTCAAAGAAGGGCAGGACTGGGTGTTAGATATTCCTGGATACAAGGTGTTCAGGAAAGAAAGGAAAGGGAATAAAGGGGAGGGGCGGTGGTATTGATGAAGGAGAGCATTGCAGCGTTGGAGAAAAAGGATGTCCCAGTGGTGTCGAGGCCAGAATCAATTTGGCTAGAGCTAAGGAACAAAAAAGATGTGGTTACATTGCTCGGTGTTGTCTATAGGCCCCCAGCTAGTGGGAAGGACGTGGAGGAACAAATCTGCAAGGAAATTACAGAGAGGCGCAAAAATTATAGGGTAGTTATAACGGGGCACTTTAATTATCCAAACGTAGACTGGGATAATAGTAATGTAAAGGGCAGTGAGGGGCAAAATTTCCTTCAGTGTGTTCAGGAAAATTTTCTACAACAGTATGTTGCAAGTCCAATGAGAAAGGAGGCACTGCTAGACCTGGTTCTTGAAAATGAGGTGGGCCAAGTGGATCAAGTATCAGTAGGAGAGCATTTAGGGGATAGAGATCATTGTATCATAAGGTTTAGGCTGACTATGGAAAAGGATAAAGAGCAGTCCAGGGTAAGAATAATTAACTGGGAGAAGACCAACTTCAATGTGGTAAGCATGGAGTTGAGACAAATAAATTGGAGTCAATAGCTGACTGGAAAACTGGGAAATGAACAATGGGCTACCTTCAAAGCAGATGAAGGGGTTGTCTTATCAAGAACGGCTAAACAGGTTAGGCCTTTATTCTTTGAAGTTTAGAAGAATGAGAGGTGATCTTATTGAAACATATGGGATTCAAAGGGGGCTTGACAGGGTAGATGTTGAGAATATGTTTCCACTGGTGGGGAAATCTCGAACTAGGGGACATAGTGACAGAATAAGGGGGCACACATTTAAAACTGAGATGCGAAGGAATTTCTTCTCTCAGAGGGTGGTGAATCTCTGGAATTCTCTACCTCAGAGTTGTGGAGGCTAGGTCACTAAATGTATTTAAAGAGAAGGTAGATAGATTTTTGAAATCTTGGAGTCGAGGATTATGCAGAGCAGGCCAGAAAGAGGAATTGAGGCTTGGGACAGATCAGCCATGATCTTACTGAATGGCAGGGCAGGCTTGAGGGGCTGAATGGCCTACTCCTGCTCCTGCTCCTATTTCTTACGTTCTTATGTTGTACAAGATAGTTCATGCATAGTCAGGGTATATTCCCTTGAAGGGGAAAAGTAGGGAAAACAAATCCAGAGCTCCCTGAATGACAAAAGAGGTAGAGATTAAGATAAAGAAAAAAAAGTGTGCTTATGACAGATGCCAGGTAGAAAATACTATTGAGAACCAGGCAGAACATAGAAGGTCCAGAGGGGAAGTGAAAAAGCAAATAAGAGAGGCAAAGAGAGAGCATGAAAAGAGACTGGCAGTTAGCATAAAAGGAAATTCCAAAGTTTTCTATAGGCATATAAATAGTAAAAGGGTGGTAAAAGGAATAGTGGGGCCGATTAGGGATCAGAAAAGGGATTTACACATGGAGGCAGAGGGCATAGCTGAGGTATTAAATGAATACTTTGCATCTGTCTTTACCAAGGACAAAGATGCAACCCAGGTAATGTTGAAAGAGGAGGTAAGTCAGCCACTAGAAGGGGTTAAAATTGATAAAGAGGAAGTATTAGATAGGCTGTCTGTATTTAAAGTGAATAAAGCACCAGGGCCAGATGAGACGCATCCAAGGACACTGAGGGAAGTGAGGGTGGAAATCGTAGAGACGCTGGCCATAATTTTTCAGTCTTCCTTAGAATGGGGGGTGGTGCCAGAGGACTGGAGAATTGCAAATCTTACACCCCTGTTCAAAAAAGGGTGTAAAGATAAGCCCAGCAACTACAGGCCTGTCAGTTTAACTTCGGTAGTGGGAAAATTTCTAGCAAAAATAATTTGGGACAAAATCAATAGTCACATGGACAAATGCGAGCTATTTAAGGAAAGCCAGCATGGATTTCTTAAGGAAAATCATGTTTAACTAACTTGCTGGAGTTTTTTGAGGAAGTAACAGAGAGGGTTGATGAGGACAATGCTGTTGATGTGGTGTACATGGACTTTCAAAAGGCATTTGATACAGTGCCACACAACAGATTTGTGAGCAAACTTCTAGCTCATGGAATAAAAGGGACGGTAGCAACATGGATACAAAATAGGCTGAGTGACAGGAAACAAAGAGTAGTGGTTAATGGATGGCCGGAGGAAGGTTTCTAGTGGAGTTCCCCAGGGATCAGTGTTGGGACCCTTGCTTTTCCTGATATATATTAATGACCTGGACCTTGGTGTACAGGGCACAATTTCGAAGTTTGCAGATAATACGAAACTTGGAAGCATTGTGAACTGTGAAGAGGATAGTGTAGAACTTCAAAAAGACATAAACAAGTTGGTGGAATGGGCAGACAGTTGGCAGATGATGTTCAATGCAGAGAAATGTGAAGTGATTCATTTTGGTAGAAAGAACATGGAAAGACAAAATAGAACAAAGGGCACAATTCTAAAGTGGGTGCAGAAGCAGTGGGGCCTAGGTGTAAATGTGCATAAGTCATTGAACATGGGAGGACAGGTTGAGGAGAGCGGTTAATAAAGCATACACAATCCTGGGCTTTATCAATAGGGGCATAGAGTACAAGAGCAAGAAGGTTATGTTGAACTTGTATAAGACACTTGCTCGGCCTCAGCTGGAGTATTGCGTCCCATTCTGGGCGCCACACTTGAGGAAAGATGTGAGGGCGTTGGGGAGAGTACAGAAAAGATTCACGAAAATGGTAAGGGATGAGGAATTTCAGTTATGTAGTTTGATTGGAGAAGAGAAGGCTAAGAGGTGATTTGATAGATAGAGCTATTCAAAATCATGAGGGGCCTGGACAGAGTAGATAAGGAGAAACTGTTCCCACCCATGAAAGGATTGAGAATGAGAGGGCACAGATTTAAAGTATTTTGTAAGAGAAGCAAAAGTGACATGAGGAAAAACTTTTGCACACAGTGAGTGGTTGAGGTCTGGAATGCGCTGCCTGAGAACGTGGCGGTGGCAAGTTCAATTGAAGCATTCAAAAGGGAATTAGACAGTTATATGAAAAGGAAGAATGTGCAGGGTTATGGGGAGAAGGCAGGGAAATGGAACTGAGGGAATTGCTCTTTCAGAGAGCCAGTGTGGACACGATGAGCCAAATGGCCTCCTTCTGCGCTGTCATCATTCTGTGATTCTGTATAACCCCTACAAAGAGTCTGTAATCATGGCCTACTATGCTGTGGGAAAGTCTGTTGAAACATTTATTTCTGGGTGGGATCGATGGGCATTGAGTCATGACGGAACCTATTTTAACTACTGGGTTAGTTTTAAATGTTTCAAATCTGTCTCTTGGCTGAATCTGGTTGGATTGACAGCAGATCTGTCAGGCAAGAAGGGGAATTGGAGTGGAAGCTGGACACCTCCAGTTACTTAAGGGAATGAGAAGGGGGGTTGGGGTGGAAGCTGAACACCTCCAGGTACTCAGGGGAATGGTTCCTAGGATAAGGTAAGTGCTGGGAAGGGGATTCATACAAGTATGCTAGTGTGGGAAAGGAGAGGGAAAGTGGGGCCAGGGGGCTCCAAGGATCCTTTCCGGTTCTGGAGGAGCATTCCGGCTCCCCAAGGAATCCTCCAGAACAGCAAAAAATGAAACTTTCCTTGGCCTTTTCTGCCTCCCACCAGGACTCTTTCCCCAGAGTTGCAAAAACAATAGCATTGCAGTGCCAATACATCACTAGGCCACGAATTTTACATTTTAAATATGGAGAGGTCAATATTGCAGAAAGCCTAGAGGAGCATAATAAGTGCAGGGATGAAATTATAAAGGAAATTATAAAAGTAAAGAGAGGGCATGAAAAAATATTGGCAAGTAAAATCAAGGAATACCCAAAGATATTTTTAAAAATGCATAAAGAGCAAGAGAATAACTAAAGAAAGAGTAAGTCAATTAGAAACCAAAAAGATAACTTGTGTGTGGAGGAAGAAGATGTGGGCATGGTTCTTAATGAATATTTTGCTGCTGCCTTCACAAAACAGGGGGACAATACAGATGCTGTCGTTAAGAAGTGTGTCATATTGAATTGGATAAACACAGCATCTTAGAAAGTGGATACGTCAACAGACCTGGATGAAATGTATGCCACACTGGTAAGAGAAGCAAGGGAGGAAATAGTGGAGGCTCTGACCATCATTTTCCAATCCTCTCTAGCTACTGGTGTGGTGCCAGAGTAATGGAGGACTGCTAACATTGTACTGCTGTTTAAAAAGGAGGAAGGGTAAGACTGAATAAATACAGGCCAGTCAGTCTAATCTCGATGCTAGTCAAATAATTGGATTAAATTCAGAGAGACAGTATAAATCTTCATTTAGAAAGGCACAAATTAATCAAGGACCGTCAGGATGGATTTGTTAAAGGAAGGTGTGTCTGCCTAGCTTGATTGACCCTCCTTGTTACCTCCTCAATAAATTCAATCAGGATAGCAGTTTGATGTTGTCTACATGGATTTTAGCAAGGCTTTTGACAAAGTCCCATATGGCAGACTGGTCAGAAAAGTAAGAGCCCATGGGATTCAAGGGAAAGTGGCAAGCTGGATCTAAAATTGGCTCAGTGGTAGGAAGCAAATGGTAATGGTCAACTAGTTTCCAGTGGGGTCCTGCAGGGCTCAGACTAGATGCATTGCTTTTTGCTGTATGTATCAATGGTTTAGACTTAATTGTTGGGTGCATAATTAAGGAGTTCGCAGAGGATACAAAAATTGATTATGTGGCTGATAGTGAGGAAGAAAGCTGTAGACTGCAGGAAGACCCCAATGGACTGGTCAGGTGAACAAAAAAGTGACAAATAGAATTCAATCTGAGGAAGTGGGAGGTAATGCTTGACCTACATCATTGAACTCTTTGAAGAGGGAACAAAGAGGGCATTTAAGGGTAAGGTAGTAGATGAAATATATGTAGATTGACAAAAGACCTTCGATAAGGTACCAAATAATAGGCTAATGAATAAGGTCAGAGCATAAGGTGTTAATGGACAAGTAGCAGAATGGATTATAAGTCCATTATAAGCCCACTGATTCCCACAGCTACTTCAGCTACACTTTCTCACACCCTGCCCCCTGTAAGAACTCCATTCCAATCTTCCAGTTTCTCCGTCTCTGATGCATCTGCTCTGATGATGCTACTTTCAACAACAGCACTTCTGATGTGTCTTCCTTTTTCCTCAACCAAGCATTCTCCCCACTGTGGTTGACAGGGCCCTCAACCGTGTATGACCCATTTCCTTCACTTCTGCCCTCACCCCTTTTCCTCCCTCCCAGAACCGTGCCACTCATCAGCCTTCATATCCAAAGGATCATCCTCTGCCATTTCTGCCACCTCCAGCATGATGCCAACACCAAACACATCTTCACCTCCCCTCCCCTGTCAGCATTCCGAAGGAATCGCTCCCTCTGCGACACCCTGGCCGCCTCCTCCATCATCCCAACACTGTCTCCCCTTCCCATGCAATCGCAGGAGGTGTATTACCTGCCCTTTTACCTCCTCTCTCCTTACCATCCAAAGCCCCAAACACTCCTTACAGTTGAAGTAGTGATTTACTTGTGCTTCTTTCCATTTAATATACTGTATTCGCAGCTCAGTTTTGAGGCAGTAGACATTTCCACTCCCGAGAAAAGCTGCGAGAGAGGAGGCCGGGTGCCCCGCTCCGTACCCCGAGCCCAAGCAGGATGGAGGAGGATGGCGGAAAGCCGGGCTTCGCTCTCCCGCTTGAGGGAGCCGTAGTCTGGATCCAGCCCCAGCTCTAGCCAACTGTCGGGCCGCGGGAAAGCAGCAGCAAGTGGCCACCGCCGGTGCCTGGGCCATGGGCACCGCCTGAGGAAAGTGATGCTGATCAAGCCCACCTTCTGCCGGCACTGTACTGACTTCATCCCGGGGCTCGGCAGCTTCCAGCGCAACCGTGAGTCTGGGGCTGGGTCTGGGAGTCGCGTTTCGAGGGCTCGGAGAGCTGGCGAGCGGGGGCTGGCTTTGCAGGGGAAATGTCTCCTGGTGATGGCGAATTCTCTTCATTCGGTGCTCATTTGTCTCGAATTATGTCCGGGGATAGCACAGACACGATGGGCCGAGCGGTCGCAGCTATTCAGGGCTTTTGCTACTAATATTGTGGATGGTGGAGGGTATCTCAACATAGATTGTGTACTCTACTTGTTAGGGCCCCTGCTCCCGAGCTAACAACCCTACTGCCTTGTGGGTGTTCCAGGAGAGACTAAGGCTGAGGGAATAAACCCTAACTCAAAATCCGGAGCGGAGCCCATGTGTCACCTTTGGCATGTTTCCGGCAGTTCTTGCAGCCGAACTGGTGCCAAACATTGTGCTCTGCACTCCTTTGGACCCCGCTAGGAAGGCCGAGAGGGGGGTTTTGACGCTTGGGCAACTCACAACCTCCATACATTTCGCCCAGGCATGCGCCATGAAGAGGTCACTCCATAGTCGCCTCATAGCGACCAAAACAACACGGAAGGCAGCAGTTACGGGTTTTAAGCTCAGCTCAATTGGCGTAGAGGTTGGGCGCCATGGGTTGCCTTTGTCGCTAGGAGAGGTCACCGCATCTCATTGGACAGCTACCGCCTGCATCAAACCGGGCAGCCCCCGGTCAGAAAGGTTCTGTCCTGCCACAGTCCACCTGCTTCAATGGGTGCTTGGAGCTCAGGGTCATTGCCTGACAAGTGGACTGTAATACTGCACCAAACAGCAAGACAAAAAAAGGAAAGAAGGTACCAGCCGTTCGTTTTGCAAGCTGGAATGTCAGAACTTTATGTCCTGGCCTGTCGGAAGATCTTACACAAATCGACGACTCTCGGAAGACCGCCATCATTAACAACAAGCTTAGTAGACTCAATGTGGACATTGCAGCACTTCAGGAGACACGCCTCCCTGCGAGCGGATCACTAAGGGAGCAAGACTACACCTTCTACTGGCAGGGTAGGGATCCAGAAGAACCAAGACAGCATGGAGTGGGCTTTGTCATCAGAAACTCTTTGCTCAGCATGATAGAGCCATCTGCAAATGGCTCGGAATGCATACTGTCCATCCGACTGCTCACCGCCACTGGTCCAGTACACCTACTCAACATCTATGCTCCAACACTCTGCTCCCCACCTGAAGTTAAAATCTCCCTGCTCAGCACAGTGGGGAAAGCCTTCGCTCGAGTTGTTTTAAACAGACTCCAGAAGATGGCTGAGCATGTCTACCCTGAGGCACAGTGTGACTTTCGAGCAGAGAGATCCACCATTGACATGCTGTTCTCCCTTCGCCAGCTACAGGAGAAATGCCGCGAACAACGGATGCCCTTCTACATTGCCTTCATAGATCTCACCAAAGCCTTTGACCTCGTCAGCAGATGTGTTCTCTTCAGACTACTAGCAAAGATCGGATGCCCACCAAAGCTACTAAGTATCAGTACCTCGTTCCATGACAATATGAAAGGCACAATTCAGCATAAGGGTGCATCATCAGACCCCTTTCCCATCCTGAGTGGTGTGAAACAGGGCTGTGTTCTCGCACCCGCACTGTTTGGGTTCATCTTCTCACTGCTGCTCACTCATGCATTCAAGTCCTCAGAAGAAGGAATTTTCCTCCACTCAAGATCAGGTGGCAGGTTGTTCAACCTTGCCCATCTTAGAGCGAAGACCAAAGTACGGAAAGTCCTCATCAGGGAACTCCTCTGACGATGCTGCATTAACATCCTGCATGGAAGAGTTTCTGCAGAGACTCATCGACAGGATTGCGGCTGCCTGCAACGAATTTGGCCGAACCAACAGCCTCAAGAAAGCGAACATCATGGGACAGGACGTCAGAAAGGTTCCATCCATCAATATCGGCGATCACACTCTGGAAGTGGTTCAAGAGTTCACCTACCTGACTCAATCATTACCAGCAATCTGTCTCTCGATGCAGAAATCAACAATTGCATGGGAAAGGTGTCTGCTGCTATGTCCAGACTGGCCAAGAGGGTGTGGGAAAATGGCGCACTGACACAGAAACAAATGTCCAAGTGTTTCAGGCCTGTGTCCTCAATACCTTGCTCTACAGCAGCGAGGCCTGAACAACATACGTCAGCCAAGAGCGATGTCTCAACGCATTCCATCTTCGCTGTCTCCGGAGAATACTTAGCATCAGGTGACAGGACCGCATCTCCAACGCAGAAGACCTCAAGGCAGCCTACATCCCCAGCATGTATGCCCTACTGAGCCAGCGGCGCGTGAGATGGCTTGGCCATGTGAGCCGCATGGAAGATGGCAGGATCCCCAAGGATGTATAGTACAGCGAGCTCGTCACTGGTATCAGACTCACCAGCCGTCCATGTCTTTAAAGACATTTGCAAACGTGACATGAAGTCTTGCGACATTGACCACAAGTCGTGGGAGCCAGTTGTCAGCGATCGCCAGAGCTGGCAGACAGCTATAAATGCAGGGCTGAAGAGAGGCGAGTTGAAGAGACTCAGCAGTTGGCAGGAAAAGAGACAGCAGTGTAAGGAGAGAGCCAACTGTGTAACAGCCCCAACAAGCAACTTTACCTGCAGCGCCTCTGGAAGAGTCTGTCAATCTAGAATTGGCCTTTATAGCCACTCCAGGTGCTGCTCCACAAACCACTGACCACCTCTAGGCACTTACCCATTGTCTCTCAAGACAATGAGGCCAAATGACTTACCTGGGAGCGGAGCAGAGCGGCGGCTGGCGGACCTGCATGGAAGCGGATCCGGAGCGGCGGCTGTAAATAAAGAGTGGGGCTTGAGACCCTCATTCGCTTACCTGGGAGCGGCGCCAGGCTCTCTCTGTCTCTCAGCGCGTGCTGAGACTCAAAAAGAGGGAGAAAAACTTAGTGACATCATGGGAATTCTGCAAGGTGATTGGTTGGGTAAGTAGCAGCTGTTAGTACATTTAAATTGCTAAAAAAGGGGGATTTTTTTTTTAAATCCTCAAGTGTTAAGGTGAGTAGTACTAAAGAGTGTTTTTTTAATCTGTTTTTTTAAATTAGTCTAATTTATTAAGGACTTTAGATTGTACTGGGCAGTGTTTGGAGTAGAACAAGACCCCTAGTGTAATTGGTATTTTTTTAAAGGGAGTAACTAATTAATTTAAAGGTAAGTCATGGCAGGAGAGCTCTCACCCATGGTACGCTCTTCCTGTGCTATGTGGGAAATCAGGGATGCTTCCAGTGTGCCTGACAACCATGTGTGCAGGAAGTGTATCCATCTGCAGCTACTGACTATCCGCATTACGGAGCTAGAGCTGTGCGTGGATTCACTGTGGAGCATCCGTGATGCTGAGGACGTCATGGATAGCACATTTAGTGAGTTGGTCACACCGCAGGCAATGTCAGCACAGGCAGAAAAGGGATGGGTGACCACCAGGCGGAGTAGTAGGCGCAGGCAGGTAGTACAGGAGTCCCCTGTGGCCATCCCCCTCTTAAACAGATATACCGCTTTGGATACTATTAGGGGGGAATGGCCTCCCAGGGAAAGCAGCAACAGCCAGGTCCATGGCACCAAGGATGGCTCTGCAGCACAGCAGGGAGTAAAAAGGAGTGGAAGAGCTCTAGTGATAGGGGATTCTATTGTAAGGGGTACAGATAGGCATTTCTGTGGCCACAAACGTGACTCCAGGATGGTATGTTGCTTCCCTGGTGCGAGGGTCAAGGATGTCACAGAGCGGCTGCAGGGCATTCTGTAGGGGGAGGGTGAGCAGCCAGAGGTCGTGGTACACATTGGTACCTACGACATAGGTAGAAAAAGGGATGTGGTCCTGCAACCAGAATTTAGGGAGCTAGGCAGCAGATTAAAAAGCAAGGCCTCTAAGGTTGTAATCTCTGGATTACTCCCAGTTCCACGTGCTAGTGAGTTTAGAAATAGGAGGATAGAGCAGATGAATGCGTGGCTGAGGAGATGGTGCAGGTGGGAGGGCTTTAGTTTCCTGGATCACTGGGTCTGTTTCTAGCAAAGGTGGGACATGTACAAGTTGGACGGAATGGGACAAGCAACCTTGCTCGTGCTGTTGCAGGGGGTGGGGTGGTGGTTTAAATTAATTTGGCAGGGGGATGAGATACAGAGTGGAGGTACAGTAGGGGGTAATATAGAACAGAACGTGAGTCTGTCTGGAAGGCACAGCAATTTTGACCTGATAGGGCACAAGTGAAAACTGCAAGGTTGGATTGCATCTATTTCAATGCAAGGAGTCTCACTAGTAAGGCAGATGAATTGAGGGCATTGATTAGCACATGGGATTATGATATTATTGCTATCACAGAGACATGGTTGAGGGAGGGCCAGGACTGGCAGCTCAATATCCCAGGGTATAGAATCTTCAGGCATGATAGGGGAGGGGATAAAAGAGGAGGTGGCATTGCACTGTTGATCAAGGAGTCAATTACTGCAGTAAGGAGGGATGATATCTTAGAAGGTTCCTTAAATGAGGCCATTTGGGTAGAAATTAAAAACAAAAAGGGGACAGTCATTTGGCTGGGGGTGTACTACAGGCGTCCAAACAGTCAGGAAGAGATAGAGGAACAGATCTACAGGCAAATCTCTGAGAGGTGTAAAAATAATAGGGTAATAATAGTAGGGGATTCCACCTTCCCCAATATTAACTGGGATAGTCTTAGTGCACAAGGCTTAAAGGGGGCGGAATTGTTAAAGTGCACCCAGGAGAGCTTTTTGTGCCAGTGTGTAGAAAGTCCTACAAGAGAAGGGGCGGTACTGGACCTAATCCTAGGGAATGAAGCTGGACAAGTGGTAGAAGGGGGGGCATTTCGGGGATAGTGATCATAACTCTGTAAGATTCAAGGTAGTTATGGAAAAGGACAAAGATGGACCAGAAATAAAGGTACTGAATTGGGGGAAGGCCGATTTCAATATGATAAAACAGAATCTGGCCAAGTGGACTGGGAGTAGCTGCTTGTAGGAAAGTCGACATCTGATCAGTGGGAGTCATTCAAAGAGGAAATAGTGAGAGTTCAGAGCCAACATGTACCCGTTAAGGTGAAGGGTAGGACTAACAGGCCCAGGGAAGCCTGGAAGTCAAGGGATATAGAGGATTGGATCAGGAAAAAAAAGGAAGCTTACAGCAGATCCCAAGCGCTGAAAACAGCGGAGGCACTAGAGGAGTATAGAAAATGTAGGGTGGCACTTAAAAAAGTAATTAGGAGAGCGAAGAGGGGACATGAAAAAACACTGGCGGGCAAGATAAAGGAAAATCCTAAGGTGTTTTATAAGTTCATTAAGGGTAAGAGGATAACCAGGGAACGAGTGGGGCTCATTAGGGACCAACGAGGCAATCTTTGTGTGGAGCCGGAGGACATAGGTGAGGTTTTAAATGATTACTTTTCATCTGTGTTCACTATGGAGAAGGATGATGTAGGTGTAGAGAGCAGGGCGGGGGATTGTGATATACTTGAACATATTAACATTGAAAGGGAGGAAGTATTAGCTGTTTTAGCGGCTTAAAAGTGGATAAATCCTCAGGCCCAGATGAGATGTATCCCAGGCTGCTATGTGAAGCAAGGGAGGAGAGAGCAGGGGCTTTGACACAAATTTTCAAATCCTCTCTGGCCACAGGAGAGGTACCAGAGGACTCGAGGACAGTGAATGTGGTACCATTATTCAAGAAGGATAGCAGGAATAAACCAGGTAATTACAGGCCCGTGAGTCTAACATCAGTGGTTGGGAAACTATTGGAAAAAATTCTGAGGGACAGGATTAATCTCCACTTGGAGAGCCAGGGATTAATCAGGGATAGTCAGCATGGCTTTGTCAGGAGGAGATCGTGTCTAACTAACTTGATTGAATTTTTCGAGGAGGTGACTAGATGTGTCGATGAGGGTAAAGCAGTAGATGTAGTATACATGGATTTCAGTAAGGCTTTTGATAAGGTCCCGCATGGGAGATTGGTGAAGAAGGTAAGAGCCCATGGGATCCAGGGCAATTTGGCAAGTTGGATCCAAAATTGGCTTTGTGGCAGGAGGCAGAGGGTAATGGTCGAGGGCTGTTTTTAGAATTGGAAGCCTGTGACCAGTGGTGTACCACAGGGATTGGTGCTGGGACCCTTGCTGTTTGTAGTGTACATTAATGATTTAGACGTGAATATAGGAGGTATGATCGGTAAGTTTACAGATGACACGAAAATTGGTGGTGTTGTAAATAGTGAGGAGGAAATCCTTAGATTACAGAGAGATATTGACTGGCTGGTAAGATGGGCAGAGTAGTGGTAAATGGAATTTAATGCTGAAAAGTGTGAGGTAATACATTTTGGGAGGACTAACAAGGCAAGGGAATATACAATGGATTTTTATTTATTTATTTTATTTAGAGATACAGCACTGAAACAGGCCCTTCGGCCCACCGAGTCTATGCCGACCAAAAACCACCCATTTATACTAACCCTACAGTAATCCCATATTCCCTACCACCTACCTACACTAGGGGCAATTTACAATGGCCAATTTACCTATCACCTGCAAGTCTTTGGCTGTGGGAGGAAACCGGAGCACCCGGCGAAAACCCACGCGATCACAGGGAGAACTTGCAAACTCCACACAGGCAGTACGCAGAATCCAACCCGGGTCCCTGGAGCTGTGAGGCTGCGGTGCTAACCACTGCGCCACTGTGCCGCCCATGGCGGATGGTAGGACCCTAGGAAGTACAGAGGGTCAGAGGGACCTTGGTGTACTTGTCCATAGATCACTGAAGGCAGCAGCACAGGTAGATAAGGTGGTTAGGAAGGCATATGGGATACTTGCCTTTATTAGCCGAGGCATAGAATATAAGAGCAGGGAAGTTATGATGGAGCTGTATAAAATGCTAGTTAGGCCACAGCTGGAGTACTGTGTACAGTTCTGGACGCCACACTATAGGAAGGATGTGATTGCACTGGAGAGGGTGCAGAGGAGATTCACCAGGATGTTGCCTGGGCTGGAGCATTTCAGCTATGAAGAGAGACTGAAAAGGCCAGGGTTGTTTTCCTTGGAGCAGAGAAGGCTGAGGGGGGACATGATTGATGTGTACGAGATTATGAGGGGCATTGATAGGTTAGATAGGAAGAG
This sequence comes from Heterodontus francisci, assembly GCF_036365525.1. Classification (NCBI taxonomy): domain Eukaryota; kingdom Metazoa; phylum Chordata; class Chondrichthyes; order Heterodontiformes; family Heterodontidae; genus Heterodontus; species Heterodontus francisci. The sequence goes on along the minus strand of NC_090372.1, from coordinate 160,544,110 downwards.
ACTTTTTCCCTTAGTGGAGGGGTCAAGAACCAGGGGGCATAGATTTAGGGTAAGGGGTAGGAGGTTTAGAGGGGATTTGAGGGAAAAAAATTTCACCCAGAGGGTGGTTGGAATCTGGAATGCACAGCCTGAAGAGGTGGTGGAGGCAGGAACCCTCACAACATTTAAGAAGTATTTAGATGAGTACTTGAAATGCCATAGCATACAAGGCTACAGGCCAAGTGCAGGAATATGGAATTAGAATAATTGGGTGCTGGATGGCCGGCACAGACACGATAGGCCGATGGACCTGTTTCTGTGCTGTATTACTCTGACTCTATAAAAGGAAGAAAGGATTCGCAGCTCACATTGCCGTCACCTCTACATTGGGGAGACCAAGTGCAGATTGGGTAACCACTTTGTGGAATACCTTTGCTCAGTCTGCAAGCGTGACCCCGAGCTTCCAGTTGCTTGCCAATTTAATTCACCACCCTGCTCCCATGCCAACATTTCTGTCCTTGGCCTGCTGCAGTGTTCCAGTGAACCTCAATGCAAGCTCGAGTAACTATACCTTATCTTCCGATTAGGCACTCTCCAGCTTTCTGGTCTCAACATTGAGTTCAACAATTTCAGTGCATGACTGGCTTTTTAAAAAAAATTTTTTAACGACATGCCTGTCTTCAACTTGTTTTTTAGGTTTTTGCTCTTGGACAGAGCTGTTCATTATTCTACCATTAACAATGTCTCTGGGCTAATGCTTTGTCTTTTAATACAACTATTAGCACTCCCTTTGCCTTTGTGCCGCAACATTTTTGCCATTTAATCTCTCCTGCCCTCTGCCCTATCACACAGCTTCCCTTTTGTTCTTCTTCCCCCCTCCCCCTTTTCACTTGCTTAAAGCCAATTACATTTCTAACCTTTGCCAGTTCTGATGAAAGGCCACAGACCTGAAACATTAACTTTATTTCTCTCTCCACAGATGCAGCCAGACCTGTAGAGTATTTCCAGCACTTTGTTTTTAGTTCAGATTTCCAGCATCCGCAGTATTTTGCTTTTATTATAGCAGAATGGATAGCATGCTGCAAGATAGAAAGCACAGAGTAGGAGTAAAGTATTCAGAGTATCAGAAGATGGGAAGTGTGGTCCCACAAGGGTCAGTGCTGGGATCACCATTGTTCACAATTTATATCAATGATTTAGACTTTGGAATCAAAAACAACAATTTCTAAATTTGCAGACAACACCAAAGTGCAAGGAGTAGTCAAAACTGAGGAGGACTGCAACAAATTACAGGAAGCCACGAATAAACTTGCAGAATGGGCATATCATTGCCAAATGAATTTAAACTTCGATAAGTGCGAGGTATTACATTTTGGTAAGAAAAATAATGAAGTCACATATTACTTGGAAAATAAGAGCCTTAGTGAGGCAGAAGAGCAAAGGAAGCTGAGAGTACAAAACACAAATCATTAAAAGTAGCAACACAGGTTAATAAGGCCATAAAAAAGGAAAACCAAACACCAGGGTTTATTTCTAGAGGGATAGAATTGAAAAGTTGATAAGTTATTCTAAACTTGTATCAAACCTTGGCTAGACCACACTTGGAGTACTGCGTACAACTGTGGTCACCATATTGTAGAAAGGATATAGAGGCACTAGAGAAGATGCAAAAGAGATTTACAAAATGATAGCAGAACTGGGAGGTTATTCCTATCAGGAAAAGGATAAACAGGCTAGGTCCCTTTACTCTTAAAAAGAGAATACTGAGCGAGTGACATAATAGAAGTATTCAAGATTATGTAATGTTTTGATAGAGACTGTTTCCATCTGTGGGGAAGAGCAAAACTAGAGGCCATGAATATAAGATGAACTACCACAGCCGGTACGGGGATGGAACCTGCGCTGTTGGTGTCTTTCTGCATAACACTTTCTGTGTTGTATAGTCGATGTAATTGCTCGCAATTATAAATGGAGTCACGAAAAATTGATATTTAACAGATGCAAGAAGCACGAGAGGTGGCAGAAATAAGGAATGAATTGGTAAGAAGTGGGGCATAGACTCGAGATTATCATTCAAGGAGTGAAGCGGGAAATGAGAAGAAAGTTTTCTTTTTACCCAGAGGGTTATTGGAGAGTAAAATACTTTATCAGAAATTGCTATTGAGGCAGAAACAATATGGTAAAACTTGTGAGGATCTGTCGTCAGCATGAAGCTGTGCTGACAGCAGGCACAGAGCAAAAGGTTCACCACATTCTGAATTTGCAACTCATGGCCTGGGTTTTATTCCGGCAACAAGGGTCCTAGTGGTGGGGGAGACCCCGCCTTGGTCCTCAGTTGGACCCCCGTTGCAATTCCATGGTGGGAAGCCAATTAACTGCCCGCCTTTGGGGATGCCGTCGCTTTAAGGGACGAGCTCCCCCCTCCAGAGCTGCCAGCCAATCGGAGGGTCAAGAGCTCTGCAGAACCAGGTGCGGGGCCACCGCCAGCACAGCAGGAGGCCTGCAGTACAGTGGACAACGGTAACCTTGGGTCAGGCGGGTGGGGTCGGGTTGCCAGTGTCAATCAGGCATGCCCCGGTTGCAGAGTTGGGGGTTGGGGGGTGGGGGGGTGGTTGGTGAGGATGGAAGGGAGGGGGGTTGGTCATCACTGCTGCTGGGGGCCTCCGGGGGCCATGGAATGCCCCCAAAGGAGGGACCACCCCCGATCCTGCTAGGAGGCCGCCATGTCTCCCCTGCATCCCATGTGGCGGCGGGCTCCTCCATCCTCTACAAAATTGGAATGGAGGTGGGAAGGGGCCCTTAAGTGGCCATTAATTGGCTGCTTAGGGGCCTCAATTGGCCTAGGGTGGGCAGGCTGTCCTCAGCCTTCCCTGCCCTGGACAAGATGACAGGAGGCCCTTGTCATTTTGTTTGCCCCATCACCCCACCACCACTCCCCCACCATCATTCCCATCTCCAAGGGCAGCATAAAATCCTGCCCATGATTTTAGAGAATTAATCCTCATTCAAATGGTGAAGGTGATTTTCCACAGGACTTCTCCCAGTTACTCACTGCAGCTTGGAGAAATGGAACCAACTGGCATTTACACCACTTTTCCAGGATTTCTGCAGCTCTTCTGCCAAAGTTTGAGAGAACCTCTGTGGAATTTCACTCCTTGTTTATTGCGAAAGATCAGGACCCATAGAAAATTTCACAACTTTGGGCCGAGCTCCACCCACAGTTTGCTCATAATAATGGGTTCATTGGGAATCCTGGTATCTGACCTGCTCAAGTAACTTCTTCAAGGGAAAGCTGCTGTTATTTTTTACATTTACAATTACATTTTGCTCTGAGTATTATTCCTGATTTGCAGGATAGTCTGCCATTTTTGTACAAATATTTTCTTTCCTTAGTCCTAGTTGGTGTTCCATTTAAATAGCACCATACAAAGTGGAGAAGGCAGGGATTCCTGTTGTATTCCATGATTGAAATGAGCAAGATGAGTTTGTGAGGAGACCGTAAATGCAAAGGCAGCAGCTGAGAAATTTTGTCCACACCCATCGCTAAACCCGGGACCCATGTTGATGAACCATGCCACACATACCTGGACAAATAAGAGGAGACCTGTCTTCGGCCACTACTTCACAGAGTTGTACCATCTGTTGCAGGACAACTTGCAGACAATATCTGGAATATGTCAGCACTTCTCATAGAAGTGAGGATTACTGCAGCATGAATTCTGTCATGCTAGCAGATTCTTTCAAGCCACAGTGGCCACATCAGATATTCTACCTTGAAAACTGGTCTGGACAAGATATGTGCAATGAGGAAAGTCCAAATGAGGACACAAAATTTGGAATAGCTCAAGCATTCCTGTAATGAAACCTCAATTTGTCTCCCTAAAATTGGATACATAGTGCCAAATTTTCCAATACATATTTGCCAGCAGAACCTCAGAAAATTGAAGGCACCAGTCTGGACCAATGTTCCCTTTAAGCTGCAAGACCACTCAGCAACCTAAAAGCCTCTTTAAATGCATGGCTATGCAAGAAAATTTATAGGGGCCGCGCACTTAAACAAATTGCCCACACACTCCAAAATAAAATTAGAAGGAAGGTTAAACTAGACATGTTGTAATTTAGGAGTATACACACAGGGAAGGCTGTATCAACTTTCAACCCAATCTGTGTATTTTAAATGATGATACATCACGCAGTTATATTCTGTTAGAATGAATTATGTGAGAAGCCCTTTTAAGAAGCGATGGTGGGAAGCCTTGCAATTGTAATTTTCAGCTTGAATATGTATTGAGCTGGAATAAAAACAAGAAATGCTGGATCACTCAGCAGGTCTGGCAGCATCTGTGGAAAGAGAAGCAGAGTTAACGTTTCGGGTCAGTGACCCTTCTTCGGAACATGTATTGAGCTGGTGTGTGGGTATGGTAGCTAGTGAAAACTCTATAAGGTTGCATGACGACAAGTCATAGGGGCTGCAGTAAACACAGAACAGTTTGTTTAGGCAGTACCTTGTACCTGATAAATAATACTGTTCGGTAGTATTTTTGGCAGCTTCCTTAAACTGTGTGTCATTCTTCTGCATCTGTTCCCATGCTGTGAGTAACAGACACAGCGTTGAGCCCAGCTGCCAATTCCTGGCAGGCATGCAGCCAAACAGCAGCATCTCCTCTTCACCAGGCATCAAACAGCTGCACTGCTATTTCACTTGTCCACAGCCTTTGTTTCCTGTTTCCATGTTTCTTTGGTTTTACACAGCCAGTTCTTTCTCCTCATATATTCTTTGGAATTCAGCCACTTACTTTAGTGATTGTATCCTTTTAATCGTGTTCTGCAGCCTCTTAAAGTGTTGATAATATACATCTATCTTTACGCTATAGCCTGCTGACTCAATATTGAAAGGAACAGCATCTCATCTTCCAATTAGGCACTCTATAGCCTTCTGGACTCAATATTGAGTTCAATAATGTCAGACCATTGTTTTTCATTTTTTTATTTTATTTTATAATTTACTTTTAACCATGTGCTAGTCTTAAACTTGTTTTTCATGTTTTTGCTTTTGGACAGAGCTGTTTCTGCCATTAGCACTCTCTCTGGACAAATGCTTTGTCTTTTACTACAACAATTTAGCACTCCATTTGCCTTTTACTCCATGGCATTTCTGTCATTTCATCTTTCCTGCCCTCTGTCCTATCACAGACCTTCCCTTTTGTTCTTCTTCCCTTCCCCCACCCCTTTCACATGCTCAAAGACTGTTACATTTCTAACCTTTGCCAGTTCTCATGAAAGGTCACAGACCTGAAACGTTAACTCTGCTTATCTCCACAGATGCTGCCAGACAGGCAGAATATATCCAACATATTCTGTTTTTATTTCAGATTTCCAGCATCTGCAGTATTTTGCTTTTGTATCAGCAAAAATTCATGGAGCTCAATACTCAAACTCGCACCATCACAAATGATTAAAATATTAATTGTTTTCATATGGCACTGTTCATGAGGAGTGGAGACTATGCAATATTCCTGACTTACTGAGGGAAGGGCACAGACACAGAGCAGTCAAAGGTCATGTGGATGGGAAGGTCCAAAAGATGGGGAGGTGGAAAATCATGAAGGCAGGGAGATTATAAGTGCAAAATCGAGAAGCACAAAGCTTGCCAAAGATTAGAAACTGTGAATGAAAGGAAAGGCCAAGGTTGCTGGGAAAAGGGAATCCTAAGGGGGATAAAGAATTTATGGAAAAGTGTAATGGGTAATTGTATTAATAAGTTTTGCATTTAATTTTTAAAATTCTTGAATATTGTATGCATTTAGTTAATATATGTTAAATGTAGAGGTGTGTAGGAAGTGGGTGAGGGATCAATATAACTGATGGTGCCCTAGCCAATGTCTATTTTAAGCAAATCTCATGGGTATTTGTGACAATCAGAAAAGCGCAGCATTTTTTTTCCAAAAGGCACTTAAAGCGTGCTTTCTGCCCGATTTTAACTCCGGGTCACGTTTTGTTTAATATCTTTTCCTAACATTGTTCAGATACTTAAAAAAAATATTTTTATATTTTCACACTTTATTGCTGTAATTTTTTTTGATCCCATTTTACTTTCAAGTTCAATTTTATTGTCTTTAATAATTATATTTTGGCCTTCATTCATTTGTTGGTGTCATCATCTTCCCAAAATTGAGACAGCCATGGATCCCCACCTCTGTCTGTCCTGTGTTGCCCTTACATATTCTGCATAGCTCAACTGCATCCAGTCCTTTATATCCATCATTCATTTTTTTCTCTGCTTTCCTCGCCTATGTTTTCCATCGATCTTTCCTGCCGATATTTGTCTCTGTCTACCTTCTGCTCTAATGATGTGACCAAATGAGTTGCCCTGTGAATCCTCAACATCGACTCCGGACCCCATGAACTCTCATGCCATCAGGTCAAACATGGCAAAGATACCTCCTGCTAATTACCATCTATTGCCCTCCTCTTAGCTGATGAATCGGTACTCCTCCATGTTGAACACCACTTGGAGGAAACACTGAGCGTGGCAAGGGTGCAGAATGTACTCTGGGTGGGGGACTTCAATGCCCATCACCAAGAGTGACTCAGTAGCACCACTGCTCACTGAGCTGGCCGAGTCCTAAAGGACATAGCTGCTGAACTGCATCTGCGGCGGGTGGTGAGGGAACCAGCAAGAGGGAAAAACTTACTTGACATCGTCCTCACCAAACTGCCTGTCGCAGATGTATCTGTCCATGACAGTATTGGTCGGAGTGACCACCGCTCAGTCCATGTGGAGACAAAGTCGCATCTTCACATTGAGGATACCCTTCATCATGTTGTGTGGCACTACCACCGTACTAAATGGGATAGATTTCGAACAGATCTAGCAATGCAAAACTGGACATCCATGAAGCGCTGTGGGCCATCAGCAGCAGCGGAATTGTACTCAACCACAATCTGTAACCTGATTTCCTGGCATATCCTCCACTCTACCATTATCATCAAGTCAGGGGATCAACCCTGGTTCAATGAAGAGTGCAGGTGGGCATGCCAGGAGCAGCACCAGGCAAAACTCAAACTGAGTTGTCAACCTGGTGAAGCTACAACCCAGGACTACATGCATGCTAAACAGTGTAAGCAGCATGCGATAGACAGGGTTAAACAATCCCACAACCAACGGATCAGATCTAAGCTCTGCAGTCCTGCCAAATCCAGTTGTGAATGGTGGGGGACAATTAAACAGCTAACTGGGGGAGGTGGCTCCACAAATATCCCCATCCTCAATCTTGGGAGAGCCCAGCATATCAGTGCAAAAGATAAGGCTGAAGCATTCACAATCATCTTCAGCCAGAAGTGCTGAGTGGATGATCCATCTCGGCCTCCTCCTGAAGGCCCCAGCATCACAGATGCCAGTCTTCAGCCAATTCGATTCACTCCACGTGATATAAAGGCCTGCTACCCGACCTGAACCTGACAGGACCCACGACGTGTGTTGGGTTTGGGTCGGATCGGACTTCCGGGTCCGACATTTGGGCTCGGGTCAGGTCGGGCCGGATCTTACACGCTCTATCACCACTTCAAGTAAGTGACTCTAAGGTTAATTTACTTTTTGGACTTTAAAGGTGGTTTTGTTACAGTTATTTTAAGATTGTACAGGTAAGGAACAAAATGAAAAATGGAAAGTAGATTAACTGATGGTCGGGTTGGGCACGGGAAAAAATGGAAGAACTTGGGCTGGCTCAGGGTCAGATGAGGTTCTGTCAGGCTTGGGTCGGGTTTCATTTGCAGACCTGAGCAGGCCTTTAATGTGATATCAAGAAATAACTGAAGGCACTGGATAGTGCAAAGGCTATGGGCCCTGACAACATTCCAGCAATAGTACTAAGGACCTGTGCTCCAGAACTTGTCGCGCTCCTCGCTAACCTGTTCCAATACAGCTACAACACTGGCATCTACCTGGCAATTTGGAAAATTGCCCAGATATATCCTGTATACAAATGGAAGACACATCCAACCCGGACAATTACCACCCCATCAGTCTACTTTTGATCATCAGGAAAGTGATAGAAGGTGTCGTCAACAGTGTTAGCAAGCGACACTTAGCTTAGCAATAACCTGTTCAGTGACGACCAGTTTGGGTTCAAGCAGGGCCACTCAGCTCCTGACCTCATTACAGCTTTGGTTCAAACATGGACAAGAGGTGAGGTGAGAGTGACTTCCCTTGACACAAGGCAGCATTTGACCGAGTATGGCATCAAGGAGCCCTAGCAAAACTGAGGTCACTGGGAATCGGGGGAAAATTCTCCACTGATTGGAGTCACACATAGCACAAAGGAAGATGGTTGTGGTTGTTGGAGGTCGATCATCTCAGCTCCAGGACATCACTGCAGGAGTTCCTCAGGGTAGTGTCCTAGGCCCAACCATCATCAGCTGCTTCATCAATGACCTTCCTTCAATCATAAGGTCAGAAGTGGGGATGTTCACTGATGATTGCACAATGTTCAGCACCATTCGCAACTCTATAGAAACTGAAGAAGTCTGTGCAGAAATGCAGCAAGACCTGGATAATATCCAGGCTTGGGATCTTAAGTGGCAAATAACATTTGAGCCACATAAGTGCCAGGCAATGACCATCTCCAACAAGAGAGAATCTAACCATCTCCCCTTGAAATTCAATGGCATTACGTTCGCTGAATTCCCCACTATCAACATCCTAGGGGTTACCACTGACCAGAAACTGAACTGGAGTAGCCATATAAATACCATGGCTAAAAGAGCAGGTCAGAGGCTAGGAATCCTGCAGCGAGTAACTCACCACCTGACTCCCCAAAGCCTGTCCACCAGCTACAAGGCACAAGTCAGGAGTGCGATTGAATACTCTCCACTTGCCTGGATGGGTGCAGCTGCAACAACACTCAAGACGCTCGACACCATCCAGGGCAAAGCAGTCCACTTGATTGGCACACCATTCACTCCCTCCACCACCGACACACAGTGGCAGCTATGCGTACCATCAGCAAGATGTACTGCAGCAATGCTCCAAGGATCCTTAGACAGCACCTTCTAAAACCCACGATCTCTACCACCTAGAAGGATAAGGGCAACAGATACATGGGAACACCAGCACCTGCAAGTGCCCCTCCAAGCCACCATCCTGACTTGAAACTATATTGCCATTCCTTCACTGTCGCTGGGTCAAAATCCTGGCACTCCCTTCCTAACAGCACTGTGGGTATACCTACCTCATATGGACTGCAGCGGTTCAAGAAGGCGGTTCACCACCACCTTCTCAATGGCAATTAGGGATGGGCAATAAATGCTCACATCCCATGAACAAATAATAAAAAAGAAATATTGTATCTTACTCTCTTTGATGTTATGCACTAATTTTCTCTTTTCTCCAGCCATTTCCAGCACTTCCTCAATTGTCTTTCTGTCTGCGTAGGATATGCAGAACATCCTCCTATATGTCCACATCCCGAATGCATTCAGCTTATCAATAGTCTCTTTGTTTGTTGTCCATGTCTCTGATACATATGACATAGATGACAAAATGTAGCACCTCAGCATTCTTTTCCTAAGGTCAGGTTCAGTTTCTTTGATGTTAACATAGCCTTCATTCTGACAAAGCTGGTCATGGCTGTCTCAATTCTCTTTCGAATCTCACAATCACATCTCCCATCGCCTGTGATAATCTGCCTACAGTACATAGACGTTTTCACTTGTTCCAGGACTTGTCAATTTACTTCAATTTTCACTTACGGAGTTAGGTCTCTGCTTATCACCATTGTCTTGGTCTTCTTCACATTCGTTCTTAATCCATGCTCCACACTCCTTGCATTCACTTTGTTCTCAATTACAGGACCAGTTTTGACTCTGCAGTCAGTGCAGTGTCATCTGCATATCTCAAGTTGTTGATATTCAACCCACCAATGTTGCAACCTGGTAGATCTTCGATGTCTCTGACGATTCTTTTTATTCGTTCATGGGATGTGGGTGTCGCTGGCTAGGCCAGCATTTATTGCCCATCCATAATTGCCCTTGAACTGAGTGGCTTGCTAAGCCATCTCAGAGGGCATTTAAGAGTCAACCACATTAATGTGGGTCTGGAGTCACATGTAGGCCAGAACAGGTAAGGACGGCAGATTTCCTTCCCTAAAGGACATTAGTGAACCAGATGGGTTTTTGCAACAATCGACAATGGTTTCATGGTCACCATTCGACTAGCTTTATTTAAATTCCAGATTTATTAATTGAATTCAAATTTCACCATCTGCCCAAACCCATGTCCCCAGAGCACTAGCCTGGGCCTCTGGGCAACAAGTCTAGTGACATTACCATTATGCCACCGCTTCCCCTCAGTTACTTCAATATTCTGGTTGAACAGTTTTGGGGACATAACACATCCCTGGCGCACTTCTCTTTTGATTGGGAAACTGTCTGACAAGCCACTATCAAATCTCATTTTGGCCTTACTTGTTTCTCTTTTTGCTCCTGACAGGTGGCAAAAAAAGTAAGATCAAGTTTGAGAGAGAGGAAGAGGGACTGAGACTGAAAGAGCTGGATTTTAATGTGCAGACATGCTGGGAGCTGGGTGGATACAGTGGGAGGCAGCGATAGCAGGTGGGAAACTCAGAAATATGTGCAGACTGTCTGTCAGTGGCTTTTTAAAGCAACCACTTCATTACCATTTGATTTCCAGTTTTCCTGTTCATTTAGCGTCAGTGGGCTTGATGACAACCAATATTCAAACTTCAGTATTTAAAGGGATAATCTTGACATGCAAATTGAAGCAGATGGAGTTGGGAAGGAGAGAGAAACAAGTCTTGCAGTGGAAGGTGGATGGGTAAATAATATGCCTCATTTCACCGACGCCTCCCTGGATGTGCTGCTGGGGCTGTGGGAACCCATATAGAGATGCTGTACCCAGCAGTGGGAGGAAGAAGCCTGCTGGGGAAACCAAGAAGCTATGGTTAGAGGTGGCAGAAGAGGTCAGCAACAACAGTGTAGTGCCACACTCCTGCATCCACTGCAGGAAGTTGTTTTATAAAAGAAAGATGGAAAGTAAGACTTGCATTTATATAACACCTTTCATGCCCTCAGGACATCCCAAAGTGCTTTACAGCCAATAAAGTACTTTTGAAGTGTAGTCACTGTTGTAATGTAGGAAAGCTACCAAAGCAGGGCAGGAAAGGAGACAGAAAAAATACATTCACCTATATCCTGATGTGTGCATCACCCAACCCCCTCACTCTGCCTTTTCAAATCTACTCCAGCACATCACTCCTTGTACCAACCCACCTTACAGGTGCACTCATCCCTTTCTGTCTATACACTTCCTCAAAGCCCCATCCACCACTGACTCATCCTTACGCAATGTCATGCCTCTCCTTCATAGTCACCCTCAACGAATCATCGCCATCCATCAGGCAAATGGTTGCCATTATTCTCACTCATAGGTTTCTTCTTTCCCTCCTTGCAGGAAAAGAGAACATAGAACACCAGGGAGAAACAGGGAACTGGAGGTTGCCCTCAAGCCATCTCACAACTAACAGCTACAGAAGAGGTGACGCTGGGAAGCAGCAGGGTGTCGGCTTGTCTGGCCATTGGAGATGGGGAGATTGGGGCTTCCCAGTTACCTGCTGACCAAATTAAATATCAGACAGTCACATGGCATACAACACTTAATCAATTTGACTCGATGTCAACAGCGAGTGAAATATGAGCACATTTGGAATTATGACTTCAAACATTCTTACCTTGTCAGCACTCAATCATGTCTTTTATCTCCCACAGGGCCTTCATGTGTCCATGCGGAGGTGGTCAAAGTTTCCGCCACAGACTCCTTAGAGGAGCTCAATCGCTATGAAGATGCACCATCATATAGCATGTGCAGACCATGCACCAGCTCGGATATTCGCACTTGAGTGGGACGATATACAGAGATACCAGGCTTTCACCTGGTAACACGCACTTCACAAGTGAGCAAGAACAGATGGTAGAGTCAGGGGCAGCATCTGAGGGGATTGACCGCTCCTAGTTCTGCTCAACTGGAGGCAGATGATGTAATCCCAGGGACCATCGATGAACAGGATAATCATTGAGCAGCAGCAGCAGAGATCGTGTAATGTGTTGACAGGCCTTCCAAGCATGCTGTCAACAATTGCAGAGAGACTGGATGAGTCCTCCCCAAGCATGACAGGGATGCTGTCGCAGATCATTGCAATGATGTCTTCTTCCATGGAAGGAGTAACCAACGGTACAGAACACCAAAAGTGGTTATCAAATGAGTGCATGCAGGCCTTCAAAAAGGGCTTTCATGCTCTGAATGCCACTAAAAAGGATGAACTATACTCTAGCCTTGGTCTTTCACTGCCCCACTGATCTGCAGCAATGTGTTCTCCAGCATAGCGGTAGCAGGGAAGTGTAGCTGGGTCATGAAAGGGATGATGGCCAAAGTGGGACATGGAAGCAAGGACTCCACGCAAAGTGCTTCTACTTCTCACTTGTTGCCCCATCACCTCAGTCAGTATCCTATAAGCTGCATTGTGGCCCATTGACTAAGTCACCTTCTGTGCAGGTGGTGCAGTCTATGGCAGGGCCCTCATGGACTGCAAAAACCAGAGGACATTTGCCAAGAGCATCTAAGCAGTCAGAGCAGGGATCTGATCAGCCTGCCTTTACCTCTGCTGAGGCCATAAGGATTGCACCACGGGTTTCAGTTGGTAAAGGGTAGGTAAACATTTGTAGTTGCTCAAGGATAATGCACATGGGTGTGTTAAATATTTTGTATTGTTCAATGTTGTTTCTTAATTTGATGCACATAAACATTCTTATTTTGCACCATTTTCCCATGTTGTCCATTCTTGGTTGCTGGTTGACAAGTGGTCTTTTCAGTTGCGTGATGATGAATGTGAAGGCCGGAATTGATGTTGATTAATGTGGGGATGTGAAAGGGATGCTTGGTAGTTTGCAGGACTGCTTTGTTTGTGGGGGGGGGGGAGGAGGGGGAGAGTGGGCTGTGGGGGAAAGGGCTGGCAAAAGTGGCTTTTGTGAGATGGGTGCACTGCTGAAACCTAAGTGAACCTTGTAATAATCCAGGTATCCCGGGCAGCAATGTGCACCGCTGATGGTGCATTGCCCTTATCATCTTCCACCTCCCTTCATTGTCCTCCTCTTCCTCTGAAGATGCTCTGTGCTGTGCGCCTTGGAGCTGCTGCAGGTCCAAACCTCGCTGTTGCATAATGTATAGAGTACAGCACACTATGACCATTTTGGAGACGTTTGCTGGTGCTTACTGAAGGACATCCCCACATCTGTCCAGGCACCTGAAACACATCTTCATCATGTTGATACCTTGTTCAATGACATATCTGGTGGTGATATGGCATTCATTTTATCACTCCTGTGTCTCATTTCTTCGGTTTCTGACAGTGTCGTCAACCATGTTTTAAGTGGGTATCCCTTTGTCTCTGAGCTGCCAGCCAGTAACTCTGTTTCCAGATGTGAAGCCATCTGGAAGTTTAGACAGACACAGGACAAAAGCATCATTGCAGCTGCCTGGGAATTGTGTGTACACCTGTATAAAGAATTTTTTGTGGTTACACAACAGCTGTACATTGATAGAGTGGAAATCTTCCTGACACACTGTCAATTTCGTTGGTTTTAAACCCTTAACTGCTCCCAAACCCATGTGATTCGGCACATTAAAATCCAGCCCATGAGGCAGAGAGAGGGGCCAATAGATTACAAGGGCCGGCAAGGTCAGATTTTTGGACCCACTCTGTAGATATGCTGTCTTGAGCATTCTGCAGGAATATTTTTCTGATTTCATGCTCCCAGAGAGGAACCTTGCCCACCAGGAGTTTATATTATAAATTTGGAAGTGTATGATTTACTGATTATTTAAATTAATAAAATCATGCCGAGCACACATCTGAAAACATATCTATTCCCAGTTTACTCTTACATTATTTATTTTGCTGTACGAATAAGAGAACAACATTTTCTGCAATGAATGCATTGTTTTTCTTTGGATAGCTACCACTGTCTTTCAGAAGTTAGGACATGTTAATATTTGTGGTGGTCCCTAACACAGAAAAATTTGAAAATCTTTGGCATATAGCAGAGGCACAGCACCTCCCACTCTTCGTGCTAATGAGGCCATAACATCTGACTTAGGAAAGTGGGCTGCATTGAGCAGAGTAGAATTCGAGCCTGGCTTGCTGAGGTTCTCCAGATGTGGATATGGCTTAGCAAGTGGCCACCATCAAAAAGATCAGCCATGATATAATTGAATAGTAGAACAGGCTTGATGAGCTGAAAGACCTAATCTATGTTTCTATGTTCTTTTACTTTATGTTTTTGCAATTCATATGGACACCAGAGGAGCTCTACTGCTCCTCTTGGCTCGGCAGCACTTCTGCTGGCCGCTGCCACATTAATCAGCCCCCCTCCAATCCGTCCCCCCGCACCTTTACGAGGGCTGCTTGCCTCGAAACTTGTTTGAAATAGACAAGCTGGCTGTGGAGGCAAACAGGCTTTGGCTGCTCACCAAACACTGAAATGAGACTTGAAGCCTCAGGACTCCCGGTTAGGATGCTGCTATCCGTGCAGCGCCAATCCTGGACCTCAAAACTGTCACATGATTTTTTTAACCCTTCGGAAAAAAAATCACGGAACCGTCCACCAGTCCAAGCATATCGTGCCAGCACCCTCCTATGGTTAAACAAAAAATGACACTACAAAGCAATCTTAATTCAGAGATGGTCAATCCAAATTATCTGGTAATTCTGATTTTTTATTTTTTATTATTACTTTACTTCCAGTTTGTTGTGCCATTTATGCTGCTTAATTCAAATTATTGGATAATTCCAATTTGCAAAAATATGTCCTACTTTTTGTGTATACAGTATATCAATGCAAAACATCAAACTGTCTGGATTGTCACTAATCCGTAGAAATGAGTTTTTCTAAAGAAATATTATAGGTGTTCCAAATACCAGTGGTGAAGTGGGTGTGCATGCCTCACAGATGCAGCACAGAGGAGCACTCTATCATCTCCCCACAGAAGCCTTCAGATTTGTAGAACCAGGTTGCCAACAAGTTCATTATTAAAGATCAGCCAGCCCGGTGTCCTTTTCCAGATGTGTGAGCCCTGAGACAACTGCAACCTCCATTCCAAGAGGCTCATAATTTTTGCAGCTGCCCCCCCGCCCCCCCCCCCCCCCCCCACCCCACCGTTTACATTTCAGGCCCCAGGTGCTCAGGTAACGCATGGAAAAAATGTTAGAAAAGGGCAGAAATAAGCTCTGGTCACAAGGGATGCGTACATGACAGAACCAAATGATGATTTTGTAAACAGTTGCAATAAATCACTGGAATGTTTGGTGTAAGGCTTGATGTTTGGGTTCCCTTGTGGGAGCTGCTTATGTTGAGGCTTAGGATTAGGGTGTGAAACAAGGATTTCACTTAGCCTAGAGAGAGTTTGGTGGGTGGAGGCAGATATTCGATCAGCTGAGAGTTACAAATAATGATACTCTATTCGTCTGTAAAGGGGTACCAATGAGTCTGTCTCTCAGGTGTCTGGAAGCCATTGCCACTGCACCTGCTTTCTTTTCTTCACACGTCACATCTTTAGCATCAGATGAGTCATCATCAGACTCTCAGGCATCGTCTAAGGCATCAAGATCATCCCTCTTGTGATTGCAGAGCTGTGAAGCAGGCAACATGCTACCACAATTTGTGAGACCGTGTTGGGTGCATACTGCAAGGCAATCCTACAACTATTTAGACATCAAAACCTTCCTTTAAGCATTCCAATGGTTTGCCCCATTCTTATTCCTATCTTCATATGTGCTTCATTCTAGCTCACTTCTGCAGCCATTCTGGTCCTAAGAGCTGTTATGAGCCACTGGAGTAACAGATATCTCTTGTCACCCAGTAGCTCTTCTTGGTTGCATATGGGGACAAATATTGTTTCAGCTTGTATCAAGCTTCAAACTAGATTTTAAGTATTTGTTAGCATTTGCCAAGTCTGGAGTGAGGGTGGGGTGTAAAGATATGCTAGACAAAAACGAAGTGATAGGAAATCAAAAGTGAAGACACAAAGAAGAGACTCGGCAAGAAACACAGTGGTACAGCATCTGATCCCCTGTTTAACAGCTGAAAAAAGTGGAGTTACCACTGCAGGAGTGTTAGGATGCTTACTTTTGTGGCACTTCAGGACATCCTCCCCATAATGGTGCACTATGCTTGTTAGAAAGCAGCATCTAAATTCAACAATCTGAGGACATGGGTTTATTTAAAATTGCTCCACATTCTAGGAATACCTTGGCCAAAAGAAACATTCAATGCCATCTGTGTCAGCTGTGGCTCAGTTGGTAGCACTCTCACCTCTGAGTCATAATGTTCTGGGTTTTAATCCCACTCCAAAGTTTGAATGTAAAAATGAAGGCTGACACTCCAGTGCAGTAATGCACTGTTGGAGGTGCTGTCTTTTGGATCAAACGTCAAACAGAGGCCCTATCTGCCGGATCGGGTGAATGTAAAAGATCCCATGGCATTATTTCAAAGAAGAGCAGGGGAGTTATCCCTGGTGTCCTGGCCAATCCCTCAATCAACATCACAAAACAGATTATATGGTTATTATCACATTGCTGTTTGTGGGAGTTTGCTGCACACAACTTGGCTGCCGTGTTTCCTACATTACAACAGTGACTACACTTCAAAAGTATTTCATTGGCTGTAAAGCACTTTGAGACATCTGGTAGGCATGAAAAGCACAATATAAATGGACGTCTTTTTTTCTGCAGATTCATCCTTTCCGCGGGGAAAAAATGAACATGTTATCAACTGCAAATACTTAATGCAGCTGTGGTAATCTGACGTATGTTACCAGTGGTGGCTGTGAAGGATCCAATACCATAAAGATTTATTGCACACCCACAGGGTAAGCCATCCTTGTGTGCCAAGTTATTCACAGGCCAGCCTGCAGCAGATGGCATGATTGTGGGCCAATCTGTGCTGTGAAGTGGAGGTAGCAAAGACAGGCCACCGGTAACATGGGAAGCTGAGGGCAGGGTCTGTAAGGTCTTGTTGGTGTACTAATGGGTGTAGGCATAATGGTATCACTGCTCCTACATTTTTTTGTCCCTCCGTGAAATTGCCATCCAGATCCTGCAGCGCTCCAAGAACCTCCAATGAAATTCCCATTGTCACCACTTGGTTTGCTGCTATTTATATTTCACCAGAAACAGAGGAAAGTAGTGGCAAAAAGGAACTAAGAAATGCAAAAATGGTATAGTTCCCAACAGATTAGGTGCCCTCATTTGATCCTGCATTGGTGTTGCAGGACAAACCCAGGTTTGTTCCTGGGTGGGATTGTGGCACATGCAAACTTATAGCCTTTATATTTTGGGCTTTATGGGGATAATTATCCAAGGATGTGCTAGTGGTGAAAAAACCTCGCTCACTGTCACCGCATACTGGATAATTGTACCCTGCTTCTAATATGTGCTGGTGGCTGTCGAAATGCCTCACTCCTGGTTAGCATTGCTAACTCTGTTGGAGGTGTTCCAGAAGGTGTGATCACATGGCATCTGATCATGTGATACTTGCAAACATTATTGCATTTACTTTGTAAAGATTTGGCCCCCTGTAGTTGAGTATCTTTGCTCATGGTTTCGTGGCAACAGCTGGTGTGTGAGAAGTTTGGATGCCATCAGACAAAGAAGGAAAACTGAGGGCAGTGCAGAGGGGAAATCAAAACTGGTGGAGCAGCTCACAGGGGGGGAAACCAGGGCAACTTTGATTCTACCAGTAGCAAATGAAAACTCACTGAAATTATATTGTTAACTAATAGTAATATTGGTAACACTCAGATTACCCTCACAACTAACAGTAAGACAATAACTCACTGACAGTCGATATGTGAGGATGTAAGGGTCCTTGAGAGGGTGCAGAGGAGATTTACCAGAATGCTTCCAGGGATGAGGGATTTTAGTTGCAAGGTTAGGTTGGAGAAGCTGAGGTTGTTCTCCTTGGAGCAAAGGAGATTGAGGGGAGACTTGATCGAGGTGTACAAGATTCTGACAGGTTTGGATAGGGTAGACAAAGAACAGCTGTTCCCATTACCTGATGGTACAAGGACAAGGGAACACAGATTTAAGGTTTTGTGTAAGAGATGCAGGGGGATGTGAGAAAGAATTTTTTAATGCAGCGTGGTAATGACCTGGAACTCACTACCCATGAGGGTGGTGGAAGCAGAGGCGATGAATGATTTCAAAAGGAAATTGGATGGGCACTTGAGGGAAATAAACTTACAGGGCTACAGGGATAGAGCGGGGGAATGGGACTGTTTGGATTGCTCTGCAGAGAGCTGGCATGGAGTTGATGGACTGAATGGCCTCCTTCTGTGCCATTATGACTCTGTGTAACTGGTAGTTAAAGGTGTAAAGCCTTGAAATCATACTTAAAGTGACAGTCGTTCTATAATCCTTTGACATTCAGCCTGTGACTACAGCCAGAATCACCCCTCATAAGGTGTAGTCAACCTCCAGAATCAATGCCACTTTTAACAGATGCCCATCTCGCTCCCTATCTCCATGGACCCAGATTCTGTGTGA
This sequence comes from Heterodontus francisci, assembly GCF_036365525.1. Taxonomy (NCBI): domain Eukaryota; kingdom Metazoa; phylum Chordata; class Chondrichthyes; order Heterodontiformes; family Heterodontidae; genus Heterodontus; species Heterodontus francisci. The sequence goes on along the minus strand of NC_090372.1, from coordinate 160,525,517 downwards.
AGGTGACAGCTCTGAACTCGAAGCTTCAGTCAAAGTCAATCTGTACTTGGGTTTCACATGTCAAAAGCAAGCGGAAATGTCACAGGTCTCTGTGGCGTGTTTTTTCCTCTTTCAGATGGCAGTTGAAATCTGGTGCCATGTCAAGGGGATGTCTTGGTGTGTTGTAGCTGTGATGTCAGCAAGCATGTAGGCAGTGAATCATAGCGTCATAGCGTCAGTTATACAGCACAGAAACAGGACCTTCAGCCCATCGTGTCTGTGCCGGCCATCAAGCACCTAACTATTCTAGTCTCATTTTCCAGCACTTGGCCCGTAGCCTTATATGCTATGGTGTTTCAAGTGCTCATCTAAATACTTGTTGCTTCAGTAAATCTGCTAAACACGGGTGCTGTGATATTTAGTTGCAGCCGACTTGCCATAAACACAAGAAATTGCATCCCAAATTCAGTCATACTGGTAAACAACTCCTCAGAGGTTCCACGAGTCTAAAACCAGATGTTTAGCAGGACCTGATCCAGATCTCTATTTCAGGAGATATTTCATATATGTGCAGTACCACAGAAAAGTATTGGATTAGCAGATACCAAAGAATTTTAACTCATAACTTAGAACTTAGGTCGCACCACAAACTTGGGTATGTTTTTGACTTTGATAGCAAAGAGTATAAAAGAACAATTCAAGGGAAAGTTTTGAAATTCTGTTCAGGAGGTGGGTAGGAACTTGCTTTACTTATGTTAATTTGTACTGCCTATGTACTTTACAACACAAATTCACACTTCAGCAATTAGGATGGTCCAGAGAATTAGAAAAAGGCAGAACCTCTAATCAGACCTTTAAATGGATCTCATTTTCTTGCTTTATTAATTACAGATGACGTGTTTGCTTAATTTTAATTATATCATACAGTGTACGATTTGCATGCACAAATGTAATATTCTATTGTGGGACAATGAGAATAAATGAAAATCTAAAGTTTCAAAGCTAATTACATTTCAAGATAGCATAAAAATAGGTTCTGATTGAATTTAGATTTTCATCGCAGCAGCTTTTTCGGGAGCAGAGAGTGCGAGCGAATGAGCAGCTGGGAAGGTCAGTTTAAAGTAAACTTAATTTCCTTTTGTTTTAGGCGGAGACCAGGGGGCTGCTGGGTAAGTAAAACCCTATATATTTGGGCCGTTTCTGAACCCGAGACACTACACCTGTAGTGTCTCCCACCCGCCCTCCTCCTCTAACCAAAGAAAAAGGACTCGGTGCTGTGTAGATAAGGTAAGGCTTTTTCTATTTCTCTTTTTTGTTTTATCGTGTGATTGGTTAAAACCTTTTCGTTCCTTTTTCATTTAACTAAGTTTAAGCTTAAGATTAAAAATGGCAGGAGATCTCAGACCTGTGACATGCTCCTCTTGCTCAATGTGGGAGCTCAGGGACATGGCTGATGTCCCTGACTCCTTCACGTGCAGGAAGTGTGTCCAGCTGCAACTCTTGTTAGACCGCATGACGGCTCTGGAGCTGCGGATGGACTCACTTTGGAGCATCCGCGATGCTGAGGAGGTCGTGGATAGCACGTTTAGCGAATTGGTCACACTGCAGATTAGGATTGCTGAGGGAGAAAGGGAATGGGTGACCAAAAGGCAGAGAAAGAGCAGGAAGTCAGCGCAGGTGTCCCCTGCGGTCATCTCCCTCCACAACAGGTATACCGTTTCGGATACTGTTGAGGGAGATGGCTCACCAGGGGAAGGCAGCAGTAGCCAGGTTCATGGCACCGTGGCTGGCTCTGCTGTTCAGAAGGGCGGGAAAAAGAGTGGAAGAGCTATAGTCATAGGGGATTCGATTGTAAGGGGAGTAGATAGGCAGTTCTGTGGTCGAAAACGAGACTCCCGAATGGTATGTTGCCTCCCAGGTGCACGGGTCAGGGATGTCTCAGATCGGCTGCAGAACATTCTGAAGGGGGAGGGTGAACAGCCAGTTGTTGTTGTGCACATAGGCACCAATGATATAGGTAAAAAATGGGATGAGATCCTACAAGCAGAATTTAGGGAGTTAGGAACCAAGTTAAAAAGTAGTACCTCAGAGGTAGTAATCTCAGGATTGCTACCAGTGCCACGTGATAGTCAGAGTAGAAATGAAAGAATAGTCAGGATGAATGCGTGGCTTGAGAGATGGTGCAGGAGGGAGGGGTTCAGATTTTTGGGACATTGGGACCGGTTCTGGGGGAGGTGGGACTATTACAAATTGGACGGTCTACACCTGGGCCAGACTGGAACCAATGTCCTTGGGGGTGCTTTTGCTAACGCTGTTGGGGAGGGTTTAAACTAATGTGGCAGGGGGAGGGAACCAAATGAGGTCAGTGGAGAGTAAGGATGTAGTAACTAAAGCCTGTAAGGAACTAGATAATGAAGTCAGCGTGACTAAGGGAAAGAGTAGGCAGGGAGCAGATGATGAAAGCAAAGGGACTGGTGGTCTGAGGTGTATTTGTTTTAATGCAAGAAGTGTAATAGGTAAGGCAGATGAACTCAGGGCTTGGATTAGTACCTGGGAGTATGATGTTATTGCTATTACTGAGACTTGGTTAAGGGAAGGGCATGATTGGCAACTAAATATCCCAGGATACCGATGCTTCAGGTGGGATAGAGAGGGAGGTAGAAGGGGTGGAGGAGTTGCATTACTGGTCAAAGAGGATATCACAGCTGTGCTGAAGGAAGGCACTATGGAGGACTCGAGCTGTGAGGCAATATGGGCAGAACTCAGAAATAGAAAGGGTGCGGTAACAATGTTGGGGCTGTACTACAGGCCTCCCAACAGCGAATGTGAGATAGAGGTACAAATATGTAAACAGATTATGGAAAGATGTAGGAGCAACAGGGTGGTGGTGATAGGAGATTTTAATTTTCCCAACATTGACTGGGATTCACATAGTGTTAGAGGTCTAGATGGAGCAGAATTTGTAGGGAGCATCCAGGAGGGTTTTCTAGAGCAGTATGTAAATAGTCCAACTCGGGAAGGGGCCATACTGGACCTGGTGTTGGGGAATGAGCCTGGCCAGGTGGTTGACGTTTCAGTAGGGGACTACTTTGGGAATAGTGATCACAATTCCGTAAGTTTTAGAATACTCATGGACAAAGACGAGAGTGGTCCTAAAGGAAGAGTGCTAAATTGGGGGAAGGCCAACTATACCAAAATTCGGCAGGAGCTGGGGAATGTAGATTGGGAGCAGCTGTTTGAAGGTAAATCCACATTTGATATGTGGGAGGCTTTTAAAGAGAGGTTGATTAGCGTGCAGGAGAGACATGTTCCTGTGAAAATGAGGGGCAGAAATGGCAAGATTAGGGAACCATGGATGACAGGTGAAATTGTGAGACTAGCTAAGAGGAAAAAGGAAGCATACATAAGGTCCAGGCGGCTGAAGAAAGACGAAGCTTTGAAAGAATATCGGGATTGTAGGCGTAATCTGAAACGAGGAATTAAGAGGGCTAAAAGGGGTCATGAAATATCTTTAGCAAACAGGGTTAAGGAAAATCCCAAAGCCTTTTATTCATATATAAGGAGCAAGAGGGTAACTAGAGAAAGGATTGGCCCACTCAAGGACAAAGGAGGAAAGTTATGCGTGGAGTCAGAGAAAATGGGTGAGATTCTAAATGAGTACTTTGCATCGGTATTCACCGAGGAGAGGGACATGACGGATGTTGAGGTTAGGGACAGATGTTTGATTACTCTAGGTCAAGTCGGCATAAGGAGGGAGGAAGTGTTGGGTATTCTAAAAGGCATTAAGGTGGACAAGTCCCCAGGTCCGGATGGGATCTATCCCAGGTTACTGAGGGAAGCGAGAGAGGAAATAGTTGGGGCCTTAACAGATATCTTTGCAACATCCTTAAACACGGGTGAGGTCCCGGAGGACTGGAGAATTGCTAATGTTGTCCCCTTGTTTAAGAAGGGTAGCAGGGATAATCCAGGTAATTATAGACCGGTGAGCCTGACGTCAGTGGTAGGGAAGCTGCTGGAGAAGATGCTGAGGGATAGGATCTATTCCCATCTGGAAGAAAATGGGCTTATCAGTGATAGGCAACATGGTTTTGTGCAGGGAAGGTCATGTCTTACCAACTTAATAGAATTCTTTGAGGAAGTGACAAAGTTGATTGATGAGGGAAGGGCTGTAGATGTCGTATACATGGACTTCAGTAAGGCGTTTGATAAGGTTCCCCATGGTAGGCTGATGGAGAAAGTGAAGGCGCATGGGGTCCAAGGTGTACTAGCTAGATGGATAAAGAACTGGCTGGGCAACAGGAGACAGAGAGTAGCAGTGGAAGGGAGTTTCTCAAAATGGAGATGTATGACCAGTGGTGTTCCACAGGGATCCGTGCTGGGACCACTGTTGTTTGTGATATACATAAATGATTTGGAGGAAAGTATAGGTGGTCTGATTAGCAAGTTTGCAGACTACACTAAGATTGGTGGAGTAGCAGATAGTGAAGGGGACTGTCAGAGAATAATGCAGAATATAGATAGACTGGAGAGTTGGGCAGAGAAATGGCAGATGGAGTTCAATCAGGGCAAATGCGAGGTGATGCATTTTGGAAGATCCAATTGAAGAGTGAACTATACTGTAAATGGAAAAGTCCTGGGGAAAATTGATGTACAGAGAGATTTGGGTGTTCAGGTCCATTGTTCCCTGAAGGTGGCAACGCAGGTCAATAGAGTGGTCAAGAAGGCATACGGCATGCTTTCCTTCATCGGACGGGGTATTGAGTACAAGAGTTGGCAGGTCATGTTACAGTTGTATAGGACTTTGGTTCGGCCACATTTGGAATACTGCGTGCAGTTCTGGTCGCCACATTACCAAAAGGATGTGGATGCTTTGGAGAGGGTGCAGAGGAGGTTCACCAGGATGTTGCCTGGTATGGAGGGCGCTAGCTATGAAGAGAGGTTGAGTAGATTAGGATTATTTTCATTAGAAAGACGGAGGTTGAGGGGGGACCTGATTGAGGTGTACAAAATCATGAGAGGTATAGACAGGCTGGATAGCAAGAAGCTTTTTCCCAGAGTGGGGGATTCAATTACAAGGGGACACGAGTTCAAAGTGAGAGGGGAAAAGTTTAGGGGGGATATGCGTGGAAAGTTCTTTACGCAGAGGGTGGTGGGTGCATGGAATGCATTGCCAGCGGAGGTGGTAGACGCGGGCACGATAGCGTCTTTTAAGATGTATCTAGACAGATACATGAATGGGCAAGAAGGAAAGAGATACAGACCCTTAGAAAATAGGCAACAGGTTTAGATAGATGGAGCGGCGTAGGCTTGGAGGGCCGAAGGGCCTGTTCCTGTGCTGTAATTTTCTTTGTTCTTTGTTCTTTGTTCTATTACAATTCAATATAAATAAAGTGGAAATGCTCTTTAATTGATGATGAAACTGGATGAAAATGCATATGCTGAAGTATATTGAAGATAACCATAGCATGAGGAAGAGCCTCCTAAGGATTGATCACACAAATCTTTCTTCATTGGAATATATTTTAAAACATTGGTTTGGATTTGAGAATTAGTGTACTTGTATTTCCTTGTTTTGTGTTCATTAACATGAGGTTTAACATTGAGAATAGAATCCCTTCGACTTTAGAAACTCAATTTCAGCACTCCCAGCTTAGTTTTTTTTTTGTTCAGCTGGGCATCTGACACTCAGAGATTTATCATCATGCTCAAGAGTTTTCAAGCCAAGCTGCTTAGAAATCTACTGTCATTTATTTGTATCCAATATGGGAACCCCAAGTATGTGCTGGTGTGGTGCTTAAACCAAGCAGTTTACACAGAGCACAAATAAGTATTTTGCTTCTTGTGTGGCCAGATAACTCTGTTAGCCTACAAGAGCCAGGTGGGCAGAATCCCAGCCCAAATTTTTCCTCCAGGTCTCATTAAGTAGCTGCTGTGTTCTTTAGCTGGCTATACCCCGTTAAATACTTGTCTTTCGGCAGCATTCACTTTCCTCTCTGACACTCACTCAGTATAAATCCTGAATAGATAAATGCATGTCCTTGTATTCAGCCACAATGGAACACCTTCTAGCAACTCTCATCACAACTTTGAGTTTCTGGACTATACAAAACACATTTGCTTTCAGCATGGTGAAAGGGCTTATGAAGAACAGCTGTCAATGTGCCAGACACCTTGATGATCTAGACATCCAAGTCCTTTGTCTTAATCAAGCTTGGTCAACAACAACTTGCATTTATATAATGCCTTGATTAGATTAGATTAGATTAGATTAGATTAGAGATACAGCACTGAAACAGGCCCTTCGGCCCACCGAGTCTGTGCCGAACATCAACCACCCATTTATACTAATCCTACACTAATCCCATATTCCTACCAAACATCCCCACCTGTCCCTATATTTCCCTACCACCTACCTATACTAGTGACAATTTATAACGGCCAATTTACCTATCAACCTGCAAGTCTTTTGGCTTGTGGGAGGAAACCGGAGTACCCGGAGAAAACCCACGCAGACACAAGGAGAACTTGCAAACTCCACACAGGCAGTACCCGGAATCAAACCCGGGTCCCTGTAGCTGTGAGGCTGCGGTGCTAACCACTGCGCCACTGTGCCGCCCTGATCATAGAAAATAGCCCGAGCGACTTTAGAGAATAAGGAGTGATGCCAAGCCATAAGGGAGAGATTAAAAGGAGTGACCAAAAGATTGGTCAAAATGATGAGTTTTAAGAGTTTTTCAAGGTAGCATGGGAAGGAGACAAGGACCAAAGCAGTTGTAAGCTCTGGCACCTATGATGGGATAAAGGGACAGAGGAATGCACAAAAGGTCACAAGTGTAAGCCTGCAAGGTGTAGTAGAGGTCATAAGGCCAGAAGAGGTTGCAGGAGTAGGGTGGGGTTAAGCAATGGAGGGATGTGAAGACAAAGACAAGGAATTTGAATTTAATATGTTGGGGGCCAGGAATCAATATAAGTTGGTGAAGATGGGAAGATGGGTGACTGAGACTTAGGGTTGAATTTTACTAGCCCCATCGCGATGGGCTGCAAGGAGGGAGGAGTTGTAATATCATGACAAAAGGCGTTGGGTGGGAAGTCCGACATCTTTAATTCACCTCTGGATTTTCCAAACGGTGGCCAACATGGCCGGAAGACCTCTCTCTGAAACATGGCAGGAGGGTAATTAAGCCTGTTTAACAGGCAATTAACTGCTATTTTACCAGGGAGTTTGAATTTTACAAAGCGTGTATGGGAACTACAGGGCTTCAGAGTCTTGCCAGTTATATGGAGGCAGTGGATTATCAGGAGGTCAGTGCTGGCTTTAAACAGCAGCCATTGTGTATGGTGTTGTGGCTTGGCAGGGAAGGTGGAACGGCATGGCTATTGGCAGTGAGAGTCAGGAGCAGGGACAAACTTGCCAGCACAGCAGGGGCATACTGTCAGGGTGCCATCTTAGCAGTGGCAGTTGTGTGAATAGAGCAGGGTGGGGTGGAGGTGAGAGACCCTGGAACTGAGTGCAGCTATCTGCCATGGGCTTCATTCACTCAGGCTTCGAGACCACAAGTGAGGAGCATCAGAGAGGGAGAGAGCTGCAGCCACAGGCAGTGGGCCAGTAGCAACCAGAGGATCACCAGGAACTTCAGCCTCAGAGGGGTCACAGAGAAGGAGGGCGTAGAGGGGAATGCAACCAGCATCTTGTTCACAGAAGAGGTTACCCACTAGAGGGGGTTTACTGTTAGTGCCTCAGCTTCCAGCAAATTTCGGAGCATCAGTGTCACCAAAGAGGGAAGCAGTCACAGAGTTGATGGAGTGAGAGCTGAGCCCTATGGAAAGTGGTGGACACCCTATGCCTGTGGTGCTAAAGGTCACCATGGTGCTGAATTTCTACACCTCAGGATCATTCCAGGGATCCTCTAGAGATATATGTGCAATCTTCCAGTCTGCCGCTCATCGTTGCATCAAGACGGTCACCAATGCCATCTTCAAGAGGACCAGCCAGTATGTGCGATTTCATACTGATTCAGAATGTCAAGCTAACAGGGCCATTGGATTTGGAGCCATCACTGGGTTCCCACAGGCACAGGGTGTCATCGACTTCATGTATGTGGTTATCAAGGCTCCCACAAACCAGGCAGCAGCCTTCATCAACAGGAAGGGCTTCCACTCGTTCAATGTACAACCGTAAATGGTTCCTTCAGGCCTGTGCATGGTTCCCAGGAAGCAGCCACAATGCCTACATACTAAGGCAGTCTCATATGCCAGACCTTTTCAGACTATCCCACATGCCTTCACTGATGGATATTGGGTGATAAGGGCTACCCACTGAAGACGTGGCTGCTAACGTCTGTGAGGAACCAAAGCACTGATGCGGAGGAGAGATACAATACCTGCCATGGGACAACTCAAGCTACCATCGAGCAGAACATGGGTCTTCTTAAGATGAGGTTCAGACGCCTGGATAGATCTGATGGAGCCCTTCAGTATGCTCCAGCAAGGGTCTCATGTATTATAGCGTGTGCTGTGCTCTGCACAACCTGGCGTGACAGAGGGGTGAGGCTTTGAATAATGAAGACATTGTGGAGCATATTTCCTCCTCCGAGGGTGAGGAACTGGAGTAAGATGCTGACCCGGCACTGAGTGGTGAAGGACCGCAGGCAAGGTACAATGTGATACGTGCAAAGGAGGCTCATGACACGCTAATACAGGCACGTTTCAGATGATCCTTACTGACAGCTCTCTGCAATACAGTAAATCTACAGCCTTCTGCAGCCTATTGTTTGTATTCACACATAACAAACCAGGAAGTTAAAAGCATTCAATATCCTTTACTTTTAATTTCAATTTTCAGATCGTGAAATAAATGATTACGATTGGATTAAGATAGAAGTTAAAATAAAGATAAATAAACTTATAAAAAAGAAAAAATATTTCTTTAAAAATATGGAAACATATGAATTAGGAGCAGGAGTGGGCCACTTGGCCCTTCTAGCCTGCTCCGCCATTCAACAAGATCATGGCTGATCTGATTGTAACCTCAACACCACAGTCACACTTACTACTGTAAACCTTTCACCCCCTTGCTTATCAAGAATCTATCTACCGCTGCCTTAAAAATATTCAGAGACCATCACCTTTTAAGGAAGAGAGTTCCAAAGGCTCACGACCCTCTGAGAGAAAAAAAATCTCCTGATCTCTGTCTTAAATGGGTGACCCCTTATATTTAAACAGTGACCCCTAGTTCTAGATTTTCCCACAAGGGGAAACATCCTTTCCACATCCACCCTGTCAAGACCCATCAAGATCTTATATGTTTCCATCAAGCCGCCTCTTACTCTTCTAAGCTCCAGCAGATACAAGCCTAGCCTGTCCAACATTTCCTCATAAGACAACCTGCCCATTCCAGGTATTAGTCTAGTAAACCTTCTCTGAACTGCTTCCAATGCATTTACATCCTTCCTTAAATAAGGAGACCAATACTGTACACAGTACTCCAGATATGATCTCACCAATGTCCTGTATAACCAGAGGTGTATTCAATTCCCGTCGCAATGAACAATAACATTCTATTAGCTTTCCTAATTAATTGCTAAACCTGCATGCTAACCTTTTGCAATTCATACACTAGGACACCTAGATCCCTCTGCATCTCAGAGCTCTGCAATCTCACACCATTTAGATAATATGCTTTTTAAATCTTCCTACCAGAATGGACAATTTCACATTTTCCCAAATTATACTCCATTTACCAGATCTTTGCCCACTCACTTAACCTATTTATATCGCTTTGTAGCCTCCTAATGTCCTCTTCACAACTTACTTTCCTATCTATCTTTGTGTCATCAGCAAATTTAGTAACTATACCTTTGGTCCCTTCATCCAAGCCCCAGCACTGATCCCTGTCGCACACCACTCATTACATCTTGCCAACCAGAAAAATGATCCATAAATAAAAGCAAAATACTGCGGATGCTGGAAATCTGAAATAAAAACAAGAAATGCTGGAAGCACTCAGCAGGTCTGGCAGCATCTGTGGAAAGAGAAGCAGAGTTAACGTTTTGGGTCACTGAAGGGTCACTGACCCGAAACGTTAACTCTGCTTCTCTTTCCACAGATGCTACCAGACCTGCTGAGTGGTTCCAGAAAAATGATCCATCTATGCCTACTGTGTTTCCTGTTAGCTAGCCAATCTTCTTTCCATGCCAATATGTTACCCCCTACACCATGAGCTTTTATTTTCCACAATAACCTTTGATGTGGCACCTTATCAAATGCCTTCTGGAATCTAAGTACAGTACATCCACAGCACATGTTACTTCTTCAAAGAACTCCTATAAATTGGTAAAACATGATTTCCCTTTCACAAAATCATGTTGATTCTGCCTGATCACTTTGAATTTTTCTAAATGCCCTGCTATAACATCTTTAATAATAGCTTCTAACATTTTCCCTATGACAGATGTTAAGCTAACTAGCCTGTGATTTCCTGCTTTCTATCTCGCTCCTTTTTTGAATAAAGGAGTTACATTCACTATTTTCCAATCTAATGGAACCTTCCACGAATCTAAGGAATTTTGGAAAATTAAAACCAATGCATCAACTTCCTCACTGTTAAGACCCGAGGATGAAGTCCATCAGGACCCAGGGACTTATCAGCCCACAGCTCCAACAATTTGTTCAGTACCACTTCTTTGGTGATTGTAATTTTCTTGAGTTCCTCCCTCCCTTCCATTTTCTGATTTACAGCTATTTCTGGTATGTCACTTGTATCCGCTATAGTGAAGCCCGATGCAGAATCTGTTCATTTCTTCTGCCATCTCCTTATTTTCCATTATTAATTCCCCAGACTCATTTTCTACAGAACCAACGCTCACTTTGTTAACTCTTTTCTTTTTAAAATATCTATAGAACTCTTACTATTTGTTATTATATTTTTAGTTAGCTTTCTCTTGTACTCTAATTTTTCCCTCCTTATCAATCTTTTAGTCATTCTTTGCTGTTTGTTATATTCTGTCCAAACTTCTGACCTGCCATCCATCTTTGCACAATTATAAACTTTTTCTTTAAGTTTGATACTATCTTTAATTTTTTTCGTTAACCATGGATGGTGGGTCCTCCCTTTGGAATTTTTCTTTCTCGTTGGAATGTATCTATTCTGTGTATTCTGAAATATCCCCTAAAAATGTCTACCGCTGCATCTCTATTGACCTATCCCTTAATCTAATTTGCCAGTTCACTTTTGCTAGCTCTGCTTTCATGATCTCATAATTGCCCTTATTTAAGTTTAAAATACTAGTCTCAGACCCACTCTTCTCCATCAAACAGAATATAAAATTCAATCATATTATAATCGCTGCTGCCTAGGGACACCTTCACTATGAGGTAATTAATTATTCTATCTCAGTGCACAATACCAGTTCTAGTACAGCCTGATTGCTGGTTGGTTTCAGAAGATGCTGTTCTAAGAAAGCATCCCTGAAACAGATGGCCAAAGGTACCCTCGATGAGTAAAGCATGGTACAGGAAACCTTTCAAGCGGTGGTGGGGGGGAACAAAAAGGAAAGTAGTGGTAGTAGGGGACAATATAGGGAGGGGGATTGACTGTTCTCTGCAGCAAAGAACGAGAGTCCAGAAGCCTGTATTGTCTGCCTGGTGCCAGGGTTTGGGACATCTGCTCAGGGCTGGAGAGGAACTTACAGTGGGAGGGGAGCATCCAGTTGTCGTGGTCCATGTAGGTACCAATGACATAGGCAGGACAAGAAAAGACATTCTGTATAGTCAGCATGAGGATCTCGGCACCAAGTTAAGAAGCAGACCCTCAAAGGTAATAATCTCTGGATTATTGCCTGAGCCACAAACAAATTGGTATAGGGCAAATAAGATTAGCGAAATGAATTCCTCATCTAGGGTACCTTTGCCCATCTGATTTTTCCTGTCTATATGTAGATTAAAATCCCCATGATTATCGCCATACATTTCTGACAAGCTCCCATTACTTCTTCCTTTATACCCTTTTCTACTGTCTGGTTACTGTTAGTGGGCCTGTACACCACTCCCACAAGTGACCTCTTGCCTTTATCATTTCTCATCCCTACCCAAACCTTTTCTACATCCTGGTTTCCTGAACTTAGATCATCCCTCTCTATTATGCTTCTACCATCATTAATTAACAGAGCCATCCCTCCACCTTTTCCTAGCTTCCTGTTCTTCCTAAAACCTTCAATATTCAGATCCAGTCTCTATCATAGAGTCATAGAGTCGTACAGCATAGAAACAGGCCCTTCGGCCCACCGCGTCCATGCTGACCATAATGCCTATCTATACTAATCCCACCTGCCTGCATTAATTCCGTATCCCTCTATGCCTTTCTCATTCAAGTACCTGTCCAGATGCCTCTTAAATGTTACTACTGTTCCTACTTCCACCACCTCCTCTGACAGCTCATTCCAGATACCCACTATTCTTTGTGTGAAGCCACGTCTCTGTCATGGCTATCTGATTGTACTTATTTATTTCTATTTGTGCTATTAGTTCATCTGTTTTATTTCAAATGCCATAAGCATTCAGATACAGAGCCTTTAGTTTTGTCCTTTTATTATTTTTGTAACCTCAGCCGTATCTGCTGATTTACTCTTAAATTTGTACTCAGTGTCCTTTCCTGTCACGGTCTGTTTATCATTTTCCAGATTAATACCTTTCTCTCTTGCCTGGTCTCTAGTCTTTGATTTACCACATATTCCCAAATTTCATCCCTTGCCCCCACTATTTGGTTTAAAGGGGCGCAGGCGCCTATGCCATTTTTAAAGGGCTTCGAGCCCTACATTGCAATTTAAAATTTAAAGAGACATTGTTTTTTGAAAATTAAGTAACTTGATCCTGACCCTCCCCCAGCCCCCTGCTCTTGCCCCTCCCCCACAAAACACTTAGCTGGTGCACCTGACCTCCCCCCCCTCAAGTTCATATGCTTTAAACTTTACCCCTTCCCCACCATCCCCTAGACCAATTAAATTACACTGCCTCCACTTGCCCCCACCACCACCGCCCCTCCTGCACACCTGAAGACAGGAACAGCCGTGGCTGGCAGACCTGGGCAGAAGCTGATCCGGAGCGGGAGCTGTAAAAGAGAGTGCGGGGCTCGAGGCCCTCACTTACCTGAAGACAGGAGCGGTGATGGCTGGCGGACCTGCTCTCTCTCTCAGCACGCGCTGAGGCTCGGGGAAAAAAACTTACGGTGACATCACGGGACATCTGCAAGGTGATTGGTTGGGTGAGTAGCAGCAGTGAGTGCATTTAAATAGCTTAAAAAAAGGGAAAGTTTTTTGAAAAAAAAACCTCTAGTGATAAGGTGAGTACTACTAAAGTGTTCTTTTTTTAATTCAATGTAACTTATTAAGGACTTTAGTTTGTAGTGGGTGGAACAAGGCCCCTAGTGTAATTAGTATTTTTTAATTACGGCAGTAACTAAATTAATTTAAAGGTAAGTCATGGTAGGAAAGCTCAGCCCCGTGATATGCTCCTCCTGCGCTATGTGGGAAATCAGGGACGCTTCCAGTGTGTCTGACGACCATGTATGCAGGAAGTGTATCCATCTGCAGCTACTGGCTACCCACTACCTGCTGAGAACATCGCGGATAGCACGTTTACTGAGGTGGTCACACCGCAGGTAATGGCTGCACAGGCAGAAAAGGGATGGGTGACCACCAGGTGGAGTAGTAGGCGCAGGCAGGTAGTGCAGGAGTCACCTGTGGCCATCCCCCTCTCAAACAGATATACCGCTTTGGATACTGTTGGGGGGGATGACCTCCCGGGGAAAGCAGCAACAGCCAGGTTTGTCGCACTACGGAGGGCTCTGCTGCACAGCAGGGAAGGAAAAGGGTTGGAAGAGCTATAGTGACAGGGGATTCTATCGTAAGGGGTGCAGATAGGCGTTTCTGTGGCCGCAATCGGGACTCCGGGATGGTATGTTTCCTTCCTGGTGCTAGGGTCAAGGATTTCATGGAGCAGCTGCAGGACATTCTGAAGGGGGAGGGTGAGCAGTCAGAGGTTGTGATATACATTGGTACCAACGACATAGGTAGAAAGAGGGATGAGGTCCTGCAAAAAAAATTTGGGGAGCTAGGTAGCAAATTAAAAAGCAAAGGTGAGACCTGTACAAGTTGGACGGGTTGCACCTGAACCGGAACAGGACCAACAGCCTTGCTGGAGGGGGTTTAAATTATTTTGGCAGGAGGAGGGGATACAGTGTGGAGGTACAGTAGGGGGTGATGCACAGTCAAATATAGAAGAGAAACTGAGTCAGTCTGGAAGTGCAGGTTTTTTTTCAGGTTTGCACTTGCTGCTGTTCAATATTCAGTGTATTTACACCTAATCTGTACTAATGCTTTGTCTTTCAACACACCATTAACATATTGTTTGCCTTTGCTCCGTGACCTTTTGGTCAGCTATGTGGCCTGGTCCAATCTGCACCTTCTCCTTTGTTATCTCTTGGCCCACCCCCACCTCACTTGCTTATAATCTGTGACTTTTCTAATATTTGTCAGTTCCGAAGAAGGGTCACTGACCCGAAATGTTAACTCTGCTTCTCTTTCCACAGATGCTGCCAGACCTGCTGAGTGATTCCAGCATTTCTTGTTTTTGTTCCCTGTTCTTGTATTCTATACCTCAGCTAATCAAGGAAAGGAATCCATATGCCTTCTAAACCACCATATCAACCTGCCCTGCCTCCTTCAGGGATCTATGGACATTCACTCCAAGGTCCCTTACTTCCTCTACACCTCAGTATTTTCCCATTAATCGTGTATTCCTTTGCCTTGTTTGACCTCCCCAAATGCATCAGCTCACACTTCTCCAGGCTGAATTCCATTTGCCACTTTTCTGCCCATCTGACCAGACCATCAATATCTTCCTGCAGCCTACAGCTATCCTCCTCGCTATCTACCACGTGGCCAGTCTTTGTGTCGCCCGCAAACTTCTTGATCATGCCCCCTACATTTACGTCCAAATCATTAATATATACCACAAAAAGCAGGGGACCCAGTACTGAGCCCTGTGGAATGTCACTGGAAACAGCCCTCCAGCCACTAAAACAGCCATCAACAATTACCCTTTGTTTCCTGCCACTGAGCCAATTTTGTACTCACCTTGCTGCATTTTCCTGGATCCCATGGGATTTTATTTTTTTAACCAGTCTGCCATGTGGGACCTTGTCAAAAGCCTAGCTAAAATCCATGTAGACCACATCAACTGCACTACCCTCATCCATCTTCCTTGTTACTTCTTCAAAAAATTTGATCAAGTTGGTCAAACAAGATCTTCCCTTAACAAATCCATGCTGACTATCCTTGATTAACTGTGCCTTTCTAAGTGACAGTTTATCCTGTCTCTCAGAATAGATTCCAATAATATGCCCACTACTGGGGTTAGACTGACTGGCCTGTAATTATTCGTTCTATCCTTTGCTCCCTTTTTAAACATAGGTACGATGTTAGCAATTCTCCAATCCTCCGGCACTACACCTGCATCCAGTGAGGACTGGAAAATGATGGTCAGACCCTCTGTTATTTCCTCTCTTGCTTCTTTTAACAGCCTAGGATACAATTCATCTAGCCCTGGTGATTTATCAACTTTCAAGGTTGCTAATCCCATTAATACTTCCTCTCTCCCTATGTTTATCACATCCAAATTTATAGCTACATTTTAAAAAAGAGAGCATCAACAAGGAACAGAATACATATATCGCACTCAGCTTGAAGAGAAGGGACAATAAAAGAATATAGTATAAAAGTCTGAAAGGGTCAATGTTGAGAAAGTGCAAAGAATACCTCCTACCATGTTGATGTAAGAGATTACATGTGAGAGATACTTGAAGAGAAATGCAGCATGGCTTCAGAGGGATCACACAGACTGGTGTGAAACTGTACATCATTATAATGTAATAATGTAATAAAATGGCGCAGTGGGGCGGCACAGTGGCGCAGTGGTTAGCACCGCAGCCTCACAGCTCCAGCGACCCGGGTTCAATTCTGGGTACTGCCTGTGCGGAGTTTGCAAGTTCTTCCTGTGACCGCGTGGGTTTTCGCCGGGTGCTCCGGTTTCCTCCCACAGCCAAAGACTTGCAGGTTGATAGGTAAATTGGCCATTATAAATTGCCCCTAGTATAGGTAGGTGGTAGGGGAATGGTGGGGATGTGGTAGGAATATGGGATTAATGTGGGATTAGTATAAATGGATGGTTGATGGTCGGCACAGACTCGGTGGTCCTGACTCAAGAATCTTTCTAAGCTAGACTAACTAATGTGGCAGTGTACCAAACAAACATACAATATCGTGATCAAGGGTGAAATAGAGAACAATGGTGATTCTTACCATGCAACACCCTGAAAAAAAGCATCAAAACTGCAGAACTCGAGAAGAGGCTGGGAAAATGCTCCAGAGCTCCAGACATGGCAAGTTGGGGAATTAGCTGATAGAAATTCTGTCCAGTGATCATGGGCTTCGATTGGGAGAACCAAGCAGCAATCGAGGATCTGGTGAGCAACCCTGAAAGAAGGAAAAAAATTTGTCCCTAACGGCACCTGGCAGGCAGCACCAGGAAAGTCCTTAGCACAGGCTGATCTGAGGTCAGCGTCATTACATTTGGCAACTAGAGTGAGCGAGGGAAAAAAACAAACAAGGCTGCAAATACTCGATTCTCTGAGAAAAGGACATTAAAGGATTATAGTAGTAACACTATAAAATTGTATTTAATACAAGGAGGAAATAAATCCCAAGTCTAGCAGCGAGATTTCAAAGGGAGAAACGGTGGCCATAGCGGGAATTATCGCGGGGCTGAAAAGCATGGGAAACTTCCAATACTGGAGGGAAAAACTCAAAAGTGAAAGTAAAGCAAATTGAAACTATGGCTTTTAAATTCACAATGCCAGGGTTTGGACTAATGGAAGGACCTAATCAAACCCAAAATTGGTCATCTGGTGAAAAAGATTTCTGAGATACAGAATTGCTTCCAAATTAGACAGCCAGTCTAAAGCAGAGTAAATTAACACACATCTGCTTTCCTTTGGAGCTATAGCAGACAATGTTATTGCAAGTCAAGCCATTAATAAGACATCTGCCAAATTTGATGAAGTTTTAAAAGCTTTTGATACTTATTTCAACTTGCAGAGCAATAAGATTTTAGAAAGAGCAAGATTTAAGAGAAAGGTCTGGAAGCCAGGTGAAACATTTGATGCTTTTATCAATGACCTTTAAGGACTAGCTGAAGGATTTGAATATGGAGACCTTAAAGCAGAATTAATATGAGATCGCATTGTAGTAGGTATTGCTGATGAATCCCTATCAGATTTATTGCAGTCTAAAGAAGACCTCACCCTAGACAAAGCTATTCAGCTGGTGTGACAAGCAGAGGTCCTGAAGAACAACAGAGCAATCCTGAGAGATGAAGAAAGACCTTGGTTCAGGAAACCTCCAGCAACTGTACAGTTCCTCAACCAGAGGGTGTAAAAGAAGCACCGGAAATGAAGGTACACTGGGGGCAAGGGGGCAGGCGGGAAACGCAAGAGGCCATTAAACCCTGCCAGTGATGTGGTGCCAAAATACCCATAGGCGCGAACAGTGTCCTGCAAACAAAGTAGAATGCTTCCACTGTAAGAAAATAGGGCATTTTGGTAAAATGTGCCTAAGTACTCCCACAAGTTTGAAAGAAAAAGCATTCAAGCATGGAGTGGTTAACAAAATTAAACAACCTCCATCAGGAGAGCAATTAAAACACTGTATTGGTGAGATCAGTGATCCTAATCAGACATTTTGGTCTGCAGACATACATGTCGACAGATATGTCATTAATTTTAAATTGGACACGGGAGCAAGTGTAATGGTCTTATCAGACAAAGAACCATGGTTATCAGCACATTACCTGCAACCAACAGAAACTCAGTTACATGGCCCAGGAGGGGTTGATTTTGAAGTAAAGGGGAAGCTACAGGCAACACTCCAGTACAAAGGAAAACAAATATTAGAAACACTGTGTGTTCTAAGGAAACAGGAATTCTCTCTCTTAAGTAGAAGAGCTTGTATTGACCTCCATCTTATAAAGAAAGTGGGAGAAGTTAAGCAACAAGAATCCAGGAGTCACTTCCAAAAAAAATTTCCAAAATTGTTTCCTGGTCTGAGGAGATTGAAGACCGAATATAGCATTACTTTGCAAAACTATGCTAAACTAGTATGTCTTTTCATGCCTAGGAAGATTCCACACCCATTAATGAAGCAAGTCCAACACCAACGAGAAGACATGACCAGGGTGGAAATCATTTTTCCTGTTCCTGAACCTACAGAGTGGTATTCGGGAATGATTCCAGTTCCTAAACCTAATGGTGATCTTGGCATTTGTGTAGACTTAACTCAACTTAATAAGATTGTGGCACGGGAAGTTCATCCATTGTCCTCAGTGGACGAAAACTTGGCAAAGTTATCCAAAAGTACAGTCTTCACGATAAGAAGTCAAGGTTATTGACAACCTTCGTTACTCCGCTTGGAAGATTTTGTTTCAACTGTCTACCATTTGGTATCATGCCAGCACTGCAAATATTCCAAAGAACAATGTTGAATATTCTACAGGGCCTTGAAGGTGTAATATGACGTATGGATGACATCTTAGTTCATGGTGAATCCATTGAAGAGCGATTTTGAATCAGCTGCAGGGTGAAGACCTAACACTTAATGAGAAGTGTGAATTTTCAAAAACATCCATTTGTTTTTTAGGATGCATTGTCAGCAATAGTGGCATAATGGCAGACCTGCATAAGACAAGAGCCATTAGCAAACACCCATTAAAATAAAAGCAAAATACTGCAGATGCTGGAAATTTGAAATAAAAAGAAGAAATGCTGGAAATATTCAGCAGGTCTGGCAGCATCTGGGGATAGAGAAGCAGAGTTAACGTTTCAGGTCAGTGACCCTTCTTCAGAACTCAGACTGCCAGACCTGCTGAGTATTTCCAGTGTTTCTTGTTTTTATTATAGCGAATTCACATTTCCTATTTCTGTCCAAAAAATTGGCCATGCTCAGCTGCAAGATGAAGAATGCATCTATATCTGCCAATATTGC
This sequence comes from Heterodontus francisci, assembly GCF_036365525.1. NCBI lineage: Eukaryota > Metazoa > Chordata > Chondrichthyes > Heterodontiformes > Heterodontidae > Heterodontus > Heterodontus francisci. Next base: position 160,506,447 of record NC_090372.1, on the reverse strand, counting down.
AAGCAAGGATGGCCACAGCAGAGTCTCAGTGGTGCGATGATGAAAATCTTCGAACACAGAAGACACTTTACTATATATGATGAGAGACAGGTGATTCCAGAGTCACTCCGGGTAGATATCTTGGAGGAAAAACACCAGGGTCATATGGGCATAACTAAAAGTAGGGCATGGGCTCAGGCCGCCGTGTGGTGGCCAGGAATATCCAAAGATATAGAAGTAATGATTTCAAATTGTCAGGTATGTGTTGTGCAGAGACAGGATAAGAGGGAACCTCTTATTTCAACCCAATTCCCAGCCAGACCGTGGGAACATCTCGCGATGGATCTATTTATCTTTAATGGAAAATCCTACCTGATTGTCATCAACTACTTTTCAAGGTTGATCAAGGTTAAAGGTTTGTACACAACGATAACTAAAGCAGTCATTTGACCTTTACAAGAAATCTTTGTAACATATGGTATACCTGACTAGATAGTGTCCGATATTGGACTGCAATTTGCAAATGACTACTTCATGCATTTTGCGGCAAACTTTGGATTTGTACGTCTAACAAATTCCCTTAGATATCCACAATCTAATGGAGAAGCAGAGTGAGCAGTCAGAACTATTAAAGCACTGTTAAAGAAAAATAAAGATTTTCAAACAGCACTTTTTAAGTACAGAACTACTCCATTGCTATGCGGATTAGTACCATCAGAACTGTGGGTGGGAAGGAAGCTTAGAACACAACTTCCAATCTTACCCAAAAAATTACTTCCAGGGCTACAAGTCCATGATTATCAGTGAGTTCAAGACAGAGAAAAGTCTTACAGAAGACAGCAGGCCTATAATTATAATAGGAAATGCCGTAGCAGGAACCTACTGAAGTTGAGAGAAGGAGAAAAGGTATGGGTATGAGACTAAAGCAGAGAAGGAGTAATTGTTCAGGAAGATGAGAATCAACAGCGATTTTATTGAGCACAAACTTCAGAAGGTACTATAAGAAGAAACAGGAGGAATCTTATTCCTATTCATCAATAGGGGCAGCAGTGAAGTTTCTAACTGATAATGGAGGGGAATTTGCCAATGACGAATTCAGAGACATGAATGAAAACATGAACATCATGATCCTGAATACAACAGCTGAAAATCCTTTCAGCAATGGACTCTGTGAAAGGAATCATGCAGCGATCAATGAAATGCTACATAAAATTTTATTTGATCAATCAGACTGCAAGTTGACAACTGCCCTGTCATAAGCGGTTCATTCAAAGAATTTACCCAGATGGTTGGAGGATATAGTCCCTATCAATTAGTCTATGGATGAAATCCCAAATTGCCTTTTGTGCTGTGTGATAGTCATCCTGCTCAATAAGGTTCTACAATTAGCTGCATATTTTCTCCACATTTTCCTCTCTCCCAATGCCTGTCCACTATCTACAAGGCACAGTCAGGAGTGTGATGGAATAGTCTCCACTTGCCTGGATGAGTGCAGCTCCAACAACACTCGTGAAGCTCAATACCATCCAGGACAATGCAGCCCACTTGATTGGCACACCATCCACCACCTTCAACATTCACTCCCTTCACCACTGATGCACAGGGGCAGCAGTGTGTACTATCTACAAGATGCACTGATGCATTGCAGCAACGCACCAAGGCTCCTTTGACAGCAACTTCCAAACCTGCGGCCTCTACCACCTAGAAAGACAAGGGCAGCAGAGGCATGGGAACACCACCACTTGCAAGTTCCCCTCCAAGCCATTCACCAACCTTACTTGGAACTACATCGCCATTCCTTCACTGTCACTGGTTCAAAATCCTGGAACTCCCTTCCTAACAGCACTGTAGATGTACCTACACCCCAAGAACTGCAGCAGTTCAAGAAGGCAGCTCACCACCACCTTCTCAAGGGCAGTTAGGGATAGGTAATAAATGCTGGCCTAGTCAGTGATGCCCACATCCCACGAATGAATAAAAAAAATGTTTTACATGCAGGGATGCTGAGGTCTCAGAGAAAATTCAGAGAGCACCGAGGCATCGTATAAGACCATCTGAGACAGAATTTAATTCAGGAAATTTGTTATGTTTTAAAAGAGAGGGTAATAGGGAATGGAAAGTTCCTGCAAAGGTAACAGGTCAAGATGTTAAGACAGTATTTATCAAGCATGGCAATCATACTGTTAAAGTTCATTCTTCACGATTAATTGAAATTAATTACAAAATCTCGGACACTGAACAGCTGATAAAAGTGAACAAAACACTCTGTACCTCAAATTTTGTGATGGAGGTCCTGTGGAACGAAATACAGCATATTAAGGGCTGAGTTTGGAGTTTATTCTGAGGTAGTAGATAAGGGCAGCCAGCCTTGTCACATAGGTTGATTTGTACTGAAAAGGTCCTTGCAGATGTGACTTGCAAGGCTAAAGTGAGGCCAGTTGCTCGGTGTTTTGAAGAGTGACTGGGTGATATAGATGTGAGAGTGGATTCTCCTGCAGCCGGAAGATTCATTTTAAATCTCTTTCGCTCTTTTGGCCAAATAAAATGTAAATCAGTCAGCATAAAAGGAGCATTTCTGTTGGGCAATACTTTGAGAGAAGTGTTTCTGAAAGCACCCAAGAGGCAGCAGATGCAGGAGGAAACTATAGAAACTAAATAAATGACGCTTTCAGCGTGTGTTTTTTTTGATGAGATCTATTTTGTTGAAAATCAGTTGTGTTCGACTAAAAGCAGATCCCATAATGTTTACTCGTATCATAAAGGGAAACTTTCTGGCATCTTCATGATGCATGTTGATAGTTTCTTATGTGGTGGTACTGCATAATTTTAGAAATGTGTTAAAATGAGAATAGAATTTAAAATTGGGAGTTAGGTTTGTGGGACTTTTAAACATTATGGTTTATATATTAATCAGGGTAGGTCTGGAATAACTTTAAATCAACAATCCTATTTAGAAAGTGTTACTCACATCTGGTTAATAGAACTGGGCCCTCAAAGAAAGACGATGTTATATCTAAAGAAGAGACAGAGCAATTGCGAAGCATGATTGGTCAGTTTAACTTGTTGGCCACTCAGACTAGACCAGGTGCTAGTTTTGATGTGTTGGAGTTAAGTACTATAATGGAACACCCTTAAGTCAAGAACGTTTTAAGGGCAAATAAAAGATTTTAAAAATGAAATCGTGAGAAATGCAAACTTAAGTTCCTATCCTTAGGTGAACCAAAGAACATGAAACTCATCATTTTTCATACTGCATCACTTGCTAATCTTCCTGATGGGTAGTCTAATGCAGCTGGTTTCATACTATTTCTTATGAGGGAAAATGGGAAATTTTGATCTTCAGCTTGGGAAGCTAAGAAAATAAAAAGTGTTGTTAAAAAGTACTTTAGCTGTTGAAACACTGGCTTTTGTGGAGGTAATAGATATGGAATTCTATTTGTCAAATATTTTAAGTGAGATCCTATATAATGGGAATACTGAATATAGTATACCTATTGAATGTTATGTAGCAAATCATTCAGTTTTCAGATAATGTACACTCTACGAAAAGTGTGAGTGAGAAAAGGTTATGGATTGACCTTGCTGACTTAAACAATGCTGGAGAGAAAGGAAATGACTAAAATTAAATTTGTGGATGCAAGTCATTATCTGTCTGATTGTTTAACAAAAAGAAATGCTTGCACAAAGAAATCATTAGGCGTCTAAAGGAGGGATATCGCGCAATGCACTGCTTTTACGAATATGAAGCTTATTGATTTAATTTGTTTTGACAATTTGATTGTACATATAAAATCTAATTGTTACTTAAAGAGAGAGAAGGAAATCTTAATTGCATATTAATTGTGTTTAATTGTAGCCAGATGGTGGGCATTAAATGGGGATTCACATGTGCACCTATAAACAGATACTAACTTAAACTGTGATTGTTGGGTTAGGAGGTGCTTTCTTGTAATCTATGACTGTGTAAATAAATGCTTATAAAAGTGTAAAGTTGGCTCCAGTTATATCCTTCGCCAACTGGCTTTCTGTACTGTAACAATTACCATGATTTAAATGTGCCTGCAGCCACTAAAATGGACACTTGCTCAGTTAGCATTCAAGTGCTGATTAGAAGCAATTTTCCTCGAACGGTATAAGCAGCCTCTATATACCCACTTCCACTGTAGGTGTGGTGTGTGGTGGCAGACATGCGAATGTTGTTGGATGACTCAGGAACTAAGAGAGAGAGGGTGCACAAGAGATCCTGGTGGAGGAGGTCCAGAGAAGAAGGGATGTCCTGTACCGGTAGGGGGCCACAGAGGCAGCTAATGTGGTGCATGTGAGAGGAGGTTGTCCTGGAGGTGACTGCTAGGAGACCTGGCCTCAGGACATGACTTCAGTGCTGCAAGAAATGTAACGACTTGACATGACTGGTCAAGGTAAGATCCCATCTCACAAACACACTGCTCAATAACTGCACCACCACCAGCATCATAACCTCAACACACTTCATCCATCATTTAACTAGACACTGGCATTCAGAAAGACCACACTTTTGTATCCTTCACTGGCACTTCTCACTTGTCAGACACGTTTCACAGCTCTTCAGCAAGCGAGGCATCATCACACACACAAAAACACCTGACAGTACACTCATTCACAATCATCACTCTTCTCTGCCAGGACAAGATAGCACATAACATGTGGCAGCAGGACCTAACCAGGCGAGGGGAAACACGCCTGCATGAGATCATTCTCCTTGAGGCGGTGCTGGCCATGGTCAGGAGGGGAGCAGGAAACCCCAAGGCCAAAGGCAGAGCAGGGAGCATATTGCCTTGCAGTATGTGGCCACTCTAGCTTCCTTAACGATCCATAACTATTCCTGATTCCTAATCCCCAAACCTAACATCACTCCCAAGCTCATGACAAACATCCTCCTATAGTGGTCACACTTACTCCACCCTAACCCATTTGGCTTTATCATTGAAGGTTCCCAAGAGCAAGATCTACCTCATGCCACCATCACCTGCCCTCCGCACCCACACCCACCCCTCCCCCACTAGTCCCAGAGGTTGTTGAAGAAGGGCAAGAGCTTCCTCAAAAATGCACTGTCACCATCACAGGATAGAATTCACAGACTGGCACAATGTGCAACTTAGAGGTAAGGTTAAAAGAGGGATCATTACAATGGGATGCACCAGGCACTAATGGGTAGTAGCCATGTTGGGTGGAAGGGACACTGGGGGAAAGGTTTTATACTACTTCTGCTGTAGAGGAGTCTGATAAGGACCTTGCAGGTCCAAGCTACAGAAAAAGGCTGATGGTTCTGACAAACCAAATGCTTGGTACAATGGACAGCCTGCATATAAACTTATGGGTCGTGGCTGGAGGATGGAGGTGTCCGTCTCCATCTTGGTCTGTGGTTTGACATAGAGCCTGGAACCCATCCTCTCCAGTGTCGAGAGGAAGGTCTTTTTAAAATCATTCTTGGGATGTGAGCATCGCTGGCAAGCCCAGCATTTATTAGCCTTCCCTAATTGCTCACTTCCAGCCAGCAACCTGTGGAGCTCAACATGATGCAGCATCTGACGACTGAGGTTGTAGCTTCCACAACTGTCATTGTAGCTTCCATGAAATGACAAAGTGCTGAAATGCTCAGACAGCTGCCATGGTGGCTCTGTGTTCAAAGGTTGAAAGGTGCTTGTTTAATGTCTCCAATGCCCAGAGATCTGTCCTCCAGCAGATCACTGGTTTGGCTGGACATGGGCTCTGAGGTAGTGGCATAGGAATCATGGAGCAGGAACCTACTGGTCTCTCTCCAGACACCAGGATTGCTGCACCCTCTCAAGCCATTGCCTTGGCAGTAGCCTATCAGCCAGACGGCTGAAGCCAATGCTGAGATGATGCGATCTGACACCAGGCCATCATGACTAACAGCCTTTTGAGAGCATCTGAACTGCCCTCTTCAGAATCCCATCCACCTCGCCCGCTGCAGGCACTAAGATTGCACTTTGTAGAAGCACGAAAGTAGACAAGAGCACTTATAGGATAGCCGCTAAGGGTAAGCACCAGGGTGAATGCTTTAATATTTGTTAAATATGGCATGTTTCCATTGTTTGATTTTGCTGCATATATACAGTGATAATGGTAATTGGATACTGATGGAATTTTATTGTGGTTCTCATGAGGAAGGGGTTGAAAGGATTGAATGTAGAATACAGACCTCCAGATAAATCCTCAATCATGGAAGACAATGCATATGAGAACAATGTTTCGGAAGCTGACGGTGGAGGACGTCTTTCAAAACATTCTTCAATTAGATTGTGATAAGCGCCCTCCTAGGTGCGGGCTGCCTACCTGGAATCTTCTGGTGCTTCCCTTGATCCCCCTCCTCTTACTCCTCCATCTTTTCCTCCTTCTCTGCTGAGCTTGACCCTCTGACACAATTGCTAGTGTTAACAGCTGACTTCCCATGATCACCGGATTGTGGAGCACACACAGCAAATCACCACGAACCTCAAGATCTTCATGGCCATGTAATGGAGGGGCACCTCCTGACTGGTCAAGGCATCTAAATTTCTGTTTTTGGACCGTGCTCAATGATATTCCTGGTAGCTCAGTGGCTCTCATTGGGCTGGATTTTCCTGTGGTCTTCGGGACCCAGACATCAGAAACAAATGGGAGTTCTGAGCCCATAATTGCCAGCAGCAAGACGGATGCCATAATATTCCCAGAGGCAGCCTCATAATCCTGATGTTGCATGGACAATCAAAGGACTGGCCGCTCTGGAGTCTTGGCAGCCTCACTGGGAGAGATGGGTGCTGCTGAGGCAGGTTGGGAACCACAAAGGTGCCTCGACATGGACGTGTCCTCACTGGTCAACACAGAAGCACGGTACTGAAGACTCCAAAAGGACATTTGGATGGAGGGGAAACCCATCCATAGGTCTATTCACTGCTGGGACTGTGACCTTTTAGTCAGGCATGGAGCCTCCAGCTCTGATGGCCCCCTGGCCTGCCACTGGAGGGCCTCCTCATTTAAGTCATTGGACTCAAGACATGGCGAATGGCCACTCTGACATCAGTAAAATACTGACGCCAGTTCAAAATGGTCCCAAAGTGGAGCCTTAATCGGAGTGGGCTGCCGACCCAGTCCCTAGTCCATCTCTGGGAAAATCCTCCTGGGCCAGGAAAATATCAGGGAGCTGTCACGATGTGGCTCCCTGATATTTTCCCACACGCCCCCGACCCAAACTCATCTCCATAGGGTCGGGAAAATTCAGCCCATAATATGAGGATCTCAAGTAAGTTCCTCATGAATACAAGAGTATGGTGTAATGGGGCAGAGTGATATTGGCAGAAACACGATGCTGCTTACCATATACAATAGTTAGTAAATACAATGTAACAGCTTCAATAAATGTTAATCTATGATGAACTGTCTACATTTCCTTCACAAAATCTATGCTGCATTTGCAGTTTTTAAAAACTGTTGGGGAAGTCATAGTAAAAATGTATTATGTTTCAATGACCATGTAAGAAACAATCAGTAACTGATTTTTTCTGTGAATTAGATTATAGTATGTCAAAGGTCAGTAACTGCAATGTCGTCATTTACTTGTTTGAGAGCAGATCAGCAGAGTGGCCAATGCCATTTGAAAGTTGTCGGTATCATATAATTACATTGGGTTAAAAGTGCACCTTTGCTAACAGGTAAGAAATATGACTTGGACATAAATTGATTAGTCTGCAATACAATTTTATAGATTGACTAAGCATTTTATAACTCAATAATACATGCAGCAACAACCACTCAACTTTTTGCAGAAAAGCTTTTTGTTAATAATTATCTTATCAGAGGTGAATTAAAATTGACAGTGATAGACTGAGATAAAGGCATGAGTGAATTTAAGAGAATCGCTTTATTGGAGGAACTGAAGGTACTCTTTATTTGTAATTTTGTTTATCTAATTTTGTCATTGGCTTTGGTGAGCAAATGACATTTTGTTCATGAGGGCTTCTGTTGTTTCTGTATTTTAGAATCCAGGACCTAGTTTAACAGCCTATCTAGATGAATAAACTGTCTTGGCTACCTACTGATTATCTCTCTGTCCCTTCTTGTTCCACTTCTCTGTTTTACATGACTTTTCTGAAGTACTATCTGCACCATCCTATAAAATTCTCCTGATTTGGAGATCACTGCCCTTTTGTTGGCTGCCCTGTCCCCAGATACACATTACAAGCAGGTCGACAAGTTGCACAGACATTGACTGTCATGGGTTAAATTGCCTTGTGACAACAGCAGGGTGAGGATTGGTCCTTCTTCCGATTGTTGATTTTTCTACTGCCTCACCTCAATAACCACAATAACAATCCTTGAGTTTCATGGTTATTGGATGAATTTCCATTCCTGACACAGTGTGAATCCACAGAGACTATTTGATAAAGTCCATCTACCACCCTGTGAAATGATGTAGCTAGCTCTATTCTGTCAACAAAAGTAATTTGCATTGGTGTTGCATACTGTATTGCTTGCTAGCTAGCTAATACAGTTGCGCTGCTCTACATTGATGTTTGTATGCTCAGCTACTTTATTTATAGGCAGAAATGTGTTTTATATTGGACTGTGTTTGATGGCATTAGGTTTACAGATTAATTGCCCTCATGTCCATGGCTGAGCCAATAATTTTGTCAAATGTCCATGGTACAACATGCTGCTGCCTATCGCTGCTCCTAATAAAGCAATGCCTTTATTTTAAAATTCTCATCATGGTTTTCAAATCTCTCCATGCCCTCGCCCCTCTCTACCTCCAGCCCTACAACCGTCAGAGATATCTGTGCTCCTCCAATTCTGGACTCCTGAACATGCCCGATTTTAATTGTTCTACCATTGGTGGCCGTCCCTTTAACTGCCTAGGTCTAAGCTCTAGAATCTTCTCTGTTTCGCGACCTCTCTTTCCTTCTTTAGGACACTCCTTAAGAACTATCTCTTTGACCAAGCTTTTGGTCATTTTCCCTAATATCTCCTTATGTGGCTCAGTATCAACATTTGTTTGATAATGTGCCTGTAAAGGGCCTTGAGACATTTTACTACGTTAAAGGCGGAAGTTGTTGTTGTGTCCAATAAGGTAGAGAAGCACAGAACTCACTCTTCTTAGTTGAAAGAATTTCTGGGAAAAATGTTCATAGAATGTTGGTAAAGTCTTGACGTTGTCCAAGAAATTCTTCCGACGTGTCCCAAAAGTCCTTTTCAAACGCACTGCAGTCAGGAGATCTCCAGCAGGAAGTGAACTATAAAACCTGATCAGGGCTTTAAGTAACACTCAAAATACTTTCCAATGACTTGTTTTATGCCTTTTCAGCTGGTTGCTTTTAGAGGTCATTAATTGAAGCACCATCAACTAAAATACCATGCAGCCTCTTTACTGAGTGCGAGCAGGTGATTTAACGAACCTCCAGGAAGCCAATCCTAGTGCATGCTTCAATTCCTTTACCAAAATAGCATCTTGCACTGAATGTGGGCTAAACCACCTTTACAGCTGAAGACTTAGATGTTGTTTTAGAAAATGGAAATGAAAATTATGCTTTTTTAAAATAATGGGTGAATAACCCACAGCACCAGTTTTACATTCGGGCAGCAAGTTGAAAATCTGCCTTATTGACTCAAATTAGCACAGTCACACAATAACCCCCATTACACAGTACTTTGTGAGACAACACCAATAAATGATCAGTATCAAAACCATTTCCAAAAGCCTCTTCTTCTTCTTTGGTTTCCTTGCCTCGAGAGACAATGGGTAAGCGCCTAGAGCTGGTCAGTGGTTTGTGAAGCAGCACCAGGAGTGGCTATAAAGGCCGATTCTAGAGTGACAGACTCTTCCACAGGTGCTGCAGATAAAATTGGTTGTCGGGTCTGTTACACAGTTGGCTCTCCCCTTGCGCTTCTGTCTTTTTTCCTGCCAACTACTAAGTCTCTTCGACTCGCCACACTTTAGCCCCACCTTTATGGCTGCCCGCCAGCTCTGGCGATGACTGACAACTGACTCCCACAACTTGTGATCAATGTCACAGAACTTCATGTCGCGTTTGCAGACGTCTTTAAAGTGGAGACATGGATGGCCGGTGGGTCTGATACCAGTGACGAGCTCGCTGTACAATGTGTCCTTGGGGATCCTGCCATCTTCCATGTGGCTCACATAGCCAAGCCATCACAAGCGCCGCTGACTCAGTAGGGTGTATATGCTGGGGATGTTGGCTCCCTCGAGGACTTCTGCGTTGGAGATACGGTCCTGCCACCTGATGCCAAGGATTCTCCAGAGGCAGCGAAGATGGAATGAATTGAGACATCGCTCTTGGCTGACATACGTCGTCCAGGCCTCGCTGCCGTAGAGCAAGGTACTGAGGACACAGGCTTTATACACTCGGACTTTTGTGTTCCATGTCAGTGCGCCATTTTCCCACACTCTCTTGGCCAGTCTGGACTTGGCAGTGGAAGCCTTTCCCATGCACTTGTTGATTTCTGCATCTAGAGACAGGTTACTAGTGATAGTTGAGCCTAGGTAGGTGAACTCTTGAACCACTTCCAGAGCGTGGTCGCTGATATTGAGGGATGGAGCATTTCTGATGTCCTGTCCCATGATGTTCGTTTTCTTGAGGCTGATGGTGAGGCCAAATTTGTTGCAGGCAGCTGCAATCCTGTCGATGAGTCTTTGCAGACACTCTTCTGTGTGGGATGTTAATGCAGCATCGTCAGCAAAGAGGAGTTCCCTGATGAGGACTTTCCGTACTTTGGTCTTCGCTCTTAGACAGGCAAGGTTGAACAACCTGCCACCTGATCTTGTGTGGAGGAAAATTCCTTCTTCTGAAGACTTGAACGCATGTGAGAGCAGCAGTGAGAAGAAGATACCAAACAGTGTAGGTGTGAGAACAGAGCCCTGTTTCACGCCACTCAGGATACGAAAGGGATCTGATGAGGTGCCGCTATGCTGAATTGTGCCTTTCATATTGTCATGGAATGAGGTGATGATACTTAGTAGCTTTGGTGGACATCCGATCTTTTCTAGTAGTTTGAAAAGACCATGTCTGCCGACGAGGTCAAAGGTTTTGGTGAGATCAATGAAAGCAACATAGAGAGGCATCTGTTGTTTGCGGCATTTCTCCTGTAGTTGGTGAACGGAGAACAGCATGTCAATGGTGGATCTCTCTGCTCGAAAGCCACACTGTGCCTCAGCGTAGACACGCTCAGCCAGCTTCTGGAGCCTGTTTGGAGCGACTCAAGTGAAGACTTTCCCCACTGTGCGGAGCAGGGAGATTCCATGGTAGTTGTTGCAGTCACCGCGGTCACCCCTGTTCTTCGAGAGGGTGATGATATTGGCATCGCGCATGTCCTGTGGTACTGCTCCCTCATCCCAGTACAGGCGAAGCAGTTCGTAGAGTGCTGAAAGTATAGCAGGCTTGGCACTCTTGATTATTTCAGGGGTAATGTCGTCCTTCCCAGGGGCTTTTCCGCTGGTGCGAGAATCAATAGCATCACTGAGTTCCAATTTTGTATGTACAGCTGTATGTCCAGCTCATCCATGACTGGCAGAGACTGGGCTGCATTGAGGGCGGTCTCAGTGACAACATTTTCCCTGGAGTACAGTTCTAGGTAGTGCTCCACCCAGCGGTCCATTTGCTTGCGTTGGTCAGTGATTGTGTCTTCTGATTTAGATTTGAGACAGTGGGGGCACGATCTTCTTGATGGTTGGCCCAAAAATTCTCTTAATGCCATCATACATTCAAAGAACAGTACAGCACAGGAACAGGCCACTCGGCCCTCCAAGCCTGCGCCGATTTTGATGCCTGCCTAAACTAAAACCTACTGCACTTCCGGGGTCCATATCCCTCTATTCCCATCCTATTCATGTATTTGTCAAGATGCCTCTTAAACGTCTCTATGGTACCTGCTTCCACCACCTCCCCTGGCAACAAGTTCCAGGCAATCACCACCCTCTGTGTAAAGAACTTGCCTTGCACATCCCCTCTAAACTTTGCCCCTCTCACCTTAAACCTATGTCCCCTAGTAACTGACTCTTCCACCCTGGGAAAAAGCTTCTGACTATCCACTCTGTCCATGCCGCTTATAACTTTGTAAACCTCTATCATGTCGCCCCTCCACCTCCGTCGTTCCAGTGAAAACAATCCGAGTTTATCCAACCTCTCCTCATAACTAATGCCCTCCAGACCAGGCAACATCCTGGTAAACCTCTTCTGTACCCTCTCCAAAGCCTCTACGTCCTTTTGGTAGTGTGGCGACCAGAATAGTGTGGCCTAACTAAAGTTCTGTACAGCTGCAGCATGACTTGCCTATTTTTATACTCTATGCCCCGACCGATGAAGGCAAGCATGCCGTATGCCTTCTTGACTACCTTATCCACCTGCGTTGCCACTTTCAGTGACCTGTGGACCTGTACGCCCAGATTTCTCTGCCTGTCAATACTCCTAAGGGTTCTGCCATTTACTGTATACTTCCCACCTGCATTAGACCTTCCAAAATGCATTACCTCACGTTTGTCCAGATTAAACTCCATCTGCCATTTCTCCGCCGAAGTCTCCAACCGATCTATATCCTGCTGTATCCTCTGACAATCCTCATCACTGTCCGCAACTCCACCAACCTTTGTGTCGTCCGCAAACTTACTAATTAGACCAGCTACATTTTCCTCCAAATCATTTATATATACTACAAAGAGCAAAGGTCCCAGCACTGATCCCTGCGGAACACCACTAGTCACATCCCTCCATTCAGAAAAGCACCCTTCCACTGCTACCCTCTGTCTTCTATGACCGAGCCAGTTCTGTATCCATCTTGCCAGCTCCCCTCTGATCCCATCTGACTTCATCTTTTGTATTAGTCTGCCATGAGGGACCTTGTCAAAGGCTTTACTGAAGTCCATATAGACAACATCCACTGCCCTTCCTTCATCAATCATCTTTGTTAGTTCCTCAAAAAACTCAATCAAATTAGTGAGACATGACCTCCCCTTCACAAAACCATGCTGCCTCTCACTAATAAGGCTGTTTGTTTCCAAATGGGAGTAAATCCTGTCCCGAAGAATCCTCTTTAATAATTTCCCTACCACTGACGTAAGGCCTATAATTTCCTGGATTATCCTTGCTACCCTTCTTAAACAAAGGAACAACATTGGCTATTCTCCAGTCCTCTGGGACCTCACCTGTAGCCAATGAGGATGCAAAGATTTCTGTCAAGGCCCCAGCAATTTCTTCCCTTGCCTCCCTAAGTATTCTGGGGTAGATCCCATCAGGCCCTGGGGACTTATCTACCTTAATGCTTTGCAATACACCCAACACCTCCTCCTTTTTGATAATGAGATGACTGAGACTATCTACACTCCCTTCCATACACTCATCATCCACCAAGTCCTTCTCCTTGGTGAATACTGATGCAAAGTACTCATTTAGCACCTCGCCCATTTCCTCTGGCTCCACACATAGATTCCCTTCTCTGTCCTTGAGTGGTGCCAACCCTTTCCCTGGTTACCCTCTTGCTATTTATATACGTATAAAAAGCCTTGGGATTTTCCTTAATCCTTTTTCTTTTAGTTTTAGTTTTAAAGATACAGCACTCAAACAGGCCCTTCGGCCCACCGGGTCTGTGCCGACTATCAACCACCTTTTTATACTAATCCTACACTAATTCCATATTCCTCCCACATCCCCACCTGTCCCTATATTTCCCTACCACCTACCTATACTAGGGGCAATTGCTAATGGCCAATTTACCTATCAACCTGCAAGTCTTTGGCATGTGGGAGGAAACTGGAGCACCCGGAGAAAACCCACGCAGACACAGGGAGAACTTGCAAACTCCACACAGACAGTACCCAGAATTGAACCCGGGTCGTTGGAGCTGTGAGACTGCGGTGCTAACCACTGCGCCACTGTGCCGCCCAATCCTGTTTGCCAATGACTGCTCATAACCCCTTTTAGCCCTCCTGACTCCTTGCTTAAGTTCCTTCCTACTGTCTTTATATTCCTCAAGGGATTGGTCTGTTCCTAGCCTTCCAGCCCTTACGAATGCTTCCTTTTTCTTTTTGACGAGGCTCACAATATCCCGCGTTATCCAAGGTTCCCGAAACTTGCCAGACTTATCCTTCTTCCTCACAGGAACTTGCTGGTCCTGGATGCTAATCAACTGACATTTGAACGACTCCCACATGTCAGATGTTGATTTACCCTCAAACAGTCGTCCCCAATCTAAATTCTTCAGTTCCTGCCTAATATTGTTATAATTAGCCTTCTCCCAATTTAGCACCTTCACCCGAGGACTACTCTTATCCTTATCCACAAGTACCTTAAAACTTATGGAATTATGGTCAGTGTTCCCGAAATGCTCCCCTACTGAAACGTTGACCACCTGGCCGGGCTCATTCCCCAATACCAGGTCCAGTACGGCCCCATCCTTAGTTGGACTATTTACGTATTGTTTCAAGAAGCCCTCCTGGATGCTCCTTACAAATTCTGCCCCATCCAAGCCCCTAACACTAAGTGGGTCCCAGTCAATGTGGGGGAAGTTAAAATCACCCACCACTACAACTCTGTTACCTTTACATCTTTCCAAAATCTGTCTACATATCTACTCCTCTACCTCCCACTGGCTGTTGGGAGGCCTGTAGTAAACCCCCAACATCGTGACTGCACCCTTCCTATTCCTGAGCTCCACCCATATTGCCTCGCTGCATGACCCCTCCGAGGTGTCCTCCTGCAGTACAGCTGTGATATTCTCCTTAACCAGTAATGCAACTCCCCCACCCCTTTTACATCCCCCTCTATCCCGCCTGAAGCTTCTAAATCCTGGAACATTTAGCTGCCAATCCTGTCCTTCCCTCAACCAAGTCTCTGTAATTTTAGATTAGATTAGAGATACAGCACTGAAACAGGCCCTTCGGCCCACCGAGTCTGTGCCGAACATCAACCACCCATTTATACTAATCCTGCACTAATCCCATATTCCCAACAAACATCCCCACCTGTCCCTATATTTCCCTACCACCTACCTATACTGGTGACAATTTATAATTGCCAATTTACCTATCAACCTGCAAGTCTTTTGGCTTGTGGGAGGAAACCGGAGCACCCGGAGAAAACCCACGCAGACACAGGGAGAACTTGCAAACTCCACACAGGCAGTACCCGGAATCGAACCCGGGTTCCTGGAGCTGTGAGGCTGCAGTGCTAACCACTGTGCCACTGTGCAACAACATCAGAGTTCCAAGTACTAATCCAAGCTCTAAGTTCATCTGCCTTACCTGTTATACTTCTTGCATTGAAACAAATGCACTTCAGACCACCAGTCCCGCTGTTCTCTGCAACATCTCCATTCCTGCTCTTCCTCTTAGCCTTACTGGCCTTATTTACTAGTTCCCCTTCATTTATTTCACTTGCTGTCCTACTGCTCTGGTTCCCACCCCCCTGCCACACTAGCATCACCGAGTGATGCTAGCAAACCTCGCAGCCAGGATATTTGTGCCCCTCCAGTTTAAATGCAATCCGTCCTTCTTGTACAGGTCCCATCTGTCCCTGAAGAGATCCCAATGGTCCAGATATCTGAAACCCTCCCTTCTACACCAGCTGTTCAGCCACGTGTTTAGCTGCACTATCTTCCTATTTCTAGCCTCACTGGCACGTGGCACAGGGAGTAATCCCGAGATTACAACCCTAGAGGTCCTGTTTTTTAACTTTCTACCTAACTCCCTAAACTCCCCCTGCAGGACCTCATCACTCTTTCTGCCTATGTCGTTGGTACCGATGTGTACCACAACCCTTGGCTGTTCACCCTCCCCCTTCAGAATGCCCCCTGTCCGTTCAGAGACATCCTTGACCCTGGCACCAGGGAGGCAACATACCATCCTGGAGTCTCTTTCACGTCCACAGAAGCGCCTATCTGTGCCCCTGACTATAGAGTCCCTTATAACTATTGCTCTTCTGCGCTTTGCCCCTCCCTGCTGAACAACAGTGCCAGCCATGGTGCCACTGCTCTGGCTGCTGCTGTTTTCCCCTGATAGGCCATGCCCCCCAACAGTATCCAAAACGGTATACTTGTTTGAGAGGGGGATAGCCACAGGGGATCCCTGCACTGACTGCCTGCCCCTTCTAGCAGTCACCCATCTATCTGCCTGCACCTTGGGTGTAACCACTTCTCTAAAACTCCTGTCTATGACACTTTCTGCCACTTACATGCTCCTAAGTGCATCCAGTTGCTGCTCCAACCGATCCATGCGGTTTGTGAGGAGCTGCAACTGGGTACACTTCCTGCAGATGTAGTCGTCCGGAACACTGGAAGCGTCACGGACTTCCCACATCTCACAGGTGAAGCACTTCACCCTTCTAACTGTCATTTCTCGCACTAATTATTTAATTAATATAAAATAAATAAATACTTATTAAATCCTTACTAAATTGTTATAATTAACTATATGGTCCCTAGTGCTAGATTGCTACTATAAATATTAAATGCTAACTAAATACAGTCGTCTCCTCCCTCTGGTTTAGTTACTCTACTTATTAATTAGTTAATTAAGGGTTTTAATCAATTTTTACCAATGTTTTATTTTCAAATTCAGTACAAATTCCCTATCAGCCAATCAGGTCACAGCTTTCCTGTGACGTCACTTTTCAGTTTTTTTTTCCCCCACCTGAGGTAACTCACCGGTCTGGAACTCTGCCCTCCGAGTCTTCTCTGTGAATGTAGGCCGCGAATCCCCGAGGTAAGTTTTTTATACTTACCGGTCCAGAACTCCGCCCTCCGAGTCTTCTCCGTGAATGTAGGCCACAAATCCCCGAGGTAAGTTTTTTATACTCCCCGGTCCGGAACTCCGCCCTCCGAGTCTTCTCCGTGAATGTCGGCTGTGAATCCCCGAGGTAAGTTTTTTATACTTACCGGTCCGGAACTCTGCCCTCCGAGTCTTCTCCGTGAATGTAGGCCGTGAATTCCTCTGATGTTTCCGGTGTCAGAGGCCAGCTGAATATGACTGCATAGGTGTTGCCAGTAGTCATTTGCGCAGCGCCTGGCTGTTCTTTGTGCAGCGCTTCTGGCTGCTTTAAGTGCTGCGGATGTTAACTCGCTGGGGGCTTTCTTGTCGTTCAATAGTGCAATGCGCTAAGTGACTATGACAGGTTCCAGCTCTTCAAAGTGAGATTGAAACCAGTCTGCATTCTGCTTCACACGTTTGCCATAGGTGGTCATACCATTTCCAAAAGCCTAGTATCAGATAATTAGTGGCATCACGATTTAAAGAAGGTTGTTTCCAAGTGATGGTCCTGTAGAAATCTTAGCAAAAGTAATATTGATAACTATGACATCACATAATCATCTACTATACGCTCCCATTTTCACCTTACAACCATGAAAAAATATTCTCTCAAACAATCATATTTTGGCTCTGCAAATACATCACTGGAGAAAGCTATATTTAATCTTCTTATACAACTTTGTTTCAATAAAATTTTAATTTATAGTTCACATTTCATAAATAACAAATATAACTGGAGTAAGTCAAAAACTGAAATAAATTGCAGTGCTGTAAAAATTCAAACCATGAAAATTACAGTAAGCTCTTTCCATGCTATCTTGCCATAACCATACTCTCTGTCTATTTGGGACTAATAAAGATACAAACTTAATTAAAAATAATTCATTACCTGGCAGTAAGTTAAGTTCTGTAATTTAATCTATGAACTGTGCTGATGCTTTGTCACTCCTAGATTGCTATATGTGACTCTATTGCTATGATCCCTAGTTTGTCATCTGTCACTTGTACCAACTGACATCGTGGACAGAATTTTCACTGCCGAGGTGGGGTGGGGGTGGGGATAGTTTCAGGTGTGGGTGGGGGTGGGGGTGGTTAAAGCATCAAAGTGGCATTGGGTCAGAAACACGACATGATCCTGCCCACTTCTGGGTTTACTTGGGACATGTGTGCAGGTGAGCGGGTGTCATGCAGGCCCCCACCTGCCAAGAATGAGGCACACATTATTTCGCCACATGAACATTAAAACTTAAAATTGCTGCTGGGAAGAAAAGAGGGCCTATCACAAGGAATTGCCAGGCCGCTCGCTGGAAAGACCTTTTGTTGCATACTAGCAGACAGTGTTGGAACAAAGGACTCATCCCTGCTTTTCCAATACACAGAAGACCTGGTCAGACCAGTTTAGTCACATGACTAACTGGCGGTTGGAGTTTTTAAAATTTGAACTTGCCACTGAGTTTTAAAGCTCAGAAAGCTCTTTGCTCTTTTTGCTGATGTCAGTTGTGGGGAAAATTCTAGAGTCCATTATCAAAGATTTTATAGCAGAGAACTTGGAGAACACTGGTAGAATCGGACAGAGTCAGCATGGATTTATGAAAGGGAAATCATGCTTGACAAACCTACTAGAATTCTTCGAGGATGTAACTAGTAGAGTTGATGAGGGTGAGCCAGTGGATGTGGTTTATTTGGACTTTCAGTAGGCTTTCGCCAAAGTCCTACATAAGAGATTAGCATGTAAAATTAAAGCACGTGGGATTGGGGGTAGTGTATTGTGATGGATAGAAAATTGGTTGGCAGACAGGAAACCAAGAATAGGGATAAATGGGTCTTTTTCCAAATGGCAGGCAGTTACTAGTGGGGTACTGCAAGCATCGGTGCTAGGACCCCAGCTATTCACAATATATATTAATGATTTAGATGAGGGAACTATATGTAATATCTCCAGATTTGCAGATGACACAAAACTGGGTGGGAGGGTGAGTTGTGAGGAGAATGTAGAGAGGCTTCAGGGTGATTTGGACAAGTTGAGTGAGTGGGCAAATGCATGGCAGATGCAGTATAATGTGGATAAATGTGAGGTTATCCACTTTGGTAGCAAAAACAGGAAGGCAGATTATTATCTGAACGGCTATAAACTGAGAGAGGGGAATATACAATGAGACCGGGTGTTCTCGTACACCAGTTGCTGAAGGTAAGTATGCAGGTCCAACAGGCAGTAAAAAAGGCAAATGGTATGTTGGCCTTCATAGCAAGAGGATTCGAGTACAGGAGCAGGGATGTGTTGCTGCAATTATACAGGGCCTTGGTGAGGCCACACCTGGAATATTGTGTGCAGTTTTGGTCTCCTTATCTGAGGAAGGATGTTCTTGCTATAGAGGGAGTGCAGCGAAGGTTTACCAGACTGATTCCTGGGATGGCGGGACTGACGTATGAGGAGAGATTGAGTCGGTTGCAATTATATTCGCTGGAGTTCAGAAGAGTGAGGGAGGATCTCATAGAAACCTATAAAATTCTAACAGGACTTGACAGGGTATATACAGGCAGGGGTGGTACAGTGGTTAGCACCACAGCCTCACAGCTCCAGTACCCTGGGTTCGGTTCTGGGTCCTGTCTGTGCAGAGTTTGCAAGTTCTCTCTGTAACTGCGTGGGTTTCTGCCGGGTGCTCTAGTTTCCTCCCACAGCCAAAGACTTGCAGGTTGATAGGTAAATTGGCCATTATAAATTGCCCCTAGTGTAGGTTGGTGGTTGGAGAGTTGTGGGGATGCGGCAGGAAATATGGGGTTAATGTAGGATTAGCATAAATGGGTGGACGATGGTCGGCACAGACTCGGTGGGCCAAAGGGCCTGTTTCAATGCTGTATGACTCTATGTTCCCGATGGTGGGGAGTCCAGAACCAGGGGTCATAGTCTAAGGATACAGGGTAAACCTTTCAGGACTGAGATGAGGAGAAGTTTCTTCACCCAGAGAGTGGTGAGCCTGTGGACTTCACTACCACAGAAAGCAGTTGAGGCCAAAACATTGTATGTTTTCAAGAAGGAGTTAGATATAGCTCTTGGGTTTAAAGGGATCAAAGGATATGGGGCGAAAGCGGGAACAGGTTGGATGATCAGCCATGATCATAATGAATGGCGGAGCAGGGCTGAATGGCCTACTCCAGCTCTTATTTTTTATGTTTGCTCCTGGACAGAGAACATCTCTCTCCTTTCTGCTCTCATTTTGCTCTCACCAGCTTCAGAAACCATTGAAGACAGATGAACCCCAAGAGAAAAGTCTCCTACAGTGAACAAGGTTTAAGAAGAATACTGGGACCCAACGAAAAGCAAGACTACCTACAATCAAGGACTACAGCGAGTTCAAAACACAGTAAAACCCCTCTTCAGAGATTGCCTACGACATCTCCATTTTATTTTTCTTCTCTTTTCTGTCCCTTTTTGCATGTGCGTATCGCGTATGCATGCTAGTGCGGGGTGCAACGTGTAGCTGTTGGCGTTAACCAAATTGGAGTTTACGTTTAAAGTTTAATAAATTTCATTTTTCTTCTTTAAACCTAAGAAAGTCCATTTATGCTCATCTCTGCCTTATAATTGGAAAGTGGTGAACAAGGATTTACCAAGGGGGAGCTCAAAACACAGTGTGTTTAAAAATTAAACCCTGTTGCAATAAGACCAGGTAAAGACAGTAAAAGACCCCTAGACACTTTTCTCACCTGGTCGTAAGAGCGGGATACCCCCATGGAGCTATCGGGTAAGTAATTTCAATACGGAAATAGACAATTAATTGTGAATTTATCCCAACATTCGGGGGAGTGGGGTGGGGGGTGGTGCACGGTGGGAGTTGGTGGTGCTGTGGTGTTGGCAGCAGCAGGTCAGGAACCTGTTAGTTTTATCAACAGGCTGTCCCACACTCTGTCAAAGGAAGAATTTCTATTTCAATGAACCCCAGCAGGGGTCAAAACAACTATACGCAAATGTCACTGTGAAGGCTTGTGCCAGTGAAGAAATGGAAGGAAGAAGTGGAAAGGCTGCCCCCTGGTTCTCTGACTCATCCCTGGAGGTCATGCTGGAAGTGGTGAGGGCCCATAGGGACATGCTGTTTCTTCAGGTTGCGAGGAAGAGCGTAGCCACGCTGAATGAACAGTCGAGGCTGGAAGTAGCTGAGGCTCAGCAGCAGCAGTGTGGTGCCGAAGATTTGGATACAGTTGAGAAAGGTTTAATTACCTCATTAGGTCAGGAAAGGTGAATGGCATAGCACTTTCAGATGTCATCCAACACTCTCTGACTTCCCTAACATTCTCCTGCATAGCACGCCTCTGACCAATACACCTTGTTCTTCTCTCCGACGGGATTTACATTTGTCTCTTTTACCTTGTTCACCTTCATTGCTCTCTATTTCCCTCCTGGTGTTTGATTCTGTGACCTTGTCCTATCAACACATTCACTTTTGTTATCTCTTGCCCCACCCCTTCTTTACTTGCTTCAAATCTTTTTCATTTCTTATATCTGCACGTTCTGAAGAAGGTTCACTGACCTGAAATGTTAACTTTGCTTCTCTCTCCACAGATACTGCCAAACCTGCTGAGCCAGCGTTCCTTGTTTTTATTTCACATTTCCAGCATCCACAGTATTTTGCTTTTATTTGCACCTTGCAGTTCCACATATTCCTTTCTGTCCAGCCACCTCCTCAAATCTCCACCTGAACATCAACACTCACACTCACCCTCATCCCTATTGCCATTTCACACCCTTAATTCTTTCCTCTCCACTTATTGCACCTCTCACACTCATAACTTTCAGTTTTCTCTCATTGCAGGAGAAGAGTATCCATAACTTCAGGGAGAGGCAGAGAACCGTGGGTGGATCTGCAACCATAGCAATCCTGACTACAGCGGAAGAGCACACCACGGAGACCGGCAGGGTGGCACAAGTATTTGGCATCGGTGATGGAGAGATGGGGTTGTCCCACAGGCCTTGTGACAGCATTAGCTATCACACTGCCACTTGGCACTTAACAGCCACTCATGCTGAATTGATGTCACCACCAACGGAAAATGTCATAATATGGACTAGGTCGAGTTTGGACCCTTTCTCTATGAGAGCACTAAATCATGTCATTTATCTACCACAGACCCTTCAAGGTGACAGTGGAAGTTACAGTGGGAGGAGGCCGAGGAGTCCGCTGAGGATATACTGTCACATGACTCAAGCACCTCCACCAGCAGAGATACACACACCTTGCTGCATACTGCAGTAGATATAGCTAGGTTGTAACATGGCGAGGATGGCATCACATGTGAGCAGGAGCCAGTGCTACAGACAGAGCCAGTAGTGGACTGTCCCCATCAGAGGATGTAGGACACTCCAAACTCTACTCAGCTGGATGTAGATGCTGAAGCTTGAGGGTCATTAACGACTAAGGAAATTGTGTGGAGTAGCAATAATAATAATGAGGAACATAGTGGTAATGTTACTGGGTTAATAATCCAGATGCCCGGTCTCTTGCTCCAGATAAAGGCCTACTCAAGTGGGGTAAAAGAGCCCGACCCGAACCTAACCGAACCACAGCAGACCCGAGCCTGACCCGGCCTGAGTCCCTCCAAATTTGCCCCGAGCCCAACCTGACTCGACCCGACTCGAGCCCGCCCATCCCTTTACTTACCTTCCTGACGCTGAACCTGCAGGAAGCTGCAGCGCATGCATGATGACATCATAGTGACATCACTCGCTCACTGTGCAGACTCAGTTTCGTTCCGGACTCCCAGCTCAGGTTAAGTTTTTTATTTTTAAAACTTACCAGCAGAGCACTCACCGTGTGTGTCCGGCCTGACCTGGACCTAGCCCGACCCGACCCGAGCCCAAAAGCTGGACCCGGAAGAGGGGCCCGACCCAATCCAAACCTGAAACATGTCGTCGGGTCTCGTCAGGTTTGGGTCAGGTAGCAGGCCTTTAGCTCCAGAGATATGAGTTCAAATCCCACCAAAGCACTGGTGGAATCTAAATTTAATTAATAAATCTAGAATTTAAAAAAAAACTAGTATCAGTAATAATCATGAAATGACCAGATTGTCAACAAAACCCATCTGGTTCATTAATGTCCTTCAGGTAAGGAAATTTGTTGTCATTACCTGTTCTGGCCTACATGTGACTCCAGATCCAGCAAAGTGGTTGCCTCAGTTGTATCAAACCACTAAATGTGACTGTTGGAGAACAAATGAATCATGGCAGCTTCCAAGATATCTTGCACAGACACAAGGGCGGCCTTGGAAAACAAAACATCGGTGATCTGGGAGATGCACTTATGGGCAGCAGATTGTAAGATCCTGGAGATGTCACCCGCAGATCCCTGGAAGGAGCCAGAGGCAAAGATATTCAGGGTTGGGGTGACCTTGATGGTCACTGACAATGCGGGCCCACCTGGTCTGCTTGGAAGGAAGTCTTCCAGGAGGTTGCAGATGTCAGCAACAACCTGCTACAGAAGCCTGAGCTTCCATAGGCTCTGTTGCTCCATCATGTCCAGGAAACTGATCCTCTGCCTGTGTACCCTGTTCCACCCTGCCCTCCACCTTCAAATGGTCTGTTTAGATAAAATTCCATCCTGTGTCGACAATTCCATATATTTTACATAGATCAAAAAGGTGGGGATTGCAGTATCATAGTGCATGTCCCTAACCTGACTATCATCACCTAACTAATACTTTCTGTTTCCTCTTTTTCAACTAATTTGTTATTCATGTCAGACACCTATTATCTTCAGCATGCATTGCAGCATTTCTTATGGAACTTTGTTGACAGCTTTCTGGAATTCTGGATATACTATAATTGGAGCTTTCTAACTTCTGTTAGAGATATCACTTCTTCCAAAAAAAATTCGAAGAAAATTTAAAAATTAATGAGCTTGGTCAGTCAGGATGTTACTTACCACTCGTCAGCCCAAGCCTGAATGTGGTCCAGGCTTTGCTGCATATGGACATGGGCTGCTTCAGCATCTGAGGAATCGCGAATGGTGCTGAACATTGTGCAATCATCAAGCCTTTGGCCCTCTGTTCCCCACAACATTTCTGCCGCAACTGATTTGATCAACTGTATCTTCACCTCCACATTTGATGCTCTAGTCTCCAATAAAACTAATACTCTCCCTCAACCTGGCCAATCCCCCTGGTTTGGCCATCATCTCCGCTCCCTTATGCCTAAATGATGCAGACTTGAAAGGATGTGGTGGACAACTAGTTTAGCCATCTACCGCCAGATCTGGCATGAGCACTTAAAACATTGGTCTCATCTGCTAAAAACTGTTCATTATTCAAGGGTCATCCTGGAATGCAAAGATAACCACCAATTTCTTTTCTCTACTGCAAACCGTCTTCTTAAACCCCTTTCCCCTGTACCCCCCTCCCTCACCTCCAACAATAAGTGTGAGGAGCTCATGGACTTCTTTGTCACTAAGATCCAGACCATCCGATCAGCTGCCTCTGCCATATTCCTCACCTACACCAGTCCACATACCCAAACTTCCTACAATGTTGCTCCCTGCCCTAGCCCTGAACTCGATCTTTCTCTAATTTCTCTCCTAACTCCCTCATACCTTCTTTGAGCTCATCTTGTCCATGACACCCACCTCCTGCTCCCTCGATTCAATTCCCATTGAACTTCCTCTCCTGGCCCTCATGTTAGTTGATATTGTAAATGGTTCACTCTTTTCAGGTGTCTGCCGTCATCACCCCTCCCTTCAAAAAATCAACCCTTGACCTCCACCATCCTAGCAAACTACCATACCATCTCCAACATCCCTTTTCTCTCCAAGTCCTTGAACATGTTGCCTCCCAAATCCAGTCTTATTTTCCCGTATCTCCATATCTGAATGCCTCCAATCAGGTTTCAACCCCTGCCACAGTACCGAAACAGCTCTCATCAAAGTCACAAATGCCATCCTCTGTACTGTGACAAAAGTAAACTTTCCCTCCTTGTCCTTCTCTACCTGTCTGCAGTCTTTGATATGGTTGACCACATCCTCTAGCTAGGTAACACTGCTCTCATTTGGTTCTATTCTTATCTAATCGTAACCCAAGAATCACTTGCAATGGCTTATCTTCCTTCTTCCGCTCTGTTACCTCTGATGTCCCCCAAGGATTTATCCTCGGCCCCCTCCTATTTCTCATCCACATGCTGCCTCTTGGTGACATCATCCAAAAGCACAGTTTTAGTTTTCACATGCTGATCTCACCCAGCGCTACCTCACCACTTCTCTCCACACCTCCACTGTTGCTTAATTATCAGACTGCCTAGCTGATATCCAGTACTGGATGAGCAGAAATTTCCTCCAATTGAATATTGGGATGACTGAAGCCATTATTTTTGGTACCTGCTCCAACCCCAATCCCTAGCTACCAACTCCATCCTTCTGGGCGCCGCACTGTGAGAAGGATATCAAAACCTTGGAGAGGGTGCAAGAGAGATTTACCAGAATGGTATCAAGGCAAGTGATTAGAGAAATAGGAGGATAAAGCATATGAATGTGAGGCTGGAAAGATGGCACAGGAGGGAAGGCTTCAGATTCCTGGGACATTGGGAACACCTCTGGGGGAGATGGGACCTGTAGAGGCTGGATGGGTAGTAGCTAAACAGAGCTGGGGCCAATTTCCTTCTGGGGCGATGTACTAGTGTTATTGGGGAGGGTTTAAACAAATTTGGCAGGGATGTGGGAACCAGGAGGTAATACTAAACAGGAATACCAAGATGCACAGAATACTGGAATAGATAGCACTAGAGTAGGAAATAGTGGGCTGGATTTAACAGCCCCCGACGTCGGGGGTCATGGCAGGGGGCCCTGGAAAATACCTCCGGGAGAAGCACGCCATGGGCCTCGACGCCGGGAAGGCCCTGCCCCATATTACCGGCGGCAGCGAGGCTGCATGCCGGCTCCCCCCACCCCCCGCCACTCGGCAATGGGAGCCTAATTAAAATATTTTAATTTATTTAAATAAAGGAATATATGCTTACCTCGTCACATCGGCCAGCCCGCTGGTTGCCGGAACTACCGCACCTTCAAGTCTCCGTTTGACGATCCGAGATGAAACACTGGTTGGGGGGTTGTCGGAGCAGCTAATTTTTCAGGGCGGGATGGGGGCGTAGGGAGGAAACGGGGAAATCTAAAGGTGGAGAGGATGGTGGGAAGGGGTTGAAAGTTAAAAGTTTCAAACTTTGTGGGGGGATGGTCAAGATTGTGAGATTAGTTTTTTGTGGGGGGAGGGCAAAGAATAAATTTATTAATCATTGAGTGGGGTGGGAGAGGGGATTGAAACTTTGAATAAATTCTTAACATTAATTTTCTCTCCCATATAACTTTAAAAATTTTAATGATTCAGATTGGGCCTGAAGCCCTTTAAAAATAGCGTCGGCACCTGCGTGGTGGCACCAGACGCCGTTGCCAGAGCGCCCGCCCCCTTTATGTCATCGGGGCCGGGCCGACCGCCCTGTCCATGTAAATGAGCCGCCGCACCGAATATCGTGCCGAGATCAGTGGCGAGCTGGAAAAATTCAGCCTAGTAAGTTATTACGCTGATTCAGAGTGAGGGGGAATGTAATAAAGTCTAAATTAGTGTAACTGTGCAAGTCTGCGAATATGCAGAGTGTGGTAAATAAGATTGGTGACTTGCAGGCTCAGATATTCATGTGGAAATATGATGTGGCTATAATGGAGACCTGGCTTAAAGAAGGGCAGGACTGGGTATTAAATATTCCTGGATACAAGGGGCTGAATTTTTCCAAGTCGCTGCCGATCTCGGTGGCGAGCTTCAAAAACGACGTGGCATATGCACGAGGTGTGTGCCGCGGAGCCGCCGCAATGCCGTTGTGATATTTAGTGCGGCAGCTCATTTAAATGGATGGGGCAAACTGCACCCCCGATGACATAGAGGGGGCAGGCACTCCGTCCCCAGTAACAGCGTCCAGTGCCACTGTGCAAGCACTGGCGTCATTTTTAAAGGGCTTAGAGCCCTTATTGACAGTTTCAATTATTAAAGGGCCAGTGCATGTGAACTTATTAAAAATAATTGCAGAAATATTCCCAGCCTCTCTCCGCACCCCCCCCCCCAATAGAATTACATATCATTCCTGCCCTCGCCCCCTGAAAATACCTACCTTGAGTATGTTACCTGTCCCCCACGCCAAAGTTCAGCACCTTTTACCTTTACTCTTTCCCATCACCCCCTTGACCGATCAGGTAAGTTTTTTCCCTCTCCCCCACCACTCCCGCACTGAAAACATACCTGCTCCCCCCTCCCAACCAGTGTTCCGCCTTGGATCTCTGAAAGGAGATCGGAAGGTGTAGGGGTTCCGGCAACCAGACAGAATATCGCAGCGGGATGGCCATCGCAATGAGGTAAGTATTAATTTGTTTATTTAAGATAGGGATGAGGAGAAATTCTTTTCTCTCAGAGGGTTGTGAGTCTTTGGCACTCTCTTCCTCAAACGGCGGTGGAAGCAGATTCTTTGAATATGTTTAAGGCAGAGGTAGACAGATTCATGATAAGCAAGGGGGTGAAAGGTTATCAGGGGTAGGTGGTAATGTGGAGAAATCAGTTCAGCTATGAACTTATTGACTGGCGGAGCAGGCTCGAGGAGCTGAATGGCCTACTCTTGCTGCTAATTCGTATGCTCGTATTTACATAAATTAAAATATTTTAATGATACGCCCATTGCCGAGCAGCAGGGGGTGGGCTGCCATGAGGCCTCACTGGCAGCGGTAAAATGGGGTGGGGCCTTCCTGGCATTGAGGCCCATGGTGGGCCTCTCCTGGAGGTATTTTCTGGGCTCCCCTGCCATGACCCCCAACGTCGGGGGGCTTGTAAAATCCAGACAATGGTGTTCAGGAAAGGAAGGAAAGGGGGAGGGGTGGCAGTGTTGATTAAGGAAAACATTGCAGTGCTGGAGAGAGGATATCCCAGAGGGGTCAAGGGCAGAATCTATTTGGCTAGTGCTCAGGAACAAAAAAGATTCAATTACATTGATTGGCATAGTCTATAGGCCACCAACTAGTGGGAAAGATGTAGAGGAACAAATTTATAAGGAAATTACAGAGGTACAAGAATTATAGAGCAGTTATAATGAGAAATTTTAATTATCCAAACATAGACTGGGATAGTCGTAATGTAAAGGGCAGAGAGGGGCAAGAGTTCTTAGAGTGTATTCAGGACAATTTTCTATAGCAGTATGTTTCCAGTCCAACAGGAAAGGAGGCATTACTAGACCTGGTTCTTAGGAATGAGGTGGGCCAAGTGGATTTAGTGAAAGTAGGAGAACATTCAGGGGATAATGATCATTGTATTGTAAGGTTTAGGTTAGCTATGGAAAAGAACAAGGAACAATCCAGAGTCAGAATAATTAATCAGGGGAAATTCAACTTCAATGAGGTAAGAATGGATCTGACCCAGATAAATTGGAATCAAAGTTTGGCAGGCAGAACTGTAACTGAACAATGGGCTGCCTTTAAAGAAGAGATAGTTTGGGTACAGTCAAGGTATATTCCCACAAATGGGAAAGGTAAAGCAAACAAATCCAAAGCTCCCTGGATGACAAAAGAGATAGATATTAAGATTAAGAAGAAAAAGTGTGCTTATGACAGATGTAAGGTAGATAATACAGGTGAGAACCTGTCTGAATATAGAAGGTTCAGAGGGGAATTGAAAAAGCAAATAAGAGAAGCAAAGAGAGAGTATCAGAAGAGACTGGCAGTTAACATAAAAGGGAATCCAAAAATCTTCTATAGACATATAAATAGTGTTATGGCCAGGTGGGTGATGGTGTGGCTTGTTCCCACTGTTCACCTCCTAACTGACCATAACAGACACACACAGACACAAGTGTTTTAAGTGAGGTAGGTGTTCAGGGTTCACGGTAAACATGTTGAATCTTCTCAGCAGACAGTTTCTTTTTAAAATTGCAGGCCTGGGTGTTTGTAGTTTTCCGGTTAAGACTTCAGATTGGAGGCAGTGGTCACTTTCAGTTCTCTGCTGCACAAAGTTGAAATGTAGAATTCACAGCAGGGCTCCTTTCTTATTTTTTGGCTGTGCCTTTCCACAGCCACTAGCTGTATTTCCTTTCTGTAATGTCCTTGTGATCTCTCTCTCTCTCTCCAGAGATCTACCTTTTAAGCTAAAAAATCTCTCACATTAGCCTCTTTTAGGAGATGCATGGCCCCCTCCCTGTTGTGACCACACAATGGCCAAGGATGTGGCAACTTCACACCTTCTTTGTTTCAGAGGAACCCATTCAATTCAGGAATGTCTCTTGATGGTTTCAGGATGGGTGTAATTGACACCTCCTAGCCTTTGTCCTTTACAGACAGTGAGACAGTTTGAATATACAAGCCAAGTTAGCTGAAGTCCAGCGGCCAATTTGCAGCACATTGTCCACTTTTTAAAAGAAAAGTCAATTTTTATTATAACTCTTTATTTTGGTTCTGTATTTTCATCGCTGCACTTCTCGTGAGTGTGACGATAGTAAAACAGTGGTATTCGGAGGAGTGGGTGTGATTAGGGACAAAAAAGGGGATTTCACATAGAGGCAGGGAGCATGGCTGAGGTATTAAATTAATACTTTGCATCTGCCTTTAACCAAGAAAGAAGATGCTGCACAGGTCATGGTGAAAGACGAGATAGTTGAGACACTGGATAGGCTAAAAATTGATAGAAGAGTTATTGGTGAGGCTGTCTATACCTAAAGTTGATAAGACACCAGGACTGGATGAGATGCATCCAAGGATACTGCGAGAATTGTGAGTGGAAATTGCAAAGGCGCTCGCCGTAATTTTCCAATCTTCCTTAGACTCAGGGGTAGAGCCAGAGGACTGGAGAATTGCAACTGTTACATCCTTGTTCAAAAAAGGGTGTAAAGATCAGCCCAGCAACTACAGGCCAGTCGATTTACCCTAGGTGGTGGGGGAGCTTCTAGAAACCTTAATTCAAAAATTAATAGTCACTTGGACAAATGCGGGTTAATTAAGGAAAACCGGTACAGATTTGTTAAGGGCAAATCGTGTCTTACTAACTGGCTGGAGTTTTTTGATGAGGTAACAGAGAGGGTTGATGAGGGTAATGCTCTTGATGTGGTATGCATGGACTTTCAAAAGGCATTTGATAAAGTGCTCCACAACAGACCTGCAGGTGAAGTTATAGCTCATGGAATAAAGGGGACAGAAGCAATATGGATACAAAATTGCCTGTGTGAAAGGAAACAGAGAGTAGTGGTTAATATTTTTCGGACTGGAGGGAGGTTTGTTTGTGGAGTTCCCCAGAGGTCGGTGTTAGGACCCTTGATCTTCCTCAATTATATTAATGACCTAGACCTTGGTGTACAGGGCACAATTTCGAAGTTTGGACAATACAAAACCTGGAAGTATTGTGAACTGTAAGGATAGTGTAGGACTTCAAAAGGACATAGACAGGTTGGTGGAATGGGCAGACAAGTGGCAGATGAAATTTAATGCAGAGAAGTGTGAAGTGATTCATTATGGTAGAAAGAACGCAGAGAGACAATATTAAACAAAGGGTGAAATTCTAAAGGGGGTGCAGGAGCAGAAAGACTTGAGTCTACATGTGCATAAATCAGTGAAGGTGGCAGGACAAGTTGAGAGAGCAGTTAATATAGCGTACAGCATCCTAGGCTTTATCAATAGGGCCGAAGAGTACAAACGCAAGGAAGTTATGATAAACTTGCATAAAATGCTGGTTTGGCCTCAACTGGAGTATTGCGTTCAGTTTTGGGCACCACACTTTAGGAAGGGTATGAAAACATTTGAAAGGGTGCAGAAAAGATTCACGAGAATGGTTCCAGGGATGAGGAGCTTCAGATTTGTAGATAGATTGGAGAAGTAGGAACTGTTCTCCTTGGCAAAGAGAAGGTTGAGAGGAGATTTGATAGAGATGTTCAAAATCATAAGGGGTCTGGACAGAATAGTTAGAGAGAAACTGTTCCCATTGGTGGAAGGATCAAGAACTGGAGGACATAGATTTCAGATAATTGGCAAAAGAGGCAATGGCGACATGAGGACAAACTTTTTCACGCAGTGAGTGGTTAGCATCTGGAATGCAGTGCCTGAGAGGGTGTTAGAGGCAGGTTCAATTAAGGTATTCAAAAGGGAATTGGATTGTTATCTGATCAGGAAGAATGTGCAGGGCTACGGGAAGAAGGTGGGGGAGTGGCAGTAGGTGAATTGTTCTTTCAGAGAGCCAGCACAGACATGATGGGCTGAATGGCCTCCTTCTGTGCTGTAATCATTCTCTGGCCAAGATTTTGTTCATGTCGCACCATTTTCGATGGCGAAACCAGAAGTGGGTGACACTTCCACTCCGTTCCTTTTTGCCAGTTCCCACGCAATTACAATTGAAATTCAAAGGACTGGTGGCAGGCATGGGAGACATGTGTAATGACGTGGTGGGGGAACGTTTTTCATTGGTGTAACCCGCCATCAGTCAACAAAGCATCATGTATGGCTGGGCTATGAATTAGCCTTCAGCACAATTAGGGAGGCTCTTCAGCATGGCCATTTGTCTTTGAGGAAATTATTTAACCGTTTTTCCTCCAAAACTTAGTTCAAGCTTTACTCACCCTCACCCATCCTCACACCTTAGCAACATCATCACCACCTTCCTTTGTAATAATTTTGTTTAGTTCATCACCCACACCATGTCTGCTAGCAGGCAGAGACCAGCCCCACAGTTCAGTGATGCCTCCCTGCAGGTTCTCCTCCAGGCTGTTAGGGAAAGCTGAGAGGTCCTCTTTCCTGCAGATGGCATTAGAAGACCCTCCCACCTGACCAAGGTGGCCTGGACAGAGGTGGCAGAGGAGGTGCTGAACCGTGGGGTTCAACCTACAGCCTGGGTGCAGTGCAGGAAATGGATCAATGACCTGCTCAGATTTGTGATGGTAAGTACTGCAGCTACATCCTAACAAATGGTATCTTGCGGGGGTCCTCAAAAATTAACATCTGTCAGTGGGCATCCATGCCAGGTGAGTGAAAGTGTGATCAGCCTAGGTGTCACACAGCAGCTGTGGCCAGAGCATGTGGAAATCTGGCATCTGTTTGTGCTTGGATGTAGCGTGCGACTGACAGGCCAGTATGTGTGCTGGGGATGCATGCAGACAAGCGGGGGTTTGGCATCATTTGACGTCATTAATTCCACACTTTCTCATGCAGGACAAACAGACCCACAATCAGCATGAGCGCACCAAGACAGAGGGTGGAGTGCCCAAGCTAAGACTCCTCACCCCTGCAGAGTAGGAGGCATTTGACATAGCAGGAGAGGAGGTAGGACGAGCCATCGCAGACGGTGAGGCAGGATCATCTAGGCAGAAGGAGCTGGCTTATGGGCACAAGTAGAGGTGCTCATGTTGTGATGATGCATAATGTGGTTCTGTTTGTTTTCTACTGTAGGTGCCCACAATCGCACGACCAGATTGATGACAAGCCAGCAACCTGTTGACTCTGTCTCTGGGGACGATGATACCAATGCCCCAGAGGCTGCATCATAACCTGCCTCTTCAGCTTCCTCCATCAGCGCAGTCACATCCACATGGTCCCTGGAGGTGAGCGGGTCATGCGTAGAATTGGGGTCACAATCTTGTGGGCACATCACAGCCACATCTCAGCAGCTGAACCCTACTCTGGTGAAGAGCCTCCGGTTGCGGCAGCAAGAAGACTGCTGGACATGCACTTCCAGCTCGGGAACATATGTCAGAGATGCCAGAGATCATTGCGCAGCTTTGTGTGTCCATGCAAGCCATGAGTTCTCCCATTTTCCAGGCATGTGAACACGTGGCTTCCTCCATGGAGAGGATGGTTTCCACCACGGAGGACCAGGTCGAGCACTCAACCCATATGAGCTCCGACCTACATTCCATCGCTTTAGCCATGGGCTCAGTGCAGCAGTGGTTAGAAGAGAGGGGGATGAAGGACCTGGACCTCCCTCCAGGTACCCCTTCCCCTCGGAGACAAGCAGGCACCATCGTGCAGCCAGATGGAGGAGCTCATGTCAGCTGCCCCAGGGCCTTACTCTCAGATCACACCCAGGGTGAGTGGCCTCTCCTCATTCCGCCCCCCCCTCCCCGCCCCCCGCCCCGGCATTGATACCCCTACCTCAAACAGGCGAGGCCAAGGGGGATGCCCCTACACCAGTGCAGGAGACCCCAGTAGGATGGAGGCCTCAAGGCCCTATTCCTCCAGAGTACGCCTGCCATGGTCGTCCAGGGCAATGGGGCAGCGCAATGAGCAGACTGCTTCCAACTCAGCTCCTGATGTCGGGGTTGCACTAAGACGTAGTGGGTGGAAGTGGAAAATTAAGGAATTATGAGCATGAAGGTGGCACGGATGTTTCACCAAAAAATGTTATAACTTATAAATAATGCACAATATAATGTTTTAGCTTTATTTATATGTAGATAGTCATCGTTTCCTGGGACTAGCTTAGTAAGAGAGCTAAATGTAATGGGTGGCCTCATGGTGGACACATTTGATGGTTACAGAGGAGTAATAGACATTCCCTTCATTTTGGAAGCTGTTTTGTCTCAGTGTTGACTCCTCACTGAAATTTATTGTGAGTTTCCAGTTTTGATCAAGAGTCTGTGAGTCATGGCTTAAAATGTAGGCTCAGCTGGCCATCCCTTCTATGCATTAAGGTGTTTGGTTGAGTATACTTTCATTGGATAACAGAGATATTGCTCGTGCCCACAAAGCACTAGGAAGATGGAGCAGGATCTGAAGTTGTGCTCATGGTAGGATGGTAGACATGTGTCCAAGAGCGGCACAGATTTCCTCCAGAAGAGTATTCACTCACAGTGCATTTAACGAGACTCTGCTCCCCGTGCAAGTGTAGAATGTCAGAGGACGCAAGTTATGAGCTTGCACCGCAAGAAAGGCTGGCAGGGGTGGGTCTGCATCCCAGGAAGGCAATGGAGTTCAGACAACAGGTCAATGGCAATGTTGGTGCCTCACTCTTGGCTGAACAGAATGTTTATAGGGGTCTCCCTGGTCCCCCGTGCATATCCCTCCATGGCCCTGGTACCCAGTGAAAGGTTATTCACATTCATGAGTTGGTCCTCAGGCACATCCAAATCATCTTCATCTGAGGAGGAGTGCTGTTCGTCCTGTTGCAATAGATCTCTGCATTGCATGGCCAGGTTGTGCAGTGACAGCAGACGACGACCATTTGTGACACCTTCCTGGTGCATCCTGCAGAATCCCTCTAGAAAGGTCAAGGCAACAGAATCGTATTTTCAGCATGACAATGGTGTGATTAATGATGGCTCTGGTGGAGCCATGAGCTGCATCGTTCCACTCTTCTGCTGCGCTCTGGGGATGCCTCACTAATGTCATCAACCGTGTCCAGAGGGGAAAGCCCTTGCTATCCAGAATCTGGCCGTCACCTTGGGCTAGCATCTCAAATATGTGGGCGCTGTGAGTTGTGCCAAATATATGCATCGTGACAGCTCCCTGGGAAACGAGCACAGACCTGCATGATTCTTCACCTGTGTGAAGATGCAGACCGCATGTTTAAAGAGTGAAAGCCTTTGCGATTCCCAATTGCAGCTGCCTGGTTGCAGGGAGCTCTGATGGCTAAATGATTTCTGTCGATGACCCGTGGCACTCTGGGAAAACGACCGATGACACCGAAGGCCGATGACCTCACCATCTGGCTGTCCTCATCTGTGGAGAAATGAATGAAGTCATTGGAATGATGGAAGAGAGTATTGGTCACCTCCTTTATGCATCTTTTGTGTGGCAGCCTGTGATATGCAACATATGTTGCCCAATGAGCCCTGGAATGCAACGCTGGCTATAAAGGTGAGTGCCACTGTCACCTTAAAGGCCACAGGTATGGGAATCCCACCAAATCCACATGGCAGCAGATCTTGCTGAACGATCCCATTTATCTCAGTGACCATTTCTTATGGAATCCTCAGTCGTCTCTGACATCGCTTCTCTGACATCTGACGGTGGTTCCTCCTTGACCTGAGAACACGCTGACCTGCCAGTGCCTGCATTATAGGATGCCTTCCCTGGAAGGCTTCATTTTCTGCAGCCTCTCTCAGCTGCTGGTGTAGCGGACTCACCTGTTGAGCAGCAAGAGCCTCCATTGTTGCATCCTTTCCTCTTACTACCGAGCTTGTTAGTATATAGTGTGTATGAGATCCATGTTATTGTAGCAAGATACCAGCTGATTCAGTCAGTGATCTGAGAACAAGTTTGTCCATGACCTTCATCCATTGTATTAATGAGCAGCTGAGTTTCTCAGGTCCTCCCTTTGTCCAGAGTAGCAACTCCATCTATCCAACACAGGCCTCCTCCTGCTTCGAGTTGCACTTGTGGCATGTCCACATGCATTTCCATGGTGCATGTAAGCTTCCAGGCCAGATCCTGCACATTTCAACCTCCTCCTGTCACCTTCACTTGCCCCCATTACTCTTGACCCATCCAATATAACCATGACCCCTGTAACCTTTGAGCCTTGCCCCATTACCCTGGACCCTGTGACAATTGATCTTGGCATGCCATCTCTTCCCCCCCACTGTGTCTGCACCCATTCTTGTCGAGATGCCTACTCTGATTCTAAATTCTCCAATCATCCTTAATGTTGTCATCCAAACACCTTCCCCACCCTACAAGACCTTCCATTACCTGCCCCTAATACAAGACATGCCCCCCTACTGAATCACGCTACTCCCTGTGACTGTGACCGTTGCCTCCGCCAGCCAGCACGCTGAGTTCCTCCCACAGGGGCCCTTCGTAGACAGTACTGACCTCACACTCACCTCACCTTCATTGACTGACACTCCTCCCCCCCAAACACCACCACACC
Source organism: Heterodontus francisci (assembly GCF_036365525.1). Taxonomy (NCBI): domain Eukaryota; kingdom Metazoa; phylum Chordata; class Chondrichthyes; order Heterodontiformes; family Heterodontidae; genus Heterodontus; species Heterodontus francisci. The sequence goes on along the minus strand of NC_090372.1, from coordinate 160,470,833 downwards.
CAGGATGCTAGGACCTTCACTCCTCTGCACTTCCAATCACACAAACCCCCACCCTCTATACTCCCTGCCATCTAACCATCTCCCCTTAACATTCAATGGCATTACGATTGCTGAATCCCCCACTATCAACATCCTGGGGGTTACTCTTGACCAGAAATATAACTAGAGTAGCCATATAAATACAAGAGTAGGTCAGAGGCTAGGAATCCTGCAGCGAGTAACTAACCTCCTGTCTCCCCAAAGCCTGTCCACCATCTACAAGGTGCAAGTCAGGAGTGTGATGGAATACTCTCCACTTGCCTGGATGGGTGCAGCTCTAATAACACTCAAGAATCTCAACATCATCCAGGACAAAGCAGCCCGCTTGATTGGCACCGCATCTACAAACGTTCACTCGCTCCACCACCGACACACAGTGGCAGCAGTGTGTACCATCTACAAGGTGCACTGCAGCAACGCACCAAGGCTCCTTAGACAGCACCTTCCAAACCCGCAATCTCTTCCACCTAGAAGGACAAGGGCAGCAGATGCATGGGAACACCACCACCTGCACGTTCCCCTCCAAGCCACACGCCATCCTGACTTGGAATTATATCGCTGTTCCTTCACTGTTGCTGGGTGAAAATCCTAGAACACCCTTCTAACAGCACCTTCTCAGGGGCAATTAAGGATGGGCAACAGATGCTGGCCTAGCCTGCGACGACCACATCCCATGAATGAATAAAAAAAATCCCTCCCCTGCACCTCCATTCACCTGAAGCCCACCCTTTCAACTCCCCACCCCACCCCAATTCACTTTTGCCGGTCCTAATTTTTTTAATTTCCAAAATATACTTTATTCATAAAATCTGTAAAAAATACATTACAAAACAGTTCCAAAAAGCACAAAGTCAAACAATACAAAGAGTGCAAAAGAGATCAGTTTCTTTCAATACAGGAGTGAGTTGCCTCATAACCCTTCCATTTCATTTTTCATGCCATGTACATTTTACAGCAAACAAATATTTTCTGGCTACATTTCAAGGGGTTTTCCATGGATCCAGCCCCTCAGTTCACCTTGGTGGGGGGGGGGGGCGGGGGGGACCTTACACAGTGGTCTTTCCCCATTGAGCCTTTGCCGTGGTTGACCCTAGCTTTAGTGTGTCCCTCAGCATGTAGTTTAGTTTTTTTAGTTTAGAGATACAGCACTGAAACAGGCCCTTCGGCCCACCGAGTCTGTGCCGACCATCAACCACCCATTTATACTAATCCTACACCAATTCCATATTCCTACCACATCCCCACCTGTCCCTATATTCCCCTACCACCTACCAATAATAGTGGCAATTTATAATGGCCAATTAACCTATCAACCAGCAAGTCTTTGGCTGTGGGAGGAAACCGGAGCACCCGGAGGAAACCCACGCAGACACAGGGAGAACTTGCAAACTCCACACAGGCAGTACCCAGAATCGAACCCGGGTCACTGGAGCTGTGAGGCTGCGATGCTGACCACTGCGACACGTAGTCCTGAAGCCTGGAGCCAAACATCCATTCCACTGTGGCCCTCCCTTTTGCCGCAGATTTCAATAAAGGAAAGCACTGACTGCAACCACATCTGCACCAAGCTGACCATTGTACGCCACCTTCGAACAAACGTGAACCAGGTTCCACGAGATTCAAGTGCACCACCGACTGAATCTAGCAAGTAGGGCTTAATTCCACATAATTATATGATGTTGAGTATTCATGGCATGCTAATATATTAAAAGATAGAACCCGCCACAGGACGACCCAAGGCCCAACCCACCACAAACACGTCACTGACTTAATCTCCGCATCTGAACCCGCTGTCGGGAAATCGAAATATCACTTCCCGTCTATTTAGGTCACCCTGCCTGCCATCTTTCCCATTCTTGCAGGTCCCATAAAATCACACCCTATGATTGTAGTTCTGCCAGGAGCTGGCATAGGCATGGGTCGAATGCCCTCCTTCTGTGCTGTATCATACCACGATTCTCTGGCTGATTTGCATCTTAACCCCATTTACCTGCTTTGGTTCCAAATCCCATAATATCCTTCCTTTCCTAACAAAAATCCATCAATTTCTGCTCTGAAATTTTCAATTGATCCCAACCTCAAGAGTTTTCTGGGGAGACATTTCCAGCTTTATGTAGAAGTATTTCCTGACAGGTCACATTCATGTGCACAACAAAACTCCAAATTCAGAAATGTTTATGGTAGCTTACATTTACCTATTAATAGCAAATCTGAGGAATTCATTTAACAACAAATGAACATTACTGATCCCAAACATTAACAGGACTGACAACACAAGAGCCAATCAGATTCATCAGTGATGTTTTGACCCAGCCTCCCTAAAGGAGTTCTGTGAGTTGATTGGTGCAGAGAGTCAATCAATCAGCAATGTGCTTTCGTCCAATTGTTGGCCAATCCTTTTTTATATATTATGAGACATTGCACCGTGATCAAAAAACATTCAAAGTTCATTGTCATTGAGGAACACACCCTTTTTAATTGTTTCAATCCCTCCAGAACAGTTCAGAGAGCCGGCACTGCGGATCTTCTTATCCCGTTATCGGAAGGCTCACCCACCCCTGAGGTATTCCTTGTCGGAAAAAAGTAAGTTTTATTTCATTTCTGCAGGGTAATAATCAGCTGAGAAATATAATTTGTCCGATGTTGTTGACTAATCATGCGGCAGATCCTACATGTAAAAAAACCCGTATTTAATAGGAAAGTCTGGGGGGTTATGGGCAGTTTTTGGAGAATTAATGGAGCTGGTTAAATACATGCCTCAGTCTAGTGGAGTACAGATTGGATCTGATATAAAAACAAGAAATGCTGGAACCACTCAGCAGGTCTGGCAGCATCTGTGGAAAGAGAAGCAGAGTTAACGTTTCGGGTCAGTGACCCTTCATCGGAACTGATGTTGGGTACTTGATAGGCTTAAATCTTCTTCGGCGCAAATTGAATCTGGTATGACCGATTTGGTAGAAATAAAATATATGTTGGAAAGTTGGTATGGAAATACCTGCACACCCGAAATGGTACACATTCCCCCGTCCGTTCTGCCAATGTAAAACAAATTTCCTGCCAATCTCATTCATATAAATCTGAATGTAAGATTGTGTGTAAATCAGCAGGATGATGGTGTGTGATGGAGTACTCTCTACTTGACTGCATGAGTGCAGTTCCTACAACACTCAGCTCGACACCATCCAGGACAAAGCAGTCCGCTTGATGGGCACCCCATTTACCACATTAAATATACACTCCCTCCATCGCCAGCACACAGTGGCAGCAGTGTGTACTTTCTATAAGATGCAACAGCACCTTGATAGCACATTTCAGCCCCACAACCTCAACCACCTAGAAGGACAAGGGAAACAGATGCATGGGAACACCACCACCTGCAAGTTCCTCTCCAAGCCACACATCATCCTGACTTGGAATTATACCTCTGTTCCTTCACTCACAATGGGTCAAAATCCTGGAACTTCCTCCCTAACAGGACTGTGGGCGTACCAACACCACATGGACTGTAGCGGTTCAAGAAGGCAGCTCACCACCACTGTCTCAAGGGTAATTAGGGATGGGCAATAAATGCTGGCCTAGCCAGCGACACTCAAATCCCAGGAATGAATTATAAAAAATGAACAAAAAGCTGTGAATTCAGTTATCAATAACAACTTTCATTTATATAGTGTCTTTATATGGTGTAAAATGTCTCAAGGCACTTGATCTTACTTGAAAAGCTCAGTGAGACACCAGGTGATGTGATATTTACGGACTTAGGTGTAAATGTTCAGAATACAACCATGGCCGTGGCCAGCGCACCCTCAGATATTTTAGCCATTGGGAAGTGCAGCTAATGGGAGCTGGATGAGTCTCCCTTTATGGGATAAACACTATTTTGTATATGCCTCCAGGTTTGAGGACTGATGGCACTATAGAAGCTAGGGAACTTTTTTGGGGGGAGGTGGGGGGAAAGAAACAGTATGAAAATGATTTACAGCAAATGACCAACTTGGTCATCAAGTCTGTCCCATACTATCATGGTGCAACTTCTGCACATCATAACCCTCATGCCCCCCAGCACCTACCCACCCGCCTGCCACCCCCCCCCCCTCCCCAACCTTCCTCAACCAGGCCACACAATCCCCTGGGAGAAGTAAAACATAGAAAAAAGAGATGAATTCGAGTGAAACAGATGGTGGTAGTTACTATTCCCCCATTTCTACTAAAATAGCAACTAGTTCTTTCCATTCACAGTAAAGCGCACTGTGACTGATATACAGGCAAAAGAAGGAGATTTACATGTGGCAGCCACTGCTGGACGGAAGGGGTAAACTGGGCAATACAGGAGCATCTTTGGCGACTGAGTAGCATAAGCAGAAGTTAAGGCAGTACAGCCAGATTTTATTGGCTAAAATTACATTCCAGTGGCCTTGGATATTGGCTTTCAATATTGAAAGTTTACATTTTAAATTTAATTGTTAAAGAATTCCCACCCATACTGAATGTGTATGGGGCACAGGCTGGAATTTGTGAGGTGCATGCAAAATCTGCTAGGCAGTCGAGAGTGGATCTTGTGAGGTACAGACTGGATTTGCTAAGGAACAAATGGATCTCCTATACTGTTTTGCAAGCCCTCTTTCATGATACTTTTTAATTCTTTAATTGTACACGAATATATTTCAAGTTGTTTGAAACTCAAACTTCCTCAATCATGAGACAGTTAAATTTCTACAACAGGTGAGATGCCAGAAAGATATACAAAAGGAAACATTACTGAGCCTGACAAAAGTTACAAAGATGTTGGTACTGATGAAAAATATGAGGAAGACAGGTGAGAAACTCTGCCTGAAAGATTCTGGAGAATTAATAAAGTTGAAAATAATTTAACCTCTTATACTGTTATATAAATTTCCTCCTAGTTTTGAAATCTTATTTAGTATTTTGATCGTGTGAAAATGTATTCAATTAACCGATTCACTGATGTTTTAATATAAACTGAATGCATCTTTTCCCTTAAAAATGATATCTTGGCCAAGCTGAATCTGTTTACTGTTTTGTTTATCATGTAGTTGCATAATAATACATGCATGCAAAAATGATCGGCAGGAAAATAACATCTGGTCATCGCGCCTGCCCCATACATTCATGTGCCATTTGTCCAATTTCACTTTTCCCAGATGTATTTTTGTAAAATTAGCTCGCTTGAAATCACGAGCCTGCATTGTCAGGAGCCTTTGATTAGCTAATAAGAGTAAATCTAATTATATTGTGATTATTGTTGAAAATAATGGTAGTAAAATATAATTTAGGATAATTACGCCAAAGTATAATTATGAAATAAAAAAGTGCTCATGATTTTGTGTTATCTTAGCCTTCTTTTAATAGTCATTTTCTAAAAATGTGTGGTTGTAGCTGATTTCGGGAACTTGTATACACACTTATTCTAATAAAGTAACATCTGGTGAAATTAAACTCTAAAAGTTTCTCACAAAATCTAATTACTATAACTTGTAAATTGCCAGTAAAACGAAGGAGAAGGAAAAAAAGCCTGAAATGGTCGGCCCGCTGACTTTGGTAAGAGACATTTTCACGATTTATTTAAAAAGTTGGCTTTTTTTTTCCAAACAGAGTATTTTTAAGACATAAAAAGATGGATGTTATTAAAAGAGGCAAAATACATTTCTGAAGTGTAAAACAAGATTGTACTTGTGCTCAAAATGCACTGACAGAGTATTTACATAAAATTTTACTATTTCTGTGACCTTTAACTCTATTGAATAAAAAATACAGTTATGTGTATAGTCACTTCATACATTAGGTGCCTGGGTTACACCTGGTGAAGTCTCTTCCATTTTTGGGAAACCAAACAGATCAGGCAATTATTTAGGGGATCGTTTCTGATTTGTCAGTCAGCATGATCCTGAAACTCCCTGTGGCATTCACTTCAACCCTCACCCATTCTCATTGCTAATAATTCCCTTGTTACTTGTGTATTGATACAAGAAACAGCAACACAAACTTGTTCAGATCTCTGGCCGGAGCATAAATTTCAAAAACTTCAGTTCTCAGCTGTCAGCCCAATTCTGGTTTCTGACCCCAGGAGTAATTTATGTTTTACTGTTTCCTTTCTACTTTGGAGTAGTCTTTATTGTCTTTTCCACAATAATAGATGATCACCTTTTCCAACAATTTAGTTGTACACTTTGCCTCTGCACTTTCATTTTTTCATTATGTTTGCAGTTTTGCTCTTAGTTAATCCAGCTACCAAATTTTCTAATTGTGTTTTATTGAGTCCCTATAGCATGACAAATGACTATTTCTTTTTAAAGGTTAATGTTTTCCTCATAGAAGAAGCCTGCCTGTTAGTTGTTTCTCTGCAACCCCCACCGCAGCCCTGCATCGCCAACCACAGCCCTATCTTTTGATGTGATTGTCACAGGATGCAGCACATTTGCAGAGCTTAGCCTACTTTTTCAAGCACATTACAAATTGGTCAGTTGACTATTTTGACTCCTGAATTGTGTTTAAATATATGCCTTTCATATGTTACATTTTTCTGTGGCATGGAATGATCTTTATATTTTATTTATTAGTAACTTTAGCTTGATGTTGTATTTCTTTTTTGGGATATTGTTCCCCAGAGGCTTCACTTCTGTTTTGTTAAGCATGAGCACTGAAGTATTAAGAGTCCCAAAGCTTTCTATCACCTCAGTCATCATTCTCAGGTGGAGCATTGACTGTAGCACCACAAGGAAGTTGAATCTCCATGTTTTCCTTCAAGCCAAATTCAAATCTCCTGTGTGCTTCAAATGTTTTTTTCATATTTTGTAAATTATTACACATTGCCTTTGGTGATTTTGCTTCAGTTGCTGATGCACTGAATTTAGCCTATTGTTTTCATCTTTTCCCGTTTCCTGATACATTCTCTTCCAGTTTCATTCGCTCAGTTGGCTTTAACTCATTTTTCTTGTTGTTTTCAATCTGATGCCATGGGGCCGAATTTTCATTCTGGGTTTGGGGACCCAATGCTCGGAACCCCACACTGCACCAGCAGCGGTGACGCAAAGCAATTTTCAAAGTGTCAGCCATTAATTGGCCTGGAGCTGAGGTTGGTGCCCAACTACGCATGTTGGCGCAAGCAGGAGGCAGGAACTAAGGATAGAGGAATAATTTAAAAGGTAAATGAGCTTGCTGTTGCCTTTGCCTTTGGAAATGGATGAGCAGTGAAAGCAGAGGTCCTGTGGTTGTTTGGGTAGCCATCCTGGGGCGGATTTGCATTTTTCGGTTGCCTCCCTTGAGGCCCTGATTGAGGCTGTAGCTGACAGGAGAGCTGTACTCTTCCCTCCATCCAGAAGAAGAGCTCCAGCGAGCCAGACCAAGCAGGCATGGCTAGAGTTGGCCATGGATGCCGGGAGTCTCTCTTTCCTCTCGAGAGTCCAAACACTCTCTCCTCACAAAATCAAGCCTCTCAGCTCTAGTGATGGCAACTCTGGAGCACTGCATGAGCAACTGAGTTTAAATCTCCTCTTTTATACAAGTTTTTCAGACTGCAGGCATGAGCATTAATGGCTGCCTGCTGTGTTCCCAACAGCTATACTCATGTGTCCCAGACCCTGTATGTACCCAGTGCTTGCCATTTGAAAATTGCTAACTATTATTTCCCATATTCCTAAAGAGCGCCACAATGAGCTCAACAAGCAATTAATTGGAGGCGTGCAGGCTGTCGGCTTCCCTCTCACTTACTCCCTTTGAAAATCTGATCGTGTCACTGAGGCATCAGGAACCAGTGACACCTTCCGAGTGCGTGATTTTCTGGGCCTGCCTGCACCTGAACTCGCTCCCCCCATCCCCATGGACAATTGAAAATTCAGCCCCATGTAATTGAAAACCATGGAACATCTTTACTTAAATAAAAACATACAGAAGTATATTACAACATTTTCATAAATAACAAACAAGTCAGATTTCAACTAGACATTGATGAAGTCTCCCGTTATATTGATGGATGAGACTCAGTTATGGTGGGTGCATGGATGAGAGAAAAATCTGCTACTAGATGTACATGTACGGCCACACATATCGCATTGAAAGACAAAGGCATGGGTAGTTGAGTTGCCTTGTGTACCAGGCACTTAGCAGCAAAATCTTGCAACCTCACAGCCGCAAATCATTCAGATCAACTGGCAGACATGTGGTCATTGTGGTTCCTTGGTGGCTGCAATTTTCCAGGTGTTGGGGTTAATATTGGAAAAACAGCTGGAAGTATGCAAGCAGCTAACTACAGTGATGATAAATTATGCTTAAATTGAAAAAAGAATTCTGAACCATCAATTTTCCTTTGTATAAATTCAACTGGTGAGTCTTCAGGAAGAAAATTACCATGGAAATGGTCACAAGCCACTTGAAGTCACTCAGAAAAGGATTATCCAATTTTTGTCCCCAAGCTGCTCCAGAGAATGATGCTGATTGTCACGTGAAATGAGAAGAAATGCTTTGTGCTTCCCTCTGTTGAAGGATTGTATGATCAAGATTCAGCAGATTGCTGAAGTTCGGTTCAGTGGTAGCACACTTGCATCTGAGCCAGAAGTGACAGGTGGTTGTCTAACTCCAGAACTTGTGTAGGTTATCTAAGCTGGCATTTCAGTGCAGCACTAAGCGAGTGCTGCCTTGTCAGAGATGCCACATTTCAATTAAGTTATTTAAAAGAGGCCTTTTCTGCTTCTTGATGCAGGCGTAAAAGATCCCACGCTACTTTTGTGAAGAGAATCAGGGAGTTCTCCCAACATTTGTCCATCAACCAATACTATTAAAACAAATTAGCTAGTCACTTGTCTCATTGCTGTTTGTGGGATATTGCTATGTTGTAATTGGCTGCACGTTTGCCTAAAATGAGCAATGACTATCTCAACCTCCCCTTTCTCTCCAAAGTACTTGAATGTGTTGTTAGCTCCTAAATTCATGCCCATCTTTTCCACAACTGCATGTTTAAATCTCTACAATCAAGTATCTTCCTTTGCCCAGCACTGAAATGGCCTTGGTCAAAGTCACAAATGATATCCTATGTGGCTGTGCACACATTGTATAATCCCTCCTTGCCACTCTTGATTTTTCTTCAGCCTTTGACATAGTTGACCGTGCCACCCTGCTCCATTGCCTCTCCTCTGTTGTCCGCTCAGTGGGACTGTCCTCACTCTTACCTATCCAGTTGTAGCCAGAGCATCGTTTGCACTAGATTCTCTTCCAGCCCATGCTTTACCTCTGCAGCCCCTAAGGATCTGTCAGCTCCACGGTTCCATTCTCTCCTCCATCTGCATAATGCCCCTTGGTGACACGTATGGGATCAGCTTCCACATGTACACTCATGATTCATTCTATCTACCTCCACAGATTGAACCAGATTATTCACAACTCCAAGCTGAACTTCCAACTCCATATCCTCTCCATCTCAAAGATCACCTACTTCCTGCTCTGTAACATCACCTAATTCCATCCCTGCCCTAAATTTGCAGAAGTGAATGATTTGGATCAATAAAGGGAAGTCAGCAGACGTGACGTACATAGATTTTAAGAAGACATTTAATTAAAGGGTTCACAAGAGACATGTTTGTAAAGTTCAGGCATGTGGCCTAAAAGGAAAGATAACAGCATGGATAGAAAGGTGGGTGATCAGATTGTAAAAGGACTGGAAATGGTGTATCTCGGGAGTCAGTGCTAGGTCTATTTTTGTTGTTTATATATAAATGATTTGGATTGGGCTTAAGGAACAAAATCTCGACATTTGGTGATAACACAAAAGTAGGGGATTTGACAAATACCAGAAAGACTGTCAAAAAATTCAGGAGGACATAGCAGAATAAGCAGACAAGTGGAAGATGCATTTTAATGTAGATAAGTGCGAGGTTATACATTTTGGAAGGAAAAACAATGAATACAAGGATATATTTAATAGAAAGACTCTGAAGGATATGGATGAACACGGAGAAAGTATCAGTTGTAGGTAAAGCCACAGAAAGGCCAACTGTGTTTTGGTTTTATAAATTGGGACATAGAATACATCAGCAAAAATGCAATGATGACTGGCTACACCACAGTTGCAGTACATTATAGAAAGGACATTAAAGCCATAGAGAGTATATATCGTAGATTCACAAGGCTGATTCCAAGCTGGAAATTTATAGATTCGAAGAGAGACTTGAGATAATGGAAATATTTCCATTGGAGCAACGAAAGTCAAGTGTAACTGTAATGGAAGGTTTGTAGAGTGAATACAGAAATACTATATCCTCTACTTGGGGAGTCAATAACAATTAAAATTGTCAACTAAGTGAAAAAGTTTGGAGAGACATGCAGAAAAGGATATTGGAGCATGGAAGGCATTGCTACAGGATATTCCAATGGAGACCTTTGCTTCTTTCGAAAAAATGGATAAATATTTGAAGCAGAGGAAGATAGGTGCATATAGCAAGAGCAGGGACTAGTTTTGGATCGCTCTAGCAAAATGTTGAATAGCCTTTCTGTGCTGTACTTTCCATGTTGAAGTGGAGGTAACGCTGCATAAGTTGATTGCAAGAAGGGTTTTGTTAATATCATTCCATGGTACCATCCCAACAGGTTAGCATTGTAGTATGCCTGCAAGAAGGTGCAACCAACTGTAAGACCACAGCTAACTTTTGTTCTTCCATCTGCCAGCCCTATGCTGCAAGGGTGCTGCAGCATATGGCTCCACTCTATTGCCCTGGAACCTAAGAAGACCGGTTTCTAAGTCCTTCATGAGTTGATATGCGAGAGCCTGTAGAAATGGTTGGCATCTTGTCATGAGTGATAATCAGGCAATGCTGGTTCTTGATCACCCTTCTTCATGCAAACCATGATTGGGATGCTTCTGAAGAATATTGCGGCATTCATCGCGATGCAACCAGGTGTCTGCTGGCACAACTTCCTTTGGGAAAAGGAGAGTCCAAATGAAATATGTCTGTCACAGCAAGGTTATTTCACCTTGGAAATGTGGATGCCAGTCAAAAAGCATGGCAAACTTCTTTGATAGCCTTACTTGCCTGGTAACTTTCTGCAGCAATATCTTGTTTCTTCTGGAATGTTGACTTTGACACTTTGACGGAATGCCTACTGATGCCATTAAAGGGAGCTGGAGGTAAAGAGCTCACCCTAATTGGCACAAGTACCAATGAAAGCCTGAGTGCCTGCAAAAATAAGTTAACAAGCGACATCCAGAAAAGGCCTCAACATATTTGCCTTTAACATCTGTGAGCCTTTTACAGACCCTCCCACTTGAATGTCTGCCCTGATGCCCTGTTCCTTTGAAGTTTCCTGTGTGTCTAGCATGCCTGCCCATGGCAGAATGGAGCTGCACTTTCCCCTCCCCTTTTTGCCTATTCTTCGGAGGGTAGGTTTATCTCCCATACTAGATCTGATTATTGTGTACCAAAACAAAGTGGGACATTTCCTATGACAATCTGTTTGTTTTTTTTAACACTAAAATAAAAGCAAAATACTGCGGATGCTGGAAATCTGAAGTAAAAACAAGAAATGCTGGAACCACTCAGCAGGTCTGGCAGCATCTGTGGAAAGAGAAGCAGAGTTAACGTTAACTCTGCTTCTCTCTCCACAGATGCTGCCAGACCTGCTGAGTGGTTCCAGCATTTCTTGTTTTTATTACTGTTTTTTTTTTTAACCCTGTATGCATTGTGACAATAAAAAAGAAACAAATAATATTATTATAATATAATTTTTGTCTCCGTTCTAGCTGGACAAATAGCAGGAACTTTACCAGTAATTTCCTGAGTTGTATGAGTTTAGCTAGTTCAGCTCCAGCAATACTCCTGTACACAAGGGAGAGGCCCTAAGCCTTGGTTATGTCAATCTGCACCTACGTTTCCTGGATTTTGTCTACAGAAAGCGTGTACTGCCTTCTGTGCAAACAGAAACTCTACAGATGGGTGCTGTTAATTAATGAATTGAATTAGAGATATTAGGCATGGTGATGGGTGAGTACACATGTATATATCAGGCACCTGGCTGAACAAAATATAGGTATTCTGACCATGGTAAGTTATGAAATAGAGTTGAATGAATCTGGTAAATTGTAGTCTGCACCAGGAAAATAACCAAGAAAGCTGCTGGAGTGTCTTAAAAGCTCACCTGGTTTACTAACATCCTTCAGGGAGGGAACCTGCTGCGCCTACCCGGTACTGCCTATATATGACTCCAGTTCCACAATATGTAGTTGATGCTTAATGACCCACAGGCCAACTAAGGCTGAACAATAAATACTGCTTTGCCAGTGATGCCTACATTCCAGGAACAATTTTTTATTTAAAAAAAAATACAGGGCTTCTTTAGCCTGACCACATTGATTTTGTTAAACATTAACTTTCTACTTCAGATGATTGACCTGCTGTGCATTTCCATAATAATACATTTTTTTTATTATCGCTGATTAAAAGAGATGCTGTCGAAGCTTTTCATCTTGCACTCATCAGGACTGATGTAAGAATGCCAAATTTCAAAGGGAGCAATAATTTATTCTGTATGAGAAAAGGGTGCTGATTGGTTGGCAAGTCAACTCTGGTCGAAGCGTTGTCATGGAGAATGCACCAGGGAACTATTGTCCCTCACACTTTTGTTTACTTAAAAGACAGAAAGCCTGGACATATTCCTTTTGCCTGCAGAGGACAGGTCCCTGTGTATGAATGTATGTAGCTTTCAGCAAGTATAAGTGAGCCATATTGTATATCCAACTGATAATCTTCACGTGGTTGTTCAGCAAGTGCCGTCCAATCGCGGAATCACATCTAATGTTGGAAATTATGTTCTGAGTCTTGCAAGCATGGGCTGTTTGAGTAGGGTTAATACTCTGCCTACTGCACACAGCCAAAGGGATGTGTTGTTTGATACAATCCGCCAGTCGTTGGGACGTACCAGGCAATGCACCGGCACTGAAATTCATATACCACATTACTCATATGTGTGGTAGGTGGAACGTCTTTTTGGCTTGACGGTAGCAGCCTGTTAGTGGAAAATACCACTCGTGTTGCTATTGCATAGTAGCAGTGTGAAACCTTCACAAATGTGTAATGTGGTATATGAATTTTCAATCCCAAGTGTGCTAAGAATTACACTTTAAGATTATCAGTTGGGCTCACAATGTGGCTCATTTACGCTTGCTAGAAGCTACATATAGTCATATGCAGGGACATGTCCTCAGCAGGCATTCTCCATGGCAGTGTTCTCGACCAATCAGAGTTGACTTGCCAACCAATCAGCACCCTTTTCTCATGCAGTATAAATTGTTGCTCCCTTTGAAATTTGGCATTCTTGTGTTGGTCCTGATGAATGCAAGATGAAAAGCTTCGAGAGCATGTCTTTTTTTCAGGAATACTCAAGGTCTATACTAACAAGTGACTATTTCTTTATTATTTAAGATATCCAACACTTACAATTTTTTTCTCAGTAATTAATTCCCAAATTTAACATACTAATCACAGACAAGGAAAAACTTGGAATTTGGTAAAGGATTTTGCAATGTGTACTTACTCGTCATGAATAGATAATTACATGATTAGTAATCAATTAATCATGAATCCTTTAAAGAAAGTCATCCCAACTGTGACAGGTGGATTTTGAGAAGCAGGCTGTCCTAGGATTTGAATATATATCTATCCAATGAAAAAATAATAATCTAATTGTGCCTTGAAAAATGAAAGTAAGATTTATATATGATTATATTATTCTTATTTAGTTTCGCTATGCAGATTGTGTAGACAAACTGCTGATGGTGCTTGGTAGTATTGCTGCTTTTCTTCATGGAGTGAGCCTTCCTCTCATGATCATCGTATTTGGACAGATGACTGACAGCTTTGTTGAGCATGGAAGTATGCAAGGTAAATGCTCAATTTTACTGAATCTGATTTACTTTTCTTGTCCCCTTGACATAAGTAGATAGCAGCCTTTTTCTGGGTTTTGTACATGAAACAGAGGAAATGACTGAACAAAGTTTTTCTGCAGAGAATGATAAAGGTGACCTAATAATGTAAGGTTGCTGATTAGCGAGGTACCACAGTGCTATTCAAAATTTTAGTAGAGTGTAATTTAACCCCTAGTTGTATACTTAGGACAACTTTATTTATCCAGATGTTCTATTGTTCTGTGCCACTAGTCAATTTACTTGCATGTTGTTGGAGCCACTTCCTGTTTTAATATGCAAAATACACCAGAAGATACATTAACATAGCAATAGTAATGTTGATTTCATTGCATACAGAAGCTAAAGTCACTTGCATTTTCATTTTTTGGCTGCTTGTTCAACATAAATCTCTCCGATATTTTCGATATTTTTAGATGACAGTGAGAAAGATCGATTTTGTACTGGGACTCCTGGTTACTGCTGGTTTTATTGGAGCTAATAAAGGACTGCTGAGGCATATCACCAACAGCACACTTCAGACATTTTTTGCATTATTCTTAGAGTGGCGTTGCATCTTGACTTTAATACTCTGTGCATACACGCGGTCAAAATGTCACAGCCAGCCCTATGCACTCATGAAATGTTCAGCCCTCTCAGTGACGTACAGGACGACAGACTGCACTTTACAAAACTAAGTGAGAGAGAAGGGCTCAGTTTGCTCGCTTTACCAAGATCAAAGCTCCTACTCTCTGTTTTCTGCCTGTTAACCAATCCTTAATCCATGCCAGTATATTACCTCCTATCCCATATGCTTTAATTTTTCTAACCAACCTCCTGTGGAGGACTTTATCAAAAGCCTTCTGAAATTCTAAGTATACTACGTCCACAGACTCCCCTTTATCAATTCTGTTAGTAACATCCTCAAAAAACTCCAACAGATTAATCAAAAATGATTTCCCATTCGTAAATCCATGTTGTCTATGCCCAATCAGACTATTATTATCCAAGTGTCCATTTATCACATCCTTTGGGCGGCACAGTGGCGCAATGGTTAGCCTCACAGCTCCAGTGACCCGGGTTTGGTTCTGGGTACTGTCTGTGCGGAGTTTGCAAGTTCTCTCTGTGACTGTGTGGGTTTCCACAGGGTGCTCCGGTTTCCTCCCACAGCCAAAGACTTGCAGGTTGATAGGTAAATTGGCCATTGTAAATTGCCCCAGTGTAGGTAGGAGAATTGTGGGGATGTGGTAGGGAATATGGGATTAATGTAGGATTAGTATAAGTGGGTGGTTGATGGTTGGCACAGACTCGGTGGGCCGAAAGACCTGTTTCAATGCTGTATCTTCCTACGGCATTTAGAATAGATTCTAGCATTTTCCCTACTACTGATGTAAGGCTAACAGGGGACTTATCAATATTCAGCCCCATTAATTTCTCCAATATAACCTTCTTACTAATACTAATTTCCTTCAATTCCTCATTCTCCCTAGTCCCTTGGATCTCTAATTCTGGGAGATTTCTTGTATCTTCCTCAGTGAAGTGAAGACAGACACAAAGTAATCATTTAGCTTCTCTGCCATTTCTTTATTCCCCATTATAAATTCTCCTGACTGTCTGTAATGGACCCACATTTGTCTTAGCCAAATGTTTCCTTTTTACGTACCTATCGAAGCTCTTGCAGTCCATTTTTATGTTTTTTGCTAGCTTACATTCATATTCTATTCTCTCTTTTTCTTTATCAGTTTCTTGGCCCTCCTTTGCTGTATTCTAAAATCCTCCCAATTCTGAGGTTTACTACTATTTCTGGCAACTTGATAGGCCTTTTCTTTCAATCTCTTATAGTCCTTAACTTTCTTTGTTATCCATGGTTCACTGCCTTCACTTTGGGGTTTTTGTGCCTTTAAGTCAGAATTGGGGATGTTCACTGATAATTGCACAATGTTCAGTTCCATTTGCAACTCCTCAGATAATGAATCAGTCCATCCCCTCGTGCAGCAAGACCTGGACAACAGGAAGGACAAGGGCAGCAGATGCATGGGAACACCTCCACCTGCAAGTTCCCCTCCAAGTCACACATCATCGTGACTTGGAAAACAATCATTCGTTCACTGTGGCTGGGTCAAAATCCTGGAACTCCCTCCCTTACCAACACTGTAGGTGTGCCTACACCACACAGACAGCAGCGGTTCAAGAAGGCTCACCAACATATTCTCAAGGGCAACTAGGGATGAGCAATAATTGCGAGTCTTGCCAGCGATGCCAATATCCTATGAACAAATAAGAGAAAAATATGACTCGCCAGGGTTTAATTACTTTTGGCTTGTATTTGGACCTGAAATAAGCTCCACGCATGGAGTGTGCACCCTAACTAAGTGGCCCAAGGGCAGTCCAGAACTAGGTCTTGTGTCTCATTAATATTATTTGGGTGGGCTGCCACTGCCTGTTATGTCTCCATAGGCAGGTCACCAACTTAAGGAAGATTAATGTCAGACGACTTGTCTCTCTGGCTGTGGCCCAGAAGTAATCCTGGGAGAAGAGGTAGACTGCCAGAGGTGGGTTGGGTGTAATTAGAAATATCATGGAATCATGGAAGCTGGAGAAGCCGCTAAGGAATAATGAGAGGAACAGGCATGGCTCTGACCCTGCTTATCGATATCTGCTTTCACAGAGGAGTCTAAAACAGACATCAGGCCTCTTGTTTACAAATGAACGGGAATTAACACCTTTTTGAGGAAGCCACCAGGGTGCCTGAATAATGGCGAATGTCTTTCAGGCATTTGTTGGATATGGGACATTGGCTCCTGAGAATAGCCCTCACTGTGCCTGTTTTATGCACATAAAATGAACGCAATGAGATCCAATTTCTACCCCATAATCTGTGATACTTTTTTTTCATTAGAATGACAGATAACAGAGCAATACGATAGAATTTTTAAACATTATTAAAAGGATGGTACAGGATAGATAGAAGCAGACTAGTAGTGAGGGGTCAAGAACAAAAACCCATAGATGCAAGAATAAATGAAAGGGATTTAGAAGAGAGGGCTGGAGAAGCTTCTTTACACAGAGTTGAGGCTTTGGGGTTCACTTCCAGGGTTAGTAGTTGAGGCAGAAACTATGTCAACATTCTAGGTTACACTGGCAAAGTGAATGAAGAAAAAGGCACTGAAGGTATATGGGAACAATGAATAAATGTGATTAGAACCATTTCTTCCCATGGACGGCAAATGTCAACACAGACTGGATGGGTCAAATGTCTTGTTTCCTTGCTTTAACATTTATGTATTAGTATGTATGTGACAAACTCCAGTTCATATTGTCCTCAATATCTAATCACTTGATCTGCCAGCTGAGCACAAGACTACCTTACACTGTGCTTCCTAACATGGTACTTTACTCTGTTATATTACTCAGATTATTATTGAAGAAGCAGATGCACCTTGTGATCTCAAAACATATTGAATTAATCTCTTTAAAAGTCATGTTTACAAAGCAAGTCCTGCTTTTTGTCTACAGGATATACCTGGGCAATTTTCCACACTGCCGGGTAGATGCCAGTATTGTAGCTGTACTGGAACAGCCTGGTTAGGGATGCGGCAAGTTCTGGAGGACAGGTCTTCAATACTATTGCTGGAATGTTGTCAGGTCCCATAGCCTTTGCAGTATCCAGTGTCTTCAGTCGTTTCTTGATATTCTGTGGATTGAATCAAATTGGCTGAAGACTGGCATCTGTGATGCTGGGGACTTCAGGAAGCAGCTGAGATGAATCATCCATTCGGTACTTCTGGCTGAAGATGCCGTTAATAGGCCACTTAAGGGTTTCAGTTGGTCTCTGGGCAGGAAGGCCGTCATCAGCCTATTCCACCCCCGACAAAACTGCATTGCCACGGGGAGGCAACGGGCCCTCCACCTCCCGTTGCAATTCTATAGGCCACCCACCCCCGCCCCTGTCTCTGAACCCATCTCAGGGTGGCCCATAAATTTCAGCCCTATGACACTGAAATAAATATAAACATTACACTAACAAAGTTACTCAACATCAGAAATAGATTTAATAGCACCAAGCTACTAAATTAAACAGCCATGCATCAGCATTCCTCTGAGTCAGAAGATTGTGGGCTAAAAATTGGTCTGTGCCGTTGCGATTCACATATTTCATGCTGCTACCTCATTTACCGGATTGTAGCGTAGGGGCGCCATTCACCCACGCTGCTGGCTGCCTCTGCGCTCATTGCACATGGTGCAGCCAGGCTTCTGTTGCCAGCACCATCCTGCCCACAGGCCATTTTCCCAGAGAACATGGGAACAGGAGTAGGCCATTCAGCCCCTCGAGCCTGTCCCGCCATTCAATGAGATCATGGCTGATCTACGGCCTAACTCCAAATACCTGCCTTTGGCCCATATCCCTTAATATCTTTGCTTAACAAAAATCTATCTATCTCAGATTTAAAATTAATAACTGTTCAAGCTTCAACTGCTGTTTGTGGGAGAGAGTTCCAAACCTCTACCACCCTTTGCGTGAAGAAGTGCTTTCTAACATCTCTCCCGAAAGGTCTGGTCCTAATTTTTAAGCTATGCCCCCTAGTTATAGAATCTCCAACTAGTGGAAATAGTTTATCTTTATCTAGCCTGTCTTTTCCTGTTAATATCTTGAAGACTTCAATCAGATCACCCCTGAACCTTCTAAATTCTATCGAAAACAGGCCTAATTTGTGTAATCTTTCCTCGTAACTTAACCCCTATAGTCCAGGTATCATTCTTGTAAACCTACATTGCACTCTCTCCAAGGCTAATATATCCTTCCTAAGATGTGGTGCCCAGAACTGCTCACAGTACTCCAAGTGGGGTCTAACCAGGGTTTTGTACAGTTCCAGCATAACCTCTGTCTTTATACTTCAATCCTCTAGATATAAAGGCTAGCATTCTACTAGCCTTTTTGATTATTTCCTGCACTTGTTCATGGCATTTTAAAGATCTATGCACGTGAACCCCCAAGTCTCTTTGGACATCCACTGTACTTAACCTCTTACCATTTAGAAAATACCCAGCTCTATCCTTTTTTGGTCCAAAATGGATAATCTCACACTTGCCCACATTGAAATCCATCTGCCACAGTTTGGCCCACTCACCTAGTCTGTCAATATCTCTTTGCAATTTTATGCTATCATCTAGACTGTCTACAATGCTGCCTAACTTTGTATCATCAGCAAAATTGGATATATGACTTACTATGCCATCATCCAAGTCGTTAATGAATAATGTGAATGACTGAGGCTCCAACACAGATCCCTGTGGGACACCACTAGTCACATCCTGCCAATCGGAGTACTTATCCATTATCCTCACTCTCTGTCGCCTACCACTCAACCAGCTTCCTAACCATGTCAATAATTTGCCCTCAACTCCATGGGCTTCTATCTTAGTTAACAGTCTGTTATGTGGGACTTTATCAAATGTCTTTTGGAAGTCCATATACATTCCTCTGTCCACTACCTTAGTCACCTCTTCAAAAAATTCAATGAGATTCAGAGGCAGAATGGAGAATCAGCAGGGCTACATGTCCACAAGCAGCAGGTAGCCAATTAAGATTGTTAAATGGCCACTTTAGGCATATTACCAGAGGCCGACTGGAATTTCCCAGTTGGTCTCCGGTCCCCCAAGGCATCATGGACTAGGCCTGATGCCTGCAGGCGGCCCTCCAGTGGCAGACTGGGTGGGAGGGGGGTCGGGGTGGTCAGCACTCCAGGCAGGCTTCAAGGGTTCTCCCTCCACAATGGTGGCTCTGCCGCTGATTTAAAAGTTTAAAAAGTTGGGAGGGGTGCCTCCATTCTCCCTTACCAGAACTGCAGTTTCATCTCCTTCCGAGCTGGATGGCCTCCTATTTGCAAGCCCGTTTGTCACCATTAATTTGGACAGCAAGTCCACCCTCTGGCCACTAATTGGCCAATTCGGGGAAAATCACTGCTGAGTGACAGCATGGGGTTGCGACTCCCATTTGACCCCGACATCGGGGTGCTAACCCAAAACCCAAAATCCTGCCCAAAGAAACTGTTTTCCAAAATATCAAAAGCCTCAGTTCAGAAAATTGACCTGGTTGTGCCATAATAATATATAATATATATATGACCACTGGGGGTGCTGCAAGTGATGTGCCCTTCTAATCCCTCTCCCTATCCCTAGTGGAAGCAAAGATAGCGGCATAGTGATAATGAAAACTGTTCTATCCCTCTTCGGGATGGCTTAAACAACCTCACTGGTTGATATGTGATCCATATTCCTAGCAGAAAAGAACAGGTGACATAAAGAAACAGGTGACAGGTTAATTGTGATAATCTGTCAATTCTAGTCTCTGGAAATGTTGCTTAGCCAATCAAAAGTTTGAACAGACCAATCTCTGGGTGCATTTAGACACAACAGTACCATTGTTGAGAAGCAATGTTATTTTGCGCCCATGCTAAAACTGTAGTGTACAGTTCCTGAATTAGGCAGTTTTACCACAAAGTTGTCCAAAGTCAGGGTGGGCCCTTATTCCAGAAAATGTTAAATGTAGGGTCATTCTCTCGTTGGCAGGCTGTGACTAGTGGGGTACCACAGGGATCAGTGCTTGGGCCCCTGCTGTTCATAATATATACCAATGATTTCGATGTGGGGACCAAATGTAATATTTCCAAGTTCGTGGATGACACAAAACTAAGTGGGAATCTGTGTTGTGAGGAAGATGCAAAGTGGCTTCAAGGGGATTTGGACGAAGTAGTGAGTGGGCAAGAACGTGGTAGATGGATAACCTCACATTTTTCCACATTATATTCCATTTTGGTAGGAGGAACAGATGTGCAGAATATTTCTCAAATGATAAGAGATTAGAAAGAGAGTACAAAGGGACAGGGGTTTCCTTGTCAATAAGTCACTGAAAGCTAACATGCAGGTGCAGTAAGCAATTAAGAAAGCTAATGGTATGTTAGCCTTTATCGCAAGAGGATTTGAGTACAGGAGTAGTGAAGTCTTGCTTTAATTGTATAGAATCTTGGTTAGATCACACCTGGAGTACTGTGTGATGTTTTGGTCCCCTTATCATAGGAAGGATATTTTGCCATAGAGGTAGTGCAACGAAGTGTCAGGCAACCCCCGCACCAACCCCCTGCCCCCACCTGCCAAGATTGCGGCACATATGATTTCGCCACATGAACATTAAAACTTAAAATTGCAACCACCTGACCGGAAAGACATTTGCATGGTAACGAATAGTGTTGGAACGAGGGACAAAGGGCCATGCCCTGACTCATTCAACCGACAATGGACTTTTGATTACCAGACATTGAAGGTGGGGGGAGCTAGCATTCCAGGTTAACTGCTAAAATAGAAAAAACCACAAACACAAAAGAAGTGGTCAGACCAGTTTTAGTCACATGACTAGCTGGCTGTTGAGATTTGAACTCCGAAAGCTCCTGGCTCTTAGTTTGAGAAGACCTCTCATTTGCTTACTCCCATCTCCTTCTCACGGAACTGGATCTTGTGAAAACTCGTGAACCTCAAAGAGAGAAAAGTCTCCTACGTTAACAAAGTTTAAGCAGAATACTGGGCCCCAGTGAAATGCAAGAACTACCTACAGAAGGACTATACCGTGAACTCGAAGCACCGTAACAAGATATTGCTTCAAACTGTTCCACTTTATCTTTTCTTCTCTTTTCTGTCCCTATTTGCACGTGTATATTACATGTGCATGCTAGCATGGGTGCATCATATATCCATATGCGTTAAATGTATTCGAGTTTAAGGTTTAATAAATTTCATTGTTCTTCTTTAAACCTGAGAAAACCTGGTGTGCTCATTTCTTTGCCTTTATAATTGGAAAACTGTGAACAAGGGTTCACGAAAAGGGGAGCTTAAAACAGTGTGTTTAAAATTAAACCCTGTTACGCTAAGACCAGATAAAGACAGCAAAAGACCCCTAGACAACTTTCTCAGCTGGTCGTAACAAAAGGTTCACCATACTTATTCGCAGGATGGCTGGACTGTCCTATGAAGAGAGATTGGGGAAACTGGGCCAGTATGCTCCAGAGTTTCGAAGAATGAGAGGTGATCTCATTGAAACTTACAAAACACTTAAAGGGATAGACAGGGTAGATGCAGATAAGATGTTTCCCCCTGGTTGGGGAGTCTAGAAACCGGGGACACAATTTCAAAATAAGGGGGAAGCCACTTAGGACCGAGATGAGGAGAAATTTCTTGACTCAGAGGGTTGTGAGTCTTTGGAATTCTCTATACCAGAGGCTGTGGAAGCTCAGTCATTGAGTATGTTTAAGCAGAGACTGACAGATTTCTAAATACCAATGACATAAAGCGATATGGAGATAGTGTAAGAAAAAGGCATTGAAGTTGATGATCATCCATGATCATATTGCAGGCTCAATGGGCTGAATGGCCTACTCCTGCTCCTATGTTTCTTAGGATGGAAGGAAGGTCATTGAAGCAGCTGAAGATGATTGGACCTGGAACACTGTCTTGAGGAACTCCTGCAATGACTGAGTAGAGCAAACGTTTGAATCAAGCAATTAAATTTAGATGTGACCTTAACTGACTTAGCTATGACACAACTATGATTTGTATGTGTGTCTAGGTGACAGGAAATAATGTGGTTTGATTTTTATGAGTGTAAGTTCCCCTTGTAAAATTTACACAGCACTCGTATTAAAACTGTAATGAGCTATCTGTGCTCAGGAGTTGAGCTAGTTTTGAATAGTTGAATAATGCCGATCCCAGGTTCAATCCCAGTCTGTGCTGAGATAGCTCATTTCAGTCAGGGTGCTGGTCGGGGAGCCAGAATTGGGTTAGAAAGAGGAAGAATATGAAACCTACTACTGCAGCAACCATTTCACTTCCTCACACTTTTCCCCATCGGAAGCTCCCAGGATCACAAGGATAACCACAGGGGCCCATCTAAAATATTTCTGTGACGTTGATCTGAAGAAATGCAGAGTCAGCACCAGTTTATAGTGCTGATGTGTTACGCTATCTCTGGAGCAAGAAAAAATGTGGCGAGGATGTTGGAGCCATGAGAAAGTTACAATATACCTTCATGAGGATTGTACTAGGGATGAGAAGGCATCAGGGCTACATTTTGAACTTAACTGCCTGAGTGGTAACCTGATATAATGGATCTCCCGTCCTTTATAGATACAACTAACTTCCATTCCAGTGATTTCAATGGAAATAAAATCGGCAGATTTTAATAAGGGTGAGCCACCTGCTATGGCAGTTTACTGCCCAAGTAATGAAGGTGAAAATTTATCCCATAGCATTGATGACAAACCATGTTTAGCAAAGTGGGAATCTAATAGAAGTGTTCAACAGTTATTATTATTTATCCAGGGGATGTTGGCATCACTGGCTATGCCAGCATTTATTGCCCATCCCTAATTACTCTTGAGAAGGTGGTGGTGAGCTGCCTTCTTGAACCGCTGCAGTCCTTGGGAGTTTCAGGATTTTAACCCAATGACAGTGAAGGAATGACGATATAGTTCCAAGTCGTATTGGTGTATGGCTTGGAGGGGAACCTGCAGGTGCTGGTGTTCCCATGCATCTGCTGCCCTTGTCGTTCTAGGTGGTAGAGGTCCCAGGTTTGGAAGATGCTGTTGAAGGAGCCTGGGTGAGTTGCTGCAGTGCATCTTGCAGATGGTACACACTGCTGCCACTGTGCATCGGTGGTGCAAGGAGTGAATGTTGAAGGTAGTGGATGGGGTACCAATCAAGTGGGCTGCTTTGTCCTGGCTGGTGGCTAACTTCTTGATGTTGGAGCTGCACCCATCCAAACAAGCGGAGCGTATTCCATCACACTCCTAACTTGTGCCTTGTAGATGGTGGACAGGACGGGAGGTGAGTTACTCGCCACAGAACTCTGAGCTGCTCTTGTAGCCACAGCATTTATGTGGCTGGTCCAGTTCAGTTTCTAGTCAATGGTGACCCCCAAGATGTTGATAATGGAGGATTCAGTGATCATAATACCATTGAACGTCAAGGACTCTCCCTTGTTTGAGATGGTCATTGCCTAGCACTTGTGTGGCATGAATGTTATTTGCCACTCATCAGCCCAAGCCTGGATGTTGCCCAGGTCTTGCAGCATCTGGACACTGGCTGGTTCAGTATCTGAGGAGATGCAAATGGAGCTGAGCATTTCAATCATAGGCAAACATCCCCACTTCTGACCTTATGATGGAGGGAAGGTCAGTGATGAAGCAGCTGAAGATGGTTGGGCTTACGACGCTACCCTGAGGAACTCCTGCAGTAATGTTCTGGAACTGAGATGATTGTGCTCCAACAATCACAACCATCTTCTTTTGTGTTAGGTATGATTCCAACCAGCGGAGAGCTTTCCCCCGATTACCTTTGACTCCAGCTTTTCTAGGGCTCCTTGATGCCCTACTGTCTTGATGTCAAGGGCAGTCACTGTCACTTCACCTCTGAAGTTCAACTCTTTTGGCCATATTTGGATCAAGGGTGTAATGATGTCAGGAGCTGAGTGGCCCTGGCGGAACCCAAACTGAGTGTCAGTGAGCAGGCTATTGCTGAGCAAGTGCTGCTTGATAGCACTGTCAATGACCCCGTCCATCACTTTGTTGATGATCGAGACTAGACTGATAGGGCGGTAATTGGCTGCGTTGGATTTGTCCTGTTTTTTGTGCACAGGACATACCAGGGCAAATTTCCACATTGCCGGGTAGATGCCAGTGTTGTAACTGTACTGGAACAACTTGGCCAGGGGTGCAGCCAGTTCTGGGGCACAAGTCTTCAGTACTATTGCCGGAATGTTGTCAGGGCCCATAGTCTTTGCAGTATCCAGTGTCTTCAGTCATTTCTTGATATTACGTGGAATGAATCAAATTGGTTGAAGATTGGCATCTGTGATGCTGGGGACCTCAGGAGGCAGCTGAGATGGATCATCCACGCGACACTTCTGGCTGAAGATGATTGCAAATGCTTCAGCCTTATCTTTTGCACTGATGTGCTGGGCTTCCCCATCATTGAGGATGGGGGTATTTGTGAAGCCACCTGACCCTGTTAGTTGTTTAATTGTCCATCACCATTCAGGACTTGATGTGGCAGGACTGCAGAGCTTAGATCTGATCCGTTGGTTGTGGGATCGCTTAGCTCTGTCTATCTCATGCTGCTTCCGCTGTTTGGCATGCAAGTAGTCCTGGGTTGTGGCTTCACCAGGTGTCATTTTGAGGTATGCCTGCTGCTGCTGCTGGCATGCCCTCTTGCACTCTTCATTGAACCAGGGTTGATCCGCCGGTTTGATGGTAATGGTAGTGTGGGGGATATGCCAGGCCATGAGGTTACAGATTGTGGTTGAGTACAATGTTGTTGCTGCTGACGGCCCACAGCGCCTCATGGATGCCCAGTTTTCCCTTGCTAGATCTGTTCAAAGTCTGTCCCATTTAACACAGTGGTAATGCCACACAACCCCACGATGGACAGATGCATCTGCGATAGGCAAATTGGTGAGGATGAGGTCAAGTATGTTTTTCCCTCTTCTTGGTTCCCTCACCACCTGTCGCAGACCCAGTCTATAAGCTATGTCTTTTAGGACTCTGCCAGCTCAGTCAGTACTGATGCTACCGAGCTACTGTTGGTGATGGATATTGAAGTCCCCGTCAAGAGTAAATTGTGCGCACTTGCTGCCCTCAGTGCTTCCTCCAAGTGGTGTTCAACATGATGGAGTACTGATTCACCAGCTGACGGGAGGGTGGTAGATGGTAATCAGCATGAGGTTTCCTTATCCATGTTTGACCTGATGCCATGGCACTTCATGGGGCCCAGAGTCGATGTCCTGATGCCAGGACCAAATGCAGGTCCAGAGCTCGTGCGAACGGTGGGATCATGAAGGGGATTTTACTGGCGTCAGCCAATTAAGAGGCCGCCTATGAGACTGATGACCCATTACGGACAGCGGCCTGCCTCTCTGAGCTGGCGGCCCAATCAGAGGGCTGGCAGCTCGGCAGCACCACCAGTAGCGGTGGCCACTGCTGAGGCTGCAGGGTGAAGGAGAGGGAGTCTCCATATTTAGGTGCCCTCAAAGGACTGGGAAGAAATTTTCTTCATGAGCCGGGACCAGGCAGGCAGGCCCTGGCAATCAGAAGGGTGAACCGTCCAGCGGTGGGGGCAGAGCTGCGGGAGTGACCATTGCTGCCATCTAGCATTCAGAAAGGAAGGCCCAGCCCCCGGGAAGCCACTAAGTGGCAGCCTCGATGTCCTTGGCGGGGGGCTGTCGAGACACCGGTAAGATTATGGCAGAGGTGTAAAAAAGCTATTAATTGGCCGCCCACCTCCCAGCCCATCCTCAGAGGGCTGATAAAATCCCAGCCAAAGTGATTATTCAGCATGTCTGCCATTTCCTTATTTTCATTGACAATATCACCATTAGCAGTTCTCAATGTGCCCACATTGCTCCTGTCCACTCTTTTTCCTATTGTAATTGTAAAAAAAATGTGTGTTGATTTTGATATCCCTTGCATGTTTCTTTTCATATTCCTTTATTGTAGTTCTTCCCATCTGTTTTGTCATCCTTTGCTGTTCTTTGTTTGGCAGGATCTGCAAATGTTTTGCATTTTTCTATGCTTTTTCTTTTAGTTTTATGGTGTCTCTTTAGTGCTAGCTGTGGCTCAGTTGGTAGCATTGTCACCTCTGAGTAACAAGGTTCTGGATTCAAGTCCAGTGCTTGAGCACACAGATCAAGGCTGACAATCCAGTGCATTACTGAGGGAGTACTGCACTGTCAGAGGCGCTGTCTTTTGGGTGGGTGTAAAAGATCCCATGGTACTATTTAGAAGAAGAACAGGGGAGTTATCCCCATTCTCCTGTCTGATATTTATCCCTCATTCCACATCACAAAAACAGATTATCTGGTCATTATTACATTGTTTGTGGAAGTTTGTTTTGTGCACTCTGGCTGCTGCGTTTCCTGCATTACAACAGTGACTACACATCAAAAAGTACTTCATTGGCTGTAAAGTGCTTTGAGATGTTTGTTGGCCATGAAAGGCACTATAAATACAAGTCTTTCTTCATTTGTCCATGGCTGTTTTTCCTGGCATGTAGAGCTCTTGCCCTTAGGCGTTTAAACTGATTCTGCATCATATAAAATTCGTTTTTGAACACCTCCTACTGATCTGTTGTTTCACCCATTAACAGATTTGCCCAGTTTACTATGGACAGTCTCTGCCTAATCCCATTGAAGTCATCCTTACCTAAATCTAGAATTTTTAGTAGCTGGTTCACATATCTCCCTTTCAAACGCCGTGTTGAACTTGATCATATTATGATCACTATTTGATAAATATTCACGCACCGTTCGGCTGTTTACTAAATCTGGCTCTTACTCATTACTAAATCTAATATGGCATGCCTCATTGTTGGCTCTAGGAAAACCATTCCAGACACACAAAATTCACTGCCTTTCTGTCATGTGCTAATCTGCTTAACCCAATCTATATGAAAGTTAAAATCCCCCATTAAAACCACTCAACCATCATGATGCAAACAGCATGTTGTGCACTATATGTAGGGAGCGCCACAAAAATATGTAAATGATGTGACCTTTCAAGCAAAGTTAATGCACTGGGGTGCAGGTGTCACTGCTCCAGGGGGACAGAGGTCCTGGTGGCTCTGTGCCCTATCTCATAGAAGATTTATGAAGTTGTTTGCTTCTATATTGACAGAACAGGATTTAATATTTGGTATCACATCACAGAAAAAGCTTCTCCTAAGAATCTAGTGTAAGGTTGCTAACAATGGTTGGGGGTTTTACTGGTGGTCTGGTCATGTGCTGTCTGATCATGTTCCAAGAACCAGGAGGCTATCCTTGAGCAGGCAAAGAGGAGAAAACCGAGGCCGGGGAAGAGGGGAAACAAAGGGTGAGAGAGCAATTTGCAGGGTGGAAACCAAGGGTGAGAGAACTTTGATTCCACCAGTAACTAATAGTAACTTATTGTAAGGGCACAGATACCCAGTAGGAATGCAGCTAACACTCAGATTTCCCTTATGACCAACAGTCGTACAAAAACTGTTATTTTTAACTGGTAGTAATAGATGTAACACCCTGATATCCTAGCTGTAACAAGTAATAATCATATAACCTACAGATACAGTATCTTAGGTCTTCTTACAACATTAAAGACGCTATTTAATGCATATTAATTATTAACATTTTTCACTATCAAGCAACTAAGGGCAGGATGTTTAGCCCCTAATGGAGGAAAGCATGGAGGCTGGCATTGCTGGCTCCATTCCGCCCCTAAGCTATTTTTCAGTTGGCCTCCAGACCCCCAAAGACATCGAGAACGAGGTTAGAACAAAGAACAAAGAGAACAAAGAAAATTACAGCACAGGAACAGGCCCTTCGGTCCTCCAAGCCTACGCCGATCCAAATCCTCTATCTAAACCTGTCGCCTATTTTCTAAGGGTCTGTATCTCTTTACTTCCTGCCCATTCATGTATCTGTCTAGATACATCTTAAAAGACGCTATCGTGCCCGCGTCGACCACCTCCGCTGGTAATGCGTTCCATGCACCCACCACCCTCTGCGTAAAGAACTTTCCACGCATATCCCCCCTAAACTTTTCCCCTTTCACTTTGAACTCGTGTCCCCTAGTAATTGAATCCCTCACTCTGGGGAAAAAGCTTCTTGCTATCCACCCTGTCTATACCTCTCATGATTTTGTACACCTCAATCAGGTCCCCCCTCAACCTCCGTCTTTCTAATGAAAATAATCCTAATCTACTCAACCTCTCTTCATAGCTAGCGCCCTCCATACCAGGCAACATCCTGGTGAACCTCCTCTGCACCCTCTCCAAAGCATCCACATCCTTTTGGTAATGTGACGACCAGAACTGCACGCAGTATTCCAAATGTGGCCGAACCAAAGTCCTATACAACTGTAACATGACCTGCCAACTCTTGTACTCAATACCCCGTCCGATGAAGGAAAGCATGCCGTATGCCTTCTTGACCACTCTATTGACCTGCGTTGCCACCTTCAGGGAACAATGGACCTGAACACCCAAATCTCTCTGTACATCAATTTTCCCCAGGACTTTTCCATTTACTGTATAGTTCACTCTTCAATTGGATCTTCCAAAATGCATCACCTCGCATTTGCCCTGATTGAACTCCATCTGCCATTTCTCTGCCCAACTCTCCAGTCTATCTATATTCTGCTGTATTCTCTGACAGTCCCCTTCAGTATCTGCTACTCCACCAATCTTAGTGTCGTCTGCAAACTTGCTAATCAGACCACCTATACGTTCCTCCAAATCATTTATGTATATCACAAACAACAGTGGTCCCAGCACGGATCCCTGTGGAACACCACTGGTCACACGTCTCCATTTTGAGAAACTCCCTTCCACTGCTACTCTCTGTCTCCTGTTGCCCAGCCAGTTCTTTATCCATCTAGCTAGTACACCTTGGACCCCATGCGACTTCACTTTCTCCATCAGCCTACCATGGGGAACCTTATCAAACGCCTTACTGAAGTCCATGTATATGACATCTACAGCCCTTCCCTCATCAATCAACTTTGTCACTTCCTCAAAGAATTCTATTAAGTTGGTAAGACATGACCTTCCCTGCACAAAACCATGTTGCCTATCACTGATAAGCCCATTTTCTTCCAGATGGGAATAGATCCTATCCCTCAGCATCTTCTTCAGCAGCTTTCCTACCACTGACGTCAGGCTCACCGGTCTATAATTACCTGGATTTTCCCTGCTACCCTTCTTAAGCAAGGGGACAACATTAGCAATTCTCCAGTCCTCCGGGACCTCACCCGTGTTTAAGGATGTTGCAAAGATATCTGTTAAGGCCCCAACTATTTCCTCTCTCGCTTCCCTCAGTAACCTGGGATAGATCCCAGCCGGACCTGGGGACTTGTCCACCTTAATGCCTTTTAGAATACCCAACACTTCCTCCCTCCTTATGCCGACTTGACCTAGAGTAATCAAACATCTGTCCCTAACCTCAACATCCGTCATGTCCCTCTCCTCGGTGAATACCGATGCAAAGTACTCGTTTAGAATCTCACCCATTTTCTCTGACTCCACGCATAACTTTCCTCCTTTGTCCTTGAGTGGGCCAATCCTTTCTCTAGTTACCCTCTTGCTCCTTATATATGAATAAAAGGCTTTGGGATTTTCCTTAACCCTGTTTGCTAAAGATATTTCATGACCCCTTTTAGCCCTCTTAATTCCTCGTTTCAGATTGCGCCTACAATCCCGATATTCTTTCAAAGCTTCGTCTTTCTTCAGCCGCCTAGACCTTATGTATGCTTCCTTTTTCCTCTTAGCTAGTCTCACAATTTCACCTAGCATCTGCACCCCACCAGCAACACTCCCACACCCCCCCCAACCTCGTAGGCTGGTGTCCAGAGGAAAGACAAAATATAGTAGGTAGTGTTTTTTTTTAGGGAATCAAGGTCCCGAGTGTAAATAATCTAATTTTTGGGTAATTTAACGGGATAAATTAAGGGTAAGTCATGGCAGGGCAGCTCGGCAATGTGGAGGGCTCCTCCTGTGCAATGTGAAAAGTCATGGGACACTTCTAGTGTCCAGGGCGAACACGTGTGCAGGAAGTGTCTCCAGCTGCAGTTACTCGAAATCCACATTTTGGATTTGGAGTGGCGGCTGGCGACACTGTGGCGCATCCGTGAGGCTGAGATCATTAGGGATAGCACGTACAGGGAGGTGGTCACACCACAGGTAAAGACTGCTCAGGCAGAAGAGGAATGGGGGACCGCCTGGCAGAGTAGAAGAACTAGGCAGGTAGTGCAGGAGTCCCCTGGGTCCATCTCCCTATCTAACAGATTTTCCACTTTGGATACTGTTGGAGGAGATGGCTCTTGCTGCATTGTCTTGAGAAGCTAAGTCTGTGGGACCACGGGTGGCTCAGCTGTGCAGGAGGAGAGGAAAAGGAGTGTCAGAGCTAGAGTGATAGAGGATTCTATTGTAAAAGGTACACTTAGCCATTTCTCTGGCCGCAAACGTGGCTCCAGGATGGTATGTTACCTCCCTGGTGCTAGCGTCAAGGACGTCATGGAGTGGCTGCAGGACATTCTGAAGGGGGAGGGTGAACAGTCACAGGTCGTGGTACACATGGTACCAACAACATAGGTAGAAGACCGCAATTGTTGACAACGCGATCGGTAGGTGGCGCTGTTTTGGCACATGCACAAATACAGCATGTGCCACGAAAACGTCACAGCTTGCGACTGTAGCAGCTGCCAGGACTAAAGATGGCGCTGCTCAAAGAATCACAGAGATGAAACCTGACAAACACGTGGCAGAATACAATGGCCGGAGTGAGAGAGTGGAGCGGGCCGGGGAGAGCAGCGCGGGGGCCCGGGAGAGCAGCGCGGGGGCCCGGGAGAGCAGCGCGGGGAGACCAGCGGTCGCGGTCCCGGGGGGCGAGGGAGAGGGGGGGCGGGGGGGGGAAGAGGGAGGGGGAGGGAGGGGGGGAGAAAGAGGGAGAGGGAGGGAGGGGGGGAGAAAGAGGGAGAGGGAGGGAGGGGGGGAGAAAGAGGGAGAGGGAGGGAGGGGGGGAGAAAGAGGGAGAGGGAGGGAGGGGGGGAGAAAGAGGGAGAGGGAGGGAGGGGGGGAGA
Source organism: Heterodontus francisci (assembly GCF_036365525.1). NCBI lineage: Eukaryota > Metazoa > Chordata > Chondrichthyes > Heterodontiformes > Heterodontidae > Heterodontus > Heterodontus francisci. The sequence continues at coordinate 160,439,243 of NC_090372.1, read as the reverse complement.
AAGAGGGAGAGGGAGGGAGGGGGGGAGAAAGAGGGAGAGGGAGGGAGGGGGGGAGAAAGAGGGAGAGGGAGGGAGGGGGGGAGAAAGAGGGAGAGGGAGGGAGGGGGGGAGAAAGAGGGAGAGGGAGGGAGGGGGGGAGAAAGAGGGAGAGGGAGGGAGGGGGGGAGAAAGAGGGAGAGGGAGGGAGGGGGGGAGAAAGAGGGAGAGGGAGGGAGGGGGGGAGAAAGAGGGAGAGGGAGGGAGGGGGGGAGAAAGAGGGAGAGGGAGGGAGGGGGGGAGAAAGAGGGAGAGGGAGGGAGGGGGGGAGAAAGAGGGAGAGGGAGGGAGGGGGGGAGAAAGAGGGAGAGGGAGGGAGGGGGGGAGAAAGAGGGAGAGGGAGGGAGGGGGGGAGAAAGAGGGAGAGGGAGGGAGGGGGGGAGAAAGAGGGAGAGGGAGGGAGGGGGGGAGAAAGAGGGAGAGGGAGGGAGGGGGGGAGAAAGAGGGAGAGGGAGGGAGGGGGGGAGAAAGAGGGAGAGGGAGGGAGGGGGGGAGAAAGAGGGAGAGGGAGGGAGGGGGGAGAAAGAGGGAGAGGGAGGGAGGGGGGGAGAAAGAGGGAGAGGGAGGGAGGGGGGAGAAAGAGGGAGAGGGAGGGAGGGGGGAGAAAGAGGGAGAGGGAGGGAGGGGGGGAGAAAGAGGGAGAGGGAGGGAGGGGGGGAGAAAGAGGGAGAGGGAGGGAGGGGGGGAGAAAGAGGGAGAGGGAGGGAGGGGGGGAGAAAGAGGGAGAGGGAGGGAGGGGGGGAGAAAGAGGGAGAGGGAGGGAGGGGGGGAGAAAGAGGGAGAGGGAGGGAGGGGGGGAGAGAGAGGGAGAGGGAGGGAGGGGGGGAGGGAGAGGGAGAGGGAGGGAGGGGGGAGGGAGAGGGAGAGGGAGAGGGAGGGGGGGAGGGGGAGGAGAGGGAGAGGGAGAGGGAGAGGGAGGGAGGGGGAGAGGGAGGGAGAGGGAGGGAGGGAGGGGGAGAGGGAGGGAGAGGGAGGGAGGGAGGGAGGGGGAGAGGGAGAGGGAGGGAGGGGGGGAGGGAGGGAGGGAGGGGGGGGAGAAGAGGGAGAGGGAGGGGGGAGAGGGAGGGGGGAGTGGGAGGGGGGAGAGAGGAGAGGGAGAGGGAGAGGGAGGGGGAGAGGGAGGGGGGAGAGTGGGAGAGGGGTGGAGGGGGTAGAGGGTGAGGGTGGAGGGGGGAGAGGGGGAGGGTGAGGGTGGGGGTGTTTGGGGTGGGGTGTGGGTGGGGGGAGTTGTGGGTGAGGGTGTGGGTGGGGGGTAGGGGGTGTTTGGGGGAGTGGGTGGGGGGGTGAGGGGGTGGAGTGGGTGGGGGGTGTTTGGGGGTGGGGAGGTGTGGGTGGGGGGTGTTTGGGGGTGGGGGGGTGTGGGTGTGGGTGGGGGTGTTGGGGTGGGGGGTGTGTGGGTGGGGGGTGTTTGGGGTGGGGGGTGTGGTGGGGGGGTGGGGGTGTGGGTGTGGGTGGGGGTGTTGTGGGTGGGGGTGTTGTGGTGGGGGGTGTTTGTGGGTGGGGGTGTGGGTGGGGGGTGGGGGTGGGGGTGGGTGTGGTTGGGGGGTGTTGTGGGTGTGGGTGGTGGGTGTGGGTGGGGGTGTTTGGGGTGTTGTGGTGTGGTGTGGGGGGGGTGTTTGGGGGTGTGGGTGTGGGTGGGGGGTGTTTGGGGGGTGGGTGTGGGTGGGGGGTGTTTGGGGGTGTGGGTGTGGGTGGGGGGTGTTTGGGGGTGTGGGTGTGGGTGGGGGGTGTTTGGGGGTGTGGGGTGGGTGTGGGTGGGGGGTGTTTGGGGTGTGGGTGGGGGGTGTTTGGGGTGTGGGTGTGGAGTGGTGGGGGTGTTTGGGGGTGTGGGTGTGGATGTGGGTGGGGGGTGTTTGGGGTGTGGTGTGGGTGGGGGGTGTTTGGGTGTGGTGGGGTGTTTGGGGGTGTGGGTGTGGTGGGGGTGTTTGTGGGTGTGGGTGGTGGGTGTGGGTGGGGTGTTGTGGGGTGGGTGGGGGTGTTGGGGGTGTTGGGGTGTGGGTGGGGGGTGTTTGGGGTGTGGGTGTGGGTGGGGGTGTTTGGGGGTGTGGGTGTGGGTGGGGGTGTTTGGGGGTGTGGTTGGGTGGGGGGTGTTTGGGGTGTGGGTGTGGGTGGGGGTGTTTGGGGGTGTGGGTGTGGGTGGGGGTGTTTGGGGTGTGGGTGTGGGTGGGGGGTGTTTGGGGTGTGGGTGTGGTGGGGGGTGTTGGGGTGTGGGTGTGGGTGGGGGGTGTTTGGGGGTGTGGGTGTGGTGGGGGGTGTTTGGGGGTGTGGGTGTGGGTGGGGGTGTTTGGGGTGTGGGTGTGGGTGGGGGGTGTTTGGGGGTGTGGGTGTGGGTGGGGGTGTTTGGGGTGTGGGTGTGGGTGGGGGTGTTTGGGGGTGTGGGTGTGGTGGGGTGTTTGGGGGTGTGGGTGTGGGTGGGGTGTTGGGGGTGTGGGTGTGGTGGGGTGTTTGGGGTGTGGGTGTGGGTGGGGGTGTTTGGGGGTTGGGTGGGTGGGGTGTTTGGGGTGTGGGTGTGGGTGGGGGTGTTTGGGGTGTGGGTTGGGTGGGGGTGTTTGGGGGGGTGTGGGTGGGGGTGTTTGGGGTGGGTGTGGGTGGGGGTTTGGGGTGGGTGTGGTGGGGGTGTTTGGGTGTGGGTGTGGTGGGTTTTGGGGTGTGGGTGTGGGTGGGGGGTGTTTGGGGGTGTGGTGTGGGTGGGGGGTGTTTGGGGGTGGGGGTGGTGGGGGTTTGGGGGTGTGGGTGGGTGGGGGTGTTTGGGGGTGTGGGTGGTGGGGGTGTTTGGGGGTTGGGTGTGGGTGGTGGGGTGTTTGGGTGTGGGTGTGGGTGGGGGTGTTTGGGGGTGTGGTGTGGGGGGGTGTTTGGGGTTGGTGTGGGTGGGGGTGTTTGGGGTGTGGGTGTGGTGGGGGGTGTTTGGGGTTGGGGTGGTGGGGTGTTTGGGGGTGTGGTGGGTGGGGGTTTGGGGTTGGGGTGGGTGGGGTTTGGGGTGTTTGGGGGTGTGGGTGGGGGTGTTGGGGGTGTTTGGGGTGTGGGGGTTGGGGGTGTTTGGGGGTGTGGGGTGGGGGGTGTTTGGGTGTTTGGGTGTGGTGGGGGTTTGGGGGGTGTTTGGGGTGTGGGGTGTGGGTGGGGGTGTGTGGGGGGTGTTGGGGTGTGGGTGGGTGGGGGTGGTGGGTGGGGGTGTTTGGGGGGTGTGGGTGGGGGTGTTGTTGGGTGTTGGGTGTGGGTGTGGTGGGGGTGTTTGGGGTGTGGGTGGGGGGGTGTTTGGGGTGTGGGTGGGGGGTGTTTGGGGTGTGGGTGGGGTTGGGGTGTGGGGGTGTTGGGTGTGTGGTGGGGGTGTTTGGGGTTGGGTTGGGGGTGTTTGGGTGTGGGTTGGTGGGGTTGGGGTTGGGTGGGGGTTTGGGTGTGGGTGTGGGGGTTGGGTGTGGTTGGGGGTTTGGGTGGTGTGGGGTGTTTGGGTGGTGTGTTGGGGGTTTTGGGTGTGGGTGGGTGGGGGTGTTTGTGGGTTGGGTGGGTTTGGTGGGTTGTGGGGTGTTGGGTTGGGTGGTGGGTGTTTGGGGGTTGGTGTGGGTGGGGTGTGTGGGGGTGTTGGTGGTTGTGGTTTGGGTGTGGGTGGGTTGGTGTTGGTGTGGTGGGGGGTGTTTGGGTGTGTGGTGTTGGGTGGTGGTGTTTTGGGTTGTGGTGGGGGTTTTGGGGTGTGGTTTGGGGTGGTGTTTGGGTGTGGTTGGTGGGGGTTTGTGGTGTGGGTGGGGTGTTTGGTTGGGGTGTGTGGGTGTTGGGGGTGTTTGGTTGGTGTGGGGTTTTGTGGGTGTGTTTGTGGTGGGTGGGTGTTTGGGTGGGGGTGTTGGGGTGGGGTTTTGTGTTGGGTGTGGTTGTGGTTGGGTTGTGTGTGGGTGTTTTGGGTGTGGGTGTTGGTTGTGTGTTGGTGGTGTTTGTTGGGTGTTTGTTTGTGGGGGTTGGGGGTGGGGGGGTGTTTGTGGGGTGTGGTGGGGGTGTTTTGGGGTGTGGGTGGGGGTGTTTGGGTGGTTGTGTTGGGGTGTTTGTGTGGTGGGTGTGGTTGGGGTGGGGGTGTTTGTGGGTGGGGGTGTTTGGGTGGGTGGGGTGGGTGGGGGGGTGTTGTGTGTGGTGTGGGTGGTGTGGTGTGGTGGGGGGTTTGTGGGGTGGGGTGGGGTTTGTTTGTGGGGGGGGTTGTGGGGGTGGGGGTTTGGGGTTTGTGTTGGGGGTTGGTTGGTTGTGGGGGGGGTGTGGGTGGGGGGTTGTTTGTGGGTGTGGGGGGGGTTTTGTGTTTGGGTTGTGGGTGGGGGGTGTTGTGGGTTTGGTTGTGTGGGTGGTTTTGTGGGGTGTGGGGTGTTTGGGGTGTTGGGTGGTGTTTGTGGGTGTTTTGGGTTTGGGGTGTTTGTGGGTTGGGGTGTGGTTTGTGAGAGGGGGGTGAGTGAGATTTGGGGTTGTTGGTGAGTAGATAGGGGTGTGGGAGAAAAAGAAGAGAAAGAGGGAGAAAAAAGAAAGAGGGAGAGAAAAGGGAGAGAAAGAGGGAGAAAGAGGGAGAGAAAGGGAGAGAGAAAAAAGAAAGAGAAAGAGAGGGAGAAAAGAAGAAAGAGAAAGAGGGAGAAAAAAGAAAGAGAAAGAGGGAGAGAGAGAAAGAGAAAGAAAGAGGGAGAAAAAGAGAAAGAGAAAGAGGGAGAGAAAAAGAAAGAGAAAGAGGGAGAAAAAGAGAAAGAGAAGAGAGGGAGAAAAAGAAAGAGAAAGAGAAAGAGGAGAGAGAAAAAGAAAGAGAAAGAGAAAGAGGGAGAAAAAAGAAAGAGAAAGAGAAAGAGGGGAGAAAAAAGAGAGAGAAAGAGAAAGAGGGAGAAAAAAGAAAGAGAAAGAGGAGAAGAGAAGAGAAAGAGAAAGAGAAGAGAAAGAGGGAGAGAAAAAGAGAAATAGAAAGAGAAAGAGGGAGAGAAAAATATAAAGAGATAGAGAGAGAAAGAGGGATAAAAGAATAGAAGAGATATAGATAGAGAAGAGAAGAGAGAATATAGATAAAAAGAGAAATATAAAGTAGATGTATAAAAAATAAAGATAAATTAGAAAGATGGAGATAGAAAGATAAGAGAAATATAAGATTTAGTAGAAAAATAACATAGAAATAGAATATTGTATAAAAAATAATATAAAGAGAAAGAGTTA